>NC_072892.1:135523791-137923791 GCF_027943255.1 Anastrepha obliqua | reverse complement strand
CTGCTGCTGCTGGTGGTACTGCTGCAAAAGGCGCGCTTCTTCCTGTTGCGCGCTGAGTTGTGGCATTCAGCACTCGTCGCAATATGTTGTATGGCTGTTTTTCCTAGTTTTTGTTTACTTGCAAAATCAAGCGCCCCGTTCGTTGTGCACAAATCTTGTTGTGTTGTGTTCTGTTTTAACTGGAATTTCTAGATTGACATTCAAACGGTTTTTGCTGTGCAACAAACTAGTATAAAATAAAATATAATCCAATAGAATAGCGTGCGGTTGAAACGCGTTTTCCAATCGAGAATCTACGGCAAGCGAGATGAAGCTCACAAGTTTTATCCTTTTTTTAATTTTTTTATTGGTTTTTTTTTTTGTTTTGCTTTGTTTGCTTGTCCAGTTTTTGCGCTTGTGCTTGTCATCGCTCTGCAGCCGCCTGCTGCCACCGCATCTCAATGCCTTGTGCCGCTTATCAACTTGCCATCGTACTTTGCTTGACCACTATTTGTTGCTTTCTTCCACAATTTTATTCTTCCCAGTTTAGCGCATTTGGCATGCGGCACGCAGTCCATTGCTGAAATGTGGCATCGCATTATTTTGTGCGCATTCAACAATTTTGAAATGCCACTAACGCTATTAAATGCAATTTCCCTGTGCCTATCAATTCTCTTAAAAGCTGCCTTGACTCGTTCGGCTTTCATTGCGCTTTTCGAGTGAGCAAATTACTGTAGTTGATGCATTGCACAGTGGCGTCTGTATGAGCTGACTTTTCAACGCAAAATAACCACAGCATAAGGATAGAATGAAGTGGTTTGGTAAGATTAAGGGGCTAGGGGTAGTCAGAGTTTTCAAAAAACCCTTTAATAGTTTTATATTCGTTTACATACACAGCGTGAGGGAGAATTTTACAAATCCTTTGAGGATTTGCTACCGCAGAGCGCTTAGAGGGACAGGGAGAAAGACCTATCTTTTTCAGCCTCTTTAATAAGCCAATGGGGTTTTCTCTAACTAACTGGAAGGATAAGGTGGCGCAAAATTAATCATCCAATATTGTTTTTGAATAACTTTTTTATTAAATAAAAAAGGAATATTTGAGTAATGGAAATTTTTATTTCGACTTTTTCGCGCTCCTTTGTTTGTCTGTTTGTATACGCCAGTTTCTATTCTAGTTCACAAGTGCCAACTATTATTGACGTACGACACCATTTGCAAAAATTATCAAATAAAAAATGCGTGTAGCGTAGTACACATAACAGAAGTGAAACTTTGAAGCCAGACAAAGAAAGCGGGAGAGACCCGAGAGAGAATAAGAGAGAGAGAGAGAAAGAATATCTAAATAAATTCACAACATTTGCAGAGAATACAAAGAGACAAAATTTACAAAAATAATACACGTGGTATATCAACTGCGTATATAAAGTGTCTGTCGCCAACGCGTACTGCCACAGCACGCACAATATGATCTTTCGTATTTTAACTTTTCGTTGCCCTCTCTCGCTCCGATGTATTAGCGTGGCGTTAGAGCGTCCAACACTAACGTGCATAGACAAGCCGCGTATCCGCAATACTATATATCCTATTCTAACAATATAGAGAGCAACATATAGCTCTACTATGGCGTTAGTGCTGTACGTTTACGCGTCACTCTCTTTTTCTCTCTGTTATATTCTAATGACTTGTATATAATGTAAATGTGGTTCTCTCTTGCTCCTATAATACGAGTAACGTCGTACAACTTAGACTAAAGCCTTAGCGTAGGAGTAGGAGAAAAGACGAAAAACCGCACAAAAGGGAGACGTGAACAGCCTAAAGTGTATCTAAGATATATATAACGTATAGCTCTCTCTCTCCTTTTCCCCTACGCTATATATTTTTTCTCTCTCGTGGAACGAAAATGCCCAAAACGTTGCATGGCCTAGAAATTTTACTCTCCATTCTCGCTCGACCATCCACGTATTGTATTTGGAGTATATTTGAAGTGCGCCAATCGGTTTTAGAAAATTAATCTTTTTTCCGAGCTTTTGCTAAATCAAGTTTTTGAGCGATACTTTTCTCAAGAATTTTTTATCTCGAAACCTACGATCCTGCAATCTAAATTTCATAATATAAATTGTACGGAATGAACTGAATTTTAATGAAGTATTTTTAAAGAATAGCTAAATTTAATTTCTCTTAAAATATATCAAATAATGTTTTTTTTGTTTTTATATTTTAACCTTAAAGAAATAATGAACAATTGTAAAACCAATTTTTTTTAAGCTCAAGATTTCCGTAGAAATGCTATAATAAAAAATTTGCTTTATGATTTCCTCGAGAAACTATAATAATTTTTGAACTTTTGGCTATATGACTCGCTCCACATGGCTTGCGTGATAGTGACTACAGTCTGTTGAATTTTTTTTTAAAAAACTCTATCGGCGCACAACCAACTAATTTTATATTATCAATATTTTTTATATATATTTACATAACATTTTCTATTTTAATGTACAAATTGAATCGGTGTTCGTGAGGCGCCCATTTGCTTGCTAAAGCCATGATCAGTTTGATATCTCACATCGTTGTTAAATAATTTATTTATTTATTTTATTGTCGTTCCTATCTAGTCACCGTTTAGATTTCTAACCGCAGCTTACTTTGTTTTATTGGACAGGAATATTTTTTGAAGTTGGCCCTTATCACATGATAAACTAACCTCGGCCAGCTCATATTAATGTACCATTGTTTTTTTCACGTTTTATGTCAAAATACTAGGCAATACTCACATTTATAATATTTCAAAATGATTATTTAATTGTTGCAATCGAAGGACCATTACCTTTGGAATATAAAATAAAGAAAAAAATATGATTAGTTATTGAAGAATTGCAGATAAAATAAAAAATTATAGAAGAGGTATTATATTACAATTATTCTAAACTTTCTTAAATATAACGAAATTTGTTTTGTATTTATAATTGAATATTATTTCTTTTTTTATTAAAAATTAAGTTGGAACAAGTTTACAAATAACTTAATATGACAAAAAAAAAAAAAAAAACAAAAACCAAACAACTTGATTGATTGTCTGAACTGTCATTGCCACGGCGTTTGCTGGTAGTGAAATCGTAGCACCGAGACAACTAATTGAACCGGGTTACTGGCTGACAATTAAGATGTTGAGTATTACAAATTTTTCAAAGTCAAAATAACATGCAAAGAGCCATCAGCATTTTCCTCGAATTATCTTTAGTGAGCCATATTTCACCTCGCATTGGACGGGTGAACAACGTGCGCTCGCAATCGAAGCGTTTTTCAAAGCCAATAGCTCGTCTGTGCAACTGCTGCTTGTAGATTTTGATGATAGACGTTTACGGAATACCCCTACTGAAGATTTGCTTCGTTCAAGGGGCTGCATAGGTTCCAGACAAAAAGCTCGGTGACAAGCAGCCCATGGCCGGAACGAAGCCGTACATCGAGAACAAATGCAAATATTGAACTCATCGCTGCAATTTTGCACGATAATCCACTATTGTGCATGAAATATTGAGGACTTCACCCCTTCAAAATTTCAATCGTGCAAGCCCATAAGCCTAACGACTTGCGATAATAATTTGCGTTAAAATTTGTACGAGACAAAGTTGGCGCGGATTTCGTACGGTAAACCCCAACCTTTGGGATGATGAAGTCCATTTTTTATTTAAATGAAAGTGCGAATAAGGAAAACTGTCGTAATTGATCCCAAAGTGACGGTTTGGTGTGCATTGTCAAGCAGTAGAATAATCGGACCATATTTTTTTGAAAATCGTTGAGAGCTAACCATTTCTGTGGACAGTGTCTCTTATCGGCGCATGCTGAACTATTATTTTCTGCCAATAATAAGAGCACATCCTTCCGCACAGTACACACGTAAGGTTCACGCCGCATATTGCCGGTGAAGCCATGCCCATACTGCGTGATTTATTCCTTAACAAAACTGATAAGTCGTTTCAATGCCATATCCTGGTCACCCAGGTGGCCCGATCTTACCCCTATGGACTTTTTTTCCGTGAAGGTACCTCAAAAGTAAAGTATAGGAAACAAACCATACCGATATCATTTCTGTAACGAGTGGCACGGCATACAGAGGCCAGATTCCAAGAGCGTATACGGCGTAAAGGTAAACATTTAGAGAAAATAATTAAAATTAATATATATAAAATGAAAAAGTCTCCGCACTACTGTTGTTTGTAATAGTTATTGAAATAACCTTATATCAGAAGTAATTATTTTTAAATTTAACTTCAAAAAGAGCTACGTATTCCAACTTAAAGTTGCGCGAGTGAAAATTGTGCAAATTGATTAGCAGCTTCTAATGAAGAATGGGCTTGATTTTCATTATAAAAAACTGCAAATGGAATGCTTGAGCACAATAAGTAGGTTGACATAAGTTTCTTCTCTTTATAAAAACTTATTTGGCTCTAAAGAAAAATAGAAATTAGACTACAGGTAGGCGCTTCATTTAGATGCTGACCTAAATTTCTATGCAAATATGGTCAGAACATCAGTAGTTTTTCAAATAAAAAATTAGACACTTAGTGCTAAACGCACAAGCAAATCCAAATGTTAGATAAATTCATTTGAAGTAGGTCAAAACAGAAAAATAAATAATAAAAATATATAAAGCGCAAATTGGCAATAATTCATGTGATTCGAGATTACTCATACGCCCCGCCATGCCGCCGCTTAGTATTACATTGTACTCCTATCTGTGTTTATGCGCTAAATAATTTCTGAAACATTTATCTAATAGCGATTTAGGCGACAATTTGCGAAATTACTTGCTTTGAATTGCTGCTGTAGTTAACTCTGAATTACGCTTTGCGAACAAATCCACGCCAAACGTATAAAATCAAATCTAATCAGGCCTTAAAAGAAAAAAACACAAGCAAATGAGAATAAATCGCAAGGCGAGTAAGTACTGGCGAAAGAACAAAGTAGCAGCCACAGAAATTAGAATGACAACAGCGATTGCTGTGGTGTCTATCAACTGCAGCCGATCAATTGAGCAAATGACATCGAAATCCACTTAAAAGCTGGTTAGCATTTGGCGAAGACAAGAATTTATGCGCAGCAATTTGTTGTTTAGTAAGCTATTACTTCTGTGATCTTTAAAGTTTTTACTGTTTTCCGCGATTCTTCGGGGCTATTGGTGTTGATTATGTCGTCGCTATTGCCGCTGCCGCCGTTGCTGCTCTTCTGGTGTGCTGCCGCTGCTGCTGCTGTGGCAGATGCACTGCTCGCTGTGGTGACCTAATAAGAAATGCTGCTAATGCTGTAATCAGCAACATTCTTTAACCGCTATTGCCCGGCTTCACGGCAACACGGCTGACGACGATTCATGCATGTAAATGCAACCGCCAGCCTTCGGAAGGGCGCAGGTAGCAGGCAAGCAAATATGCCAGTATGTGGTTTGGCGTGAATGTGGAAGCCAAATAGAATTTAATTGGGTATTCAATTTGCCGCAGCGACTAGTTATGGTGTCACTTGCCATTGACACTGCCGCCAGCGCTGCGAATAATGATCGTGCCACTTGTGCGCGCTGTTTGTATTAATATGAATTTTTCACACAAAAATGCTTGCGGAAATGCGCATGCACATGGATGTATGCATGCATATATGTATGTATATGTGTGTATAGATATGTATGTAAGCATATATGTATATGTGCTTGTAAGTAAGCTTATCGCATCGCCATCAGTAACAGCAGCAGCGCAGGCGCGTTGCTTTTATTTCTTTGTTATTTTACAATGCTGCTGATTTTTAGTGCAACTTTGCTGACAACCATACGTTTTTTCCCCCCTTTTTTCTTCTTTTTTTTTGTAGATTTTTTGCAAATTTATTGGCGTGGCAAATTGTTTGAGATTTGAGCCTAATCGGTGCGGCAATGAGTTTTTCGTGACGTTATTATCCCAATTTCATGTACTCAAATAACAAAAAGCCACCACAGCACAGCATGAGCCGCATAGAGTAGGCCGTTTGCCACGATCCGCCATCAAAGCGCATCGCATGTATTTTGAGCGCATTTTGTCTTTATCGCAGCGAAAACAACAGCAGCAGCAGCTACTCGCGTTGCGTGGCGTGGCCTCATATGCGTGCCAACAATTGTCCAAATATATTCTTACGGGCACAGCGTACTTATCTAAGTAGTTGCGGGTTGGCATTTTCTGCTGCTGCACATCACCTTGCCGCGCGCGCGCAGGCGAAGGCGTCGCATTAAAATGGTGCCAGCAGCGCCTCTGGCTGACACGTTTAGTTTGCGGCCACTATAGTCGCATAATTGGCGGCGGCGGCAGTGGTTAAAGTGCATGAGTCGTACTGATAGTGTGTCGCCGCTGTTGCTCTCCCCACCTACTGGCTTGCCTGAACGCAGGAGGCGATGGACAGACAAGATTTAACCATGTGAAAAGAATTTCGCTGCTATTTAGTTGATGGCCTCTCGGCCCTTGAAGGCCCATCTACCTGCCTACCAGGCTATGATTGAAAACTAAAAATAAAAAAAAATCTAAATTAAATACAAAGAAAAAATCGCACATATTGACAGCAACATTTTTGTTCGTTTTCGCAATGCATTCCTGCGGTAGGCTCTAGAAGATCGATATTTGCGTAATGTAGACAGACTTCGTTTGGAGTTTGGAGTTCACTCATTATTTATAAACGGCTGCGTTATGCGTTCCCACAGTGCGCACACTTATCGAAAGCACTAAATTTTCTGAAATATTTTCCATTTTTAGTTACTTATGATTTACACGACCTACTGACTTCTAATATTCCACATACCTTCAAGGCATTATATCATGAAACAACTATTTGGCACAGAAGGGAAATGGCTATTGCTAACGAAACCAATTTGTGTTGGAAATTAAAATTTTTTCTAAGTTGCTAGATGTTTTTCAGAATTTATTTTGATTTTATTTGCGAAAGTAAAACAATTTCATACGAAATGCGTGTGCGTGTGTTTTTTTTTGTTTTTTTTCTGTTTTTGTTTTTTTTTTTTTTTGTTTTTTTTTTTTTTTTGTTTAGCCAAATACTGTCAAATTAAAAGTCCTCGTCATTTACCATAGACCTCCTCCTTGTTTTTCAGTGCAAAGCTTTGGGTAGTCGCGGGATCTGCTTATAGGGACTACCCCCAGGAGCCGGAGCGTGAGTGGGTACATCGGCATTTCAGTGACAAAAATCTGTAGTACTATACGGATTTGTGAAATCCGTTAAATAATTCGCTGTCAGGATGAATCAAATGTTCATAGTGATATGTGAGCTGACTACCTCAATTATGACCCTCGGCCGTCGTAAATCCTATATTTGTAAATGCGAAACGCATTTCTTAGTTTAAGTGCGAATCAGTCAATTCTTCACACAAAAAAAACAATAAAAAGGATTGGGATATTATTTTTTTTTGTTTTGCTGAAATTCTTTATTTTGATCTTTATACGCTTCATTGCCGAGAAGGGTCAAATCTGATTGACGTACGATGCTGTTTACAAAAATTATAAATCTTCCCACAGGGTGATTAATTTTGCGCCACCTTGTAGGTAGGTAGGTGAAATTGTTGAAGTACCACTCTGGGACTCCTCTATCAGGCTCAGCAGGCAGACATCTACAGCCAGCCAGAGCTGTTGATGTAATGGCAAAGATTGATGGGATTCAGGTTGACGCACTGCCCCAGGCTGTCGAAGAAAAGAACACCCCGGAACACCTGCGACAACCGGAAATTTACAGAGAAAGTGCTGAATAGTCTCCTTCTCTAAAAAGTTTCCACATCTTATGCGATGGAGGCTAATGGTAAACCCAGCTTTTCCGCGTGCGAGCCGATCGTCCAATGACCGGTAAACACAGTTATGAGTTTGGAAATTGAATGGCGTGGAGTCCTCAAGCCTTTCTGAGTCCTTCGTTTATTGTACTGTTGACAAACGGTGTTCGAAACAGTACACAAAGAAATCGAGCTCCATCTTTTCTGCGCTTTTCCGAGAAACTAGTTGTGCAATTCTCACGCAGAGAGATGCCGATGAGCGGATAAGAGGTCTTTGAAACGGATTCAGTCCCTTCCTGCTCATCAACAATATTGTTTCCCTCTATCTTCTTATGTTTTGGAACCCAGATCAGAGAAATGTTACGTGCACACAAAAGATATTTGATTTCCTCCTTACAGTAGTGGACCAGTTTGGATCCGCACCATGGCATCGTCAGAGCCTTGATCGCGGCTTTACTATTAGAGAAAATGTTAATATCCCCCTCGATCCCACGGATCGCAAAGACTTCTACCTGAAAAACACTAGCAGTGTTCGGCAAATTTAAGGAAATAGATACATTGGCTGATTTAGAGAAAACTCCTGCTCAGACTCCCGATTCCATCTTGGAGCCCTCAGTGAAGGCAATGGTACCAGCTTTGGTGCAGATTTTTTTCCTCGTTCGAATACTAACGACTTGGAAAGATTGCTCTGGCACGACTCACAAACTGCAGTTCGCAGATAGAGAGATCTGAATGGTTGAGAAAGTCGGCGTTAACTGTCTAAAATGCTACCATGTCCCTTGAGAGATTGCTAACGTCCATGAACCTGATTCTGAAATTCTATGGGAAGTAAGTGCAAAAGTGCAGCACTAAGGCAAGCTCTACAGCTCCGGTGATGTCAATACAAGCAGCCCTTAGCACCCTCCCCAGTTTAGTGATATTATAGCCCTTCCAAAGAGCTTTCCACCAAAGCTGGATACCATAAGTTAAAATTAACAGAACCAGGACGTTACACATTCAAATCATTTGCAGGAGTAGAAAGCTATGCTGGCCTTGTTTACCCGATCTTCAAGGCGTAGCTTTCAATGGAGTTTGGAGTCACGTATCACCTTTCTTTGAAAGCGGAAGCTCGTAATTTTTTTGTTTGGGAAGTCTAGAGTGTGGAGGTTTATATTTTCTGTTAAATAGCAGCTCCATTTTGTTTGCCGCCTTGTACTGGGAGTCATTGTTTTTATTTGCACTACCAAATTGAACTTATGATCGTTTCTTGGGTGAAGCAGTTTTTCTAAATTCTCCATATTCTATTGATACATAAGAAAAGTGGCTTAAAGAGGGTGTTGAGACATACTTTCTGATGTCTTCAGTAACTACATTCCTCATAAAAGTGCGTTGGTTAAAGCTGAGCTATAACTTTACATACGAAAAGTAGTCAGGAAAATATACAAAAAAATGAACCCATTCCACGACGAAGTTGTTACGTAAAATCCATGCGAGGTGTATTTACACTTGCTGCTACTCCTGACCTTAGCTACATTTATACGTACATATGTACGTATGTAGAAGTATAAACTCATCATTTTTTGTGAGTACCCTATAATTACGTAAATATGAGTGCAGTCTTTGGGCCAATACTTAAATGTAAGCCACCTGAGCGAATGTCCGAAATTACTTTTTTCGCGCTATCTTTTAGTTGGTTACCTAGTATTGCCTTTTATCCTGCATATACCCATACCTACACACATGTGTGCATATGTGCTTCTTGTGCAATCCATGTACGAGTAATCAAAGGCTTTAAAAGCGAATGAAGTGACGTCGCCTTTGCCGCTGCCGCCGCCCAAGTAATTTTATCTGGTTCACAGTTTGTTTTACAGCCTGTTTACCTTTTAGCACCCCGTTTGCTGCGTGCCTGGTATAGTAAATTTTTTTTTGCACGTTCTGTCTAAAATTTATCCACTTATTTACTTGCTGCATACCTTTTTCATGCCCTTCCACACTTTTCGAGGTTTTTTTTTTTGGACATCTTCAGTGTCATGTTCAACATAGCCTTTTGTTTAATTCCTCTGTGGTCCGCGTTCGCATAATGGCCTGCACGTTTAAGGTGCATTCATATACGTAAGGACGTAGTATATGTAAACAACTTATGGCTTACTTTGTGGCTCTAAGCTCCACTAAGTGTCAATTTTGCTCCTGATTCTGCGCTGTTGTGACTGGCAGTGGCGTATGTGCTTCGTGGCTTGCTGTGCCTGCTGGTGCCCTTGAGCCTTTAAGCAGTCTTTAAGTATTTTGCTTACCACTCAATTTTCCCGTGTATTTACATAGTGTAATTTTATTAGTTTTTGCTCACACTTAATACATTTTGAGACCACAATGAACACTAAACTAAACCAGCTCACTTGCATGGAGGTGTGTACGCTGCTCGATTCAATGTGTGTTGTCTCCGACCGCAGGAGTCATATGTGTGTGTGTATGTAATTTGGTGCTAAGCCAGGTATTATCGTTGTATGTAGAGGTTCTTAGGGATTGAGGGAATGATTTTGGGGGAATGCTTTAACGTGTATGAATAAAAATTGCATATTGTTGCCCAACTTATTGAACCATTTTGTGTTTTTTTTGTTCAATGTTTCTATGTTCAAATAATTTTCTTAGAAAATTCAAAAACTTAGGAAAAACTGCAAAAAAAATATTATATATTTTTACTACATTTTTGTATGAGCTTTATACCATAACTCAAGAAGCAAATGAAGGGTAGGTAACTCAATGAATATTGTAAGAATGCTATAGAATAGCTGTATTTTTTTGCACCCGACCTGCAAAAGAATACGGGCTAATTTGGCGAATTTCGTGGAAAGCAGCAACACAAAATAATTTAGTGAGTTGATATAACCCGAATGAGTCGAAAGCGCTTAAATTCCAGGTGGTGCAAAATTAGTCACCCTATCGGAAGGTTTATAATTTTTGCGTCTCGCCGTACGTGAATAAAATTTGCCTCTTGTGAACTAGGTAACGCATACTTGGGATGTTTCCAGGTATTCCTAATACCACCGACTTTTGTGACTCGGTGAATACATACCTAGACAGGCCTTATACAGTCCATTTTCCATCCAGAGAGGACTGGGTGAATGGGTTAACAAACAACGAAAACGTGGTCAGTATATATACGGACGGCTCAAAACTCAATGATCAAGTGGGAGGTGGTGTATATTCGGAAACTATTTTCGCCAATTTTTCCTTTCGCTTACCTGATCATTGTAGCGTATTCCAGGCCGAAATCCTGGCAATCTCAGAAAGCCTTTTAATGCTAAATAAAAGCGTAGTCACTGTTAGAGATATCTTCATTTATTCCGATAGTCAGGCAGCTCTGAAATCGCTTCTATCGAGCAAACACTCGTCTAAGACAGTAAAGGAGTGTTACAAATTATTAACAACACTTGCACAGTACTTTTCTATTAATCTACTCTGGGTGCCAGGACACAGTAACATTATAGGTAACTGTAAGGCAGATGAGTTAGCTAGATTAGGCTCCTCGCTCCAAATTAGTCAGGACAGGCTTGACATACCTATGCCCCTGGCAACATGTAAACTTTTGATAGACAGATACACCATTAGTGCTGCTAACTCCAACTGGAGGCAGTTAAACACCTGCGCTATAAGTAGGCTAGCGTGGCCCGAATGGAACATGGGTCGAACTAAGAGTCTACTTAAGTTAGGCAGGAGGGATCTAAGGATTGTCGTAGGTGTCCTATCTGGGCACTGTCTAATAGGAAGACATGCCAGTAGATTAGGGGCACCATCTAATGACTATTGTAGAAGCTGTCAAGATATAGAGGAGGTAGAGACAATCGAACACCTTCTATGCGGGTGCATGGCTCTGTGTAGAAGGCGGTGGAGATTGCTCGGTTTCGCTTATCTGGACAGCATTGCAGATGTTGCAAATCTCAAACTATCTAGTATAGCTAGCTTTTTAAAGGCCACACAATGGTTTAGAGAGGACCAAGTTGAGTAGGATAGGACAGTTCCGGTGGTATCACAAGGGGCCTCTAACTGGCCTAGGTGCGTCGTAGGACAGCCACTTCACCTAACCTAACCTAACTAGGTAACTGCAATTCACAAACAAACAAGCAATAGAGCGTGCAAATGTTTCAACCATTCAATTTTTTTTTAATTTATTGAAAAATAAATTGGATGATTAAATTTGCGTCACACTGAGCTTAGAATTAACCGTTGGGCACCTTTTTTAAAACCTTAAAAACGTAAATCGATAGAGAAAGTAATTTTTGGAAGCTACCTGAAAGTTCGAATCGTTAGCTATAATATAAATTTGTTAAATTTACAACCTTTATTTTGGAAACCTGTATTTTGGCCATTTTTAAAAATTATAAATATTACGAAAGGGTGCCTAATTTTGCTCCACCTTTGTATTTTTTAAATTATAAACGGTTTTAAGCGTTCTTTTACAGGTCAAATGCAAAAGAATACAGCTAAAGAACAGAGTTTGAATGTGTTTTAATTCAAAAACATATATTTACATAGTAGGGTTGCCATCTAGACAAACAAATCTAATTTAGCTAATAATATGACATTATTAAAAAATTTAGAGAAAAACATCAAACAGCAGTATTTGAAAATACTTTAACCAGAAAATGTTTTATTTTTCATATGATTGCCATCTATCTCAAAATTTAAAAATGATTTAATTTCAATGCGTGTGTTAAGCCATAAAACATTTAATAGCAGTTTTACCAAAAAATATTATTTGATGGGTTTGCCACCTATTTGGAAAAATAAATGAATTCATTATATAATTTAATCACAATAAGCCTATCAACGGAAAAGTTGTTAGGAACACTTTAAACAAAAATATTTTTTTGAACAGATCTGCCTCTTTTTTTTAATATTTTTAAAATCTTAGTGCCACTTTTTTCAAGGAAATATATATTTTAAATTATGGCCACTTTTTCAATTTAATAGTATTTCCACTTTTTTCAAAAAAAAATATTGTTTTTAAATCATTGCCACATTTTTCAAAAAATATTTTTTAAATAGTATTGCCACTTTTTTCCAAAAAAATATTTTTTTTTAATTAATGCCACTTTTTTCAAAACAAATACATATTTCTTAAAAATTATTGGAACTTTTTTCAAAACATGTTTTTAAATAGTATTGCCACTTTCTATCAAAATTTTTTTTTTTTAATTTTTGCCACTTTTTTCAAAAAATATTTTTTAAATTGCGTTGCCACTTTTTCAACAATAATATCTTTTAAAAATTATTGGCACTGTTTTCAAAAAATATTTTTTAAATAGTATTGCCAATTTTTTTTTCAAAAAAATATTTTTTTTTTAATTATTGCCACTTTTTTCAAAAAATATTTTTTAAATAGTATTGCCACTTTTTTTCAAAAAAATATATATTTTTAAATTATTGCCACTTTTTTTATAAAATATTTTTTAAATAACATTGCCACTTTTTCAAAAAAAGTATTTTTTAATAATTATTGCCCCTTTTTCTAAAAAATATTTTTTGAATAGTAGTGCCACTTTTTTCGAAATATGGTATGAATGAATTACTACCATTAAATGATTTATGGAAATGCTAGCTGTAGCCAACCAGGTCTGTGACTAACAAAGATACATCTCTTATTAGTTGCAACAATCTGGCCTAATGGAGTATTCCTATCACATTGCAGCCTTATTAAATGCCACTTTATTATTAAAGTTTTCGCTCCGTTAAAACTGAAGTTTAAAAAAGCTTAACCGTTATGCAATTTTTTAGTTTCATAGTTTCGCATTCTAATTCAGTTAGGTGTGGTAATATTAGCTTTCAAGATTCCCATACGTAATCTGCATTGGGTCTCAATATTTTGTGTTGCAATTCCACAGCACAATTATTTTAAATTTGCTCCCTTGACTGGAGTCCTACTTCCTGATTTAGATTCCGAATTAATACTCTTTTCTTGTGGAGCTGTCCGTGCCCTATTATATAATTATTTTTAAATAGTATTAAGTAGTTTTGTCGCGATAGTCAGTAACAATTTGGTTTATTTGGTTAATGAAATAAAAAAAAAAAATGTATGAAAAAATATCCTTTAGCCAAAAAAAGGAAATGGATTCGAAAACGAATGGGGTACTTTGATTATTTTTGTTGGTTCGAAAGTAGGATAGGGGTGTTAGGTTAGGTTAGGTTATGGTTGTATTCGGTCTGCACGACCAACCCACTTAGACCTTACAGGTCCATTGTGATACCACTGTGCTGCACGGGAACCCCATTTACCTTCCTTCGTGGAACCATTTTGTGGCTCTTATGAAACGTAGAATTGACAGGGGTGTTCTTAGAAGAAAGTCTCTATGCCTTAGTCTCAGCTCCTACCTAATTACATATATTCCTATTAAATTTATTTATGAATTTCGCGAATACCCTTTCAAGCCCCGTAAAAGCGGGATACTCTTTTTGATGATCATTAGGTTATGCATTCCGTTATAACTGAATTCATAAAACCACCAATCCAAATGTTGGCACCTGGAAGTAGTGGATCATCGCCACTTGTGCCTGAGGTTGTATATAGGATACTTTTGTTATTTGGGGTTGGGCTCGATCAGTGTAGCCTTTAGTGACGTATCGGGTTCTTTTATTTAGAAATTGGGAGTACAGTCGCAGACACTTGCGTCTCCCGCTTGTGAAACAAGCAGTTCAGATTGTCGCATGATTCATCTCACTGATTCATTGCTTATCTTTGCCAAATTGGCCATTTACTCCACTCTGCAATGGTGGCATTGAGCCTGATATGCTTATAAAAAAGATCTAGGCCAGAAGACACCCATTAAGAGTTTCCATTCATTCGCTTTTTTTCATCTCCTCCGCAAGAAATTTTCCATATTTCATTAAAAATGTATTGTCTTTTCCCACTAATCTTCCGACTTTGTTTAATACTAAAAACTAACTAGTAAATCTTTTTTATTGCTTAATGCCTACAAACTGCATTCAAAACTAAATACTTTCCTCTTTTTGAACTACTTTCTACAGTCGGAATATTTCTCATTTTTGCATTGTTTTTAACAACATTTTATGTGTAAATGTGTATAAAAATGCAAGAAATGCATATTCAGATTTATGAGCATTTTTTTGTACTCAAATGATTGTGGGTTAGTTATTTTCACTTCAGTCTTTATTGATGTCATAATTTGCAACACATTTGCGCACATTTTTATTGCCTTTGTGACAAATTTGTTTGCTGCCACTTTATTGCTGCATTATGTTTAAACAAGTTGGATTTATCAAAGAATTCTTTTTATGACTTAAATTAGCGACTATGCACCGACTTACACGCATGTGTGTGTGTGCGTATGTGCATATTTATGTATGCATGTTTCTTTTCGATTTCTTAAGAAAGCTAGAGAATGGCCTGGTCTAGCGAGCTCCACTGCTGGCTTGCCAGTAAAGCACGTTCCTGTCGTTTATGTCTGAGAAAGTGATTTTTTTACGACTGGAAATTGTTTAAAATGCACTTAAAAAGTATGATGGAAATGCGCCTTTTTATAGTCATTCACCTAAAAAGCAAAAAGAAACGTTTAGAAAAAATATTAAATGCCAGGTTTTGTCTAAAAGTAAAAGTCGAGTAAATGCCAAGCGTTGCCTATGTGGAGCAGAGTGGAGTGTGTGTCGAGTGGTAAAGTAATTGCAACACAGACACTACTAGTTTTGAGTGAGTGCTTGATGTGTTAATTTATATTTTCTTGCTTTTTTTATATCATATCGTAATAATAACGTGATTAAATTAAACTAATTTTTTTCTTGTATTTAATAAAAAATATTTGGAATTTTACTTTTTTATATATTATTTTATTTTATTTATTTAATGCAGTTGTAATTTATTAAAAAAAAAAAAAATATTTTCGTCTTTACTTTTGGCACTTTCCGCCCGCGACTGTCGCTCTAGCAAATAGTTTGTTGTTGTTTGTTTTTTTTTTTTTGCTTATTTCCCTGTTTCCCTTTTAATTTACTTTATTCTAATATATTTGAGTTAATCTTATTTTATTTTTTAATTTTTATTCTTGTTTACATTTAAAACGTACTTTTATTGTTTCTATTGTGTCCTGAGGACCACACACACAGAGGCACTAAACATTATGCTTAACCTATTACCAATAGAGCAATTTGGCAAGCAAACAGCTGCCAAGGCAGCTCTCAGATTACAACAAATCGGACTACTCAGAACAAACCAGAGAGGACACTCTTCAATTTTTGGAAAAATTTCCCTGCATTCCTGGTACAACGGACTTCTGTAAGACCAAGGATATCAACTTGAATAAATCCTTCGTCACAGAATTTCCTTCCAAAGAAGAATGGGATACCGGGCTTATTGTTAAGAAAAATGATATAAACATCTATATAGAAGTATTCATATACTCGCACAGTCAAGCGGCAATAAGAGCGCTAGAATGTAAAGCACACTCGACAAAAACAGGCTTAGAATGTTTTAAACTTCTAAATGACATATCAAAATGCTACAAAGTATACCTCATTTGGGTGCCAGGCCACAGGAATATAGCAGGGTACTGCAAGGCAGATGAACTTGCTCGAACCGGTACAACGCTCGATCTCCAATCGGATAAGACGCTTATCTATGCGAATAGCCACTTGTAAATTACTTTTAGATAGGGAAAAGGGAATAGGGAAGGTAAATACAAATTGGACAAACCTCACAACATGCGAACTAAGCAGACAGACATGGCCGAAATGGAACAGCGGGGGATCAAAAAATTTGTTAAGATTTAACAGAGAAGCTATAAGAAAAATGATAGGGGTATTAACTGGTCATTGTCTTATAGGCAGCCACGCTAGCGGGTTAGGACTCCCGTACTTCGATTTCTATTGAAGCTGTCTTAATACAGGAGAAGAAGAAACAGTCAGACACCTTTTATGGGAGTGTGATAGCTTAGCTATGAGGATACAGCATTTTTAACTGATGTAGCGGGCATAGCGCATCTAAAACTAACGAAGCTTTGCTCGTTTATTAAAGCTACCGAATGGTTTAAAAAGGAACCCATAGGGTAAGGATGAGTTCCAGTGGTGTCACAATGGACCTATGAAAGGTCTAAGTGTGTCGTTGCGATAGCCACCCCACCTACCTATTGTTTCTACATATATTTAAATATGCCGCCCGCCGTAGCCGAATGGAGGTTGCTGCGTGACTACCATTCCGAATCCAGAGAGAACCTAGGTTCTAATCTCGGTGGAAGACCAAATTCAAGAAAAAGTGTTTTCTAATTTTAATATTATTATATTTTATTCTACGAAATTTTTTTATTTAATGAAAAAAATATTGATTTATTTATTTACTTTGGTTTTCTTATATTTTTTAATTTCATTTTATTATATTCTTATTTATTTTGTTTTATTTTATTTTTAAAATTTTTATTTGATATTTTGTTCCTCGTTTCTTTGTTTAATTTTAATACATATTCTTAATTTAATTTAATGCTGACGTGAGTTATTCAAAAACTGATTATTTCATGTATTTTCTTTTGTTTTTAGTTTTATTTCCGTATTTTTTTGTTTAGTGTTTTTCAACTGATTTTATTTTATTTTTAAATTTTTTATTCGATTTTTTTTTGTTGTATCTATATTTAATTAGATTTTTATTTTAATTAAACTGACGTATGCAATTTAATAAAATGAATTTTATTTAATTAAGTTTGTTTTATTACTTTGGTTTATTCCCGTGTTTGCCATTTTAGTTTTTTTATTCGAATTTATTTATTTTTTATGTAATTTAATTTAATTTATTTTTTTTATTTATTCTTTATTTATATTTTTATGTTTTTTTTTTTAATATCATAGTCCCATTATTCTATATTTCTTTGTTATATTTTAATAGTTTTCTGTTATTTAATTAATGCTGACGTAATTTAAAGGAAAAAATATTTGGTTTATTTTGTTTTACCTCACAGAAATAAATATATGTGCAAAGTTATTTATACCGATATCTTTCTTGATAGTAGCGGTGCAATTTTGTTTGGTAAGCCAAAGTCTGTATTTGCAGTCCAACTTAACTATTCGGTTGCAATATTCTCCTTTTGTCATTATTTGTAGTATCGTTTTTACAAATTTGTGTTGCGAGATTTGGTTTTCATATGAAATAAGTAAATGTGCAATCAGAGATCAGTATTGTTTTGGCAAGCATAGAGAGCCAGTTATCAAAACGTTTTCTGTTATTTGCATTGGTATCATAAAGAATAATGTAAGTAAAATAGTTTACTTCTTTTGAACAAAGAATAATTGAATTATTGATGGGTTAATCTGTAGAATGCCACGTGGAAGATATTTAGCCGATGAAGTCTGATTAAAGGGCTAAGCGAAAGTGGCAACAGTATTCACGAAATTGCTCCTAGAGTAAATCAGCATAGGAATACCATCAGCAACTTTCTTAAAAATCCAGAAATACATGGTCAACTTAAACGAAGCGGTAGGCCACCTAACATCGACAGCAGATGCAAACGAGAAATTCGTCGTCTGGCTGCTCAAAAAGAAGTGCCTTGCAAGAATATCAAACACCATTTAAATCTTAAGGTTACCTATAGACGAATATATCAAATTTTGGCCGAGGACGGAACACTTAAATATTGTTTGTGGGAGCCGGTACCAAGACTATTAGCACGCCACATTAAAGCTTGTTTAGCATTTGCCGGAAAATATAAATTTTGGACTAACGAATTCCGGAACGTTGTATTTTTGGACGAAAAAAGTTCAACTTAGATGGTACAGATGGTTGCCAGAAATATTGGCGGGACCTTAGGCAACCACGGCGAACGCGCCATAAGCGGAATCAGGTGGCGGGTCTTTGATGATTTGGGCCGCTTTCGGACATGGTGAAAAATCTCCAATTTGTTTTATTCCGACAAGAACCAACGCAGAATTCTATGATGAAATATTATAGGATGTTCTCATTGAATTTGCGGGAAACATATACGGAAACGACTGGGTTTTTCATCAAGAGAACGTCCCAACCCATACGGCTTGTTTAACTAAGGCGTTCCTATTGTCAAGAAAAATTTCAGTTCTGGATTGGCCAGAACTAAGTCCCGATTGAGGACCGCTGGACATGGTGAAAAATCTCCAATTTGTTTTATTCCGACAAGAACCAACGCAGAATTCTATGATGAAATATTATAGGATGTTCTCATTGAATTTGCGGGAAACATATACGGAAACGACTGGGTTTTTCATCAAGACAACGTCCCAACCCATACGGCTTGTTTAACTAAGGCGTTCCTATTGTCAAGAAAAATTTCAGTTCTGGATTGGCCAGAACTAAGTCCCGATTGAGAACCGCTGAAGAATCTTGTCGGCCTGTATTTATAAACATGTTCGCCAGTTTGAGACAATCAAAGACCTGAAGGGTGCTTTAGTGGAAGAGTGGGATAAGATAGGTGATTCCACTCCTCAAAACTTGACAGACTCTATGCCTAAACTTATAAATGATGTCCTTTCTCAAAATGGAAAACATGGTAATTATTAGAAAATCGAAAGTTATAGAAACGTTGAAAAAAAAGTGTAAAGAAAGGCCAATGCATATATCCTTATTCCATATGAAGTTATTTTAATTTCTTTTTTAATTTAATACGTTTAATCATCTTGAATTTTTGTTGTAATTATAATTTTTTGTTCCTCTTTTTCCTAAATATATACTAAAGTTATTGGTTGAACCTTTCCCCTGTTTCTTTATAGTTTTTCATTTGAAAATACCCTTGCACATATACTTATTTCTGTGAGGTATTTCCATAGTTTTTAGTTTGGTTTTTTTTTTATTTTGTTTTATGTTATTGTTTAGGTTTTTGTTTTGTCTCAGTTTCATTGTTTCTATATTTAAAAATGTATTTTGATGCACTCTATATTCTTGTGTTTTTGTTTTGTTTCCTTGTTCACTCCTCTCGGGAGCATAGGGCCGCGACAAGACTCAGTTTTGCGTGGGTTTCGTTAATCTACTTTGCTTTTTGACAGGGTAAGTGATTAGCCGCTAAATTCTTTTACTTCTGTTTGTTTTATTTTGTTTAAGCTGACGTAATTTAATGAAACCAACAAATGTATTGCCACACAAATAATGTTTTTTCTTTTTTTGGTTTTGTGTTCCATCGAGAAAAAGTGAACACAAATATTATGGCTCTTCTTTTCGCTTGTTTTGTCTAAACGTTTGTGTCTCTCCCGCAAAAGGTGCAACTAAAAAATTACCGAGAAAAGTGTTTATTAAAAAAATTGTTTGCAAAAATGCTTGTCTCTATAGTGAACCACCGGACCAACTCTTCAACCAAAGCTCCAGTTGTCGGTTTCCGGCTGTCAGTATCTGCGGTAGTACCGTTAAAATTAATACGGTAGTTCAGCGGGGCGTAAAATAATTTTGCGCTTGTTTTTGACTGCCTACTCAACTTAGCGTTGACATTCTTGTAATTAAATAATTGAATGAAAATCCATTATTTTAAATTTTAAGAGTTTAAAATGGCCCTCATACCTCTGCTGGAACTAAAAAGTGCATAATTCTGAGTTCAGTGATTCTGATAAGAATTTATTTCTGTAAATTTATAAGGTATTTCTTGTGATAGAATATTTGGTTGTTGCTGAATAAATACTTTTTGATATGTAAATCTCGGCTGTACATAAGCATTAGTCAAAAAAAAAAAAAGAATAAAATTTTTTTTAATAAAAAAAATTGCATTTTTCAAAATTCTTAATTTTTGTCAATTAAAAAAAAATGTATATGTTAAAGTTCTATAAAAAATCTATATTTTAAAGTTCTCGGCCCCCTATAGTTATTTCTGACATAAAAATACTTTTCATATGAACCAACGGTCGTTTGGCATCGCAAGAGTGAAAAGAAACTTTTCTAAACAAATGAAAAATGTTGTAGGCGATATATATAATTGAATATAGAGATGCACGATTATCGTAAATACTCAAAGGAAATATTCAGAAGCCTTTCAAAGATTCATATACATAAGTAAGTGGCTGAAACAGATGACGCATTTACTGTTTACCATAAAAGAGAGCTTAAAAAGAGAGCTTATCATTTCCACTTCAACAAAAAACGTATTACAAATACTGAGCTACGAATTTGTGTCTACTTAATAGGCCAACACAATGCACAACAACACAATGCAACACTAAATAATTTCTTTACACTTGATGTCATTGATCTGCGGTAACTGCCTGTATCCGGTGGCTTTTGTTCACAAAAATATTTTCGTACGCTTTAATGCGCACATTTGTTAGTAACAGCTTACGCACACAAACACACACACAAACAACACTATACTCGAGTTTTAAGGTTCTAAGGAAAAATAGTAATTTTGCCACAAAAATTATTCACTTCTCAAAAAAACAAAAAAACATTCTCAAACAATCAGCAAAGAAGGCAAAAGAAGAGTTGAAAATTAAAGTTGAATGCCGTACAAATGAACTGCTGTGACATTATGCGCTCATGTGCTGCGTATTTATGGTATGTAAATTTGTGCGCCTGTGCGCCGTTCTGCCGTACAATTCCCAGTACTTATGCGAGCACTGCCCGCAGAAGTCAAAGTGGTCATTGTTGCTGCTGCAAATAATAGTATTAACAATCATAAGCCACCTAACACATACATACTTATGTTCTTATATAATAATATAATGTTAATTTCCACACACACACACACACACAATTATGCACATATGTGTACATTGAAGCCGTTTTAGTTAGCTGCGCTTGTGTGCTTGTGTTTGTTTTCAATTCTTGTACAACTTCAGGCGAATTTGTTGCAAATAATATAGTAATTAAATATGGTTTAACGGTCACCAGAGTGTAGTGGAGTAGCACCGCAGCTATAACGCCTTTCGCTGCCCACCATCCTACCAGAGCTCTTTATTATGAGTACTAATTTCTCACTTTAATCTGCTGCTGCTGTTCTTGCTACTTTGTTTCTTTTTTTCCTTCATTACTGTTGCTTGTTGCTTGTAGTTACATAAATTTCTTTCTCGCTAAGCGACCGTCCTGTCAGTCACCTTTTGCTGGCTTGCTCCCCTTTGCACTCCTGACTTTCTGCTTCTACGCCTGCCTATTGTCTACGAAATTTCTGTACATTCTCTTCAAATTTAGTCATAATTTCACATAGTGCCGCTCTAATGGCCACAATTTTTTTTTTTTTTTTTGAAAAGTTATCAATGTTCGTCAGTCGACCATTTCCAAAGCCGTTATTGTTTGTGTTGTTGCTGGAGTGCCACGACCAGGTCTAAAGGTAATTCTTTTCCATTCTAAAATTATCTCGGAAAATGTGCTTGGA
This sequence comes from Anastrepha obliqua, assembly GCF_027943255.1. Lineage (NCBI taxonomy): Eukaryota > Metazoa > Arthropoda > Insecta > Diptera > Tephritidae > Anastrepha > Anastrepha obliqua. Next base: position 137,901,756 of record NC_072892.1, on the reverse strand, counting down.
AGTAAATAAGAGCTGATGCTTATTAATATGCACACATACATATACAGATACGTACAAATTCTGCATAAGAGTAGTGCGATTGGAACAACTGCAGTTTGCTATTTTGCAGTTTAATGAAGAAAAAAAAATTAAAAAAAATTTATTTAAATGCATGAGTGACACAAAGGGCAGTAGGTGACCAAATGTTAGGCGGCTGTCATACGCCGGTAGCATTAAACTTGAGTACCAATAAGTTAGGTTAGGTTAGCCTGGTTGGCAACAAGCCACGCATAGACCTTTTGGTCCCTAGCGATACCAGATGGAGACCGACCTCTATGAATACCGACAGTAGACATCATGTAGGATGTCAGCGCTTTTGGCGAATCTAAGCAGCGCTGGGAGATCTGATTTTGAGACGTCCTCCACACCCTCAAACAATGGGGCTCCCAGGCATTTTAAACGCGTTTTTAATAATTTCGGACAAACGCACAGAAGGTGTTCTAAAGTTTCCTCAACATTCTCTCTGCATTTGCTGCATTTGTCCGTGTTAGGAACCTCTCTATAATAGTTCTGCAGTCCTTTCGCGATAGTGTAAATACGAATTTAGTCAGTTTCTTGTCGTTAGTTTTACGTATAGATTTTTGCATGTGGTCAGATTAGTCCACCTAGCTTTCACTCGCCTTTTCATGTAGTCGTCCATTTCATTGTATATTGTATTTAGCGGTTTTGGTATGTCGTTCTCTTGTTCAAACGGTAGTCTAACAGCACTTTTTGCTATCTCATCTACTATTTCGTTCCCCATAATGCCTTTGTGACCAGGTACCCAATAGATATGCAGCCTTTCTATTGCCTCCCTGCCCCGTTGAACACTTTTGTACTTAATACAATATGAGCTTATTGCTTTTATTACTGCTTGACTGTCCACGTATTTATTAATTGTTGAGTTATTCCTTGTTCTAGTGTAGGCTAGCTCCGCGGCTTTCCCCACAGCAAAAACTTCCGCTTGAAAAATACTGCTGTGGTCTGGCAGCTTGATAGGCTGCCTTATGCCTAGTTTTGAGCACTAAATACCCGCTCCCACTCCGTCTAGAGTTTTAGAACCGTCTGTATAGATGTGAAAAGTTCTATGGCCAGGCTTCATGCCTTTGTGCCATCCCTCCTCTTCAATTGTAGTGCGAAACCTTCTCTCCCAATTGAAGTACGAAGTCATGTAGTCCGTGCCACCTGAGCTCCACTTTCCTATTGAGCTGTGTCTGAAGGTTCTGCAGGTGAATGCCCCAACAGCCACAACCCTCCTCAGTAGGTGGCATGCTGAGCATCATTTCCAGCGCTGCGGTTGGAGTGGTTTTCATCGCTCCTGTTATGCACAGAGCAGCGAGCTCCTCCTCCTATTTGTGGTGTGCGCCTTGATGTTGTTTCACAAATGGAGGGACCTACAGTTTCAAGCCAACTTCGAACGGCAGATATTTTTATGAGGAGCTTTTTCATGGCAGAAATACACTCGGAGGTTTGCCATTGCCTGTCGAGGGGCTACCGCTATTAGAAAAATATTTTTCCTAATTTTGGTGTTTCACCGATATTCGAACCAACGTTCTCTCTGTGAATTTCGCCTCTAGGTTAGGTTAGGTTAAATGGATGCCCTAGCTTGGGGCTCATTTGGACAAATATTCAAAATTCGTCCATTGTGATGCCATACAGGGGAAAGAAGAAAGAAGAAGGAGCCTTGGGTTTAGAGGAAGATGACCATGCATTTACGACGACGCCGACGGTGGTTAATTTACGTTCGTAATTGGCCGCAATAAGCTATTAATGAACTTCACCGGATTTGTGATATTTAGACCCGCTATATCCGCAGGCGTACCAAAAAAATGAGAGCCCAGATGTCTAACTCGTTTACAGGCGTGAGCAGAGCAGCTGAGAAGAAGGTGTTGATATGATTTCACTTCGTCCTCAATACAGCTCCTAGAGAACGGACTTGAGGCAATCCCAACTCTCACTGCATGAACACCTCACGGACAATGTCCGGTAAAGATACCCACCAGGAGTTCCCTCGAGCGTCCCCGATCTACCCGTGGGCAGAAGGTTCTCGCGACCTTGAACTAGCAAATGAGTGTGATATCGAAGTATTCGGATGCAATCGAGAGAGAAGCCAGACATTCCCCTACCTAATTGCCGCTTGGCTATTGGAGTAAATATCTATTTCCTTAACGGTAATTACCGAAGTAAGCAACGAATCCACTGCCTCCTTAATTGCGCCTACCACCGCTTGGAAAACATTACAGCGGTCTGGAAGCTTGAATTTGAGCTTGAGCTCTTGGGCCTCTACTGCAGCTTATCTTACCACATGACCTATCATCTGATCCTAATTGCGTCACATCAAACTCAGAAACATGCAATGACTCATGGCAGATCAGCTCTAACTAAACAAAACAAACTATTAATAAAAATATAAGAAAAAAATGCTCAGGTGGATTTGTGGCTGTTCTAAGACTGGTTCCGAATTACATGACCCCAGTAGACATAAATCATCAAATCATCATCATAAGTTCCTAGAGTTCCAGTGCGGAGTATAGGGCCACAATTCATCAAATGATAATACAAAATATAATATTTCATATTAACCCCTTGCCTCACGATTAAATCTCGAAGAATAAGGAAATATTTAGCAAACCAAAGCAAACGACTGACGATGCCCAAATTTAAAATTTAAGGTAACTCCTCATACCTTTGCGTACTTTATCTTCGTTATTATCTACAGTAGCATGGCATTTTTGTTATGTCTGAAGTAGGCATGAAACTCAATACCTTTGAAGAACTAGCTGATATGTCATAGCTCATTGCTTGGCCCAAGCAACTCGTTTCTTGAGCATGACGACGACAACTTATGGACCACTCGAATTAAGCAGGGTTTTGATAAGCGAAAACAGCAACTAATGAAATACGTTTAAAAGATGACAGTTTCGGAAAGCAGGGTGGAAAACAGGTGATGTTCGCTGGCAATTGACCTCTTGAATTTCTATATTTCCGAGTCACATTTTTGCACTGCCTTTTGAGTAATGTTTAACATTTTATTACTACAAAGCGTGTGTTTTTCTTCAACCCACAAAACACAAAAAAAAAAACAAAAAAAAAAAAATAATACAACAGTTTTGTTCATTCATCATGTGTAGTTTTTCTTTATTGTTGCCTTTTTCTCGTTCTTGTTTTTTATGTTCTTCTTAGTTTTCTTGCATGAGTTCAAATACCCCTGCCATTGTTTTCGCGGATGCTCAGATTTACTTTGTTTGCCGAGGCATAACTGTTAATAGACTTCAAATATAACAAACAGCTTAGCATAGCAATTTGTGGACTACTTTTAGTAACTTATGTTTATTTGTCACGCCTTGTTGAACATGCCGCGACAAGAGCAACACGTGTTTAAGCGATAGCTCATCTTTCATAATTCTTAAGGCCTAATGTAAAGATGAAAAACGATGTGTGTATGTCGCTCAGCTAACTGCAATGGTGCCATAATAATAAAAAAATATTTAGAAAAAATAAAACTAAAAAAACCTAAAAAAAAAACAAATTAAAAAACCAAAAAAAAATATATATATAAAAAAAATTATAGCAACTGAAAGAAAAAAAATTATAATAAAAAAACAATAAACAAAAAGAAAAATTAAAAAAAAAATTATAATAAAAAAAAGTAACAAAAAAAATATAAATTTGATTAAAAAATAAAACACACATAAGTAGACTGTGAATGATGTGTAAAAAATTCATGGCGATATCAATCAATAATATCTCATTAGTCGAAAATATTTCTTTACTTTTACTTAAGGCGGTAAATTGGAGGAGGTTCTTAGGAGTAAATTGAAAACTGCGGAGCCATTTTTCTCGGTATTTTGGTTGTTTGCGTTATGACTCTGTTGAAGTGAATGAACGATACGTTCTCTGTTTTAACCCTTAGGGGACAAGTGTCGGCATATAGTCGCCCAAATTAGTTCGTAGCTGAAAGGCTCGCAACGTCTGCCGTTCTGAGTGATAAAATACGCATAGATGTAGTAAAAGAGTCACTTTTTCATTCAAAGACATTAGGGGCCATTAGCGATCAAGTCATACATATCTTCCTTATAATGTAAACGTACGATATGAGACGACGATAGAGTCAGAACAAATTTCAGTTCTTCAATTCAGTCACTCAGTGTCACTGCCAGAGGAACTAGCAGGATTTTTATATATTTGATATTTTAGCCTACCCACGATGGCAAGCGATCTAGAGATGATACGTTAGATAGTGGCAGTTCTGCCGAATATTACTTTGAATCTGATAAGACGGCCTTGAATAACCTTAGCACTACGACTTTTTGATTAGCTTTTATATTTTAATTCTTTCTTACTTAATTTTAATACTTTTTTTTGTGAAAATATAGTTCATTTTACCACAAAAACCATATTATTCATTCAAGTATCAAAGTTTGTGCAAGTTATAAAACTAAAAAAAAAAAAAAAATTTGAACACAATTTCACATATTTTAAGGAGAATTTCTAGATAAATTTGGGGTATGCAGTTTTATAGCCCATTGATTTTTGATTTAATAAAGTGCAAGTTGCAAGTGGCTCAAAAATCGCGTTGATGTTTAAGAATTTTTTTGCTAACTTTGTTGGAAAAGAAGAAAATCTATGGTTTGTTTATGTTTTTTAAATATTTTATTTGTATATTTTCATTGTAAATACTTAATATAAGTAACTAATATAACAAACAACTTGGTTAGGGTTTTCCGTTACACAAAGGAGTTATGATACAGAGCAATTGGCTTCTATAAAAAAAAAAATCGAGTATCATTCCAAGGAGAAAACCTACAAAACCGCCAAGAAAATCGATTACATTCAGATAAGATGTACATCGAAAACGAGCCACACACTCCAGTAATGTCGAAAAATTATAGAAATCGTGAATGCGAACCGACAGGAGCACACTTTACACATTCAATTGTCCAAGAATACCAGACCAGTCAAACGAATTGATGCAGCAAAATCTGTTGAACCAAATTGATGCCTGCAATTCTTTGCAGACACCTATCGAAGTGGAGCCATTTTTGAAGCGGATGGTAACTGGTGCTGAACAACAGTTGAAAAGGTCTCGATGACCCATACGATCACCAAGCGCTGAAGGTTTTGATTGACCAGCCAATGGGGTGTATTGATGTACGTCTGGTGGGGTTGGAGTGGAATTTTCTTTTATTAGCTGCTGTCTCAGCTGGCATGAAACACTCACTACTCAGATTGACGCAGATTATCAAAAAAAGCGGTCAGAATGACATATAGGAAGAGTGTTGTGCTCCATGCGACGGGAGAACTTGAAAGGACCATTCTGTCAGAACCATTGCATAGCGCAGAGCAGACACGAAACGATTACACTGTGTGACAAAAAAAAAATTAAATATACTTTTATGGAGACCTAGAACAACTTATGGCTATAAAAAAACTAAAAAAAATGTTATAGCTGAAATTTCCAATACACCCCCAAAATCTCGTTTTATGGCCATAAAACCGTTTTTCAGTAGGTTGATGTGAAGAATCACTCCTAGCTTCGCCAATTTCCATCCGATTTCGAATTTGTTTTTTTAGTTCGAAAGAACAAAAACAAGCCTTTTTGACAGTGTGTTGACAATTTTTCTGAAATGACAACTGACGAGACTGTAGGCGGAAGTTTTTGGATTTTTTTTTATTTTTTCTCTATTTTTTCAACTTTGACATAATTTTTACGATATTATCCGTCACTTAGGATTTCTTTTAGTACACTACTGTTATAGTAAATTTAATTTTGCGTCGAATGAGTTATATTTGACTATAATTGAATTGAAATTAATAGAGTTGTGTGAGTTTTAAGATTTTATTTTTTTTTTTACTAATTTGGTATGTAGGTATAACTTACGCTAAATGGCAATAAGGACGTGTTTTGATGCGTTATTATGGATACGTAATATTTATTGGAGTATATATGTATATATATAGGAGTACACTGTACTGCATACAACAGAACCGTTTAAAACTTACGAAAATATCTGACATATTATCAAACATTTTTTTTTTTCAATAGAAATATGAAAAAGCTCCCAAGTGTACCAAAGTTCACACTGTACAAAATCACTGTCACACAGTGTTATTAGCCTTTCCAGTATTATTGTCATGAGGGACTTGTGAGAATGGGTTTGCCAGGTTTTTTTCCAATACAGGCAGGCAGAGAACTAGTTCAATCGCTGGGTTATGATACAAAATTCACGAATTTTATGGAATTAAATTGGATCGGACTCTTAAGGTTGATGAGTGTGCGCAGATTGTTAGCATGGAAAGAAAAGTTTTAAAAAAGATCTTTGGCCCAATTAGAATGGATGATGGTATCTACAGAATTCGATTAAACTCTGAACTGAGCGATCTAACTCAGAACGAGACAGCTGTACGTTTTATTGAAGCGCAGCGCATAAGATGGCTAGGTCATGTGATGCGTATGCCTGCTGAATGTACCACGAAGAAAGCCCTGACAGGAAAGCTAATGGGCGTGTAGGCAGACCGAGGAACCGTTGGATGGACGCAGTGGAACACGATCTGAAGAAGTCGGGAATACGTAACTACGAAGTAAAAGCTCAAAATTGACCGCTTTGGAAGAGGATTTTCATGGAAGCTTTGACGCACCCCGAATTGTAACGCTATGAGAGAAGAAGAAATTGCATCGGAATGGTAAATTTCTCTTTGACTGCTAACAAATAGCAACAAAAATTTCTGATTACTTGCACTGGAAATAATACTTCTATTTATTTCTAAGAATAAAAAAATAAATAATTAGCGCGTACACTTCTGATAGGAGTTTGGTCGAGCTCCTTCTCCTATTTGTGGTGTGCGTCTTGCTGTTGTTCTACCAATGGAGGGACCTACAATTTTAAGGTGTCTCCGAACGACAAATGGTTTTTATGACGAGCTTTTTGGTACATTCGGAGGTTTGGCGTTGCATGCCGCGGGGCGACCGCTATTAGAAACAACTTGTTCTTCATTTTGCTGTTTCATGCACGAAAATTCGAAACTACGCACTCCCGAATGGTAGTCACGCACCAACCATTCGGCTACGGTGGCCGAATTCTATTATTAGATGTCTATTTCAAATTCTTTTGTTTTACTAAAAACGTAAAATTTCATTAAGAATCCGCATAGCTTCTGCTGACCACACTCATGTGCGCCAATGGACGGCTTCTGCTTTCGAGGTTAAGTAAAAAATATTTAATTTTGATTGAAACAACACTGAAAACAAAACTTTTGGTGTAATTTCGGCGCCTGTAGGGAGCAAAAAAAGCAAAAAATCCACTTTGTTGACTAACAAATTGCGGTTAATTGAAAGTCAATTTTCTTTTTTAAATAAATTCTTATACCCACCTTCGCTGTTCTTCGCCAGCATTCGCTCAGCACGCAGCATTCCCATAGTGTTTCAACATCTGCATAATTAATTAGCAAACCACTCCCTTTAAAGCGTAAGATATTCAATATAAATACACGAAGATGGCACACAAATTCAGATAAACCACCAAAAACAAAAAGGAGAAAAAAAAAATTCCTCCTTCAGCAGTAAATCCAAAGCTCCGCACTTAAACGGGAATGTAGGTGAGCATCTGAACACCCACTTCATGTTGTGATTCATTAAACACGACAAAGCGAAGAAAGTTATTTTGTTATGCGAAAAAAAAACGAACAAAAAAAAAGCTATAGTAATATTAAGAACCAAAACGACAACAAAGTGGCCGAGTCAATCCCTGTAACATACATAATCGATTAAGAATCTCTTTTTTTACCGACAAAGCGAATGTAGACAAGAGAAGAATTGGTCAAAGCCACAGCATCGCTGAGGCGAAAAAGAAGAGGCAAAAATTCTCAAAAAAAAAAAAATCAGCGAGCAAAATACTTCATATGTATATGAGACAATCAATAAATTGTGAATGGATATGTAAGTGGCGTTCAAATCAGGCCAATGAAATGCAAACAAACGACTTGTGCCGTAATATTGGCAATTGGGAAGGGAGCAGTAGGAAAAATATATATCAGAACGACCAGAACTAAACGAAATTGGAAACGAGCCAGCACTTGAGCGACTGCAGCTGACAATGAGTGAGTGGCGAATAAAAAGTAAAAAAAAAGAAAGAGTAAAAGTAAAACGTAATAGTAAATGGATATGTATGTGTGTATGTATGCTAAAGTGGAAGAACTTTCACCACCACTTTCTATAATTCCTGCTGCTGACTTGACTTTTTTATGTGGATGGATGGATGTATGTATGTGGCGGTGAGTCAGCATAGATCCGGGTAGAAGTTGGTTATGATATCAGATGTGCGTTCATTTAATTGGAAGCAGTCACGGGATTTTCGGACTTTTTGGCCCTCGTGTTTTTTTTTCTGTGCTTATAAGGAGGAAGCAGCGAAAGCCATCCATCTATGACGTGCGAATTGTCACCTTCTACCTGAAATTCACTCACCATCCTTCTCAAAAATTTTAGAATAATATTAATTATGAAAAAAATTTTCTTTTGTGTAATAAAAATCCCTTTCTAATACGAGATTTATAAAAATTCGATACATTTCCATCAAAATTTTAAAAATTTTAATTAGCCTTAAAAACTAAAAAAAACAAATTGCCTACAAAGTTTTATGGCTCATTAAATTGTGAAGCATGAACAGTAAGTTTTAAGTAGCATAAGGATCTTTCTGGTCTAGAATTTCGAAAAAATCGAGTTTTTTTTCATGCTATGATAGTTTAAACTTTCAAAAGTATACTTGCAAGTTTTTATATTGAAATTCGTTGTAGTTTAGACGTGACAGTCCTTTAAAATGAGACCGGTTTATCGTGTTTTCCTCGAAACTTTTGTATTTTTTCCGAATAGGCTTGGTAATTTCTCCAAAAGTACTGAACCGATTGATTTGAATTTTTAATATGTTATTGAGTAGACTTGTGGCTCTTGCGGGTAGCAGAAATGTAATTTTATAATCAATTTTTCTATTTTTTTTAAGAGCGAGAACGGGGAAAAAATCTTTTTTTTTTGTTTTTCCAATAAACAGATAAAATATCTAGAAAATTTTTTTTTTTTGTAAATCTGCTACCCACCATAGCGACATATTTCCTGATTAATAATCGACCGAATTTTTTTTCAAACGTACCTGAGCAGCCCAATCAGTTACGATAGTGGCGTAAGCAAATTTTTTTTTTATTATTGTCATTAAAAAAATCATTTTTTTTTGTTTGTTTTTGTAAATAAAGAATTGAATGAAATAAAACGATTTTCCATTGATACCGTTTGTTTTTCTTCAATTTTCAACGCATTCAATTTTCACGTCTCTAGACCAGAAAGGTGCCTTAAAGTTCTGGTCGATTTTTTTACAATTTTTAGCCTATTTTCTCATGTGAAAAATCAAGGAACAAAAGTATAAGAAATCAACTTGATTTTCTAGCAACGTCAAACTTGCACTTTATAATACCAAATTTTAATGAACTCTAAAACTGCTTGCCTAATTTTTTTATTTTTTGAATTCTGATAAAAAAATTTTACATCCTGAGGAAAATTTGTGCAATTCTTCTAATTTTCGTATAAAGTTTTAAGCTCGAATTTATATGGATTTTGTTAGGCAATGAGCTACACTTTAATAATAAAAAAAATATTAATAATGAGCATTAAAAAAATTTACTAGTGACCAGGTCCAAAAAAAAAATTTTCTTGTTTCGTTTTATTATTTTGTTGATTCTTTAACGAAGCAAATGTAAATCAATATTTATCACAATTAAGAAAAAATCAACAATTTCTCAGCTAGATTTTAAACTTTTCACTCTGAGATTTAATTTAGAAAAATTCGAGCAAAAAGTTTTAGAAAAATGTTGGGTATGCAGTTTCTATGACCCATTGAATTTCGGATCAATTTTTGAGCGGCAAAAATATCAAGTTGATTACTTATAATTTTTTCTTCGATTTTTCACTAGTGAAAAAAGGCAACCTTGCAGAGGAAAACACACCAAATCGCTGGATTTTTTTATAATTTTTGTTTCTGATAGCTTTTTGCACTTTATTCCATATAAAATTTAAATTCATGTGTAAAAAATGCTCAAACCTGTTTGCAAAAAAATTTAAAAGTATAAACTCTAATCGTCTGAGCTGATTACCGTAGTTATGCTCGCTACTGTAACTAATATTCTAACCTAATATAGTATTCTAAACTGCTTCCAGTTTTCATTGAAAACAAAACTAGGCTTATTAAATGTTTTTCTAAGCTTACAAAAATTATGTCCCGTGACGAAAACCCAAAAGGCTGAGATTACAGAAAAGCTATCTCGAAATCCCAATATCAATAACTGGGATCTTGGTTTTGCAACGCTTGAAATTTATTTGGATGAGGGTGATGGGTGTTTACACCGTTAGTATAAAAAATTTTCAAAAATCAACGCAATTTTTGAGCTACTTGAAATTTGCGCTTTGCTATAATGGCATTCGATGGACTACAAAAATGCGTACTCGAAATTTTTACAGATATTCTCATTCAAAAGTTTGAAATATTGCTGCAAATTGGATTAACGTTTAAAAATTGTGTACAAAGTTTAAAACTGTGCGTTATATAGGTTTTGCTGTAGCGTAAACTATGTTTTTATAGGGCAATAATTGAAATTAAAAAAATAATAAATAAATAGTCAAAACTTGCCAATATGTGGTGTAAACTTTCTTTTGGCGCAAACTGTATATGTAAGAATGTACCCTACAAGACAGCTGACTATCATATAAGCACTCATATTATCATCAGCATTATCCTCATTAAACTACACATTTTTGTTCTAACCATGGAAAAGTTTTGAAAGTTTCCCCTTGTCGGTGTGCTATTCTAACTCTCGTTTACTGAAAAGTATATGTACTATGCTCTAAAAAGTAAGGCAACTAATCATTTTTCTTCTTACAATGTTATAACTGCTGACAACTAAACTCCTCATTGTGGTCATCACAAACTTCTAGCACTAATCATACTTCTCATTTTTGTTATCAAAAAGTAATCAGCACTGATGGGCCAAACTACTCATTTTCGTTATCAAAAAGTCATCAGCACATACTCTTCATTTTCGTAAAAAGTAATCAGACTCATGACAAAAACTCCTCATTTTCGTTATCATAAAATGTTGTATTTAGAAATATACAAAATTAATATTTTTTTGTATTCATTAGAAAACTCTTACATATTAATTCGGTGTTCGAATTCGAACTCAAGAATTTTCAAATATAATATTAGCCAAGCATCTACTCATTCGGCTATGGCGACCATACAACCAAATTTCACACTAGCACTTTTTTCAGAGCAGCCACATTATAAGCTTACAAATGAGTTGCCTTGGCGTTTAATGTACAGTAGATATATTTTTCACTTATACGAAATTGCTATTGATAAGAGAGAGATAGAATTCACACCGACAAGGGGAAGGAAATATCAAATGAAATATTTAATTTCCCTATTAAAAAATGTTGTATGTGCCATTCTGATAATGCGCATGTATTAGAGACTAATAAATACTTGTAAATGTGTTGGGTGTTTTGTCGAAAGTGCTCAGCACTGTCTTGTTGGGTATGTATATATCCATGTAATATATCAGGAACAAATTTTAAATTATATATATATTTTTTTTCTTTGTAGCATAATTTATTAAGTTCGATTTTCATTTAAAAAACACCAGCAAGCTTAGTTTTTATGAAAGTAATTTTTTTGTTTTGCTTTGGCGTTTAATAAAAATATCACTACCACCCTCCTGGGGTCGATAGTCTGCACTAAAAGATGTTGTTATTTGCCAAACACCCTAGTATGCGTTTGTGTGTCGGCTCAAGCAACCAAACTCTGTTAATGACTAACGCATAGATCCACGCCTAGTCGTTTTTAAATTGCACTAATAACACTGGATCACAAATTTCAACTTTTTTTCTGCACCAGAGACGCCGTTATGAAATTCCTATGTAAAATCACCGTCTTATTCCGAAAATCAAGGTTATTTTTTATTCTATGGTAACGTTTTTGAGATATTTACGAATTACCGTTATTTCAAAAAAACAAAAAATTGGGCCCACTTAATCATATATATCTCGAAAACGAATTGAGCGATTCCAAAACCGTTTAAAGCTTTTAAAAGGTAATACAATTTCCTATAAACTGTGTGTAAAACACTTTTTGCTAGGCCCTGCAGATTCAAAGATAACGAACTATCATAACGGATTTTTTAAATTTTTTTAGTAAAAATATAAAAAAATTTGTACTTTGAGAGAAAGGATCTCGAAAACTTTTTACTTTTTCGTGTATTTTTTGTTTCCACTTTAAGCTCTGTTTTATTACAAAAAAAATAAACTTTGATTAAACAAAATCGATGAACTAATACAAAAGTTACAAGCATTCAAGTAAATATATCCATATAGTAAAACTTAAGTATCCTACAAATAATAGCATATGTACTGTATGTATTCTGTCTTAACTCTATGATCTTATTTTATAATTGAAAAAGTTATGTGTCTTGTTTTGACGTTTATTTATATAAGGATCGGTTTCTCTTATGAGAAACCAACAGTAGTCACCCATCATAGCGACATCCCAGAATCCTTGATACCGACTTTCAATCATTTTCATTTGCTGGTGAAACCTTTCGCCATGCTCGTCACTTTCGTCGCCAAGATTTTGCGGGAAAAAATTTAAATGGGAGTGCATAAAATGAATTTTTAAAGACATATTTACTCCTGAAAGAAAATTAAAAAAGGAATTAGATAAATACATAAGTGACACATTAGCATATAATTTTCTTAGGCTGGGTTAATCTTCCAATTCAGAAAAATTTGTTCTTGTTTGTTCGGAGCAGGGCAATAAATTCAGATTAAGGGCTATATATTCTCATGTAAATTTAAAAATTTGCTTTCAAATTTTTTGTTTAGTTTTAAAGTTAACTGAGAAAACGGTCTTATATACATATATATATATATATATATATATATATAACGGTCTTATATGTGTTTTTTATTTACCCATTTCCGCATTGTTTTTGATTAAATCGTTCTCTATCAGCTCGAAGGACTTTTGTGTTTGCCTAAAAAAGAAGTAACGACCTTTTCAAAAGAGTCCCACGCCGCTGCCTCCACTGGTGACAATAGTTCTTTGAAATGGGTATTGTCCGTTATTTTTCTTATTTGCGGCCTCACAAAAATCCCTTCCTTTATTTTTGCTTCTGAAATCTGTGGAAAGATTGTTTTCAAATAATGAAAAGCTTCGCCTTCTTTGTCCAAAGCCTTGACAAAGTTTTTGATAAGGTCGAGCTTGATGTGGAGCGGAGTATGAGTATTTTATGTTATCCACCCCAACTTGAAACGCGATTTGTTCTGGCCAATCCTTTATGATGTAGTGGTCTTGACGTGCTCGGCTATCCCATTTGCATAGAAAGCAACAGTATTTTGTGTATCCAGGTTGTATACCACATAGCTTTCCAACGACTTTTAGATCGGCACATATTTTCCAATCATGTTCTTCGTATTTAATTAATTCAAGCAATTTTTGCATTGTCTCATATGTTTCCTTCGTATTTACTGCATGCGCGATCGGGATAGATGGCTTTTGGTTGCCAATATGCAATAATAAGGCCTTTAAACTTAATTAATTGCCGTCTATGAACAATCGCCACTCTTTTGAATCATATGGTTCACCAAACTTTTTAAATAGACCAGAAATGTTTTTGCAATAACAAACACTGTCCTTCTTCGTATAGAACTGGGAGAATTGTTCGTGACGAGTCATATAATATGTTACCTTAACATCGGATGAAACAAATTTAAATTGTTGCATACGAGAGGCGTGTAGTTCGGCCTTTTCTTTTGACAATTCCAAATCCCTTATCCAATCATTGAGTTGTGCTTGTGACAAAGGGTTTCTTTCGTTTTCCGTTTGCAATTCAGTACAACATGATGCCGCGTAATCAGATACTGCTGTTGACAATGAAACTGGAGCCGAAACTAAAGTTAAATTTGATTCTGGCAATGTAGCTTCCGTTGAATTTAGTTCTGGTAATGACACTGTAGATACGCTCGCATAGGTTACTTTTCTTGACTTTCCAACCCCAAATACTTTTGTAGTACAAATATAGCAGTCCGTTGAATGGCAAGTTGGTTCCCTCCTCTTCATTGGTGTAATAAATTTCATATGTCGCCTAAATAGATAGTTTAAGAATCATATGTACATATGACAGAATCATATGGATATATTTACTTGAATGCTTGTAACTTTTGTATTAGTTCATCGATTTTGTTTAATCAAAGTTTATTTTTTTTGTAATAAAACAGAGCTTAAAGTGGAAACAAAAAATACACGAAAAAGTAAAAAGTTTTCGAGATCCTTTCTCTCAAAGTACAAATTTTTTTATATTTTTACTAAAAAAATTTAAAAAATCCGTTATGATAGTTCGTTATCTTTGAATCTGCAGGGCCTAGCAAAAAGTGTTTTACACACAGTTTATAGGAAATTGTATTACCTTTTAAAAGCTTTAAACGGTTTTGGAATCGCTCAATTCGTTTTCGAGATATATATGATTAAGTGGGCCCAATTTTTTGTTTTTTTGAAATAACGGTAATTCGTAAATATCTCAAAAACGTTACCATAGAATAAAAAATAACCTTGATTTTCGGAATCAGACGGTGATTTTACATAGGAATTTCATAACGGCGTCTCTGGTGCATTTTGGCTGTAAACCAGTGTAATTTTCGGTTTCGCCTTTTTTCTGCTTTCAGTTGCATTTTTCCCATTAATTTTCCATGTTAATTTTTCGTTTTGTTCACTCAGTTTTGGCTCATCTTTTTATTAACACACTATTATTATCTTGGCCACCTTTCAACGCCAACCATTCTGCACCATTAACGCCAATTAGTGTCTTGAAAAATTCATTTCCATATCCTTGGAAGTGCAATAGCAAATGTGCACTCGCAAATTGGAATGTGTGTTTGTGTATGTGAGTGTATGTTTGCTTTAACGCCCATTCGCCACGCTCTTCACGCACTACTTTGCTCTAATTACACCACTGGTGGTCGCCGATGCCAGTGCTTTTTTCTGGCTGCTGAAGATTTAGTGCCTCTTTACAATATTTCGTATTTCTGCCTTTGCCTTTATTTTTTCCATTTTTTCTATTCGTTTCAATATCTCCCTTTTACGCTAATGAGTGCTCACCTGGACGAATGGCCTTGACTGTACATACATACAAACACACGTTGGCATGTATGTATGTATGTATGTATGCAGGGCAGACAGTTGTGGAAAATCGTTACTAAAATTTGTTAGGGTACATCTTCTATTTTTTTGCTGTGTTGCGTTCTATAAAATCAATCAACATTCACTTGTACGCGCAACATCAGCAGCAACAGTCATTACCTCTTGTGGCGTCTGCAATTGTTGTTATTTCTATATTCTGCTCCTTCTACAGTTGCTGTGGAAATCTAATTTATTTTGCAGTCATGCACAAAGGCTGCATTCCCAGTTGAGGTTGTGCTTTTTTGCGCTTTGATGGCATGGCCTTATCAGCGTCGTCGAGCCTTGCTTCGTTTGTGTGTGTACTTAGCTTTTTTTTGTTTTGATTTTTGTTTTTTTTTTTTTTTTGTTCTGCTCACACTCTAAGCATTGCTCTGCCTTGCTGCTTCGCCAACTAGCCGCCCCTAATAATAGTTCAGTTCAACTAACTGCCAAGGATTAATGATTTTCGTGTAGTAATTAAAGTCGGTTGCATGCGATGCTTTGAAATGTGTGAGTACGTGTCTGTGTATGTCTGTGTGTCATCGAGGAATGCGCAAGTGTGCGTGCAGTCTTCTAGTGTGGCATGTTTTCGTATATTTGCAGGCTTTAGCAACTCCTTAGCCCTTGCAGCAGTAGCTGGGCTTTGCATTTTTTGCTCTTTGATTTTCTTTTCATTTCTACTCTACCCCCTAACCGTGTAGTATTTTTTAATTTTACTGCTTTTTGATTTTTCTTATTACGTATATTTCGTACATTTTCATCTGCTTGCGTATGTCTGTGTTTGTTCGAGTTATTGCTCAACCTGCGCAAGTTAGCGTTCATATCGGTGCTCTGCAGGAAAATCCACTAGTGGCGCACTGGCTTACTGCTAGAGAATTTACGATCATGACTGTCTGTAGTTCGTCTTTCTTCAGTTTTATATGGCAATGCCCCACTGTTAATTGTCCGCCGCTGCTCTTCCATTTTCGGCACTTCTGAAGTATAGTTAAATTCATCAAAGTATATCTATGAAAAATTAGACTGTATGACTGCTCGCTCTGCTGCTCCAGCCCTAGGGTAAAAAAGTCGATAGGGTAGAACATTGGCACCATTGGCTCATATTAATTAGCTCCTAGGTTGAGGCAGATTAATCACCTCCAGAATTTAAATATATTACCGAAACCAACGCATGAAAAGTCCCGTCGAGGCCCTATGCTCCCGAAAGGAGTGAACAAGCCAAAAATAAAATAAAAAATTCAGTTACAGTGGCAGACAAATCTTTTTTTTTTAGATTTTATTTTTTTTAGAATTTTTCAAGAATTCTAATGTTTCATAAAATTATGGGCTTAGTTCGAAAAATCACATCATTCTACGGCACTGAAAACCTTAGTCAGCCAGTGCTGTAAGTAATAAGCGTGAAGTGCATTTTTATTTACTGCACATGACAGCAAAGTAGTTGCCGAGTAGACCCAATTGTACTAGTTCCGAATTAGAACCGTTTTTCACTACTTCTGCTTTTCCCTGCAGGGAACGCACTCGCATCATTCACAGCGAAACACATGCGATATTTATGCACACACTCCAGCCGACCTCAATTCGTATTGCAGGATTATTAGTTTTCTTGCTTAGTTCCATTTCGAAGCCTTGCGCATTCCAATGTTTACGGTTGCGAGTTTGAATATTTTTCATGATACTCGCAAAAGTTCATGACTTCATTTTGCACCGTAAAATGCATAGTTTTGTTTAATTGCCTGGTTTAATTTGCGTGCAATAGCTATTACTCGTAGATGAAAGTCTCGTATGGTAAACGCAATTTTTTTGCTAAGCAATTGTGAATATTGGCATTAGGGTTATGCTAGGCATTTTTTGTATTAATTCGCTGAGAAAATTAAGTGAATGCTTGACAGGTTTTATGGTGAATTCCTGTACCATTTACTGCGTGCTTAGGCGGCTCCAAAGGCCAGATGGCTTCTATGAGAAGGTTTTGTTTTTAAAGGCAGATGTTGGTGCTTGCTGGAGCTTGTCATGGAATGCTGAGGCTGACAGCTTTAAGAAAAGCATTTTTTTTACATATGAATAATAAGATGACATTCCAAATTGAATCGAAAGCATCGCACACTCCCTTGGCCACTTTTTTATGCCCTGCTCCAGCGGAAAGATTACTAGCGCTCCAAATACAACTGTTCTTCATTGTTTTTCTGAACTATGTCAAAACAGTATTTTTAAACTTCCGTAACTTGAGTGTGACACTGGGCATTGTGAGGTTAAAAAAAATTTATGTAGACTGCTTCGATATAAGACTCAAAAACTTATTTTCTTGCCTACATTATTCAGGAGGATTAGTTTTTCGACTGGTTAAACATGTGTAGTAAAGATTTCACTTCATAAAAAATTAAGTAAAACAGATAAAAATAATCAAAAGGCAAGCATCCACAAAGTTAAAAAAAAGCAACCAGAATTTTATCATATCTGAAGAAATTTAATTTCTTTAACTCATTAACATGACGCCCAAAAACTTTCTGGACACGCTCCTGCCTACTGATGAGGCAAGCATAATATGGCTTATTCCAGCTTCGAGCGTACCAGAGAGGTATATAACTACTTTAGAATACTTTAAGGTCTCTTTTTTATGCGGATTATTTTTATGCAATTTTGAAGTTGTGCGGTATGTATTTCATCCAAAAATTTCGTGCACAAACATTGGCGTTTTTCAGTCTCAAAAAGTCGTGGAAACTAGTCTCTCAACTTTGGATGCTCTTTTAAATTTGAAATCTTTCGTTTATAAGGAAATGGGTAGTAACAAAACTTGTGATGCCTTAGTTTTTCATATCACAACGCATTTGACATGCTTCATGGACAAATTCTTGCAGATGAGCTTCAAATTTTATTTATTGAATATAACTCAATAAATGACAACCTTGGTCCTATCCTATTTTAGTAAAGGGTTTTCCAATAACAGGTGTTATCTATCGCTATCGAGAGTTGATTAACGATTTTTTATGGCCCGAATTGGATGGTGTTGATCTGGAGAGCGTTTATTTTCAACAAGATGGCGCTACGTCCCACACAAGTAACGAAACCATTGTTCTTTTACGGGAAAAGTTTCCGGACCGTGTTATCTCTCGAAGAGGTGATCACAATTGGCCACCGAAATCTTGTGATTTAACACCTTGTGACTTTTTTCTTTGGGGCCACGTGAAAGAGAAGGTCTACGCCAACAGCCCAGGGTCGATTCAAGAACTCAGGCATGGAATTCGTGAGGCTATCGAAGGCATAGGGCAGCCACTTTGCAATTCGGTTATGGAAAATTTCATGAAAAGAATGCTGTCCTGTACGAGGGGTGCCTTTTTTATTTCGGGATTTGGCAACCCTGGTGTTGCAATCTGGCAACTGATAGCTGTATCGCAAAGTTTGACATTTTTTGGCTTTTACGTACTCAGAACGTTTTGAAATACCATCGGTATTTGTGTTGTTTACAGTAACTTAAAAGATTCATCTCGGTCCAAAAATGGAATTAAATCGTGAACATTTTCGTGCGATTATTTTTTACAACTTTCGACGTGGATTAACTCAGCAAAATTGCATGGATGAACTTAATTCATTTTTTGGCGATGAAGCTCCATCAAGGACCAGTGTTTATCGATGGTATGGTGAATTCAATCGTGGTCGTAGTTCACTCCAAGACGAATTTCGTGAAGGTCGTCCAAAATCAGTTGTTCCGAAAACCATTGATGCTGTGCGTGAACTGATATTGCAAGATCGTCATGTGACCTATCGTGAGATTGAGACAATCTTAGGCATTAGTGGGACCAGCATTCATTCAATATTGCATAAACATTTGACTGTCAAAAAAAATTGTTCGCGTTGGATCCCACACAATTTGTCAATCGCTCAAAAAAAGGCTCGTGTCGATTGGTCGAAGAAAATGCTCAAAAAATACGATCGCGGGGCTTGGAAACACGTCTATGACATCGTGACAGGTGATGAATCATGGATTTACGCGTATGAGCCCGAAAGTAAACAGCAGTCGACTGTATGGGTGTTTCAAGATGAGCCAAATCCAACAAAAGTTGTTCGCGCACGAAGCACTTCAAGCAAATGGTCGCCTGTTTTTTCGGAAAAACTGGACATGTCGCAACCGTACCACTAGAACAACTAATATAGAACAACGCAAAACAGTAAATTCTGAGAGGTACACAACCATTTGTTTGCCAGTTGTCTTCCAAGAAATTAGGAAAACCAATCGCCAAAGACGGATCACTCTTCACCAGGACAATGCGAGCTCTCACACATCGGCTCAAACAACTGCATTTTTGAGCACCCAAAACATCGAATTAATGGGTCATCCGCCGTATAGTCCTGACTTGGCACCGAATGATTTCTTTTTATTCCCGTACGTAAAAAACAAACTGAGAGGTCAACGTTTTTCGACACCTGAAGAAGCTGTTGCGGCATTCAGAATGAATGTTTTGGAGGTACCTCATTCAGAGAGGCAAAAGTGCTTCGACAATTGGTTCAAACGCATGCAAAAGTGTATAGATCTTCATGGAGAATATTTTGAAAAACAATAAAGTGAATTTGTTTTTGTTCTCTAATCCTGACATATAAAAGGCACCCCTCGTAAGCGTGCTCGTGGTGGTTGATATTATTTGCCACTATTAACGGGGTACCTTCCTCTTTATAATGAAATAAACATCCGATCATTTATATTAAAAAATAGCATTTTTCTTTGAATATCAAAATAACACTACTATTAGATAACCCTTTATATATAAACTAGATTTTCGCCTAACACTTTATGGGCAAAGTTGCAGCGTTTGCAGATGATTCGGCAATCGCGTGATTGAATTTTACTAACTTCGAGCTGGTAGTTGCTAAAAATAATGACGTACACTTATTGAGAACTTCGTTTGCAGAACATAAACTGATCATTAGGGGCGAAACGAAGCTTATGTTTTGTTAGTTTAACGAAGAGAGAACCACCGAATGTAGATATTATTTTTCATTCTTCGGCTAGGGGCAGATATTGTCTGCATAGACACAATTGTCCCGTGCACATTCTAGCACAAGGTTACTACAATCCCTGCCCAAAATTCAGTGCAAATTTTTTTAAAATTAAGATTGTGAATAATCTTCGTACCTTAAAATTGTGATTGACATCAGTTTCGAGGGGTCTGAACACATTTTGCATTCAAAAGTATACTTTCTTCTAGCTGTTCTATTCAAGATCTGTCTTTTATATTGTACAAGGCGATTCGTTTAATAATAAAATCGCTAATAGAAATACCAGCTAAAACGATGATAATAATTGGCTTTATGAAAGCTAAGATTTTACTATTTTTGGTGAGGCAGCAATCATCCGGAGACGAATCAAGTGTGGACACCTGAAAGTGCCAGTGGTGAGATAAGTCACAAAATTCGCAAAAATGTGCAGAAATATTGCGTTGACATGATTTTAATTCTGTTGACATAATTTTAATTTCATTCACATAATTAAGTTGCTTATTGAAAAATATTTTTATATTCTTTCAGCGCACGAATCAATTTTTACAAGAATCTGATACTTGTTTTGTCATAAAATTCTTTGCATTTTTAATGAAAAACTTCAGGGCTATAGTCTGTTACATAAGAGCGTGGTCACTGTTACACGTAGATAAAAAATCAAAGCATCCTGTTTCTTTTTCTGTGACATAGAGGGCACCTTAGTCCTTGATGCTTTTTGTAAAAAGTCAGCTTTCTGTCAAATTTAGTCTTGAATTGAGTGGTTTTTCGAAATGAGTGCTGTTTACGCCTCTCGCTTTGAGGCAATTTTTCTATGTTTGCATGAAAAGTGACCCAAGTTAACGCAAACGGCTGCTGCGAAATATAAGGGGGAAAGTCGAAGCAGTTCATTGTTAGCAAGTGGATAAATCGCTATAAAATGTCGGTAACGTTGATGATTTTCCTGATCGCGGAAGTGCAAGCAAAGTCTAAAAAAAAAAACGGCGCAGAAAAGATTCTCGCATTGTTCCCGAAAGATCCAACTTTGACTTTACGTAGAGCTGCTGTGAAATTGAAAGCAAAAGGTGTTGACATATCTTACGGAATGATTCGCAGGCGCTTGCAAGCCAAAAAAGTGAAACATCGCAGTACTTTGGAAAAGCCAATGTTGAGTGCAAAACACGTTGAAAAACGAGTAGAATGGGCGAAGGAAAACTTGGACCGCGATTGGAACAACGTAATTTTTCCTGATGAATCCTCCTTCTGGACATTTCCGAGCATCTAACACGCCTGGACCACCTCCACCAGTAAGATGATTCAACGGACTTGTATACAGCCCGTCAAGGACAATGTTTGGTGGTGCTTTTCATACAAAGGTTTCGGTACTTTGTTCTTATTTACCGAGAATTTAAATGCCGAAAAAATGAATAAAATATATCAAAAGACTTTGTTACCATCTGCTAAGCAATGACATATCAAGAAAAATGAAAGCTGGATCCTTCAAGAGAACAACAATCCGAAACATCGGACTCGAGCGTGTAGCAAGTGGAAGGCGCAAAACGGAGTTGTCACTTCAGATTGGCCATCTCAGTCACCGGATGCAAACCTCATAGAAAATGTGTGGGCTCTGATGAAAATGCAGCTTCGCAGATGCAAGCCATGTAATGTAGATCAAATTCGGAAAATTTGGAGGTCTTTTCCGGTAGAATATGCAGAAAAACTAGTGGAAAGTATGCCCCGATGCCGCCAGGCCATAATTGACAATGCATTAGATTGGACTTGGTGCTGAGGTAGTTGCATTGAGTATTGACGACCAAATTTTATTATTTAACAGTGACGATCCTATGTAACAGACTGTATATAATTTGCCTTAAACCAAACAATAAAATAGCACTCGTACTTAGTCACATATGTTGTGTGCTCGTTAGACTTGTAAACTTACCTGTTTGGAAATAAATCGCCTCACCACTTTTACGAGCAAATACTCATTAGTAAACATTAATTGCGCGCTAGTTGAACGCCCTGCTTCAGCAGCCTAACTGTCAGCCCAGTGCATTAGCATGAACGCCATACAAATAATACACAAAAAACAAAAAAAAAAAAACACGCACACACACAGCAAGACAAACCGCAGCATTGCATGACTAAGTTCCACCTCCTCTTTTGTTGGGATGCTTAAAAACCAATTTGTGGCAGCAATCAATCATTAATTGAAAGATAGTTTAAGAGGCGGCAATTGTTCTGTTTGTTAGTCAATGTTGGCTAGTGCGTGTGCCAGAATGCCATGCATAACGTTGCAACGCATAGAGTAGTTAAAATGTAGGCAAACAAAAAATGTATTGGGAAGCATAATTTTTCACAGCTGTTGAATAAATGCAAAGCAAGTTCGTTGCTTAAGTCTTTTGTGCGCAGTATGCTGGGGGTGGTTTTGGGAAGGAAGAAAGCCCGGATGTTGGCAGGAAATTCTTATAATGGGCGTAAATATTATACAAATATTTTGACAGATTGTGAAGCACTCATATACATATGTATGTACGCATGTATGTAAGTATGTATGTAAAGTACGCATACGACTTTGGCTATCAAACAGGTGTTGTATTTAAATTAGTGTAGTAGGTCCAATTCTATACATTTTTACAGTGCGTGTAACTGTGTGTGAGCGCGTGTGTGTGTTTGCCATACAGCGTAGACATTCACTCACTTATCTCACGAGAATGTAAAAGGAAGCAGACATTTTTTTGTAGCAAAACTGGCATAGAAAAGGGAAGCTGAAGAGTAAAAGCAAATTCAGGCAATAAAAAGGAAGTAGAAATGCGTTCAACTCGCATGAAACAGAACATGGCTATAAGACACGCAGAAAGCACTTGCCAGACGCAAACTGCCAACCTGATATGCGATCGCTTTTGATAGCTTTTTGATGTGCCAGCACTTTAAGTGTAGAAGAAGAAGAAGAAGAAGAAAAAAGAGAAGTAATCAACTTTTACAAAGTCATAGTTGCTACGCTGTGACTCCCTTTTGCTTTGTGTGCCAATCCAATTTCTACTGTTTTTGCTATCCACTACAAACACACACACACACGTGTGCTTTGTTGATTGCTATTATCATCGCTGCAAGTTGTTGCGTATCTGGCGCGATTGCTTAGAAGTATGTTAGCAGTCCCTTTCGCAGTTACTCTGTTACAAGTACGGCTACAAGGCATAGCAATGCCACAACATGCCACAACTCTATGGTGCGTGGTACTCATAACTGCTGCTGCAATGCATCATAAAAAATAGCAACGCTGACGTCAACGACGACGGCGACGACGACGACGACGACGACGACTCGGTGGCGGCAGTAGCAATTTGATCAAACACGATTTTCGCTCTATTGCACTATGATTTTCAAGATCAGCACCACACATGCATGCAGGCATACATATACACACGCACGCTTTATAATTTCAAGCGGGTATTGCATGCCCAGCCGTTCAGGCGGCTAAATGCACTAATGTGAGAAACATCTCCAGCCAGCCGGCAACAGCCAGTGGGTTAGTGCGTGTTTTGCGTTAGTCGATGGTCCACTTGCCATTCAAATTTTTAATTGTACTAATTGAAAAAACTCAGTAGGTGCGTAGTACTAATTTTTGATATTTCGGTCAGTGCATACGCAGCAATAATTCTAAAGGGTTTCAAGCAAATACATCCAGTAGTCGCTCTCCTTTGCGAAGTGAGGGAGTGCCCAAGAAGAGGAAACTAACTACGGAAACACCAATTGGACCAGAACTTGGCTTAGGAGAAATGATCGGTGCGATTTTTTTTAAGATTTCGGCTAGTCACTGAGCTGGTTATTGCGTCAAACAATTGAATAATAATGTTCATATCGCAATGAAGCTCTTTAGTTTCCTCTCCATATTCCTAGCAATTGGTTGGCCTCTCGAGCATGGCAGGCAGTACATTTTGACTAAAATAATTCTCTTGACTGTTCCTAGTGCTCGCTCATTTTACTTGGGCATCGTCTGTGCTGCTGCGCCTTATAAAAGGAAGGGCAGAAATATTGTGTGACTTGTAGGATGGCGCTTTTCTTCATTGGGACAAGGTTCTGCCTTTCAATTGTTAGTCTATCTCTGTTTTTTTTTTTTTCGTTAAATCTCAGGGCTGACATTTCTGCTTATTTAATGCTTGGTGCCTAGGCCGACAATATTTTCTTATCTTAACTGAATGAAAAAGCATAAATTCCAATTTTGGACAGCAAATAAAACTTTGTTAAAACATCAATTTCGGAAAAAAAAAAATGAAAAGTTCGGACGCTATTGCTAAATAGGTTTTTTTAATAAATGAGATTAAAACTGGCGGCCGCCGTAGCCGAATGGGTTGGTGCGTGACTACCATTCGGAGTTCAGAGAGAACGTCGATTGAAATCTTGGTGAAGGACCAAAATGAAGAAAATGTTTTTACTATTAGCGGTCACCCATGCCATGAAAAAGCTCCTCATAAAAAATATCTGCCGTCCGGAGTCGGCTTGAAACTGTAGGTCCTTCCATTTGTGGAACAACGTCAAGACGCACGCAACAAATAGGAAGCGGAGCTCGGCCAAACACTCAAAAAAAGTGTACGTGCCAGTTATATACCTATGAAATGAGACTTCGAGCTATTAGTCCATAGATGTCGCTAGGAGTATTTTTAAACCTTCCCAAATGTCTTGTTTTTTTTTCGTCTGTCATCTTTCAACAATATTCAATTCATTGTTTGTTACGTTTCATACAACAATGCATTTATGTCGCTCTTAAAAATGTCGAATTTCGTGCCTTCAAACTACGATTTGCGGACATCGAAAACCCACTTGTGAAATGCTGCTCTCCCGGTTCAAAAGGAGGTCTTTTTTGCATGGCATCGTTACGGGTGATGAAAAATGGGTGTATTTCTCCAATCCCCAGCGTAAACGATCGTATGGTCCGCCCGGCCACAAGCCAAAAACAAATGCCAAACCAAAACGCTTCGGCCGGAAGGCAATGCTGTATGTTTTCTGGGATCAGCGTGGTATGATTTGGTAAGAGCTATTAAAACCAGGTGAAACCGTTGACGGTGCACGCTACCAACGACAACTGGCCGATTTAAATAGCGCTATCCACCGAAAACGCCCAGAATATGCCGATCGGCGTCACAAAGTAATTTTTCTTGATGACAATGCACCGCCACATCGAAAAAGAGCGACCCGGGAATTGGTGGATACGTACGATTGGGAACCGCTGGTGCATGCGGCTCACTCACCAGACTTGGCGCCTTCCGATTATCATTTGTTTGCATCGCATTTGGGCCATGCACTTTCCGAGCAGCGCTTCAATTCTCACGAAGAAGCCAATCATCGGTTTGCGGTCAAAGACGGGCAATTTTTTTTGGCGCGGCATCCACAAATTGCCTATTATTTTGAAGATTAAACTTGTAACCATTTTTTGTTAATAAAAGTTTGAGATTGAAAAAGAAAGTCTCATTTCATTGGTATATACCTTTTATTTAAATTTTTCCTAAATTATAATTATCGAGCTATAAGCTTTTTTGGTAATAAAAATATATTGCTCGGATTGTTTTTTTTCGTTGTGATGTATTCAAGTACACTGATTATTTGATGAATCGAGTTTGTTTTCTTTTTTGTACTATTTTGTTCAATAGTCACTTATAGTTTTTTTATTCTTATATTAGTTATTATTTTTAATATTATTAATTTATTATTTAATATTAATTTTAGTAATTTTTCTGAATTGTTTTGTCCAATAGTTATTCGTATGTTTTATTCTTATGGTAATTATTATTTTTTATTATTAATTTTATTATTTTTGCTGGATTATTGTAATCTGTTTTGTTCAATAATATTTTTTTATTTTTTTATTCAAATTAAAAAATTATTAAAAATTATTAATTTTTTTTTTTCTTTTTATTCAGTGAATTTGGATTTGTAAATTTTTTTATGTTTTTTCTCCTGGATCAAATTTTAATTTTTTTCTTTTTATTCAGTGAATCTGGATTTGTAAATTTTTTATTGAAGAGCAGTGACAGTTTCTGACTATTTTTTTCTTAATAATAGTGATCGAATTTGGTAAAACTTTCGCTCCCAAAAACAATTATGAGTTTGAAGGTAAAAATTTTTGTTCTTAAATAATAAAATAATTATTTTTTTATGTAAATTTTATATGGTTTTTTTTTGTTTTCAATTTTTTGTCCAGTATTAATTAGATCCGTTTTTTTTTGGTAATTTTTAATCAATCGTAATTGTAATTCGAATTACTCGTATTTTGTTATAAAAATGTATAGAATTAATTTTTTTAATACTTTTTTTTTGTTAATTTTTAAAAGTTTATTTTTTACATTTCTTGCAGTTTTTAATTCATTAATCATATTTTTTTTTTAATTTTCAAATTCTATTACGTTAAATTTTCGTTTAAGAAAACCGAAAAAACCTTACGTGCCAAAAGCAAATTCCTAAGTTTCTGCCTTTCAGCACAAGCCTATTAACTTATCGGAAGCCACTTCGGGCGCTGGTTCTTATGTATTTTGCTGAAAACAAAAAAACAGGAGCCATTAACACCACGCCTCATAGCCCATTCAGCTGCTTTCATAATTTTTACAGCGCAAAATTCAAGAAGCGGCTACACTTCAATCACTTTTATAGCCGATAAATTCCCAATTTGTATGGTTTGTTGCATTTCGCTTTTGCCTTGGAGTAACAAAATCAGTAGTCTGCCGGTGGCGGTTGTGGCGGCAACTTCAATGCTCTGTTTGGTTCACCACACCAGCCGGTGGGCGCATTTTGGGTACAACTCACCCTGACAAGAGTATTCGTAATGCTAACGGCGGTAAACAGCAGCAGCAGCTGGTGATTAGCCCAATGCTTTGCTACCGATTTCAGGCTGTTATAGCCTGCTGCAAATATTCTAGTGCTTTTCAGGATTTATTAAGCCACTCAGTTGAGTTTAGTTATTTTTAAATTTTATTGCGTTACTTTACTCTTCAACTTTCGTGTAATAAATATTTAGTGCACTTTTGAATTCACTGCAGTTTAATGTTATTTTAAATAAATGCCACAGAATCGGTTCGCTATAACTGACGCCTGCTGCTATCTAGCGGCCTGCGGTTTCATTCAATTCAGTTTAGAAATTTTGCCGCTAATTCCTCGGCTAATGAAATTCGCCTTCCTGGATTATCATACATTTTGTTCCTTCGATCGAGTTTCATAATAAATTTCAATCAATTAAAATAATTGTGTTGAAATAATTTTTTAGTTGTTGCACCCATTGGCGATTTTTTATTACAAAATCATACTTTTGAGGTTTTATTGATTTGTGGAATCTTGAAATATAAAGTGGCGCAAAATTAATTATCTTACCAATCATATTTTACAACTGAAGCATACAAATAGACGAACAGACAAGCAATGGCGTTCACAAAGGTCCAAAATATGAATTTCCAACACTCAGAACCATTTTTTTGTTTTGGCTATTTAATAAAAAAGTTATTCAACAACTAAATTGGATGATTAGTTGTGCCTCCTTTTATAATAATTTTTAAAATTAATCTCCAAGTATTTTTTTCAATAATATCACATCTATCTTTTTATATTGAAATTTCAGAGAACCATACGCAAAAGGAAAATAAGAGTGCTTACGCTTAGCTTAATTTTTAATATAGAATTTTGCACCATCCGAGTTTGAAATATTTCATTCCGCAGCAAAGTATTTTATTTAGTAGAATTTCAAGTACAGAATTTTGAATACAAACCACAAAAAATTACGTCCCCAACCTTCAGTTTGTATTAATTTTTATAGGGATTTTATTAAAATGTGTTTCGGCATACTAATAGCGATGAGAGTTATTTGGATTATTTTCCTAGCCAATCGTGAAAATTTTGATTTGAAAAAATTGATTTTTTTTGTAGCATATTTTCAAAGTTTAGACCTTCAAATATACGCCCTTCAACGGATTTTTAAAAATTCGAATTATTTTCGGAGATATAACGGATTTTGTGACGTGGCGTCTAAGCCGACCGAGTGTAGCGAATCGCACAATGAATGGCAGATATTATCAGTTATTCTATTGGGATTGTTGCTCAAACTTCAAACGCGATTTTCTAAAAAGTACTTTTTTTGAGATGGTCGTCATGATATCTCAAGTTCTACTTCACCGATCGCTTTGAAGTTTAATAAGAATTTTTTATTCTACAACTGTCTATCGCGCCTGCCTCGGATTTTGAAAAATTTAAGTTTGAAGTATTTTAAAAAAGTTTGAAAATGTAAAGAAAAGGGTGAAAACATGTTTTTTTCAAGTTGACGCCATTTTGTGAATTTTTTTTCTTTGATTTGGCGTAATCCGATAGCGACATCCTAACTAATGAAGCAATTTTTAAATTTGTTTGTTTTAGATCACTAAAAGGGTTGGAATCATGTCAACCATGGAGTACCGTTTTTTATGTAGCCCCCACTCCGCCGGCCTATTTTTTATTTATTTTTTATTAATTTTTTTTTTTTAACTTTTCCAATATTAATAAAAACCATAAAGAAATGGATACTAAAGATGTTCTTAATTTTTTTTATCTTAGTTTTAAAAATACCTAAAATTAAGGCATCTAGACCAGAATAGCCCCTTAAGCGGACACGTAAGGGACCGAAAAAAATGTCCGCTTAAGAGAGGTGTCCTTTCAGAGAGTGTAGACTGTGTTACAATTTTTAACCAAATAATTCAAGTGATCATTCAATTCGAAACTCCAAGTATCGAGTGCCAGTTAAGATGCTTTGTTGGAGTTCTCCGAAAAAAATGTCTAAGGCAATGTAGTAATAGTAACCAACTTCAGTAGGCTTATTAAATTGAGTTTTAATAAATTAAATAAATTTTATTAATATTGTACTCTATATATTGGTTCTATGGCCAAATAATGAGACACGTATTGTTTTGTTCGTCCGAAAAATTTTTTTTTCAAGATTTATCGCCAATTTTGTTTTTCGGCTCAAAATCGATTCTTTTAATTATATATATTAATAAAATTTTTTTTCTTAAATGCTCATAACTTAGTCAAAAATGAACCGATTTTAATGATTCTGGGTTCAAAAAAATGATTGTCATTGCTTGCACGAGCGATGTACAAACAATTGCAAAAACGTAGCTGAAAATTTCTTATTTTGCAAAAAAACAAAAAGTGCGAAATTTTTTCGAATTTCAATATTTCAAAAAGTGAATTTTTTTTTTAACTTTTTCCAAATCAAGACACCTTAACCTCAATTGAGCTGAATGCCCAGTAGCTAAAATCAAAGGTTTTTGAACAATGAATTTTTATGTAAAAAATCTGTGAGTTGAAATGGAAAGCATCGTTATTTAATATGTTTTTTATTTTGTTTATTTTTTATTTTACTCCATTTTCTGGTTATATTTTATTTATTATATTCCATTACTTTTTTAACTAAATTTTAATTTTATTTGTTTTGTTCATTTTATTTTATATTCTCTCTTTTATAGTGTTAATTTTTTATTTTATTTCAATTTATTTTATTTAGCATTATTTAATAAATTTTTTTCATTTTATTTTATTTGAGTTTTATTTTTTATTTTTTAGTTTTAATGTTTTATATTTCTTTTAAAATTATATTTTATTTGATTCCTGCTAGTATTCTTTAAACTATAATTTGTTTTTTTTTTTATTTCCTTTTATTTTACATTCTTTAGTAAAAATTTTGAGTCATTTTGTGTTTTAATTTTAAATTAGATGGTAAAATTTAAAATTTGTTTTTGTATTTTGTATTTCAGTATATTTTTTAGTTATATTTCATTTCATTATTTTTAGTAACTATTTTTTATTGTGTTCTTTATTTAATATGTTTCATTTAATTTCTTTTATTCTGTTATTTTTTATTTCATTTTATTTTCTACTTTGTTTTATATTCTTTCTTACATTGTATTAATTTTTAATTTTATTTTATTTTATATTTTATAGTTTTATAGTTTTATTTTATAGTTCTTTTGGTTGGTTGGTTGGTTTAAGGGTGACCCCGCATCGGAGTGCCACATAGACCCTAGAGCTCATTATGTTACATGATTTCTCCACCTAACCGAGATTTTTATTGTAGATTTTGGTCAAAGATATTAATTCGTTTCGAGAATTTGATGAGAGATTCGATTTTCAGGTTCGAGAGTACTGAAAGATTGTCAATTGTTGGAGAGCCTAGAAGAGCGAGTCGACTTCTGGCTAGACCGGGACAACTGCACAGCAAATGTCTGCTCGATACTTCCTCATCTTCGTCCTCGCAGTATCTGCACAGGTCGCACCCCGAGCCGACGTGCGTGAGTGCCCAAAAGGCAGTGGCCGGTGATAAGAGATATTATATGCCTTAGTTCGTGTTTCGATAGACTTATAAGGGTTTTTGTCTGTTTCAGATTGTAGGATGGCCAGATTTGTCTGGTCGTAACGCAAGTAGTTTCCACTCGCCACCTCCGATCAGTTATAGTTCTTTTATTAATATATTTTATTTGTTTCATGCCATTACTTTTTTAAGCTATTATTTATTTGCTTTTATTTTTTTATTTCCTTTTATTTTATTTTGCATTCTTTAGTAAAATTTTTGAGTAATTTGTTTTTTCATTTTACATTTTATTTGTTAAAATTAAAAAAAAAAATTTTTTGCAGTTTTTATCTCAGTGTATTTTTTAGTTATATTTCATTTCATTATTTTTTGTAACTATTTTTTATTCTTTTATTTTTTACTTTATTTAATATTTTTCATATAATATCTTTTATGCTATACATTTTTTATTTAATTTTATTTTACATTATTTAACGAAAAAAATTTAGCTTGTTTAGATTTTATTTCATATAATTTTGTATTTATATTTTATTTATAAATTACTTTTATTCTTGTTTAACTATTTTGTGTTTTTGGCTAATTTTATTTAATTATTTTTTGCATTTT
Source organism: Anastrepha obliqua (assembly GCF_027943255.1). Classification (NCBI taxonomy): domain Eukaryota; kingdom Metazoa; phylum Arthropoda; class Insecta; order Diptera; family Tephritidae; genus Anastrepha; species Anastrepha obliqua. Next base: position 137,870,604 of record NC_072892.1, on the reverse strand, counting down.
ATTTTATATAATTTATTTTATTGTATTAATTTTTAATTTTATTATACTGTATTTTGCATTATTTAATAAACTCTTTTCATTTAATTTTATTTAACTTTACAGACTTTACTTTACTTTTATATTATTGAATACTTTTTTTATGTTTTACTTATACGTATCTTATTTTATATTACTTTATAGGGAGATTTCATTCCTTTTCATCGATTTAATTTATTATTGGGTTGCATTTTGTTTTACTTTATTTAGCATTTCTCACTTTTTTTGTTGGAATAATTTCTTATTTTATTTGGCATTATTTTACTTAATATTTAGGTATCTTTTATTTAATTTTTTTTTTGTCATTGTATTTTATTATTGATTGCATTTTTTTACTTAATTTAGTAGTTTTCATTTAAATTCTTTTATTGTAATAATTTTTCATTATATTTGATTTTATTTTGCATTATTTTACTTCATTTTTAGGTGGATTTTATTTAATTATTTTCTTCACTTTATTTTAATATTGGATTGGGTTTTATTTTCTACTTTATTTTAAGTTATTTTTTTTTTTGTACTATTTTGACATTTTATTTTATTTTAGTTTACGTTAATTTATAAACTGTTTTTTTTTTATTTTACTAAATTTTCTGGTTATTAAGGAGTTTAATTTAATTTAATTGTTTCTTTTTTTAGTTTCAGTTTATTAGTATTGTATTTACTTCAATCTATTATTAATATTTTTTTTGTTGTAACTATTTCAGATTTTTTAAATTTAATTTTTAATTTAAATTATTAGCATATTATTTTTTGTTTTATTTTACTTTATTTAATTTTATTTAATTTCTTATATTCTCTTGTATATTATTTTTTTATTATAAATGTGTTTTTATTATTGGAATTTATTTATTTATTAGTTAACATTGTACTTTATTTTATTCGAATTTATTCATTTTTTATTGTTATTATTTTATTTTAATTTTTTATTAATTTTTAATTAATCTAAATTTGTTTGTTACTTTTAATTTTATTTTATTTCATTTTATATTAGATTTTCATCTCTTAACATTCTCTCTCATCTTATTGAAAACGTTTTACTGCTGGAAACTGTAGTGATTCACGAATTTCTTACTAAATCAAAGACAGTAACCTTTCCGCAACAAGAAACACAAAATATATATAAAATTCGTTCTAACCCGGCGAACGATTTTAAATACAGTAAGCCACAGGTGTTCGAGCGTTTGTATTTCTTAACTAAGGTTTAATATTTTTGAATTCTCTTCTTTGTTTTTTGTATGATGAAATTTAAAAACATATCACTTACCTAATTTTTGCTGCTTCTGATATATTCAGAATTTCAGCAAGCGCACACTTCTCTTCGTTTTTTTTCACTATCAGCAGCTTCTCAGAAAATCACAAGTTTTTAAAACACTTTTTTTTTTACTTTCACCACGCACTTTTCTTTACGTAAAAATTAACCAAATATTTAAAAATCGACCAAAATATCCAAGATTTTTTCACGTGAAAATGAAATGCTGAGTTTTTATTAGCACTTCTTTGGAGCGTACTTGCACGGCGTTTTAAGTATATTAAATATAATTAATATGCTGTCTGGAATTTGAATTCAAATAAAAACGCAAACCAATTAAACTTTAGAAATTTTTACTTTCAACTTTTTATTTGCTTTTCTCTTTTCAACAAAACCAAGTGTTCAAAGACACCACAACACACCAACGGTTGTGTTTGTGTGCAAAAATCGTACTTGACCGTTGTAAGGTCGCCGTAGAACTAAAGTCTTTTGCCAAGGTAATGTGTTGTTATATAAGTTAGAAGACTTCTTTTACTGGAGACGTTCCGACCAAATGTGTTGTGCGGAAGATGTCAGGAAAAACCATTTCTTTGGCGCTCAACGCCCAAGATGCGGCGCGCGCTCTACAGACCACGAACACTTTTATCGCCGCACACTATCACCACACGAAAGCATGCCCACACATACACATACATACCTATATGCTGACTTACATGTGTGCCTGCAGATAGTTGGTATGTGTATGTATGTTTGCCGAGCATAAAATCTCTCAAATGCCTGCGGTTTGATGGGAAGTTGTGTTTGGAGTTGGAGAAACTTGAGTGGCAAGAAATGTAACAGTGAAGGAGAAGAAAGAAGATTACTCATGATGATCGGCTAAATTAACAGCATAGTTATGTTGGTGTTGATAATGTTGTGAAACATTATTTGTTGGCTGATCAGTGGTTGCTGGATTATTATGTAGTTTAGGCAATGAGTTTTTGAGGATTTGAGGAGGAATGCTAATGCTTTGAAAAGTGGTATTTGGCTAAGGAAGATTTTTGGGTACGTGTATTTGTAAAAAAATTCACTTATTATTTGAGCGTCTTTTAATAATTTTTTTAAGTATTTTTATAGTGGTTTGAAGCATACAAAGAAATGCTCTAATGACGTTTTGGCGTTGGATACGTTCAAGGCGCTTCATCTCTTTAGACAATTAGCTGTATTAAGCGTGGACCTGGCCAATAATTGGGCACATTATAGACTGAGAGATGTTAAATTCGTGTCAAGATAAATTCATGTAAACCAATTGTGTTTGGCCTTTAACTGTGGACGAGTGGTTTCACAGATCACAGTGATCACATATCGAAGAAGCCTGAAAATGTTGTGTGTGCTCATTTTGATAATATTATTTGCTACTTTACGCTAAAAATTAATTACTCCTGCATTAAGTATTTTTGATTTAAAACCCATTTGCCTAGTTCATAGCCCTTGCTTATGGATTTTATAGTAATAGGAAATTTCTCTAAGACCGCATGCCCAGAGTAGTGAAAAAGAAATGTTAGTTCTTAGAAGTTAACTGAAAAGCTTTTCAAAACTTGTCAAATAAAAAAAAAATTGTTTTTTCGTATTAAAAATTTCCATATTTTGCCTAATATTGCTACCCCAATGCACTTAAATATTTCTTATTTATTAATATCTACAATTCAGTGAAATTGTTCGCTACTATATTTTTAATTTATTGCATTAGAAACAAGAAAAAAACTAAGTAAAGATAGGAAGATTTTACTTCCACATGATCCAATGCGCATATTATGATATATATATATATACATATGTATGTATGTATGTATTTATGTATAATGATCTTTATGATCGTCTCACATAATCATTGTGCCCCTTAACCCTGTTACAGCAGATCGATCATAAAAGCCAAGAACTTTACGAAAAGTTCTTCATTACGACTAGGTAATTTATTAGTCAGCTATGCTGAGCAATCTTGCCATTACAATTGATATCAACGGTTTCTCAATGTTTGAGCAAAAACATAAAAGCTTACTTCAACAGTCGTCAACCCGCTCCAATGCTAGCATTTCACTTGACATTGACCAACAAAAAACATGGCCTTCGAACACTGCTAATTTGGTTCTCTCCCTCTCTGGCATAATACTCTTGCAATCAAGTTCATAAGCAATGTGTGTGTGAGCGAAAATTTGCAAAGGAAGTCGCTCTGCAAGCATATACTCTCCCCTCAGTGGGAGCCTGTTCATGACTAGCGCACACCTGTTGGCTACAACAATATCTGTAAGTTCTACACTCACACCTCTAGCAATGGAAATAACATTGAACCACTTTCCAGAGCGGCGCTCTCAAACATGTTCCATTCCATCGAGCAACACCTCAATCGATCGCATCGAACTTGTCTTGTGCTTGAATCACCTGTGCGTGTGCATGGCTTACATCCAAACAACGCACTGGGTTTGTATTTGTTTTTGTTTCCATTTTTGCTCTACCCTAGCTTAGTGTGTTCTTGTGCGCGTTTTTTTTTGTTTGCTTTGTTTTGCTGTTGTTATTTTTATCATCACCGTGCATTGACCGCAGTCTGTTATTAGTTGTGCGATGAGTAGCAGAGCGCAAAATGTATACTTCTAATATTTTAATCTTTCCACTTCTCTCTGTATTTGATTTATATCTCTACTCTCTCAAAAGTTATTTTCTACTCATTTCGCGCTCTTCTAAAGTCTCTTGCCGGTTGTTGTTTTTGTTTGCACTCCAACAGTTTCTTCGATTGCTGCTTAAAACGCACGTTTGCCCATGAACATGAACTCTTCTGGTCAAATCGAAGGTACGTAAGCATTGAAATGCCTGTTGACCACGCACTTCACTTTGCACTGTGTCAAAGGCTGCGTAAATATTTCGTAGGCTGTAACAGCAACATTATTAACCGTAAGCTTAATTTGCACTGCTGGTAGACAAGCAGCGCCGCAATACGTATTTTGAGCTCACTGCACTCAGCTGTTGTTGGTTGCGTTGTTAGTTGGTAGTCTTGCAAGGTTTTTGAGATTGAGATTGGAGTAAAAATTTTACGAATTCATTTCTTTGTTTTGTTTAAAGAATGTATTTTATAGACGTAAATGGAGTTTTTTTTATATTTGAGAGATTTTGATATGGAGTTATGTTGACATTTCTGTTCAGTAAAATTTGGCGGGTTTGGCAAATTTAATTTAAATTTAAATTTAATGGAAATTTAACAAGATTTCTGTTTAAAAAATTGTGTGTATTATTATTTAAAGTTCTCAAACTCTTAAAAAACACGGTTTATAAGTCACCTTCAATCGAAAATATTAGTAATTCATTTGTTGTTGAAATCACTGTTTTGGTCAGAATTCAATTAGAGTGGACAAAATAAATCGATTTGCGAAACAAAAAAACAGAATAAAAAGATTACAAAATACTTCCTGGCTACTGTACAATCCACAATGATGTCCAAATATTTATTTCGCCTGATGGGTTTGTGAGCGCATCATAAAACTAATTAAACCTTCCTAAGCTGCTCCTATGACTTTAACTCCTCCCACCTCAGCTGTCTACTCATTTTTGCAACGCTCTCGAGAATAGTTTTTACTTAAAAAATCCCATCCATAAAACTACTCTCGCCACAAGTTTTAGAAGTTAGAAAGTTTGCATATCTACAGGTAAAAAAAATGTACCTGCTCATGTACACAAGCCTTTCTTGGGGGCACTTTTTTAAGTTTAAAAATGTGACTATTACTTAATACTTGGTCTGAACTATACAGCAGAGCTTCTTATCGTCCCCAAGCTGTGTTGTCAGTTAAGAGAGACCTCAACAAAGGTCCAAATCTTCTGCTTGGCTCGATGGCAGCAGCTGCTGGTGGATGATTCTCCTCCAATCGCACCGAACATACAAAACTTTCTTGGCAGTTAATTCGGACCACCGTTATTTTTTCCGTTTTAGTGATCATATAGCGACCCATTTTTCAACGCCATTTACCTGTCAGTCAAATTTCCAGGTGACCAAAAAACAACAAATTATTTTCTGTCATGGCTTTCTTCACGGTACAGTCAGCAGACATATGGGTAATTAAAGAATCTGAGGAAGAATTAGTCGTCTGGATACGATCAAATTTCAGGAGCAATATGAAAAATATGCCAGGCAAGGAATAAAAAAAACTCATAAGCCCAGCAGTTTCCCTCTATGCCGTTGTGACCGGGAAACCAAATGAGCCTGATATCGAAGAATTCAGATGCAATCGAGAGAGAAGCCAGATATTCCCCGAACAATCTCGAACGCACAAACAACGAGCCCGAGGCCTTACTTGCCGCTTGGCTGTCAGAGTAAATATTTACTTCCTTAACGGTAATTACCGAAGTGAGCAACCAATCCACTGCTTCCTCAATTGCGGCTCTCTCCGCTTGTTCGGAAGTCTCAGCGGTTCGGAAGTCTGAATGAGCTTAATGGGGACCTCCTCACAGAATACTCCCCCACCAACCCTTCCGTCCAACTTCGAGCCATCCATCAACATGTTTGTCATGCCTTGCCACTATATGTTACACCCCGCCCACTCATCCCTTGAGGGAATATGAGTGGAAAAAGGACCGCTTGGACCTAGCGTGAATCGTGTTATAAAATCAAAAAGTGACTTTAGGCGAGAGGCCCCATCTTTTGCCGACAGTTCCCCTGCAACCATGCAAGCCGACTGCTGCTTTCCTAATTCTCTCCTCAATGTTTGGCTTCCACGTTAGACCTCTGTCAAAGATAAGACCCAGGTACTTCACCCTGTCAGAGAGCACCAACGGAGCCCCCGTTATTGAGGGGGAAAAAACTTTAGTTATTTTATATTTCTTCGTTATTAAGACGAGCTCCGTCTTCAGAGGATTTATTGAAAAGCCGTAATTTGCGGTCCAATTCACAATTAGATGCGGTTAACCCTGGATCATTTCTATCAGAGTATCTAAAAACTTTCCTCTGACGTCATCCGCGTAAGCAATCACCTTGCAGCCCCTCCTCTCCAGCTCCTACAGCAAGTCATTAAGCACGGCAATCCGGAGTAGTGGCGAGAGAACACCACCTTGCGGAGGGCCTCTGTTCACCTGCCACGACCGTTCTATCGCTAAGCATCTTTTAGGTAAGCCTAATAAGTTATATTACGACTCCTAGTTTAACCAGAGTCCTGGTGATTTCCTCCAGGATGACATTCTTAAAAGCCCCCGCATTGCCGAGGAAGGCGCCAACAGTGAACTCCTCCTGATAGAGGGACACCTCGATGTCCTTAATAATAGTATGCCAGGCAGACTCTACCGATCTGCCTTTACAGTAGGCATGTTGAGCGTACGATAAACGCCCCCTAGGAATTTCACACCTTACGTGCAGATCAATCAGCCTCTCAAGGGTTTTCAGCAGGAACGAGACTGATTGGTCTGAAATCCTTAGGGCATACATGTGATATTGTACCTACCTTGGGTATGAAAGTAACTCTCACAGCCCTCCAAGTATATTGTAAATTAAATTACTTATTGTCTAAAGACAGGTGTAATATTTTAAGCAAATAATAATAAAAAACTAAAAAAATATTTAACAAGAAGTTGCTTTTCGCTTCCAAAAATCCAAAAGCTTATTCTGCGTCAATTTATGTGTATGGGATCCACACTTTGGATTTCTTCTTGAGGCCGGCTCTCCGCAAGTGCTTCGTACTTGGGGTTAGAAAAAGTGCTCTTATGCCAGATATACCATGCAGAGTTGTTAGAACCACCGTCCAAGAAGAAGAAGAGTGACAAAAGATTTTCAGTTTGAAGTGCATACAACTGTAAATCCAACGTAATATGAATTTTAAATATTTTAATTTTTATGCTGTACGCATCTCTGTTATAATGCATATTTTCCATGCGTATGACAGCCGGCTGGTGAAATAATTTACTGGTAAACAACAAATACTCGTCCAACTTGACTTCAAAACAAAACCTGCCACTCAACGTCATAATAAGCAACGTTTATGTGCCAGCAAAAGCAAACAATTTTCAAAGTAATTGCAAGAAAAAAATAAAGCTAAAATAGAAAAACAAAAAGAAGTAAGCAGGAAAGGAGCACACAGCTGCAAATATGCACAGATATGACCAAGGCGCTATGAGCTTGCAAAAAATATTTAAAAATTAATAATAGCAGGCTTCCTATTCTAACCTGGTGGTAAGAAATATTTAGCCGTTTTTCATAAAAACAAAAATACTGGTTTAAGTGAGAAATTGCCTTAGCTTCCCATATATTTAAGGCTGACTTTTCTAGTTGCACTGAATGCTTACGTACACACAGGCACGAATAAATAGCGACACTGCATGGATGTGTTATGCGAATTAGAATAGTTACACTGTGATCAGACTTACTAGTTTTGGGCTACTTTACTACCAGTTAGTGAACTGGTTCATAATAGACACGAAACGTGTTGGTCCGGTTTGTGGCGATAATCATCAGTTTTGGGCGAGTTGAAAAAGCAAATTTAAGAGTTTAAAAATAAAAAATTAAGGTTTTAAAAATGGTTTACTATAAGTAAATTAAAAACATTTTCAACAACAACGCACAAACCAACAACAAAAAATTTGTGCAATTTAAGCGTTCTTCTGTTTTTTTCCTCAGTTTATTATGGTTTAGATTTTGTCCCCTTCAAAATAATCCCCATTAGATATTGTGCACTTATGCCAACGAAGCACTTCAAAAAATCATTTTTTTTATCTTGTTCAGCTCCTCCATCGATGCCGTCTTTATCTCGTCAATCGCAGCGTAGCGTCGTTCTTTCATGGGCCTTTTCTGTTTCGGGAAGAAAAAAAAGTCACAAGGGCAGGTAATATTCCTTATTGTCCGCTTTACCCTGTGGCAAGAACTCATGATGCACAACGCCCCAGCAATCGAAGAAAACGGTAAGCAAAACTTTTACACTGGACCGAGCCTGGCGCGCTTCTTTCGGTCTTGGTTCGTGCGGCAGCTTCCACTGAGATGATTGAGCTTTGGTTCCCACGTCATACCCAACAAACCGACGATTCGTCACCAGTTATGACCTTATGGAGCTAATTTGGGTCGTCAGAGTCCAACACCTCATGAGAAATGTTAATGCTATGCTGCTTTTGTTCGAAATTGAGCAGTTTTGGTACGAATTTTGCGACGACCCGTCTCATTCCTAAATCATTGAAAAAAATCGAATGGCACTAGCCAATCGATATGTCTTGGTCCTCAGCAACTTCTCTAACGATGATTCGACGATTGACCTATACCATTTTCTTCACTTCATCAATTTTTTCGTTTGTTGTTGAACTGCTCGGGCGGCCGGCTTTCTGCGACGCTTTTCGCCATTCACATCTTCTCGGCCTTCTGAGAACATTTTGTACCACCGATAAATGTTGCTTTGGTCCAAAGTAGCAGTCAACATTCGGAATGCAACCGCGCACTTATTTTCGTTTTTCACACAAAATTTGATACAGATTCTTTAATCCATCTTTTTGAATAGGTAAAATCCGAAGACGAGACGAAACACGTGGAAGCAAAGCAGCTGTCAAAAATTGACTGAACATTCAAAATGGCCGAACTCGTCGGCATGAGTGAGAGACATGAGTAATCTGCGAAAATTCAAAACTCGCGATACTTTTTGAACTCAGCTCGTGTCATTGCTTCTTGTGCCACATTGATGTGAAAAAAATATTTAAGTCAATTAAATATAAAAACTATAACCAGCCATTATTGATGGTGATTCATCCAGGTTCCAACTAGCGCGTCCGCACTATTTTGTTGCCACATCCTCGTTACCAACTTGTTTCAAAATTAGGTACTCAGAAAAGAAAAAAACTGAAAAAAATTTAGCACGACCCTCCAGGCCCATTTTTCCTGCGAGTTGCGTCAGTGTTATCTTCCATAATCACGCTTGAAGTACTTTTATTGAATACTGGAATATTTATTTTGCATCAAGGTATTTAGCTCTAATTAGCCATTGTGCGACTGGAACTGTTCTAGGCCGTCTCGAACTAGTTAGACTTTTTCCATCAAATACCAGTTCAAGTGGTCGAATATTTGTTGAATAGTTTGGCTTTCAAATTCAATGCGCGACATTCACCTCTACACACGGACATGGCTATATACAGTAGTGAGAAAAAGTAAAGGTAAACTGCATTCCTATATTCAACATTTGAAAAATATATTTTATACATTTTATTTTTAACAGACTTTTCGTACACGTATTTCAGAACACGTGGATTTAAATGCCATAAAAATAACGAAAGTAAAAATTCATACGAAAAATATGGAGAAGATAACTTGGAAGTGTGGCCAATATCAGACGGTATCCGATAATATACGAAAAACAAAATCAATGCCTCTTCCACTTCATCTGAACGACTGATTTTGGACGAGAGTGTGACATGGGCGGAGGAATTCTTTAGCCAAGTACCCGGTGACGTGGCAGCTGAATGTACTCGCTCAATTTCATTTTTCAGCATAGCTGAAAGCTAAACCTGGTAATATGTCAGCCTTGTAATTTTCTAAAGCTCTTTTTCATATTCGATTTGAATATATTCAAACAACTGTGCTTGTCTATAGTTGATTCGATACATTGACTCATTACAGGCCAAATACCTTCATTTCATTAAACCTCATTCGGCTGGCTTGGGACGATATTCTTTCTGTCCGGAATAGTTATTTGCTTCCGCTGTACGAGTTTGCATTAATTGATATCAAACTCTGTGTTATCCTCGGCGTGTGTTTTTAATTTAGCATAAAACAGCAAAAGCTAATAAAGTTTCTGCTCAACGCATTCCTCAACTCCTTTTTATACATCCTCATCCTTATAAGAAAACTAATTACATTTTCTTTGCCGCTCAACTGCGTCTCCATTTCGAGGTCAAAATAGATTTCTTAATTATTTACATTAAAATTTCTAACTTCCGATAGAATTCGTCTCATAAAAACATTTTTTCAGAATATGTCGTTCACAGCTGCTCCTGAATATACAGTTTTTCAAGAGCAGTTAAAAATTTTACTCCTATGGGATGTGTCACGCTCCCTTTTGCAAACTCTATAGAAATGTCTTCACACGACATTTTAAAGTCAGGTAATCAATGGAGTGATATATACCGTCATTTGAAGTGAAACCAATTAAAAAAGCCTATACATTTAGTTTGGAAAATTACTTTTATTCAATTCAAAGTAAAAACTGTGTGAAAATAATACAAAACTAAAAATCAATTCACTTTTGCTGGATATGACCACCTTTTGCCTTGACTATGGCCTTCAGACGGTCCAGAACCGAATCGCAAGCTGCCCGAATGTGACTTTTGACTCACTCGCGGACAATGGTTTTTTTCAGCGCCTTGAGACTAGTCGAAAAGGCCCAAAGAGAATAATCCATCGGATTCGCATCTGGGTAATTTCAGAGCCATGGTGCGGACGTTATGAAGTTCGGAACGTTGTTTTTTAGCCATTCTTGGTTCACCCGAGTTTTGTGAGACGGGTCCGAGTTCTGTTGAAACGTCCATGGTCTGCCACTGAAATGTTTGTCTACCCACGGCTTCAAAGCAACTTCCAGAAAACTTTCTCGATAATATTTCGCATGTACCTTACGCCAGGTTCGATGAAAACGATTGCACAGCGCCCATCTGCGGTTACAGCGGCCTTAAAGATTACCTGTAGCGGGTGGTCAATCGATTACTCAAATTATCGTATGAACGGTCGGCCAAATAAACCCTATCCTTTTGGGAGTTTTTAAACCCTATCCCTTTTGAGTTTTTGCTCAATTTGAAAAATTTTTCTCGTGAAAAAATATAATGTTCGGAAATTGACTGCTTTCGACCAAGAAATACAACTCCTTCGCTCTCTCAAGTCTGATTTGTTGATGCTTTGGTGTGAGATCAATCGTAAGGCTTGACTTTGAGATCATTTTTCAGTATGCTACGGTTATATATTTTCAGTTCTTTCGCCATTTGATTGGCACTTCGTCGGGTGTTTCGCTCAAGTCGCTTCTTCACTTTTTGAACCATTTCACGTGACGTCGCACTCGTTTGATGACCACTTCCGCGACATTTCGTGATGCTACCAGTATCATTGCAACGAGTAGTGATGCGATAAACAAAAACTTTATTTACTTTAAGGTGCTCGAGCCCACGAATTTCATAATGTTTTCTTAATTAAAAAAAAAAATCTTTAACATTGGATGGCAACTTCTTTTCAAATTATTATTGGATATATTTTTTTGTTGCTATAAATTTATATATAATATTTTTTAATGAATATATTTCTGTAATCAATTACTTAATTAAAAAAAAAATATTTAGCATTGGATGGCAACCCCTTTTTAAAGTATTGTTGGATTTATGTTTTTATTTTATAAATTAAGTTTTTTTAGATTGAATATATTTCTGTAATCAATTTCCTAATTCAAAAAGAAAAAAAAAAATTTTTCCTTAATATTAGATGGCAACCCCTTTTCAAAACAATATTGAATTTATCTTTTTTATTATAATTTCTTTTTAATGCATATTTGTGTGTAATCAATTTCTTATTTTCCAAAAAAATAAAAACAAATAGGTGGCAACACTTGCTAATAATATTTGTGTGTCATATTCAAGCTTGCGTGAACACATTTCATCTGCTACCTCACTTTTATTAGTCAACTGAAATGTGTGCTTAATTGCCATATTTGCATAAAATTCGGGTGGCAACACTATTAAAGATTTTTTTTGGAATAGAATTTTCTACTCCGAAAAATGTTTCTCTTGATAAATGCAGTACTATTTATTCTTATTTTTTAACAAATACTTCTTTTACTACAAACAAGTTACCCAGCTGTTAGCCACACACTATCTGCAAGATGGCGCAAAATTATTCATCCAATCGTGTTCTTGAATAACTTTTTTAGTAAATAAAAATTTGATTTTATCTAACTTTCTTTATGCTGGACGTTTACTTTTTCTAAAATTGCGATTGCAGACCTTTTGCTTATTTATCGATAAATCAAATCCAGTCACAGTAACTCTATTATAGCCACCAATAAACGACTACCCAATTTTATGCCTCGAGGATCAAGTTAAAAAAATGAAGTTTCTTATGATTTTTTAGCATTCAGAGACACAAAAATGGAGCTGCAACTGCCATCGTACGTTAGCTTTTTCGAAATACTGTATTTATGTGTGTATGCATGTATGTATGTATGTGTGGAATATGACAAAATCCAACATGGAACTGCGTGAATGCTTGCTGCTCCTACAATGATTCTAAACCATTTTTGACGAACAACATGTGGCTTAACAACAATAAAACAAACAAAGGTTTTGCAGAGTTCACATCTGCACATATTCAAATGCCAAATATTTGCTTATATACCGTTAATGCATCAATTTGCCATACAATAATTTTCAAGTCAACAAGCAACTAATTAGCATTTGTTTGACCAACCAAATGAGCGCACCGGCGAGTTGTTGCTTTATCAAAAGGGGAATGAAATGGGTGGGGAGATTAGCTGCAGCAAACCTGGGCACATCTCAAATAGCGTGAAGTGTCACGAATCGTAAGCGGACCCAACACTTTAGCGAGTAAATAAGATGTAATTTTCTTTTGATTCTGTTATAAAATCTCATAGAAGTAGATGGAGATGCTTAACAAGCCTGTTAGGTTATGTTCACTACTTTGTGTGCTAGTTTATGTAGAGGTGAGGGATTGGTGGAGGTGATTGTTGCTGATGACTAAATGTGTTAAATGCACGAAGTGTGTGCTTTGATGGCCAAACATTTAAAGAGGTTAAATGTGGAACTTCGAAAAAACTTATTTGCATAGTGCAAATAAATTTAAATCAGTATTGAATTATTTTGTAAAACTATATTATAAAAATCATTATTGGCGTGCCTCGATTTACTTGGTACTACTGACTACCACTTAGCACTACTTGAGTCTCCAATACAAGTACAGGGCGATCACTCTATCGCTTGGATTTTCATTTAATTCGGTTAGAAATAAAAGAAAGCGGAATATTTTTCGGCCGTTTTTTTATCGGAAAAGTAAACCTTGCCATGCCGCCCATTTTCATACAAAAGTCATTCCTGGCCTACAGACTTTGGCTTCTGAAATGACCTACATCATAAGTTTAGCTTACTAAAGGCATATAGTAGATACTGGTCAGAAATTTCTATTCCCTGTACTAGAGTTTTCTCAATGGCATTAATTAGGCGCTTATGCTACGCGCGTAAAGAGCGATGCTCTAGTCTAGAACGCTGCAGAACTGCAAAGTGTTTTGTGATAAGCCCGAATAGAAAACTGTCGAGCTTTCGTCTAAAACTTTGTAGAAATGACGTTCGTTTGATGGTCGGTATTTCTACAGGACACAACCCAAGGGGTCAGCATATGCCCACCATTGGAATCATTGATGACCCAATTTGCCTGCCTTGCTTAGAGGAGGCGGATAGCATTGCCCTTACAAGAGCAAGGATACGAATTTTGGATGCCGATGTCATGAGAATGATTAAAATTCCATTTCTCAAACTGGAGGATATTTTCAGATTTGCCAAAGAATCTGGAAAATTCTCACAGGACTGGCTATCTCTGTCTCTAACTCTATTCTATCCTATTCCTTTTTCTCTGTGACTTTTCTCCTCGATTATCAACTCTGTTACTTTCTAGATCTTCGATTACAATTGGCTTTGTAGCCTTAGTGTTTTAAGAGTTATCAATCTCTCGGTGCTTCTCGACTCCTCTTTTTTAAAATACAATTTCAAGCAGAAGTTTTATACTGGCTGCTGATAGCAAAGAAAATAATAAATACAATTTCCTTTAGCCTTCGTTTTGCAAGTTCTGCAGTTTTGTGTGTTCATAATGGGACATTTGGGGCGAACTCACGTCCTCAATAAGTAAAGTCAGAGGTTAACCTCTTACGCTGGAAAGACGCAAGGCACGTCGACTTGTAACCTGCGCTAGACTGGCAATAAATATTACCAATCTCTACTGCAATTTCACGGCTTGTTAAATGTGTATTTTTCCCCCACATGGATTGCAAAATATCATTATCGTTCTTAATGGTTCTCCAGATCGACCACTTTCTTGGAGGCTCAGATATCCGGAACGAAGTTTGCTAAACCATGTTTGAACAGCATAAATATTTACAATATCTTTACCAAATACCGCATATCAATTTGTACATGTAACAGTGTCGTAAATGTACTTTATCTAGTGACATATTTTTTACTTTAAATATCACCAACAAAACGGAGCTGATGTAGATTTTCCATGTATTCACAGTGAGGGTTTGTATATGGATTCTTTTGCAGAATATTCACAGTGATCGAACTAACCCGTCATCAGCTACGCATAACTTACAGATAACCGGAACTATCATTTCAAAGCATCACTCGGTTTAGTTGCCATCGGTTAAAGACGATAATACCAGAAAACATATACGCTGCTAAGACTTAGAATCTCCATTACCCTAGAATTTTAATTTTAAGCTAATTTTTAAACAAACAAGTAAAAGACACATTGATAAAACAGCTCTTAATCTCAACCCATGTACGTGTGTAGGCGCATACATATACTAGGTTCTTCAATAAGTTTTGCGGTCCGATAAGAAAAAAACAATTTTATGATTTGAAGTGCACTTTATTATTCTGCATAGTCCCCCTGAACATCAGTACACTTTTTCCAACGAGATGTTAATTTCTGAACTGCTTCAAGGGATGAAAAATACGCTTCCACAGCTGTTATGACCTCATCATTTGATGAAAAACGCTTTCCAGGCATGATTTTTTTTAGGTCTGGAAACATACGGAAGTCGCTAGGTCGAATCTGATCAACACACAAATCTGGTCAATGTTCCCACAATTACAACTTTAATTCATGGATTTAAACCATTGTCAAAATGGTCTTGCGTCACCACGTCGCACAACGTCCTGATGTAAAATTTTTTTTTTCTGTTTGCAAACTACGTATTTTTCATGAATTTTTTCTTTCAGTTGGTCTAAAAGATTACAATAATATTTGGAATTTATTTTTTACCTGTTTGCAAGAAATCCACAAACAAAATTCCCTCCGCATTCCAAAAAAGCCGATGCGAATGCTTTCTTGGTCGATTTCTGGACACGAACTCGTTTCGGAGCCGAAGAACCGGATTCACACCACTCCTTAGCCCCTGGTTTTGATTAAGGATTATGGTGACAGACTCAAGTCGCATCCATAGTGATGAGTTGACGCACAAAATCCTCTTTATTCTCTTGAAAACGCACTAAAAGTTGCTGAGAAAGTCGCATTCGAATGGGTTTTTGTTCCATTGTTAACGAATGCGGCACACAGCTTTCCGAAATCCAATACTCCAGTCAAAATATTGCTTATACTGCCCCATGAGACGCTTGGGACTTCTACTAAGTCTCTTTCAGTCACTCGACGATTTTCCAATATTTTTTCTACGATTTGTGGTGTTGGTGCTGTTCTTGGACGTCCTTGACGTGGATCGTCTTCAAGGCTTGTCCGACCACATTTAAATTCAGCTACCCATCCTTCCACTGCACTAATTGATGCCGAAAAGTCCTTATACACTTTCAACACTTGTTCATAATTTTTTGTGCATTCAAACCTTCCAAAAATAAAAATTCAATCACTGCGCGATTCTTGATCTTTTCCATTGTGGAAAATACTGTGACACGTCGATACTAAATGGCTTGTAGACAAAGAATGAATTGAAATTGAAGAAATGTAGGCTAGTAGCAACGCCCTCGCTTATCAAACCGCGAAACTTATTAAGTAATTAGGTCAAAAAACTTTAAGTTTTCTTCTTTATTATATTTTGATTGCTGCTGAATACCAATTGATATATTTTCTTCTTATTTTGCAGGTAAGCTTTTCTGGACTAAATATTGTCTTCAATAATTCCCAAGTCTTTTGAAGAGATTTCTGTGAGTACATAAACGAATTTATTTATTTATTTTTTGACAAAGCATCACTGAATACTGCGCGATTTCAAACTTCTTTAGACCGCT
Organism: Anastrepha obliqua; assembly: GCF_027943255.1. NCBI lineage: Eukaryota > Metazoa > Arthropoda > Insecta > Diptera > Tephritidae > Anastrepha > Anastrepha obliqua. The sequence goes on along the minus strand of NC_072892.1, from coordinate 137,854,334 downwards.
GAAAGGCCTAAAGGTCGTATATGGCTTGTGCGTAACATTCATTTTAGCTGAGTGTTGCCACCTATTTGTATTACAAAAACAAAATGTATTACAAAATAGACATTCATAAGTTTGTTTTACAGCACGTGTAACTGATAAATATTTTTATGAAGTATGAATTCCAAAAGCAATTGTTTTTGGCGTTGCCACCTACATTTTATTGCAAAAGTAGCAATTTATCACAAAGTTCAGTAGATGTAAGTACCAAATGAAGGGAGGTTGTTTAGGTTGTTTAGTTTAAAAAAAAAATGTTTAACTGGTGTTGCCACCTAAGTTTTTGGAAATTAAGAAATTGATTACAAAACTGTATTTACATACAGACATCAATGTAAAAGTAATTATAGCCTTAATAAAAAAATATGTTTGAAATGGTTGCCATCTGATTTTATGAAAAATTTTCAATTAATAAAAATATTTAATTATTGGTTAGGAAATGGGTTTTAAAACAGGGTTGACTCTAAATTTAAAGAAAAATTTCAATTAATAAAAAATTTTAATTAGAGGTTAGGAAATGAGTTTTGGAAAAGGTTGCCATCTAATTTTAAAGAAAAATTTAAATTAGAAGTTAGGAAATGAATGTTAAACCAAATGTGCTAAAAATATATATATTTGTGTACGGCGTTGCCACCTAGCTCTTAAAGCGAAAATATATAGTAAAAAATAATAAAAAATATATAGTAATAATAATAATAAGTATTAGGAGATGAGTTCATGCAAGTTATGCTTGAGAACGTTTCAATTAAGAAGTGTTTTTTGAATGGCGTTGCCACTTAATTTTTGCTTCCGAAAGTATGGGAATTATTTGGAGATATTGTTATATGGGAATATTAGTTAAAATATAAAATATGTGTTTCCATTTTTGGGAGCTATATTAGACAAGCAACCGCCATCGATTTTAGAAAATTATTTATAAGTGGTAAATACATTAAGTGTCTCTTTCCATACGCAAGCAAAGCCGCTAGCTACAATTTATTAAGGGTATCTCTTTTCTAGCACCACATTTTTGCGACTTTGTGGGATATTTTTGCTGTTACTTCTCGAGAATTTTCGTAATACATTTACACTTAGCAGAGCAGAATATTCTTTCGAAATCATAAAAAAAATGTTTTAAATTATTTATTTCATAAGCTCCCATCGATCAAAATGCTCATTTTGGTTGTAAATCCTCTACCTCTGACACTCGGCTTGCAAACTAATGAAATCAGTTTCGTTCTGTTTACTTGCCACTGGCCGGCCGCCTGCATCCGCCGCGAAAATATGAAATTTGAAGCTATGCGGCCGTGCCACAACAATTTGTTAACGCCAATGTGGATCATGCAGACTCAGCGCAGACAGCTTGGCATGCCACAAAACGCTATTTTTTTCTTATTTACTTAAATATATCACTTCATCCCCTTTACTATTCAGCAGCGTATGCGTTCGTATATCTGATTACGGCTGCGTTAATCGTGATTAAAATTGACCGAGAACGTGATTTATGCCAGTTTAAGTGAGCATTTATCGCCGCCACTTCCAAGTGCCGTTTCGATTGAACGCGAGATCAGTGAGCAGCAAAGCAAAAATAACAATAAAAACTCTTTATATATACAATACATAGTAGTGTGGAATGTAGCGCATTTACAAATTTAGCAACAACAAAAAAACCAAGAGCTTAACCAAACGTAACGAAAGACTTAAGCGGCAAACTTGTTTAATAATAATTTCGGCACTTCGATGTGTAATTTAATGCTACTGACATAATTTGCACAAAATTGCACAAATCTTGCGGAATAAACTGTTATACGAGTAGTTTTGTGCACAAGTATGGATAGTGTAGATATTTATCAATTTTTTTGCAATACTCTATTTTGCTTCTGGGTCAGTAACTAGTTTTTAATTACAAAATGATTATCATTATATGCGAATGAACTCTTTTTGGATTTATAAAAATAAATTTTTAAAGTAATTAATTTGATTTTTCGCTATATTTTCATGTTTTTATCAGCATCTGGTCGACAAACATTGAATTTTCCAAAAAAAAAAAATTTTTAAAAATTCATCAACCTGGTACACGGGAGGCTTATATCCTATTTGTTAAAGGGAGTTGTTCTTATTATCCTTCTTGTCTATAAGTAAGCAAGTTTCTTATTTTTTTCATTCGCAAAGCGCATTTCTGCATCTCTCAACCGGTTTAAATTTTTGTTTTGAAAGCGTGCATTGCTTGAAAATTCACCAATCTCACTGTACTGCAGTAAACAGTAGTGTTTTTCTTCTTTATCTTTTTTCTTTACACAGCAATTAGGATACATACTGTGGCCGACAGAAGTCTACATACACCCCACCCTTTCGTTGTATACAAAGTACAAACACTTTCCTTAAAATTGTGAAACAGCGTTGACAAAAATATGTGTACATACAGAACCGGTTTCCTAGCTTGTACTCTGATATCCTACGTTGTGATAACGGCAAAATACCGTTTGTCTATTTCTCTCCTTTTCCTATGTTTGTTGCTTTTCTAATATTGATTTTACATAGTTGCAATTAAGTTAAGCATCTACAATGGCTCCTCGAAAAGAAATATCAGTTGATGTTAGAATTCTAGTTATTTATTCAAAATTTCAAATTATTTATTCGAAATTTCAAAAATCTTCAATTTAAGTCGCGCAACAGTCCAGGCCATTGTAAAAAACTTTAAAAATAGTGGTTCCACCGAAAATAAGCCGCGCAGTGGCCGCCCGAGCAAACTATCTCGCAGAGACGTCAACTTGATTCTAAAAGAAGTGGACGAAAATCCAAAAGTTTCTGCACCGAAATTGACCGAGGATATAGCAAGCTTATCCAACAAGTGTGTTCATCCAAGAACAATTCAAAGAGCTCTGAACAAAAACGGCTTTCATAGTAGAACACCACGAAAAAGTCCCTCTTATTTTGGAGTTCGCCAAAGGAGTTCGAAAAGGGGATGGATTTCTGGCAAAAAATTTTGTTTACAGATGAGTCGAAGTTTAGTATATTCGGTAGCGATGGAAGAGCGAAAGTGTGGAAGGAAAAAATACTGCACTGAGTTCGAAGAACTTGGTATCAACAGAGAAGCTTGGTGGCGGCAATGTAATGGTTTGGGGAACTGTTGCTGCATCTGGAGTTGGAAGATTAGTATTTATTGAAGGTAATATGGATCGTTATAAATACAAATCATTATTGGAAGACAATCTGAAATCTTCGGTGGGTGATTTGGAGCTTGGTCCAAGTTGGGTATTTTAACAGGATTACGATCCAAAGCACACAGCACACTTTGTGAAGGATTGGCTGCTTTATCATGCTCCAAGGCAATTAAATACACCACCATAACGCCCAGATTTCAATATCATTGAACATATCTTGGAAATTTTAGATCGAAAAATTAGAAAAAATCCGATTTCAAGCGCTTCAGTACTCAAAGAACGGCTAACAGAAGCTTGGAACAATAAAACTTCTACAGAGTTAACAAATTTAGTCACCTCGATGCCACGACGGCTTTAGGTTGTAATTGATGCTAATGGTGGACCAACTAAATACCAAGAAGCAATATTACTTAGAGTTAAGTGAAGTTTTTCACACTGGAGTAAGGTATTTGTGCACTGTATGTAGACTTTTGTCAACGTTGGATTTAGGTTTTTTTGCCATAGCTTTGCTATTTTATGTTAATGTAGGGGGGTGCAGATAGATTTTTGTCGGTCACTGTACATATTTATGCATTAAAGTTTACATATATACATTGATACATAAATACATTTTAATATTTAAAGATATTACACATAAATTGTTGTACATTCCTGTACAATACAATGCATACTATACATTTCATTTAATTGTTGTGGTTGATTTTCTGCTGAGGTAGATATCCAATTTTCTGCCCGTCGTTTTGGTGGTCTTCCTGGTCGTCTTCTTCCTTCTGGTATCCCATCTCGAGCTATTTTTATCAACCGATTGCTAGGAGCTCGTGTCACATGTTCGTTCCATGCTCGTCGTTTGGCTCTTCCTTCTTTGGTTCTTATCTCCTCGTTTCTTATATGGCCTAGTCTAGTTTTCCCAGCTATGACCCTAAGGTCATGCATTTCAGTAGTCTGCAGCAGTTGTTTCGTTTTCATGTTTTCTGCACGAGCTTCTGCTCCATAAGTCAATATCGGCCCTACAATTGTTTTATAGATTCGTGTTTTATTTTCCATGTTCATGCATGTTCTTGTGTTTCCACACGATTTCTCGCAGGCACCCTGATATCCGTGCACTGTTTGCGCATCTCTTCCGCACCTCTGCTATTATATCTCGATTGCTAGATACATCTACACCCAAATATTGAAATTGCATTACTTGCTCCAGCTTGCAGCTAGGTTCTTTTGATATTACTAAAGTTTTAGTTTTTTCAGTTGGAACTTCCATTTTGTAGTTTTTTTGCAAGTTATAACAAAGCGATGCAAAAGCCCTTGAAAATTATTTTCGCAATCAGCTACCAGAACAGCGTCGTCTGCGTAACATATTATTGATATGTTTTCATTGTTCCTTTTTTATCATTGTTCATTTTTTAAGGCAATTAACCTCTGAGATAATTTTATCCATAATAAGATTGAAAAGTTGTGGACTTAAGGAGTCAGCTTGCCGTATTTCGATAGCGCAGACATTTTTCCAAAAATATGAAAATTGGGGGCAAATTTGCTTGACATTTTGATTTTTTTTAAATAATTCTAATTGAAAAAAAAAAATCCTTCGTCCAAGCACGAGTAAATTGTTTCTCGAACACCTGTGTAAAATTTGATCAAGATCGGTTGAGTAGTTTTCGAGAACATTTGACAACCGACTTTGAAAACGCAGTTCCGAGAAAAACGCGTTTCAAGTTTTGAGTAACAATAAAAGTGGTTTGGAGCTCATACCTTCCAAAGGCTGTATCTCCGAAACTGTTATTCGGATCGACTTGAAAATTTAGGATGATATTCTTCGGATGTTGTAGAAATTAATAAGCAAAAAAAACAAACATAATTTGTTGTAAAATAAATATACAAACCGTTGTGGACCTCTTTCGACGAAAGCCTTGCTGCTCCTCTTGTTCTTGTAGGTAAGGACGGAGTTGCGACAACAAAATCTTAGTAAAAAGCGCATTTGAACTGAGCTTAGCAGGGTTATACCGCGAAAATTCTGTGGATCATCTTTCTTGCCTTTTTTAAAAACTGGTAATCGTAACGCTCAATAAAATGTTGAAGAGATGTGCAATCACTTGATGAAGATACTCTCCACCATATTTAAGCATTTCATTTGCAATAGCGTCAGGGCCAGGAGCTTTTCTATTCTTGTCGAAACATATATTAAGTATAAGCCTTTATATATAATAATATACTATAGGTTCATTAGCCTGCGTCCGTGTCCCCAATTTTCATATCGGGGTTATAAAACACATAGCTGACCGCATATAAGGTCCAGCATACCATATAAGTTCACTTCTGAGTTTTATAAATGAAAACTAACTGACTGATAATCAACTCATCTCCTTCTCTCTTCCTACGCATCCCTCTTTCACGCATTCGCACTTTATATAATTCAGTTTCTTGGAAGCAATTTTTTTCTAATTATCTTTTATGTTTTCAGTTCAGTTTCATAGATTTCTGCTTAGTTGAGAGAATACAGGAGGTTGTGCAGCTTTCGCTGTTCCTGCTCGGCTGTCAGTGAATTCGACAGAATCTCTAGTTAAGCTCGCCAAATTTAAGGATTTTTTTAAATTTACAAGCTATTGTACTTTTTTCTTTCTATTCCTTTTTAAATTATTTTTTGATGGACTCTTCTTAGTCCTCTCATATATGTAACTGACCCAAGAATGATAGAATATAAGATTACACACAGGGAGGCGTCACGTCACATTGATGCAGTTGATGAATGTAAAACTGTGTATAAGAATGCAAGAAGAAGAAGAAATTGCATAAATTGCATTCATGTGACATCACACACAGCGTTTCTGCCAGAGCAGAAAGCGATACGAAATCCGCACCACCTTTGTATTATGTACGTCGCATGCCTCATCGAAAATTTCATATGTTAAGGTAGAATTACGCTAATTTTCACACTTCTGCTGTGAAATCTTGTACGATAAACTCTAAATTCTGTATTTGCTATCTGCGTATGCACTCTTATCTTCTCATCTCTTTCAACTGCATACAGCAACACTTGAATGCGAGGGTTAGACCGTATAAAAGTAGAGTACTGGCCCAATCACTGCCTATAACACAGACCCACATACAACCGCAATTGCTACCCAGGTCCAAAACCGCAATCACGTCCTTAAATCGCGAGCCGGTAGCACTTGGAGCAAAAACAACGAAATATTTCTGGCGAGACATTTAAAACAATTGGCCGATCGATTCTGAATTACGCCACGCCTGCCTGGTTGCCTGGGAGTAATAAATTGCCCTGCTAATATCATTTTAATTTACTATGATTTCTTTGTGCCATTTTTTCACCTTCCAATCACAATTAAGTCATTCAGAAACTCCGATCGCTTGCATAGCCTGCGGAGATGGAGATAGTCAGCAGGCACTGGTCATTACGCTCGTAAAAATTTACTGTCCCCATTTTGAGGAAATTTAAATAAAATAATTTGTTGTGCTTCCTAAACGAAGCAATTACCAAATACTTAAAACTTGTGCAGGGTCTTTCAAGTTGAAATTTCTTTTATTAGCAGTGTTTAGCTTTGACAGCTGTTACAATGCGGTGAACTCTTTTGACAGATACTAAGTAAAGGAACCACAATTTACTAAAGTAAGTTCAATTTTGCTCGGGAACTGCATAGAAATATAATTAAAATTCGCTACAAAAATCGTTGAAATTTGCAACTTCGTAAAATTGCGGATGTTTTCGTCCAAGAAAGTCCGAAATAAAAAAAGTTTAACGCGATCGCTATTACAAAAAACTATTTCTTTATGTTTGCTGTTTCATGCACGGATATTCGAACCTAGCCACTTCCAAATGGTAGTTGCGCACCAAGCTATTCGGTTACGGCGGCCAATTAACAAATTTTCACTTAACCAAGAATGTACGACTATTCAAGCATTGAGTCAAAACGATACCCCAACTAAGTCAAATCTAAGTCATCGTAACTCGAATTTGAAGCACCCTGTATTAGCAATGAAATAAAGTTTAAGAAAATCAAAGAAGCAGAAAAAAAACGCCTTACATATTTATATAATTATATGATAAACATTCAAGCGAATGCTGTGCAAAAATCTACAGGTGGGCCATAATCGCCTCTTTGTAGCTGTTCGAACCGGTCCAATTTGGTACCAACTGTTTGCACAGTTAGAGCTTAGTGAGAATCTAATGCTGTGATAGCTTTGTGTGGGCAGCTGCCACTGCTTACATATGAGCTTATCTAACTGCGCTGTTGCCTCTTCAGTTTCAGAGATTCTAATTGTTTACAAGTGATTTCGGTTTTTTCCCCACACAGGTCTGCATATCCAAACAGTTCATTTGCTTGACCCAGTAAAAAACGAGTATGAATATTTGGCGTTGCTTGTTTTTATTTTGGTTTTCGTAATTGCGATTGTTTGTGGTTGTCAAATTAAGAAAGTTTGGAATGAAATATTTGACAGTTTTAATAATTTCTGCCAAATGGATTCAACAACTATTTAATCAAGCGGAATCTGCGCAAGGTTATAACCGGATATATACAGGGGAGAGCGGCTGATATACATATTTGTTCCCCCTTCGCCTTGAGCATTGGAATGTCAGCACAAAATGAAATGTTGCTCTATTTTCCTACTACTATTTTTTTTCTTTTCTCATGGCATTCTGAAGAAAACATTGTTGTTGGTCTTGTGCGTTCATCTTTTATATGTTCGCTTTGTACTCGTTATAGTGTGAGGATATTGAAACATGCCAAATCACAGCCCACAGCTTTGAAATTATTTGCTCCGATATTTTTATGTAGATAACTATTTTGGCGATAATGTGGCAGTACTGCGGTTGGCAAGAAATGCTTACAGATATTACTAATGAATTATCGATCTCTGCAGGAGAATTATTCTTTTATTTCTATTTTGTAGGCAATGCGCATGAAATTCTTTATTTTGAAAAGTTGAAGGAATCGGCTGGGAAAATTTTCTTAACTTCTTGTGTCTAAGTGGGCTGCATTTTAGCTGTATTTGAGTAGACTGTTGTTGTTCTTAAATATCGACCATTTTTATAATAAGTTTCAATTATTTTATCACGTTTTTCTATCGTCTAAAATTGTAAAAAATCAAAGGTGGCATAAAAAAAGGACCGTCTAGGAATTATTCACTGCTGACATCTAGGCGGCACTTTTGAAAGACCCTTTATTTAATTTTCAATTTGTTCAATGTTGAAAATTTTGATGAGTGTTTTCGGGTGAAATAGCTTCGGTTCTTATCAACATTTAAAAACAATTTTTTTTTTTGTTGAGCTTACAAAATAAAAATTAGAAAACTGGAAATTAATTTTTTTTAGAATAAAATATACCTTAAAAAAATTGATAAAAACAATATATTTTTCGTTCATTTACAAAACTAAACAATTCGTTTTAATTATTTCTCATATGAGGGACTGCAGCAATTCCATACCAAATGATCCAAGGTTGTTGACATTGCCGTCAATTGCTTGGATTTATGTTATAAGAAATATTTTTTGTCTGTCATCTGTCAACAATATTCAGTTCATTGTTTGTTACGTTTCATACAACAATGCATTTTTGTCGCTCTTAAAAATGTCGAATCTCGTGCCTTCAAACTACGATTTGCGCACATCGTAGATTTTCTGTTATCAATTGAAGAAAAACGCTTCTCAAGCTCATCTTTTTTGCATCGAATCGTTACGGGAAAAATGGGTGTATTTCTCCAATCCCAAGCGTAAACGATCGTATGGTCCGCCCGGCCACAAGCCAAAAACAACAGCCGAACCAAATTGCTTCGACCGCAAGGCAACGCTGTGTGTTTTCTGGGATCAGCGTGGTATGATTTGGTACGAGCTATTAAAACCAGGTGAAACAGTGGACGGTGCACGCTACCAACGACAATCGGCGTCACAAAGTAATTTTTCTTGATGACAATGCACCGCCACATCGAACAAGAGCGACCCAGGAATTGGTGGAAACGTACGATTGGGAACCGCTGGTGAATGCGGCTTACTCACCAGACTTGGCGCCTTCCGATTGTCATTTGTTTGCATCGATGGGCCACGCACTTTCCGAGCAGCGCTTCAATTCTCACGAAGAAGCCAAAAAATGGCTCGATGATTGGTTTGCGGCCAAAGACGGCCAATTTTTTTTGACGCGGCATCCACAAATTGCCTGAGAGATGTGTGACCTCATGGGTTGTGCCCTGTAATGATGCCGACCCAATATCTTTCCTTCTAAGTTTTAGTAGAAAGTTTGACAGTTTTCTGTTCGGACTTGTCACAAAACACTTTGCAGTTCTGCAACGTTCCAGACCGGACCATCGCTCTTTATGTAGATTGCATACATAATCGCTGATCCAATTCTTGATTCCTGCGGAACTGATTCCGATTATTGGCTCTGGCCCCTGTGAGGGCACCGTTGATCCACGGTTGGCCGATTCATCGGCAATTTCCTTTTCTTGAACACCGGAGTGTCCCGGAACCCATATAAGTACAAGCCTGTTTTGTCTTGCGACAGAATTAAGCTTCTTCTTAAATTCTTGAACAATCTTTGAGGTTTGCTTTGCGTTCTCCAGGGCCTTCAATCCAGCCTGATTGTCACTGAAGACTCCAATCTGTTTCCCGCTCCATCTCCTCTCGATTATCCATTCGGCTACTTTCATGATGACAAAAACTTCTGTTTGGAAAACAGTTGCCATTTCCCCCATAGCATAGTGATACTTATTACTACAGACCCTATTTCATTCACGCAATGGAAATCTGACATCAAATTTCCTTCCAAATGAAACTGTGGGTATCAGGTCATCTTTAGGTGCCAAAAATAGTGGATACTGCTTCGATAGCAACTTTAAGATTTCTCTGTGCCCCAAAGTTCCATCTTCGTGCCAGAAACCATATTTATCGAGTCTACACATTGCATTTATTGCTTCCTCTTGTATCTCAAGATCCAGGGGGAGCAAATCAAGCATAGCATTTAGGGCATCACCAGAGGTTGTACTCATGGCACCCGTGATGCATAAACATACACTTCTTTGCAGCCTGTATAGTTCCCGGATTGTGAACTTAACCATGCTCCGTCGCCACCAGACCACAGAAGCGTAAGTGATGATTGGTCTGATAAGTGCTGTGTATATCCATAGGACCACAGCAGGTTTCAGACCCCAGGTTTTACCAAAGGCTCTACGGCAGGATTCATCTTCAGTGAAACGTGTGTCTCCCAAGCCAGCTTCTTATTCAAGATTACTCTTAGATATTTAACTTCATCGGAAAGACCAAGTGTCACACCTTTCAGTGTTGGAAGACTGAGTCCATCCAATTTCCGTCTTCTCGTAAACAAGACTATGGATGTTTTGTTCGGATTAACGGAAAGACCTTGCCTCATGCACCAGTCCTCGATTTTGTCAAGAAGCCTCTGCACTTTCGTGCAAAGCCTCCTTTTGTGTTCAAGTTTATTTTTTTTAATAACTCAAATTTAGTATTTCCCGTAAACTTCATAATGGGACTACCATAATTTAGAGATTTATGTTGAAATCGAATTGGTGAAAAATAAAAAGTGAATTTTTGTTTTGTTCTTTTTGTTTTAGTGAAAAAGTGAAATAAGTTTAATTATGCATGTAGCCACAAATGTGAATGCAAACCCTCCAATACAGTAATTTCGGAAAGCTTAAACTTTATTTCGTTTCTGTGCGAGTATGGGCCAGAGAAATATTCCCACTGGCTGTTAATTTATTACTTTTTTGGTGTTGCTGTTTTAATTGAAATGCCGGTTTGTATTAACTAATTGATTAATTAGCTCGGAAAATATATTTTTCACTGCCTGCATACACATTTTTCTTCTAGTTGGTAGCTTCTTCAGCAGCGCATAGATAGAACCGCTGCCGAGCTTAGCTTTCGCTTGAGGCGATGTATAAAAAAGGTTATCAGTTACTTCTAATTAATATCGATTGGCTTAAGACTAACACCATTCAAGTGGCGCGTATAAATTGCAACAGATTACTATGATTTATTTGAAACTTTTGTGGCGCGATATACCGTTATGAAAATTAAGCCTATGAGCTATAAAAAAAGTTAAATTGTTCTGATAAAGACCTACTTATACTTAAGAACTGATTACATATATGGGTTTCTAGTTGCATGTGTGTGTGTGTGTGTGCATGTGAATTAAGATGCGCATTGGTATACACATAAAAGCATTTATGATACAACGAATTTAATGTACTCGTATCATTAACACAGTTAGTCATCGTATGCTTCATAACTAAGCCAGCCAAGACCTAAGCCTAGCATTACGCCGCCTTTGAACTCGGTGCTGCACATTTGTAACAGTAACCTTCGATAAACGATTAATAACTGCGGAGAATTTGTGAACGTAATTAAAAAAAAATAAAAATAAAAAATAACTCGCTGCATATTTAGTAGCTAATAGAAGCGATACTGGGCTATGGAATGATTACTTTGAGCTTAAAGCATTTTTCTTAGAAAATTCGCTTTTCTGCATTCGGCAGCAGTGGCTTGCTTAGCGCGATTTTTTTTTAAGTCTCATTTTTGTTTCCATAATTTGTTTGTCATCTCTTAGTGCCAAAAGGCAGACACTTTTTATATTATTTTTTTTTTTACTTTTTTATTTTTCATTTTTGTGGTGTACGGACCACTGAAACCGCGGCGAAAATAAATTAAATTTCAATTTGAATTAATGTACAATACATATGTATGCATGTATGTGTGCTAAGCGCTTGCGAGAGTTTGCTAACTCTACATTTGCAACCAGAAATTTCAATGTAATTCTTGTTATTTAAATTATTTATGGGTTTGCTCGCCATACAATTGAAATTACTTTTGCTGTGGGAAAGGCGTAAATTTCGCCAAACGTTACGAGGCGCGCGGCACTTTATGGACATATCTGACCCATATTTACTTTTTGTATGTGGATCGCAATTCATTTAAAGCCATAAATTCAGCTGCTATAATTTATTCCTCAATATGTGTGTATGTGTTTGTCAACCGAACTAATTCATGCTATTGATATTAAAGCGTGTAGATTACACAGAATCTCGCATAACTTTAGAAGAATTTAACTTAACTCTTTCTTCGTCGTCAGGTAAAGCACCAGGTTCTGATAGAATAGCGTACAATATCTTGAAAAGCTTGCCATTCGCCTTAAAATAGCGCGTTGTTCATTTGTACAATTCGATATTAGAACAAGGAACATTTCTACAATCATGGAAAATTGCTGCAATAATCCCGATTCCCAAACCAAACAAGCCAAACTCTCTCATTTCCAATTTCAGGCCTATATCCCTGTTGCCTTGCATCTCGAAAGTTTTGCAGAAGATCATCGACGTCAACAGCTGACCAACACGTCAATAAAGTGAAGGAGTTAGTGCTCAAAAACCGTCGGTTGACTGTTAAAGACCTTACTGATATGATCGAAATATCAGAAGGATCTGTGAAAACCATTTTGAAAGACCATTTGGGCCTACGAGAAGTCAAATCTCGTTTGGTACCGAAAACTCTCAATTTCTTGGAAAAAGTCGTCGCGTTGATGTGTGTGAAACAATGCTTTCAGACTATCAGGACAAGCTCAAATGCATCATTACGGGAGATGAGACTTGGATTTATGCTTACGACCCTGAAACAACCGACCAATCAAGCGAATATCGTGCTAAAGGCGAGGCCAGACCGAAAAGAGCACGTCAAAGTCGTTCAAAAATAAAGGTCATGATGACAGTTTTTTTCGATTTTCGCCAAACTGTTAATAAGGAATATTATTTGAGCGTTATGCGTCGTTTACGTGAAGCAATTCGTCTAAAGAGACCAGAATTATGGGCCATCAACTCTAAGTTTTTGCACCGATAATGCACCGTCTCACACTGCACTCGTTCTTCGTGACCATTTCGCCAAAAATTCCACGCATATCTTTCCGCGACCACCGTATTCGCCTGATTTGGCTCCGTGTGACTGGCTATTCCCAAAACTCAAGAGGCCACTCCGGGGAACGCGATTCGAGTCGATTGAGGAGATAAAATCTGAATCGAAGAAGGTGCTGATGGCTATACCGGAAAGGGACTATTTGGCATGTTTCGGGGATTGGAAAAATCGTTGACATAAGTGTATTTCATCGAAAGGGGATTATTTTGAAGGGGATGAAAATTATTTACAAGAATAAATAAAGATTTTTCATTTTACAACCAAATTCACCTTACTTTTTGCCCACAGTAGTATGTAATCGCAAATTCTTCGTGCGTGTAAACAACAATGAGTCTAACATTCTCCCACTTTTCAACGGAATACCCCACGGGGCTCCTCTTTCTGGAATCTTGTTCATAATAGCGTTCAAAGAAGTCAGCTCTATCATATCCCTAAACGCAAATATTGAACACTTTGCTTATGCAGCCGACGTGCTGATTTTCTCTAAAACTACCGGTTTAACAACTGTCAGAAACTCATTCACTGGCATCCTCTCTAAACTCGAACTTTGATCGAAATCATCAGGAGCACGTATGTCTATTAACAAAAGCTCCACTTTTTACATTTGCCGTAAACATAAGTGTACTTTCCCCTCAATATCCTTTTCTAACGTCGCACTTCCTCACACTAACACCCTAAAAGTACTCGGAATTATTTTTGATAAAAAATTAACTTTTAAGCATCATTGGGAACATATTAGAATAAGCTTATTATCAAGACTAAATATAATTAAGTGCTTGTCTTCAAAACACTGTCTAGTGCATACACAAACGCTAGTAAATATTATATAACTAGAGCTTTGATGTTATCTAAGATAGACTTGGGATTAGCTATTTACGGACATTGCGCATACACCCATCTGAAACGCCTAGCAGCGCCTTATCACGCAGCAGCTAGAAGGAGCATTAGAGCCTTTCCTACTTCTCCCATTTATGCCATATTAGCGGAAGCTGGTCTACCTACCTTTGTGGAAAGGGTATCAAATAACATGCTGATGTGTATTCCTAGAGTTTTATATTGCAGAAACAAGCTTTTGTTTGAATGCGTTTCTTCATGTCAACAGAAGACAAGTAAAAATGGCCGAAAATCAACGATATCAGAAATTTTAAATCAAGCCAAAGCACTGAACATACTTATATCCCCAATTCTCGTAGAAAAACCGTCTCATCCAAAGTGGGTCGTACCAAGCTATTTAGCCATAAATAATTTACTGCATCATCAAAAAAATACTACTGACCCCGATGAACTCAAGTTGAAACTGTTTCTCCTTTGAAATCAGACCTGTTATAACTGACGGATCTGAACCCGATACCTGTACTTCATTTGCCGTAACAAACGAAATTGGTACCACTATAACGGTTGGAGTTTTACCAAGTTACTGCTCAATTTTCACAGCCGAAGCTGCTGCGTTACTTGAAGCGGTACGCTTCGCTTCCCAAAAAAATCATCAATATATAATATGCAGTGACAGCAAATCAACAATCGAGGCTATTCTGAACCCAGCTAATAACTCTCCAGTAATCACAAAATTGCACAACATGCTCACACAACAAAAAAAAGAGGTTGTCTGTAAAGTTGGTTTACTGACGATAGTTTAACGTGTCAACGTCATAAGAAAATATTGATGGAATGGTTGCAATTTTCAAAACAAAATTTTAATTATATTTGTTTGATAGATATTTTGTATGGATATAGAGGAGGAGGTAAATGGAATTGCAATGGAATAGGTCAAGTTACATTTACACAAACGTGAAAAATGACGAAACATTTATCAAATTCATGAAAGATTTCTTCAATTTCGATTGTGCATCAGACGTTAATAAGTCAACAACACTAAGAGGCACCATCATCGATTTGCCTTTTTCAAGACACTTTACACTCGAAACACTCCCTTTCATTTCCTACTTTTTCTATCATCGTCCTATTCTCAACAGAGAAATGGTTCATTACCATGCACACAGGAAGAAGGAATATGCAAATACAAGTATGTGAATTTATATACAAATGCGCATATACATACATATATATGCTCACTCAAGTAGGACAGAGCCAGATGTCGAACGTTGCCGAACGCGGGGGCCGATTGTGCTCTTTGTCGTTCGTTCCGCGCTCTCGCTTGCAGTTCAAGCACATTAGCTTACATTTGCTTGCGTACGGAATAGATTCGTATATTTGATATGTCCATTTGACTTGTATGCATCTTTACATATAGATTTGTTCTTTTTGGAAATTGCGCGAAATTGTATATGTATATGCATGTTTATTTACATATATTAGTATACAACATATCTTATAAGGTATGTGGTAAACATTACCATACATTTTTTCCTTCATATATAATAAAAAAATTAATAATAATAACATTAAAACAACAGGTATTATTAACAAACTTGGTTTTATTTTAAATTCTTCAAGTAAATACAATTAATAATAATCAATAAGAAGGCATATGCAAATACAAATACGTGAATTTATATGTGTACATATGCGCATATACCTACATATATACGCTCACTTAAGTAGGGGAGAGCAAGATGTCGAACGTTGCCGTTCGTTTGCTTTGTTTGCTTTGCAAGCAAGGTAACGACAAATGAGCAAGGTAACGGCAAATAAGCAAGGTAACGACAAATGAGCAAGGTAACACTAATGAGCAAGGTAACACTAATGAGCAAGGTAACGACAATGAGCAAGGTAACACTAATATGAGCAAGGTAACACTAATGAGCAAGGTAACACTAATGAGCAAGCTAACGACACATTTTTTCGTGCGTGCAGCCGGCTAAATCGAATTAAAAGACGTTATCACGTCAAAAGGTTCAATCAAACTTATGTGGATTCCGGGTCACAGTGGCATCTGGCCGATAGTAGAGCTAAGGAGGCAATCAAAGAGCCATTGTATATGTTCGAATACACTTCTCCAGAAGATATAAAAAAAAACTGGTAAGGCGTACCAATTATGAAAGTTCCCCGAACAAATGGAAACAGTACCAACATTACTACAAATCCTTCAATTTCTCGAGATCGAAAAACCAATACCCGTCAAATTCGTCATGCCGGAATATTACGACCGTTGTTCGTCTGAGAATTGGCCATACAATTTCAACCCACTCGTATTTGCTAAATGGTTTGCCGAAACCCACGTGCCCGTTTTGTGGATTCTGTGAGTTCACCGTATCTCACTTCATGGATATATGTTCAGGAATCCAAAATATTAGATCATCGATCAAACAGTCTGAACTTCTGAAGCAGACAACGGACTATAATATTAGTATCATAAACCAATTCGTTTCTTGCTGTAAATTAAAAATTTAACTTCATAGGCTTCTAAGTTATCTGGTATATATAGTAGTGGTTACATCCACATTCCCTCGATTGTACTATCTTCATCTTTTCTCCAGCATAGGTAAAGGGTGATTTTTTAGCTATTATCTTTTCAAATAGTTGGTTTAAACAGCTGACGCTCGTTTCGTGTTTTGTTTCACTGTCAAACATCTTCAGTTTGGTCTATAATTCAACCATGAATCGTCTTACAAACGAACAACGCTTGCAAATCATTGAATTTTATTATACCTGTAAAAATGCGTGTTCTGTTAAGAAAGTTTATCGCGCGCTTCTTCCATTTTATGGTCAGTTTAATCGACCCACTGAAGCGGCTATTCGATCTAATGTGACTAAATTTAGAACCAAATTTACATTATTGGACATCAAACCACCAACACGCTTACGTAGAGTGCGAACTGGAGAAAATATCGCAGCTGTATCGGCCAGTGTTAATGATGAGCTTCAATTATCGATTCGTCGCCGTTCGCAGCAATTGGGCCTCTGTTACTCAACAACGTGGACAATTTTGCGAAAGGATTTAGGTGTCAAGCCTTTCAAAATACAGCTGGTGCAAGAATTGAAGCCGAACGACCTACCGCAACGCAGAATTTTTGGTGAATGGTCCTTTGGAAAGTTGGCCGAAGATCCTCTTTTTTATCGAAAAATTCGAAATCGTGCGATATAACGCCTTTAGATTATTTTTTGTGGGGCTATGTTAAAGCGCATGTCTATTCAGACAAGCCTGCTTCAATTAACGCATTGGAAGACAACATTAAAGCATTTAACATTGGAAAGAGTATGCCAAAATTGGACTAAGCGGATGGACCATTTGAAGAGCAGTCGCGGTCAACATTTGCAAGAAATAATCTTCAAACATTAAATTATATGGGCTGTACTATCGATTTAAATAAAAATTTCATACATTTTTCTGAAGTTTGCGTGTGTTTTTTTGTATAGCTCGTAAAAAATCACCCTTTATAAGGCAGATATATTGCAAGATTTGGTCATCCAAAAGAAAAATTGCGAGACTATTCGACAACAGAATTCCGCTTCCTCATTTCACTCGTGTTCTTACGCTCTTCCAACCAGTCGTTGCTCCGATCATAGATGACTACAAGGATGATAGATTTATCAGTTTTGTTCATTAGCCATGGTGAAAAACAAAATTGTGAGAGTAGCTTTGGCTACCTCGGCGGGCGGCCTTCAGCAGCCGGTTTCTGCCCGCTTGTTTCACATATATTCACACACTCGTAAAATTATTCGTTGTTCGGACTGCAATGAAAGTTTAAAGGGTCTTCCAATAAGAGGTGGCCTGGCTATAAACCGCACCAGGATAAAGAGGCTTTTCAACAATTCTTGGATTTTCTGAGCCCCAGATCCGACAATTGTGCTTGTTGACGAAGCCACCGAGGTAGAAATGAGCCTCATCACTCAAGATGATTTTTCGATGGAATTCCGGATCTCTTTCACGCATTTCAACGACCCAATCAGCAAAGACACGACGTTGTTGATGATCGGCCGATTTGAGTTTTTGTGTTAACTGGACTTTATAAGCCTCAAGACCCAATTCTTTATGCAAAATATTGTGTCATGACGTTTGTGGAATGCCTAATTCCAAAGAACGACGAGGATTGGGCAAACCTGAGTTTTCTTCAACACTTACTTTCGGCTACAACAGCAATAGTTTCGGCTGTTCTTGAGCGACGTGCACGGGTTTTATTCTTCACATCACTAACTTGTCCCAAAAGCTCGAATTTTTTCACGAATTCCTGTATTGCGGTCCGACAAGGTGCTTCACGATCACCCAAAAATGTTCGAGTTTTACGAACCGTCTCTGCCAAATGTTCACCATTTTTATAGTGAATTTTAATAATTTCAGTGCGTTGTTTAAGCGAGTATCGTTCCATTTTTATTAATGGCGTAGTTTCTACTTGTCAAATGTCAAAAAATGACAGCTTAAAAGGTGGCATCTGCCGAAATAGTGGGCTATTTAAAATAACACCTGTTATTGGAAAATCATTTATAAGCGGAGACTGTGTTTTTTTTCGTATATCACTAATAGAATCTAATTTATCGCAAGCCTTTGTTGTTGGCCATACTATTGCATTCTCTACATTGTGATATGATAAACAAGACTGAGCTAAAATTTTTTTGACTGGAAAAGATATAGCTTTTTTAGTCTTAATTCATTAAGAGCTCTCCACTCCACTCACCTGATGTCTCTATTGCGTGTTGTACTCATAAACCCACGTCTCGTCATTGGCGATATCAAAGGGATCCATTTTTTTCATGAAATTTAGGCTCTTTGGCACCAACAGTAGAAGAGCATTAAGATTACAAATTGTAGGTATAACCAGTAGTCCGTTCTTCAGACCGCCTTCATACCGATGTGCTTTTGGCTTAACCATTTCAACAAAATTCCAAAATAAATAAGATCTCTAAATAAATAATTGGCCACAATTGCCTTTTGTTATGCATAGCACAGGGAGTGGTTGTTGTAATGATAATCATAGTTACAATTTAACCTGCAACAAACTGCATGAGCCCAATTGAATCTCTTTACATCGAGGCACATGTTTATGGGTCCGTTGCAGCAAATTAAAGGTGATCAACAAAACTTGAAATCGAACAGGCGAGATCAGTTGTAGAGCGCAACGGCGGCATGAATGTGGCAGCCCCAATTTGTAATAGAAACGCCAAGCGGTAATAATTCAATAATAGAGGGCAAGTGCTATGTAAGCACAGCAATGTCAATGCTCCTTTGCACGCAACACAAAAACAAAAGAAAACCAAAAATAGTTACATGGCAAGGCAGCCTGGAGCCACCTAATATTCATGCACAAAAATAAGAACCAAAAATAGCAGCAAAATGAGGCGCATGCTGAGCGCGTGTTAATTCGCCGCTACTGCCACTGATTTGCTTTCCAAGCGCATTTCTAATAGGTGCTTTTATTTATTTTTTCTCATTTCTGTTGTGTGGCTGCAATTCAATAATTCAATGGCAGCAATTGTGCATGCGCAGATTGAGGAGAAACTACCACTCAATGCGGTTAAAAAACAATTACGGTGTTATTTTCGTTTTTCAATTTCGGCCAAATTTTCGTTGTTTAGTATTTTTTATGCTTGATTTTGTGGTCATTCCTATGTTGCAACACGCACGCAAGCAAGCAGGTCATGCATTACGGGGCGGAAGTGCAGTGGCAACAGTCACTTGCCACTTGCCAGTCGCCAGTCGCCACAAATGGCCGTGCACAATGGCTGAAATTATCACTGTAACGGATGTGTTACTGGACATCCAATCGTTGTTGTTGTTGTTGCTACTGAGCGTGCTCGCACCTAGGAAATTAATCAGTGCAATGCGTCGGTGCAGCAGTTCAACTTGCACCTTGCACCGTCCGCCAACACCAGCACTTTACTCGTCCCTCACAATCCCTGATCATTGCCCACTGCAGCTGAGAGGATAAGCCAAGCCGTCGTGTGCTGTGAAATTTCGCATCTCGTGCTGCTGGCATCCGCTGCAAGATTTATGATTCGAAGCTATAGAAGTTAACGGCAATCGCTTAAAATCGCATCAAAATTAATTATTTTCCAGTCGAGTTTAACTTGCCTGTGTATGTATGTACATATATATGTGTGTGTGCGCATGTGAATATTTTCTATACCTTGCGTGCACCAACTCTGGCTTGCTAATTTCTTTTACAGTTAAGGTCACCGCGATTTTCGGTTGATTAAACTCCCTCTGAAGAGATTTTCGATACCCTGCACTTATTGTCTTCCTCTTCTTTTGATCTTCAATAAATTGAAAGCAATAAATTTTCGTTTGCCAATATTTTTTTGCTTCTGTTTGTTCAGTATTTTAAAACGTAACTGAGTTTTATTTGGGAACAATTATTTGGGGATTTTGTAATTGAATGTTAGTGCTGGTGAACGGATTTACCGAATGCTAGTAGCCAACAATAGAAGCAACCGTTAACCATGTCGCTAAGAAATTTGAAATTTCTTCAGGAATACACAGCTAAAAATAAAATTGTAGAAAAACGATTTGATTTTATTACGAACTCTGCTTGGCTTTTCGAAAGTAAAGAGCTCGGAAAATATGACTGACTAATCCAGTGGCATTTCCAGAACTTTGAGAAGGTGGGAGGAGATGCAAAAAAATTTCAATGTTTTACTGTTAAGGTGACAGCGTTGAAGCTCAACTAGATCTTCTCAGCGATGGCCGAGCTCGGTATCCCCGATAAGGTAATACGCTTGACGCGATCGATTATGCACAATGTAAGGAACGTCGTAAGATTTCAAATCGATCTATCGCGTGAGTTCGCGTACAACGAGTTCCGCCAAAGGGATGGCTTCTCATGTGCTCTCTTTAGTATTGCCCTTGAAAACGCCGATGGTATAGACATTATTGTATCCTCGCTGCGTAGTTTGACAGAACCCTTCGGAAGTGTGGAAAAAGCAGAAAAATATACTTAATACTTCAAATGCACTTTTGTTAAAAATTAAAAAAAAGAAAATTTATTTGAAGAACACCCGCTCATATTTTTTTCATCAATGGCCGTGGCTATGCCCATTGATTCCTGAAAGTTTCATAGTGGCCTGCAGTAAATTATACGTACAGTCAGCCAATGAAAAATCAGTGCGAAATAGGTAGTCGTATAATACGTCCGTTTGCAAATCAATGGAAGCGTCGATACGTAAATTAGTAAGGCAGCTGCACAGTATTTTGCACTGGTTTCGCTGTACGTATTTGAATTTGATTCAAAAAGTGAATGTAGTCCCTCGACTGAAACATTTTTTTTTCTCAAAAATAAAAACTAAATTTTATTTTAAGTCTCGAAATTGTGAATTTTTTTTTCAAACATTCAACTTGAATAAATCTCAAAATTGCAATTTTTTTTTACTTTTTTCTCAAAAATTTTGAACAAAAAAAAATTTTTTTTTAATGTTAAAAGGCATCAAAAAAAAAAAAAATATAAATAAAAATACCTGGCTTGAAAAATGTCTGTACCAAAATTTTCAACATAGAATAAATCTCAAAATTGTAAAAAATTGTTAGCCCAAATAAATTTTGTTTTAACAGATCTCACAATTGTAAATGTTTTTTTTTCGGTTTTTTCTCAAAAATTTATGAACCAAAAAACTTTTTTTAATAAATTTCAAAATTGTAAAATTAAAAACAAAAAGTGTTCTGTTTTTTTTTTGTTTTTAATGGTAAAAGGGACCGAATATATCTGGAATGAAAAACCTCTATACCAAAATGTTCAACGTTGAAATTTATGTTTTTTTTCTCGGTTTTTTTGTGAAAAATTTTAAACAAAAATAAAAACTAAATTTTTTAAGCCCTAAAAAAATTCTGCATGAATAAATCTTAAAATTGTAAATTTTGTTGATTTTTTCTTAAAAAAATTTTAAACAAAAAAAATTTTTTTTTTTAATGTTAAAGATACCTGGCTTAAAAAATGTTTTTACCAAAATTTTCAACATAGAATACATCGCAAATTTGTAAAAATTTGTTAGCCCAAAAAAATTGTGTTTTAATCGATCTCAAAATTGTAATTTTTTTTTAATAAATTTCAAAATTGTATAATTAAAAAACAAAAAGTTGTTCTGTTTTTTTTGTTTTTAATGTTAAAAGGGACCGAACATATATTATAATATCTGGAATGGGAAACCTCTATACCAAAATTTTCAACGTTGAATAAATCTCAAAAATTTTAATTTTTTTTTTAATTGTTTCAGATTTTTTCTAAAAAGTTTTGAAACCAAACAAAATTTTTGTTTCATAAATCTGAAATTGTAAAATGTTTTTAAATTTTTTCAATATTTTTCTCAAAAGTTTTGAGCAAAATATTTTTTTTTTAATGTTAAAAAGGACCAAAGATAGAAAAATCTCTATACCAACACTTTCAAAATTGAATAAATCTCAAAACTGACAAAATTTTTCGTTTTTTTTAGCAAAAAGTTATTATTGTTTTTTAATAAATCTCAGAATTCTAAAATTTTTGTTCAACGATTTTAGTTTTTTCTCAAAAATTTTCATTTCTTTTTTTTCTAAAATTCAAAAGCAGAAAAATATTTTTTTTGAATGTAAGAGGAACCGATGTCTGGCTCGAAATTTCTATAACAAAATTCAATGTTGAAAATTGTAAAATTTTTCTTTTAATTTCTTTTTCTCAAAAATTTTGAACAAAAAAAATTGCTTTTCCATTTGAAAGGGATCGAAAATATCTGACTTCGAAAATGTCCCTACCTGCAAAACTTTTTCAGTTTGCTAATTATTTCTCAAACCCCTCAATAAACCAATTTTCGGAACAATTTAAAACCATATCCACAATACTTGGATCACTTGACACAGCTTCGTTCTTACACTAATTCAGGCGCATTTAACGGATTGGATTGGTCGCGCAGATTCTCTCTGTTAAATAATTCTTCTGCAAATCTCTCAGTTTCTATTAAAATAACCGCAAAAGTAGTTAATGAAATATATATTTATATATATATGTATGTATATATATATTTTTTTCCAAATGTATTACTTGGTTTGACTAAATTAGCCACTGTCTGCTATAAAGCTCATTTTTAGCGTAAATCAAAATCGAGCTCAGAAGTTAACAAATATTCAAACACATTTGGGTTAATTTTCATATTAACTTCAACTCGGATTCCAGAACCTGCCTCTTTATCCTCAAGTAAAGGGCGGAGTTGACTTTTCGCTCACTAACAGCTGCCCAATTAATTACGAAATTAAAAGAGGAAAGTCAAACTAGATTGGACACATTCCCAAGAAAGCCGGCGCAGAGGATGTCCACTACAAAATAGGTTGCGCATGAGAGTTGCATGAAAGTTCTTCCAAAGCCACCTGGAATGAAATAAGATGTTTAGCGTCTCGCGGGAGTCATTGGAGAGCCTTTGTTTCCGCTCTATGCAGAAAGTAATATTCTATAGTAGTTCTAAGTTCTTCTTCAGACCGCGATCGCGTGATGGCAGATTAGTCTCGAACTGCTATTGTTCACTGACTTCGGCCTGTTGGTAAAGTAAATATTACCAAGGATTAAAAAAGACGCAAAGCTCTTCAGATAGGCAAATAAATTTTCCATTTAATAAAAACTTGTTTTACATTTTTTTTGGAATCCAGTTTTCAAGATAGGAAAGCAAAAAAAATTTGTATCAAAAAAGTTGTTTTGCAAATGTACATTTTGCCTGTGCCTTTGTTTGACTTTTTCTGTCAAAAACTGTGGTAGAGAAATCAGCCTACCAATATGCAGATTTTTTTAATATTTGGTATGCAAATTTTCCCAAAGAAATTACAAAGCGAAAATACGAGTATTTCGCCCACATACTCTTTTAAATATTGTGTTCTTTGTTTCTTATGTAAAAAATGAAAAGTAAAATTTAGGTGATTTTATAGAAACTGAGGTGAGCAAGTGCCGCCGTCTTCTTCAAAGTTTGCCTACCGCGAACGCGACCGCGTGATAGCAGATTAGTCTCGGACTGCTATTGCTCACTGGCAATCAACCTGTTGGTTGCTTCGATTGGTCAGGTGGGTTCGACGCGCGTGGGTTTTCGTGGAAAAAATGACGACAATTAAGAAGTAATGGCGACAACAGTGCTTGAAAAATTTTGCATAATTATTTTCAGTATTTACATTAACCGTTAGTCTATTTCGTCTTTTACCGTGTACAGTCAAATAAATGAAATGAAAAATGTGTTGCTCTGCATTTTAATCTTTCCCACCTTATGCTTGTGAACACACACACATATGTACATACATATTTTGGTATAGACGCAACGCCATTGCAATTGCCCACTAAACGAGCGCAGAAGGCATAGGCTGTAAACAATGGAATTGTAAGAGCATAAGCAACATAGCCGAATAAATAAAAATAGATGAATAAATAAAGAGAGCAAATAAATAAAAAATAAAAATAGTATTTGACTAACAATGCAGTGCGCAGCCGTTGTTGCACGTAAACTGTAACTTGCACCGATTGTGCAACCAACGCGCACGCCGCCCAATTGCTTGACTTCGAGGCAATTGCAACTACTTAACTCAACTTAAAATGCGTTACGGTCAACGAATTAGATTGAACTTAATTTTCAGTTATCTACAACCGTAGAAGCGAACTAAAAGCGAGCGCACCAACTGCCGCTGTGGCTGCCGCTCTGCTGTAGAGCACACAATGGAAAAAGAAAATTTATATAGGAAGCATTCATTGTTGAAGATAAATATAAATAAATAAATAAATAGAAGCGGCGGCTGAAAATCGCAGAAAATTCCATATTCAATAGATGTGTAGATTCTTACTGCGCGCTTGAGCAATTTATTGTACGACAAAGACGCTTCGACGAAGGAAGACTTGCTAGTGGCTGGCGCTGCTTGCCCACGAAGTAGAACCAAAATATGCTACAATCGAAAACCATTTCACTAAGTCACATGCTTAGCGAGCGTAGAATAGTAAGCCAGCAAAAGCAAAGGAAAGCAACAACAAAAGCACCTCCTTCTAGTAGTATTGTAACCACAAAGCAGCAACTACATTTAATGGCTACCAGCATTGCCAGAATGCCATCCAAATTCACCAGCCAGAGCGCCACGGTCAGTGTGCGTCCGCATGCTATGCCATGCTATGCTAAGGCGGCACGAGCTAAGAAGCCTTACTGCTGCAAATATTTGCACAAAGTGCGTTTTTATGCACTGATAAATGTGGCCGAAATGGTAGCAGACACACGCACACAAACATGCCCACATCCACTTGCGCCTTAACTGCAACTGAATTGAATTGAATGCTTTGCTCGGTGGCTAACTGTTGACTATGACCAAGCTACACAATGGCCGTTTTGGTATTGTACCGTTTGTGCGCTTGTGCGCTTGCAGTCCAAATTGCTAAGCAGGCAGATGCCATTCGAGGCGTAGGAAGTGGGCGTTGTCGTTCGTTGCCCGCACCATGAAAATTCCGTTACTAGTCTCAGCTAATATTTTGAAGCTAAATTTTTATTTTTTTTTTTTAATTTTTTGTTTTTGGTTTTTTCTTGATGTTTTTTTTCGTCGCCTATTGTATGCTTTATCTCGTACGACTTTGTTCCATTTGATCCAAGACAAACACATAATCTAGGCCACCTTCGAAAAATCAGCATACCAACACTCAAATGCTTTAGAAAAAAAATCAACAAATAATTACTCCATTACACATACAAGTTGGACAATGGAAGCGTTGGCGCGCGCGGGCGCTTATAAAATTAATCACTATCATCAAAATTCATCAGCAGCGAACCGAAAGCGTCCACCGCAGCCATTTGTGCTGCGTTAACGCAGACCCATTTATTAAATAAAGTGAAGTATGGTATGGAAATGTCAGTGGCCAGCTGTAGGTGACGGCAAAGGGTCTGTTAATTATAATTGCTAAAAAATTTGCGTTGATGTGTTGCTGCCCCTGTAATTACATACGAATGCGTGTAAAGTGATTTTAGGGGGCAGCTCGTGGCATGAATAACGCATTAAGGGCGTTCACTGCATAATTCACGGCAAATTAACCAAGTTTGCGTATTGTAATAATTTGTGAAATAAAAAATGGCAAGTTAAGTTATTTTTTTAAATCATAAATACAAAGGCAACAAAACAAAAATTGCTTAGAAATAAATCTATTATATTTGCGTGACAATGAAGTCGTTATGTTGCTAGAATGATGCGATTTGGGTCAAATATGCGCCGTTTTGTTCAATTAAGTCTCCCTCATGGAAGATCTATTGTCGAAACACTGCAACGTACGATTTCCGCAATCTCCTCTTGAGGCGAACTTTCACAACAGACTCGTTCGTGATACACAGGAATAGGTGGTAACCACTTGGCGTCAGGTTCTGACTATAAGTAAACTAAACTCTCTAGCTGCTGGCGATACTTGCGGCAGAGCCTTTTCCTGATGGGACACAATTCATCTTCCGTTAAACAAAGCTGGGCGCTGCTTGGCGATTGCTTTCTGCAGATGTTGCATTTTTGATGGCAGTAAATGTCCGTAAATTAAGAGTTTGTCTACAGTGAAGCAGCTCATAGTAGATGCCTTCCTATCAATTCCACCAAATACATAACAAAACCTCCGCACCGTCAATCCTGGCTCGCGGTACAATTGCGGATTTATCCGCGGCCTCGGCGGCACACCTCCATCCGATGGTCCAAATTTTCGATGACGCTGAGGCATAATTGAGGTTCTATGCCGTTAATGTGTCGAATTATCTCATCCTTTAGCGCTTGAATTGTTGCTGGCTTATCGACGTACACCTTTTCTTTCAAATAACCCCAAAGAAAGAAGTCCAACGGTGTCAAATCACGTGATCTTGGCGGCCAGTTGACATCGCCGCGACGTGAGATTATTCGGCTATCAAATTTCACGCGCAAAATAGCCATCGTTTCGTTAGGTGTATGGCAAGTGGCACCGTCGTGTTGAAACCCCACATCGTCCACATCCATATTTTCTATTTCGGGCTATAAAAAGTTCGTTATCATCTCACGATAGCGAACACTATTCACAGTAACTGCCTGACCGGCCTCATTTTGGAAAAAATACGGCCCAATGATGCCGCCGGCCCATAAACCGCACCAAACAGTCACTCTTTGTGGGTGCATTGGGTTTTCGGTAATCACTCTTGGATTATCATTCTGAGGTGAAAATGTGCCTCATCACTGAAGATGATTTTCTTCGAAAATTGGTCATTCACTGTTGCCATTTCCTGCCACCATTCTGACCATTGACGATACTAGAAATGGTCAAGAGGCTTTAGTTCTTGAGTCAATTGCATCTTGTAAGTGTGTAAATGCAAGTCTTTATGCATAATGTTTATCAACGACAAGCGCGAGAGGTGCAATTGTTGGGCACGACGAGGAGTTGAGGTGGACGGCTCTTCAACCACACTATCGCGAACAGCAGCAATATTTTCTCCAGTACGAGTTGTACGAGCATGCACTGGTGTTTTCACATCTCCTACAGATCCGGTTTGCTCAAAATTTTGCACAATTTTTCCGATTGTACGCACATTTGGACGATTAAATTGACCGAAAAAATCACGAAGTGCGCGATATGCATTTTGATATGCACGTCCGTTTTCATAATAAGCCTGAATAACTTTCACGCGTTGCTCGATTACGTATTTTTCCATGGTTCAAATTGAATTAGTCTGAAGTTGAAAATTTAGAAATGAAATGCAGAAAAAAGCTTGACGTTTAAGTGTGAATCACATTCAACATCGGCCCTTGAAATTTAACCACCCTTTGTAATATTAAAATTTCTGATGATTCAGTGGAGTAGTTCTTTTTTGTTTTTGACAACACCAGGCCGAAAAAAGTATCTTTCAGATAATTGAGTTTAAGGGGTTAGGGGTTGTCAGAGGCTCGAAAAACTGATGATTTTCAATAATTTTTTTCTAATCATTTGGTTTATTTCAGAAGAATAAAAACTAAGCAATTCGAAAAAAAGGAAACCGAACGCAAAACTTTCCAGTTCAAAACGTGCGAAAAGATGAAGTAGCACATTGGCCAATTTTTTCGGATAACAGAGGGCGCTGCAAAAATCCGGAGTTCTAAAAGTAAAATGTTACAAATGCGACGTTTATCTCTGTTTCACGCTAAATTCAAATTGTTTTATGGAATTTCATGCCCAAGGATTTATGCGTAGAAGTGGAAATTCTCAGCCGTTGTTGTGGAAGAAATTAATTCAGGCCATAGAGGGTTAAACAAAGAGAAATTGAACAAGACAGAATTCGATATATTTTTAAATTCTCGAAGAGCACGAGCAAAAAGGGTATTTATCGCATAATTAGTCTCAAAATCTGGGTAGGGTACTCTAGGACTTGCGTAAAGGCATCAAAGCAGCAAGAAAATGAAAGCTTTCTAATGAGTGCGGACAATTAGTGACTAAGTTTTTCCGATTTTAAAATTATTTGTAGCACTTGGAAGCCATAAAACCGATTTTCGCTAGAAAAAAGGGATACTTTGTTTTTGTACCCACAGCACCAATTTTACACCGCCTCCGAACAGCAGATGGTTTTTTTTTTGAGGGTCTTGTTCGTGGCAGAAATATACTCGAAGGTTTGCCATTGGCTGTCATTCCGAATAGTAGTCGCGTACCAACCAATTCGGCTACGGCAGGTGTCATGTAAGTTCTTACTAATTTCTGAAAAATATTTTAAATTCGAGCAGCTTTCGAAATCCGGCCTAGAGCAACGGGAGCTCAAATACTCATAACTGCGCCGATTTTGCTCTCGTTCATTTATAAAAAATAAAAAAAAAACCGAGACATAATGTATTTCTGGCTGGGCCATGCCGTCCGAATGGATACAAATGCTCCGGCTCTGAAAGTATTCGATGCGGTACTAGCTGGTGGTAGCAGAGGAAGACCTCCTCTGCGTGGAAAGGTTAGGTAGAGCAGGACTTGGCTTCACTTGGTGTGTCCAACTGGCGCCGGTTAGCAAAGCCAACAGGTGTTGCTTTCATTTTTAAGTAGCCAACCAACATCAGTGATTACTTTTTTTTAATGCGGAACTCATAAGCCTATGAATTCGTAATGACTTAAGAAACGATGTAACGAAGTTTCTAGGTTAAAAAGAAAAATATTTTGCTAACCAACTGCATTTGTCAATTTCAATATTTTTTTTATTCCTAAATATTTAGCGTTGCTGCTACCAAACGCACTTGAACAAGTACATACATTTTTTTCGCTTTTTTTAATTTCATATTTATTGTTTTCAAATTTTTTCGTTGTCTCTTCATGGTACTTAAAAACACTTGTACAGTTAAGGCACCCAGCATTCAGGGCAATCAGTTAATGATGTCACAGATTGACATTAGTATTGCGACCTAAAAAGTAATGGACTTTTAATGAAGCCTAGTAAAAGCACTTTTTCTTTACTGGAATTTATATCTTGGCGGACTAACAAGTCCCTTTGCAACTTTTATGCGTAAACAAGAAAATGTAAAATTATCTAAAATTTTGTGAGATCTTTTAATTTCTTTTGAAATCACATTCAAAGGCATTTTCTCATTTTGCATTTATGTTACAAATATTAATAGCTTAGACTTCTATAAAAGGTGTACAACTCGGTGGGCTTGTCCACTTATGCTATGCTTCAAAATGTTGCCGCTCAATAGAGAGTCACACACTCTTATGTCGCTTCCTAATAGTAGCTGAATGGTTTTTAGTGACTTTTTATGGCTGTACTGCGCTCAAAAGTGCGATCAAGGGAGTCATCAGTCAGAAAAATATATGACAATCCGCTCCAAAGGGTATTGCGATTTAAGTACCAGGATATAGGTTTACCGACATTCAATCACAAATGGCAGAGAAATTTGCTGTCGGATTGAAGCAGCGAGGGAAGCTTTCTGCAATTACTGGAAAGTTCATTGCAATGAAAGCTGCAACATGAAATTACGTCTTCGGTAGCTCAAATGATACGTTTGGCCGGTTTTGTTGTACGGTGTGAAGGCATGGACACTAAAGGTTAGGAGTATGAATATACAATATTAGAGGTGATTAAGATGTGGTGCTATCGGCGGATGATTAAAATATCGTGGACAAAGTCAATAACAAAGAAGTCTTAATCAAACTTAAAATGAACAGAGAACTTTTACTAACGATAGAGCGCCGCAAAACCGCGTTGTTTGGTCACACGATGCGTGGTTCTAAATGTGAGTTGTTGCAACTGATTGTGCAAGATAAAATCGAAGGCTAGCGAGGAATTGGAAGGAAGCAAATGCCTTGGCTACGTAACATAAGAGAGTGGATAGGATTAAAGATTATTGGGTAGTTGGTTGAAGCAGCACGCAGCAGAGACAATTGTCATAATATTAAATCTAATATTTTATAGTTTCCTTAAATGTAAAAAACGAAATAATTATTTGTCATATTTGTATTATATTTTTTTTTGTGTGTGTTTTTTTCATTTTTTATTACAAACATTTACATATATATAGGTATACAATGTTTTTTGACACTACAGCTAGCTTAACACTAGATTTACCAGCTATTTAAATATACCTACCTATTTCTACCAAGAGCAGTCAAAATGACTGGTGTATAAGAAAAACTGCTTATTGTGACTTCCAGTCTTTATCCACTCCTAAAGAAATACAAAAACAGTTGAACATTACACGGTGCTACAAAAAAAAACAAAACGAAATACACCTGACAAATTACACACTGTAGGTTGTTTATATGGTCGAATAATGCATAAAAATATTTTTGTTATTTTTGTTGTACCCTCCAATTTTTATTTATTTATAAAAAACCGTTTTTTCAGACTTTGCGCAGTAATCTACGGATATCTCAGTCATTTTTTCACCCATTTTCAATATGTTATATGTTTTGAAAATGATATTGTCAGACCTTTCAATTGATGTAGAACAAGTAATTATTCAAACTAGTTAGTTATGATTTTTATTTGATTAAACCTGAAGAAAGTGTTTTTTTTATCATTTTTTTAACTTTAACAATTTTGTATTGCATAATTTTACTACAAAATTAAAGATGTTTGTTAATATTCTTTGAATGCATTTATTAACGAAGAAATTAATGTATTACTTTCAATAATCGGACAAAAATTGCGTAAACTACGCTAGTTTTCCGTAAATAGAAAATATGGGCCATCATGTGTATTGCAGTCTGTACAATGTATTGGAGTAAAAAGAACAATTATACACAATCATTTTATATAAATTTTTTTGTTGATTTTACATACCTAACTTTTTCTAAAAATGTTTACCCGACCTTCGTCGTTTTAAAGAAGAATCGCTCGTCTCGCGTTTGAGCGACCAACAGTAATCCGCCAACATATGTATTTTGTTTTTTCCGTGGAAACGTTTTTCAATTGACGCAGTTTCTTGATGAAACCTTTCCCCTTGTTCATCGCTGACTTTCACTATAATTGCGCTCAAAGTGAAGATTGTATGCTTCAACCACGATAGTATTTGTTTTTAATTCACGGCGATGTTGTTTATCAACAGATAAACCGCAAACGTAGCAGAAATTATTGCGTTTGTCACACATCTTTAACTAACTTACTACTGTGTCCAAAAAATAAGGTGACATTGTATTTATTTTGAAAATTCTTTATTTATTCTTCCAAATCAATTTCATCCCCTTCAAAGTAATCCCCTCCCGACACAATGCACTTATGCCAACGTTTTTTCCAATTTTCGAAACACTGGTTGTAGTCACTTTCCGGGATGGCCTTCAGTTCCGTCTTCGTTGCGGCTTGAATCTCCTCTATCGTGTCAAAACGGTGTCCCCGGAGCGGTCTTTTGAGCCTGCTGAACAGCCAGAAGTCGCACGGTGCCAGATCAGGTGAATACGGTGGTTGCGGAACGATATGGGTTGAGTTTTTGATGAAATGATCACGAATTACGAGTCCAAAAAATTCAATGTTTTCGGTACCAGTCGAGATTTGACGCGCTTGAGGCCCAAAACATCCTTCAAAATGGTATTGACTGAGCCTTTCGATATGCCAACATTATCAGCAAGGTCTCTAATCGTTAATCGACGGTTTTTCAACACCAAATCTTTGATTTGTTGGACGTGAGCTTCGTCAGTTGAGGTTGATGGTCGCCCAGGACGCTCTTCGTCTTCGACACGTTCACGACCGGCTTGGAACTCACTATACCACTTGTAAACATTTCTTTTAGACATAGCCTCATCACCAAAGGCTTTCTGCACCATCCTCAACGTATCCGAAAATTGATTCCGCAAACAAAATTTAATGCAAATTATTTGCTCAACAAATTTCGACATTGCAAAAAACGAGAAACTCACTTTTAGCAGCTCACAAAACGACGCGTATCTCAAACAGTAAATGAATATTTCACATGAAATTTGACATAGATGTCACTCACAGTACTACCAACCTAAAAAAAAAAAGAATTCTCCTAATCCTTCAAAGCGCGCAGTTTAAAATCAAATGTCACCTTATTTTTTGGACACAGTAGTATAAACAATTTTAACAAAAAAACACACTTGAGAAAAACGCGATTTTGGAAGAAGGAGATAAAAAGGCACTGCCAATCAAAGACTGGTCTAATAGCTGTTTCAGACTATGGTGCGTTTCATAACTATGGGACACATAACATGAATATTTAATCTTTACTCCAAAAATATGTAGGTACTCTGTAAAAATAAATGAATATATGGAATAATACCGTTATTCTTCTTAGTATCAATAAACAATAATTAATTTAAATCGTTTTTTAAGTAAATAAATATCAATATGCCACGCGGTTCAAAACTTACCGAATTAGAGAGAGGTAAAATTACTGCGTGGGAGGAGGAGGGTCTCTGCGCCTCAGAAATCGCGCGAAAATTATGTCGCAAAATTATATAGAAACACGTAAACCTTTCATTTGTAATTTATGATAAATTGTCATTGTCAAACATTTATTGTCAATACATAAAGAATGCAGTGATTTTTCCAAGTAAATAATCATTAAAGACAAAAACTATGGTTCCACAAATGGATAGATATTCAAGGCATTTTTTTCTATTTACGGAAAACTAGCGTAGCTTACGCAATTTTTGACCGATTATTGAAGGTAATACATTAATTTCTTCGTTAATAAATGCACTCAAAGAATATTAACAAACATCTTTAATTTTGTTGTAAAATTATGCAATAAAAAATTGTTAAAGTTAAAAAAATGATAAAAAAAAACACTTTCTCCAGGTTTAATCAAATAAAAATCAGAACTAACTAGTTTGAATAATTACTTGTTGTACATCATTTGAAAGGTCTGACAATATCATTTTCAAAACATATAAAATATTGAAAATCGGTGAAAAAATGACTGATATATCTGTAGATTACCGCGCAAAGTCTGAAAAAACGGTTTTTTATAAATAAATAAAAATTGGAGGGTACAACAAAAATAACAAAAATATTTTTATGCATTATTCGACCATATAAACAACCTACAGTGTGTAATTTGTCAGGTGTATTTTCAGTGTTGCACCGTGTTATTAGTTGTAATAGATAAATGAATTTATAGACATCGTCAAAAAGCAAAATACTTAATTGTTTACAGTTTATCGGTCACAATTTCTACATAGGTAGATTTTCATGTGTGTACACTCTCCGCACATATTTTTTGACGTGATAACGTCTTATAATTCGATTTAACAGGCTGCACGCACAAAAAAATGTGTCGTTACCTTGCTCATTTATCGTTACCTTGCTCATTAGTGTTACCTTGCTCATTTGTCGTTACCTTGCTTATTGTCGTTACCTTGAATGAACTGCAAGCGAAAGCGCGGAACGAACGACAAAGAGCACAATCGGTCCCCGCGTTCGGCAACGTTCGACATCTGGCTCTGTCCCATGATGGAAAGAATAATGAGGTGGCGCCTATCGTAGTCCCGTTACTTTGCGCTCAGCGAATTTGACAACGAGTTACGTGATTTTAGCTCCAGTATGGCCAGATTACCATTTTCGTAACTTGATTTATCATTTTTTTTTGTTATTTTTATTATTTTGTGTCTCGGAGTTTTAGTTCTTTCTTCATGACATTTTTCTAGTTGTTCTAATTAAAATGTCATGTTTATAATTTTGTAAAATATACATTTTTTAATAATTAATAAAATAATTCACTCAGTTTTATTTAGCTTTACCTTTTTTTAACATCTGGTGGTATTGCCCGCGATTGCAGGTGTTGTTGGTGTTCTTTGGATATAAAAACCTAGCTTTGGATATAAAAACGCACTAAAATGCCCATTCAAAGAAAATAACCCAACCAATTTTTATTGAATCACTTAAAGAAATTTGTATGCGTGACAAATTGTCTTTAAAATGTGCGTTTTCTTAAATAAATGTGTTATGCTAATGTATAATTTAATGTATGAGTTTTTTTTTAAGCGAGACTCTTTTGTTAAGGGAACGACTTTTTTGCTATATTTGAAGTTATGTAACTAGATAAGGTACTCTTTTTGTAAAAATGTCAGTATGGTTTCTTTAGTATTTTCTGTATAGTATAGTATAGTATAACTCTTAATGTCCTATATCTCACTAAGGATTGATGACTTGAAGAAACGATTACACCTCTATGGTTTTAATTCGCATTCAATAAATTCAATAAATTCAAAATGTGTAAAAAGGTTTTCAATCTTAAAAAGAGTTGAGAGAGGGGCATTTAATATTTTTGCATAACCTTAAATAGAGCCAAAAATTAAATTCACACTTTCAAAATATCAAATTTTATAAAAACCAACTAATTTTCATTCTTCTCACACTCTTCTCAGAGTGACCTTTTTAACCTTTTTTGTTTAATAATATAGTTTGTTTTTTAACCTAAAGTTTCGGTAGCTTTAAACTAAAAAAAAAGAAACAAACACGAAACTTCAAAATTTTCGCATTTTCGGTATAAAAAGCACTAAATTTATTGCGAAGAGCAAATAGTTGGCAATACTGCACAACTCAGCAAACGAGACGTCACGTACGCTCTGATGGGCGCAATCTTCTTTCTATCATTCTTGCTCTGTCCTACTTGAGTGAGCATATATATGTATGTATATGCGCATTTGTATATGAATTCACATACTTGTATTTGCATATGCCTTCTTGCTGTGTGCATGGTAATGAACCATTTCTCTGTTGAGAATAGGACGATGATAGAAAAAGTAGGAAATGAAAGGGAGTGTTTCGAGTGTAAAGTGTCTTGAAAAAGGCAAATCGATGATGGTGCCTCTTAGTGTTGTTGACTTATTAACGTCTGATGCACAATCGAAATTGAAGATATCTTTCATGAATTTGATAAATGTTTCGTCATTTTGCACACTTGTGTAAATGTAACTTGACCTATTCCATTGCAATTCCATTTACCTCCTCCTCTATATCCATACAAAATATCTATCAGACAAATAAAATTAAAATTTTGTTTTGAAAATTGCAACCATTCCATCAATATTTTCTTATGACGTTGTCACGTTAAACTATCGTCAGTAAACCGACTTTACAGACAACCTCTTTTTTTGCATGTCCTACAATTATTTGTAGTCTGATTATTATTGCAATATTCTATTTGGCATCATTTGCGTACAGAAGCCGTGACACTTGTAGTTGTAATATCAGATTCGTGTAGTTGGTGCCGTAAAGTCTGAAATTCTGAAGGAAGTTATTTTACTAATCTAAACACGTGCCCCCGACAGTCGGAACTTTACCGGAACGACCCAGGTTGACTACATATCCGGTCAAGGACTTTCACTTCAGCAGCACTTCACGAACATGTATGGGGAATGTTTTTGTTGCTACAACAACAACAACAACTAATCTAAACAGATAGTCTATGAGAATGTGAAATATTTTCTCCTGTTGTGTTTTTGTACAATATATTCAGCTGTTTATTCTGGCTATATTATAAACGATATTATAAACGATACAGTTTCAGGTAATTTCTTAGCAGCTTTATCAATTTTGATGTGTTTATGCTTACTTACTTAGTATAAGCACTTTTTTATTTGGTTAGCTCTTATAAACGGTCAGTGTGCATCTATTGGATTGGTACAACAAGGTTGAGAAACGTGGAAGTTTTCCAAAATTCCCATTTGTTTGCACGTATTGTTCCAAGCAACGAAGTATTTTTAGGTCTTAATTTTAACGCCAAAGGAATACTTTTGTATACGTTTCAAGAAGTTTCATTACGACAAACTCGCTTAGGAGGTTGGTGCATTTCGAGACTCGTCTTTTTCTAAATACGTTAGCCACATTTCGGCTCTACTTCAGACGACAGCTAAAAATGTATGCCAAATTTATGTGCTTTGTTTGGCATATACCAAGTAAGTCTGTATCTGGCCTTCGTTGGAAACAGTTGCTCATCCACCATGTGAGCTCCCGGTTTGAAGCAGTTTTGACTGTTTTCAACAAACTGCTGCAACTAGAGCATCCGTTTGTTTGCAAACGTTGACTGCTCTGATTTCTTTTGTCGAAACGAGTGTATCGCAGAATCTGAATAAAATTTCGTCTACACATAGAGCTGGCCCTCACTTGTTGTTCTACAAATATTGAAGCCTCAAAGTATTTCCTTCGTACGCCCCACGTGCGAACAATATTGCAATAAATACCTTCAATTTTGCTAGCGTAGTTGTCCAGTTTTTCAAACCCAAAACTCGAGAGGCTTGTAACTCAGTACAAATGTTTATAAGTTCCAAAATATGCTTGTAATAGGAACAGAGAGAGTTGTACATTAACACCAATAAGATCATATGGTTTTTTTTCTGGAGCCGTCGGATTCGGCCAGTGGTGTTGAAAAGTTTGCTGGCTCGTTTACCTCGTGCCTCTACAGCCTCTTAGAGTAGGCTTCTGCTTGTATTTTAATAACTCCAGTGACCCTGGGAATGTTGAGGTCAAGATGAATATCTGCATTGCGAATATACCATAGTGCGTTGTTAAGAATTTTATTTTGAAATCGTTGGATTATATTAATATTATTTTGACTGTCCCTATGTTTCATCTAGGAACTATATATATACATATACTTTAACTGGCACAGCCCCAAATTTGTGCGCCATAAGACCACACTGCTTTGATAATTTTATTGTTTATCATTATTTTTTTTATATATGGATAGTTTTGAATTCCATCCAATGAGATAGTTCATTTTTAGTATTTTCAAGTTAAGTTTACTTCGTTTTATTTTTATATCCTCCTTCCAACGTAACTTAGCATCGAGGGTTATACCAAGATATTTGGCAGTATTTGCGTATGGAATTGGAGAACCTAGTAGCATTATTGGTTTGCTTTTTTATTGGTGAAAGTCACGTGAATTGATTTGTTACTGTTTAATTTTATTCGCGAAATTTCCGTCAATTTTTCTACTGTGTCTATAGCGGTTTGAAGTTTAGCTGCCGCTACTTCGGCGTTTTTTCCTGTTCCAAGAATCGCTGTGTCGTCAGCAAAGGTGGCGATCATAGTGCTTGGAGATTATGGTATATCTTTCGTATACAGAAGATGAAGAAGGGGTCCAAGGATGCTCCTTTGCGGCACGCCAGCGTTTATTTTCTGCAATTTGGAATACTCTTTCCCTCGTTTTACGCGAAAATAGCGTTCAGTTATATACGATTTCATAAATGCACTGTATTGAAGTGGAAGACATGAGTTTAATTTGTTGGTAAGGCCTGCATGCCAAACCTTGTCGAATGCTTGCGCGTCGTCCAGGAAGGCTGCTGAGCATACATATGTTTTTCTCTTCGAACGATTTTTCTATGTCAGCTGTAATTCTGTGCACCTGGCCTATGGTGGAGTGTTTACAACGGAATCCAAACTGGAGTGAAGGTATCAGATTGCGAGATTCAATGATTGGTTTTAAGCGATTTAGTTTTGAAATTTCTGGCAGCAAGAAAATTGGCCGGTATGAAGAAACAATATGTGGATCCTTTCCTGGATCTATTTGTATTAAAATTAGTGAACAATTTATTACTGTGATCGCTTACATACTGTACAAAGAATTTGTAAATAAAGAAGATGTTTTATATTCGAAGTGGGTGGGCATCAGGCCTGCTATCTATAGCTGCTTTGTCACACGCAAACGGAGTCATCTACAAACGCCGACAGTCATTGTCGCTAGTGGCTTTTAATTTGAATGTTACTAGTAAATGAATAAGTAATTACAGTCAGTCTGAAAATGATCATATGACCTCGCCTGGTATCAAAATACTCGAAGAGATATTCGACCAATTGATGGACAATGAAATAAGCGCAAGTGAGATGTCGATACGACTTTACAAACTTCGTGATTATTTACATTTTTGAGAATTGGCTCGGTTCATTTCATTATATACGGTTCGGATCAGGCTGATTTTTTTACCTTCTTCGCAGTGGTAATGAAACATTTGTTTCTTTTCATGAACATTTATCTCTTTTCATATATCCCTTTTTGAAACAGTGCAGAACTCAATTGGTTTCACCACAAAACACAAAACTGGCAAAAAAAATGTCTGTTAAAATATCACTTTTAAATTGTTGTATATTACGTTGTCAAGGTTTTTTATCGAAAAGTTTGGTATTCTTTAGCATAAACTTGCATAAAACGTTTTCACTTACGCGCTTTATTTGTTCTTTTTTCAGTGGGTAGGAAAATTCTTCTCGCCCAAAAGAAGGACTTAACTCGGCGAAACTTTTCATGTGATGATTTATTACGATTTTTTACGTAAATTATCGGAACAGAAGCGCATTGATCAACTTACTTTGACTTTTGACATTGAAGCACCACACTTAGCCACTAGAAAATGCTGGTACAACGAGTTCCTAAGGGCCGTCGATTCTTGCAGAAATAATTTCGTCAAGACCGTGTTGTGACAGAAAGAGTCGATGCTGCACCTCAGTTGATAAGTCAATATCGTCATGCGACAAATCAAAAGATAGTGACATCTTCGGGTAATAGTGGGAACAGCAAACATTCCAATCGCATGAATATTTGGTTGTCAAGCAGATTTGTTCTCATTGGATACCGAATATTCATGCGATTGGAATGTTTGCTGTTCCCACTATTGCCCGAAGATGTCACTATCTCTATTGGATACCGAATGAGAACAAATCTGCTTGACAACCCTTAATTTGGCAATTGTCCAAAAAAAAAGAAGTTTAAGGAAATGTTGAAGAAATTTAGCCGCGATGGTTCAAAGCAAGTCTATGACATCGTAACAGATGAAAAACAAAATAGCAACCGACGGTATGAGAGTTCCAAGACGAGCTTAATTCAGAAAAAGTTGTACCTCAAGCAAATGATCGTCTTTTTTTCGGAAAATCTGGTCATGTCACAACTGAACCAATCGAGAAACTTAAAACCGTCAACTTTAAGTGGTATACAACCATACAACTAACCAGAAGTTTCTGGAGAATTAAGGAACATTAACCGCCGAAGGCGAATCATTCATTACCAAGACCTTCAAACATTTAAACAGTTCATTTCGGAGGTATTCAGGCCTGAGTTGCAAAAGTTCTTTGAAAATTGACGCAAGCGAATGCAGAAATGTTTCCAAGGAGCATATTTTGAAAAACAATAAAGACAGTTTTATTATTATTTTACTATGATTTCATTACGGGGCGCAAAATATTGGGTATGGGAATAAGTTTCCGCCCTGGTAAAAGAGTTGTCGCTTCTGATACTATTTATGTGTTCGCTCTAGTAATACTGTATTGGTGATTTGAAGGTGTAAATGTGAGGTCTCGATCGCAGTAGTTGACACTCGTTTGAAGCGTAAAGATCCTTTTTCAAGTGACGTCAAAAATTACGTTCGTCCCGGAATAAAGCATTTGCAGAAAGTCATACTTCATTTTTACCTTTTAAAGAAAAGTGCAGCTGAAATGTGTCGCATATTGATCAATATTTACGGTAATCCCACTCCATCAAATACAACTTTTAAAGAGTGGTTTCGAGGCTTCCAAAAAGGCAATTTCAACGTGCGTGTTGAATATCGCGAAGGGGCACCA
The DNA here is from genome assembly GCF_027943255.1 of Anastrepha obliqua. Taxonomy (NCBI): domain Eukaryota; kingdom Metazoa; phylum Arthropoda; class Insecta; order Diptera; family Tephritidae; genus Anastrepha; species Anastrepha obliqua. The sequence continues at coordinate 137,814,440 of NC_072892.1, read as the reverse complement.
AAAAGATTCTCAACCGCAACAACTATTGAATGACGACGCATATCTAACCATTGATGATGTGTCTAAAGAGTTGAATGTTGACAGATCAACCGTCGGTAGATGTTTGCATGCGATGGGAATGGTCCAGAAAGCAGGTAAATTGGTGCCACATCAATTGAAGCGGGAGGATATCGAGAGACGTTTGGTGACGTGTGAGATGCTTCCTGAACGGCTGAAAAGAAAAGGTTATCTGCAACGCATCGTCACTGCTGATGAAAAATGGATCGATTATGATAACCCTAAGCGTCGAAAATGTTGAAGGTGAATCAGGTCCATCGACAGCGAAAAAAAAAATAGTCATGCTTCAAAGGATATGTTGTGCATCTGGTCGGATCATAAGAGTGTCAACTCCTATGAACTCCTTAAACCATATGAAGCTATCACTGGCGATCGTTACCGACTGCAGCTAATGCGTTTGAATCGAGCTCTCAAAGAAAAGCGTCCGCAATGCGTTGGTAGACATGACGAACTGATTTTGCTGTATGACAATCCCAGGCCACACGTTGTTAAATCGGTCCAGAACTATTTAGAGGGACTGAATTGGGAAATCTGGTCCCACCCGCCGCATTCCTCAGACATCGCACCATCGGATTACCATTGGGAAAAGGTTCACTTTTTACGAGAGCATCGCAAACTGACTGAATGAATGGATCATGTCAAAAGCACTCGAATTTTTCGTGAGAAGAATCCGTATGCTGCCTGAAAGATGGAGTAAAGTTGTAGCTTCCAATGGCGCATACTTCACAAAACACTTTTATTATTTATTTGTTTAAATAATTCGTAACTTTGGCTAAATGTGACCGAGCAAAAGTATACGTCGTAAGATATGACTCACTGAAGGAAACTATCGAGAAACATTCAGAACGTTTTACTTCACCTAAGAAATATGTCGGTCGCGCAGTAAATTTCCATTTAAAAGCTCACGGCTACACTGCAGTTGCTTAGAGGTTCTCCGTAACTGTACTAGTTTTTGTTATTGTTATTTTTTATTTTCATTTTTGCATTTATTACTCGCAACTAAAATCCATTATATTTTTACATCCTGGCATTTAAGTTTGCTGTCAACTTCTTGGCTTAAACTGCAAATGCACCGACTTATGACATTCAAATGGGTATTCATAAATTTCTCGAAATCATTTTAGTTCAAGCATGCGAATTAAACGCGAGCAGTAGCGGTAGTTAAAAGAATAGTTACAGCACCTACAACAACAATTACAACAGCAAATATTTCACTAACAGTGTTTTTTCTTTACCTGCCATAAATGTCGCTTCAGGCCAAGGACAGCTGCTCGAGTGCGTATTCCATGCAGCGTTGGACGATTGGACGCTTGGATGGTTGGTTGCGCGCGCGACCTACCCACAACTCGCATGCGCCTTGACTAGCTGTCACTTCCTGCTACCATTTGTTGGTTGACTGCTGCTGCTGCTGCTGCTGTTGTCCGCTGTTGTCGTTTCTATTAGTAGGCAATTTTATCTTTTGTGCGCATTATTGCAAGCAAATAAGAAATGTATTTCTTCCTTAGTTGGGCGTTGAGCAAGCAACACATGGCCACATAGCAACGCACACTCGCCAGTCGGCAGTCGCCAGTCGCCAATCGCACACACCCACAACAACAGCAGTCTGCTGATCTGCTAACATTTGCACTTTAACGTTTTTTGCTGTTTGTTACCCTAAAGGCTATACAATAAAATTTAACGTGCACATAAATTAAATGGCGAAAATTGATCCTAAGTAACCGAACACACACCCATACATGCAAATGGCGAAAGAGAAAAAGCGCCAACAACCGCTAAACACACTCTTAAGCAGAGATAAATATATTGTGCCGATACAAAAAAGTGTTTGGAGATATTCAATTCGTCCGAAATCACTAATGCTGTGTAATGTGCAAGTCTCGGATGTGCTTGGCGTGCACGTGACCCGATTTCTACGTGTTATATCGTCTAACTGTACAGCTGTACTTGTAATGTGTCGACTTGGAATTTAATGCGGTCATATCCGCCTCCTAAAAGCTTGCATACTTACCAAGAGCAACAAAAAAAAGCAAAGGCAAATTCATATTCATTGATTCTATTTAGTGCCACTGCTCGGTGGTGAATGTTGCAGGCGTTGATAAGAAAAGTTTATTTAGTTGTTTGCCCAAAGCAGTCATTAAGAGCAGTAGATAGAGTTAAAAATAGTGGATGCTAGCTGTACTTATTTATTTGTATACATATTTATCCAGGCAGCATGTGGTATTTAAGGGGTTATAAACAGTTAGAAGGCCGAAAAAAGCGATTTTTCCAGAATTTTTGCTGAGAAAACTTTTAAATTTATTGATCTAAAAATTTGTGCACAAATTATGTTATCTTTTAACTGCATTTTAAGACTTCGTATTAGTAAAAATATTTATTTGGAAAGGAGCTACAGCTGATCTCTCAAAAAGGACGTTTTGCGTGGCCACTATATCTCTGAACTGGATCCTCTAAAATTAAAAAACCAAACAGATTTCGTTAAAGTAATGCTAAATCTAGCAATTAATCGAAGGAAAAAGCAAAATACATTTTTTTGACAAAATGGCGGTTTCTCCAAAAAAAAAATTGATTTTTGATCAAAATTTCGACCTTAAATTGTTTATACAAAAATATTTATCGGTGAGAAAAAATCTTCGATTAATTACTAAAAAATATATCTAAGAGGCTTGTGTTAAATTTTGAGACTAATCGGCTTAGTCGTTTTCGAGTAATGTTGGTCACCGGCTTTGAAAACACCATTTTGAGAAAAACGCGCTGCGGCTACGGCCTTGTACTTTCAAGCACTCTGAAATGCCTTTTCAAATTTGCGTGTAACTTCGAAAATATTCACCGAAATGATATTCAATTTTCTGTGTGCATTCCTAAATACCTATATGCACATTAATAAAATAAAATAAAAAAAAACTCCATTTTCTGAAAATTCTAACTGTATACGAGGTGTGTTCAAAAAGTGTCGCGAATTTCGATTTTCTTGTGGCGATATGTTGGTACTCATGTCTCTCACTCATGCCGACGAGTTCGGCCGTTTTGAATGTTCAGTTAATTGTTGACAGCTGCTTTGCTTGCTCATGTTTCGACTCGTCTTCGATTTTTACCTATTCAAAAAGATGGATCAAAGAATCTGTATAAAATTTTGTGTGAAAAACGAAATTAAGTGCGCGAATACATTCCGAATGTTGACTGTGTCGAACGGAAAAGCTACTTTGGAGCGAGGCAACGTTTATCGGTGGTACAAAATGTTTTCAGAAGGCCGAGAAGATGTCAACGACGAAAAGTGTCGCCGAAAGCCGGACGCCCGAGCAGTTCAACAACAGACGAAAAAATTGATGAAGTGAAAAAAGTGGTATTGGCCAACAGTCGAATCACCGTTAGAGAAGTTGCTGAGGACCTAGATATATCGATTGGCTCGTGCCGTTCGATTTATTTCAATGATTTGGGCATGAAACGGGTCGCCGCAAAATTCGTACCAAAACTGCTCAATTTCGACCAAACGCAGCATCGCATGAACACTGCTAATGAGATGTTGGACTCTGTCCGCGACGACCCAAATTTGCCCAGATGGTCATAACTGGTGATGAATCGTGGTTTTATGGTTATGACGTGGAAACCAAAGCTCAATCAACTCAATGGAAGCTGCCGCACGAACTAATACCGAAAAAAGCGCGTCAAATTCGGTCGAATGGAAAAGTTTTGCTTACCGTTTTCTTCGATTGCAGGGGCGTTGGGCATCATGAGTTCTTGCCACAGGGTAAAACGGTCAATAAGGTATATTACCTGCAATTTGCACGAAGCAATCCGCCGGAAACACCCGGATTTGTGGAAGAACTAAAATTGGCTCTTGGATAACGATAACGCTCCTGCTTACACATCGTTGCTTGTGCGCGACTTTTTGGCCAAAAGCAACACACTAATGATGCCACAGCCACAGGGGAATACGGTCCCCAGATCTGCCAGTTCTGGCCTCCTGTGACTTTTCTTCTTCCCGAAACTGAAGATGCCTATGAAAGGACGAAGCTACGCTACGATTTACGATATAAAGACGGCATCGATGGAGGAGCTGAACAAGATAAAAAAAAACGATTTTTTGATGTGCTTCGAAGATTGGAAAAACGTTGGCACAAGTGCATAGTATCTCATGGAGACTACTTTGAAGGGGACAAATTAGATATTAATGAATAAATAAATAATTTTTGAAAGCACAAAATGTGCGATACTTTTTGAACACACCTCGTATAACGTGAGAGTAAAATTAATTAGCTTTTAATTTGAACAAAATGTAATGAAACTGTACACATTTTTTACACAACATTAACTTATAATGATTCAATAAAATTTCCATTCCTCGATCCGGGTGGGAAGCGATTGCATGCCCGAATCAAATGCTTCTCATTCATATTGACCATAACGGTATAAATTGCAGCCTTCAGAGAAAAAACAGTGTTATGAAGATGCCTATTGGTTTCACGCTCACAGACACCCCATACGTAGTAATGCAGAGCATGAATGCCTGAGGAGTAAGTGTCCAAAAGTTCGGCCATCGATTTGTGTGAATGAGCAAAGCCTTGCTGAAACATGTATGGGCTTTCACAGCGTACACTATCAATCCAAGGTTTCACTACTGTCTCTAGACTCGCGATATATACAGCAAAATTGACTCGAAATCTTCGAGTATAGAAGTGGAGGGACATGACATGTCCTTTGTTGCTCACAACACCTAAAACCATAACACTGGCTGGAAGCTTCGAGTGCATGACAACAGGCACCGCTGTAGGATCGGATCATAGTCATCTGCCATTTCTGCGGTGATCTTTCGGTCTTCGTTGAGATTTAATCGGATAACTCACTGTTCTCGTGCTTGCTTCGACATAAACTGTGTTCTAATGGTAATGGTTTCGGCCGCTGTAACCGCAGATGGGTGCTCTCAAATCGTTTTTATCGAGCCTGGCCTCAAGGTAGATGCGAAATATTATCGGGAAAATGTTCTGGAGGTTGCTTTGAAGTGGGTAGACAAACATTTCGGTGGCAAATCATGAACGTTTCAACAGAACTCGGCACCGTCTAACAAAGCTCGAGTGAACCAAGAATGGCTAAAAAACAACGTTCCAAACTTCATAACGTCCACACAATGGCTCTCAAATTAATCAGTCGCGAATCCGCTGAATTATTCTTTTTGGGCTATTTCGGAGAGAAAGGTCCGAACTAAAAGATTCACCAGTCTCGAGGCGCTGAAAAAAGCCATTGTCCGCGAGTAAGCCAAAATACCTGCAAGTCACATTCGGGCAGCTTGCGATTCGTTTCTGGACCGTCTCAAGGCCATAGTCAAGGCAGAAAGTGGTCATATCGAGCAAAAGTAAATTAATTCTTAATTTTGTATTATTTTCACACATTTTTTACTTTGAATTGTATAAAAGTAATTTTCGAAACTAAATTTATGGCCTTTTTAATTGGTTACACTTCGAGGGCTGTACTCTGTACAGTGTAACAAAAAAATATATATAAATCTAAATTTCAAACTTTATACAAAAGTGAGATAAATTGGATCACTTTTCGTCAAAATTTAAAAATTTTTAGTAAGAATTTGAGAAATAAGTTCGGGTATGCAGTTTTATAACACAATTTGCAAAGTGCAAGTTTGAAATTACTAGAAAATCCTGTTCAATTTTTGTATGAATATTTTTTTACGGTACTACGCATTTTCTTCATATAATATAACAAATCCACGAATTATGTGGAGAAAATAGGCATCGCAGCTGGGACGGTATTGTGAATTTCCTTTATATAACAAATTTAAAATTTATAATATACAATTTTTTAATATAAATGATCGGGTGTTTATTTCATTATAAAGAGGAAGGTTCCCCGTTAATAGTGGGAAATAACATCAGGTAAATGAGCACCACGACCAGGTTTACAGGACAATATAGTTTTCATGAAATTTTCCATAACTGCATTGCAAAGTGGCTGCCCTATGTCCTCGATAGCCTTACGAATTCCATCTTTGAGGTCTTGAATCGAGCCTGAGCTGTTGGCGTGGACCTTCTCTTTCACGTGGCTCCAAAGAAAAAAGTCACAAGGTGTTAAATCACAAGATCTCGGTGGCCAATTGTGATCAACTCTTCGAGAGATAACACAGTCCGGAAACTTTTCCCGTGAAATATCAATGGTTTCTTCGATGCTTGTGTGGCACGTAGCGCCTTCTTGGTGAAAATACACGTTGTCCAGATCAATACCATACAATTCGGGCCATAAAAAATTGTTAATCATCTCTCGATAGCGCAATCCATTCGCTAATAACACCTGTTATTGGAAAATCCTTGATATAAAATTTTAAATATTTTTGTATGGCGAAAGAAATTATCAAAAATCAACGAGAATTTTCAGCTACTTTAAACTTGCACTTTATTATATTAAAAGTAAATTACTGTCTTGCAAACGAAACGAAAAGAAGTGAAATATTTTTACATGTATATAAACATACATAAATAATAATATATAAACTGTTTTTGTCAGATATATAAAATGGGGTTTTTGTCTATCAAAGTCAATGAAACGAAAACTAGACGTAGGAAATCAAAATGTTTGCTTTTGATGTAATCAAAATAGAATACCAAGCCAAAAAAGAGCAAATAAAAAACTACAACTTTCCGACGCCAAAAGCAAAGTTGGCCAATATAATAGAAGTTCTTCTGCCATCGCTGGGAACTAAATCAGTCACTTTGGTGAACCAGCTGGATAATATAAAAAATAATGCTAATGAGTTACTTGTAATAAGCGTATTTTTCTCGCTTTTTGTCCAATTTGTGATAATAAAAGCTTGCCACCAAATCTTAAGGTAAGCCGGATTTTTCATTGGAATATGTAAAAAAAAAAATATTATATAAGAAATGAAATAAAAACTTAAATGCACCTATGAAACTGAGCTACAGCTGTGAACGTAAAATCTGGCATACATACAAATGTCACATCTGATATGTGAATATACTCGTATACAATGGCTGCTACGAATATTCTTCTTGAAGTGGCTGAGATTTTATTTAATTTTGTGTTTTTTATTATTTCTATTATTATTTTTATTTCTACTCCACGTTTTTTGCTCACTCCTGTGAACTCCTGTAGAGTTTATGGTGGTAACTTCCTTTTGGTGGAAGTGGAAAAAAGTGGAAACCGACTTCAAAAAAAAAAAAAGAATAATAATAATGAATTAAAATAAAGTAAGAATGGAATTACATTAGAAGAAAAAATAGTAAAAATGCACACTTTAGTATGTCGTATTTCTTTTCGGGTTATTACAGAAGAGTTTGTGCGTTTTTTGTTTTCATATATACCTATTTTTCTTTTTTTTTCTTTTTATTCTTCTGTCAGGTTTATTGCTTATATTCAAATAAAACACGCTACATTTTCCCAGCCGCCCAGCTGTCCAGCTTCCTGGAGCTCTTTCAACTGCTTCACTCCCAAAGCTAATGAGACTCGTTAAAAATGTTTAGTGTCTCACCAAAAAATGAATAAAAAAAATAAGAAGAGCAATTGCTTGTAAAATGCAAACAACATTTTTAATTGCAACACCTGCCATAAAACGCAATGAACTCAGTTAGGCGACTTCAGTTGGTGAACAACATACAAAAAAACGTGTATACGTACATACATATATAGAGCGGCATGAAGTCGCGATTAGTGGGCTACTCACACACAACCAACTCCAACTATTTTCATTTTCATACCATTCGCTCAGTACTCATCTTAGGTTTTGAAAAGAGGTCCAATTGAGTTCGGGTAACTAGCCTATTCTTCGGCAAGCACTTTCAAATACCTTTACCATCCAAATAAGAATAGAGGGGAGACAACTGTCAGTTGTATGCGAGGTCTTCAAGGCTCACAAATGGGAGTTACAAGGTGAAGTCCAAAATAAACAAGACTGAGCTAAAATAGAAACGACAGGAGCTGTGTTCTGATAACTTCGAGTTTATTTATTGAAAATAGTTCCCTCGGGGTCGATACACTGTTTTGCGCGATTTAAAAGCTTTTCGAGAGTGTTTCAGGTCATTGACCGGAATGTCCTTCAGGATGTCGGCCTCTACGGATGTAAAACATTTTCCTTTCATGACCAAAAGTCAGGAGCCATATAGAGCGAATACAATGAGTGATTGATGATTAAAATGCGATTTTTAGTCGAAAATCAGTCACACGAGTAGATCGCGGAGATGGTGCATTATCATGCAATAAGCGCCAGCTTCCTGCTTCGCGGTATTCAGGTCGAATTCGAAGAATGCGATTCAACAAACGCTTCAAAACGTCAAGATAGAAAATCGCATTGACGGTTTGGCCCATTGGCACGAACTTCTTGGAATCGTAAAAACAAATGCGCATCGACTTAATTTTTGACTTCTCCAAATTTTTTGGGTGGTGGCTTGGTTGGGGCCTTCCACTCGGCACTTTGACGCTTAATTTCAGGTTCATGTTAGAAACACCTCGTTGCATCACCAGTTACAACGTGAATGTGAAGGAAGTTCTCGACTTTTCTCGCTTCTTTAATGAGGTCTTTCGAATTTTGAATTCTGAGCAATTTTTGGTCCTCAGTTAAGGAAGGAGATATTCAACTCCAATTCCATGAATTTCAACGATGATTTCGGTTCATTTTTGATAAATTTACGAGAAATTGCGATGGAGTTTTCGGTGATTACTGATTTTGGGCGGCCCGTATGCTCAGTGTTATTTATGTCCTCAGAACCATCTCTGAAACGTGTAAACCACTCATGAACTCTCGCACTAGATAGACAATCATCGCCATAAACTTTTTTCGTCAATTAAAATGTTTCGGTTAACGTTCTACCGATTTTAAAACAAAATTTGATATTAGCTCTTTGTGCGAAACTCATTTTTGTACCGATAACACAAACATACTGCCACTTTGGACGCAATAACTTCGCTTGCACTGAACCGAATGTCAGCAAGCTTTCACTGGAAGTCAGCTGGGGATGTAACTTCCAACGCACTAGCTCATTAAAAAGATGGTGCCATCAAAAACATTTTTTTTGACGCCAATTTGTTTATTTTGGACTTTATCTTGTATTATTATTATTATCAGGGGATCTGACACTTTGACCTGAAAGACCGAATGCGCCCCCTGGTTGTCAACGATCTGCTCGTGATGCTCGATGGTCGGGGATGTAATGTACTTAAAGTAATTGCTTATGCAGACGACATAGTTATTTTTACAAATGTGGCAAATATCTTTCAACTCTAAGCCATCTAATGCAGACCGTGGTTAATACGCTTTTTATATGGGCAAAATTTCACAATTTGTGAAGCCAACATTGAATGGTGTAAGGCTAAAAGTAGGAGATAGCTTAAAATATTTAGCTGTAATTCTCAGCAAGAAACTGAATTTTTAACATGAATGTAGAGGACAGAGTAAGGAAAGCCACTGTAGCTCTATTTGTATGGTAAAAGGTCTTAAGACTCAAATGGGGGGTTTCTCCGAAGAACACTCACTGGCTATATAGGACCGTTATGAGACCCATCCTGCTTTAGGGGATTATAGTCTGGTGGACGGACGACTCTCGACAAGACTACGAGACTACGATTAGAAACGGGCTTCAGAAGGTTCAACGTGTGGCATTTGTATGTATCAGCAGTTCTCTTAGAACCACACCCTTTGATGCTCTGAGTGATCTTTTCTTCTTATCATCCCTAGATTTAGTTGATACACGGAATGCAGGGAACACTGCTGCTCGGCTTGCCTCAACTAATCAATGGCGCGATTTAGCTGTTGGACACTCGGCTACAACACTCGGTCAGGGTCCAAACAACCTTGTTGACTATTGTTCGAATGAACAAACTTTAATTTGATATTATTTGGTGCTAGAATTCCAGCAAGTTGTGAGTGGGTTGACAATATATCATACCTGGTCGGAAAAACTGCCTACGGTTCTTTATTGATGGCTCAAAGCTTGACGAAGTGGTCTTCGGTGACTACTTTAAGAAGCTAAAATTAAGCGTTTAGGCTCATCTTTATAGCTATTAATAAAGTAGCTGTCTGGTTAGGCAAACATCTTTTAGAAATCTTTAAAGAAATCTATATTTATTCTGATAACCGAGCATCGATTAAATCTCTTAGTGGGGTTGTCCCTAACTCCACCATTGTTCGCAAATGGCATACGTCCTTAACGATATGACATAGTAACATACAAGGGAATTGCAAGTCTCGCCTCCCTCTTGATTGAAAAGTAATGAGCCTTCCCGCGCGGAGCGTCTGCCAAGCGATCAACCGAATCGGCTGGTGGGGGAAAATGATCGTTGGACCTTCCTCTTGCACTAGAAACCAGTCCCAGTTCACTGGCAACAGCGGTGCAGTCAACACCGCTCCGCGCGTGAAAGCTGTTAAAAGTGTGTTAGGATTTTGCAGTGGCGAAAATGCAGCGATCGTTGGAGCAGTGTTACTCGATCAAATTTTGCGTAAAGCTAAACAGTTTGTACCTCCAGGAAGCACTGTGAACGCGGCATTTTACAAAGAAGTGCTTCTTCGGCTGAAAAACCGCGTCGCTCGGGTTCGGCCCGACCTCGTCAACAATTGGACCCTTCATCACGACAATGTGCCGGCGCACACCGCCTTCCTCTGCACCTCTGCATTGGCCACCCTCCCTACAGCCCAGACCTGTCCCCTCCAGACTTCTTCTTGTGCCCGCGTCTGAAAAGAAAGCGGAAGGGGAGGCGTTTCGACTCCATCGAGGCGATCCAAAAAACTATGACATCCGAATCGAACGCGATTCCGGCGGATGAGTTTAAAAAATGTTTCCTGCAGTGGAAGGACCGCTACCAGCGGTGTATAGACGCTCAAGGGTCCTATTTTGAAGAATATTAGTTGTATAAGCCAAAAGGTTTAATAATACGATGGCGGAAACTTGTTCTCATAGCCATTACTTTAATCACAAGTCATTGCCGCTTAGGTCGACATGCTCAAAGATTGAACGTACCTCATTTCGACTATTGCAGTAGCTGCAAGAATGAGAAGGAGGAAGAAGATATCAGACATCTTCTGTGTCACTGTTCTACGTGGCATGGCACTAGGTTGAAATACTTTGGCTCATCGTTCTTAAATGATATTTATGACCTTAGGGATACAAGTGTGAGCCAGATCAATGGGTTTGCACTGAAAATAAAATGGTTTAACGAAGTGTAGCAGGTAAACTGCTGTTGGGGTATCACAATGAATCTGCAATGGTCTAAGTGAGTTGCTTTAGAGAAGGACTAGCACTTCTATCTACCTATCTATTGTGCCCCTTGATAGACTTAGAGTATTTTTCTGAGCCCTCTGAGTCCTCAATAAATTACAGTATCTTTTCGCACTTCTGTTTCATAACTTCCCTGTAATAACGCCACGGCAAAAAATTCTCAGTCTCAAAATTCTAGTCCGATCTGCATATTCTTGAGTATATAAATCTAATGATTTTTTTAAGTAAATAAATGACAATACTATGTAAAGGGTGTTTTTTTAGAGGTTAGGTTTTCAAGTTGGCACTACTTTTTTCGTAGATAGTCTTTTTGACAGCTGTCACTTGATTTATGCTCAGTTTGGTTTGCCATTTCATAATGAATAGACTTACACCTGAACAACGTTTGCAAATCGTGCAAATTTATTACGAAAATAATGGTTCGGTTCGCGCGGTTCGAAAATAATGGTTTTTGTTCAGCGATGAAGCTCACTTTTGGTTGAATGGGTATGTCAATAAGCAAAATTGTCGCATTTGGAGTGAACATAATCCACAAGCCATTGCTGAGACGCCGTTACATCCTCAAAAAGTCACTGTTTGGTGTGCTCTATGGGCAGAGGGAATCATTGGTCCATATTTCTTTAAAAATGAGGCCGGCCATAATGTTACAGTCAATGGAGAGCGCTATAGAGCTATGATTAATGACTTTTCGTGCCTGAATTGGACGATGTTGATGTGGACGAGCTTTGGTTCCAACAAGACGGCGCTACATGCCATACAGCCAACACAACAATCGATTTATTGAAGAAAACTTTTGGTGAGCGCATTATCTCGCGCCGTGGACCTGTGGCGTGGCCTCCAAGATCGTGCGATATAACACCGCTGGACTATTTCTTGTGGGGCTATGTGAAGTCGCTTGTCTACGCAGATAAGCCCGAGACTATTGACGTCTTGGAAGAGAATATTCGGCGCGTTATTGCTAACATACGACCCCAATTGCTGCAAAAAGTGGTCGAAAATTGGGCCTCTCGGCTGGAATTTATTCGAGCCAGCCGCGGCGGCCACTTGCCCAAAATCATTTTTAAAACATAATGGCAAACCCTTATCTTTATAATAAAGCTAAATTCTTGGCCATAACATTAAATTATATACGCTTTATTTCATCTTGAAAACCTAACCTCTAAAAAAAAACACCCTTTATGTCCTTTTCACTTTTCACTTTGTATTAATTGCCTCCTCGTCTTGTCTCTTTGCAGCACACACTGACAGGTCACAGCGGCAAAGTTATGGCTGCCAAGTATCTGCACGAGCCCATTAAAGTGGTCACCGGCAGTCATGACCGCACGCTGAAAGTATGGGATTTGCGCAGCATTGCCTGCATCGAAACAAAATTCGCCGGTTCCAGCTGCAATGATCTGGTAACCACCGACAGTCTCGGCTCGTCGATTATCAGCGGGCACTATGACAAAAGGTTACGTTTCTGGGATATACGCACCGAGAAGCAGGCGGATGATATTTTACTGCCAGCGAAAATCACATCGATTGACTTGTCAAAGGGTAAAGAGCTGAGTTGTGGCAATGGCATGTCACGAAAGACAATTTTTTATTTTTAATTAAATTATTAAGTTTTACCTATTTTAATGAAATTTATTTATTGCAGATGGCTACTATCTGATTTGTTCCATTAGAGATGATACAATAAAACTATTAGACTTACGCAAAAATCAAATAATGGCGTCGTTTTCGTAAGTGTTTTTCGATTTTTATTTTTTGCTCTTGTTTTTGCATTTACATACATATGTATTTAAATAATTGGATTTATTATGCTGTTATGCAGCCATGAAAATTTCAAACTCAGCTGTGATTGGGCGCGCGTTTCATTCAGCGCTTGCGGCTCAAAGATTGCGTGCGGGTCTTCGGACGGTTTAGTTTATATCTGGAATATCACGGGTGAATTGGAGACGACGTTAAAGGGCCACACGTAAGTAGAAAACTTGATATTTATTTTATGAATCAGCTGACTGATTTGGTTGTTACTAATAGCAAATTATGAATTGCACAATAGCTGCCTAACATATCATAATTTATAGCTAACTTCGGGTGGTAGTATCATATAACCCATCACATGGCATCTTACATACATACGTATCACATCAATTCTATCATACAGGGTGCGTCAGTTAGTATTAGTGCTAACTTGTTATGTGTTTATTTTGTGATAAAGCATGAAAGTCGCGGATTGGAAGTAAATCCGGAAAAAGGGTTCTGATACTATGCAGCAGGAAGCATAAAACAGCTGCTCTTAAACAAATATCCCAATGGAGAAAACCTCTTGGCCTTGTACTAGATAGGAAACTATATTGGGGGCTCACAGTTGCAGTTGGACTAGGCAAAGCAATGACAAGTTTTTCTCCCTCACATAATGCCACGCGTAGGATATCCATAGCGACGAACACGTTTGCGGGGATGTCACGAGTGTGGTCTAACAAAGCGCTTAAAAGAGACACTAAAATCGGTATATTTAATGCTTGCGTAAAATCTGTGTTACTGTATGGTAGCGAAACGTGGCACATGAAACAAGACTCAACGAGAAAACTACAGGCATTCGTAAACAGATGCTTGCGACGCATTATCGGTACCTGGTGGCCACGTACTATATCTAACCCTCGCCTGTGGCAACTGACGAACCAAAAAACCTATTGAAAAGAAAATAATGCACAGAAAGTACAAATGGATCGGGCACACCCTCCGAAAACAACCCGAGGAAATAGTCTACTCAGCCTTACAATGGAACCCGCAAGGCACTAGAAACAGAGGGCGTCCCAAAATGACTTGGCGTAGTTGCGTTAACCAGGAATCCAAAAAGTCATTCAATGAATTAAAATTCCTAGCCAGCAATCGGAATATGTGGAAATCTTTTGTAGATAGACTAAGTTCTTAGTACATATACCTATATGTATTGTAATACCTGAACATGTCAATAATAATAATAATAATGCCACGCTGATGCATAACGTTGGCTCAACAGGTTCATCCTCGGTTTTGGATATTTTAGCAGGCTAAACTCCTACTCAACCGAAATCGACCTCGATATACTCAATATACAAGATGATAGATTACCCGGTTTGGCCTTCAGCTGTAGTAAAAACAAAATTGAGCGAGTTACTTCGGGTTTCACGTCACCGAGAAGTGACCTCTTATATCCCTAGGGTCGTCAGTAGTCTTCAAGAACAATGAGCCAAAGTGTCTAAACCTACTGCCATGCCACGCAGTACAGTGACAGGGAAGATGTCTGACAGGCTCTTCCTCCTTTCCATTCTTGCAGCTACTGCAATAGTCCAAATGAGGTACCTTCAATCTTTGAGCATGTCGACCTAGGAGACAGCGGTCTATGATCGAAGCAACTAACATAGAGAGATTTTTTCTCGACCAATTAAGTAGCGTCTGTGAGCGCTTGACGTCCCATTCTGATCAAATTCTTTTTTTTTTTTGCGTTACATGTCAGACTATCAACCCAGCTCGTGTTGGCTGAAGTGGCAATTACTACTTGTACCATGCAGTTTTTAGTTCCTCCGTATCAAGAGAAAGGCGAGTGGTAGTGCCCTATCTAGCTAATTTATCAGCCTTACAATTCTTTGGTATGTCACAATGCTCTGGCATCCACATCAAATGGATGCGGAAATATTCTCTCATCTTAATTAGCGACAACCTCAACAAGAGATTTAAACGCTGCTTGGCTTTCGGCTTCTCTAAAGGTAGTCACATTTTTGTCTAGCATGACCCCGGTTACATCAACCAATCAGCTGATTCCTTCAAATTCGCTGAGAGCAGGTTAACGGTCTGATATTGGTCACACCTCTTGCAGTTTTTCACTATTCTCAACTGGTATATGGGCAGCATGTCAGCTTAAATCCATTCACCTAACACCCCTCTCCTTTTGGATCCAAATCGTTGAAACAGCATTTTTGGCCTACCGTTAGATGAGATAGGGGATGGTGATTGGTGGCTACACCTGACTGCCAGGGCTTGATGAACTGCTACAACAACAACAATGATAATGCAAAATAACATGCCTGAAAATCTCTATGATTGCATTACCCAAAGCGTTTGATCTCCTGGCGCTTCCGATCTCAATCTTTGAGGTTATTGCAAGTGGGGCGTGGTTGAGAGGGATATTAAAAAACGTACTCACAATACAATAGTATTATTAACTGCAGCTATAACTACAGTAATGACAAACATGGACCACTTACTTCGAGCATGCAGACGCTTCCGGCAAAGAATCGGTACCTTTATTGATGTAGAAGCTGATTTTGTTGAATAGATATTTAGTTTGGGAATTAGTTTATCGAAAAAAAATTTCATTCAAATAAGTCAATGAATTAAGAATTTTGCGCGTTTAATTTGATATCAATATGTCCTCACTCGAATGACGCACCCTGTATGTATAACATTTCATTACATTCTAGATACTGTGATTTGTATAATATCTCACGCAATAGAACTGGTGCATCCCCCCTAACACTCTATATTCATCCCGAACCTACCATTTTCGTTCTTGTTTTTTGTTTGGTGCTGAGAGTCTTATTTCTATTTTTTTGTATTTAGAAGAACCAAGGCGCATTCATTAAAAGTGACAGCACTTGACCAACCAAGAATGTTTTGTGTATTGGAATGTCACGACAAAGAAAAGGACGAACTGCGTTGAACAGCCAACATGCATTTGAAGCTAGATGCATACGAAGATAGTGCGAACAGAACGGCTATTCGATATTTCAATTTGTGCTGGCATCCAAATGTACACGGCGAAAAAAAAACCACACCAGCCGGTCTACTGCTATCACCTTTAATAGATTCGCCTTGATTTAGAACAAATCTTTAGACTTCTAAAAAGTGAAAATTCGTAATTGCGTAAATAGATTTTGTGCAGTCAGCTCTTCGAGAAATTGTTATAAAAAGAGGCATGTACTGTTATAAGAACACAGGGTTAGCTGAAAAATCGTCCTGGGTACTTTATCCATCCGCTTTTACTCTTTTTGGGTATTTGTGCGAGTTCGTCCTCCTATTTGTTGCGTGCGTTTTGATGTTGCTCAACAAATAGAGGTACCCCGCAGTTTCTAACCAACTCCGAACGGCAGATATTTTTATGAGGAGCTTTTTCATGGCAGAAATACACTCAGAGGTTTGCCATTGCCTGCCCAAGGGCAACCGCTTTTAGAAAAAACTTTTTCTTCATTTGGTCTTTCACTGAGGTTCGAACCTACGTACTCTCTCAATTCAGAATGGTAGTCACGCACCAATATTTAGGGCTTACTTATATACTACCGCTTACTTACACCCTTAAGCCATTAGGCATTTAAGGACTTTATTGTTTAGGTCATTTCGGAGATATTCGATTTTAAGGTTATTTAAAAAAAAATTGAAAAAACTGAAAAATTAGAAAAGTTTGAAAAAAATTAAAAAATAAATTATTAATTACAACAAAAAATGAGAAAAATAAAATTTGAAAAATTTGAAACGTTTAATTTTTATAAACTTGATAAAAATTAAAAATTAAATTATTAATTAAAAGAAATTGAGACAAAATGAAAAATAAAATTTGAAAAGTTTCCTTTTTATAAATTTGAACAAAAATAAAAAAATAAATTATTAATTAAAAAAAATTGAGAAAAATGAAAAATTAAATTTAAAAAATTTGAAAAGTTTACTTTTTATTAATTTAAAAAAAATTAAAAATTAAATTATTAATTAAAAAAAAATTTGAAAAATTTGAAAAGTTAAATTTTTATAAATTTGAAAAAAATAAAAATTAAATTATTAATTAAAAAAAAATTGAGAAAAATCAAAATTTGAAAAATTTGAAAAGTTTACTTTTTATAATTTTGAAAAAAAATGAATAATTAAATTATTAATAAAAAAAAAAATTAGGAAAAATTAAAATTTGAAAAATTTCAAAAGTTTACTTTTTATAATTTTGAAAAAAAAAATGAAAAAGTAAATTATTAATTAAAAAATATTAAAAAGATGAAAAATTTGAAAAGTTTACTTTTTATAAATTTGAAAAAAATTTAAAAATAAATTATTAATATAATTACAATACAAAAAAACAAATTGAGAAAAATAAAATTTGAAAAATTTGAAAAGATTAATTTTTATAAATTTGAAAAAAAAAAATGAAAAATTAAATTATTAATTAATAAAAAATTTAGAAAAATTAAAATTTGAAAAGTTAAATTTTTATAAATTTGAAAAAAATAAAAATTAAATTATTAATTAAAAAAAAAAATTGAGAAAAATCAAAATTTGAAAAATTTGAAAAGTTTACTTTTTATAATTTTGAAAAAAATGAATAATTAAATTATTAATTAAAAAAAAAAATTAGGAAAAATTAAAATTTGAAAAATTTCAAAAGTTTACTTTTTATAATTTTGAAAAAAATGAAAAAGTAAATTATTAATTAAAAAAAATTAAAAAGATGAAAAATTTGAAAAGTTTACTTTTTATAAATTTGAAAAAAATTTAAAAATAGCTTATTAATTACAATACAAAAAACAAATTGAGAAAAATAAAATTTGAAAAATTTGAAAAGATTAATTTTTATAAATTTGAAAAAAAATGAAAAATTAAATTATTAATTAATAAAAAATTAAAAAGATGAAAAATTAAATTTGAAAAGTTTACTTTTTATAAATTTGAAAAAAATTAAAAATTAAATTTCAAAATTTTAATTTTTATAAATTTGAACAAAAAAATTAAAAATTAAATTATTAAAAAAATGGAAATGAAATTCGAAAGCAAATGAAAAATGCACTTATTTAAAAAAAAAAGGGAAATTCAATTTTTTTTTATTTTTTACTTGTTTATCCACTACTTTTGAAACATTGGTGCAGAAATCTTATTATTTCTTTGTTTAGTTTTAGTTAAAGGGTAAGCAAATTAAAAAAATCATAAATCAAATTTGCACCACGCACTGACAGTTGAAAATGGCTGCCCGATGAAGTTTTGAATTATCGATTTCTCATTAATAGCCCAGACAGACGGTGGTGTTAATCGGGACTACTGGCGCAGTTACTTCTGATAAAAAGTGTAAAGTCACAGATGGTTGTGACGCGTTCTAGTGAACAGCTGATGAGCTTACTGTCAATAAAAGATGGACCGCAGACAACAAATACGGGTATTAGCTGCCCAGCTACTAAGAAATAAATATTTATTCGAAAAAGTTGTAAATTGCAATTTCTCAAACTGCTCCGAAATATTAAAACAAGTAGCGTAATTCCGAACGTGTTCTTGTTCTTCTCTTTAAAAGTTTCACTATTTTTCATTCACAATAGATATTAACTGTAATATTCGGCAATGCTGCGATCCCTTTATCCCGCTTATATTATGCGAATTAAGTCTAATTGTCAATCCGCATTAGTTGCACTTAATTACGGAGATAATTCCGAATTAAGTCGTTAATCTCTATTAACGCCACCGTCTGTCTAGGCATTAAGTGTTTCCTTCTACACATAATTAAGAAACAAAAACAAAAAATTATTTTGAAAACAGAATGACTTAAATAGTAACGACCTTAAGTATCTAGGATGACTTTTCCAATAACCCTGCATATGGAGTTACCCGCTTTGTGGTTTCATATTCGGAGTGTTAGCATTCCTAATATGCAAATCACATGCATCGATGTCGAAATAAGCCATGACTTTGTATTTTTTTTACTTATTCTTCTAAATCGATATTGCACTATCTCACTTTCACAGTACTCCCCCGCTAATATATTATAGTACTCGAAAGTTGACTGTTGGAGACGACATCCGAAAGGGCGTTCAAAGTACGTAGCGATTCGATTAGAAATAATTATAATGGTTAAGGAATAGCCAGAAGTTATACGGGCAATAGCGAAATGCTATTTTTTTTTACTTTTGAGCGAATCGCTCTTGTAGAACCAGGGCAGTGTGAGCTGTTAAGTGTTAAGTGTTTTTGAAACCAAACGAGGCTTCACACACGAAGCATTTTCCTTTCCTACTCAGCAAGGCTATCTAATCAAACATTTTTGAGTATTAAATCCGCAATTTCCTTGAACCGCTGATAGTTTAAGAATTATCTAATAGAAAAATGTTGATTTCCTTGAAGCATCAGCAAAGCTTCTGATTGTCTAATCAAAAAATTTTAGCATCAAATATTTGATTTCCTTGATCTTTTGTTCGTCAGCAAAGCGTCTGATTGTTTATCAAACAATTTTGAGCATCAAATCCTCGATTTCCTTGAAGCATCAGCAAAGCTTCTGATTGTCTAATCAAAAAATTTTAGCATCAAATATTTGATTTCCTGGATCCCTGGATCTTTTGTCCGTCAATTGAGGTTGATGCGGCGTATTGGCTAATGGAGAAAAAGTGGCGGGGGCACAATATTGGAATTTGTAGTGACAGTCAAGCTGCACTGAAAGCGCTTGCTAACCCACTCTGCTCTTCGCACTTAGTCGGTAAATGTATATTAAGACAAAACTTAACAGTGTTGCTAAACACAACAAAGTTAGTCTTATTTGGGTGCCTGGACATTGTGGTATTACAGGGAACGGGTTAGCTGATCAATTGGGTAATGAAGGCTCTGCAAATATGCCACTAAGCCCTTAACCTTTTCTAGGTGTCAATTCAGGTGTCGATTCAACTATGGATTGAGGACTTCATGAGGTCTACCCATAGAGGACGTTGGTCTGGGTTGAGCTCGTGCAGAGTAGCCAAAAGCTTTGTGAAAGAACCAAACAGGAAAATAGCGACCTTTCTCCTAAAACTCAGCAAAAAGGACCTGAGAATACTGGTTGGTGTAATCACAAGGCACAACGTCTGTGGTCAGTATATGGCTGCCACAGGGGTCATAGACAGCCCGATATGCCTATCCTGTCTTGAGAATGACGACACTGCAGAGCATTTTCTCTGTAGCTGTCCGGCGTTTTTCAGCACCAGACTTAGGATATTGGGTTGCGATATACTGAGTATGGATAAAGTTCATAATTAATCCAAGAGATTTGTGGAAGAGCGACTTCAAACTAATTTATCCGTTTTACCACCCACTTTTTATCTTTCCTATCTCTATTCTTTCTACTGAAATTTATCCGGGTGTAGTACAATAGCACCCCTGACTGAGTGCTTGGACTTGTCCAACCACCCACAAATCTAATAAAATCTATTGAGGTTGATGGGTGCCCAGGGCTTACCATGAAGGTATTGCGCTATCGAGATAATTAGCCAACATGAGACCAGCCAACAAACTAAAAAACTCAGTACAAAAAACAAAAAAATTGATTTCAAGAAACTCTCTTCTCAATTATTGTTTAGGTAAAAAGCAGATAATCCCGGTGGGTGGTGCGAGGGTGGTGGTACTATGACATTCACTTTGAGCTGAAACATCTATAGAAAGTGTGCGGTTTCGTTTAAACTCAGTCACTAACTTGACAAATTTTATTTAAAAAATTTGCTTTTTATTTTTATTTCTTTGTTACATTTAATAACTTATTTTAACACTCATATTCTCACATTTGCATAACTTTTTAATATTCAACTCATTAATTTTTTGGTTTTGCTTGCCTTTTTGCATTGTTTTTTTCTTTCTTTTTCTTTTCTTTTTTTTTTCTCCGACTTTTAACAACTTGGCCAACAACTTAACAGTTATGGTTCCGGTTTATTTCACAGCTCTGCGGTCAACGCGGTCAGTTGGTGCCCCAATAGCAATACGCTGGCCTCGGTAGGCAGAGACAGACGCTGTATCATTTATACCGAGTCGTAGCCGTGGCAATGACAGCCAAGGAGACGACATCGGCAGAGGCGGTGCCAGATGCATGGCTAAGTGGCAATGACTGGCATAAAGTGAATGCAACCTCACAGAAAAGAAGCAATTTATGAAATACTAATAACAACAAATCCAATGGCGTAGGGTGGGTGGTAGCTGCGCGTATGTGTGCTGTCATTGGTTACAGCTGTGGGGTTCCACAGTGCAAAGGAAAATGAAAGAAAAAAAACAAACATTTTTGTTTGCGGTGATTTTATGTTGTTTTTTAGATTTTATTTTATAAGTAATATTTGCGATTGTAATTGAATTTTGTTGAAAGAGCAGAAAAAGTAACGCGAAGTAGACAAAAACTTAAAGTTATTGTGTATAAAAAAAAAAACCAAAATATGTGAGTGAATTAGATAATATTTACGTAGTTATAAGGTGTGCTAAATTTAAATAAAATAAGATTTTGTATTTGGTAAAAATTAATTGTTAACTATAATAAGCAATCGGTTCGACAAAGATGAATTGGAATATGTTTTGATTAAGTGTAACTGTGAAATTCACTACCAGTTCTATTTAAAAAAAAAAATAATAATAATTAATAATATATCTAATTTTTTTATTTTAGTTCTTAAACATTTTTTAAATTTTTTTTTAACATTTTTTAAATTTTTTTAACATTTTTTAAACTTGTTTTTATAATATAATTGGGTCGAAAGAAAAAATTATGTATCAACGTAGTAGATTTTGATTTGAAATTAAGTGTAAATTTTTGTATTAACCTAGGAACCTTTTTGTTTTGCCTACACACCTTCAAATATATGCAGCCTTCTTATAAAAATGTCTATTCGTAAATTTTATTACGCTGCAGAAATGACCACTACTTAGGTTTGTAAAGAAAAAAACAATTTAATTGCCCTTTAATTAACTATAAAAATTGTTTTCCAATAAACTATCGAAATGTTCTAAAAAAATACAAACCAAAAGCAAAAACAACAATTATAGAAATATATTTTTCACTACTCGTAACCAGTTGCTTCCTGAAAGGACTACGCTGCTTCGCAGGCTCACTAAGGGGAGTGTATAGCAAACCGCTAATATATGGAAAAAGTTGTTATACTGACATGCCTACCTACATCTAAAATATTTATAAATTGAAGCTTAAATAGAAAAAACTAAAAAAAAAAAACAACAACAATATGAAACAGTGACTAAGTAAGCATCACTTTGTTGAACTCTTTTCAATTATGAATTTATTTTTTTACACACATACATACACACAAGCGGATATGCTAATTAACATAATTATGAATAAATTCTTTATAAATAATATTAAATGCTCTAATAATTACTTATCAGCCTAAAATTGTATATCACATAAAAATGTATATTCTTGTAATAGTCAGTTTGTAAGTTTGTAAGCTCTAAGTTTTGTAATAAATACGTATTGAAAATATTTTTATTTGCCATTTTGTAAGAGCCACCAAGGGTTAAACACTACTTGAATGCCACAATAAAATTATCGAATATTGTTGGGATAGAAAGAAACCACCTGGGTTTATTTCAAAAAAAAAAAAATAAAACTAATCAATGGATGATTAATTTTGCGCAACCTGTATATTCAATTGAATGAAATATGCAGTGTTAGCGGTAGGCTATTCACCTACCCTGTCAGAAAGCAAATAGTTTAATGAAACCAACGCAAGACTGAGTCTTGTCGAAGCCCGAGCATAGTGGGCCGAGTGGGTGAACAAGGAAAAAAAAAATATGTGCAGTGTTACCGGCATAAATAGATGCTTAATGTTCGGTAGACACACCTATTTTTCAACGTAAATGATACACTGTGGTAAGTTTCATCCCAATTTCCCAAACTTTCCCCGAATCCCACAAACAGCAAGATTACAGCAACATTTTTTATCTACACTGTTTTTGTAAGTATTTAGATGAAATGAATGTAAAATAAACTTTTTAAACTTTCATTTACTCAAAGATATCAGATAATATCATTACGGGCTTGGATTTTATTCTCCCAACGAGAATTGGCCTTGCGAGGCAGATGGCTGCCATGAGTGCATAAAGGTTAAATGAAGCGGGTCGTTGGAAGGAAAAAACGTATAGTTGTTGTTGTTGTTGTAGCAGTATAAACATTCCTCATACATTGACGCAGAATGCTGCTGGAGTGACAGTCCTTGGCCGGATAACGTAGAACGGTAACGTAGAACCGATTGTTATGGAAACAAAAAAGAAAATAACGTAAAAACGTATGGTCGTGCCAATCTGTTATTGCGGCAAACTCAGTACATCTCAGAGAGAACTGATTACAGCACAGTCCGGACGGTAACATTCAACAGGAATTTCGCCACTCTATTTCCATCTTAGGAGGCATGGAATGAGATATGCTCACTTAACATCCTCGTCACTGCAGTCTACACAGATGGCTCTAAAATGGATTGTGCTGTTGGAGCAGGTATACCCGTATATTCTCATATACTTGAAATTTGTACATCTTCCTAATTCTTGCAGTGCCTTTCCGGCGGAAGTACTGGCAATTGGGGAAGTTTTTAGGCTACTAATAGCAGATTTCTCTTTTAAGGACAATATCGCTTCACTTTCGGATAGCCAAGCTACAATCCATGCACTGGAATCGGCTGCAATACCCTCTAAACTGGTGGAATAAAGTAGAAATAGTCTTAACACCTTGAGTGAAAACCATGGCGTTACCTTAATCTGGGTCCCGTGACATCGGAACATTGAAGGTAATGAAAAATTAAATGAAATGGCTAGAAGAGGAGGGATCCGCCATGTACAACGTTTTTGCAGAATCGGTATTCACACCACTGCGTACGGTCAAGAATACAAGTTCCTCAAAATACTTTCGAATCACGGATTGTAGATGGAGAGACGACTTGCAAAATTAGCAGATCATTTTGGCTCACCAACAACCACAAGTCAAAGTCAGTATTGATAAACATGAAACGACGGGACGCCTGGAGACTCACGGCAGTCATAACTGGATTTTAGTTGTCGGGGAACAAGCAGCCACAATGGGCATCGCTGCCAAAGTTGTAAACAACCAGAGCAGAAGGAAACGATTTTCCATTTCCTCAGTGAATGCCCTGCCCTATGGAAGGAGAGAATGTCAACTCTGGGAAAAACACAGTTCGAGAGTCTCGAACAACTGTCTGGCTTAGACGTCAACAACTTATTAATGTTCTTAAACCGCACATACCGGATATAGTCTTGCTGTAAATAACCGTTAAACAAGTTGGTAGCGAGGATGTGTAAATAAAATGGTGCGGAAGCGCCAGTTGGATTCTGGATGAATCTCCACTTCAACCAACCAGGCTTTGCATTCTAAAGAAAAAAATGTATCGCAAAACTCGCATGCGTCGTGAGCGCTAAGTGAGCGGATTATTTTTGTGCTGCCAGCAGCTACTCATGCCGAATTTCTCATGATGGAATCTTATCGGATGCCATCCAAACCGACGGTGGCGTAAGACAGTGCTGCATTTTGTAGCCGCTTCTTTTCCTTGTTGTCATCGATGAGTTACTAACTACATCAATCGACAATGCAGGAAAAAGTGGAATGCGATTTCAATGGAACATCTCGAAGACCTAGATTTTGCTGATGACATCGTTCTATTCTTTCAACGCATATCGGGTATGCAAAGAAAACCAAAGAATTGGCAGTACATACGAACGATGCATTCTACAATATCGGAGAGAAAAATATTGAACATGTAAACGTTTTTCAATGCTTTGGAAGCCAATTCACTGCGGTAAGTGGGCTGCAAAAAGGATGTATCTACAAGATTAGAAAAAGCAAGTGCTACATTTGCAAATCTTCGTCCGGTGTGGCAGTCCAAGCAAATGCGCATTACAACAAAAGTACGGATGTTCAACTCCATTGCTAAATCAGTTCTGCTCTACGCCTGTGAAACATGGTGTCTGTCTGCGGAAATTGTACAGAAGCTTCAAGAGTTCATGAACCGCTACTTGAGACTACGTAGCCACGACAGTCGGTTTTACGTTACTGGAACGACCCGGATTTATATCCGGCCAAGGACTGTCACTCCAGCAGCATGCATGGGACTGTTTATGCTGTTACAACAACAGCAACAACGCTTTCTACGTATCTGGTGGTCAGACAACTGGATATCTAACACCAATCACAAATGAAATAAGAGAACGTAAATGGAGATAGCTTGGCCATACTCTACGAAAAGGTGGCACTGAAATCACCAGACCAGCGCTGGACTGGAACCCCAAGGACAGCGCAGAAGAGGCAGATCTAGGGGCTCTTGGCGACGCCGCATCGAAGAGGAATACAAAGCCGTGGACAAAACAATGACCTGGTAGCAAGTGAAAAATATATCCGGGAATCGCACAAAATGGAAAAAATTTACTTTGGTCCTATGCTCCGCAACAGAGACGAAGGAATGATTATGACGATGATGAGCAGCTACTCCTAGGCAGAATAGTCTGGGCAAACATAATAAGAAATGCTGAACTTTGGAACCTAACCAACGAGGCGCTCATAATCACGCAAATAAAAATAAGAAAAAAGAGGAAATGTACAGACCGCACATTAGGAAATCCGAATGGCAGCATAACAAAAACGGCGCTAGAATGGAACCCGCAAGGCAGCAGTGATTGCAGTGGCCTAAAACAAAAACTTGGAGAATATCAACACTCTGAGAACTTGCAGCACCCCAAATAAAAGTGGGATACTGCAAAAACAACTGGTAAAAACTTGTAGAGGCTCTAAGAGCCCAAGAGCAGTGAAAGAAGGGGGGGGGGGGGGGGGGGGGGGGGAAATATTAAAAGAAGGAGCTAACGGGTGATTTTTTAAATATTATCTTTTTAAACAGTTGGATTAAACAGCTGACGCACGTTTCCTGTTTTGTTTCACTGTCAAACATCTTCAGTTTGGTCTATATTTTAATTATAAATCGTCTTACAAACGAACAACGCTTGCAAATCATTGAATTTTATTATAAAAATGCCTGTAAGTTTAAGATCCACTTTTTTATCGAAAAATTGTGTTCAGCGACGAAGCTCATTTTTGAATCAATGGGTACATAAATAAGCAGAATTGTCGATTTTGGAGTGAAAATCAGCCAGAGGAATTACAAGAGTTACCAATGTATTTAGAAATTCACAGTTTGGTGCGGTTTATGGGCTGGAGGTATCATTGGGCCGTACTTCTTCAAAAATGCTGCGAATCGTAACGTAACTGTGAATGGTGAGCGCTACCGTGAAATGATATCCAACTTTTTTGCCCAAAATGCAAGGGCTTGACTTGCATGACATGTGGTTTCAGCAAAACGGTGCCACATGCCAAACAGCACGCGTAACAATGGACTTGTTGAGAGGCGAATTCGGTGAACATTTTATTTCACGTTCGGGGCCTGTCAATTGGCCACCCAGATCGTGCGATATAACGCCTTTAGATTATTTTTTGTGGGGCTATGTTACAGCTCATGTCTATTCAGACAAGCCTGCTTCAATTAACGCATCGGAAGACAACATTAAAGCATTTATATGTGAGATACCGACCGAAACATTGGAAAGAGTAAGCCAAAATTGGACTAAGCGGATGGACCATTTGAAGCGCAGTCGCGGTCAACATTTGCATGAAATAATCGTCAAACATTATATTATATGGACTGTACTATCGGTTTAACACGTTCACGCCGGCGCGTACCACCGGTGGCTCGCACAAGTCTGCTTCATGAGGCGGCGTGTACCAGCGGTGGCCCGCACAAGATTGCTTCATGGGACGGCGTGTACCACCAATGGTACTTTATTAGACTGTACCTATGAGATGAGAAGCCATAAACGACTACCCTTATGAAAAAATTTCGTTTTATATAACCTGCAATCGCTTCCGATAGAGCGAAAAGATGTAAACGTTGCCGTCTGTGGGCGAAAACCATGAATAACAGCGCCGGCGGGAACGTGTTAAATAAAAATTTCATGCATTTTTATGAATTTTACGTGTGCTTTTTTTTGGAAAACTTTCCTATAGCTCTTAAAAAATCACCCTTTACTCCTCGCGGTTGTTGAGGTTTACTAAATGCATCCTTATCGACGGTGAATGCCATCGAATTTGAACAATTTTCTTGTAGCCGCAAATAGGTTGGGTTCGTTATTATGAATTACGTGTCAGAATATGTGCCACATTTGTGGCAAATAAATTTTAAATTTTTAATCAGAACTAAACCTTGTTAAGTCTAGTTTCAAAGTGACTGATTTACACTTCCTGCTATTTTCTTTCACACACGCACACATACACACACACACACATTTATATATAGTATTTACAACACCGTCGAGAAAATCAAAAGCTCTTATGCTTAAAGTGCTAAAACAGCACTTTGGTGCTAAAAATCTGAATATTTGTTGCTGTTGTTGTAGCACTAAAAAAATCACTACATTTTAATTAAAATGGTATCTGCTTGTAACGATATCTCGTGCATTGTTTCAAACACCTGCTTGCTTGTAAAATATTCGCATACTTATACCGTACGCTTGCATGTGTGTATATGTGTGTATCATATGTACATGTGTACACACAATCACAGCCTCATAGCAGCGCATGCATGCGTGCGTTTGTTTGTATATCAGCTGCGATCTAATAGATAGCGCAAAATTTACAATGCAGATAAGTTAGCAGATTAATAGCAAAGCTCGCGATGAGTATGGGCGCTTGCCGATGCACATGCGCACAAGTATCCTACGCCGAAAGTGCAGTTCACTGCCGCGTTGTGTGCAGCGGAACGAGAGAGACTACTCAAAGTGTTGCGAGTGCGGTAAAAATATTTAGAAAAAATGTTATGCTTGAATTCAGAGGAAAAACGGATGGGGATTTCTTTATAATTTCTAAATAATTAAAATTTACTTTCATTTTATGTTCTTCAATGTGAAGAATTTATGGTATTGTAGTCATGACGAGATTTTCAATATAGAAATGACCGAAAGTGGCTTTCTAATCGCACGCGCAGACGATATCGCCGCAGTCAACACAGCGCAAAACCTTGAAGTAGCTCGTAGAAAACTTAACCAACTCCTGATATGGACACAAACGTGGCTAGACACACGAGACCTCCAATTAGCCACAGAAAAAAACAGAGCTAATATGTCTTATCAAGCAGCAAATCCCGTTAGAAGTTAGCACGCAAACTTGCTCGAATACGGTAACCACACAAAAGATTCTAAAGAATGGCACCTAGGCATGAGACTGGACCCAAAACAGAGTCCGGCACTCCAGGTGTAACCAATTAAAAGGGCTATAAATTTAGTTTGGAAAATAACTTTTATTCAATTCAAAGTAAAAAATGAAATGTGTGAGAATAATAGAAAATTAAGAATCAATTTACTTTTGCTCGGTATGACCACCTTTTGTCTTGACTATGGCCTTGAGACGGTTCAGAAACGAATCGCAAGCTGCCCAAATGCGACTTGCAGGAATTTTGGCCCACTCGCGGGCAATGGCTTTTTTCAGCGCCTCGAGACTGGTGAATCTTTTAGTTCGGACCTTTCTCTCCAAAATAGCCCAAAAAGAATAATTCAGCGGATTCGCGACTGATTAATTTGAGAGCCATTGTGTGGACATTATGAAGTTCGGAACATTGTTTTTTAGCCATTCTTAGTTCCCTCGAGCTTTATGAGACAGTGCGGACTCAGCACTTGAAACGTCCATGGTCTGCTACCGAAATTTTTGTCTGCCCACAGCTTCAAAGCAACCTCCAGAAAACTTTCCAGATAATATTTCGCGTTCACCTTGACGCCAGGCTTGATGAAAACGATTGGAGAGCGTCTATTTGCGGTTACAGCGGCCTTAAAGATTACCTGTAACGGGTGGTCAATCGATTACTCAAATTATCGTATGAACGGTCGGTCAAATAAACCCTATCCTTTTGGGAGTTTTTAAACCCTATCCCTTTGAGTTTTTGCTCAATTTGAAAAATTTTTCTCGTGAAAAAACATAATGCTCGGAAATTGACAGCTTTCGACCAAGAAAAGCAACTCCTTCACTCTCTCAAGTCTGATTTGTTGCTGTTTTGGTGTGAGATCAATCGCGTTTTAGATCTTGTAAGGCTTGAGTTTGAGATCACTTTTCAGTATAGGGCAGGTGCCACGGTCTGAAATTTTTAGTTCTTTTGCCATTTGATTGGCACTTCGTCGGGGATTTCGCCCAAGTTGCTTCCTCACTTTTTGAACCATTTCACGTGACGTTGCAGTCTTTTGATGACCACTTCCATGACGTTTCGCGATGCTACCAGTATTATTGTAACGAGTAATGGCGCGATAAACAAACACTTTATTTACTTTAAGATGCTCGAGCTCACGAACAATCGCTGGTTGTGATTTTCCAGTCAAATATAATGCAATCACACTATTACGTTTGAAATCCATTACTGATTTTCATTTTTTCGCGTTTACTCTCGGCACAATGCTTCCGCGCGCTTGTAAAGAATACTCAGGACTGTCATTTAGCCAGCAACAGACAGCTGATGCCCGTGCATGCAAAAGAAATCGAATTTCATACTTAAATGTATATGTTCAAACTCGATAATAAAAAAAAATTAGTTAAAAAAGTCAAACCGTTTGTGTTTTATTCAAAAAAAAAGTTGAAGCGCTCGTACTGAAAAACGCTTTATTTAACTTGCATTTCTTACAAAAATTTTACATTCGAAGCTGCATGCTTTGTATGTCCGAGTTCTTTATTGAGACACTGTGTCTGCTTTTCTAAGGGAAAGTAAAGCATAGCATTTACTAAATTTGAACTAATAATTTTGGCGACGTTACACTGTGCATCTGTCGTCTAACTACTAGGCGCAATTCGTTTTTGCGAGAATAGATGAAAAACAATAGAGAAGCTCATTGCAATTAGGACAACGCTGGTGTAAAAGGAGCAGCTGTGTGGCCCACGCTGTTGCAAGTTGCCTGCTTGCTTTTTGTTGTTGATCATTATTCCCATGTTGCAGCTGCCTTAGTTTATTGGTACTGATATTGATTGATATGTTAAAATTTCATCAAATGCCGCTGCGTCTGCTGTATAAGTGCAGTTGATCAGGTTTTTGGTTGCACTTAGATATTAATTTCATTTGCTAATTAATTGTTTTTACTTCAGTTTTTTTACCAAATCAAGGCATATGGGAATCGTGCAATAAAAAATTTAAAAGGTGTGCATTCCCAAGTGGTTTTATAAAAGGCGCAAAATTGAAAATTTCAATAGGCAAATTGGAATTTTGGCATGAAATTCCGCGGTTTCTAACAGTTCAACAACAAATCATAGCAAGTAATTGTAGATATCGCAGTCGTATAGCTTTCTAAGAAATGCTGCTCGTAAAAATTCTTATACAAAGGCACTTTCGCATGCACATAACAACAAGGTTACGCAATTTTTATATCTACAGCATGCGGCTTAAAGCCTGACTCACTTGCATAATTGGCATAATTGCAAAACAGATTTTTTACGTGCTTTAGCGCGCAGCTACTTTGAACAAAATTGATAATTCATCAAAATTAGAAGGTATTGTTGGCTGCTTCCGATTCGCCACTTCTCTGCTGGTTTAATGTCGAGGCGGCTCTTTGCGTTTAATAAATAGTTTTTGTGCGAAAATACACAAGAAATAAAGCGGGAAAAAGCGATGTTGCTTGTTAACAGCCGTATAGTTCGTAAGCAACTTCCTAACGTACTGCACTTCCAAGCGGAGAATCGTGAATTAATTCCATATTTTACATTCACCCACTTAATTAAAGCAAATTTCGATTGATTAATCTAACCCAATAATAAAATTAGAATGCGTTTTTTTGTGTATTAGCGAAAAAAAATTGAAATAAATGCAGCCATAAGAAGCCAAATGATGAGAATCAGTATTAGTCGGTTGAATTCTGGGTGGGATGGGAAATGCTTTGTGCAACATTAGAAAAACATCAATTTGCTGTATCAAGCCTCCTGACATACATACATCTCGTACGGTTTTATATTAGCACTGAAGCTTTCGAACTTCTCGTTAAAGCCTTACAAACACAATTCTCTGCTACATACAAATTGAGCAGTTCTATGAAAAAGGTTTAATTGCAAATGCTTAAAACTCAACCAAAAGGTGATTTTTGTGATGACAATTTTACTAATTGCATCTGCTGCAAAAGATCTTATTCTCAAAAGTTCTAAGATTTGAATCGACGAGTTCCGGGATTTTCGGTGTTGCTGGATCTAGGGTTGACATCCTTAGACTATATGCCCAACCTCTAATTAAAGCATTATTACTTACCATTTTTTAATTTCTATCTTTCGAAACTTGGTTTTGTTTATTGTTTCTTATGTCCGTCGGGTTTCTTCGCCATGAGAATCGTCCTACCGTGAAAGTCGTCCTAGATAGAGTAAGAACTTAGTAGATTTCCCAGCACTTCAACATTATTATGTGTAACTAGAATGATTTTAACATGAAAATGTCTTAATTTAAATTTCTTCAACCATTCATTAATATTTCAATCCAATATAACATAACAATCACAGTATACAGGGTCGGGCCCTCGAAGTGTAGCCAACTAAAAAGGCCATAAATGTAATTTGGAAAAGTACTTTTATTCAAGTCAAAGTAAAAAATGTGTGAAAATAATACAAAATTAAAAATCAATTTACTTTTGCTCGAGGTAGTCATACCTTTTGCCTTGACTATGACCTTGAGACGGTTCAGAAACGAATCGCAAGCTGGCCGAAAGTGACTTGCAAGTATTTTGGCCCTCTCGCGGACAATGGCTTTTTTCAGCTTGCCGAGACTGGTGAATCTTTTAGTTCGGGCCTCGCTCTCCAAAATGGTGCAAAGAAAATAATCCATCGGATTCACGTCTGGTGAATTTGAGAGTCATTGTGTGGACGTTATGAAGTTCGAAACGTTGTTTGTTAGCCATTCTTGGTTCCCTCGAGCTTTGTGAGACGGTGCCGAGTTCTGTTGAAACGTTCAAGGTCTGCCACCGAAATGTCTGTCTACCCACGGCTTCAAAGCAACCTCCAGAACATTTTCCAGATAATATTTCGCACATAACTTGACACCAGGCTTGATGAAAACGATTGGAGAGCGTCCATCTGCGGTTACAGCGGCCCAAACCATTACCTGTGGGGGGTGCTGCCTCCTGGTGGCTAATGACTCAAATTCTCGTATGAACGGTTGATCAAACAAACCCTATCGTTTTGGGAGTTAACGAATCGCTCAATTTGAAAAATTTCTTCATCAGAAAACACAATATTCGGAAATTGACCGCTTTCGGCGAAGGAAAGCAACTCCTTAGCTCTTTCAAGTCCGACTTGTTGGTGCTTTGGTGAGAGTTCATGCGCCTTTTGGCCCTTGTAAGGCTTGACCTTGAAATAATTTTTCAGTATGCGGCGGGTGCTATATTCAGATATTTTCAGTTCTTTCAGATTTCCTCGGGGATTTCGCTCAATTTGCTTCTTCACTTTTTGAACCATTTCACGTGACCTTGCAGTCTTTGGATCACCACCTCCATGACGTTTCGCGATGCTACCAGTATTATTGTAACGAGTAATGGTGCTGGTTGTGATTTTCTAGCCAAATATTGTATAATGCAATCACACTATTACGTTTGAAATCCATTACTGATTTTCATTTTTTCGTGTTTACTCTCGGCACAATGCATCCGCGCACTTGTAGATAATGCTCTGGACTGTCATTTAGCCAACTAACAGACAGTTGATGCCCGCGCAACAGCTGCGCGGGCAGTCTGAAGTTGGTTACACTTCGAGTCCTGGACCCTGTATATAGAGGGTGGGCCATTTAGCGTTTGCTTTTTGAACCACCTATTTTTTTGAGAATGCTAACACAAATGACATGTCAAATGTGTTCATAATTTACTTAAAGGTTTGACATTTAGGAAATGGGATGCTATCTGCTTGAACAAAATTGGGTAATATTGAAAACTTGTTTCCAACGTGGTGAGTCTTCTTCTTCCTTTGTGATTTTCACATCGGTGGCTACGTCAATAAGCAAAATTGTCGGATTTGGGGCTCAGAAAATCCACACTTTGCAGTAGAGAAGCAAATGCATCCACAACGGGTCACTGTTTGGTACGGTTTTTGGTCTGGCGGCATCATCGGGCCATTTTTTTCGAAAATGAGCGAGGAGCCGCGGTTACAGTAAATGGCGAGCGTTACCGTGACATGCTCAACGAGTTGTTTCCAAAAATTGAAGAGGATGACATGGACGACATTCGGTTTCAACAGGACGGTACAACTTACAACTGCCAAAGTTACACTCGAATTTTCGGCTACCGTTTTTGAAAACCGAATGATCAGCCGAAATTCCGATATCAATTGGCCGCCTCGGAGATGTGATTTAAACCCGTTGGACTATTTTTTGTGGGGAGCCGTTAAGGACAAATTCTATGCGAACCATCCAGAGACGATTGATGCTTTAAAACACGAAATCGAACAAACAATCGAAAATGTGCTTAAAAATTGGGTTGATCGAATGGCCTACTGTAAAGTCAGTCGTGGCAGTCATTTGAACGATATTATTTTTCATTCATAAATGACAATGTTCAATCTTCAAAATAAAAAAAAGTTTGAAAAAAATTGATTGGTTTTTTTTATAGCCGATTCAAAAAGCAAATTTATATGACCCGCCCTATACTTACACTGCACTAAAATCTTCATTTACTTTCACACACATTTTTTTTATACCAAAAACACTTTTCTACGCATTGATTCATATTCGCGTCGGTTAACAATTGCAATTGTTTGGGTATTTTCACAACCACAATGAGGCTTGCATTGATAGAATAAATACTGGTAAATGAAATCTTACTTGCTTACGAGTATTCATTAATTTCTATTATATCGCCTTTATAAATAAATCTTACTCCGCATGGAAATTTTAGTTGGAGCTCGTAGTATGCGAATAACGTGGGAATGAATAAAAGCTTCGTTTTGGTTTTGCTTTAGTACACGAAACAAGTGTGTTAACTACTCAAATATCTGCAAAATTGTTTACTCTTCTCATAGAATTTTTAATCAAAATGGTTAATTGGCAGGCAACTCAACATGAAATGCAAATGTAATGATATAGTAGCTGTAGCCTAACCGACTTTTTTGATGTATAGAGCTATGTAATCGAACAAGGTCAGATATTCCTGGTAATGGTAACATTTATATTATATTCAGATATGTGCCTTATGAGGGGAAATAAAGCTTTAAATTGGTGTTCATACACATTCAATTACGATTAGCTAATTGGCATCTGATTTTGTTTGGAAAAGTAGAGAGAAATTTAGCTTTAAAACCAATAATTTTCGAAGGACGGCAGCATATTTAAACAGGGTTGCCATGAAAGTCGTCCTACATACCTAAGGTTCCAACTAGAATGTTCGAATTATCGCTTTGCTTTTACCTCCGGTACTGTATGGGTTCCATAAAAAGCACACACACCTTTTTACCACCTACTCTATCGTTTTTCTCTTAGCCGTAGTAGAACTGAAGAGTAGACGGAATTTTCTCTTTTTTATCTCTACATATTTTGGAATGCTTTAACATACAACTGGCTTTGTCAAACACAAAACTTGTAAATACATTTTTTTGAAATATACATAATGCCAACTTTAAAACGTCGTTAAAAGGGCGATGTATGAATATATGTTGGCTTTATATTCCGAATGGTATCTAAGTACCTCTTTTAATTTTCGCCTCCCAGACTATTATAGTGTTTTTTTAGGCTAGGCTGGTGGGGATAATTAAGCAGGTGATAGTAGTACGGTGTAACTGAAGATGATTTCTACATTTGCCCCGAAAACCAGGTGGCTTTAAAACCTCTCATAAAGCAGTTGAAAATATCCAAGGTAGCCATAAAAGGCCGCAATTCTCTGAACGAAATATTTAAATTATAGTATTTCGTCTAAAGTGAATGTGGAATTCTGACCATTGCGGTATCGAGGGAAGGTGTAGGTTCCATTATCTAGCGGGACTCGGCGGTGAGTACAGAGCTAATGATTTTTTATTTTTTTTTTGACGGGACAACTAGCAAGTACAGCAATCAGACAACATCAAGTCCATTGTAGTGCACTCGGATTCAATTTCAATTTTCTTTAAATCTACTCGGACTCCGAAGAAATCTGAGTAGATCTTGTGGTGCTAAGGAGCCAAGATGGTCGCTTCTTACCACATTAGTGCCAAAGATCTCAAGCCTGATTCGAGCGAAGGCGGAACAGATGCACAGAAAGTGATCCGCCGATCCATCCTGCTCTTCACAAGCTGGGCAGAGTGTACTGCCTACCATTTCCGTGTGCTTCGCCCACAGAAAGTGACCCATCATCAGTCCACCCAGCTGCCTACAGTCCCCTCTGCTTAACGCCAGGAGGATTTGCGACAGTCGACAGGTAACATCAGTTTAGTCCATCTGCAGCCTCCCTTAGCCTGTAAAGCTCGCTTGTGGGTTGTATGTAGTAACCCATTTGCTAACCGTAGATTGGATAGCTGCAGAACGGAGTGGCTGAATGGGCTCCGGGCCAAAGAAGTCAATAGTCTCGTTACCCACGATACCCACGTATCCCGTGACCTATGTTAGCATCAGGCTATTATGTCTAGCAGCATTGTTTAGCCTGGATTTACAGGACTCGACTACCCTTGAAGTGGTTGGGCTGTCCAAGGCCATGTTAGCAGCTTTGCGTCGCTGCAGGCACATAAAGATGTGCCTTTCCCTCTGATTTCCACAACAAAGTTCTTTACTTCTTGACTTTCTTCTTTTGTCCCGCTGGATTCCACGTAGACCCCAGAGCCAGAATCGTGCTCGGTCCTGGAGCCTGCGAAAACAGTATTTGCCGGGCTCATTTTCAGAGTTTGACCACAATTGAGTCCCTAGCAGCACCACACTGTATCTCTTTTCAAGTACGACTCTTGCTGGCATGGAGTCACCAGGCATGCAGAGAATCGTTGGATCGAAGTCCATGCCTTCTCTGGTGTCCAATGTTGGACTGGGGCCGTATAAATTCCCATTGTGTTTCAGCCTGCAGATGGCCTTCAAGGCCAATGATATAGGTATACCCTTATTCCGAAAAATAATAAAATAAGGATCGTGAAGAAAAAATAGTGTATCAAAACCTCTCGGAAGTCGCTGAGTACCTCTGCTCAACCAAAATAAGCGTGACACTAATTTCTGTTTTATCAGGGCACCGCCTAATAGGCTGTCATGAGTTCTGAGGAAGGGACGCTTTTGCACCTTTTACACCCCACTCTAGGTAGACAATTCTTTAATGAGTTGGAAGATCTCAGCATTGTGGGAATCAAGGATTTTCTTAAGTTTTTGAGCAGCTCACATTGGTTATTAGAATAATGTTGTGAGCAACACATTACTCACGCTGGAAATAAGTAAGCAAAATATCTAAAGATTTTTCAAGTGTAGACTAAAGCATTCAGTTTCATGGAGATTTTTAGCTGACTGGTTGAAAACTACATGATATTCAAAAAGGTACTTCTGAACTGAACAAATTAACTGTCCACCGAATCAATCCGAGGTAATCGGCCCTCACCACGCACGTATAATTTTTGTTTTGGAGGCGAATCATGAAAGACAAGAGCTTTTAGGCGCCATTGCTACATAAGAGGGAACATTAAGATTAACTTCATGGAAAAGAAAAATACTAGAGATGGACATTGGGGGTAACATAACTATAAATAACTTAATTTTAATGACTACCGTAAAGAATAACGCCACATAGAGAATCCCATAGAGATTTCGTCTTTTTTGAATAAAATTACATTGTAAAAGCCCCACACCGACACAAAAGTATGAACGATTACAATATCAGACCTGTGGAAAATTTATGGGCTTTCCCGCCTTGGCGCCAGTAGGTATTGTAGTCGCGATTTGATGATTAGTTCAATTAGCTATAACCAGCGGATGATGTCCATTTCAACTTCAACCGCAGTTGCTTAGGCAATTGAAGTGCCAATTAAGAAGAGTGCCGTGAAATCTGTGGCTTTGCTCATATTTGCATTTTCATACGTGAATCAGGGATCTCTACAGCGATGCGTGTTCTAAAGAGGCAGTGTGCGAGTCAATTGTCGACAGGGTGCTCAGCTAGTCATCTTGCAAAGTGCAAAAAAGTATATAAGAAAAACGAAAATAGTTTATATTGCCGTAATAAAAAAGAGGCAATCAATACAGTGGACGGAATCTTTTTTGCATTAGGCACTGCATCAGTCTGGTTTTCTAGCTGGTCAGCGGATGGCTGTATTTATTTTATTATCTTCTTTTACTGCGGCTATTGTACGAAAAATGCTCCCACTGATAGCGTAATTAAGCAGCGAATAACTTAAATCGTGCAGAATTTACGTTTTACCACCGCCATCGACTAGGCGCAGCAATTAATCTTGAAAATTGGGTGCAGACTATACTAAAAAAATGAGAATTGCAACTGGAGTAGAGAAACCGACAGCAAATAGACAGAGGTCAATAAGGCAATATACAATAAAGCAATTACGTAAATG
This sequence comes from Anastrepha obliqua, assembly GCF_027943255.1. NCBI lineage: Eukaryota > Metazoa > Arthropoda > Insecta > Diptera > Tephritidae > Anastrepha > Anastrepha obliqua. The sequence goes on along the minus strand of NC_072892.1, from coordinate 137,776,904 downwards.
AGGCACGCATGCCAATATCAAGTGCTTCTATGACCACTGAAAAGTTCTGAATAAATAAAGAAAAATTTAATTGGGAGAAAGTTTCTTATTATAATCACGATTAGTGATCAGCCAACTACTTTTATTCAACAGTGAAATAAAAAATGAAGTACAAAGTATACAACTTTATATATTTTCTTTATAAATTCTCGGTTTTGAGCTTTAAAAGTGCTCTGCTCCCTCTGAAAAAAATCAAATTTGAGTAGGTCGAGCCAAGGAGCACCAAGAGATTTGGTGGTTCCTAAAACACTCCGGCCCTCTACCCTCTATTCCTTCTCTATGCACTGAAAAACTACTCGCCTTAACTGCGAAAAATGTGCGCTGAATAGACGCAATTTAGACGAATGCTCGGTCAAGAAGTTTCAGATATTCAGGTAGCTAGATCTACGGAGAAGCTACTCTATCCTCATTAACAGGTGGAGAAAGAACTGCAAGCTGGCTATCAAACACAAATACTGACTCTTTACAAGAAAATCACCATAGGGATGGAAATCGTATTTTGATTCCACTGTTACAGTACGGCCAATGGGACGTACTATCAGGACATCAAATTTAATAACTATTTACGTGAAATTAAAATTTGAAAAAGGCGAGCCAAGAAGGGCCGAGGGAATGGTAACTTCTACAACACTCAAGCTTAAAACCCCATTGTATTCGAAGTTCTGGAAAGTAGAAGGGTGATAGCCAGGGGAGAGAGGAGAGAAGTGAAACAGAGAAAGAGATAGGATAGAACAGAGACGGAGACCGAGACAGAGACAGCTGGTCCTGTGAAAGTTTTCCAGATTCTTTGGCAAACTTGAAAATATCCTTCAGTTTGAGAAAACGACTTTTACTCATTTTCATGACATCAAAACCCAAAATTTGTAGCTTTGCTCTAGCAAAGGCAGGATACTCACAGAGAAAAAAGAAAAATAAATAAATAAATAATTGGCGCGTACACTTCTGTTAGGTGTTTGGCCGAGCTCCTCCTCCTATTTGTGGTGTGCGTCTCGATGCTGTTCCACAAATGGAGGGACCTACAATTTCAAGCCGACTCCGAACGGCAGATGTTTTTATGAGGAGCTTTTTCATGGCAGAAATACACTCGGAGGTTTGCCATTGCCTGCCGAGGGGCGACCGCTATTAGAAAAATGTTTTTATTAATTTTGCTTTCACCGAGATTCGAACCAACGACCTCTCTGTGAATTCCGAATGGTAATCACGCACCAACCCATTCGGCTACGGCGGCCGAGAAAATGCTCAGAGTTTAAGCAAGGCAGCCAAATCGGGTTTTCACTGATTCCAAGCTCACCGCATGGGTTGTGTCCTGTAATAATACAGACCATCAACCGAGTCTTTTTTCTACCAACTTTTAGAAGAAAGTTTTATAGTTTTCTGTTAGGGCTGCAGTTATACAGCGTTCTAGCCTCGGCCATTTCTCTTTATGTAAATTGCATATTGCATACTGCATACACAATCGCTGACCCATGTCATGATTCCTGTAGAACTTATTTCGATTATTGGCTCTGGTCGCTGTGGGATAACCGCTGATCCGCAGTTGGCGGTGCACTGGAACCCATATAAGTACAAGTTTAGTCCGTCTGCAACAGAATTAAGCTTTTTCTTTCATTCTTTGAGGTTTGCTTTGTGTTCTCCAGGCTCTTCAGTGCAACCTGACTGTCACTATAGGCTCCAACCTGTTTCCCGCTCCACCTCCTCTCAATTATTCATTCTGCTATTTTCTGAATGGCTAAATTTCTGTTTAGAAAACAATTGCCATTTCCCCCATAGCATAGTGATACTTATTACTATCGTTTAAGTACCATTCGGCTCTAGAATATACATATAATATTTCATTCTTGGGCCCATAGGGCATTCTCCATCTCTCTCCATCGCCTTTTGGTGCCAAAAACAGTGGATACTGTTCAGATAGCATCTTAAAGATTTTTTTGTCTCCCGAAGTTCCGTCTTCGTGCCAGAAACCATATTTATGGAATCTACACATTGCTTTTATCGCTTTCTGCTATATCCAAGGCCAGCAAATCAAGCATAGCATTTAGGGCATCGTGCGAGGTTGTACTCCCAGCATAATCCGTAAGCTTCTTTACAGTCGGTATAGTTCCTGACGTGCAGATCATCTTGTGAGCTTCAGAGAGATCGCAACCGATATTGGTGATTCGATCCGATCAGTAAAAGCATTAAATAGACTGTTTTGGGAATTAAATGAGTTGAAGCGCAGCTTGGGTCGAGACCACTGAATTCAATGGAATTGCTGTCGGTGAAGAAATTATTTCTTAAATACAAAATGTTATCGAAGACATTATTATCGATCGAACCAATAATCAAAGAAATGGTGCTTCACAGGCGAGTCCAACTTAAAGGAAAAACCCCATCAAGTCGATCCAAAATGGAGACGTCATTGACCGTTTCTTTCCATTACTGTACTGTGGTCAATTCCAAATTTCTCGCGCCAAGGCAAGCAGTAAATAAAGAGGATTATGTGAGCGTAAGGCGGCCACCGTAGCCAAATGAGGCTCGAATTCCCGGGCATGACACCAAGATGAAGAAAAAGTTTTTTCTAATAGCGGTCGCCCCACGACAAACAATTGCCTCCGTGTTTATTTTTTTCATGAAAAATCTTCTCATGAAGAACCACCTGCCCTTTCGGAGTCGGCTCAAAACTGTAGATTCCTCCCGAAGACACCAAGATTCACACCACTTATTAGAGGACGAGCTCGGCTAAATACAAAAAAAGGGTGTAAGCGCCAATTAACAGTGTGAACTGTCATCTTATCAATGAGCATAAACTTTAAATTGTTTGATTGATACTTTATGAGATATCGATCACTACCGCCCTCTAACGAGACAATAATAGATTTTCTTCCACAAACTCATATATGAGCGGAGCGGAAAAGCTTTCGTTGCAAGTGGGCGAAATTATGTAGAAACGACTCTTTTCACCAAGTCAGTGCAGTTGCTCACGCATTTCATCTAGGCAACTATTTGACTAAAGCCACCGTTCTCTAAACTCCGTATTCACCTGACACGTTCTCTTGTATTATCAATAACATTTAGTATTTCTTCCTGGGCCTCAATAACGAAAGTCGATTGGTATGCTCAATTGGCAACCATTTGACCACGAACGGCTGGCTTTCAACAGCCCATTAGGCCAGCCACTAGAAACTCTAATTAATTCAATTTATTCACAGCCACGCAGGAGGTCTTATTCAAGTGGTGAAAACATTGTAATAGAGTGATATAAACTACAAAAAGTGGTTCGCAATAAAAGACGCGGAATACCTAAGTAGATACTAGAATAAATGTCACTGCCGGAAGGCATTTTGAATGCGAAAAATAAACCGACGGTATGTCGGTGTGTGTGAGTATCTATGGCATTACTTACTTGTGCATACACAATTCCCTTACCTCTTCCTTTATGCCAATTGCCTTGGTTTCTTGTTGGCAGCCTTTGCACAGCGCACTTTGTGATGCGCAAATTGTTGATTTATATGCATGCGTCTGTGGAAGCAGTTTGTCAGTGTTTAGCGCTGCTAGATGCAAACTTAAATTACAGCCAACGTCACATGTTGCCACGCCACACACAACTCTGTGCCGTATATTAGACGCCAGTGGAGAATTGTCGGCACGATGCGAGCGCGCGCGCCTGATTGCCTTTTCGCCCAACTGTGAATGCAGGTGTCGAATATTGCAGGCTGCTGCTAACCAAGTGACAACATGTTGCTGTCGTTTGGTGAAAGTGCCGTCGCTGCCACCAAATAACCTTCGCCTTATTTGCATGCAATTTATTGATTTCATTTTATTGTCCGTCGCCTAGGCATCACGATTACACAGCACTCGCACAACAACCAACGCCCGCACGCGCACGTACCATAGAACTCAGGATGAGAGTGCAGCAATTGCTGGCTTAGAACTAACACCCACTTACTGTGGCCAGGGTGCAAGTGCCTAGCGCCATTAAGCAGTGGGCGTGCGTTGCTGACAGGCGGTTGTCGTTTAGCGGTGTCTCATTACGCGAAGCAATTATTTTAACCCATCGGATTGGATTTACGTAGCTCTTGCGGCTTAACAGTTGCACGTGAAGTGAGCCCACGCGACTTTTGCAAGAGATTAAGGCAATTGAAAGAAGGAGAAAATGAGAATGAAAAAAGTTAAATTTTGGAGCATAACATGGACTGAGGTAAAGTACAAGGTGATTCAACTAGCATGTGGAATTTAAATAAGGGGCCCATGAATATCTTGAAATTTTTTTTTATTCTAAGGAGTAAAGCTTGCCATTAAATACTTAGTGCGGTCTCTTTCATTGTTCCCTGCTAAATATTTGAAACTTTCAACTTTTCTTCTAGTCAACCCGAACTCTCAACCAATTTTTGTTCAAATGACTTCTAGGCTGTATATGAGGGGGGACCTTTATATTTTGCGTATTAGCAACACTACGTGTGATGAGCTATAAGTCGTGTGATGAGCTATTATCGATAAGTTTGGTATTTTTTAGCAAAAATTTACATAAAATGTTTTCATTTACGAGTTTTGATCAATCAAATCAAATCGGCTTGGAACTGAATCGTTAAAATTTTTGTGCGATGATTTGTTATGATCTTCGGCGTGGATGCTCTTTGATCAACTTACTTCTAACTTTGCCATTAAAGTACCACACTTAGCTACTGCGAAGTGCTGATGCAATGAGTTCCAACGTTGCCGTCTAACCTTGCAAGATGAATGTCATGAAAGTCGTCCAAAAACGGTTGTTGTGCCAGAAAGAGCCGACGCTGTGCGTCAGCTGACAAGGCAAGATCGGCATGTGACAAATCGCGAGAGAGACGCATCTTCGGGTATTAGAGGGACCAGCGTAAATTCAATATTGCCTGAACATTGGGTCGTCAAGATTTGTTCCCATTGGAACATCATAATTTGACAAATGTACAAAAAAGGACTCTGGCTGATTAGTGTAAATGTTGAAGAAATTCAATCGCAGTAATTCAAAGCACGTCTCTGACACCGTAAATAGGTGACAACTATGGGATCTATGCCTGTTAGCCGGAAACGAAACAGCAATCGACAGTTTGGGTGTACCAAGACGAGCGGTGCACAAGTTTTTCGCGGAAAAAGCACCTCAAAGTAAATGGTGGCCTATTTTTTCAGAAAAACTGGTAATTTCTCAACTCCTCCTCTAGAGAAATCTAAAACAATCAATTCTGAGTGGTATACAATCATTTGTTTGCCAGAAGTCTTCGGGGAACTAAGAAAAACCTACCGCTAAAGGCGAATCATCCTTCGCTAAGGCAATGGGAGATCTCACGTATCGGTTTACACAAGAGAGTTTTTGAGCACTCAAAAGATCGGACTAATAGATCATACGCCTGGCATCCCAGACTTGGCACCTAATGATTTCTTTCTGCTCTCGAACATGAAAAATACGAAGTCAACGTTTCTCAACACCTGAAGAAGTTGTTGCAGCCTTTAAACAGCTATTTTTGGAGATATCCACTTCTAAGTGGCTAAAGTGCTTGAAAATTGGTTCAAACGAATGCAAAAGTATATTGACTTCCACACAAAAATCCCTAAAACTAAGTACAGATACCAGGATTTTCCATGCGGAGCTCTTAGCCATAATGGAAACAATCGGTTCTCCAAGCCTTGAGTAGCTTCACATTCAAGTCAAAAGTCCTAATGGAGTGTAACCATACGTTCAACTAACTGGCCACTCATAATCAGGTCTCACTGATTTGGGTACCAGGACATGAGAGACACGAAGGAAACGAGAAGGCAGACTTTTATGCTATTTATTAGACCAACCCCATTTTTCGGCTTTAACAAAAATATATAAAACAGAAAACCCAAAAATGGATCGAAACTAAAATCAGGGAACACTGGAACGGCACAAGCGGCCTTAATCACTCCAAAAAGTTTTTGAACTTCAATGCCAACAGAGCAAAATCTTCCCTAGATAAAAAGGGCCTCACATTACTCTGCACTTACAGGTCACTTTCCCTGTAATAAACACTTTAACTCAATAGGAGACACAGAATCCTGGGCTCGTATCTACTATTGGAGGAAGGCCTACAATTGCTCCCTCCTAAGGAGCTGGTTCGATTCCTCCGTATATTTCTTCTTCGTCTATCTATGTATATAGTGAAAAACAATAAAGCCACTTTCAATAATATTTTATTGTGTTTTCATTATTCGGTGCAAATTATTGTATAAAAGGCCACCCTCGTATTCAAAACATCAATCTTAATATAAAAAAGTTAAGGTATAAAGTTAGTCTCAAATAACGCTGCTTTTAACAATTTTTTTTTGTTTTGCTGATGTGCATTTTTTCAAATGTTTTCCAAAAATTATATATATATTTTAAAGAAAATTGTATTAATTTTTCTGAATTTCGCACAAAGTTTCGAATCATGTTTCAAGTGACCTGTGTTAAAGAATGAAATGGATTTTCTTTAAAAATTAGTTGACATGAAATTAAATAAATTATTTGTCAAAACTTATAATAGATTAGATAAGATTCTTTATGAGATTTGCACTTCGACCTCATCGTCTTTATAATAATCCTGAGTCTGCCTTTACATATTCGACTATATTTTCAAAGACAAATAAAATTTGCTGCAAATTGGTCAAGGAACCTTTAGAAATTATGTCCACATTTCTTTTGGGCAGAAGCAACGAGAGCTGTTTCGGATTTTATTGTCAGTAGAGTGTAAAAAGTCAATGTGAAAGGCAGACAAGATCTCGCTATCAGTTCTGCTTTTTAAAAGTGAGAATTATTAGCTGGTTAAAGTATTTATAGTGACCGGGAAATTTTCTGTGAATTTATTATTGCGTTAGTTGGAGTCTTAGAAGGAAATAACATACGTTAAGACCGTCTTAAGCCTCGTCTCTTGAAATATAGGCAAGAGTTCTGATTCTAGTACTTTCTTCCTCTTCTTTGTTGAGCAGCGTATTTTCTCTCTATAAAAATTCCGCGGGCACATTTTGAAATTGAAACCTTGAAACATTTTTAAGGCTATTTATTAAAATCTCACAATTATAAATTTCCAGTCCGATGTGGGAGAAGTGCTGATAGAACGAATTTTCATTTGGTATTATGGAGCTCATTCGCTGAAGAATAGGACTATTGTGAATTTCGATCGCTCGACGAATTTACAATAGATAATTTTTTCTCAGCTGATGCAGCAAATCAAAATAAAAGAAAAAGTTTTTGTTAACAACATTTTGAAAAGTTAAAAAAAGTATTTTTTATGAAAATGAGTACAACAGACGACGATTCATCAGACGATAAAAGATTAGTGGAATTAGCTAAAAGTAAAAAACGGTTGAGGGACGCATCCAACCCCCTAGAAATGGTTTCCACTGAGTAAGTTTAGAATTTTTAAAATGTGTTGACGTACTTAGTATTACAGAAATTTCCTTACAGAAAACCAGTTGCAGCAGTGTACCCGAGCCAAATCCATTCCAAATATTTTAAAGCTAGCAACAGTTCTGCGATTTTGTACTCAGGGATCGTACCAATTGAGCATTGGTAATGAAGGTATGCTAGGACTTGCTCAACCCACAGTGTCTGTTTTGCTATCGGAAGTAATAGATGTCCTGGAAAATTATATTTGCCAAAGATGGATACAATTTAGTAGTACAGAGGCTGATCTGCAACAAACACAAGCACATTTAATTAATTTATTACGTAAAAAATCCGGATATTTTTTTATTTAATATGCGGAAAGTAACAATAAATTATTATCTTACAATAAAAGGAGCACTAGCTGCCAGGGCTTACGGCTCACAATCCGCTATATATATTATATTTCTCTAGATCATCATTTCAAATACTTTGCGGTTCACACTGTGCGCATTGCCTTAGCATTTGGTACTGGCTGAACCATTAGCGCTAGATTGATCACAAAACCTCGAATGGATTGGTAGGCCACTTGTCAGTTTTAAACTTTGTACGGCCAGTACTTATACACGTATAAAAGCTTGTGTATGTATAATACATACTTACATTGATGGTTGACGGCATTAAAAAAGCGCCCATAAAAAATCAGATTTTGCAATTTATTCTGAAGATGAAAAAGTTTTGTATTCTCTGTCCTTTTTTTGTTTCTTTTTGACGAAGACTTAAGACATTATTCACCCGCAAATAAAAGCCGATTATCATTATTTTGGATTAATGTTTGTCAAGTTTTTCATGCTGGTAATCGACTGTACTAGGGATGCTACGAAAAATCTCAGACTTAGTCGATCCCGATCAATCCCGGCTAATGGTTTTTTGCATGGTTCTATGCCGTTAATGTGCCGAATTATCTCATCCTTTAGCTCTTGAATTGTTGCTGGGACTTGAAATTATTCGGCCTGAAATTTTTCGCGTAAAAGAGCCGAATACACTGAGGTGAAAATATGCCTCATCACTGAAGAAGATTTTCTTCGAAAATTGGCCATTTACTGTTGCCATTTCCTGCCACCATTCTGATCATTGACGACACTTGAAATGGTCAAGAGACTTAAGCTCTTAAGTCAATTCCACCTTCTAAGCGTGTAAATACAAGTCATTATGCATAATGTTCATCATCGACAAGCGTGAGAGGTGCAATTGTTGGGCACGACGAGGAGTTGAGGTGGACGGCTCTTCAACCACACTATCGCGAACAGCAGCAATATTTTCTGCAGTACGAGCTGTACGAGCATGCACTGGTGTTTTCACATCTCCTCAGACCGGGTTTGCTCAAACTTTTGCACGGTTTTTCCGATTGTACGCATATTTGGACGATTAAATTGACCGAAAAAATCCCGAAGTGCGCGATATGCCTTTTGATTTGAACGCCCGTTTTCATAATAAGCCTGAATAACTTTAACGCGTTGCTCGATTGTGCATCTTTCCATGGTTCAAATTGAGTTAGTCTGAAATTGAAAAATGTCAAGTGAAATGCGGAAAAAGCTTGACCTTTTATGATGATATGCTTGATTTCAGAATTTAGTTAGATGTGTTCTGATAAATGTTCTTGAATCTTCGCAATTGAGTTTTAGAAGTCGATGAGCAACTCATCAGGAATGGATAATTCTTAAAATAGCAGTTTTCTTGTATATTTCCGCAAGCAAGTGTCACATGATTTTTCTTCCATGTCCCGAATAGCTCTACTTACAGAGTGTACCTTTGAAGAGCTACAAGGCTGTATTAGTATACCAATTATTATGTAAGAAGTGTTAGTTGGTTTAGCCCACATTTTGTTTTTTTGAATGATAAATTTTCCTAGGATAAGGGAACACATTTACCTCAGTACTCTATTTTTCGGGCTAATACTCGTCATCACCCGTTAATATATGGTTTAAAGAGCATGTCATGCGTGACGATTATTCTTCTGAAGTATTCCCTTAACAGCTTTAGCCGGCTCCGTAGCCGAATGGGTTGGTGGGTGTTACCGTTCGGAAGTGTACGGACTCGAAACCATTACCTTGGCAACCAATGGTAAATCGCCGCGTGCATTTCTGTCATGACAAAGCTTCTCATAAAAAGCCATCTGCAACTTGAAGGCGACAAAAAAAACGGCGTTTGGGGAAGAGCAGCAAGACACACACCACAAATAGGAGTAGTTGCTCAGCCAACACCCAAAAAAAGGGGTAAGCGCCAGTTATATATATATTTATATATACATATATGAGGTGGTACAAAATTAATCATCCTATCAGAAGACTTGTAAATTTTGGTAATGGCGTCGAATGGCAATCTTATTTGACATTAGTGAACCATACAGCTGCAGCATAAAAACAGACAAGCAATGGAGTGTATATAAGTTAAAATAAAGATTTTCTTCACTCAAAATAATATTTTTTTATTTGAATGATTTAATGAAAACGAGGTTTGCACTTCGACCTTATGGTCTTTTGTGCCTTCTACTCATAACTGTCTTACATAACCGAGGATAGAGCTGGGTTGGACTGACCGTAGGTATCTTTTCTCCGGCCGAGAGATCTCAACTTTCCTCGCGCTATAGTCTCACATTCGAGATGGAGGACCGAAGTCTCCGGGAGTTGGTCGCAGAAACAACAAAAGTCAGTGGATCATATCTCAATTCTATGCAAACGACTACCCAAGCTGCAATGACCTGTGATAATGTCCGTGAGCATTCTCGGTTTATCTTTAGAGTATACTGAGTATACACCTCATACTGTTCCTTCTTTGCTTATTCCCCCCGTATGATGACAATTGGATGATTAATTTTGCGCCTTGCATATATATCGCCTTGACCAAAAAGTGGCCGGGTTGACCGTCTGAGTCAATTAATTTGAGTTCTGTTTTTTTTTTTGGTTGATAGGGCAACACAGTGCTTGACATTTTTGAAGTTGCGCCGTCTTGAGTAAATCTAACTCTGCACGTGTTTTCGAGTTTTTGAATTTGGAACAACGAGTTTGTATTAAACTTTAGATTCAATGGTGCAAAAACCATAGAAATGTTGGGAACCTGTTTCGATAATCGTACTTCAAAGAAAATAGCCGTTTACGAGTAGCATAAACGGTTCAGAAGGGATCGTGAGTACATCGAGGATGACGAACATAGTGGCAGGCCGTCGACATCGAAAACGCAATACACGGATTACAACAGTATTGTACATCACAAGCTTTTGCAAGAAGGCCAGACAGTTAATAAAGACTATTATCTGGGCGTTATGAGACGATTTCATGAAGCATTTCGTCAAAAAAGAAGGGATTTGTGGAAAAATAGCTCGTGAATTATGCACCATTACAACGCATCATCGACACAGCGCCATCATTATCCGTGAAGTTTTGTCCAAGAACGAAACGAATTCCATCCCAGAGCAATCGAATTCATCTGAATAGAGTGCCAGACGTATTGTTAGAAAAAATGATATAAACATCTATACAGTTGGCTCAAAACTAGACAACAGAGTAGGTGGAAGGGTTTACTCCGATAAACTTGGAGTTACCCAGTCGTTTCGCCTACCTGATCATTGCAGTGTATTTCAGGCGGAAGTCAGTGCCATAAAAGAGGGACTAATGGTAATAACAACGAGAGTATCATCCACAAATGAAGTCTTCATGTACTCGGACAGTCAAGCGGCAATAAAAGCGCTGGAATCTCAAACACACTCGACAAAAATAGTCTTAGAATGTTTTAAACTTCTAAGTGACGTATCTAAGTGCTGCAAAGTGCATCTTATTTGGGTGCCAGGCCACAGGAATATAGCAGGGAACTGCAAGGCAGATGAACTTGCTCGATCCGGTACAACGCTCCATCTCCAACCGGATAAGACGCTAATACATATGCCTATAGCCACTTGTAAACTACTTATGGATAGGGAAACCATCAATAAGGTAAATACAAATTCGCAAAACCTCACAACATGCGAGCTAAGCAGGCAGACATGGCCAAGATGGAACAGCTGTTTATCGAAAAGCTTGTTAAGATTTAACAGAGAAGCTATAAGAAAAATGATAGGGGTATTAACTGCTTTTTGTCTAATAGGCAGCCACGCTAGAAGGTTAGGACTCCCGTACTTCGATTTCTATTGAAGCTGTCTTAATACAGAAGAAGAAGAAACAGTGAGTGAGTGTGAAAGCTTAGCTATGACGAGGCTGCGCACTCGTGACGGCATTTTTAACTGATGTAGCGGACATAGCGCATCTAAAACTAACGAAGCTTTGCTCGTTTATTAAAGCTACCGGATGGTTCGAAAAGGAACCCATAGGGTAAGGAAAGGTTTAAGTGTGTCGTTGCGATAACCATTCTACCTACCTACCTACCTAGAGTGCCAGAAATGTTTCAAGAGCTGATCAGATCAAACGCTGGCATAAGTGCCTAGCAGTTGATGGGAAATACTTTGATGGCGATAATGGCACTTTTGAGAAATAAACTTGTATTTTTATACAATATAAAATTAAATATATTTCATGGAAATACTTTGTTTTTTTTTCGATATTTCGAAAGTATAGTACCTTAAGAATATACCGTGAGATTTTCATGCGGAAATTCCCAATATTATAGATTTTACAGCCCATTAACTAGGTAGAGAGCGGTCCACGCGCTCTTGTACCTCGAACTTTAAACTCATTTTTCTCGAAACTACTTTTTCCGGCACGGTCTGCATGGTAACTCATACAGTTCTTAATATTTTTTGATGCGTTTTTTTTTTAAAGTGTGACATTTATGATGTGAAATGCATACTTTTTTTAAAAATGCCGTAAATTGCCAAATTTTTCGAAATTCAAAAATCCCGCTCGACTGACTATAAATACAACTTCAATGTACCAGATTTTTTTTACTTTTTACAGATCCCTCAACATTTCATGGAGAAATGATGCAGACCCTGGATCAGCTTTTTCTTCATTGTACTTCACGGGGTCACATGATTTTTTATATACTAATTTTTTAAAGAAAAATTTAAATACATTTTTTTATAAAGTTTAAGCACTAATAAATAATGTATACAATTTTTGAAGTGATGGACGCGCGAGAATAGAGAGTAAAATTTCAAGGCCATGCAAGGTTTTGGGCATTTTCGTTCCACGAGAGAGAAAAAAGATGTAACGTAGAGGAAAAGGAGGTAGAGAGCTATACCTTATATATATCTTAGATACACTTTAGGCTATTTTTCCAGAGTTTTTCCTTGTGGTTGCTAATTTCTAGTGAGAAATAACACTGCCTACTTTTTGGCGCTTGTTTGTTGGTGCAAACTTGTGGGAAATATATTTTTGGTGCCTACTTTTTGGCGTTATATTTTCTTGGTGCCTACTATTTGGGGCGTTTTTTGGTCCCAATTTTTTGCGGTTTTTTTTGTACCTACCTTTTGGCGCTTATTTTCGTTTCCTGGTTATAAAGTGCTATCCATTCCGGCGTCGGATTTATGGGTATTGCTTTGCCGTAATTTGTGCCGTTGCTGCGGTAATAGAATCGCTGCGTTTGTGCAGGTGATAAACGCTCGGAGTAGTGCGTGTTGTTGTCATGGTTTGTGTCCGGCGTTTACCTACACCAGTCGATCTTTGTCCGTTGTTTGTAAATTTTGCCTGTGAATTTATTTAGATATATTCTTCCTCTATCTCTCTCTCTCTCATTCTCTCTCGAGCCTCTCCCTCTTTCTTTGTCTGTATTGAAAGTTTCACTTCTGTTATGTGTATTTCGCTACACGCACTCTTTTTATATTTATTTCTATTGTTATCCCTTCAAAAAACAGTTTTTCTTTTATGATATGAGAGCGGGATCGCCAGGAAAGACTTATAAGCCTAGTATGGGCCCAAAAATTAAAGTGTTTTATGCTGTTATACGATATTCTTTTTTAATATACCATTCCTAAACTTTTTTTACAAATTTTCATTAACTTTATTATAATTTTATTAGGTATATCAAATATTAGGATTGTTTGCCGAAAGTGGTGAATGAAAAAATAAAAAAAGTTGGGCCCCGAAATTATGGTAGACCCGAAATTTCCTGACAATGATTACTTATATTGATAACCCCAAATACACTACGACTGGCGCGCTTTGTTCAACTCGGCCAAATTCGCTTAAGCGGTTGTCGCGCCAATGAAGCGGAAGAATACGCAGTTGTCAGCACACAAACAAAAAATTGCATCAGGGTTCATATGAATGTACATCCATATATAAGAATTCGGTAGTCAATTCTTTGAAAATAACATTCTACTGAAAATTAATATAACGAAGGATGTGACAACAATCAATATTTTTTGCTTATTTGCAGTTCCAATCTTCATTTTTTCGTGTTTTGTTTTTTGGACACATATTTTGAATTTTTTTATTTGCAGTATTTTTCATGCAATGAGATTAGTTGGCGGTTTAGGGAACAAAAATGAATGGCTGCGGATATTTCTTTAGTAACGAAATGTCGAAGTCAGAACTTTTGTAAAAGCGAAGCTAAGCGCCTTCCTCTTTTTACATCGCAGTTTATACAAATAAATGTTTTAGTTGAAATTAGTGGTCTTCTAATCCAAGCTATGACCTGGTTTTCTCTGTACGTGCATTTGCATATTTGTGCGCCCAATTGACTTTTTGCTTCACGTTCAGTTCGTGGTTAAGCCAAATATTAGACCATGCAACAGCCGATGAAGGACATCTATCTGCCTTCTATATTTGTTTACGTTTTCAATTCATTAGGACTTGGCACTACAAAATTCAACACGATTTTCGCGAATAAATTGCTGACCAAGCGAAACTAGCACAGCAACGAATTAACAAAACAAATACCAAACTAAGTAACAAAAACAAAGCTTCAGAATGTAAAGGATCAAATGGAAAAATAAGAATTCATACAAAAATGGTCCAGCCAGCCAGAAATTTTGGCACACATGCATTTTAGGGTTAGGCGCACGAGTAGTTTTTGTAAAAATCATTGAATTCGATTTGCAACGCCCCAAAATGTCGCAGTGACGCCGCTTTGCGTTCGCTCTGACAGCGTCCCATGTGTCCTACTCGTAGCGCTGCTCTTGTTGTTTCGATTTTCAATTTTGTGTGGCAGAGCGACGATGCGCGGAATCTCACGCCTGCCCACTCGCTTGACTTCGTGAAAGGAACGAAAGTTGTGGCATGTGAAAATGCATTCCCACAAAGGGTGCGCGTGCAACATGGGAGCGATCGCAAATGGCAACGGTTCGCAACAGTGGCAGTTGTGGCATTGGGCGCAGTGACAACAGTAGTAGTAGTCTTGCGCCAATCTACAAACGGAGTGTTTTCGTTGGTCTTGCTGCTGATCGAACGACATGCGGTCATGTCAACCGCATCAACGGATAATGTGGCATGCAACAAGCAATTGAACATATGAAAACGAACATTTGGGCATACACTTGCACATACATACGTATGTGTATTTTCTATGTGAGCATATGTATGTGGATGTAGTTAGGCAGCGAATTGTTGGATCCCAAAGCCTGCCTGCCTGCCAAGTATGGATTTGTGTTTGAATTTTTTGGCAGCGCAGCTTCGTTTGTTTCGCCGCTGCACTGTGACTTCACTCACCAACCGCACTCAGACCCTCCTGGGGTAAATGGTAGGCAACTATGGGGCTCTAGCCTTCGCTTTCGCGTTCACATACAACTAATGCAACTACACCATTGGAAGCATGATTTACGGCATTTTAGCATAATTCGTGCAAGCCACCCGCTTCAGCACAGGCGTTTACGCTGCCCACTTTTTCATTTTTTTCACACAATCAAGCGGCTCGTATGCTTTGGTCTCAGCGTGTGCGAGTATGTCTGCTGGTCTGTTGTCTGTTTGTTTGTGTCTTTGTTTATGTCACGCGTAATGAAGTGTCAGCGAAATGCAAATCCATCGTAGCCGATTTGGTAAGCGCAGCGCTTCCTCAAACCTTAGACTGGAAGATTTGGAATGACTATCGTTTTGCTTCTTCCTTTACTATGGCAAAGAACTATTCCAAACTTGGACACTGCATACCGTTGCTTTTCGTGTAGGCATTTGAAATTTTAACTGCCAAAAAACTATATCAGCCGTTACATGTATGTTTGTATGTGTGGCACATAAAAATGTAACTAAAAAATGGGGAATATTTAAAGAATTTCTCCTTTTGATGAATTTGAAATTTTTAAAAGCAAAGAATTACAAATATACCAATTGACATATTTACTTTTGTTGTTGTTGTAAGTGTTACACATTATTACATTACTCAGAGAAAAATTAAAAGTCGGTAATCGGGCATACTTTTCAATGAAATTTTAAGTATTTCTGCCATGAAAAAAGCTCCTAGTAAAGAACCAAATGCCGTTCGGAGGAAAAATATCAAGCCTTACGCCACAAATAGTAAGAGGAGCTTGGCTAAACACTCAATAAAGGGTGTAAGCGCCACTTATACGAGGGTTACCGTTTATATTTCGCGCCAATGATGAAAACGCAGTAAAATAATAAATGAAAATGGCTTTATTGTTTTCGAAAATATTCTACTTTCAAGTCAATATACTTCTGGTTTCGTTTGAAATGATTTTTTATTTTTTGTATTTTTTTTAACCCTTTGGGGACGGAGCCACCCGACGGGCGAGCGTCGCTGAGGACGAGAGGTATTGGAGTGCGCAGTAAAGAAAATAAATACCTTAAACGTTATAAAAACTAAGGATTTATTTAACACAAGAAATAAGTTCATAAAATCAAAAAATAATTCTAATCAAACTAATTGAAAAAAAAGAACAAGAAGAAGTTTGGTTGTGCTTATGTATACGTTTTATATCCCGGCATTATAGTGACGGCGAGTACTGTCTCTATCCAACGTATCATCTCTAGATCGCTTAGCCATCCTGCGTAAGCTAAAATATAAAATATATAAAAATCCTGCTGGTTTCTCTGGCAGTGACACTGAGAGACTGAAACGAAGAACTGAAATTTGTTCTGACTCTACCGTCATCTCACATCGTAAGTTTACATTATAAGGAAGATATGTATGACTTCATCGCTAATGACCCCTAATGTCTTTGAATGAAAACGTGACTCTTTTACTAATCCTATGTGTATCTTATCGCCCAGAATGACAGACGTCGCGAGCCTTACAGCTACGAACTAATTTGGACGGCTATATGCCGACACTCGTACCCAAAGAGTTAAGCCTATATTTATTTCAACTTTTGGAAGTTAAGCAGTGCTGCCTGATCTGCAATAAGGTCTCAGTTAGACGTCTAGGCTCCATTGTGTTGCCAGTGTTATGTATCTGGAGTCGAAGATATTATTTTATATAGTTCATAAGCACGTCTACGTGGGTTTTAACGAGCCGTTCAGCCTTTTGTCAGCTATATCATTCATGGATGAAAAATATGTTGATTCTAGGCACATTTGTTGAGTACCACAAAGAGCAGGGCAGTGGCAAAGTAAGCATTCCAAAGTACCCCGAGCGTTCGCTTCGTTGCATGAGTTACACGCATCGCTCTGGACTAATCACATTTCGGCTGCGTGAAGCACGAGCAAAAATAGTCGTTCGAGGATGCTACATTAGCGGATACCTGAGGACATGATGAATGGAGTTGGAGTAACTTTATCAACAGCTACAAACCAGTTCCTATCAGTTAAGTATTATTTAATCCAAGACAAGAATGTGGAATGCAAACCATAAGCGGTAAATTCCACTAGAAGCAAACGATTGCAATTTTGTTTTAGCTATAAATTAAATTCTTACGAAATCTGGTATCTTATTTTAGATGTCAAACAAGTCGATAGTTCAAATTCCAAACATTAGGCGGACCATCCGCTACATAAAAGGTGAAGTCCAAACTAAACAAGACTGGCATCATAAAAATGGTTTTGATGGCGCCATCTTCTTAATAAAAATCAAGACCTCGTTAAAGAGGCGAGAACGTCAAAGTGCGGAATAGAAGGCTCCAGACGGGCCACCACCCAAAAAATCGCGTTTGGAGAAGTCGAAAATCAAGTCGATGCTCATTTGTTTTTACGATTTTTACGATTCCAAGGGAATTGTCCACAAGAAGTTCGTACCAACGGGCCAAACCGTCAGTGCAATTTTCTATCTTGGCATTTTGAAGCGTTTGTTGCATCGCATTCATCGAATTTGCCCTGAATACCGCGAAGCAGGAAGGTGGCGCTTATTGCATGGTAATGCACCATCTTCACGATCCACTCTTGTGACTGATTTTTTGACTAGAAATTGCGTTTTAACCATCAATCACTAATCTTAATCGCCTGATATGGCTCCCTGTCATTTCTACCTTTTCGGAAAATTGCATTTGGTAGAGGCTACCCAAAGGGTTGTACCGACATCCTGAAGAACATTCCAGTCAATGACCTGAAACACTCTTTTGAAAAGGTTTTAGATCGATAGCGGACTTTTTTGAATAAATAAACTCGAAGTTATCAGAACAAAGCTCCTGTCGTTTCTATTTTAGCTCAGACTTGTTTATTTCGTAACTGTACATGGAGTCTACCATCAAGTAATCGGCTTCTTAAAATTCTTGTTGATGTGATGTGGCTTAGTTGTTTCCCTAGTAACGACTTTCAATCGCACATCGGATTAGACTTGTTTTGAAATCTTGTTTTCGCACAATAGATCCCTTTTCAGTGCCCAAGGTACATAATTTCTTTCCATTCCTCATAACTTTGCCCCTCAAATTTACTATAGCTTTAACAAATTCAATGCCTAGCACACGAGATATTCAGCTGAGGTGTATATCCAGTGGCATTTTCCCATACACAAAACGCCTTCTCGCCTGCCACTCAACTCAGCGTTTGCCAATAATGATAAAAAAGCTTTTAATGCTCCAATTTCGTTTGGCGGAAACTTCAAACGCTTCGCAGATGAGAAGAATTTGTTTATTGATAGACTTTTGATTGCAGACTTGGGAACCAATTCATCATTTTTCTATGTAAGCACGCGAACATCACTTGCCAGCCCAGGCAGGTATTAGAAGGTGAGGGGAATTCGGCAGCCAATCGCTGTGCATCCAGATCAATAATATGTAGCAGGAAGTTGTAAAAATTTTGTTGTTCTTTCCCAATACGTAGCCGTTTGCAAGGCACAGGCGTGCATATACTCGTATAATCGCATATCCCTGCGGGAAAAATTAATCAGGTATGCCAATTCGTAATCGATTTTTCTCCATTTTTTCATTTCTTAATAGTTATCTACGTATGCATGTATGTAAAGAATATTATTTATTATTACATACATATTTTATTAATATAATATTTGCGTATACATTTTCTTTGATTTATTTGTAAAAACTTTATATTTGATTGCAAATAGAATGCGAATGAAAATAAAGTAATGGAAGGAAATTTTTTGCAAACAAAGTTGTTGAGAACATATTTTAAATTTGTGTTGTCGGCTTCATTGGGAGGGATTTGCATGTGGCGGATCCGAAATCTAGCGCACAATCAGATATTCTGTGTTGCTCCGTATTTTCAAATTAGATCAGAGAATCGTCCTGGCTGCATCCAAGTGAGTGGCGATCAGGGACTTTCTCCACTTGCATGGACTTCTACATACAGTCTGTGTCAGAAGAAAAGAACCGGTTGTTGTTTTTGTAACTTCAAGATATATTTCGTTCTGATTTTTGCTGTGTAATAATCCCACTGTCGTCCGAATGGATACAAACGCTCCGGCTTTGAAAGTATTCGATGCGGTACCAGCTGGTGGTAGCAGAGGAAGAGCGCGGCCTCCTCTGCGTTGGAAAGATTAGGTGGAGAAGGACTTGGCTTCACTTGGTGTGCCCAACTGGCGCCGGTTAGCATGAGAAAGAAACG
The DNA here is from genome assembly GCF_027943255.1 of Anastrepha obliqua. Classification (NCBI taxonomy): domain Eukaryota; kingdom Metazoa; phylum Arthropoda; class Insecta; order Diptera; family Tephritidae; genus Anastrepha; species Anastrepha obliqua. The sequence continues at coordinate 137,757,656 of NC_072892.1, read as the reverse complement.
ACTGGCGCGCTTTGTTAAACTCGGCCAAAATCGCGTAAGCGGTTATAGCGCCAATTAAGAAGAAGGAGAAGAAGAATCCCACTCAAGGGCTACGACGCCAGTGCAACGCAACCAAACAAAAATGAGTGAGAAGTACGCGAAGCGTTTTGAGGCGGTATATTTATGCACGCATTCGAAAGGGCCGAAATTATCTTAGGCTGCGGCTGCAAAAGTAATTAAAAAATCAAAAAAGATGTGAAATCAGCGGTATAAGGTGTACAAAAATGTTGATGACTTTTCCGAGCGCGGTTTGAAGCGAGTGACGACAAAAAAGCAGGATAACTTCATCGTCGTCCAACTTTTTAAACGGGACCCTTCTTTTGCTAAAGAGGGAATAGATGTGAGTATCAATACCATCGAACGTCGACTGAAGGTGGCGAACATATCCCACCGTCCCACATCATCAAAACCACTGCTATCTGAAAAACACATTGAGAAACAAGAAAACAAGAAAATGGCATCACCATATTGGACTTGCCTTCCCTGACCCCAGACGCCAACCCCATTGAAAATGAGTGGGGAACTATGAAAACGCATCTTGCCGGAAGGTCAGTCCATGATTTAAAGCAACTTGTGCGTCAAATTCGTAAAAGCTAGTCCTGTTTGTCGGCGAGCTATGCAGAAGAAGATGTCAGGCTATACTCGACAACGAAGAATACTACACGGCTTACTGAGTAATTGCGTAGTTGTGTACAACAAAATTTTAAATATATATCTTTTATACTTCATGAATAACCGCGGTTCCGTTTTTCTGCCACAGACTTTATCCTGAGGACAAAACGAAGTACTTCCTGTTATCAAACAAACAGTCGGCGCACTCGCGTATCGGCACCCAAGTCACTGTTGACCGTTATGATTTCGAGGTTGTAACAGACTTCGTTCATCTAGAAACCAGCATTAACACCAATAAATCTCTACAATTGCCCAAAAGTTATTGCTACCCGTTCCCAATCACCCGATCTAAGCCCTATAGAAAATTTATGGGAAAGCTTACAGGAAGAATGGTTGAAAATCGGGCCAGATTATACGCAAAAGTAATTAAAAACATACAAAAACGTTTATTTGATTTTTTTAAAAACAATGGATTCAGTATTTAATATTAATTTTAAACATTTTTATATAATTATTTTGCCACTGTATTGAAAACCCGCATATAAATGTTGTATGAGTTTTTGACTATTTTGTGTTTTGTTGTTCTATTTTGTTTACTATTTTTTGACTACTGCAAATATATTGAATTGAAATAAATATGTCTAATTCTTATCTAATGAAAAAATGTTTCTTTTTTTATTTTTAGGTCAATCAAGTTTAGGACCATATAATAGATTAGATTATTTTAGATTTGTGGGGGAATAGATTTCAGTAGAAAGAATAGAGATAAAAAAAATATAAAAAGTGGATGGTACGCCGGATAAATTAGTTTGAGGTCCCTCTTCCCCAAATCTCTTGAATTCATTGATGAATCTTAAGAAATCCGGAAGAGTATGAACTTTATCCATGCTCAGTATATCGCAACCCAATATCATAAGTCTGATTCTGGAAAACGCCGGACAGCTACAGAAAAAGTACTCTGCAGTATTGTCATTCACAAGACAGGATAGGCATATCGGGCTGTATACGACCCCTATGGCAGTCATATACTGACTAAAGACGTGGTGCCCTGTGATTACACCCACCAGTACTCTCAGGACCTTTCTGCTCAGTTTTACGATAAAGGTCGCTATTTTCCTGTTTGGTTCACTTGGCTGCCTCTATGGGTAGACCTCATGAAGTCGTCAATCCATAGTTGAATCGATGCGGAATTGACACCTAGAAAGGGTTCAGGGCCTAGTGGCATACTTGCAGAGCCTTGATTAGCCAATTTATCAGCTAACTCGTTCCCTGTAATACCACAATGTACAGGCGCACAAATAAGATTAACTTTGTTGTGTTTTGCAACACTGTTCAGTTTTGTCTAACATTCGCCGACTAACTTCGAAGAGCAGCGTGGGTTAGCAAGGGCTTTCAGTGCAGCTTGACTGTCACTACAAATTCCAATACGGCTATCAAACCACATTTTATCAATTAGCCAGTACGCCACATTCAAGATGGCATAGAGTTCCGTAAGGAATACCGTGGCCATCTGCCCTGCTGCATAGGAGTACTTAGTGTCTTCGTCTAAGTATCATCCAGATCTGTCGATGTACAAAGTGTGCTGATATCCCGTTAATAGGTTCTCTGGACTTAACCATCGATCTCTAACTGGGATCAAAACATCATACTTCCTACCGAAGCTAGCGACAGGCACCCGATTGTCCACTGGCATCGAGAACAGTGTGCACCGCTCCGAGCACTGGTGGTAAATCTGACAGTGGCCAGTGCTTTCTTCCATTTAACTTGAGCCTGCATGCTGCCATCATCGACCATATAATAAAAACCCTCTTTAGTCCGTTGAAGCTATTAAAGAGGATTGCAGGTGTCCTGAAAGGACTGACAGCAGAAGACGTCCAGTATAACTTCGAACAATGAAATACTTGCTTAGGGCGTTGTGTCAACAGAGCAGAGGCGTAATGGTATATTCAATGCGGTAATAAGTAAATATGAAATATGGAAATTTATGAAATATAAAATGAGTTCCAGCTTCAATTGTTGGCACGACATGCATAATTTTTTTTTATGCAGCCATTATTATAGCATCACCAAGATTTATATTTGGTTTCGCTTAATTTCAAAAGACCGCACCTACAAAAACACCCTTTAGTAGAAGTATTCTAAATGAATAGGCCATAGTTTCAATGGTAAAAGAATGTCATTCAAATTCGTAGTTCAATAGCATCAGGTCATTGTATCTTTAAAAAGTATTTGAATTGCAGTCCTCTCCACGGCTAGCATCGATGCCACTGCATGTCGGATACTCCGGTGGCGGCCCACTATCGTCAAACGTAATGCGTCGTTGGTGGTTGTATCGCACATCGTCGTCGCCTTTGCCTAACTGCTCCATATTATCTCTGGTTCACGCGCTAACCAAATTGAATTTCCTAGAATGATGCTGCTATTACTACCGCTGCTGCTGCTGTTGACTCATCCAATTGAATTGCAGTTGATTGGCCACAAGGCAAGTGCCTCGTTAGCGGAAGCTCATCGCTGAATTTGACTTTGACTTTGTGACGCTGTCAGTGACTTTGATTTTCTGCTGCTGCTTCCTACAAATTTGGTGCTCGTTTTCGTTTCATTACGTAACGCGTTGTCCACGACAATGTCAGCGGGTAACGAAAACGACAGCAGTTGCCATTGTAGCGCGACAAGTACGCATGCGCCTTTGTCAAATATTTGCATTCGTATATCCTTGTGTACACTAAATTAAATTACTCCCAAGTCTGCACTCGCAACAGCTTTGCGAAAAGCGTTTGGCGTGCAATTACTAACAAAGCGCGAACCGCAATTTGCAATGGTAGCCGTCGCAGCCGTCATGCGATGCGTTTGAGACAGAGTGTTGTGTGCGCACAATTGACAGGAACGACTGAAGTTGAGGAGTGGCATTACTTTTGCGATAAATACGCAATACCGTACAACAGAATGCAACTTTTTTTCGAAATAACGAAGTTTCGCTGCTGCCATACAGTGAAAGGGTAGTGGAATAATATCTCTCGAGCGCAGTTTTATATAGAATACGTTTGAATTTTCTTTGTGAGGGGGGTAAAATTTTATTCTAACTTAATCAAGAAAAAATAAAAATTGTAACCAAAGTTTGCAGAAAATTTTAAGGTCGGAAAAATTTTTGCAATTTCTGTGCAATTTTTAATCTGTGCAAAATATACCATCAAAAACATTCTGAATATTTTTAAAAATCACTGTATATAATACAAAAAAACGATAGTCGATAACTATTTGTTTTTATTACAAATATGAACCAGACTTTTGGCATTTTGCCAGATGAAAACAAACAGAGTTCATAAGTGGTTTCAGAGATGGTTGTGAGGACATAAATGGCAATGAACAAACGGGCCGCTCAAAATCAGTTGATTATCTCGAAAAAAGGACTAAAAATTGCTCAGACTTCAACATTCGAAAGACCCCATTAAAGAGGCGAAAAAAGACGAGAACTTCCTTTACAACGTTGTCCCCAGACCAGGCCCCAGACGGACCACCATCCAAAAAATCGCATTTGGAGAAGTCAAAAATCAAGTCGATGCTCATTTGTTTTTACGATTCCAAGGGAATTGTCCACAAGGAGTTCGTGCCAATGGGCCAAACCGTCAATCCAATTTTCTATCCTGGCACCCTGAATACCGCGAAGCAAGAAGCTTATTGCATGACAATGCACTACCTCATTGATCTACTCTTGTGACTGTGTTTTTGACTAGAAATAGCATTTAACCATCAATCACTTATCGTATTCGCCTGATACGACCTCCTGTGACTTTCACCTGCTCAGAAAATTGCATTTGGCTATGAAAAGAAAACGTTGTGCGTCCGTACAAAAGGCTGATGCCGACATCCTGAAACACTCTTACGAAAATCTTTTAGATCGCGCAAAACAGTGTATCGAGGCAAGAGGGAACTATTTTGAATAAATAAACTCGAAGTTATCAGAACAAGGCTCCTGCCGTTTCTATTTTAGCTCAGTCTTGTTTATTTTGGGTGGTTTTGTATATAAAGGGTGGTTAAGTTTCAAGGGCCGGTGTTGATTTCGAATAAAATATAATTTTTTAGGAAATTATTATCATTTCTTTTTATTATTATAATATTTGTATAGCTCAATTACGCTTAGAACAAAATATCGGCAAAATGGCCACCGCGGCCTCGGCGGCACACCTCCATCCGATGGTCCGAATTTCCGATGACGCTGAGGAATAAATGAGGTTCTATGCCGTTAATGTGCCGAATTATCTCATCTTTTAGCTCTTGAATTGTTGCTGGCTTATCGACGCACACCTTTTCTTTCAAATAACCCCAAAGAAAGAAGTCCAACGGTGTCGTTGCAGTTTAGGTGAGGTTCACATTCAACATCGGCCCCTGAAATTTAACCACCCTTTATATTTATGACCTGCCCTTTTTCGGTTATTTAAGTTATGCGCCGGGTACTTAACAGGTAAAGTTTGCCATAGGTGTTTTGTTTTGTTGGACTACCTGCTGAGTCTTCTGCAATAAGTTATTCTAAGAATATTATAAGACATCTTTTCGAATAGCTTGAAAGAACACACACAAAAATTTTTGTATGATGTGACTTAGGAAGCACCTAGTGAAAAATCGTGTATTTAAAATTTAGACTGGTTAAAACTTGGTTCAAATTCTACTATAAAATTACTTTAATTAAAAAAAGAAAAAAGCTCTAACTCTGAACTTATACATATATAACAGAACTTTCAGTTTTGTTCTGAGAGTCCTTTTTCTATGATCGATATAACCAGTTTTCACCACCAATTTTGTCACTAACTTTTGAATAGTCATGCGGATTCATTCGGAGGATTATTTTCACGATCAACAAAAAGAATTAAGAACTTTACGATCTGTTGTTTTTAAAGATGACCCATTTTCATAATAAGTTTCAATAATTTTGAAGCGTTGTTCTGTCGTGTAAAATTGTACAACTGCCTACTTGACAAATGCTAAAGATGGCGTAAAAAATGTGCCGTATGGGAATGATTCACTACTGACATCTAGGCGTCATTTTGGAAAGACTTATTATGACCATTATGAGCGTAACTTATGAATAGCAATTTTTCTCAGAATTGATGTAGAATTACAATTTAGTGTCGTTCTTAGTCGGAACATTGGGCGCAGTTCTTCATTTCTTATGTATTTTGGTTTCACGGCTAGGCTATAAACCCTGCGCAACCAAACGTACGTCAGTGGGGAAAGCATTGGAGAATACATATTAGGGTATCCAGTGCTGCCTGTCATATCACATTTTATAGCGAACCGCGAGCTCCAAGTACAGACACCCGCTTACGACCGCATTTCGCATGATGAATCAGATGTCGAGGAGAGTTAGTTTTTTAACGAAGTTTACAGGTCCGACGGCGATATTTCATTTCTCTCCTACCACCCATATCTGGGAGGCCTTCTGCTATCCGCTACTAGGGAACGCATATTCTAGGCATAATAGGCTCCCCTGAGGTAAGGATTTGCGTCCGCCATTTTGAATTTTGTAATTTAGATCCTTGATTCGTATTCAGTGACATCTGAGATGCTTCGCAGCCACTTTTCGTAGAGTTTGATTTCATTTGAATGATTTCTGTCCTCTGTATTTGAGCTGGTGATTTTGAATTTTGCAATTCCAATTGAAAATTTAAGTTTAGCAACTATAAATTTCAGGAACTAATAGGACTATGAATAAGTTCCTTGCGGTTTTACAACAGATGGCGTAACTTGATTATTATTCCATCGATCCACATTTCCAAACATTCATTGGAGAGCTACTGTCGTAAGGCACAAACGTCAGTATAAGTTTTTTATTTGAAGAGTAAACAACAATATTTTTACCATACTTGAAAATGTCGAATTTCGTGCCAAATAATGTGTTTTTGCGGGGAATTTTTTAATATGAAGAAAAAAGCAGCCGAAAGTCATCGTATCTTGGTGGAAGTTTATGGTGAGCATGCTCTAGCTGAGCGAACGTGCCAGAAGTGGTTTGCACGCTTTAAAAGTGGTGATTTTGGCTTGGAAGACGAAGAACGCGAGGGTGCGCCGCCAAAGTTCATGGATACCGAATTGGAGGAATTGCTCGATCAAGATCCGGCTCAAACGCAAGAAGAGGTTGCAAAAACTTTGGGAGTTGATCAATCAACCATTTCCAAACGTTTAAAAGCCATGGGAATGATCCGAAAGGTAGGCCATTGGGTGCCGTATGAATTGAAGCCAAGAGACGTTGAACGCCGTTTTATGGCATGCGAACAACTGCTTCAACGGCACAAAAGAAAGGGTTTTTTGCATCGAATTGTGACTGGCGATGAAAAGTGGGTCCATTACGACAATCCAAAACGTCGGGCAACGTATGGATACCCTGGCCATGCTTCAACATCGACGTCGGCGCAGAATATTCATGGCCTGAAGGTTATGCTGTGTATCTGGTGGGACCAGCTGGGTGTTGTGTATTATGAGCTACTGAAACCGAATGAAACGATTACGGGGGATGTCTACCGACGACAATTGATGCGTTTGAGCCGAGCACTGCGAGAAAAACGGCCGCAATACGCCGATAGACACGACAAAGTTATTTTGCAACATGACAATGCTCGGCCACATGTTGCACAAGTGGTGGTCAAAACATACTTAGAAACGCTCAAATGGGATGTCCTACCCCACCCGCCGTATAGTCCAGACCTTGCGCCATCCGATTACTATCTCTTCCGATCGATGCAACATGGCCTGGCTGACCAGCACTTCCGTAATTACGATGAAGTCAAAAAATGGATCGATTCGTGGATTGCGGCAAAACCGACCGAATTTTTCACAAAGGGAATCCGTGAATTGCCAGAAAGATGGGAAAAAGTAGTAGCAAGCGATGGACAATACTTTGAATATTAAATTTGTAACCATTTTACGTCAATAAAGTTTCAAATTTCGAAAAAAAACCGCACGAACTTATTCATAGTCCTATTACTAAATTATAATTTGCTCTGAAAGGGTCAATATAAAAATAAATTTTATTTTACGAACAAATCGCTATTCCATGCGAGCGAGTATCTGAGAAGTCTGTCAGTCTCCATGTCATCAGTTGAGCGTTAAAATTTCGAAAATGCGGTGAACTTAACATGTAAAAAATTATCAAATCCGTTATCGAGTTCTGTTTATTTATTCCATTTTAATGTCTTTATTTGTAGCTGATCAAAATTTAAATGGTAGTTGCTATTCCTCAAATGGAAATGCGTGTTTTATATAAAAGTAGTAATTATTTGCGTTAATACATTGATTTCAGTTGAATGCTAGGACAAGCCTCGCCAAGCGTAACACGTAAGGGGAGAGGCGGCGGCAATAGAGCTGAAATTGCCAAGCTGGAGGAGGAAATGCCTGTCTAATCGTCGCTGTATTATTTATTTTATTCTAATAATTTATTCTAATAACAGGGCCTTCATTACTGGCTGTTGGCTTTGTTCGCTACCACCACCAGCACCGCCGTCGTCACCGCTTGACTAGTCACTCAGCCTAGCGTGTTGGCGGCAAAGGCTTACGTGTATTCGCTCAGTTACTTGGCACATCCATACACACTTTCAAAGCAATCTTATTGGGCCGCTTGGCATGCACTGGCTGTTGGTATTATGAGGCGAGTGATTATGACGCACGAACAGTTAAATTGATGGCAACAGAGGAAACAACATTTGCAACAGTGACTACATAAACTGCGCTACTTTTTGCTGCTGTTGCTGATCTCTGCCATAAAAATCCCATTGGCGTATATGTACAGCAAAGAGGTATGAAGAAAGGTCAGTGGCCTTGCAACTTGCCGCCACATTCTCAAACGTTTGCGTTCTAGGTTGCAAGTATCTACAGTCGTATGTGCGATGCCAGCAAAGTGGCAAATGGCAGAGCAATTAGTTTATTCACTTAGCTTCTCGGCTTTTCTTGCAAGCAGAAATGTGCGCTGCTGCATGGAAAAATCTAATTTAATTACAACTAAATCAACTGCCAGAGTTCAGGCGGGTAGGCTGGTGGTAATACGAGCACACATAGAGTTGGTAACTATCACGTGTTGCAAATAGCTGCAATAATTATTTTTTTTTTGCGCCGTCTTTTCGCTCTAACATCATATGACATTTGACAAAATGTATCGCTGGGAGTTTTTAATTTTTTTTTGTTTGTTTTTTATTGCATGCTAGTTTTATTTTTATTTTAATTCTATTTTTTTGCTTGATCATGTGAGCCACTTTTGACTGCAGCTAGCAGCTGTTGCCTTTCCGTTGGCTGCACTAATTAAATTAATTAAAAATAATTATTTCTCACTTAAATGCCGTATGGGAAATTTTCGCCTGATTTCTTTGAGTTAGTAAGTTTAATTGCCCATTAAAGGCGTTTGTCAGCGCCGTACTTCGCTCGAGGGTTGGAAGTTTGCACTGTTATTGACGGCTTAGCGCCACAGCAGGCTGGTGTCACGTCGACATACCTGGAGTTTTGGTGGTCACCATAGTTGGGGAATTTACAAGATACAAGATGCCAGAATGCTTCCTTTTATTAAAAACAAACAAACATGAATATGTATGAAATGTAAGCAGAAGTGCAGTAGTCACTCGCTTATGTGAACAAATTCAGATAGTGCACCTTGAACTCATTTATTTATACAGATATGTGAAGAAAGTTTCAGCAGAGAAGTGGAAGTAGCGCAGACATTTTATTTAAGCCTGAATTAATGTGGTTTTATTATCAATTTACCACACATTAGAGTTGAATATAAAAATATGAGTATTAAATGCAATAAGTTTGAGTATTAAATTATTTTTCTAGTTGGTGCTGCCACCTATTTTTTATTGCGAAAGTAGCAACTTATCCCTCATTTCCTTCAAATATTATTGTAAACGAAAGGTATGAAATGCAATAAGTTTTAGTATTAAAACATTTTTTTGCTGGTGTTGCCACCTATTTTTTTAATGTGAAAGTAGCAACTTATCCCTCATTTCATTTGAATATTATTGTAAACGAAAGGTATGAAATGCAATAAGTTTTAGAATTAAAATATTTTTTTAGCTGTTGTTGCCACCTATTTTTTTAATGCGAAAATAGCAATTTATAACACATTTCAGTTGAATATTATTGTAAACGGAAGGTATGAAATACAATAAGTTTTAGAATTAAAATAATTTTGTAGCTGGTGTTGCCACCTATTTTTCTAATGCGAAACTAGCAATTTGTTACACATTTCAGTTGAATATTGAAATGTAGATATCAAATGCAATAAGTTTTAGTATTAAAATATTTTTTTAGCTGGTGCTGCAACCTATTTCTTATTGCGAAAGTAGTAATTTATCATACAAATTAAGTAGGATGTTGGTATCATCCAAATTATGACTGCGAACATTTTGGTTGAAAAGTAGATATATTTTTCATGGAGTTGCAACTTATTTTACAATTCGAAAATAAATGGAATTGTCTTATAATATAAAGCGCATATGGATGTACATTAAAATAAAAAAAAAAAAAAAAATTTCTTTTCCAAAAATTGTTTTAGAATTTTTTATAAAATTTTAAGCAATTAATTTTATATGCAAGCGAAGCCACTAGCACCATCTAGTTTTATCCATATTTGCATATATTTGGATGTTCGTGTTTCTCGAATGCTTTTTCTGTGCATATAGTATTTTAGTAATATAGTAATTTTATAAAAAGCAGCCAAAATTCCTGCCAGTATCTCAGCACCCCACGCACCTACTATATAAATACAGGGTATCCAAGTTGACTAAGGTATTAACGAAACAATCATTTGCATAGATACCCTTGAATATGCCCAATGTATGGGTGAAATAATTATTTATAAGTGACATAGTTCAGTGAGGCAAACTAACAGGTGGCGCTAAAGTAATCCTCCTATCAGAAAATGCTATAAATTTTGCGATTGGCCCCTAATGTCAGTTCTTTTTCGACATTTGTGTTGTAAACACATGCGAAATACACGTTAATAAACAATGTTACGCTACACTGCTCCCGAATGCGGAATATTGCTGACTATTTATTTGACCAATAATCGGTCGGTGACTTTGGCACAACGTGAATTTTGTCGTAGATTTCCTCGTCGTCCAACGCCTACTGGTGAAACACTGCGACGTTTAGCCGCTCGCCTCGAAGAGACTGGCACAACACGAGATGCTGCCAGGCGTGGCAGACACCGGAGTAGCCGTTCTGCAGAGAATATTGCTGCTGTAGCCGAGGATGTCATGGAAGCGCCGTCGACATCGACCAGACGACGTGCCACGCAAATGGGTATCAGTCGACGGTCTTTACAGCGAATTTTGGTACAAGATTTGAAGATGTTTCCGTACAAAGTCCAGACGGTGCACCAGCTGTTAGCTGCTGACCGCCAATCGCGTCTAACATACGCTCAAGCCATCCTTAATCTTCACCAAGAGGAAGATGATTTTTCATCAAAAATAATCATGAGTGATGAGGCCCATTTCATCTTAGCGGGTACGTAAATAAGCAAAATTTACACTTCTGGGGCACTGAAAATCCGCGTGTAACCCACGAAGAGCTATTACACCCGCTCAAAGTCACTGTATGGTGTGCTGTTTTCGCTGGAGGAGTCATCGGACCTTTTTTCTTCGAAGACGTCGCGGGCCAAACGGTTACTATGAATGGTGAGCGCTACAGAGCAATGATCAACGAGTTCTTTTTGCCGCAACTCAATGAATTGGGATTGGAAAACATGTGGTTCCAACAGGACACACTGCACGTGCCACAACCGATATGCTGAAGGATGCATTTCCCGGGCGCCTAATCTCCCGTTTTGGCGATTTGCACTGGCCAGCAAGATCGCCTGATTTGACCGCTCCAGACTTCTTTTTGTGGGGCTTTTTGAAGTCGCGGTCAAAGTCGCGGGCTTATGTCAACAAGCCTCAGACTCTTGCAGCTCTTAAAGACAATATCCATCAAGAATGTGAGGACCTATCGCCGGAAGTTTTGGTCAAAGTGATTGAAAATGCCATAAAAAAGGCTCAAATGGCAATCAACTGTGGCGGCGGCCATTTACATGGCATCATATTCTCGACTTGATGTAAAAAAAAAAAAAAAATGAAAATACCAAATAAAAATAATCCCCAAGAAGAATCAAAGTTTTTTATTTTTTTTTTAATTACAGCCAAAAAACATCGCAAGGTTACTTTTGCGCCACCTTGTACTCAAAAAATTTGTTTGTTTTCATATTATAAGTAAAATTTATGGAGAATCTAAAAAATGCATTCATTTACGGAGAATATATGCATTGAGAGAGTATGATTATTGCATATTTTATCTCACACCCTTTCCCCTTTATTTCAATAACGTTTTCACCTCCGGTCGTAATACATCTATGTATAGTGACTTCAGTGTTCTGAAATTTGTATATATTTTGTAAAAACAGAATACAAGTTTTTGCCTTGAGTTCAAACTATTACTGGATGTGCATGTAAGCGAGCGACTACTGTGCCACTAATTGCTCACTAAACGCCTAATATTTTATGTACAATAAATGCGTATAAGATGCATATGTATGCATAAGTATGTGCAAGTAGGTGTACATTCCGTATCTCTTACTAAGTAGCCGCTTTGTTGATAATGAAATCATAATTGAAATATTGTAGTATGCGAAAATACGTGCGTATATATGCATGTAAGTATGTAAATCAACACATGTAAGCACATTCTTGTGGGCGGGGCAATCACTCTCAGCATATTTTTCATGTGAAATGTGTGTATTATGTCAAAGGTGTAGTCGAAGGTATTAATTTTATAAATATAATTTAACTTTTGTGAAGAAATTCCCGTGCCATGGATTTGGTTCGTTTATTTTGCTATGTTTATGATTTAATGAGCAGCTCTAACTTTTTCAACCAATATTTGAGTAAATGCTTCCTTATCTAAAAGTTCTATGTCTTTCTAAGGGATTATTAGGCCCATGAGGGGATTTCCATTCACTCTTTTAAGATTATTCTAGATTTTCCAATTACATCGAATCGTCAGCCTGAATTCGGGTATCCCTTTCAATGTTTGTATGATTTAGTTGACCTCAGGGTTCGTTTGTGTTGGAACTGAGGTAAAAAGGCAAATCTCAGTATTAACATATAGAAGGTGAAGCAAATCGATAAAAAGAGTAACATCAAAGATTTTGAACACTCGTATAGGACTCCAAAAAGGAAAGACAAGTGAGACTTATTTTTCATTTTTTAGAATTCGTTGGGCTTTATGGACTATAATAGCGACAAAGTGCTGGAAAGTGTTTTTTTTTTTTTGTAGATGTACATTTGTACGTGCATATTATAATTCATTGGAGAATGTAGTGAATTCAATTTATTAGAAACAAATTAATTGTGTACTTTTTTACGTTATCGCCCACTATTTTCGTCTAAGAAGATGTTTACTGAAATTTCACAAAGAAAAAAAAATTTAAATAAATATAATTGATTAAATTAATAATTCATTAAATGATTATTAAGGATAATTACATTTTTTTTTAATTATTTTTCAAATAAAAAAATTACGAAACTAAAAATTTAATACAATGCGAAAAAATGTGAAAATCTGGGCACTGAAGTTCCTAGTAGCCAGTGTGCTAATTAAGTTAAGGTTATATTGTATATATCCCCATATATATATAAAATAATTATGATAATCAGGAACAAAAGAGCAGGTGCCACACAATTCTACATACAACTCTTCGCCTTTCACAAATAGGTATTTTTCCTAAAAAATAAAATATTATGATCATTGCTTTTTTTTATAAATAGTACATGAGTATATAGGCAAATAAAAAAATGCAATGAGGCTCACCATTGTATGCTTTGAAATACACTTTATTATTCAGTATAGTCTCCCTGAACTTCAATACAATTGTTTCAACAAGATTCTCGTTTGTGAATTCCCTCCTTGAAGTGAGTATCTGGAAGGGCTGTAAAATTCGCCCCCACAACTATTATGACCTCAATATTTGTTGAAAAACACTTTTCATGTATGATTTTTTTTTGGTCTGGACACAGATGGAAGCCACTAGAAGCCAAATCTAGTGTATACGGTGGATGCTTCAACAAATTCCAACTTTAATTCATTGATTTTAGCCATTGTCAAAATGCTTTTGTCCTGTTGAAAAAATAATTTTTTTCTTTTGAAAACTGGGTGCTTTTTCACAAATCCTTTCCTCCAGCTGGCAATAATATTCGGAATTTATTGTTTTACCAGACTGCAAATAACCCACAAACAAACTTTCTTTCACATCCCAAAAACTTGATGCTAACGCCTATTGGGGCGATTTCTGGACACGAACTCGTTTTGGAGCCGAAGTACCAGGTTCACACCACTCTTTAGCCTCCTGTTTAAGGACTACCCCAACAAAGTGCTGCTAATCAATTTACCTGCCTTAAATTTAGTAGGGAAACACGTGACCGCCTCGGCTCTCAGACTCAAAAGTACGGCGCTATGGAAAGAACGGTGATTTGGCCACGCTTCTATTTTGCACTCTCTGAATAGTTACAAACAAGAAGTAGACACACTATTCCTAGACTCACCATCGACAGGCTCTTGAGCACGAGTATGCCGTGAAAAAGGGAATGGTATACACCAAGGCCGTGGAGAAGGGGGGAATTAAATTTTTATACAGATGATTCCAAGCTAGACGAAAATATGGAGTATTTTCGAAGGAATTAGGACTGAAACTATCCGTTCGACTACCTGCGTCTATCAGGCAGAGGTTCTAGCCATAAAAGAAGTGACTACATATCTAAATACGCACGCAGTAACAAACCCGACTATAAATATATACTCGGATAGCCAGGCGGCCATTAAATCAATGAATGCGGCTATACTAAGATCGAAGGCTGCACAGGCATGCTGGGCAGCCCTAAATGATATTAGTGCCATATTCAAGGTCAGCCTTATTTGGGTTCCGGGGTACAGAGATATTGAGGGAAATTGTAAAGCCGATGAGCTAGCCGGGAAAAGTACTGCTCTTCAACTACTCAGTTGTAAAAGTACCATTGGAATACCCATGACCACGAGTAAACTAATAATCAAAAACAACGTTATCCAAGAGACCAATAGGTCATATAGAAATGAAGATACGTATCTTACAGCTAGGCTTCTATGACCGCAAATAAACGAGAAAAGGACAAGGAAATTGCTTAACCTCTCAAGAGATGATATATCGAAGGTCATGGCTTGTATAACCGGTCATTAGCTATTTGGCAGGCGTTCCTCTGGACTAGAGATGAGGAAGAGGAAGAAACAGTTGAACACTTCCTTTGCAATTGTCCAGCCCTAGCTAAAATCACAGCAGGCTGTATAGGAAATACTTTTTCAATTCTCTTACAGAGCTCTCTGGCGTGGGGATGAGATCAATTCTACGTTTCATAAGAGCCACGAAATGGTTCCACGAAGGAATCACAACGGACCTGTATGGTTTAAGTGAGTTGGTCGTACAGACCGATTACCACCATAACCTAACCTAACCTAGCCTGTTGTTTTGATTTAGGATCATGGTGATAGACTCAAGTCTCATTCATAGTGATCAGTCGCCGCCCACTTAATCCTTTAGAAAACATTCTCAATAATGCCGTGAAGGTCACATTCGAATGTGTTTTTGTTCCATTGTTAACAAATGGGCTTCTGCTAAATCTCTTCCAGTCACTCGATGATTTTCCAATATGATATCCTGTCTTTTTTCTACGATTTCTGGTGTTGTTGCTGTTTTTGGACGTCCTTGACGTGGATCCGACCACGTTTAAATTCAGTAACCCATCCTTCTACTATACTAATTGATGGCGAAAAGGCCTTATAACCTTTGAACATTCATTCACAAATTTCCTTTGCTTTTCAATCGTCCAAAAATAAAACTTCAATCACGTGGCTCGTCGATACTAAATTGCTTGTAAGGAAAGAATGAATTGACAATTGAAATGACACTTCACATACGTTCATGTGAAGAATATACCAACATAACAAAAAAAAAAAAAATGCCTTGTCTTATCGAGCCGAAAAACTTATTTAACAACCTAGTAAACAATAAAGCATACAGGGTTGCTCATATTCGACGGACCCATCTGGCAACCCTGTATCTTTTAAAGGAGACGTCAGAATGCTTAATGACATACCGCGTTGGAAGCGTCAGTCCAAGCAGATTTTTACTATGGAACAGTACACGCCATGCGAGCGCTCCCAAATTTTTGAAATTTACATTCAACAAAAGAACCCAAAATAAGAAGAAGAAGAACAAAATCATCATGTCCGATGAGGCTCATTTCTTATTGAATGGGACGGTAAACAAGCAAAATTGCCGTATTTACGCCACTGAAAATCCTCACGAAATTCAAGAGGTACCTCTTTACGACGAAAAAGTCACTGTTTGGTGCGGCGTTAGTGCGAAAACGATTATTGGGCCGTTTTTCTTCGAAAATGAAGATGGTCAAGCTGTTACCGTCAATCAGGAGCGTTATCGCGTTATGATAACCACCTTTGTGATGCCAATTATACGTCGAAAGCGTATGAGACAGTTCTGGTTTCAACAAGATGGCGCTCCACCACACACAGCTCGCACCACAATCGATTTTTTGAAGAAATTGTTTCCTCGTCGTTTGATGTCGAAAATTGGCGATTTTGACTGGCCACCGCGTTCGCCCGATTTAACGCCATCTGACGTCTTCTTGTGGGGATATTTAAAATCAAAGGATTATATTAATAAGCCAAAGACCATAGAAGAGCTCAAGAACAACACGCGTGAGGAAATAGCCTCTATTCCAGCCGAAATGTTAGCTAAAACTATGGAAAATGCTGCAAAACGGGCACAATACGCCGTACAGGCTCAAGGCGGCCATTTGAGAGATATCATATTCAAAAAGTGATGTCAACAAATCTACTTGAATCAAATAAAATGATTATTATCGTCAACACCAAAAAAATTGTGTTTTTCTTTGATTTAAAAAAAAAACACATGGGTCCGTCGAATATGGGCAACCCAGTATTAGGGATAGCTTAGAAATATCCTGCTTGAGCTGCAGTGAAAATTTTCATCAAATACATTTGGCACTTAACGTGTTAATAGTAAGGCTGTGCATTTGAGTAATTTAATATATTTATTGTTTTGATTTTCAGACTTTCATGACCAATGTCGTAACTTTAGGTATTTCGAAGTTCACCGGGTACTGCTAGTAATAATAATAAACTATGAAATTCAAGTTAATACCATTTCAATAGCCATTTTATGAATTATTGGTCGTTAACAAATCCGCGGCAACAACACAAGGCGCTATAATGCCATGTAAACACCGGGTAAGTCGTGATCTCTCGTTAATGTTTTGCATGTGACTTAACACCAGAATACCTGCATACCTGCATACCTGAATACCCTGATACCTTGACATCTCATTGCCATAATGCCTTATTGCCTTAATGCAACACTAACACAGATTGCGGCAGTTGACTGAGGAGAAGCAGGAGGTATTACCTATTTGTAGGGCAGCGGACAGCTTTGGCTGTCAGCCGCTTTTGTGTGTCCCTATTGTGGTCTGGACAGTGGATGAAATGAAGACCTTCACACCATGTTAGAGCTGACGAGGCAAAAAGCCGCTGACAATGAACTGTTTAATAACTACAAATGTATGTGCAATAATGTGCGTTCAGTTGCAAACTACGACTGACGACTACGTTGACGCTGACGCTGTCGTTGATGCTGATGCTGATGGTGATGGGAATAGAGGCTGTTGATGAGGCTGCAGCTGAAGCTGGAGCTGCTGTTGCTGCCAAGGTCACGGACGAGATTACTCAAGCATTAATTAACAAAGGCAATAAATGCCACAGAGTGCACTGTGCTGGGCTATAAATAGCGTCAGGTTAGTTGGACTGGACGAATACGGATAAATATTTACAGCAAAAAAGAAATTAATAAAAATAAGTAATATCCAAAGAAAACTCAAACCAAACCACTTCGCGTGCCCCAAGTAATAAGTACGTCCATATGTATGTAAGTATGTATGTGTGCACATTTAGCTACATACATCCATATGTGTAGGCCAGCGCTGTGTCTGGTTGTAAAATGTAACAAAAAAACAACAAAGGGGCGATCAAATCGAAATCGATATATAGAACATTTGCTATTTTAAGTGCAAAACACAGGACGACACGATCAATTGTCGTTTCGAATGCTTTGCGAAAACCGCAGAGGGGTGTCCTACGCGCCTCTACTCGCCGCCCTACCGTCAGGTGCATCAGCGCGGGAGGCGGCAGCCCATTGTGTGCGCTGAAAGGATTTCTTGCAATTGCCATAAAGTTGCAGGCGATGCAATAAAAATAGCTGACGTTCATATGCCAACTGAGTGCCGCAATTGGTGATAGCATGCGGCGAGCAGAGGTTAGAGTGACTTGGGGAGCGCCCGGCTTTGTTTAGCTTTGGTTGGCGTGCGTGTGGATTAGCAAATGATGACAAGAATTTTAATGGTTTGTGGCATGACTAGCAACGGACAGGAAAAGAGGGCAAAGGGACGCGGTGGCTGTGGCGGCTGAAGCCCTACAACTAAACTGCTGTTTTTATGGCACTGTTATTGCAGTGGCCCATCGATGTGTATGCCATAAAAACAGCACAACTCAAATTGCACCAATTTTCAGTAGAACCAAGTAATACCTGCACATTTCGTAAATTAGCAATCTTCTTCTTTAATTTAGTCTTATCCCATGACGGGTCGGCTCTTCTTCTGCAAATTCTCCAGGTCACGTGATCCAGAGTTGTCTCTTCGCTGACGTTGCCGCATCGCATGTCGTTTTCAATTGTGTTTTTCCAGGTTTTTGGTGGTCTGCCTGGCCCTCTTTTCACTACCTCCAACTGCAATACTTTCCCCACTGCGTGATCTTCTGGTTTTCCCATTGCGTGACCGTACCAGCGTAGGCGGTTTTTGTAGACTTTAGCGCTGATTGGAGCAACTTTATTGTTGCCAAGAATAAAGCTGTTTTGTATGTTTATCAACCCAATTCGCTATATAATTCAAATATGTGCAATTTTGATTTGTGTCGTTCTTGCTGCGAACCGAAAATATTTCAAAAGTACACGCATTTTATTCTCTTTCTATTTGCCTCCTATTTGTTGCTAGACTTGTGGCAGTAGTTTTCTAAAGCGCCCCTTAAAGGCATTTCTTTTCTTTTTTTGTGTTTTGTAAAGTTGGCTGTTGATTATTGCTGGCTCGTTGCACTAATGCAGCCAGCAATGACCACAAAATATATAAAAAAATCTTTATCGCGCGCCAGCAGTTGAGCGATATAGTGCACCACCAACGCCGCTAGCAGCCAGCCAACTGGCACCTCGTCGCCCATACACAGTGGCTTACGTGGAAGGCAATTCGCTAACGCACTTACGCACCAACACACACGCACTTGCTGTCATTCGGACAGCCGTTCATCAATTTGATACCCAGAAATATTCGACTGTTACTTGTATGCATTTTTGTTTGATGGCTTTGCACATTATTTTCCTGCATTGCGATGAGGTGCACGCTTCAGAGTCCTGTTGTGTCGTGATAGAGCGCCTACTTTAACTTCAACAACAGCCCCATTGTCTTGCCATCACCACCGTCAACGCCAACGCTAATGACGATTCCAAAGCCAATGCCAACACCATCAACACCGGCATCAACGCTCATGACATCTTGATGACTCCAGTAGTGCCAATTTTTATTACATCAACTCAAAGTGGATCTAACAACTCAGCAGCAGGCACATTTAATCGGTGTGCATGCTTTAATCTGATTAGAGATTTTCAGTTTACGCATCAAAATAATATTAGTCACAGCTTTAATAGGAAGTCGCATCAAGGCCGGTGGGCATCATAAATCCAAGAAAACGAAACTTGAATTTGCATTTGAGTGAATATATATTATATTTTTTTTCTGTTCCACTAGTATGATTTCATAAGGGTTTTTGCCATTACAGGACATCAACACATGGGCTGAAAGTCCCGGGTCTATCATATAGATGGCACTAATTTTATTGCATTTACCTCTTTTACAGTTAGTATTAACCTTAAAAAGACAACTGTTAAAATTTCATGATATTCTATTCATTAGTTCGTGAGTTATTGTGCTAAGTGTGGCGCTACTTTTGTTATTTGTTAACAATGGACAACAATACTTTTACATTGTTTTGCTAAATTCATAAACAAAAAAGTTATAAAAGGGTATATAACCCGGCATATTTTCTGTTTCGGCTGTTTTTAGAAGGATCAAAAAGAACTTTTTTATGGTACCGAAATCCACCCAACAAAACTTTTAAATACAGGGGTGGAATTTTCCAAACTTTTTATCGACCCAGTCTAGTGGATGTCAAAATATGACACTTCTAGCTAAATAAAAACATTAGGACAGTCGAGTCTCGATAATTTTTACCCCGCTAAATCGAAAATCGCGATTAATTGAAAAAAAATTCTACCCCCTTGAAAAAAATTCGTTAATGTGTAAAAATTCCATATATTTTGGTCTCCTCGTTAATTCGTAGTCTTTTTCACAACTCATAGCATATTAAACCCCTTATAAATTGAAATTTTGTTTTCGTAACGTCTTATAATTCGTATTGCAATTTGGAACTTTTTGTCGTTAAATTACCGTTGCATTTCTCAAACAGCTATGACGCCTTATTGTCGCTGTGCATGTTGAATTTTGCGTTTCTCACACTTTTTTCGTTTAGTTGGTCGATTTTATCCTAAGCGCAACACCATTTCTTAGAAATGGCAAATAGACGTACGCATAAGACTGTATCAATCGCGCAAAAGCAAGACGAGCCATTGATAATGGAACAAAAAAATTGTCGTGGCAAAACAATTTAATATCGCTCCATCAACAATCACGTCAATTTTACATAAAAGGGAGTTCATTCTGCAAACATCATCTCATAGTAAACTGAAACGTCAGAAACATGCTGAACATCCAAATGTAGAAAAATCTGTACTCTTGTGCTTTACGCAATGCCGTGAGAGTAATGTTTCCATTGGCGGGGAACTATTAAAAGAAAAAGCTTTGTTTTTTGCCAGAGCTATGAACATAACAGATTTTAAGGCAAGCGGTGGTTGGCTAGATCGTTTTAAACAACGAAACAATATCTCCTTTAAAAAAATGTGCAGCGAAAGTGCGTTTGTTAATGAAGGCGTTTGTTCTGACTGGAAGGAAAAGTTGAGTGACCTAATTAAAAACTACGAAGCTAAGGATATATTTAATGCAGATGAAACTGGGTTGTTATATATGTTGCATAAGTGTTTACCAGATCGAACCTACTGCTTTAAAAATGTAAAATGTCATGGGGAAATGGAAAATGTAAGGAAAGAGTGACTTTGTTATTTTGCGTAAACATGGATGGCACGGCAAAACTTAAGCCTTTGCTTATTGGGAAGTCAGCAAAACCAAGGTGCATTAAAAACATTTCTTACTTTCCAGTGCATTATCGGCACAACAAGAAGGCCTGGATGGCATCAATAATTTTTAACGAATGGCTTCAAATATTAAATGACACCATGGCAGCTAAGAATCGAATTACATTGTTATTTATAGACAACTGTACGGCGCATAGCGTAAATTCTCCTCTGAGCCTCGTAAAGATTGAGTTTTTGCCACCTAACACCACATCCAAGCTGCAGCCCCTTGACATGGGCCTTATAAAAGATTTTGAATCCGTATACCGCAAGGAAATGGTTATTAATCTAGTTAGCAGCATTGATCAAAAGAAAAAGTTTAGTTGCACAATGTTAAAAACTACACAAATTGCTTACAAAGCTTGGAAAAATGTAAGCATTTCGTGCATTCAAAACTGGTTCCGTGCTTGTGGTTTCAATAAAACATTAATCGATGATTATTTAGAAGATAGTCAATTAAACATAGATTATCTCTGAGAAGCCACATATATCTGAATACCCTGAAAATGCCGCATCTTTCGAGGAATATGTTAACGTTGACAATGACATTGGGAATGGTAACAGATAACGACATTTTGGAAGAAGTTTTGCATGCCAGTAATGAAAGTGACGAGGATGATGATGACGCCGAAGGAGATGAAACTTTAACAAACACAGAAGCCATAGCGTTAGTTCATCGATTGCAACATTTTCTTTCACCAAATGATATTCAAGACAATGTCTTTGATAGCCTTATTAGCTTGAAAAATGAAATAGAAAAACTTAAAGAAAAAGTGTCAAACAATCGAAAATAACAGACTTTTATAAAAACTAATTTTATAATATTAAAAAATTATGCATTTTGTTATTATAATTTTATTTACTATTCAATTATGATTTAATATGAAAAACATACAATTCAGTATACTTAAATATAAGGCTGGCCAAAAAGTCTTGCGGAATTTCCGTAAGCTTGTCTTTGCAAGCGCGTAGTTCTAGTTGTATTCGTCGCATCGGTTCACGCTAGAGCTTTTTGGAAAGCTCTTTTTACGTGCTAAAACGTGTTTGATTAATTGTTGTTTGCTTTTAGTCGTTCGTGAGTTATAGCGTCGCAAACATGGAGCAAAATAAAGAGAAAATACGGCATATTTTACAGTACTACTACGATAAAGGCAAAAATGCATCTCATGCTGCCAATAAAATTTGTGCAGTTTATGGACCCGATACAGTTTCCATTTCCACCGCACAACGATGGTTTCAACGTTTTCGTTCTGGTGCAGAGGTGATCGAAGATGCTTCATGGTCCCGAAGGCCTGTCGTCGAAAATTGCGATAAAATCGCTGAATTGATCGAAAGAAACCGGCATAGTAGCAGCCGTAGCATCGGCCAAGAGCTGGGCATGAGTCATCAAACCGTTATAAACCATTTGAAGAAGCTTGGATTCAAAAAGAAGCTCGATGTATGGGTGCCACACGACTTGACGCAAAAAAACATTTTTGCATGCATTTTGGATGCATGCGAATCGCTTCTGAGTCGCAACAAAATCGACCCGTTTTTGAAGCGAATGGTGACGCGATGAAAAGTGGGTCACTTACGACAACGTGAAGCGCAAACGGTCATGGACGAAAAGCGGTGAAGCTGCCCAGACGGTGGCCAAGCCTGGATTGACGGCCAGGAAGGTTCTTCTGTGTGTTTGGTGGGATTGGCAGGGAATCATCCACTATGAGCTGCTCTCCTATGGCCAAACGCTCAATTCGGACCTGTACTGCCAACAACTGGACCGCATGAATGCAGCACTCATGCAGAAGAGGCCATCTTTGATCAACAGAGGCCGAATTGTCTTCCATCAGGACAACGCCAGGCCACACACATCTTTGGTGACGCGCCAGAAGCTCCGGGAGCTCGGATGGGAGGTTCTTTTGCATCCACCGTATAGTCCGGATCTCGCACCAAGTGATTACCACCTATTTCTGTCCATGGCGAACGAGCTTGGTAGTCGGAAGTTGTCCACAAGAGAGTCCTGTGAAAATTGGCTCTCCGAGTTTTTTGACAATAGGGAAGCGAGCTTCTATAAGAGGGGCATTATGAAGTTGGCATCTCGTTGGGAACTCGTCATCGAACAAAACGGCGCATATTTGACTTAAATCGCATTATTATAACCAATTTTATGAACAATTGAAAATTCAATAAAAATACCGCAAGACTTTTTTGACAACCTTATATTTTTTTAAATTAAATTTATTAAGTATACAGATGAAATATAAAAGCCTCGTTTATTAGAATTTTTCTTTGATCCTCGTTTAATGGAAATCGTGATAAAATGAATTTCTGTATAAATCGAAAAAAAAAAAACTGATCCCCTTGCCATTTCGAATTATCGGGACTCGACTGTAATAGTTGCCAGGGCTTACGGCGCGATCATAAGAATAGGGGCTGCTACGAATAATCTAAAAATAGTCTGTACTATTTGTGAAAGATTTGTTTCAAGATTACATGAGTTTTAATGACCCAAATTGTTTCGGAAAGTTATAATATATAGTTTATTAACATTTTTTTAAGGGAGTTTATCAAGGATAGCGGCCGATTCGAAGTCCTTAACTATTAAGTGGCATTGGAGACGCAAATATTCGTCTAGTATATGATCTGCCGCGGAAAGTAATACGCAATACGGACATATATTTTTGGCCTTCCCTGCGAGGAGGTGTTCGTATATGAAGAGAATGGGCCCAATGCGTGGCCGTATTAAAATAAAAGTTTGGCCCCGAAGATTTGCTGCATGTGACGATAAATTTGCTGTATGCGGATGTGAAATCTTCTCAAGTCTTTTCCTCACCATTTCGATTATGGGCTGCAACAATTCTATTCAAGCGCATGTTGGGAATGTGGCAAAAGTTTTTTTGTTGTACTACTTCATCTGCTGCCTTATTTCCTTCAACTCCAACTCAAAAGTACGGTTCGGAAAATTCAGTGCTATTATATCGCACAAAAGCAAGCCTAGCGTATGCCTTTGAAATGACAAAATTAATATGACTGAGAAATGAAAATTTTAAAATCCATTAAATTCCTGAATGGATTACAACTTACTTCCGGCGAAGCTGTGCTGAGTTTTTAATAAACTGCGTGATTTGGGAAAAGAAACATGGACGCATTTGATTATATTTAAAGAAAGATGTGATCTCAACCACCAAGAAAATAATTCATCTTGTTCCGATTGGAGTTTCGTCACATCTGTAAACAGAACAAAGAGCAATGGACCCAGAATGCTGCCTTGTGGTACGCCAGAGTTTGTGACAAGGCACCGTCTTGAATTCAAATATGTAGGTTTCAAGGCATTGCAAAAAAGTAGAGTGAAAACGCAGGAATGCGAGCTTGTCGATTGAGACTTTGGCGAAGCCTTTAGAAATGTCGGTGTAAACGCAATCCCAGATAAGAATGCTAAAATATAATTCTTACTATATACAGCCAAATTTGCAAGTGTAGAACAATGATTTATTAAAGGTTCACCAAGGATAATGTAATGTTTTATAAAAAAAATGTTGTGGCGCAATATTGAATTTTATGCAAAATGATGCAGAATCACTTAAGCTGAATAGTTATTTATACCGTCGGGTGGGGTTAAATTGATTTTATTCTTTAACAATTAATTATCACAATTTTTTGCATCCTTGAGGCGAGCTAAATGTTGGTTTCTTTATCCTTCTTTCATACGGCTTCAGCTGAAAAGTTTTAATTTTTGCAAATCGTACGTTAATCATATTTGACACTTGTGAACTAGACAGCTGCAGTTTGAAAACAGACACGTAGTGAAGTGGTCCTCATAAGTACCTGACCGGCTTAGTTGCGGAATGCATAACTCACAAAGCCTTGAGAATGTACGGTGCGCTCTCTAGAATGCTTTCGAACGTGGTTGGGTCGAGAAGCAGCAAACGCAGGCTACTGGGTAGCATCATTATCTCCACTCTGCTTAAGCAACTCCGGTATGGGCGAAACTCTTGGATCAAAAAAAGACCAAACGAGGCCTTATACTCTGGGGGGGATAAGCGCATACAAAACCACTTCAACCTAAGCTGCAATGGTGATCGCAGGCATGAAACCCATCGCTATATCGACGGAAGTGAAATTGCAAAAGGATCAGTGTCACGCTAACATATCAGCGGTTATATAAAAAGGCAGGAACATTGAGAGAAACTCTACAAAAGGGAGCTATACCTATAGACTAATTCTAAGCATCAAAAGCGTACGTGAGTCGCCTTTATGTAGAGTATGGCGTTAAGAGGATGATGCAAGTCCTGTGTTTTTATGCCCACGATTTGAGACTAGCAAACGAGATTTAGCTGCACTATCAAATGATTTTAAGAAAGATCTTTGGCCCAATAAGGATGGCTGATGATACCTACGGAATTCGGTTAAACTAAACTGAACGATCTAACTCAGAACGAGACAGCTGTAAGTTTTTTCAAAGCGCAGCGCATAAGGTGGCTAGGTCATGTGATTCGTATGCCTGCTGACTGTACCGTGCAGAAAGCCTTGACAGGAAAGCTAATGGGCATGAAGGCCAAAGGCAGACCGAGGAACGGTTAGATAGACGCAGTGGAGACGCACACGATCTTAAGATGAACGTGACTACGAAGCAACAACTCAAGATAGACCGCTTTGGAGGAGCACTTTGAAGGAAGCTTTGATGCATCCCGCGTTGTAACGCTATGAAAGAAGAATAAGATCAGATGATCCGATAGTACCAAAAACATAGTCGACATCATGATAGTTTGAATGTGTGCATGGGATAAGATTTCGTCAGCACTCAGTGATGTGCAACAGGCATTACGGCACGCAGACGTCTACGAGGTCAGCGGCAGCTAAATAGACGACACTTGTCGAAGAAACGGACTCTCAAGTCGAGGTGAGACAAGTATAATGGGAGGGAGTGGACTGGCCCAACCGTGTTCCCTTCGGAGATAAACAAAACTGTGTGAATATTAAAGCACATGTAGCTTTTGAATGACTGCATGTGAAGAGTAACTGACGCAAAGTTTAGCGCTCAACCGCCTGTTGATGATTTACTTAATGCTAGTATCGGGAGGGAATCGGTATATTGATGCTAGGAGGTTTAGTTCAGGTTAAGGTTCAACACTGAGGGCGTAAAGGCTTTCGATGGTTCCACTTCGTAAAAAAAAGTGGAGCGCGTGAAGATTATAATAAAAATTTCCATCACTCAAACGATTTTTTTTATTTAGTAAAAAAGTTATTCAAAAACAAGAAAATTGTATGGCACTGTTCCTATTTACTTTATATTACTCCATTAACTAACAAAAATTTATCAAAAGGGCAATTACCTTGAGCTATTTTTTTATTCTGCTCAATATTTGGGGCGGCCGCCGTAGCCGAATGGGTTGATGCGTGACTACCATTCGGAATTCACAGAGAGAACGTACCTGTAGGTTCGAATCTCGGTGAAACGCCAAAATTAAGAAAAAGTTGTTTCTAATAGCGGTCGCCCCTCGGCAGGCAATGGTAAACCGCCGAGTGTATTTCTGCCATGAAAAAGCTCCTCATAAGAATATCTGCCGTTCGGAGTCTTCTTGAAACTGTGGAACAACATCAAGACGCACACCACAAATAGGAGGAGGAGCTCGGCCAAACGCCCAGAAAGGATGTACGCGCCAATTATATATATATATATATAATATTTGGCAACTCTATTGTATTGCATGAATTTCACTGTGACTCACTGTACATATATGGGCATGTGCCAATTTCGCTTTCAGCATTTCCGCAACATCTAACCATCCTCTAATCATTCGCATTAGGCCATTGTAGCACCCATTACAGCCGGGCTATGAAAGAAATATAAAAATTTATATACCCGCAATAAGGCCGCGTAAACAACCTTCGATGACGCGCCTCGGGAGGGCAGCAAGTGCAACGACATCAGTAAAACTGAATGTCTATACCGAAATTACCCTTAAGGTCCATTGGGCAGCCGTGCAACTTGCTGATGCAACAATTGACAGAAACAACCTATGCAACCCAACGGTCAGTGGGCGATGTGGTGTGTCCAGTGAGTCAGAGAGTGAGTGAGTGAGTGAGTTCCTGAGGCTGCGCCATCAAAAGTTGCACAACTTACACATATACACACACAAAATAGCAGACAGCGAGGTTGCAAATGAGTATAATTTTGTGGAAAAGGTGGATATTATAAATAATAATGGCGCCCTAAGAACCTACACATTTCAAAATTACTTAATCGAGTCTAGGTGCAAATATTTGTTAATAGGTGTACATGCAAATAAATAATGTTTATAAACATTCAAACATATGTGCATGTGTGCGTTTGTTCGGCACAAAATTGTTCAGTCTAGTGCATTCAGCGAACTCTTTCCTGTGTATGTGTTAGTGAAAATTGTCCATTGACGCGATTTAGTACCAATAAAGTGTTAAGACCCGCTGGCCAGATCAGATTTCAAGAAGGCTCACCAAATGTGTTTGTTATGTAAATATAAATAAAGCATTTATTAGCCTGGGCCCACATGAACGCACGCACACACCCTCATGCATGCTTGCCTCCAAGGTCTTGCTAATTGGTTAACAGACATTTCCTCTTTCACAGCAAAGCTATAAAGTCACTTAAGGGCAAGCTGCAGCGAAAATCATAAATCTTTATTAAGGCAGTTTTATGCGTACTTAGACTTGCATACATACAAACATGCCTATACATATACAGTTACTATCTACTTATGTCTGAGCTAAGCAGAAAAGTGTACATTTTTCTGGGAAAAATTGTTTTTTTATTCTCGAAATTTTGTGCTTACAATTCATGTAAAAAACATGATTTCCACATTTCATGAAGTACTCCCCACTTGGCTGACTTCGAATGGCTCTGACAATATTTTCCTGAGGATTGTTTACATATCAGCGAACTTTCAGAGTGTACCCCAGGCTCGATTTTGGTAAAACTAGATAGTTTCCATCAATTTGACCCACACGAAGTCAACTCTCTATTGCGAGCCATATTTTTTTTTCCTTGCTCACTCCACTCGGGCGCATAGGACCTCGACACGACTCAGTCTTGCGCTGGTTTCGTTAATCTATTTTGCTTTCTGGCAGTTCTGCCTGTTCTCTCTACGTTCCACCTCTCGCATTTAAAGAAGGTGTGCTCCGCATCATCATACTCAGTATCTCCATATATGCAGTTTGGTAGGCTCACTTTTCCCATTCGCCACAAATACTTGCGAAAGGACCCATGTCCAGACAAAAACTGTGTGAGGTAATACCGTGCTTCCTTTCTACCCACTTTTTTTAGATCGGGTATTAGTCTCGCTATCCATCTACCGTACCGTTCAGAGTTCCAACTTTCCTGCCAAAGTATGAGCGTTGGAATTTTAATATCCGAGAAGCGTGGTACTGGGATTCCACAGATTTTTGCCTCCCATCTGCGTTTGCGCTCTTGAGCTAGAACATCTAAGGGGATGGATCCGCTGATAACTAAAACCGCTGCTCCAGATACTGTTCTGTATGAAGAAGCCACTCTGAGAGCGCAGGTGCGTTGCACAGATTGCAGAGTTATCCACCGGCATTGCACCCTTAGCGAATTTGCCCATATTGCGCATCCGTATAAAAGAATCGAATTCCTCGTGTTCATTAAAATTTTACGCTTGTTCTGCGTTGGACCTCCAAGGTTTGCCATGAGCTTACTTAACATGCCGCTTACTTTGGCAGATATTTTTGTCGATAAAGTGGCACCGAGTTCTTATATATCTACTTCTTATGGGATAGGTCTTTTGGTTAGAAGGATTAGCTCTGTTTACTCTGTGATCAGCTTTATTGCATGGTCTCATAGGTAGCTCTTAGACGAGCTGTATGGGCTATTTCCTATTCAACCTTAAAAAGACACGCAATGGTGACATGGGAGTAGAGAGTAGTTCATTTGGTTGGGATTGGGACCTCGACACGACTCAGTCTTGCGCTGGTTTCGTTAATCTATTTTGCTTTCTGGCAGGGTAGGTGATTAGCCTGCCGCTACCAGTCCTAAGTAGTGCGAATGCCCACTTGTTGCTTAGGAACAACGCCTTCTTACTGCTTGGAGCGCCATCTGCGTTGTACATTTTTCTGCCAGAAGGATCGCACAGATGGTTGAGGACTTCGCTAAATTTTGGTGTGTCTGCGCTATTACCGCGGCTGCCTGCTTCCTCTTGCTGGCGCCACTGATGTAGAATGGATATTTCCCCAGTATTTTAAAAAAAAGTACGTCAATGGGTCAACCACTCGAAAATCCGCACCATACCGTGACTAGCGGCGATGAAATGCGACGATAATCAAATACAGGATTTTCGTTCCCCAAATCTCCGAATATTTTTCGCTAATATAGGCGTTGGGAAAAATTGCGCCTAACTGGTACAAAAAGATATTTTTCGGCTCAATTTTGGGTTCAATCCGAGGGGCTGTAAGGGCCAAACTGAGAAGCGATACTGAAGCGATTGAACATTTGCCTTGAATTTCTTAGTTGAATGCTCTTTATAAGCAAATGAAATAAGATCTTTGTGCCAAATTCTCATTCATCTAATGCAGGAAACTGTGATATTCAGACCGTTACCCAGGGAGTTAGGATAGATTTAGCTGGAATTAATTTTAAAATCTACAAATGATGAGACTTTGATATAAAAAAGTTTATTTGAGTTATTTGGTTAATCATAGTTTGGCTTAATATAATAAATTAAGGCAACTTTTTTCAGACTTTTTTTGTTTTTCGTATCTTTACCACATTTAATGGTTACCAGTTATAACCACTCTCAAGCCACCTGTACTCTTTTCAGTTCAATCTGTTACCAAAAACAAAAATAAAAATATTGCTTCATTGACAACCACAAAACCAGGCTATAAAGTTGTTAATTACTTTTGAAAATGAAAGTTTTTTCACAAAGTTTCCTAATAAGTTGACTTACTTTCGGGAGACTCTATTCCAAGCCTGTTATTTCAGAATCTGCATTTTTCTATTAGGAAAGTTTGTTGTATCTTTTTGTGTAGCAGGCATTAGAGCAAATGAGATTGCGGATAGAAGAGCCAAAGAAGCTGGCACCGAACCTCTTCTTCTTTCCAATTACCTCACGCATGCATATATTCGTAAACTCTGCAAAAAACAGCAACACCAAAGATGACAATCAAAATGGAGTAAATACCGGCATTTCTATGAAACTGACTGACTGCAATACCTCTCGATGGAGATGATGGTAAAGAAATTTGCAGCTGGGAATGACTCCGAATACGCACAACTCGAAAGCGCATCTGCACTTAGTCAGACAATCTCGCATAATAGCATTCAAATTTGTAGAAGAATGTCTCACTGTCTTCAATACGCTGCGAGCAAAGGTCAAAGTTTTGTTGGGATTGGTACTGGGATATAAAGATTATGATGGCAATGAATAGACGGACTACCTAGTAAAATTCGGGGACTCGCTCAAGTTCTGATAAAGCAAGTTATCAAAGACTAGGAAGTCAAGAAACTCACACAGCGCTGCATGGTGAGCCCAGGACAGAGCCAAGCTAAACAGTTTAACCTTCCCTCCAAAAGAACATTATATAGGCTCCTAAACCAGAGCAGAGAGGGCTTACGAATTCCAATGGGATATTGCACGGGACTATGTACTGTTCGTTATCATTTTAGGAAACTGGAATTAGTAGAAGCAAGCTGCATTCAGGATGCTGAGGCTGTAAAGCACATTCTCTGCGAATGTGCAGCTCTCGCAAGACACAGATTCGTAAATCTACATTTGTGGTATGACTCTAAATTCATTATTTATATGGTATGGAATAAAAAGCCTACCCTTTCAGGCCACTTCATTAGAAGCCTCCAATTTTAGGTTTGGGTTCAAGCACAATATACACTGCCCCAATAAGAACAATGGTAATATAGCGCCAGCACTTAAATATTTATAATCGTTTCATGTCAATCCCATAACATCGATCTCCGCCTATGGTTTCAACAAAACTCGCTCGAAGCAGGAAAAATATACTCAAAAAGTATTCATTCATTAGTTAACCACAAAGGGAGAAGGAACAAGTGTACTTGTATTTATTTACAGCCAGTTCCACTTGCGTTACTTAAGTGTGAAATTTTCATTTGTTTTTCATGGCACGATTTTGAAAACTATCCGTCAGCTGTGGCAACGATTAAAATCAGAGACGAGCATTTCCACAAGTTAACTGCCAACGCAGTGGGTATAAAGTATAAATAATTGGACAAGCAGCTATTAGTTCTATAGACTTGGTACCTCTAAGCAATGGAAGGCCTTTAACATACATATTACAAAGGGTGTCCAAATAAGACTGTTAAACTTAAATTTAGCGCCGTACAGCGTTATTGTTTAAAAGCTGTTAGGTAGGAAAATTGAAGATTAGTTATAAAGAACTGTACTACTGAAGTGTTGTTAGTGTTTTGCAGATGTTTTAATGGACGATGTGAATTAGCCAAGGAAAATACGCATCTTTTTCTTAAAAAATCAGCATAAATATACCACAGAGCTTTTTTTAAATTGCATCTTATTTTGCATTTTGTCTAAACTTTAATTCAGAGAACACATTTTACAAATATTTCACTGTCATTTAAAAAGCGTCATTGATTTAATGATTAAACGAAGCATCATTTCTAGTAACCAAATTTGACATTTTATGGGTAGTTTTTTTTTTGGGGGTTTTGGTTGGGTTAAAAATGTTTTTGCACTATATAGTAACCGTCGTTACTACTACGTGTATAGTGATTCCACTAAAAATATCCCTCCTCTTCTGTTGGATTTTTCTCTCCACCCCGGGACTGCTTCCGCATTGCTTCGAAGTAGAAGCCAAGACGGTGTCCTACACTTACTTATTCACCCTCCGTCTGGGTCGCCTGTCTTGAAAAACCTATGCTCAATGCTCTTTAGCATAACTTCCCATTTCGCGCTTCTTTTTTCGGATAATATCCTCTACAAAATTTGTGACGGCATTCCATTTTTCTTCGTCTATCATCATTTTGTCGATAATTTCTTCAGGTGCAAATACACCAATAGCTCGTTGCAGACCTGTTCTCTCTACGTTCCACCTCTCGCATTTAAAGAAGGTGTGCTCCGCATCATCATACTCAGTATCTCCATATATGCAGTTTGGTAGGCTCACTTTTCCCATTCGCCAGAAATACTTGCGAAAGGACCCATGTCCGGACAAAAACTGTGTGAGGTAATAGTTAACCTCACCGTGCTTCCTTTCTATCCACTTTTTTAGATCGGGTATTAGTCTCGCTGTCCATCTACCGTACCGTTCAGAGTTCCAACTTGCCTGCCACAGTATGAGCGTTTGAATTTTAATATCCGAGAAGCGTGGTACTGGGATTCCTCAGATGTTTGCCTCCCATCTCCGTTTGCGCTCTTGAGCTAGAACATCTATGGGGATGGATCCGCTGATAATTAAAGCCGCTGCTCCAGATACTGTTCTGTGTGAAGAGCCATTCTGAGAGCGCAGGTGCGTTGCACAGATTGCAGAATTTTCCGCCGGCATTGCGACTCATCCCATATTTCGCATCCGTATAAAGAATAGAGCTCTTTGTGTCCATTAAAATTTTACGCTTGTTCTGCGTTGGACCTACATGGTCTGCCATGAGCTTACTTAACATGCAACTTACTGTGGCAGCTCTTTTTGTCGATAAAGTGGCACCGAGTACTTCTATATCTACTTCTAATGGGATACGTCTGTTGGTTAGAAGGATTAGCTCTGTTTTTTCTGTGGCCAGCTTTATTCCGTGGTCTTATAGGTAGCTCTTAGACGACCTGTATGGGTGCTTTCCTATTCAACCTTAAAAAGACACGCAATGGTGGCATGAGAGTAGACCTCTTTTATTAAAGGTATTTTAAGTCGCGATGAATTTAGGCATTCGTCACATACCACAGACTGTTTGCCAGGATCGGTAGAGTCATGGACTGAAAACGTTGCAGAATTTTGAAGTTTGAATTTGATGCTGTGCTGCCCAATTGAATTCCAATAAATGTAGATTGAGCAGAGATTTGTAAAAGATAAGCGTGTTGTCCAATGAGAGAGGGAAATTACGGTTTAACAGCCAGTACATTTTTCGAAATATTAATTGCAGAGCTTTCCTTTTAGCAAATATATGCATTTTGCACGTAAGCCGTTTATCCGAATGAATGCCTGGCTATTTGGCAGTATCACATTGCGGGATTGAGGCATGGTTTAAGTTGATTTGTGGGCGGGTAGTTTTCCTTGTGGTAAAGGTTACAAGTGAAGATTAATTTTCCTTCACTTTCAAGCGCCAGTTTCAGGTCTGTTTGGAGATTTTATTTCTACCGCTTCGGAGCTTAGAAGAGGCTTTTGTGGGATTTGTTGCTGTCGTCATAATAACATTGTCATCGGCAAAAGTACCGGTTATAACACCATTTGTGATTGGCAGAATTGAACTTAATATCACTGTTTTTACCGAATAAGATACTCTCTAGATTGATGTTAACTTTTTTAAAATAATCGGTGGGAGTTTTCTCCTTTGGATGAGGTACTACATATCAGCTCGAAAGTGAGTTTTTAATGTAGCTTGTATTTTTTCCGATTATGATATTTATTGAGCGTTCAAAGTTATACTAACCTTAAATTATTTAGTGTTGGATACAAAAAAATCTCCATTTTTCTAACCCATAACACCATTCTGTCAACTTTTTCTACTTCTTAGGTATATTCTAATAAACAAAGAAAACATTTCTATGCTGAAAGACGATATTCGACAAACCATTCATTAAGTTGAAATGGAACGTAAAAATGTCACCGAGAATTTCAACAAAAGGACTAATGTAATTTTTTTATATACAGACCAATGGGAATTTAATAATTAATTATTAAGAGAGCTAGAAGCAAATTTACAGGACATTAGAAAAATAATAAATTAAAAATAAAAACTCTAAATATTAGCAAATTCATATTTTTGAAAATGAAATTAATTGATATAGATCAATCTCGATCTCGGGATCAGCGAGACGTACATTAGAGGTATTACGTGTATTTTCAGTTCTCCAATCACTTTCATAAAAAAATAAAAAAAACCCGAAGGATCTTCTGCGTGATATTAAAATTGATAGGGTCTTACCAAAAAGTAACCCGGACCTGAAACACCAAGCAGCGATCGCGCCTCGGCAAGCAATGGCAAGTTCTCAGTCCATTTTTGTCATAAGAAACTTCTCATAAAACCCCATCTACCGTTCTTTCTCATGCCAACCTTCTCCACTTGATCTTTCCAACGCAGAGGAGGTCTTCCTCTTCCTTTACTACCACCAGCTCGTACCGCATCGAATACTTTCAGTGTCGAAGCGTTTGTATCCATTCGGACGACATAACCCAGCCAGCGTAGCCGCTGGATCTTTATTCGCTGCGCTATGTCTATGTCGTCGTAAAGCTCATACAGCTCATCGTTCCATCGCCTGCGATACTCGCCGCTGTTATTTACAATATGACTTCGTCTTCTTCTGTATTGCTTATTCGCTTACCAATGTATAGCGATCATACAATATTTATATCTTTTTGTTTCTTAACTACATTACTCAAAACATATTAATTTATATTTTTTACAGTTTCTTTATAAATATCATTAATTTCTAGCTGCAATCCATAATTCTGCAACATTGCATATGCCGGTCCAATGCCTTATATTTCATAACCATGATAACTGCTGTCGATCAACGCATCGTTTCCCTTCAATTTTTCCTCCAGTATTAATTGTAACATCTGGTATTTGGTGTTTCTCATGATATGTCCAAGATAAGCTGTCTTGCGACGTTTTATTGTTTGTCGTAGAACCTTTAAGTTAGAAACCAGATCGGTCCACGGAATTTTCAAAATCCACATTTCGAAGGCCTCGAGTCTGTCATGTCAGGGATTTTGAGTGTCCAACATTCCATGCCGTATAAGAGAACAGAGCACAGAGCACAGACCACACATAACACTTCACAACACGAATTTTAAGATTCATATCGAAGTCATGGCAGCTTAAGATCCTTCTAAATTTGCAAAATGTCGATGTAGCTACTTCTATTCTGGTTTTTATTTCGGCTGAAGTGTCCCAATTTTCATTCAACCAGCATCCAAGGTATTTGAAATTTAAAATTTTTCTATTTTTACATTATGAACCATCAGCGTTTGATTAGTGCCTACTCCTGCGTGACTCCTGCTGACATCCATGAATTTCATTTTATTAATGTTAATTTTAAGACCGTAATTTTCGCTGTGATGAACAATGTTATTTTTAAGCATGTGAGTCCCAAAGAGCTTCTTGGAACACTTTCTCAGCATAGATGTTGAAAAGGATGGGTGATAGTATACATCCTTGCCTAACACCTTTACGAATGGGGATTTCCTGTGATTTTTCATTGTCAACATTAACTACGGCAATTTGGTTCCAATAAAGGATTCTTAAACATCGCAACTGATTTGTGGCAATATCGAGCGATGGTAGGCTGTTAAAGAGCTTGCCATATTACACTGTGTCGAATGCTTTTTTATAGGCTAGAAAACACATGAATATATCCTTCTGCACATCTTTGCAATTTTGGACAAGGACATGGACACAAAAGAGTGCTTCGTGAGTTCCTATGCTATTTCTAAAACCGAATTGCGTAGGGCCCATGGTTTCTTCAATATGACTATTAAATATCAAATTTGAAGAAAAATCAAGACCAAGATCAGTTTCCAACAAAGAGTTGGAAATATTGTAAGAAGACATTAGCGCCTTAGACTCGCTAATTAGTTGCTCGCTTTGTTTGGGATCTACTCGCTTAACAAAAAGTTTGCATGTGAAAGCAACAACAAAGCCATCTTGGGCTATACCTAAAAAAATTGGGCTTATTCACTATCGTATATTTATTCTTGCACGTAATGAAAATTGAGCTCGGTGCAAGTTTCGAGGTTGTCGCAAAGACTGTGTTTTTTTCCATCCAAATTAAAATAGTTTTTTACTGATAGCAATCCAAGTTTTGTTTATTTTAATCAAATACACTTTAAAACGATAAGATTCATTTCAAGTCAAAGAAATTTTCGATTTTGGTTTATTTTCTACAAACTCACTTGCTCAATACTTCACTGTGTCTGAGCCTATGCAGCGTCATAACATTATTTAAGCAAGCATTGTTTTACTCCACCCAATCCAAGCATATGTACATATAATATTTTGAATGCCTATATCGCCACCTCCGATGTCATTTCATTCGCATTTAGCAACACGTCGTGAGTTCCTTCACCAACTCTTTCGTCGTCGTCATTAAAGTATACTTCATTTAAAGCTGCAGGTTCCAAATGAGCCTCAACAATTCATTGCTCGATTTCAGATTGTTAGACTTGCTGCAATACATAGTTCTGCTTTCCAAAGCAAAGTTGAAATGAATTGAACAATGGGTGCATCATCAGCTATCTGTAATCGTAAGAGAACCGAAAAAGGAATGATATCGTCAAAATCCCAGCCAGACGCTTTTTCAAACATTTCTTGAAATGATGAATGAATTGAAGTTGCACCCCATGCACTACCTAAAATGCATATTGCACTTTTGAGGTCGATGTTTCGCAATGGCGCATCGATAGTTTCTCTACCAGCAACGATGTGACTTAAGAGGGATTTTTTTTACTTCAATTTAGTAAGCCTTATAACGTTTTGATCCATGGGTTGATTTCAAGAGATTACGCAGATATCAAATATGGGATCATATAGCATCGCTTTCAGAACTTTTGCAATAATCAAGGCCGTTTTTCTTGAATTTCAAGCTGGTAGTCTTATTGGAGTACCCTATAGAAGAAACGTCTGCAATTGTGTAGTTGCATATCTTTCGCATTACGTTAATAATTAGTGAGGGCCGCACTGAGAATGTTGCATTAGATTAAATCGCCGGTACGCTGCACTGCTGTCATTCATTAGGTGGCATTTAAATACCGAAGCAGAAATGTTTGTAAGTACAGTCTGTGTTGCTTTTTTGCCGTTGGGGTGCTGCCAACACTGTTGGAGTTCATCGGCTACTCCCCACCGTCTACTCATATCTCCTGGCTATTCTGTCATTAGTTACGCGCGTATTTAACGTCAAAGGAATGTATGTGTGTGTGTGTGTGTGAGCGAATGCGTGTACGTGCATTAATGCACCGCTTGCTACATTTGTGCCTTCGGTTAATTATGCAATTGAAATTAAATGTTGCACCACAGGCATGTTGTAAATATCTACTTTACGTGGCTTCTACGTGCGTCTGCTTGTACAAAAAAATCTTCTTACAAAAAAAAAAAACAAAATTGTATATATTCTGCACTTAAAAGTTAATTTATTATTATTATTATTTAGTGACTGGTATGAATACCAGTACTAAAATTATGTTTGAGCATTGGCTGCAGAGGCCATCAGCTCCTTAAAAGTTTATTTTCTTTCCTTTGGACCTAAACTTCACTGTTGCCACTTTAGATCGGGGACTGTAATCATCACAATCAGTGGAAAAATATTAATTAAATAAGCAACAAAAATTAAAAAAAGGCCAAAAAATATTGTCTGATTTTTATGTCTTTAAATTGCATTATTGAAATAATTCAGTGAAGCCGGGAAGCCAACAGTCCTGCCTGTCATTTACTGAGATTTACATCAAGTATCGAGTCATTGAGATCATTTTGAGTCTTAAAATGTCGTTCCTTATTTGAAGTACTGGGTTCGCAACACTGATCAATTGGAACAGAATTTATCCAAGAAATAGTCCAAGTGTTCAAATTTCGGGAAAGTTAAAAAGAACTATATTTATACTGTTAACTAATGGTGCCGCACTACGACGTTAACTTTTAACAGTTAACAAAAAAAAAAGAAAAAATAAATAATTCGCGCGTACACTTCTGTAGTCGACCTCGGTAGTCTAGCGTAAGTGCACTGCCATCCCAGTAGTTGTGGGTTCGAGTTCCACGTAAAACACGGTCTCGCACTTTTCCAAACTTACCTAATTTCCCTGTTTCTAAAAACAAACAAAAAACACTTCGTTCCTTTCAAAAACCATTCCACTTTTACTCCCGCACAATAATCAGCGCATTATTTGCATTGTGGCTGCTAAAACAACCAAAAAAAAAAAACAAAGAAAAACACACAGTTACACAATGCATCAGTGGTGCCAGCAAGAGGAAGCGGGCAATCGCGATAATAGCGCAGACACAACAAATTTAACGAAGTCCTCAACCATCTGTGCGATCCTTCTGCCAGAAAAATGTGACACACAGATGTCGCTTCAAGCAGTAAGAAGGCGTTGTTCCTAAGCAACGACAGGTGGACATTCCCACTACTTAGGACTAGTAGCGGCAGGCTACCCTATCAGAAAACAAATAGATTAACGAAACTAACGCAAGATTGAGTCTTGTCAAGGCCCTATGCTCACGAGCGGAGTGAACTAGGAAAAAAAAAAAACAATTCTGTTAGGTGCTCCGAGCTCCTTCTCTGTCCGAGTACCTCCTCCAATTTGAGTTTTCTCTTACGACTCCGAGGTCCAGATATTTATTTTAAGAGTACATTTTTCCTGGTGAGAATACAATCGCAGGTTTGCCATTGCTTGCCGAAGGGCGACCGATATTAAAAAAAAAAAAACTCGAACCTGCGCTCTTCCGTATGACAGTCCCGCACCAACCCATTCGGCTACGGTGGCCGCCATAAGCGTAATATTATATCTTCAGAAAAACTGAGAGTAATTGAATAAAACTAAGTATGGGCGTCACATCCGGTTGGGTTAGTAATATCTAAAAAAACAACTCAGTTTACTTTAACGAAACCACTGTTTATCAGTGATATTTTTTGATTTTCTTTACGAAATTACTATTACAGGGTGGCTGATGAAAGCCGCTACCAAAAAAAATTGAATAACTTTTCTTCTTTTTAAGTTATCTGTTCCATTTTTGTTTTAATTTGCAGATTGATCTTTAAAATTTATTAAAATGGATAACTGGGACACGCAAACAAGAATTTGGATAGTCCGCCGCTATCACGCACTGGAGTCCGTAGTTTTGCTACAGAGAGAGTACAGGCGGATGTTTGGCGGCGATCCCCCGAGCAGATGGACCATAATGAGACTGGTGAATAATTTTGCTGAGCAAGGAACAGTCGCAAGAAGGCCTTATCATCGAAACCCACCAGTTCGGACGGAGGAAACGATCGCTGCTGTAGCTGCATCTATGCAAAGCAATCCAAGGGTTTCAACAAGAAGCTTATCTGCTTAACTTGGTGTCAGCCGACAGTCTTTGCAAACAATAATGCACAAAGATTTAGACTTATTTCCCTACAAAATTCAAATGGTTAACAAACTGAATGCAGCAGACTTGCCGATTCGCTTGGAATTTTGCCATAAGATCCTGCAAATGGTGGAAGAAGACCAAAACATGTTAAACTGCCTTTTCATGTCTGATGAGGTCCATTTCGATTTAAACGGCAATGTGAACAAACAAAATTGTCGAATATGGAGCACTTCTAACCCACAGATACTCCACGAGACGGAATTGCATCCTCTTCGCGTGACAGTGTGGTGTGCGGTTTCTTCACGCTGTATTGTCGGGCCTTATTTTTTTGAAGAAAATGGTCACACCGTTACGGTTACTGGAGACCATTATTTGAAAATGCTGAAAGAATTTTTCTATCCAGAACTACGCCGAAAGAGAATTCCTTTCAACTGTGTGTGGTTTCAACAAGATGGGGCAACGTCTCACATAGCCCAGACTGTTATGACAGAGTTGCGACGAAAATTTCCCAATAAACTGATTTCAAGAAACTCCAAATTTCGTTGGCCCCCCAGGTCGCCTGACCTTACTGCACCTGACTTTTTCTTGTGGGGTTTATGTAAACAAGAAGTTTATAAAACAAAGCCAACAAATTTGGATGAACTAAAACAATCCATTCGGGCAACAATTGCGGCTATTCCTGTCGCAACTCTCAAAGCAGCAATGAACAACTTTTTACTAAGATGCCGCACTTGTGTCAACGAGCATGGGGGGCATTTAAATTCAATTATTTTTAAAACTAGTTAAGCTACATTTAATAAAATTTAATGACCTTCAACTTGAAAAAAAATAAATGAATTCCATACACTAAAAAAAAAGTTATTGAGTTTCTTAATGTAGCAAAATTCATCAGCCACCCTGTATAATAATTAATTTTTATATTCATGCTTATCAATAATGACTTCTTTTTCGTTTTCAAGTCTTGGATCATAAGTAAAAGGTTAAAATTTATGCAATGAAAAGTCTAATTGTCCCACCGTACATTTGTCGTAAAGAAATAAATAAAAAATAAATTTCCTTGATTCTCTTCCAATTTTTTTATAGTTTTATTTTTTTATTGTTTTCTTCACTCAAGAAAAATGATTTTCGTATGACTCTCATTTTCCTAACTAAAACTGATTTTATTCTTTTTTATTTATTTACCATTTATTTATTTTATTTTATTTTTAAGTTTTTTTATTTAGCACCTAATTTTAATTTTTTCGCTCACAACATAACACTGAAAATCTTATACCTATAACCCAGACCAAATAAACTACTGAATTGAAATTTTATGGGAGCATACCTTTTATTATGGATTAACTGGCTCTGATAAGCTTTGAAATTCTATTCTAAGAGGCAGAAAATTTGTGTGAAATAAAATTGTTTCCATGAATATACACATACAAAATTTTCTGCTTTTCTAATACATTTTTTTAAATATTGGATGCAATACACCTTGGCGGCCGCCGTAGCCAAATAAGTAGATGCATGACTACCAGACTCAATGTGGGTATAAAAGACGAAAATATAGAAATAGTTCTTTCTAATAGTGGTCTCCTTTCTGTAGGTCATCACAAGCCTCTGAGTATATTCCAGCCATCAAAAAGTTCTATCTTTTATTCGGAGGAGGGAAAACTGTAGGCCCTTTTCTTTCCTCTGCCTTAAAGCTATGCTAAATCTTAAATGCGCTCATAAAGAACATTAATTGATTAAATACATACATTTTGTTTTGGTCTGAAATTTGCAAACAAAAAAATTTTTTTCCAAAATCTCGCTCAACATCAAAAGCCAAAGGGAGCTAAAAATTAACGCACCCACGCTCTCTTAGTCCGACACAGTAGGGCCACAATAATTCATGCTATATTAATTCGTAAAATCTCAATATTTCGTAACCTAGTTTATGTGAGTATGTGAATGGCTATAAAAGTGTTGAAGAAAATTTTTAAGTATTAATCAAGTTTTGCAAAAACGACGCGCTTAGAGAAAAGTTGAATATTTTGAAAACAAAATCGCCCGAAACTGCTTTCCGTATGGTGCGCAACGTACTGAGACGAATAGATGAAAATTCAAAATAGAAATTAAGGAAGCGGCAAATCTTGCATGATAACTTTCTTGTTGCTTTCACATGCAAATTTTTCATGAAGTTAGTCGAGCAGAGCGATAGCGAGCAGCGAGGTGACGAATAAAAAGTGCCTATTATTGGGGGATTTATCACTGCGACCTGAAAGATCAATTGTACATACCTCTTTAATGGATTCAGACTATTTCTCTGAACGCAATCTCATGAATTAATTTTAGTATTTTTATTTCCTGTTCTGGTTAAATAGTATGTTTACCTTTGTACCGCATTATATCAGTACTAAGCACGATGCAGGCTCATGTGTGGCGGTTTCCCCCCAGAATCTACAAGTCCCATTGTATGTATTGTGTGTATTCTCAGTGTGGTACGATAATTATTCAATCTATAATTCTTTGTTAGAATTGCTGTAGTCTTATCTAATTCTATACAATCTTTAAATTGGTTTAGGTTAAATCTACCTATCTTTGATTTTGATTGCGATAAACCCGGTATATTGTTTCAGTTTGATCTTCTTTGCCTTCCCTCTACTTTCTGAATGAGAGAGAAAAAGTTACCCTTTCCGAGGCCGCAAAGTGGCTGGAGAGGCAGCCCCTTTCCTGGCTAATTTAAAGTATCTGCCATAAGATTAAAAATGCATTATTGCCGGCGGAGCTAATAGAGAATATATTTTAGACCATAAACTTTTGTTTCACAATAGTCCATGTGAATCTGCTGAAGTGCTGGAATTATTCAAGAAGCATGCCACTTTCCCTTTCACTACGTCAATGCACTCAAATCTTATGCCCCAGGTACTTAAGACGAAATACTGCGAATTGTTAGGTAGAAGCATAAATCATCTTTTAAAAATATTTCACAATTGAGTTGAAGGGATGAACTAATATATTGGACTATTTGGGGCTACTCTGTACATGAAACATTTATTTTTATTTTTTTATATGACTCGTGATTCGTGATTAGGGCACTCTTTGAGATTAATCATATAATTTTTAATTTGATTATGATTTTTTATTATTTTTTTAAGAATGATTTACACTCCTTACAGATTATGATACAAAAGGTGCTTAGATTAAATACTGATTGCATAGAATTCAAGAGATTTAATTTAAAATGCTACTCTCGAAAGCGAAAAATCGAGAGCTACATGAACGGTTTTTAATTCCCGTAAAGCACGAGTAAGGGGAGCATTAGTGGCATACTTAGTTTAAAAGTTACCCCCATAAAAAGGGTAGAAGATCCTAAGAGATCGCTGGGGAACATTCCCAATCGAATCCTTTCCAACAAGTAGGGACAATCAATTACTTCAGTAATAATATTATGAGTAAAAGACAGGCACAGTCTAAGGATTTGAGACTCATAAGTATAAGATGAGCAGAATATGATGGCATGGAATCAATAAAATTCAGAGACCAAAGCGCATATTTGAGAAATATTTTTGTGTGCTCGAAAATGCCCCTAGCTTGCTGACTACAAGGTCTCCAAATAAAAATAGCATATTCTAAATTAGACCTAACAACAGATATGGGCATATATATGTAGTAATTTAATGGTATAGGGATCAGAGAACTTAGTGGCGTTACGTCTGTAAGTAATATAATTTATATGACTAAGAGAAAATTAGATGTCAAAGATAACGTCAAGGTCCTGAAATTCACTAACACGATGCAGAACACATGTCGAGATCCTATACTAATTTTGTTTTTTTTTTTTGTTTTGTCGGGACAGCTTCCACGTGCAGCGCTCAAATATTAATTAAGTCCATTGTACTACACTTGGATTCCCTTTTAATTTTCTTTAAATCTACCCGATCTCCGAAGAAATCTGAGTAGATCTTGTGGTGCCACGGAGCCAAGATGGTCGCTTCCTAACACATCAGTGCCAAAGGCCTCAAACCTGATTCGAGCGAAGGCGGGGCAGACACACAGGAAGTGATCCGCCGTCTCATCCTCCTCTTCACAAGCTGGGCAGAGTACACTGTCTTTGAGGTCTACCTTTTCCATGTACTTTGCCCGCAGAAAGTGGCCCGTCATCAGTCCAACCAGCCGTCTGCACTCCCCTCTGCTTAATGACAGAAGGGTTTGCGACAGTGGATCGGACATGACAGGTAACATCAGTTAAGTCCATCTGCAGTCTCTCTCAGCCTGCCAAGCTCGCTTGTGGGTTGTAGTTACTCATTTGCTAACCGTGGTTTTGATGGCCGCAGAAGGGAGTGGCAAAACGGGCCAACTTCTTTGGCCTAGAGCCCATCTTAGCTAAGTAGTCAGAGGTCTCGTTACCCACGTGTCCCGGGACCCAGGTTAGCATCGGGCTATTATGTCTGCCGACATAGTTCAGCCTGGATTTACTGGACTTGACTACCGCTGATGTGGTTGGGGCTGTCTAAGGCCATAAAGGCAGCTTGGCTGTCGCTCCAGACATATAGAGATCTGCCTCTCCATCGGTTTCCCACAACAAAGTTCATCGCTTCTTGAGCCCCATACACCTCCGCTTGAAACACAGATGCATGCATTCCAAGACCAAAGTGCAATTTTGTCCTGCTGGATTCCACGTGGACCCCAGAGCTGGAGCCATGCTTGGTCCTGGAGCCATCCGTGAAAATGCGAAAACAGTGTTTGCCGGGCTCATTTTCTGAGTTTGACCAGAACTGAGCCTCTGGCAGCACTACACTGTGATCCTGTACTTAGTGCTCAAAATGTTAGATATTTTCGAATAAGATATTTGAAATGATGAAATGGTTGAAGTGTCAGTCTGGCACTCCTCAAGTAGAACTAAAGCGCCATCCTGATAGGTAGATATTTAAAAGCACTTCAGCGAAGGACGTGCATTCTGGTCCCACAAGTAAAGCCTATCGATACCGTGTTGAAGTTTGAGGGCATTCTCTTCAGTCTTGTTCGCTGAGAATACCTTAAGGTCATCAGCATAAAGAAAAAATTTAGTAAATGAGAAACAACTTTTGATGTCATTAATAAATAACACAAATAAAAGTGATCCCAAGATACTTCCTTGCGGAACACCAGAGGTGGCAGCAAAGGGAGTAGATGAGATACCATCAGTGTCTATTGCTCAAATAAGAGTTTATCCATTGCAGAAGCGCAGAATGAAAGCCAAAACAAGCAAATTTTTGAACTAAAATCCTATGAGAAACTTTGTCGAAGGCTTTCGAAAAGTCAATATAAATGCAGTCAACCTGGAAACGAGTCGAGAAATAATCAATGCAGTATTCACCAAAAACAGTCAGATGAGATACGGTAAATCTGTTAG
This sequence comes from Anastrepha obliqua, assembly GCF_027943255.1. Taxonomy (NCBI): domain Eukaryota; kingdom Metazoa; phylum Arthropoda; class Insecta; order Diptera; family Tephritidae; genus Anastrepha; species Anastrepha obliqua. Next base: position 137,713,004 of record NC_072892.1, on the reverse strand, counting down.
CAACAAACCCATGCTGATTTGGGCAAATTAAAGAATTAACCGCTAAACTCAGCGTTACATTGACCGCGTGCTTAAAAATTTTGGAAATAGCGTACAGCTTTGAAATAGTCCTATAATTTCTAACGTCTTTTTTATTTTGCTACTCTTACAGAAGGGTGTAATGGAAGAAGCATCCCGGCGATAAAGATTAGTTGAAACTAATTTTCAGAGTATAGACCATCAGCACCAGTTTGAGAGCATGATTTCAATTTAAGTAAAGCATTACTAATATCCTCAGCAGAGAGGCAAAGAGCTTCAAAGTTCAGTGCATAAACTAAGTCAGAAGAAAAGTCGGACGGAGGATCAAGTTCTTCGTCGACAAAACTAGTTTTAAAAAACTCATCAAATAAATTTGCCGATTCAATTGGGCTACGCGCTGGACTATTATCGAAAAAGATACCAGCGTACATACTGGCACTACTCCCTCTAGATTTTATGTATTTCTAGAAGACTTTGAGATTTGATTTAATTTTCCATTAGGCTATTTTGCCAGATTAGAGGCCGATGTTTGTTGCATATCAATTTGGGTTTTGAAATATGTGAATGCGGTGAAATTATTCAACGCGTGCAATTCGATACTAACGCAGTAGCACAGGGCGCATTGCACTAATTTCGTAATCGTACCATCAGCTGGGCTTGCATGTCGTTGCACACACTTTAATCGCCTCCGAAACCATCAAAGGGCTGATGGCACTTTGAGTGACAATAACAATACCAACAACATTTCGGAAAAGATTGCCAGCAGCAAAATATAATGACATCAGCTAGTTTCCATCTACATACTGCGATTAAATATATACACAAACACGAGCATGATCACGAGACACTTGCACCATCAACATCTTGCCACATGCCTGGTTATTTGATTTGAAATGTGTGCTCCTTTGTTTTGTTGCAAGTGCAACAAACTTTGCGCAACGCGGAATTACAATGTATTTATTATCGTAAAGGGAAAATCTGCGAAAATGAGAGCTTGTGCCCAAATCTCACAAACATATGCAACAACAGCACACACACACATGTCCAAACCCTACGAGCACTTGACACGCAAAATAAATGGTCCGGAAGTTTTGTATTTTTGCTAAATTTGCTGGTGTTGTTGTGCGCTAATTACCCACTATATCAACACAGACATGCTGCTTGGACAGAATTTACAGTTTTCAGACCGCAAATGGGCGCTAAATTTACTGTAGTTCTACGCCTTCACGAGGCATTCAACTTGCCAGCGGCCAATTATGGTCACGAAAATGTTGTCACACACTCGTATAGAGAACTGATGCGCACACATACATAGAAACATGGACAATTAGGCAGGCTCATTGGTTTTTGTTGATTTTAAGATATACACAAATTAATTAAAAGTGGTTTGCCATTAACGGCCTAAGCTTTATTGCGCATTAGAAAATTATGTGATTGACTTAAAAATTTCAATTGTTACGTTTCCATACGAGATGTAAGTGGGAAAAGGGAGAATGTGAGCAAGTAGTTATCAGCATTCTATAACCTCTATTCCTACTCTTACCTCCACGTGGGACATCCTGGCAACCTGAGCAACCTCAGCTGAAATCGAGGTATCCAATCAGCATGGCGGGCAAGGCCAGGACTAACGAGAGGTTTGTAAGCACGGCAGTAAGCTCGTCGGATTTGGAGTTGCAGAATTTGTGTTTATATGTAAATAGTTCTACTAGTAGAACCTCAACAAAAAGAAGAGAAAAAAGGAATTGTTTATAATGATGATATTAATTTCACATTTATTTGTATAAGACAAACATTTAAAGAAATAAGTAGGAACCTGTAGGCGCTCACACCTTATTTAACACAGATACGACTCTTTTGGAAAGTGTTTTGTATTTCAAAATAGTTTGCGAACATCGTGGATGAAAAGGAGGATGGTTCCATATGTAGAAGTCTCCGCAAATGGTCAGAACGATTCTTCTATATATGGTTCAAGCAGCTTAGAACTTCCGGGATTAGCCCAAGTATCCTCTGGGTAGCTCCCGAATACCCGTTCGGGAGTGAGCCAACGTGTGAAGGCGAAGCATTCCAGGATAGCTGGTTGTGCGCTGGGTTTGGGACCCGCCGGAATTAGATGGTATTGATCTGGACAACATTTATTTTCAACAAGACGGGGCTACGTGCTACAGAAGCAACGAACCATTCTTTGAATATCAAAATAACACTTTTTATTTGAAAAACCTTTAAATAACGGGTGATTTTTTAGCTATTATCTTTTTAAACAGTTGGTTTAAACAGCTGACGCACGTTTCGTGTTTTGTTTCACTGTCAAGCATCTTCAGTTTGGTCTATAATTTAACCATGAATCGTCTTACAAACGAACAACGCTTGCAAATCATTGAAGTTTATTATAAAAATGCGTGTTCTGTTAAGAAAGTTTAAGGCCCACTTTTTTATCGAAAAATTGTTTTCAGCGACGAAGCTCATTTTTGGATCAATGGGTGCATAAATAAGCAAAATTGTCGATTTTGGAGTGATGATCAGCCAGAAGAATTGCAAGAGCAGAAGAGCACAGTCGCGGTCTAGGACTATGGACTGTATTATCGGTTTAAGTAAAAATTTCATGCATATTTCTGAATTTTACGTGTTTTTTTTTTAAACTTTCCTATAGCTCTTAAAAAATCACCCTTATTTATATGGGGTATGTACATATTAGGTGTTGCATATTAGCAACAATTTTTCTACTACTGGCTCAAAAAACGCACTTGGTGAATATTTTGCAAGAGAGAACAATACATGTTGAAACGATTTTGAGAGGTGTGCTCTTTAACAGACCGTTATGAGGCTCTAAGCGAATATGACAGAATCAGTTGATCGGAGAGCTGATGTCTTCTGAGGTATGTTTACAACAAACTGAGTGGTGAAATATGAAAAAAATCAAAGAATGACACTGCGTAACACGACTGATTATACGAGTGTGTGTGTGAATATGTGTGGAATGATCGTGCAGTATTCGGCCACCGAATCTCACAAGTGCCGAAGTCCCCTCACAACTTCCTTTTTCACCATACTTAAAGAGCAAACGTTGTAAATCGATAATCTTTGAGAAAAATAAACCAAAAAAAAAAAAACAAAAAAAAAACATATTATCAAGCAGATCTAACCACAGTATTTGTCCAACGTTGCATCATTGCATTGCTGTATTATAAAGGTCGACGCAGCCAATTACACTCAATATACACCCCATTATTGCATTGTTAAAATCACATATTAAATGAATACATCAGGCAGGGGTAACCTGTACGCACTCCACGACTCCTTCCTTGTGTCCGTTTCACTCGCAGCTACAACTGTATAATTAAGTGATTTAAACGCCATTACGTTCACACCAAATCAATCATCAGCAATCAGACAATCAGATCGCCATAACTCATAAAATTTAAGTGACTACCCTGCGGATGAAAATCAAAAATTCATCACCAATCACATAAAAAAGAACAAAAAAAAAAATAATAATAAAAATAAACATACGAATTAAGATCCCAGCGGCTAGTCAATTTGTTGACGCCTCAATTCCTTTTCGACGCAGTGGTGTTTCGACTTACAGATGTATTGTATGTTTGTATGTGTGATTTTTTTATCTGGGCGCTACTAAGAAATGACTTTGTGCGGCGTCGTCTCAGGGCCAGCTCATGTTAATGTACAAAGGTATGTATATATGTTTGTTTGTGTATAAAATTTTTCATGCCTTCGCATTCACTTGTTGCAATTCTGTCTATTGGTGCTGTAATCTCTGCACATATTCGTTAAAATTAAGCAATTTTCGTGCGCATCGTAAAGTTTAACTTTTTTCCTCAATAAAAAATGGGTTCTTAGATTTTTATCATTTGCAACAATTACCTCTATCTATAGTTGGAAACCTGACGATTCGTTTGTTTGTATGTATGCGCATGGTAAGTATGCATGTAAGCATGTTACAGCAGGTTATTACAAGAGCACACGCACACACACACGCATATATAAATATACATATAAGCGATGTTAATTGGAAATTGATATTTGAATGGCCAGTAGGAATGTTGCGGCACGGTTGATTGCTCTTAGGATGTACGAGAGGCAATCAGAAAGCGATGATAATCAATCCACTATTCTCTTGCGACTGAATTGGTCTCGGAGACCTCCTACCCAGTTATCGGCATCCCGCTGACTGTTGTCAAAGGGGTATTACACAACTTATTTCCCAGGAAAGTGCAGAACAGATGGAGCACCATTGCTTCATGTGGTTTTTCGAAAACCTTTTGGTTCCAATACAACTTACGGAGGAGTCCGAAAGTCTGAGGTCTCAGAATGGCGTGAAGTCACCATTCAACTTCCAAGCTAGCAGCTGAGTTTTCTGGTCATGGAACGATCGGTACACTCTTGGTAAAGCTAGGTTTACCATTTAACCCCCATTGCATAAGCTGTGGTGACTTTCAGAGAAGGCGACTGTTCAGCACTTCTTCTGCCCGAGTTTGGCAGCTAAGGTCATTGGCAGCCTTCGACAGCCTGTGGCAGCGCGCCAACCTAAATCCCATCCATCTTTCCATTACATCCACCATTTCACCTACCTACAAGCAATCTATAAGTAAAACAATAATTTTTATTCTGATGCATTTTATTTTTCTCCTCTCTCCAAATATTTCAGTACAAGCCAAGCTCCTCCTCCTCCTCCAACTTGTGGTGTACGTTTTGATGTTTTGTACAAATGGATGGAACAGAAATGCACTCGAAGGTTTGCCATTGCCTGCCGAGAAGCGACCGCTATGTCACTTTTTTATCTATAAACAAAAATTACGAGTATATGTCTTGATGCCCGAAAACGCTTCTAATTACATGACAGCTGTCACCTTGCTATCGTCGTCGAATTTTCTACCTCTCAGCTGTTGCTTGAGAAAAGCGTAGAAGTTGAAGTCGCTGGCATCTATATCTGGAGAATTGGAAGAGTTTTCGCGCTCACTTCTTGTGTGTCAGACATCTCAGCTTCAACTTTGCGTTTGTGGACTCTATGAAAAAGAGCTTAAGCTCGTAGTTTGGGCCACCTCTTTTCTTTGATGGTTTTTCGAAACTTCCTCATTTGATTGTATAATATGAGCTTGTTGTAGTAGTTCCTATTTACAAATAATTAATCATAATAATTTCCTCGTCATTCTACAATCAGATGTTTAATATAATATTTCCGACAGAGCTCGAAACTTTCAACATTTTGAGGTCGGTAGTGAAGATTTCTTCCAGGTCGCGAATTGATGTTTCATAATAGTATCAAAGTATCAAAAAGATGCGCCCAGATTTCATTCATGCTTGCAAGGCGAGTACAAAACTCCTACAAATCAGCCTAGAATCTTGCACGATTCGCTCTTAAAATGCAAGATCGCTTGTTCTTATGTTCTTTGTTTAAAATACTTGGTACGTATCTTTCTTCACATTCAATTTTATTGATTTATTTTATCTGGTGCCAATTGACATCTCTTTGGTCCCTTCAGAACGCTTGATGGTCACTCGTTGTTTATTTGGTTCATGCGATTCCTTCGACTTCTCGAAAGATTCCTTCAACTTGGTATGAGGCGTGGATGGACATCCAGTAAATTCGATGTCGGTCTTGTGTAAAAAAGAAGAAATATTACTTTACAAGGTATTTACTTCGCTCAAGTGCATGAGCCTCTCGCCGCACTTCACAACCAACTGATTTCTGACTCCAGCATGGCTTTTATCATGAAAATATCGAAGGTAACGCTTTTACAACTTAACTTGACAACTAAAAAGAAGTTAATACTTTGAGTTACCCCCCGAGCACTAAGGAATCAAAGTTTAGCAAAACTTTAACTGGTGTTATTGGCCAACAAATTCTGGGATTCAGGATGCTCACTTCGCGTAAGAAGCAGCTGCTTGTCGAGTACAGTCGCGCGTTTTCGAGTGTCTGAGATTTTGTAGGAATTTGAAAAAGAGGATAAGATAGAAATTGAAAAAGAGTAACTGTGTTCATCGAATCGACGAAGATTACTCGTTCAGGGTAAAGAGTCCTCTAACGTTGATATTTAGTTTCTTTTATGAAAATATACATATATTATATATATTTTGGTAATGAAAAAGAGAGGTTCGAGGGAAGCAGTTTTATTTTGATGAGAACGCTATTTTGGCCGATTTTGAAGGCCTAGAAAAGCATTTTTTTAATTTTATTAAAAGCCTTCGTGGAAGATCTGAGAAGTGTATATGGCTTAAAGAAGAATATATTGCGAGAAAAAAATACACATGCCCCAGAAAGTCTACGTTCCCCGAATAGCCTTCTTAAATTTATTAAAAACAAAATAGAATATTATGATTAAATTGAAATCTTTACAATTTGTTTATTCACTACATTCCCAGCTTTCAAGGGCACTTTTTTTTAGAGAACGGGAAAATAATTTCAACAGCATGTAAATGTGGCACCAAAAAGTCTGCGTTCAGCCTATTTATTTTAATGATACCGTTTATTTTTAAATTTTTTCCTTGTTTATCTTAATTTTTGATTGCGCATTACTTCGACTGAATGTTAACAAAGTTTAGTTGAACATTTTATTTATAACGGGAGATAATTAAAGAACATGGAAGGAAAGGGAAAATAAATAAGGGTTTCTGAGAGGAAAATAATTTTAAAAATGTGGAAAGACGGAAAAAGTTTGCGAAGTATTGGAAAATCTATTGGGAGAACGATTCAGCGAGTTGTAACAAATTTTCGGCAAACTGGAATTTTTACATCTAAGTTCGGGTCAGGGCGTCCGAAAAACTTATCGACCCGGGAAGAGCGTTCTATAATCAACTTGGCAAAGGTTAACCCCCGGATTACATCCTCAAAATTAGTTGAAAACATAAATTAAACATTTGAAAAAAGTATTTGCGCTGAAACTGCCAGAAAAGTTCTACGTCAAGCTGGATACCATGGTAGAGTCGGCCGAAGAAAGCCTTTCATTTCTCTTGTGAACTGACATAAACGCATTCAGTTTGCTTATGAGTACATAAATAAGTCTCCCGAGTTCAGGAAAAAAGTAATATTTCCAGACGAAAGCAAATTTTGTATATTCGGAATAAAAGGCTGTCAAATTGTTTGGCGAAAACCTGGAACTGCTCTTGAAAAGCAAAATCTTGTTGGCACGGTTAAGCACGGAGGTGGCGGGGTAACAGTTTGGGTCAGATAGAATTTATTGATTCGACGATGGATAAATGGGGATACTTGAACATGCTAAAACGGAATTTAAAGCAAAGTGCAGAAAATCTCGAGTTATCAAGAACATTTTGGTTTCAACAAGATAACGACCCAAAGCACATAGCCGAGATCGAGGACTCCGAAAGTCTGAGCTCTCAGAATGGCGTGAAGTCACCATTCAACTTCCAAACTAGCAGCTGAGTTTTCTGGTCATGGAACGATCGGTACACACTTGGTAAAGCTAGGTTTACCATTTAACCCCCATTGCAGAAGCTGTGGTGACCTTTCAGAGAAGGCGACTATACAGCACTTCTTCTGCCCGAGTTTGGCAGCTATACGATTAAGGTCATTGGGTACTCTTTCCTTCGACAGCCTGTGACAGTGCGCCAACCAAAATCCCATTCATCTTTTCCATTACATCCACAGCTCGGGCTGACTGCCCGTTAGAGGTCTCGTAATGGTATCAAAACGGCGCTTTAGTGCTAATTGGCGAGCGCCAAAGTGGTATTTCAACCATTCATCTATCTACAAGCAATCTATAAGTAAAACAATATTTTTTATTCAGAGAAATTTTATTTTTCTCTTCTCTCCAAATATTTCAGTACACTTACATATACCCGTTTTATGTATTTGCCCAAGCTCTTCCTCCTACTTGCGGTGTACGTTTTGTACCCAAATTGGGGGACATCAGAATTCGTTTTAGAGGTATGGCTCCTTCGGCAAAGTTTCTTATTTTGATCCCTAGAATACGATTTTCACAGAGCAATGAGCGATTTTTAAATCGACCCGCCCTAGTGGATATCCAACTAAATATTAGAATTAATTTTTACACATAGCATATCATGGTTTTGTATTAGACTTTAAGACCGAACGTAGACTTTATGGTCGCTTTATTTACTTGTTACAGCCATTATTCACCGTTATCTAAAAACTTATGTGAGGAATCTTAGAACTTTATTATTGTTTTTGAAACTTAAACATATAATCAACATATAAATATATACAAATTTATAAAAATTATAAAATCAGGTTGTGTGTTTCATTTATTAAAAAGTTATTGTAGAGTGAACGCAGACTTTGTGGGGCATGTGTAATTCTATGTATAGTTTTTCAACATTTCCACTTTATTTCTCCAACTTTCTGACCTTCATCATCTTCAATTCTTAAAGGTCCAAGTTGGCCATTGACCTTCACAGGTATATAAAACATTTTTTGGAAATTTTACGAAGGGTGGGGGGTAGGGAAAAATGATTTGGTTCACTTATTTGATAGCGAGAAATTTCTCAGATTGCTCCAAATTAGAACCAGACTTTTTGTATAGTTTTTTTCTTTTCTAATTATTTGAAAAGAATGTAAGCTAAAACACCTTTCGCGTTCATAGATGCAAATAAGTTGGCGGAGTTAAATTAAGAAGAAGTTCGTCAGTTCGTCAATAATCTGTGAGTATAAAATTTTCAATTTTTCCATATGGTTTGCATTGAGAACAGAATTGCAGATCATAAATTATGCTTCCTTTGCCCAACGGGGCGCGAACCGTTGTTCAGCCTTTAATGTGTGTGTGTGTGTGTGTGTGAGTGGCAATAAATAGTGTTGTTGTGGTAAGGTGCGCCACAGGAACAAAGCCTGATACGAGCTGAGCTATACGCCAACGCTTTGTTGTTGTACATAGTTACGAGTTACTATTGCACCTGCAAGAGTGTGTAAGCACAGCAACAACAAACCGACATTGATGAGCGACCTGAAACTTGTGGCTGGTGCTTAGGTTTTTCTATCTTTAATGCTCCTATTGCATTAGGAATTGGCATTAAGGACGCCATGAGAACATACACATACATACATGTTTATGTATTTGGAAATACATACTTACATGTATGTATGTTTATATGCACGCACAGTTATTTGCGCGTCGCATGGAATCAATTTTAACCGAAAGTACCCGAGTGAGTGCGCGTTGCTGATTAGCTGCAACAACTCAACTGGAGCCACATCATCAGTGGCAGTGGCAGTGGATGGGGCAGTCGAGTGGTAGCAATAGCAGCAAACACCTTGCTGTGGCATTCAATTATTTGCGCGCTCAGCACGATTTCAACGCATCACCAATGGGAGTGATGCTGATGTGGCGGGCGGGTGGTGAAGAAGTGGGGATTTAGTGGTCTTGTGCGGAATGTGAGCTGCAGCACAGTGGCTGTGCTACACATCGCCAAAGTGCCAACACGAAATTTACGAGGGCGTCTTGTGCACAAACAAAGCCTACGCGGCATGGCAGACTTCCGGTGCAATCTGGCAAACTGGCAAACTGGCGGCGGTAGAATTGTGTTTGCACTGGAAACTGAGAGCACATCAAATATATTTTGATATAATTAAAAAATAATTACGCCTTAATAACATTGCGCGCATTTATTACTCAGTCCAAGTGTAGTTACATACATACACACATACATATGTAAGTGTAACAGAGATTATAGTTAGGGCATTGGATGGGCGATCATGTGCGCGCATGCGCATTACAGGTGCGCCAGATCAGAGATGAGAAAATGCTTGGGGTTTGAACAGTTTTTGGGGTGGCTTGTCTGGGAGTGCAATGGTTAACGATGAAAAATGATGTGGCGCTACTGGTTACAACTGCATGCATACGCACACATTCACATATGCAAACACGAAAGCCTACTTATAGTCATTTTTTTTCTCTTACCTTTTGCAGCTGGATGCGCATGCAATGCGTATTATGTTGCAGGCATCGCACCTGAGTCCAGTAGTCACATTTCTCCATCTGCTGCATACACTTACATATACACGTGAGGATCAGCCTACATACACACATATGTACATAAACACATTATATACATTTTTTTCTTCTTAAGGCAGCAGCGTCTAATGTTCAGCGACTCGCTGTAAATTGGATTGGGGATTTATGTGCATTTTGCATGAGCAGCCGCCTGCTAGGCAAACGGCGTCGTGCAACGGGGTGCCTTTTGCGTTTGCGACTTCTTGGCACTGCGTGTTGATTGCGGAAAGACGCTGCCAGTGAACAGCACTTGTAATTTGTAAAATGTAATTATATTACTCGGCTGCAACATGACGTTTAATTGCGCAAGAAGCATTCATTCTGTACTTAAGGTCCATGTGTATGTATGTGCGTATATGAGTAAATATGTTAAAAAAATTAGCAGCATTAATTGGCTACATTGTCTGCGCTTTTGTGCACCAAATTTAATTAAGCGCCAGCACAGCGTGCCACAAAGATTACAATTAGCTACAACGGCCTCCAAAATCCTTCAAACGCAGATGACGCTTGCATGCATAAGCAAGCATTGATTTGCAAACACAATTCATACCAATGAAGTGTTTGCAAACGGCCCAGTGGTCACTGTCTGCATTTCAAAAATGTGTATGTACGTATGTATGTATGTCTGTATATCGGCTTTGCTCACGGATGGTGCCTCTTCGTGCTGCCAACACTCCAACATCCAATTGCTCGCTACGTTATCCTGTGTGGCAGCATATTAATTTCATTTGCTACTGGAATGCGCAGCACTTTTTCATTTTGCTTTATCACTGTTGCCAGCATCGTGCAACGGTGGCAGCTACCGTGCTCTCAAGTCGGTTTCGTCCCCTTCACTAATTTGTCATTTTCTTTGTTGATAAAATAGCTAACAACAGCAACAGCAAACACCTTTTGATGTATAAATACAAAAGTATGTTGCTTATTACTATAAATAGAATATTTGCGAAAACGGATAGACAGATGGACGGATGTTACTTGATGCTAGGGATATATGTAGACGTTTGCTTGAACGTTTCTAAGATTTTAAAATTTATTTAAATCCTTCTCACGGTAAACTCACTTTTGAGTGCCATGAAAAGGAGTTCGAGACAAGAGGTACTCTGCTTCGATCCGATTTAGCGATAAAAGGCAACAACTATGCGACTTTAAGCTGAATACCCACTAGAATTAGAGGAATTTCAAGCAAAAAGCTACGATCTTACTACTCGAAATGTGGTACCCGTGTTCCATGCAAGCACCACTGCTCGTGCTGCCGAAACACTACAGCTGAGCCACTGACTTAGGGGCTCGAGCTGCAAGCTAGATTTAAGTAACGGATACTTCAGTATCCTCAGAAACTTCGACTTCATCCTCATAGTGACGCACCCGCTGCGCCCGAGTGGAGTGTTCTCCATTCATGTTCTTTGGAGCGAAGAGATGGCGGGGTGCAGCATTTGGAAGCAGATCAAGGTGCAGCTTATCTCGAATATCGCGAAGTTGGACGGAAAAGGTGGTGGAGGAGTCTTCTACCAAATTCAGGTTACTGGACCATTGTTATGTGCTCAAAATGAAGGTCGCTGCAATTAAAGCACCAGCTGATTAATTGTGTAACTACTCTCATGGAAGTAGACATTGACTGCGCCTGCTAAGGGGCAATTAGCTCGTCGTCGTTGCACAGGAAGCTGTTAGAAAACGGGTGAACTAGCTAGACAAGTGACCCAAAGTTTCCCCGCGTAGTACGTGGATCGGGGCTACTTTGTAAATCTGTGGTGTGCTGCTGTAAAGATGGGCTTTGCGTCAACTCATCATACGCCAACGTGCAAAGTTGCGAGATCTTCAGGCTCGGGAGAAACTTTTAAAGTTAACCAAACCTCAGCTCACAAATTTTGTGGGTATGTCCTTTCACAGCATAACCCATCATGTATTCACGCGGTGAAACCAGGTATTACTTAGAGTCGTTCTTGCAGCAGTTATCTGGTAGGATGAAGGGGAGTTCGCTCAGCACCTTCCCTTCAACTATCCTGCTCTCGTTGGTCTGATATTTAGGCATGCTTTCCCTAGTTTGTTACACCAGCGAATATTGTAGGTTGAGCTATCACACACCTGGCGAATTGCATCAATAGTGTGAAACGGTTAACACAATCGAAAGCTGCCATCGTTCAGTCTTCTTCACAACCCTCAAACATAGCGCTCCCTTTTATCCTTCCCGCATTTTTTGTGGTGAATTTTTTCTCTCATTAAAAACCATGCGTAACATTTCTAATCGACGTTGCAAGTGTCAATGTTTTTGTGGAAACTAAAGGCTTTGAATGGTTTCGTGTGTTCCACGCAAGTATTATTGACCTGGAAGTGTGTACTATTCACCTAGGAGTCCCAGAAGCAATTATTTTATATAAAATTGAAGCAGTTCACGACTTGCAACTGCGGTAAGTACGCTCTGGGTAGTAATCAAGTACCCGTTTGTGGACAAAATGAGAACACAAACCTTGGAGAGCCCACTTCGATATTTTCGGCTTAAGTTCTCGAGCAGGCAGCTGGCAAGTTTCTAGGTTTTGTTTTCGATGCCGACTCTTGCAAATATTTTAAGGACTATGTTTTTACATAAAGTTCTCATGGAATGCTCGGTATTTTATTGAGAAAGGTGCTTCTGTTCAGCTGGTTTTTGTTCTCGAACCAGTAAGGGTCAACATCTCTCCCAAAGGATCTGAAGACCGGTGCGAGGTTAGAAAACTATCAGGTCTTCTGAGGCTTAACTGCAGTGTGAAGAAGTACTTTAATTCGTTGCTAGTTTGTGATAGACGAGAAACTTCACCGTGAAGTAGTTTTGTTCATCTTCCGTAGAATAACGCGCTGGTATGCGCAAACGCTTCCTGCCATATCAGAGTGCAAATCAGAGTGATGAGGTATGTGAGGTTTGGCGCACAGAAACTCATCCGCATTATTAGATCCGCAAATTGGATAACAACATCTGATTGCCCTTCCGAGTTTAGGCCGCTAATAAGAGTAATTACACCAACCCATGAAAAATACCTTTTCGATAGCTTTTAGCCTGCGTCTACTAAACTAATAATAATTTTTCGTATTTGTTTCAGATCCCCCCAAGCTTTAACTAAAAAAACGTCTTTACATAGAAGGCATTTTAGAATTTCAGCCGTGCTCATAAGCAATTATAACCACCTGTTTTAAAGTTATGCATTTTAGAAAACATAAACTAATTAATTAAAATAATTTAATATTTTTAAGTTATAATAAAAGCTTCATCCACATCACTCAATTGCCAATCCTGTATGAAATGAATTTTAATATAAATTTGTTTTACAAAAGCCAAATAGTTCCTTTTCCAAGTAGGAAATAATCACACATATCGATATACTTCCTTTTTCTTCTCCTTCATAACCGCTTAAGCGATTTTAGTAGAGTTTAGGAAAACGCGCCCATAGCTCCTTTTCATGCTAACTGGTGCCACACACCAAGGGAAGCCATTTTCTTCTCCACCTGATCTTTCCAACGCAGATAAGACCTTCCTCTGCCTCTGCTACCATCAGCTGGTACCGCATCGAATACTTTCAGAGCCGGAGCGTTTGTATCCGTTCGGACGACATGATATAGCCAACGACGCCGCTGGATCTTCATTCGCTGCACTATGTCTATGTCGTCGAAAAGCTCATACAGCTCATCGTTCAATCGCCTGCGATACTCGCCTTCACCAACGTGCAAAGATCCAAAAATCTTGCGCAGAATCTTTCTCTCAAATACCCCAAGTAATGCTTCATGGGATATTGTCATCGTCGAAGCTTATGTGCCATACGTTAGGACAGGCATGATGAGAGCCTTGTAGAGTGTTAGTTTTGTTCATCGAGAGAGGACTTTACTGATCAGTCGCCTACTTAGTCCAAAGTAGCACTTGTAAGCAAGAGAGATTCTACTTTGCTGGTTCCCAAATAAACGAAGTCTCTCACAACTTCAAAATTATAACTGTTAACAGTGGTGCTGTGGGTGTCAATACGTGAGTGCTACGATTGCATGTTTGATGACAGGAGATACTTCGTCTTGTCTTAGCTCATCGCCAGATCCACTAGCTTCGCTGCTTATTTCCTTCTACTTTAGAAATTAATTAACTCTTAGTAGATTCTTTTTCATTTAATTTCAGCTAGAAAAGCACATTCAAATCCAATTTTCCAGCTGCTCTATTTTTCATTAGTATTGGAGTCCACCTCCTATTTAATATTTTTCCATAAATCTCAACAATTTGATAAAGTGGCAATAAACTGATTAACAAATATGGCTTAATGAGCTGAAATTTATTTGTTCACATATCAAATCTATGTAAGTAAGTAAGTCATCATCGTGGCTGAGCGTAATGAAGTGAAATATTTCATTTGTAGGCGTTAAGCAATTTTCCTACGGGGCGTGACTGCTGGCACCGAGTGTTTAATCTGCCAAAGGAGAGTGCGACATTCACATTTCGGCGTAGCAAACTGGTCAATAAATGTTTGTAAACGTGTTCACACATGCGCACTTATAAGCCTTTTCCATTTGTCCAGCTACTTTGGAATGCGAATGAAGGCAATTGGCTAAGTTGAAAGCGATTGATGGCAGTAATATTTTTTCGAATGAGATAACGTATGCGGTTCGGCGGAGCAAACTCACACACCCAGTCACACACTTACATTCGTACATGAGTACGAGTAGAAATTAAGTTGTTAAGTTGCTGCACAGAAGGGTCATGGATGGCATAAATTGAAAATTAAAATGGGGTAAGATATGGTGGACATGCAGATATTCATTAAAAAATTTATGGTAATTTGGCGTTCGCTATACGTTATCGAGTTGAGAATTTACTTACTTGCTTATAACCTGAATGTTAATTGTAATTGAGCAATGCCACATGATTTTCACTTATTATCACTTAGGACAACTAACTAAAAATTCAAGTAGAGGCGCATTCAAAAGTGTTACATTAGGATTTAGGAGAGAAGTGGGAGGATTTCCTATCAAAAGCGACAATATCAAAGAGCGCTCTAGTGACATCGACATTTTTCTACCTGAGTCCATTAGTGCAGAAGGGTATTCAAAATTATATATGTGTTTGTCTGCAGCAGCCTTTGCAAGATTTGTTCCTTACTCTTAATTTATGTTCTTAGAAGGGCTCACAACAAAATGAATTGCCAGCAGAGACTGAAGACGATGTGGTCAATATGATAACTTCACGAAGGTTTAGTGAACAAGAACAGCTTGAACCATCCTTGGATATGACTATATATGGCGCATGTTGAATGATGAGAACATCGAGTCAATTAACTTCGTGGAACTACTTCAGAAAGATTCAGATGAAGGTGCTAAGGTTGCGTCCCAAATGAAAAGGAACGTTCAAATAGAGAAACGGAAATTCGTATTGAGTATGACGCAGACGTGGAATATGATGAAGAGGAAGACATTGAATTTGAAATCATACAACCGGAAGATGAAACGTTTACTAACGCTGATTTCTTCACACAAAAGGTGGCACGAAATGGTGCAAGAAACCGCCAGCTTCGACCAAAATACGGACACATAATATCGCACGTCAGCAAGGCGGCCCATCCAAATATCTAGAATACGCTTCGCGCATAGAAATCTTCAAATAGATAACTACTGAATAGGTTTTCAGAAACATGAAAAAAACGATACCTCTCGCGCAGCTGAAGAAGTGGACAATTGTTACAGTCAATGAAATGTAAGGTTCGCTTAGACTTCTGATCGCCGCAGGTGACACAAAATCCTACTATCAGCACACCGCTGACCAATGGAAAACAAATTGTTTTGCGATATTTCCAACTACCATGGCACATCAAAGATTTTATCAGTGGACAAAGCTTAATCGACTTTTGTAAAGCCATCGATGCTGATGGTGTAGAAGAAAAAAATTATCTATACTGAGGTTCCACACGTTTCACATATACGTGCATATTTCAAGTAAGCTGGCAAAGTATGGAGTTCAGGTATTTTGGGTCTTAGTTGGGATTATCAAATTTCCATTGCAAGGAGAACTTTACACCGTCATACCTCCAGGAGCTCAGCAACAGAGAAATGTTGGAGAGAATGCTTTGAAACGTTTAGTTCACAGGTATTACAATACCACTCAAACAGTTGTGGGTTATTCTTTTTTACATCACTTCCAGTGCACACAGATTCTTGTCCAACAGCTTAGCATATGTATGGACCTTACGCAAGAATAGGACTTGTGTTCCAGAAGCATTCCACGGTAAAGGCTTACATTCGCTTTCTGAGGAGCGCGAGCAAAAATAATTAGATCATCGTGTAAACAATAAAAATATGATGGCTCAAGCAATTACTAAAAATGCAATCACAGAAATTATGGGTGGATAATTACTTACGAAAACCACAGTTATCTCAACATAGTCGCCATTGGGTTCTACTGCAGTAAAATACTCTTGTAAGCTGTGTGTGATTCATATCATAAGACATGGCAGAGGTGCTCGAAATGCAGTGATCCTGTATTTGCTCAGCATAGCATCGTCCAACAAAAGTTTCGCATAAGTTTCCACTTTCATTATTTTATACTTCTATTTTTCACCCTTTTGTTCTGCGCTCTTTGAAGTTGCACTCTAAAGTTTTAACTTTCATAATAACAAAAAATAGTAGTAATAAAAAATCGTTTATGTTGTAATAGACCGTACTTTCAGTATAAAATACATAGCGGTGTAGCTGTACCAAGGATGCCAGTGCAAGGGTTGTGAGGTAAGATGTCACAGAAGGGTTAAATTCGGTACGAATTTAAAATACCATGGTGTGATCCTTGGTAGAAAGTTTGGGTCGAAATTGGGATACCATTCCAGGAGAGCTAAACGCCTTTGAAATGTTCTTCTAATAGACTTGTACAGCAAAAACCAAACCAGCTACCATGCAACTAAGGCCAATACAATTCGGGCCTGCAGATACCCTTGGTTTGATGCTTTAGGCTTTGGCGCTTATGCTTTACGCTTTGACGCTTACTACTCTGGCACACTTCTGCGAGCAGGCTTACGCTATTTTACGTATTTGTTTTAAGAAGTATCCAAAAGAGGTTATTCGATAATGTTAATATGTTGATAGATGATAAGATTGGCTCCGCGATAAAATAGACTAGGGAGTGCCTACATCCTTACACATTCTATTGAGTGCACAAGCTGCTTGAATGAGCTGGTTGAGAAGTACGTTACGAAAGTATATTAGTATAAGTCCTTGTACTCGGAAGAGAACTATGATATAATTGGTACACTCCGCCCATAACGCGGTTGTTTCTCAATTTTCGTGTACGCTCCGGTTTAGATCGGCTTTCATTGAACAGGCAAAGTGCAAATGGGCCAGGCAATCCACGTGTTGCAGAATAAGAAAGATAATAGAACATCTAGATCAACATTCACTATTTACCATTGAACCATATTATAGCTATTGCCATCAATGTACACTGCCTTACGAGGCTCCCGACTCAAAAATTTTGCTACAGCTTCAGGGATACGTAGGGAGTGGGGAGCGTTGAATATTATCTTTTTCGAAATTGTGCTCTGGCATAATGGATGGAGAATTAAAGGGTCTGAATTAGAGCCTGCCCATGTAAAATTACAGTATATCCTCTGAAGAGTGGCAATTTCTCCTACTCCTAATGTGGGCTAAAAATAATATTTGGCATTATTGTGTTAGGAGAAGCTAGTTATGTGTTACAGCACTCCAAAATGGAAGTTTATAGTAAGAAAATTCGATCAATCTTCAACACCACTACGACCAAGGTGAAAAGTCGGAGTAGGCAGCAAAAAAAATATAAGCTATTTATCGACTCATATGGACCCAATATACATAGTATCGAAAACTTTAGCAAAGTAGTGATTCCAACGATTCCGATCTGGAAGGCCACGATAAAGTCATACAAATAGCCGTTTTGGAATGGTATGTAAGCAGTCCTTCTATCGCTTAGAAACTGAAGATTAGTCAAACAATGGTCTGGAACCATTTGCAAAGGATATTTATAACTTTGTCAATTTTATCGTTCATCTAACTAAGCGACAAAGCATTCGCAAATTGCTTCAGCCAATACGAAGAGAGAGAGTGCGTAGGTTCGAATCTCCGTGCATAAAATAGCATGATTGAATACGTTTTTTTTAAAAACGGCCGCTCCTCGGCAGACAATGACAAACCTCTGAGTGTATTTCTGCCATGAAAAACCTCCTCCTCATTAAAAATATCTGCCGTTCGGAGGCAAAACTGTTGTTACCTCCATTTGCTTAAAACATCAAGACGCACACCAAAAATAAGAGGAGGAGCTTGACCAAACACCGAACAGAAGTGTACGCGATGTTGAGGTATGAGGTTATGACTTCCCGAAACCAATATACCTCTTTTTGTCCTTTTTCAGATAATACATGGAGAACTACAACTTAATTCAAGAAATGAAGAGACATGCAGTTATCGTCGCCGATTTCTAATCTCTAATTTTCTTAAGCATTCCCCTTCATTCGTTCGGAATCTGTCGAAAAACGTAAAAAGAAACACCAGGAATGTTCTGACACTGTCCGATCTGCAGAATTTATTGAAAAAGTGCAAGCGATTATCGAGGCTCCTTCAAAATCAATGTGGGCTCTTGTGAGAAAGCTTAATGTTTCTGAGGGTCTTATCCGTCGAGTTGTCATGACGATAACCGGTATAAATCGGAAATTTTGCGCAGAAGGCAGTTTATGTCGGAATAAACATGAGACCAACGAGTAAGCCGGTCAAAACGCTTTCAAAACAAAATTAACACTAAACTGAAATTTTATGTTTTTTTTTTTACCAAATAAATTTTCACCAAGACCAAAAGACCAACCGCAGATATGTTCAGAATGATAGATGGCTATGTTCCAATTCTACAGAGGTTCTTGTTGGCATACACGGTGTTTCCAGCCTCAGTTTTAGGCTTTAGGTGTTGTAAGCAACAAAGGACATGTCATGTCACCACACTTCTTTACTCAAGGATTTCGAATTAATTCTACTGCAAAACTTGAGGCTCTAGAGACGGTAGAGAAAACCTCGGTTGATAGTGTACGACGTGTTACCGCCCATACATCTTTCAGCAAGACTCTGCTCCTTCGCACAAAACGACGGCGACACAAGATTGGATGGCTGAGAATTGCCATAATCACATAACACCGAACTTATGGCTGCCTAACTCACCAGACTTTAATCCCCTGGGAGTCGACGTATGGAGTGTAGTTGAGCGTGAAACCAATAAGTGTCCTCATAACACTACAATTGACTACCGTTATGGTCAATACGAGCAAGAAACATATGATTCGGGCATGCAATCGTTTCCGGATCCAGATCGAGGAAGTTAATGCAGCTAATGAAAATTTTATTGAACGATTTTAGAGATATATGTATAATAAGGGAAGATTCATTAAATTTTGTTCAAATTAGTTTTACTTTACTCGCCGTAGGCGAATGGGCTGGTGCGTAATTACCATTCGGAATTCACAGAGAGAACGTTGGTTCGAATCTCGGTGAAACACCAAACACCTCTCGGCAGACAATGGCAAACCTCCGAGTGTATTTCTGCCATGAAAAAGCTCCTCATAAAAATATCTGCCGTTCGGAGTCGGCTTGAAACTGTAGGTCCCTCCATTTGTGGAACAACATCAAGACGCACACCACAAATAGGAGTAGGAGCACGGCCAAACACCCAAAAAGGGAGTATGCGCCAATTATTTATATATATACATATATATATAAGGGGATCAGATGATGTGCAAAAATTGTCGTTGTTAAATTCCACTATAGAATATAGATTATGATATTTCCACCACAAATCGGCTTACAATGCTTATTACACCCAAACCAAAATCTCTATGAGCAAAATTATATAAACTTTGGCTCACTGCAAGAAACAAAAAATAATAAGACTTGCTAAATAAAATGCACTACTCATTATGTACGTTGCCAATTGCATGGTGGCCTTTCTATTCCGATCAAAGAATCTAAATTGTTGAGCTACGCTATTTTTGTTGTTTTCATAAAAGTGTGGTAACATGGGTTAGTTGGTAAAAACACCAATTACTTCTTAGAGTATTATTAACTCCATGGAAAACAAATTTTACTGTTTTTGTTAGGTCTGGCTTTCCAACTGTTTTCTACTAATTCGGTGCTGCTGATTTCGAGCTTTTTCTATTTAGTATTCGGTTTAATTACTGGTTCTTCAAATTTATGGCTCAAATGCACTTCCCTTAGTGATTATTAAAAAAACTGATACGTGCATATAAATACTTCTCATTTACGGGAAAACTCTTACGTATATAACCGAGAAATTAATGACGCTGGGAAAACTAACGCATTCCGGTTCTTACATAATCGTACACACAATATACATACACATATATATACATATGTATATATATATATATAGAGTTGCCTTTGAGTGGTCTGCACTGATGCATACTTCGAAATCTATCTTTATCTTAATATATTATATCGTTATGGAGTTCTCAGTGACCATTTAACATTGTTGGCAGTCCCTGCTGGAAATGCCGGATACAAATGATTAGTACACAACTAGTTTACTTTTGCCGTTTAGGACTAGTTCGTTGCTCTTATCGTGAGTTGAGACAGCTGGATTCAGAGCTTGAGTACGATGTGCAGGCTGCAGAGGTGTGGCCAACATCAGATCGCTAATCGGCTCTCAGCGAATTTGAAGGAATAAGCTGATTTACTGAATGGCCAGAGCACTGATGCCGAATCTCCGGTGGCAGCCGAAGTTACTCTTTCAATTTTGCTTCGGATAGCTAAATCTGGTAATTATATCATCCTTTGGTGTACAGTGCAAAAAATATGCCCGCAGTTTAGTGTAATGAGCTCGAGTTGGTTGGAGTTGGGTGGAAAAATCTATATATATAAATGTGAAAATCTGTCCCTATATTCGCTTTAAACTCGAGAACGGCTGAACGGATTTATCTTATCTTGGTCTTGAATTATTCGTGGAGGTCTAGGGAAGGTTTAAAAGGTGAGAAAAATTCGAATAATTGCCGGGAAAATGGTCAAAACGTGGACCCGGGTAACCTTTGGTTGTGTATGTACAATATGGGTATCAAATGAAAGCTGTTGATAAGTACTTTAATACGGGGTCATTTTCATACCTATTGATCACTAAGGTCTCGAAATATATGCCAAAACGTGGACCCGCTGTGTCTTTGCACCGAATTAAACCAAACTTACACACATTGTTAAGGAGGTATTGAAGATGGTTTCCGTATAGTTTGGATACCTATTGGTAGATACGGTCTCGAGATATAGGTCAAAACGTGGACCCGGGTAACCTGGGGATGTGTATGTACAATATGGGTATCAAATGGAAGCTGTTGGTGAATGCTTTAGTTCAGAGTATTTCCATCCGCTCCGTGACTAGGGTCTCGAGATAGAGACCAAAACGTGGACCCTAGAATATGTTTGTACAATATGGATATCAAATGAAAGCTGTGGTTAAGTGCTTTAATACGGGTTAATTTTCATACCTATTGATGACTAGGGTCTCGAAATATATGCCAAAACGTGGACCCGCCGTGTCTTTAAACCGAATTAAACCAAACTTACACACATTGTTAAGTAGGTATTGAAGATGGTTTCCGTATAGTTTGAATACCTATTGGTAGATAGGGTCTCGAGATATAGGTCAAAACGTGGACCCGGGTAACCTTCGGACGTATATGTACAATATGGGTAGCAAATGGAAGCTGTTAATGATTTCTATAGTATAGACTATTTTTCATACCGTTCCGTGACTAGGGTCTCGAGATATAGGTCAAAACGTGGACCCGGGTAACCTTTGGTTGTGTATGTACAATATGGGTATCAAATGAAAGCTGTTGATAAGTGCCTTAATACGGGGTAATTTTCATACTTATTGATGACTAGGGTCTCGAAATATATGCCAAAACGTGGATCCACCGTGTATTTGCCCAGCGAAGCGGGCCGGGTTTGCTAGTAATAAATATATTCAAGTTAATGTGCCAAATTTGAGTTTTAGTATTGTAAAATATAAAAGATTACAATTACAAATAAGGCTGATAGTCGTACTAAATACAATGGGCTTTTTAGCCTGAGTGTTTGGGGAGCCATCGTAGCTCTTGGTGCTCCTTGGCTCGACTAATTCAAATTTCAAAAAAAATGTTTTCCTTGTTACTAGCGACTCTAGTTGCAATATTATTAATTATGTTTATTCTTATGTATATTATTCATATATAAATAAATAAAATAAATTTATAAATGTAACTTCGCTTGCCTATAAAATAAAATAAGTAAGACTTAACCCTTAACGGCACTACATTTTTGAGAGGTAAAATCAAACTATTAACATTTACAGCTAACTTTTTTTTTTAAATTTATTGTTGTACATACTTTTTATAATACAATAGAAATTATAATGTAACCCCATTAATTTCTGAATAAAAAAAGAATGGTGAAAAATATATTTTATTTAAAATGTTCTCAAAGATAATTCGAGTGAGACCACCAGCTTATACATACTTATATCATCTTTACTGTTATGTACCACTTTCGCTTTAAAAGTTAGGTGGCCAATCAAAACTAATATTTTATCTTCCAACCATTTGTTTAGTATCCATATCCATTAACCTCTAATTTAATTATGTTATTAATTAAGATTCGATTTTGAAATTAAATGGCAAGGCCATTTAGAAATATTATTAGATTGCAGTCATTTTAGTTTTCCATTAATAATTAAGAGTAAAAAATATATTTTTGAAATCATTTTATTAATTAAAAGAAAAAAGAATAATAATAACAATAGCTGACAACACCTGCTAAAAATATGATTTTTATTAAAGTTTTTGTAAATACTAATATATTTAGACTTTGAAAGCAAAGAGTTGAATATGTTTTTAAATAATTATTTTTTATTGGGAAAAAAGCAACATACAAAATAAAAGACTTATTTACTTCCACTTAAAAAGAAATGGTCAAAAAAAAATTCACTTCTGATTTACGAGAACGTTGATAACTGACGAAACCTCCTAGACACATAAATAACCCATCCTAAAAAATTCCAAATAAATGCAAAACTAGTAATTAAATCAGATAAGGTAATAATATTATTTTACCAGATTAGTATTTTGTACTATATCCCCCGTTTTTGAATACTTCTTCAAGCCATCGCTCTATGCTTTCTACAAACTTGTGGCATCTTTCCTTTGGAATCGAGTACCAAGCCTCCTCAACTGCGGTGCACCAATCATCCAAATTTTTAAAATCTTGTTAGCGATTTTGACCTGAACGTCATTCCAAAAATTTTCTATTGAATTGAGATAAGGGCTCTGCACTGACCAATCCAGTACATTAATTTTTTCTCTTCTGAGCCATTGCTTCACTGTCTTTGCAGTATGCTTTGGATCATTGTCCTGCATAAATGTCCAATTTAATGACATAAACTCAAACACAAAAGGCTCTATTTTATTCAGGAGTATATCCAGATACTGAAATCTATCCATTTTACCAACCACGCCAACAATCGGCCCAACACCATGCCAGGAAAAAGCTCCACAAACCATGATACTTTCGCCGCCGTGTTTAATCGTCTTTTTTGTGAATCTAGGATTTAGCGCTTGATTTTTTGGACGACGTACAATAGTTTTCCCATCTCGTCGCACCCTATTTACTTTGGTTTCGGCGGTCCAAAGTATGTTTTTCCAAAACTGAATAGATTTGTCTTTGTGGGCTTTTGCAAAGCCAAGTCAGTGTTTGATACGTCTTTTTGAGAGGAGTGGGTTTTTCTGCTTATGCGGCCAAACAGTTGGGCTTCGTTAAGTCGCCTTCCTACAAGTTTTATGGACACCTTTTACGGACAGATTCTTGGTTTATTTCAAGCATTATTTCCCATGCCGACTTAAAAGGATCTGATTTACTCTTACATATTATAGCTCCATCCACATTAACATCAGTTTATCGCGGCTTTGGTTTTCTTTCCGTTTTTTTTTTTTGCTTAGATAGGAGAAAGATTCGTCCTAACTAAATTAAGAGCATTATAAATCATTGTCGGAGAGCATTTCAGCTATTTCGGCATAGCTTTTCCGGTTTTGACTCATACGGTATATAAGATCTCCTTTCTCCGACGCGCAAAGTTTTTCACGTCCCATTTTTAGTAATTACTTTAAAATTTTATTTAAGAAACCAAAAATTATACTAAAAATTGCTGAAACGATATTAAAGTTTTACTCTTTGCTGGAGAAGGTAAAATGTGTTATTTTTGTGTCCACTTCAAAACAGTTATAAGCAAAAATAAAATAGAACGCAAAAAACTCCATCGAGGAAATGATAAATTTCTCGCATAAATGTAAGCCTAATAACGGTAATAAATGTAAACAAACTAATTTACTTGATCAAAGCAGAGTTCGTACTAAAAACTTAACTTAACATATAAGGTTCACATTTGTGCTATTTATCTGTCCATGGCTGTACATCTTAATATTCAAATGAAATTTGTGATAAATTGTAATTTTTCCAAATAATTTAAGGTGGCAACGCTATCAATATAAAATTGATTTGAACTATTGTAGATTTTCTACATCAGAGAGGGTCACAGTTTAATCCCAGTTCTATTTAAAATCATTATGGTTGAGATCATCTCCACTGTAAAAACAGCGTCGGTATATGGATATAAAATGGAAGCAATTGAAATCAAGACTGTCTGTTATACAGATGATGCTACGATTTTAGCAGATATGGAAGACAATGCGCAAAGACTATTGTATATTTTCTAGCAATTGGCAACTAAGTTAAAAATGCAAATCTCCGACACCAAGACAAAAGGCATGAGCGTGTCGAAACCACCATTGAGGTGTAAACTGGTCGTGTACGAGCGAAGCATAGAGCAAGTTATAAGTTTTCAGTACTTCGGATCGTCAATAACATCGCATAGGGATTTGGCGGAGGAGGTCAAAGCAGCACGAATTTCCGGGCACTTGAGAGATATAGTGTGGAGAAATAAGAACATGAGTGTTAGGAGTAAAACACGTACCAACAAAACACGTATATACAAAACATATGCCTGGCACAACACAGCGTATCCTTACCACCACAGAAATGCAAGCGATTTGTGTGCGCACAAGGCTTAATCATATCAGAAACGAAGTGATCCGTTCATTATGTGATGTTCAAGACACCTGCAAATGGAGTCGCAGACGTCGGAAAGTGTGGCAAAAGCATGTAAAGAGAATGGGACCAATACGGTCAGGTCAGGCCGGAATCGCAATGTAGAATAAACCAATAGCCAATAAACCACCTGGAATGCCACCGAAACAATGGCATGGGTGCTGGATGTCTGAATAGCAAAATGTTTGAATTGTGATATGAATTAAATTGTTAACTATAAAATTGTTTGTATAATTATAAGAATTGCATATTGTAATGCATAAATTTCTAACATTAAGAGACATTTTGTTGTAAATAACAAGATATAATCATAATAAATAAGGTGAAAGAAGAAGAACTAGATTTTCCCAAAAATATTTGCCCGCTTATACAGGGTGGGCCATATAGCGTTTGCTTTTTGGACCACCTATTTTTTTGAGAATGATAACACAAATGACATGTAAAATGTGTTCATAATTTACTTAAAGGTTTGACATTTACGAAATGGGACACTATACGCTTGAACAAAATTGGGAAATATTGAAAACCTATTTCCAAAGTGGTGAGTCTTCTTCTTCCTTTGTGATTTTCACATCGGTGGCTACGTCAATAAGCAAAATTGTCGGATTTGGGGCTCTGAAAATCCACACGTTACTGTAGAGAAAGAAATGCATGCACAAGGCATCATCGGGCCATTATTTTTCGAAAATGAGCGAGGAGCCGCGGTTACAGTAAATGGCGAGCGTTACCGTGACATGCTCAACGAGTTGCTTCTAAATTGAAGAGGATGACATGGACGACATTTGGTTTCAACAGGACGGTGCAACTTGTCACACTGCTAAAGTTACACTCGAACTTTTGGCTACCGTTTTAGAAAACCGAATAATCAGCCGAAATTCTGCTCCTCGGAGCAATGATTTAACCCGTTGGACTATTTTTTGAGGGGAGCCGTTAAGGACAAATACTATGCGAACCATCCTGAG
The DNA here is from genome assembly GCF_027943255.1 of Anastrepha obliqua. NCBI lineage: Eukaryota > Metazoa > Arthropoda > Insecta > Diptera > Tephritidae > Anastrepha > Anastrepha obliqua. Next base: position 137,686,903 of record NC_072892.1, on the reverse strand, counting down.
ACGATTGATGCTTTAAAGCACGAAATCGAAGTTGCCATTCATGAAATTGGCGCTCAAACAATCGAAAATGTGCTTAAAAATTGGGTTGATCGAATGGCCTACTGTAAAGTCGGACGTAGCAGTCATTTGAACGATATTATTTTTCATTCATAAATGACAATGTTCAATCTTCAAAAAATCAAAAAAAAGTTTGAAAAAATATTGATTAGTTTTTTTTTATAGCCAATTTAAAAAGCAAATTTTACATGGCTCACCCTATACTAAGCCTATATTTTAACAAATTACTTTCTAATACAAATAGGTGGCAACACACACAGTCTATCTAAGACATCTGAACTTCCACCGCTGTAAAAAATGGCAAACTCAGAGCAATAGTTTTTGAAGGATACTCTTACGAACAACTTTTCTACGTTTTTATTGTATTCGTTTAAGTAGAGATATAAAATAAGTTTAATCATTTAAGAAAAAAAACAAAAACAACGCAAAAATTCACAGTTCGGATCCGAGCTGTAGATTTTTTCTGAAAACGTCGCTAAAGGATCTTAACAAGCAATATATGTATGTCCATCTGGAGCTGCCTCCCTCAGATCTCTCTCTCTGCAATATACAATGAGAGTTACTCTTGTGAATTGCTCGCATTACCCACATTTTTTATGACACAGAATGCCACTAATACCAAATTATCTGTTAGATTGCGTAATTCATTCAAATAGATGCCCATAAAGTTGACATTTTTTGGCTTTTACGTACTCAGAACGTTTTGAAATACCTGCGCTATTTGTGTTGTTTACAGTAACTTAAAAGATTCATCTCGGTCCAAAAATGGAATTAAATCGTGAACATTTTCGTGCGATTATTTTTTACAACTTTCGACGTGGATTAACTCAGCAACATTGCATGGATGAACTTAATTCATTTTTTGGCGATGAAGCTCCATCAAGGATCAGTGTTTATCGATGGTATGGTGAATTCAATCGTGGTCGTAGTTCACTCCAAGACGAATTTCGTGAAGGTCGTCCAAAATCAGTTGTTGTTCCGAAAACCATTGATGCTGTGCGCGAACTGATATTGCGAGATCGTCATGTGACCTATCGTGAGATTGAGACAATCTTAGGCATTAGTGAGACCAGCATACATTCAATATTGCATAAACATTTGACTGTCAAAAAAATTTGTTCGTATTGGATCCCACACAATTTGTCAATCGCTCAAAAAAAGGCTCATGTCGATTGGTCGAAGGAAATGCTAAAAAAATACGATCGCGGGGCTTCGAAACACGTCTATGACATCGTGACAGGTGACGAATCATGGATTTACGCGTATGAGCCTGAAAGTAAGCAGCAGTCGACTGTATGGGTGTTTCAAGATGAGCCAAATCCAACAAAAGTTGTTCGCGCACGAAGCACTTCCAAGCAAATGGTCGCCTGTTTTTTCGGAAAAACTGGACATATCGCAACCGTACCACTAGAACAACGCAGAACAGTAAGTTCTGAGTGGTACACAACCATTTGTTTGCCAGTTGTCGTCCAAGAAATTAGGAAAACCAATCACCAAAGACAGATCACTCTTCACCAGGACAATGCGAACTCTCACACATCGGCTCAAAGAACTGCATTTTTGAGCACCCAAAACATCGAATTAATGGGTCATCCGCCGTATAGTCCTGACTTGGCACCGAATGACTTCTTTTTATTCACGTACGTAAAAAACAAACTGAGAGGTCAACGATTTTCGACACCTGAAGAAGCGGTTGCGGCATTCAGAATGCATGTTTTGGAGGTACCTCATTCAGAGTGGCAAAAGTGCTTCGACAATTGGTTCAAACGCATGCAAAAGTGTATAGATCTTCATGGAGAATATTTTGAAAAACAATAAAGTGATTTTCGATGATTAAAATTTGTTTTTGTTCTCTAATCCCGACATATAAAAGGCACCCCTCGTAATTAGCGCTATGTATTGATCGCATTTGATCTGATGTTTTGGGGGACTATAGTCTGCAGTGACTGACAAATTCTTATCACCCTCCACTGTTATGGTTTTTGCTAGAAATTCAGGTATAGAAATGCTGCTTTCACGTAATGTTTTATATTGCTTCTTATAATAATAGCAGCGCCTCCTCGTGCGGCGTTATTTTGGGTGAATTTAATGATATGTATAGTGGTTTTTGAATTTGATGTATGACTGCTTGGTGAAGTGCGTCTCAGATACTAGACAGATGTCGATTTTTTCAGTTTCTAAAGTCATTTCCAGCTCGCTTTGATGTTTAAACAAGCCATTTGCATTCCATAGCATTATTTTTAAAAATTAAGTCATTTTATTCAGCTAGGTGTAGTGTTTTTTCGAGTTCTGCAATCTTTTTTCTAGTCGTTATTTTTTCCAATCTTTGTTGCAGGATGTTAGCGTTTTCCGAGTGATTGTTTTCTTTTACTACCTGTGAGAATGTGGGTCTTTTAAGTGATGTAGTATTGTTTTGCAAAATTGGTTTGCGGGTAAGGTTATTTGGGCAGCTTTCTATAAACTTTTTATTTATAGTTTTGCCTTGATTATTTATTTATTTTTGAGCCATCTCGTTGGTCAAGAATCTTTTGCAATTCTTTGGCAACAACGCATCCCATGTAGCTCGCAGGATGGGCCTCGTCACAATTGCAGCATTTTGGTTGTTGTTGTTCAGGGTTTGTGCATTCAATCGTTTTATGCTTTCCTGCGCATTTGACACACCTTGGTTCTTTATACAGTAGTTTTGCGTGCGCCTGGCATGATTTGTATTGCGGTATGAGTTTTGATTGCCTCACAGCTTCAATACGAGTAGTGACAACAGAGTGTAAAATTGTTTTTATTTCATATATTTTTTTGATGTTTTCACTGGAATCATACGTAAGGAGAAACATATGTAAAGGTTCTTTAGTTTTCCATTTAAATTTATTAACTGTGCTGATAGCTTAAGCCCTTGTTTTTGAAGATAAGATATTACTTCTCCTGGATCACTCGTATGATGCAACTTCTTTACTATCACCTTAATCGGCCGGGATTGTTTATTTTCATATTTAGACCAAGATAGATTTTTACCGGTTAGCATTTTTGTCAGGTTTCTATAGTCATCAAAATCTAATGCATTGATTTTGTAAGTATTATTGTTTAAAAGTTTAATCAACGGATGAAAACGTCGCCAAAAGAAATGGTGCTGGAAAACATTATGGTTCTACGGAAATATAAAGAATATTATTTGGAAGTTATGTGACGTTGGAGAGGGAATGTGCGTAGGAAACGGCCCAATTTGTGCTCCATGATAACGCACCGTCTCACAAGTCTCATATTGTGAACACTTTTTTGACTTGACAAATCACCGTAATCATCGAACAACCACCGTATTCACCGGATTTAGCCCCCTGTGACTTTTTCCTTTTCTCAAAATTTAAATTGCCACTCCGCGCACACCGCTTTGATTCGATAGAGGCCATTCGCTGAAGGAGCTGAAGAAGATCTCTTCAAACGCGTTTAAAAGGTGCTTTGATGACTAGCCTAATCGTAGGCATATTTGTATTCCTTCGAATGGAGCTTATTTTGAAGGCGAAAAAATAAATTTCCGTAGAAGTATTTTGTTGCCACAATGATTCAATTCGGTTTGGTTTAAAATTTGTATGATTAGCATGGAGTGGGGTGACAAAGGAAATCGTATCGAGGTGAGTGTATGGCAAAAGTGCGGAAATAATATGAACCAGTATGGAAAAAGTATTTAATAAATAAAATTCAAGAAACAAAAAAGGGTTCAGAGCGGCAATCATCAGGCATCAATTCTTTGAATTCTTGCGGAAGGGGCCAAAGTAACCAAGAGGATGATTGATAAATTCTTTCATTTGACTATTGTTTTCTATGAGTACTTGCATATATTACAAGTATTTTCAACAGTATATATCCTTTCGAGGACTCAAGTCTACATTATTAACAACTCAAGTCGATTCACATCTGGCGATAGCATAAGAATGCTGGATCGGTTAACGAATAGCGCATAAAAGTTTTCAAATAAAATGAAACAGCGAAATGATTTGCCCGTCTCCAGATAATTTTTTTCCAAATTGAGCTCCGAGCCTTCATAGAGGAATTCCGAACTATTAACAAAAGTGGAAGCATCAGCAGTTGATTGGTCTCCATATATGGAAATCGTCATTTGCTTACACATATACCAGTCTATGATAAGGTAATCCCATCGAACTAGTACGGGTCTTGAATTCACCAGAAGCAAACTAGTTCGGTGTTATGAGATTTCCCTGCAGAGACGTTACTGCTGTTGCTATTCCGTCGTCGCTGTTTGTCGTTAAAATCAAGTCGTCAGCGTTAATAATCCTTTTTATGCCGCAGTTTATGTACATTTCATCACAACAACAACAATTCCCGCTATCTGCTCTGGCGCAACATAAAGTACGGTTATTACCGTTGATTTGGTAGTGGAGCTTGCAGTAGCTGTGGCAGTGCAGCATTATTTGCATAGTTGGCGCATTCAAATGCAGGTACAACCCTGAATATTTAATAGAACAACAAAAAAAATTAAAACAACAAGTAAGGATGAGCTAAATTTGGTTCGCACCGAAATTTATATACCAGCGCACATTTCAGAAATATTCAATTTATGCTGGCCGATAATTTTTGGAATCAAATGAACTTATAGGCAATGCGAGTTATAGCTCGTAACATCTGAGAGATGGACGGATGGATGTAGTCCTAACATACAAAAAGTGGGCGTGGTTTCTATCAGGTATGAGTAATAATTATGTAGAATCCAAATGAGAGGGGGTTCCAAACGTGTACCAACTTCGGGATAGTTTTATTAATGTATGGAAATGCACGCATATGTCATACTTAAAAGTAGGCGTGATACCGCCCATTTTTTCAAAATCTTTTTTGTGCCGTATTAACTTCAACGAGATCTCTGACTCTTTACCTAGAATGGGCTCTGAGGCCAACTTCTTTGGCCCGGAACCCGTTCAGCCACTCCTTACTGCAGCTATCAAAGCCACGGTTAGAAAATTTACTGCAACCCACAAGCGAGCTTGACGGGCTGAGAGGGGGTGCAGATAGATTTAATTAATGTTACCTGTCATGTCCAGCCGACTGTCGCAAATCCGCCTGTCGTTAAGCAGAGGGGACTAAGGCAGCTGGTTGGACTGATGGCGCGGCACTTTCTATGGGCGAAGCACATGGAAAAGGTGGACATCTCAGGCAGTGTACTCTGCCCAGCTTGTGAAGAGGAGGATGAGACGGCGGATCGCTTTCTGTGCATCTGCCCCGCCTTCGCTCGAATCAGGTTTGGGGTCTTTGGCACTGATGTGTTAAGAAGCGACCACGTCTTGGCTTCTTGGCACCGCAAGATCTACTCAGATTACTTCGGAGGTTGGGTAGATTTAAAGAAAAATATAAGGGAATCCGAGTGCAGTACAATGGACTTAATGTTGTCTGAGGGCTGTACTTGTACTAGTTGTGGCGACAAAAACAAAAAAAAACTTCATTGAGCTCATCACTTTTATCAAATGTGAGTAATTCAGAGATCTCACACTATTTTTTTTTTTTGAATACTACATATATATAAGGGAAGTGGGTGTGGTCATCAACCGATTTTGCCCCCTTTCAATACCAACTCACCCTTGAAGTAGAGTAAAATATGTACTGGCATGGAAATATGTATATTAATTTTTACTCGAATTATCTCGAGCACAAACAGACTGACGTACGGATGGGTTAAATAATTATGTATATGGACTACAGACATAATCGTCTCCTCTCACCATTCTTAGCCTCTTTATAGTTATGTGTCTATATATTTTCAAATATAATTTTTTTTATTTGGAAGGAAAATGTCAGCCACATTTTGATTGATATCAACGCAGCATTGATATGTGATGCATGCTCCCCTATTCGGCTGACTTCCACCCCGGGACTGCATTTGTACAACATCGAGGGTGGAACAGTGATTGTGTCTATCAACCACAAAAGAAACCTGCGCCCAGGCTCTCCTATGACTTTCGTTATGAATCAGATGGAACTTCCAAGGAGTGCGATAATGTCATGTACATTACCAGCTTATCTGCGCGAGTCGTTATCTAAAGCGTCTGTAATTAGTATCGGTACGTCTGAATCGACCTCCTCTGGAACACTTTTTCATGTTCAATTCAGCACTTGTCGGGAAGTTCGATGAGATCAGACGCGTTAATTTTATTTAGCTCTAGCTGCCACTGCTAAAACAGCTCTTTTGTTTGCCTTAATTCGTCCTGCCTGCGTAGCGTATGCCACACTTGCTTGGTAAACTTGTATGTAGCATCCCAGAAATATTTTGAATTGCACACAAATTTGTCTCACTTGGCTGTTCTCTAACTCTTTGGCTAACTCTTCACGTTCTCTTGAGAACCTTGGACAGTAGAAGTGTGATGAAGCGAAGAGCCAAACCTATTAGGATAATACTGGAAGCAGCCGGCAACTGAGAGAGGAAGTAATCCACTTCTCCGTGTCTTCGTCGTAACCACGTAGCAAGATTAATGACGAGTTCGTGTTTCCAATGGCCATTAGCTGCAAGATCCCATCTTCGCTGCCCGTCCGCTGGCCTCTTGTTGGTTTTGCTTATTCCCTTGAATAGAGCCGGTTTAGTTCGTTGCACGGATATCCAATGGAATTTTTGCCATAATCAAGCAAATTGCATCTTCCAATACTGTCCGGTAAGCACAGGCTACTCGCAAGGCGCTGACCCTATATACCTTCCTGGCCTCTCGTAGGTGTGTTTCTCGTACCTGTATCCAAATGGGAGGAGCATATAACATGATGGAGTCTGTCACAGGAGATAGAAGGCTCCTCTTTGCGTCTTGGGCTCTCCCAATATTCTGCAGCAACCGTGTTAGAGCATTTGCACCTACGACGCTTTTCGTGCTGACTTTCACCGCGTGCTCTCTGAAGGTCATGCGTGAGTCAATCATAGCCCCTGCGTACTGTATAGACCTGCAACATTTACCACCAAACGCTCCCTCTTCTTCCTATTGCTCAACAAAGCTGCTTCTGTTTTTCGCGCTACTATCTGGAGTTTGTCATTGTACAACAATGTCTATAAAGTATATAATAAATTCCGATTCCTTTATGCTGTCACCCTAATACTATCATATAACACACAAATTTATATTACCCTTGTGCCCAATTGCGCGTGGGTATAAAAAAATTGGTATGTTGTGTGCTACCATAGCGGTTCTAATCAATAGGCAACATTGTAGTCGACAACAGACAATATGATAATTCCGATGTGGCAGGCACTCGTACGATGATAGGGACTCACTGCCAAAGTTGATGGACTAACTGAATGGTTGGCGGTGTTGTTTTTCAGTAGCTAAATCGTTCCTAAGATGACCACATAAATTGATGGCGAGATTCGTTCACATAATAGTGGTAAGGGTGAAGGCATGCCTGGTTGGTTGGGTTGCCAATTTTAAATGCCAATTTTCGTTTTATCGTCTTGACACTTCCGCGATGTGTGGAATTGTTTACTGTTGTCTACTTTTCCATCCACTCCCATTTACTTACATAATATTTAATTTTTTTGCGTTTGTGTGAATATAAGTATGTGAATTTGAGATATGCAGTTGCTATGGTAATCTCTGTTCCCAAAGCATAAAATGATTTCAAGCATACATATATAGATATGTTTTTACTTTATTGTCGTATTAGTATTCTCCTAAGATAAGGTATAGATAAGTTCATATGTAAGACAGATTTTTGACAGATAATCAGAGCGGATTTCATACCAGAAAGGAACTCTTTTGTGCTTAACGGAGAGTGAAATAAATTTGTCACTTCATTTGTCATTTTAACTCTTCTTAAACTCTCGAGGCACTTTGACATACAAAACTAAAAAATAAATTATTTGTGCATATACTTCGGTTAGGGTTTTGCTCGAGCTCCTCCTCCTACTAGGGGCGTGCGTCTTGATGTTGCTCCACAAATGAATAGACCTACTGTTTCAAGCCCATTCAGAACGGCAAATGGTTTTTTGTAAAGAACTTTTTCATAACAGAAATACACCCGGAGGGTTACCATTTCCTGCAGAGGGGCGACCGCTATTAGAAAACACGCTGTTTCATTCACGGATACTCGAACTTACCCACTGCCGAACGGTAGTCACGCACCAACCCATTCGACCTCGGCGGCGGTTCTAACATACATGGTTGACTTAATCAACTTCATGAGCCAAGTAACTTGTTTGATCAGTTTTTGATCTTAGATACAGAACTCAAGCCATCAAAGGTTGACGCTTAAAGTCAAGGAGTTCTTGGATCTTTATCGTTTTTGCAATTAAAAATATTTTCCAAAGGTATCAAAATATCTTAAAGTCCACATTTAAAGAACGACTTTGCGTGTATATGGCGAAAATAGGCAACGGAAAAAAATTATCAAAAATGAATAAAAATTTTAAGCCTCTTCAATGTAAACCTTTATTGCACTAAAATTTAACGGGCTATAAGACTGCGAACATTAATTTCTTTTTTTTATTTCTGACTAACAAACCCGGCCCCCTTCGCTGGGCACACTAAAATAGAATATATATGGTTTAGAACAGAAAATATATGATTTTCATATTATTTATTTCTTTATTCTTTATTCAAGCGCTTTGGCATAAACAATATTTTTTGTTTTTCTATTTGTTTTTGAGTAAATATAAAATATATATTGAAAATCAGGAAAAAAGAAGATTGTTTTTAAATTTCAAATCAACGCATATGAATAAACAATCGTCTTTTTTCCTGATCATCCATGAATTTTTCGTTTCAATTTATATGTTTTATTAAGCATTGGAGCTTTTTTATCATTATCCATTTATATTTTTCAAAAAAAAAAAAAACGAAAAAAATGTTTTTTCCACGAACACATAATTTCATTCGGATTTCATATTAAATTCTCAAATTTCGTAAGAAATTATTCACTGTTCCAAAATCCACTCCAAAAAATTCACAAACAATTTTTACATGTTGCACTTACGTTTTTTCCTTATGGCATCCAAATCAGAAAGAAATATTGACACATTGTAACTCACACTGTCAATTTGACAGTTCAGTTCCGCCCCAAGTGTTAAAAAAGTAAGCGACATTATGGCTGGTTCAAAAGAACGCTGTACCCGTTGCCAGTGCTCCGAATTACAACCAAACTTTACGAAACCCATTTTCAATACCTACTTAACAATGTGCGTAAGTTTGGTTTAATTCGGTTCAAAGACACGGCGGATCCACGTTTTGGCATATATTTCGAGACCCTAGTCATCAATAGGTATGAAAATTACCCCGTATTAAAGCACTTATCAACAGCTTTCATTTGATACCCATATTGTACATACACAACCAAAGGTTACCCGGGTCCACGTTTTGACCTATATCTCGAGACTCCAGTCACGGAGCGGCATGAAAAATACTCTGTACTAAAGCATTCACCAACAGCTTCAATTTGATATCCATATTGTACAAACACATTCTAGGGTTCACGTTTTGGTCTCTATCTCGAGACCCTAGTCACGGAGCGGCATGAAAAATACTCTGGACTAAAGCATTCACCAACAGCTTCCATTTGATACCCATATTGTACATACACATCCGAAGGTTACCCGGGTCCACGTTTTGACCTATATCTCGAGACCCTAGTCACGGAGCGGCATGAAAAATACTCTGTACTAAAGCATTCACCAACAGCTTTCATTTGATATCCATATTTTACAAACACATTCTAGGGTCCACGTTTTGGTCTCTATCTCGAGACCCTAGTCACGAAGCGGCATGAAAAATACTCTGGACTAAAGCATTCACTAACAGCTTCCATTTGATACCCATATTGTACATACACGTCCGAAGGTTACCCGGGTCCACGCTTTGACCTATATCTCGAGCCCTATTTCCAAAATAAAATATAATCCATGTTACTCGTGGATGATGTAGCTTTCGAATGGTGAAAGAATTTTTAAAATTGGTCCAGTAGTTTTTGAGCCTATTAATTACAACCAAACAAACAAACAAACAAAGTTTTCCTCTTTATAATATTAGTATAGATAAAAAAAGGTTTGAAATTTTGAACAATATAAGTATATATGAAATTAATTTTTAATAAAAAAATATATTTCATTCTACATCAAATATCATATGAATCAAACTCTAAAACTTTGTAAAAGATTTATAAAAACTCGATAACTTTCCGTTGAAATTTCAAATTGTTTTTTAATAAAAAAATTAAAGAAAAGAAATATTTTTATAAAAAATAAATAAAAGTTAAGGAAAGCAAATAAAAGTAGACAAAATTGTTCAAAATGTTATGGTTTTATAATTCTTTCACGGACTGTATTATAAATCGCAGCAATTTCCAGTGACTGGAAATGTTCTAACCCTTATTTCCCAATCATTTTTGTAGTGGCACTTGATTTAACAATTTTTTAGTTTACCCTTCGTAACATTTGCAGTCTTATTCTTTGTAGCTGATAGGCTTGCCTGTTAACCAATTTTCACTATATTTTATATTTATATTAAAATAAATTATCTATCGGCGAAGATCTAGAGCTTGGATATCAGAGTTCCACACAGATCCAGAATAAGTTCCGGAGGTGATTAAACTGGGCAATACTGAGGTTAGGGGGGATTATCCTCAATGATGTATCACTGACCCCACTCGCCAGCCAGAATTGGAGAATCAACTATGGCAGGCTACGGTTAAAAGCAGGATTTAACCAGCAAGAGCATCTTATCCGCTGGATATATGGGGACGACTCCGGTTGTAAATGATAGCCCTCAAGACGACGAGTTGGCATCCAATACCGATGTGGTAGGTGAACTATTTAAATGGGTTACCCTCGAGTTTATGACTGGCACTCTGATGCTGTGGAGGATGCGGAGTATTTCTCCCCACAGCTGATGGAGAAATTGAAGTTTGAAAAGGTCGAGCCAGGAGCACCAGGAGATTTGGGGGTCCCTAAAACACTCACTAAAAAGCCCATTGTATTTAAAGCTCTGGAAAGGGTGTAGATAGTCAAGGAGGGAAGAAGAAAAGTATCAGAGAAAAAGATGGAGATAGTTAGTCCTGTGAGTATTTTCCAGATTCTTTGGCAAATCTGTAAATATCCTCCAGTTTTAGATAACGAATATAGGTATCTCGCCGATGGGGAGAACGCTGACAAAACCGTAGTTAGTTGTCCTCCAACAACGGATATTAACCTTGGTAGATGTTGGACAGATCAGACAAAGGTAAAAGAGCATATTAATGTGAACTTATTGATACAGTTTAGAGATACGGACAACGTCATCATAGCAGTGGAGCTGTGCGGATGATCTCATATTATATGATACATGATAGGGAGCAGCCACCTCCATCCCTGCTCAGAAGAAGTGTGGTAAAAGTATCGCCGAGAGGTGGTATTCCCTTTATACTGGGAGCAAATGCAAAAAACACCATCTGGAAGGTGAAGAAATGAACGCGATGAGTCAATCTTTGAATTCATTATGTGCAATAATCTTCAGATTTGTAATATAGGTGACACCCCTACCTTTGTTACAGCTACGAGAGTTTAATACCAACTAAGCAATGCAAGCCGTCGGTAAACCACTGACGCACAAGCTGGGGAATGTTTGAAACAACACTCTCTCTGACGCGACATATCAAATTAATTCAGAGCTACCGTTCGACTCAATAGTTGATGAGCTGACTTCAGCCTTTCAACCGGCTGCGAAAGCAACTTGCGCTCTGAGGGCGAGAAGAGGGCGAGAAGAGGGTAATCGAAACCTTTATGGTGGTTCACTGATATAGCACACCTGAGAAGGCAATTCAGAATTAAATTTAGTGAAGGGAGAATGAAGTGATTAAGGATCTTACGACGGATATAAAGACTGTCAACGCAGATTTAAGTATGTCATAAGGGTAGAAAAAGATATTGTCTTGGATAGTATTCTACCAAAAGATAGAAAGTGATTCGGATACCAACAGACAGCGGAAAGTTTTATCAATGATCCCCAATAACCCTAGGTGTCTCATGGAAGATGTTGGCATTTGGACAACTAACAGTGAAGGAACACTAGAATTACTAATGCAGACAATTTTTCCGGGGTGTTATGCCACGAAGCTAGCAGAGCACGTCCTATAGTCTATCGGAAGATAACATTAAGCTCGCCACTGGCATTTCCCTACAAATCATCGGTATTACTTTAATTCTTTGTTGCCTGCGAATGGGAAGGCTTCACGGTGAGCAGGTGGCAGTCGTTAGTATTTGACGCATGGAAACCTCTTCCATAGCAGGGTCAGAATCATTGTTTAATAGTCGCATAGAAGAAAATAATCAATAAAAAATATGGATTAAGTGCCTTAGGCTCTTGCCACAGTTGCCAGTTAACATTAGCAGGAATATGTCCGGTTTTCTAAAAAAATTAATTTATTGTTTTGGTTTTTCCTTGATTTTAAAGTTACTTTAGCCATTTCATTTCTACGCTCGCCAAAGCCAACATAGGCATAGATAGATTCACATCATTTAAATAATGTAATATTCAATTAAGCGCAAAGCTAGTAAGAAAGAGGCGAATAAACCCGCAGGAAGAAGAGTTGATGCCACAATCACGAATGTTTCGTGTTGTGCGAAAATCAGTAAAGTAAAATCTTAATGAGATTCTCGGAATCATTTCCGTTTTCCTTTCCTTAGCTAACGGGCGAAAGCTGAAATGTAAAACAATCGTCTCAACAATACCAACAACCACAACAACAACAATCTCCACTAAAGAATAACAGAAACCAAAGAAATAAAATATTCATTTGAATAGAAAAAGGAGAAAATAAACAGTTCACTCAAATGTCCGTTTTACCATTCAATAGCGCAACGAGTGATCATCAACGAACGAACCACTACCAGAGCAACGGTATTGAAGGTTGCAAGAGGTGCCAAATGGCAATTCGCAAGGTGCTAGCTGCATCGCTACTACACTTGTTCTTCCCTGCAATGCTGTAGTTAATACTTAGTTGTTATTTTTGTTGGTATGTAACAGCTGCTCCGACTCTATCTGCTCTATCTGCACCCACTTAGGCAGCATGCCATGGCAACCAACTACAGGAAGGCATCACTTCGGTTGTTGCACAATCATTGTGCAATAGACCACTACTTGGCGCAGTCATCGTCAAAATTCCTGTGCTAGTTGCTGTTGTTTCTTTTTTTTCGGTGTATTCTTTCATTGCACGGATTCGCTTTTAAATGCGCGTGCGCACTAGGCGCACTTCCTTAACATTTTCATTTCACTTATTCGCTGAGTGCAATGCCCAATGCGGTGTGTCCAATGCATTTGTGGCAGCTTCAATTTTGAGTTGCTTATTTTTCAATTTTCATTTTCTACCACGCTTTTGGTTTTGACCAGTGATTGCGTCGATGCTATCCAACGATAATAGTAACTGTGCACACAGTTTGAATTCACCTGTTTGTGGCGTGAACGATTGCGCCACATGTGGCTATATACTGTGGGTTTGACTGGGGAGTGGACACACATAAAAAGAATAAATACGGAAATGTACTCGCTCACTTTTAGTTTAACACGTTACCGTCTATAGAGAGAGAGAGAGAGAGAGAAAGAGAGACAGAGAGAGAAAGAGAGAAAGAGAGAGAGAGAGAGAGAAAGAGAGAGAGAGAGAAAGAGAGAGAGAGAGAGAAAGAGAGTTAAATAATCCTAATGAGGAAGAAATCCAGCACCTACTCGTAACTTCCGTCATTGGGGGATGGAACCATCGCGAAAGCGCGAAGAGCCTGCATTTGACATTGAGAGGAGGATGATTATATTGAGGAAAGGATAAGGAAAGCCTTGGGTGAAGGATTTACTTTCAGGCTACTATAAAATCGTTAATATTACTTATTTTTTCTGCTTCTTGATTGGCACGATAACCGCTTAAGTGCTTTTGGCCGCGTGTCTTTTTCGTGCTAATCGACGTCAGTTGGACCGACTATGGAAAGACAAACGCTGCTTCACCTGACCTTTCAAACGCAAAGCATATCTTCCTCTTCCCCTGTTTCCGCCAGCAGGCACCACATCGAAAACCTTCAGAGCTGTAGCGTTTGTATCCCTTCGGATGACATGACTCTGGATCTTTATTCGCCGCACTCTGTCTACCTCGCGGTAGAGATCATACATTGTTTCCTCTAGACGCCATCGCCAATGTGCAAAAGTACAAAAATCTGCCGCGGAATCTTTCGCTTGAATACTCCACGGGTTAGTTGGGTAATATTCGCAGAAACAATGATATTAGTGTTAGTTGATTAAAGCTGCATTGAACAATGTATAAAATATGTTTTCCTTTAGCTCGTAGTAGAGTAGAGTGAAAAAAATCTGCATATATGGTATTTTTAAAAAGTTCGATAAAGCCCGAGCTGAATTCGGATACCACAAGAGCCGCAATTAATTTAACAGGTACGAATTTTATGTTCGATTTGAATTATGCGAGCCTGAAAATGCAATTAATTTTGATCGGTTATAGCCAGATTCAATCTATGCATAGGGGTTAGCTCCGAGGGGTTCCTTCTTCATTCCCAATCTCACTTAAAGATTGGATAGTGCAGTGAAACCTCTTTTGAAAGGACAATCATCGTCACCCAGCTTGTGTTTGTCAATAAGAGGTATCCCCTCAAAAGAGGGTAACTTCTTCAAATAAATAAGATGTGGTATAGAGAAAAATGTCCGCTCAAGGGGAGGTCTGGTTAAAAGAGATGTCCGTTAGGAAAGATTACACTACTTGAAACTAAGAGTATTCTTTGCAGGGGAATCGAAATTAGTTGGAAGGCTTGCATATATGTATGTAGATCTGAATTTCTCGTCAAACAGCGCTTAGCCAACTCCCTAGGGGTTCTGCATCGGCTGGAAGCCCCGTGAGCCGAGAAAAAGAGCTTTTGAAGACTTCTTCGAGTGAAAATTTGAAGATTCATTTCCTCAATGCGAGTATTATTTCTTTTCTATGTTAAATAAATATATTTATGTATAATTGGTGCCTTCATCCTTTTTGGTCAAGGTCTTTCTGCTATTTGTGGTATGTTTCTTGGTGTTATTTCACAAATAGAGGGGCTTACGATTTTTAGCCAACTCCGAGCAGCAGATTGTTTTATAAGGAGCTTTTTCATAACAGAAATACACTCGCAGGCCTACCATTGTCTGCCGAGAAACAACTCTATTAGAAAACTTGATCTATCATTTGATGTTTCGGGACCGCAGTTTCGAACCTGTGCACTTCCGAATATTAGTCATGCACCAAACTACTCGGTTACCTCAGCCGATTTTATATTATATTTGGATGATATATTTAAAATTACTATAGGAAAGAGTAAAGGGGATCAACCATAAACCAAGGCCGTCGGGTTTGTGTAACCTAAACATATCTTTTGTGATCTAAAAGGCAATCGAAGCTTTTGGGTTACTTAACCTTGGAGACAGTGCGCTCAAAATTGGCCGAAAGCGGTTATCTGACTTACCTTTAAATCGCTACCGCACAACTGTTTGCTAAACTGATGACTCATGGGCTTGACTCAGCCTAATTCAAATTATATTGCTATGAACTAGCTGGCCCACGCACAATAAAGACAGTTTCTTTTTTGAAAAAAAGTACGGTTTTACCTTTATCGTTAGCGCGCGTATTGATTTTCCTTGGAAAAGGTTCAACTCAGTTCAACAAACTCTGATCTAATATCAGTTGTGCTATTTCTGCCGATGGTGCGTTTTAGGCTAACCAAGTCGCATCTTTCGAAAATGGTTGTTGTCCTAACTGAAAGTGGGCCTCTCGCTACATTGTAACTTGCAACTCTGGCATACTTTAGTTTAGTGCATTAAGCTTAGCCTTTCTTAATTTCTGCACTACGAATTTATTTTTTCTTTTTCCGTTTATTTTCTTCTATATTTTTTATAGTGGTATATATGTGGTGGCCTCCGTAGCCGAAAGGATTCATGGTTCGACAGGAAAAGTTTTTTAATAGCGATCGCCCCCATTTGTGGATATACAACAAGACGCACGCCACAAAAGAAAGAGGAGCTCTACCAAACACTCAACTAATGGTGTAAGCGCCAATTATATACATAACACATTTATACGAACCACTGTTACTTTCTTCATGGCTAAGTATTTATGCCCCCGTTTTTCTGTGCAAGTCATCTTACCCAACCGTCCTTTTTTTTTCTTATCCCTTAAAAGCTCTGTTGGCTGTTGTAGTGAAAAATATTTTAAACGCAAGTCAGTCAGAGTTACGCCCATATGGTTATGGTGTTGTTCGACTCTTCGAAAATGAAATACATATAAGAAATAACTCAACTATTTCAGTAATGTTGAAGTATTTTCAGTGGAATGAGCCCATTAAGTTTCTGCCTATCCCTCATTCACTGCAAGAGTGTTATTATCCAAAAATCAAAAATCTTGGGAAAAACGACTTACATTTTTTTAATTTACTTTGCCTCCCTAAGTACAGATTTTTTCTTCATTTAACGAGATACTTTTCATTGATACCTCCATGCATTTTTTACCAGCGTAAAGATGAATTTGGGGTAGTTTCAACATCTTTATCTAAATAATTTTTTTTAAATACTGACACTCCTGCAGTAAATGAGGGATATGTTATGGCTACAAAACTTTACGGATTGTAAGTGCAATCCTGAACCTGTGCTAACTAAAAACTAAAAAAGAAAACAAATATACAAGCTATTGTTATTGTAATAACGCACAAGTCTTGAGAAGAACTAGATCTGGAAAGGGCAAAGTTAGAAGGCAAGGATCATTTTCTTTAATATTCACTCAGAAGACGGTAACATAACTCAGTAAGTATCCTAAGGCCTCTTGGGGATTAACCTGCAACCATCGAACTGCTACTGCAGTGCTGAAAATTGAACAGGTCGAGCCAAGGAGCGCCAATAGATTTGGTGGCTTCTAAAACACTCAAGCTGAAAAGTCCATTGCATTTAGAGCTCTGGAAAGAGGTTAGATAGTCAAGGAGGAAAGGAGAAAAGTATCAGAGAAAGAGATAGGAAAGAATAGAGACTGAGACAAGGGTAGTTAGTCCTGAGAGAATTTTCCATATTCTTTAGCAAATCTGTAAATATCCTCCAGTTTTAGAGAACGAATAATACTCATTCTAACGACATCGGAACCCAAAATACGTAGCCTTGCCGTAGCAAAGGCAGGACACTTACAGACAAAGTGGTCAGTACTATCCGCCTCCTTCAAGAAAGACAGGCACATCGAGTCCTCAATGATTCCAATGCTGGTCGTATGTTGACCCCATGGGTCGTGCACTGTAATAAACCGACCATCAGCCGAACGTCTTTCCTTCCAAGTTTTAGTAGAAAGTTTGACACTTTTCTATTTCGACTTGTCACAAAACACTTTGCAGTTCTGCAGCATTCTAGACCGGACTATCGCTCTTTATGTAGATTGCCTACATAATCGCTGATCCAATTCATGATTCCTGCGGAACTGATTCCGATTATTGGCTCTGGCCCTTGTGTGGGAACCGCTGATCCACGATTGGTTAATTCATCGGGAATTTCATTTCCTTGAACACCGGAGTGTCCTGGAACACATATAAGTACAAACCTGTTTTGTCTTGCGACAGAATTAAGCTTCTTCTTACATTCTTGAACAATCTTGGAGGTTTGCTTCGCGTACTCCAGAGCTTTCAGTGCAGCCTGACTGTCACTGAAAACTCCAATCTGTTTCCCGCACCATCATCTCTGGATTAACTTAACAAGCGTAATTGAGGCCTGGGATTGAAGAAAGGGATGATCCTGCCTAAAGGTATAGTTTCTTTGTCAGATAAAACAAAGGAAGTGGAATGGGCGATCACGAGGTAGCTTCGGCCACACTAAACTGGAGGAATTATGGTGTGCAGCCTACTGCATACTATTCTTCTTCTTCTTAATTGGCCCGATAACCGCTTACGCGATTTTGGCCGAGTTTAACAAAGCGCTAGTCGTTTCTTTCTCGGGCTAACCGGTGCCAGTTGGACACACCAAATGAAACCAAGCCCTTCGGACAACATGACCCAGCCAACGTAGTCGCTGGATCTTTATTCGCGGCGCTATGTCTGCACTATTTACCCCACTTAAATAGAAACACTTCGAGCTTTGACAACCGTAAATGAGGTGGCACAAAGCTAATGAGATCAAGCTAATCAAACTGAATGTGCAACAAAACGGAGCCACTGTGCGGGTCTCTTACGGTACTCAGAATTGCCTTGCAAACAAGCGCCCTGTCAGCAAAGATTTGGTGTCCAAAGAAAAGGTCGCGCACTGGCAGAATAGATCGCTTGTGAATTTGTGTGTGTGCGTGCATGCATGAGTACACATCTATCGCATGTGGCGTTTATTTGAGCTCACTTGCACTGCTGCCACTGACACTTCCTTTGCAGCCACTTCAGCTACTTGCGGCAACTCAACAATGAACATAAGTGCATACATATAAAAAATTGCAATGCACACACATACTCGTACATATCTGTATGTATGTATATTTGCGCACGGGTGCTTTATACTCAAGTGCGAATGCGCATAGATCTCAAGGATGCTTCTGCATGCGAGCATTGCGTGTTGCAATATGCGTTTTTTATTACGATGACGTGCGTGGCGTTAGCTGCTTTGCACTTGCTGTTGATGTTTTTGCTTTTGTAAGTATTGCTTGCGAGAAAATGTACCTACATACTTGCCTACATGATGGAAGAGACGGCGGACAAGATAATGACTAGAATAGAGAAGATCATAATCACGCGGCTGGGATGTGATTACGCTATGTGTGTAGTGGCTTTTGTTTGTTGTTTTGCCAAAGATTTTCGCTTACGATTATGACAAGTGCGCAACGGCTCTTTAATGTGCAGAGGCAACCGACACTTTTGATGAATTCGTATTCAATTTCATTGTCGACGAGGCGAGCAGACAATTAATCCAGTTGCTTATATATCCTTGGATTGAAGCAGCTGGCAAATATTGACTACTCGTAATTGAGTTTAGTGTTAGACGCTCTTCTTAGTAGCAGCGTATGCTTTATGTGTTGGTGCGCATATAAAGGGTGTTCAATTTCTTCAATCGTATGATATTAACACGTTGAGTGCCACCATACAACAAAAAAAATGGGGTTCGTCCGGTCACGATTTTTTTTTTACATAATACAGTAGAATATTGTTCAACAAAATGTAGGCCATATGATGCCACATTGGTCTCATATCCATAGGCCAAGCAGCATAAACAATGCAATGGCTCTAGTATGGCGTGAATACACTACTACTAATAGCCTCTATGAAGCAGCTGCATCAGCACAAACCGAAATCTCACACATTATACCGCGAGACCAAGTGTCACCACGAGGCCTGAAAGTCTCTTCGCACTGTGAGACCAACCTTGACTCACATGGCACTCAACGTGTTAAACGTAAGACTTTCAATTTTTGATTAGAGATGTCAAAGCTTCAGAAGTGGGACTTAGTTGGGCTTACAAAACTTACTGAAAAAACGTGTCCCCAGCTTGGGCTGGACAGTCCAAGGCTGATAAATTACCTGGTTTGTTATTTAGTTATGATGATAATGAAAATTGTGGGAGGAACTTTGGCTGCCACGTCACATATTCACACATCCCTCCAATCAATCGTTGTTCAGATGGCAACGAAGTGTCATTGGTTGAAAGCAAAATCCTTTTAAAAATATCTGCAACATGAACATACTTAGGTTAGGTAAGATCTCACTTAGACTGCTAAGGTTCGTTGTGTTATCAGTGCTAAGTATTTGGAGTCGAATTATCATCTTGTGTATTTCTTAATATTTTGCAATCGTTTCTAGGGAGTGGTAAAATAGACTTTGTAGGTTTCGCATTCCAAGCCCTTAGCACAATTTTGGCAGTTTTGTACAAGGCTGCGTACTCACATATCGACTGCGTTTCCAGAGATAGTTCTTCATTTAGTTCTGTTTTTAGAAAGTAGAGGGATGGGTGTATTTCTGATGTTCTTAGTCTCGACAAGTGAATACCTGCTTGAGCGAGCTGAATCTCTTATTTCCTTCTATTCCTTTGTGTCGTGGTATCTAGTAAATAGCGATCTGCCCATTTCAGCAGAGTTCGTCCCTTTGGATCCTGTTGAAGACATTTCGAGTTGATTCAAGGAGCCATTTTTTTTTTAAGCGTGAGGTAGGGTTGAAAATGTCTTCGTACTTACAGCGACCACCGTCTACTGGGTCGTGTAGTGTGGCCACTAAAACGATTCCTCCTCTTTTTCTGGGGAGACACCCTTCCCGGGACTACTTTCTATATTACTTCGGGAAGGCCCGGAACGGCAACCATAAAGGCCCACCCACGGGACTGTGCTCACCATACCCAGCTTACGTGCTATTGTCTCGTCTTCTTGTGTCTCGATCTGTGCGGCTTCGCTTTGTTGCACTGTGTCGAGGTCAACTTTTTTTTCGTAGTACTTGCTCGATGTATTTCTTTACCGCGTTCCAGCTGTTCGAACATTTTGTTGATTATGTTGCTCGGCGCGATGTCGCCAATCTGCTCCCTCAGAGCATTTCTTTCCGCGAGCCATCTGCCACAACTAAAAAACGTGTGTTCAGCGTCATCGCTCAGCGCTTCGCAGTAGGTTGGAATCGGTTATCTTTCCCATGCGGTATAGATATCTCCGGAAGTATCCGTGGCCCGAAGGGAACTGAGTTAAGAAGTACTTTCTTTCCTCGAAGTTCCATTGGACCCATTTGTCAATTGATGTAATAAGTTTCTCCGTTCATCTGCCACTCGGTTCAGTGTCCCATTGGCTTTGCCACCGCTGCATGGTTTCGCAACTTCGTTCTGAGAAGCTAGTGATGTCGTATTTCTTCTTGGAGTCCCACGCATCCATTCGTTCACGGACCATGAGGTCGACGGCTATCTGAGTGCCGCTGTTCGTTGCACAGCCTACAGTCCTTTGCGCTTGGCTTTGCAGTTTAGCACAATCCACCATACTTCGCTGCCGTACATGAGAATTGAGCGTTGGCCCACCGATTTTTGCCATTAATTTATCATACTTTATCATACTGACTGTAGGCTTTTTGCCAAATTTAGCTTGTGGAATTACGTTGTCTGACTTTTCGTTCGAAGCCAGAATGTTGCTGGGACTAGAAAGCCTCTGTGAGAATTGTGTAGAGTTTTAGAGCAGATTTTTGGTTGAGATTTTTACTACTAGTTTAATAGGATGCCAGTTCAGAATACCTTCTATTGCAGCTAGGAGGAGTTGTGCTCATTCTTTCTCAACTTTATTCGGATCCATTTGATTGCGATTAAGGGTGTGCAGCCTTATCTTTACCAAGGATATGCCCAGTTGCACAGGATATGAGCTGTGGTTTTACCATCTTCTACACAGCGTCGGTACTCTGTCTCATTCCCGATTTGAGTTTTTGAGAAATGGTAATTTAAGTAATAGTGAACCTACTATTTTCCTGAAGTTTACTTTACGCATATTGTGGAATTCCCAATTGTAGATAAAGGTCTTTTAAGCCCTTTGGCTTGATGAAGTTCTTATGTGATGGGTAATTTATTGAGTACGCCCCCAACTATTTACCCGGGATTTAGCTTCTGTTCAGTTGATAGCACAGGATCGTTCCGGATCTTGAAAATCTGCTGCCGTCAGAAATTTTATTACATTTTTTCCAAAGTGACCCAGAACTCAGCAAAATACAATTTTATGCAATAAGTTGGTTTAGGTTGTTCAAGCATTCGTACACTAGTTTCGATTCCATAGAATGTGAGGCTAGTGCTTTTAGTTCAGCTTGAATGCCCGATTATTATGTGTGCACTCTTGTTGCCCAACCCATAAGATTTGTTCCCGCACAGATTGAAATTACTTGAATTTCACCCTGAAAGACGGCGGACTATTTGCCCATTGGTTCGGAGATTTTCGTGCTTGGTACATAGACAACCTCACCTTTTCTAGTAGTTCTTTTCGAACTGTCTGTGAATTATGTGAGACTTCTGGGATCGACTCAAATTTCTACCAGTTCTCAATAATCGCGATCCGAGTTTATGATAAAAAAAATATACTTATTTTGGGTTCGGTTAAAAACTAATTTTGGATTCGTATTGTCTGTCAGAATATATTTGATTCGGTATCTCTGTAATCATTCTTGTATGGCCAAAGTCAGGCAGACCTTTCCCAAGTAAGATTTGCATTTTTGATGCACTTCTGGCTGCACATTTTTTTGAGGAAAATAAGCATTGGGGATAGTCCTATACATAACAATGGTGACACCAGTTGTTGCCAAGCAGGCTTGACTTTGAAAACTGCTAAGTAGTAGTTTAGTGGGTATTTATTTGGTTTCCGGCCGCTAAACAAGTGAGGCATAGGTGATGATCGGTCCAATCATTGTAGTATACATCCAATGGATCATTTTAGCATCTAGACCCCTTGTTCTGGCACAAAGGCAGAACTCACATGGCTCTAGTGGTTTTTCTAACTATTCTAGTTTTTTCGTAAAATTTTCATGATAATTAAAAAAACTAATCTGATTTTGAAAATAAATTCGAGTTTGTAGTTCTACATTTCACTGAATTTTAGTATGTCAAAGTGCAAGTTTCAAGTGACTACCAAATAGCGTTGATATTTCTCACTTTTTTTGAAGTGAAACTTCTTTAGCGGCGGTCTGATATTTGAGCGAGAATGGAGAGTGAATTGGAAAATATGTAACGTTTAGAGATTTCGTTATGCGAGAGAGAAAAAAAGATACAACGTAGAGAGAAGGAGAAAGAGAGCTACACATTTTCTATACCTAAGACATAAGCTTCGTTGTAAGACAGAGTATACAGATATATAACATAGAGAGAAAGAGAAGGAGAGCTATACATCATAATGTTACGCGACAGTCCCGCTTAACAACGACAACACGATTAACGCTAAACGATCACATTTACCATTAGTTTGTGCTTGTGCGACGACCATTCACAAGTCTCAGGGAAGCACGTATTCTGAAGTTCTTTACGAATATGATAAAAAACATTCGCAATCATTAGTTTACGTTGCTTTATCACTAGTCACTTGTATTGAAGGCTTATGGATTATAACGAACGGAAATGATTTTAGATTATACCAAGGTCGACGAGCATCAGTCAGTATGTCTCATTTACAAGATGAATTCCGGAGAGTATTGTTAAATAGACTGGAAACTGAAACAAATAATCGATTTCATGACTCAGAGAAGAGGGCTATCTGTATATACTCTTAATTGTCAGAGCCTACGAGCACATTCCGCAGATTTAACATACTCTGTCATCCGTAAATCGAGTATAGTACTTTTGTTCGAAACTTGGTTAAAGGATAACGAGGATATTAGTATACTAAATTTCAATTGCGTCATCAAATATAAGCGACTAAATGTTAGAGCTGGCGGTGTGGCAATCTACCACAATCAAGATGATAGCGTAAATATCGTCACACCAAACATGGAAATGACTGCAAGGCAGTCTCAGTCATATTCATCAACAGTCACACCAGTTGGCGATGTTTGCATTGCAGAATGTCAAACGCTGAATTGAAAAACTATTGTCATAGCCGCCATCTATATCTCATCGAACCAAAATCTTGATGACATAATATATTTCATTCACCGCTCACTACTGGTTTACAGCCACGCAGGTGCAAATGCACTTGGAAGAGACGAAGACAAAATTCCATTGATTCTCGGGGGAGATTTCAACGAAAATTTCCGATCCAATGATTCTTTGCCGTTGATTCAATTTCTTCAAGAAACATTCGGTTTGCAGATAAACAATAACCCTAAAGAATCAACAACAAAATCCGGAACTACACTAGATGCAATTTTCACACGTTATCTAGAAAATATTGAATCACGTACATATATTTCATATTTCAGCTATCACAAACCAATTATATCAGTATTACCAATTGAACCACCAACAGTAGATAGCATAATCCATATATAGTTAATAAAATCGAATTTTGGTTACACAAATTTTATACTGTTGTATTTCTTTTGAAATTATCCCTGTCTCCTTCTCTTCCTCTTCCTCTCTCGCTCTCTCTCTCTCTCTCTCTCTCTCTCTCTCTTATTCACATTCATTCACACACAGAAGTTTCACTTCTACCACGGGTACGCTGCTGCACATGATTTTTTTTGTTTTGACTTTTTCTTCTATGAAAAAAATTGAGCATAACCAGGTAGTAACTTCAAAGTAAATAGGTATTTTTTTTAGACAAAAAGTTGCACAAGCCTGAAAAAATCTACATAGGACCTATATAAAGATAACCACATCCAACAGCTAAGCCACCAGTCTAACTCGTTTCGCTTATTCAATGAAATATATGCGAATACATATCAACTTAGTGTTAATTTTTCATTATAAGTCACAAAAATTAAATCTTAGGGTGCATGGCGCATGAGTGCACTCGATTCTTTCATGGAGGATTTTATAAGATTGCAGTCATATGCCGCGCAATGCCTTCAAATTTGAAATTACGGAAGTAATTGCTCAAATTCAGCCGGAGCCGTTGAAAATTGAATGCCCTGAACCCTTTCAATGACAAAATGAATTCCTGTAATACCTCACATACAGCTTGTTTTATTCCATTTCAACTCAGACTGCCCTTATTAAAAAAACCCTGTATTTTGAGGTGGAAACTTGCGTACAGAAGATATGAGTAGCGCTTAATTTAAAGTTACTAATCAATAAATGCGCAAAAGCGTGGACGATGACAACATCCGATGAAGCTACGCTTGGAATGTTTGAGAAAACAATTATGCGGAAGAATTTTGGACTTTTATACGTTGGCGATCAATAAATGCATTTTCTTATTGCCGAGCTATTTCAGAAAATAAAAATCAGATAAATATCACTTCTTTAAAATGCTGTTGAAGCGTGAAGAGATTCATTCCACTTTGCGTCGGGGATATTCATTGATAGCTAAACTTACTTTGCATTTAGATCACCCTGTATCTAAAAGCGTGCGTGCATGCCGATAATGGCGCCACCGGTGGCAGCTTTGTTTGATATGCATTGGATTGGAAGAAAGTAGCAAATTGCTTCAATGTTCTTACCATTCAAACAGCAAGCGGCAGCATCATGAGCACTTCTTTGCGCAGTCATCATCTTTTTATGGAACTCAATTTTATATACTTTCATCCGCTGCAGCTGCTAATCCAATGCCATCATTTGCTGATATGCAATGTCTACTTAGGCTTGCAAGCCTCTAAACAGATGTACGCGTATACATATACTCGTATACATATATCTATAAATATGTATGGCATACACACACAGTCACACACACACTTGTACACCGCGTAATGATGCTGAACGTATGAGTGATCCTCTTATGCCTTTGCATTGGCACTCTCGTGTCTAGGACCCCTCAAAACGGCTGCTGTTTACTAATTGTTGGATGCTTTAGCAAAATTACAGGAAATATTTATAGCTTCTTTCTACTTTAATTGCGGATTATTGCAAAATGTTGTCGAAACACGCTAACTTAATTTCACTTACTCTAACTCAATTAGCCTATACTAACTGCCTGCCTTTCTATAAAAAAGAACAATAATATTAATATGCTAAGGAAATAATAACCGAGTTTTTATGCAAATATTGTAATTGCATAGCTAAGTACATTTTTATATTACATAATTTCACTTAATTTACTACATAAAACTTGCAGCTTTCTAATCGAGACCAGACTCGGCTTTATTGTGAATGAAAGTACAGCGACTGTGCAAGTTATTGCGGCGCCAAGAGCTTCAAGATTATGGGTTCGACTCAAAAGGCGAAAGTAATAATTGTGATGCGACAAAGGCGTATATTGAAGGCTCAACTGCGTGCTGGCTAGTTATAAGAGTACTCCCAGCCAAACGGCTCAACAAATTTAAGGACAGATTATTGAAAAATATTAAAAAATTAGTATCTCTATATTGAAAAGAACTACGAGGGGAACCACACCGATGAATGCCGCCTTAAAGCCAGAAAGGAGGGAAGCAAATAAATTAGTCTTCATGTAAACACCAGTGTGAATTAAACTAGAGACTGTCTGGCATTTATAAAACGGTGATCAAGTGAGTTCTCAGTGATCCGTATCCGCTATCCACTAAAACGCTTTTCCCAATTTTATTCAGAGGCATACTGAAATATGGTTCATTATTTCGGGACTATCCAACTTCATGGAACGTTTTCTCGAGTTTCGGCACATATCCCACTAATAACAGTTTCAGTTTCAGAATTTCGTTCCAACTCTTGTGTCACCACTGGTTGGTTGGCGCAACATTTATCATTAACAGCGTGCAAAAAAAAATTAGGTTAAATGTCAAATTGATATCCCTGTTTTGGGGATTATTTAATTTTTGGATGCTTCTATTATTTTCTAATTTTTTAAATTTTTTAAAGAGGCCAATTTTGTAAATTTCAGATGCCAAATTAAATAAAATCGATAGGTCAAATTCCAAACGTTAGAAGGACGTCCCCCCTCGGAGGAGCTTGTAACCTCTAGAGGGCGCATCCCCTAGTGGCCGATAGGATAATGCTGGCGCTTCTGCAGTTACGAGTAAAAATTTCAGGCCATTCAGAGCAAAACTAAACGTAAACGTGTTAACGCACTTTTACTGAAAGGTTATGTGCCAAAGTTTGAGGCCAATCAAAGCAAAATTGAGTCGAATATATTGCATTCAAGAAATGGATGATAGGGGTGAAAATATAGCGAACCAACAAACTAGACCAGAAACGGTCGATAAACAATCCCTCTAGACAAGATTTTAATACCCAGCGTTGCATACCCTGTCGTTTTGTGGATGTAAAATCCCGCCAAATAAGTTCTAAATTAAAAAAAAAAGGACATCCCATAGATATTATTATTATTCTCCATTAGAAGCTTAAGGATTCGACAAAACTTATCCAAACATTTTTATTTCTGGACATAAATCTCAGTTCCTTAAACGATTTTCCAGTTTCATTGCGGATAGTCCTTTACCAAGTCACCAATGGTCTGCCTCTTCTTCTCGCTCCGTGCGGATTTCAAGTCAAGACGGCATGCGGTATTTCCTCATAAGGTTTTCGCAGAGTATGGCCTATCCATCCAGTTGTAAGCTGTAAAGTTCTTAATGATTAAATCGTAATATAGACTTAAATATTTTGAGCGAGTGAGAGCGCCCGAGATGGAAGAATGGCCCGCAAACACCATCAGCTCGAGTTACTTGATGCTGCCGAGGCGGAGGAGGGTGTATTATATAATATATATAATAGACATAACCATAGACATAACCATGTAAGTTCAACCAAAAATGTTAAGTGCTTTTCAACCTTTAAACGCGTTTTTCTCAAAATGTAGTTTTCAAAGTGGGTGACCAACATTACTCGTAAAAGACTAAACCGATTAGTCTCAAATTTTAACATGAGCTTCTTAAATATATTTTTTAGTAATTAATCAAAAAAATCTTCAATAATAAATATTTTTTTTATAAACAATTTATGGCCGAATTTTTGGTCAAAAATCGATTTTTTTAGAAACCGCTAGTTTGTCAAAAAAAATTATTTTGCTTATTCCTTCGATTAATTACTAGATTTAACATTACTTTAACGAAATCTGTTTGGTTTTCTAATTTCAGAGGATCCAGTTCAGAGATATAGTGGTCACGCAAAACGACTCTTTTGAGAGGAGCTCCCAGAGATTAGCTGTAGCTCCTTTCCAAATAAACATTTTTACTAATACTAAGTCTTAAAAGATAATATAAAATGTGTACACATTTTTGGTTCAATAAATTTAAAAGTGTTCTCAGAAAACTGTATACGAGGTGTGTTCAAAAAGTATCGCGCATTTTGTGCTTTCAAAAATTATTTATTTATTTATTAATATCTAATTTGGCCCCTTCAAAGTAGTCCCCATGAGATATTAGGCACTTGTGCCAACTTTTTTTCCCATCTTCGAAGCACTTCCAAAAATCATTTGTTTTATCTTGTTCAGCTCCTACTTCGATGCCGTCAATCGAGGAAAACGGTAAGCAAAACTTTTACATTCGACCGAACTTGGCGCACTTTTTCCGGTCTTGTTTCGTGCGGCAGCTTCAATTGAGATGATTGAGCTTTGGTTTCCACATCATAACCATAAGCCCACGATTCGTCACCAGTTATGAACCTCTGGAGAAAATTCGGGTCAGAGTCCAACATCTCATTAGCAATGTTCATGCGATGCTGCTTTTGGTCGAAATTGAGCAGTTTTGGTACACATTTTGCGGCGACCCGTCTCATGCCTAAATCATTGAGAAAAATCGAATGGCACGAGCCAATCGATATGTCTAGGTCCTCAGCAACTTCTCTAACGGTGATTCGACTGTTGGCCAATACTATTTTCTTCACTTCATCAATTTTTTCGTCTGTTGTTGAAGCGTTCGGGCGTCCGGCTTTCGACGACGCTTTTCGTCGTTCACATCTCCTCGGCCTTCTGAGAACATTTTGTACCACCGATAAACGTTGCTTTGGTCCAAAGTAGCTTCTCCGTATGGTACAGTCAACATTCGGAATGCATCCGCGCACTTAATTTCGTTTTTCACAGAAAATTTGATACAGATTCTTTGACCCATATTTTTGAATAGGTAAAAATCGAAGATGAACCGAAACACATGCAAACAAAGCAGCTGTCAACAATTAACTGAACATTTAAAATGGCCGAACTTGTCGGCATGAGTGAGAGACATGAGTACCAACATTGCGCCACAAAGAAATCGAAATTCGAATATACGTAACCTGCTAAAATTCAAAATTTGCGATACTTTTTACTTCATTCAAAAACGATAATATAACCGAATCGCTCTAGTTGGAATAAGAAACTGTATAGCCTGCAGGAGTAAGTAGCGAAAAATTGTCCCATTTATTAGGACAAATACTAACGACAGAGAGAGGATAGTCCTTCTTTTTTCAAGTGGCTTTGGGCTAATCAAAAGGAGATGAGATTTATAAAATGCAATCATGGACTCACTGTTTTGCTGTTAAATTCGGTACTTTATTAGGTCAATAAAGAGCACTTGGTTTTTCAGTTGCCTCAATCGCTGTTTGATCTCGTTCGCAGAGATATTGAAGAATGCGTCGAATTTTATCTTCATTTTGAAAGGCTCTTATACACAACTTACTTCATCGAACATAGAATTTTCAAATAACGTTTCTATATATTTTTATTTTTCGAGCTCAAGACCGATTAAATAACACAACAACAACATTTTTTGGAACCCAATTTCACCTTTAAACTGCCATATGGCTCCCGCAATTTGGCTCACAAAAGACTTGTAGCGGAAGAACTCAGAACCTTTTACGCCTCCTAATATTCCCATTAACATCCCATTAAAAACCGTTTAGCTTCTTCAAATAGGGTCAATGCTTTTCTCATCACTTCGTATAAATACGATAAATACCGTAAATGCAATGCCTCATGCTGCCCAACCCTGAATATATGTATTATTGATTAACTGGTTGAAATTTATTAAGTGGCATTCTAAAGATACGCAAATACTAACGGTTATCTATCATAACAACAATGTTGATCATTAAAGACCACCACTGCGCAACACTTGCACTATTTTTCTGCCATAAAAGTGCCCTTGAATGCAAATCAATTATACGTTATGCGGCATTCACAGAACCGCCCACTTTTCTATTCACAGCACGAGTAATAGAATTGCGCCATATCGTGTGCTTGCAACATGAGGAAGTCGCGAAATTTTCATTGAAATCTCTTGTCAACTTACTGACAAAGAGGTGATGCCTGTCTGTCTGCCAGCATGTAGCAACATGCTACAAGCGACGTGCCTTATGAGGCAAACTGTGTGATGTCATCTGCTGGCAGCATTATTTGCGTTACGGAATCGCGTAAGCACAGCGTAGCGGGGAATGAATGGAGGGCGGGCGAAGAATAGGCAATGTTAGATGACATTAGGAAGCATTTGCGGAAATATGACAGATGGCGCTCGCTAGCAGGAATTTGCATAAAAAGCAACAGCAATTTTAATAGCAATACCAGCAACAACATGGACAACAACAACCGCAACGGTAGCGATGCGACGAAGGCGCTGGCGACAGCAGTGACACAGCCTAGGTAGGCAGGCAGACCATTTGCACACACACACACACACACACACAGACGCACCAGAAACATAGTGACATTTGAATAGCGAAATGCGTTGAATGCGCATGCACGGCGGCATTTAACATTAAAGCCACGCGACTGGCAAATAAAATGCGCAGCTCGGGCGCAGAGCGTTGCGAATTGTAAATGCGGTAATTGAAATTCAACATACAACGCGCGCATGCACAAACATACAGACATGCTCGTACGTATACTTGGTTGTATGTGTGTTGGAAAACAAAACATAGGCGCAGCAACAACGCCTGCGTTAAAAGCTTGCGCATGCGCAGCCAACAGCGAGTCAACCACTAAACTAACTTTGTTCAAAGGCCACCGACAAAGACAACATTTGAAAGAAATGCAACAAAAAACACAAAAAAAGATAAAACAGAGATAAATGAAAATAAAAGCGCAAAAAAATGAAAATTGATAAAAGTGCTGCATGTTGCCTGCACTCATAGCCACACACTAATGTACATATGGATATGTTTGTATCCGCATGCATGGTTGTGAGCGCGTACACGCATTTGGCGTGCAGCACAGCATCCATTTCTACTGCAACAACAACTACTACGGCAACAACAACAATTACCATATATTATGTATGTTCATATGTCTGTTCTATGCCTTCGTCACTTTTAAAAGCCGCTGGCGCATACTTGCATACCAGTCGCACAAACATGCGCACACATACATACTTAAATGCATGCAACATTACATTACGTTACAATATCTGTTGCCGTTAATTAGAATTTTGCACATTTCATGTCCGCGTAAATCGAGCGAATGCATCTCGAATACCAACAAAATCATCCTTAGGCCATTCGCAAGGCGGTTGTTGCTGCAGTTGTACCTGTTGCACCAACCCAACAGCCGGTGCCGCTCATCTTGTGCGTTTGTTGCACGAACAAGTGCTACTAATAGCTTTGCAGCGACAATAAAGAATCATTTCATAATGTATCCCAATCTTATTTGAAATTGATATGATTTGTATTTTATTAGCGAAATTGCTGCTGCATTTGTTATAGCCATTTTACAAGAACAATTAAGCTTCTGGAATTATTTGAAGTTTCAATATTTTTTAAAAATCATTCATGATTTGATTTTTATGTATTTCTTTTTTATTAGTTATGCTCTCAGGAAATATACCTCCATTTCCGGTTAATTCGTTACCGCTGCATTTTTGAGATTGAACTTTTAGCGACGGTGGGCTGCAGAGTATAATGTGGGCCATAATGTATAGATCTTGGCATACGCTCAACCAGTTTGCCACATGCCATTTACGACTATAGGCAAACTAGTGAAAGATGAGCCAATTCAATTTGATAATTTTTCACACAAAAATTACTCAAAGGGCATCGCAACAATCGCAATATGTATACTCCCTGAAAAGAAAAAAATTAAAAAAATAATATATTTTGTTTGTTTTTTCGATATTTCGAAGGTGTAGTAACTTAAGAATATACTGTGAAATTTTCATACCGAAATTCCCAATATTATAGCTTCTACAGCCCATTAACTAGGTATAGAGCGGTCCACGCGCTCCTGTACCTCAAACTTTCAACTAATTTATCTCGAAACGACTTTTTTCGGCCTGGTGTTGTCAAAAAACTATTCAACCGAATGGTGATATGTTGTTCACAACATCAATGGCTATCACCCGTACCAGAATCATGTACTTATATTTTTATTAAAAAAACTGAAAAAACCCGCTTTTTAGAGTGTCAAATTAAAACCTGCGCCATTTTGTCAAATTTTGTTCTTTTTATTCTAGTATGAGATATAGCCACAGTCATACTGATTAATAATTTTTTATATTTCAGATAAATAGAAGAGCCAAAAGGGTCGAGATCCAATTTTTCTAGATGATTAACTTCAGCGCCATTTTTAAAATTACTAAAATTACAAAAAAATTTGTTTTTATTTTTTATATAAAACAAGTTAAATAAAAAGCCTAAACAATTTAAACATCGTTTTTCATTTTTTTATTGTAAAAAATTCCTGAAAATACCCTACATTTTCAAGCTCTAGACCACCGGGACTAATTAACTCTAGATTCATAAGCACACGTTTCTACACCCTCAAATGAAAGAACTCTTACAGCGCATGGCGCGAAAGAGATGCAAATATATGCGTCTAGTACCTCTCTAAAACGGCGAAAGCTCCCTTTGGCGCCTGTAGTCTTGGCGCGTACAGGTATGGCTTGGTATGTTTATGATTTTTTTGTTTTTTTTCTCAATCGCTTTATTGTGTTAGACAATAGTAAATAGTAATAATATACACTAGTAATGTTGGTGCCTTCTCCAAACTGGATAAAGAGGCAAAGCGAATGGGTTTGGTGGTGAACGAGGACAAAACGAAGTACCTCCTGTCTTCAATCAAACAGTCGGCGCACTCGCGTATCGCCACCCACGTCACTGTTGACAGCAATGATTTCGAGGTTGTAAAAGACTTCGTATACTTAGGAACCAGCATTAACACCGATAACAATGTCAGCCCGGAAATCCAACGTAGAATCTCTCTTGCCAACAAGTGCTACTTTAGACTAAGTAGGCAACTGAGCAGTAAAGTCCTCTCTCGATGAACAAAACCAACACTCTACAAGGCTCTCATCATGCCCGTCCTAACGTATGGCGCAGAAGCTTGGACGATGACAACATCCGATAAAGCGACGCTTGGAATATTTGAGAGAAAGATTCTGCGCAAGATTTTTGGACCTTTGCACTTTGGCAACGGCGAATATCACAGGCGGTGGAACGATGAGCTGTATGAGCTGTACGACGACATAGACATAGCGTAGCGAATAAAGATTCAGCGGCTACGCTGACTGGGTTATGTCGTCCGAATGAATACAAATAGTCCGGGAGCCAGGGATCAATTTTGGACTGCGTTTTTATACCGTTGACTGTACTTGTGATTTAGCTTTCATGAATAACGAAAGTGAACGTCAGCTGGCGCACCCGCAGTGGGTGTGATTGTGGGAGGGTACGAAACGTGTCGAAAAAACCAACTCATTTTATACCTGCTGAATTTTTTTCATGTATTGTTGACATTTAGTAGAATAAAAAAATAGTCAGCTGCGCGGTAGAGGGGGAGAAACACGTCAGCTGAACAGGTGAACTTGTAAAAAAATTGAAAAGTAAAACTACTTTATGCCGGTTGAAATTTTTTTTTTACATATGAAAATATAATAATGATAGTCAGCTGCGTTTATAGCGGTGGAAAGACCGTCAGCCGAGGCAAGAATGTATCGTAGCGTTCATACATCTCGGCGGCGCGCGTAATTTTCAATGCTTCGACTGACGTTTTCCTATGACTTGTTAAAAAATTTTTTTCGACACATTTCGCAGCATCCCACGCACGTACCCATCCATTGGATGGCGTCTGCCTTCAGTATTAACCCTTAACTGGTATCGTGGGGGCCGCGCAGACCCCACGCGTTTTATTTTTTTGAATTTCTTAAAAACTACGCATAGTACGCGGCTGCCATTTTGAGTAATCTCATTACGTCGCGACACGCGGCGGGTGTCGGATGTTCGGCGCTGAAGCTTTTACCAGAGCGGAGCTACGTACGTTGCGGGGGACGTGCGGACCCCACTATACCCCCACTATACGTTGAAATACTTATGTTTTAGTTTATTTTTTCAAAGTTGATTTTATAAGAAATAAGAAAACATACATATGTTAGCTAAAGACTTTCGAAATAATAGTTTTTTTTTATTTTTATAGTGGTAAGAAAAAAATACCAAAAAATTGTCCAAATTTTGTGATCTCTTGTAGTAAATAAGTTAAAAGAAGTATATGAATAAAAACTTATTAATTTCATAAAACAAGGTTGTTATTTGTCCTATCAAAA
Organism: Anastrepha obliqua; assembly: GCF_027943255.1. Classification (NCBI taxonomy): domain Eukaryota; kingdom Metazoa; phylum Arthropoda; class Insecta; order Diptera; family Tephritidae; genus Anastrepha; species Anastrepha obliqua. The sequence continues at coordinate 137,652,948 of NC_072892.1, read as the reverse complement.
TAATTCTTGAAAAAAATTGTAGACATTTGTGTCCTAGAATCTAGTTTTAATAGGGGGCCGCGCGGCCCCCACGATACTAGTTTCGTTAGTCAAATTTACGATACCAGTTAAGGGTTAAAATCAGTCGGCATGAAATGATGAGGTCAAAATGACTCCTGGCTCCCGGACTAAAACGCTCCGGCTTTGAAAGTGTTCGATGCGGTACCAGCTGGTGGTAGCAGAGGAAGAGGAAGGCCTCCTCTGCGTTGGAAAGGTTAGGTGGAGAAGGACTTGGCTTCACTGGTGTGTCCGATTGGCGCCGGTTAGCACGAGAAAGAAACGACTGGCATGCTTTGTTAAACTCGGACAAAATCGCGTAAGGGTTATCGCACCAATTAAGAAGAAGAATATTGGTACATCATTTGCAATTTGCGTATTTTTGACTGATTCTTTGGATCACATCTACGTTCGATTCGCCTGTAGTATCCCAGATTTGAATACCATACGACCAAACAGGTTTTAGCATAGTCTTGTAAAGCCGAATTTTGTTCTTAAGACATTTTACGAGTTTTTGTTTTCAGTTTTAAGTTCCTTTAACTGTGATGAGGTATCGCCATGGTAGTCTCCTATCTAATTGTAGTCTGAGATATCTAACGCTACTGGATTTTGGAATATTACTGTGGTTAAGACTGATACTAGGGCAGTCTTCTGTTCTCAGTGTGAATGTGATATGAGCAGATTTAGAGGCATTTGCCAAGATGTTCCATTTTCGAAGCCAAGTTTTCTAATACGTTTAACTGCGGTTGAACAATTTCAGAAACTTCATTAGCCGAGTGATAAGAAGAAAGAATGGCAGTGTCATCCGCATAGGTGGCAACTGTTGAGCTATTATTCTCTAGTACTGGCATGTCAGCAGTGAAAATTGTGTAAAGCCTTGATCCAAATCACTGCCTTATGGAACTTCGCCCTTTATTTCGTAAATATCAGAAGTTTCCCCCGGTATATTAGGAAGAGGTAGTGCGGTGTGGGTAGTATCTTTTTTAGTTTATATAACAGTCCTGAGTGCTGGACTTTGTCAAAGGCTTGCTGTATGTCCAAAAATATTGCTGAACAATACTTTTTCTCCTCTTGATATTCAATTACATAGCATTTTCCAATAAAAGGTGTTATTTTGATATTCAAAGAATGGTTTCGTTGCATGTGTGACACGTAGCGCCGTCTTGTTGAACTTTGTTCAGATCAATACCATCCAATTCCGGCCATAAAAATTAATCTAATCTAAATAACACCTGTTATTGGAAAACTCTTTGGTTCTAAAAACCCTATGGCATTGCTCCGACGTACCGTGCATCTGCCTGAAACTAAATTGGTGACCCGGAATTATTGATTGAGTTTCAGTACTGGTAGTAATCATCGAAAAAATATTCTTTCATATATTTTCGGGAATATTGTCAGCAGGCTAATCGACCTATATGAGGCCAGCTCATTTTCAGGCTTTTTTGGTGTGAAGTGTGTAGTGATGAGAGCCTTACTGATGATCTCGGATGAATTTTTTCAGATTTTTGATATTTGAAATTCACTTCGCACTTTGCAATTAACTGACTTCTTAAAAAAATTAATGAAGATCTATAAGAAAAATTGGCGACCGAAGCATCTGGTTGGCCGCTATAGCATTCCGAAGTAGGTTGCTCTCGATACGGAATAATAAAATCGGGTGAACAAAATTTTACTTAATGTGAGGAAAATGGAGAAAACCTTATTCGTAAAACGAATTTTTGTGACGCTTTCGCCCTTTATTGAGCGCTTGGCCGACCTCTTCATACAATTTGCAATCTTGATGTTGCTCTACAAATGGAGAGACCTACAGTTTTATGTCGCCTCCAAATGGCAATTGGTTTTTTAGAAGGAGTTTTTTCATATTTATGATTATTGTAACAACTTTAACTTTAACTTTAACTTTTTAAATTACAAGGTTTTATCATTTGCTCTATAAAACGAAAGGACGTTAAGGATTTATTTAAAAAAATTATTTGCTTGTTCTATTATGTAATTAATTATTAATATGAAACATAACTCTATTGCAGTGGCTATAATTTTGATAAGTACACAATTTTACTCGGTGGCTGCTGTAGCCGAATGGATTGGTGCGTGACTACCATTCAGAGAGAACGTAGGTTCGAATCTCGGTGAAAGACCAAAATGCAGAAAAAGTTTTTTCTAATAGCGGTCACCCCTCGGCAGGCAATGGCAAACCTCCGAGTGTATTTCTGCCATGAAAAAGCGGACAAGCCCGCAACTGTTCTAAAAACTCTGATTAAAAAGTGTGGGATTTCGATGAACATTTTAAAAAATTTTTTGAAGTGAAACTTCTTAGGCGTCGATGGACGAGTGAGAATAGAGAGTAAAATTGCAAGGCCATGCAACGTTTTGGGCATTTACGTTCCACGAGAGAGAAAAAAGATATAACGTAGAGGAAAAGGAGGTAGAGAGCTATACCGTATATATATCTTAGATACACTTCAGGCTATTTTTCCTGAGTTTTTCCTTGTGGTTGCTAATTTCTAGTGAGAAATAACACTGCCTACTTTTTGGCGCTTGTTTTTTGTGCAAACTTGTAGGAAATATATTTTTGGTGCCTACTTTTTGGCGTTATATTTCCTTGGTGCCTACTGTTTGGGGCGTTTTTTGATCCCAATTTTTTGGCATTTTTTTTGGTGCCTACTTTTTGGCGCTTATTTCCGTTTCCTGTCTAGGGCTTGTGCGTACTATAAAGTGCCTTCCATTCCGGCGTGGGATTTATTGGTATTGCCTTGCGGTAATTTGCACCGTTGCTGTGGTCCTGGAATCGATGCGTTTGTGCGGGTGATAAACGCTCGGAGTTTTTTGTAAATTTTGTCTATTCGTATTCTCTGCAAATTTTGTGAATTTATTAAGATATATATTCTTTCTCTTTCTCTCTCTCATTCTCTCTTGGGTCTCTCCCTCTTTCTTTGTCTGCCTTGAAGGTTTCACTGCTGTTATGTGTACTACGCTACACGCACTTTTTTTTATAACTTTGCACAAAGTTTGAAACTTGGATTTATATTGTATATGAAGAAGAATCATATTTTCTTACAAAAGTTATAAAAGTTAATTTGCAACAAAAAAAAATATATATATATAAATATATATCAAGACGCGTCAATAAGCCCTCTACAATAGTTAATTCACGCAGTGTATTCCATATCTATACATCCCGCCCTATACTCGACTCGGAGCGTAAATCCATATATGCAGAGAGATTTTTCTTCTTTAGTTCTTCTTAAAAATATAAAAGTACCAATTTTCAAGGATAAAAAAAAAACAAAAAATTATATGTATCATTAATCACACCTCTATAAAATTGACTGTAAATACTTTTAATTGTAAGCACTTTTTCATTATTAGCCCCTTCAATTACTGTTATAAAAATAGCATAGTTATTAGCAGTCCCTTTTACTTAAAGGCGATAAATGCAAATGTTCCAGTATGTAAATGACACCATTAAGACCTGGTTAGTGTAAGTGTTGCAAGACACTTATTTATTAACACAGCGCAGCGTACACTAAAAATATCCTGCAATATCCAATTATCACAACATGAAGCAAATTAATATACTTCACTGTCGTCTTGTGTAGTCAATCAATCAATCAAATTGCTCAGCCATATGCCCTTGCATCATCGGAAGCAGGGTGAGTCAAGTCAGCTGAGGAACACAGCAGATTGTTGGTACTACAAAACGATCTCACACACGTGGCAAAGAGATCCTTTGGCATTTACATACATATACAACATGTCCGGTAATCAAATTGAACACGATAATAGTTCTTGTACATGAAAATATAAAATTTTCTAAAATAGGCAAATTCTTTTCAGCTTACGATTTGTTAAAAAAAAATTAAAAAAAAAGTCATAAACATTTTGTATGAGTAAATCGTAACAATTTTACATGACTGCCGAGCTTAGTTTCAACTACCACTTTTGCACAACCGATACGATTTCAATGCACAAGAAGACAAAAGAAAACAAGTAAGGAGGTAGTAAATTCGGTGCGGATCGCACTTTTATACCCGTGAACATAGACTAGGCGAGAAGCTATATGGGACACTGAACAAACTACTTTTTTTGTAATAAAATAATCAGAGGTTAATTTTTTTTACCTTTCGGCATAAGAGAAGAAAGCAAACGTTTGAATAAAACATATTAAATGATTTATTTCAGCCTTTTATTGTGGAGATTTAATAATTTTCAAGGGAATGAAGGAAATAGGTCTATGGGGCAAGACTAATATTAAATCCAAGAAGATAACAAATCTTACAAAAGCAATATAAAATAATATTTAATAGCCTATATGCCCTCCGTTAGTTATTGTGACTGATATTAGGCGTCATGGCTTCGAATTTACGAGTGACTGAAGGACAATTAGGTTGGGTTTTGCCCATTCCTCTGGAATACCTTTTTTAAAGTGTAATAATCTATGCAATAAATATGTGTTTGCCTTTATTAATTTGCTTGCTAAGAATGCTCCACAGGTTCTCCATTGGGTTTAGTTCTGGACTAACAGTGGGGCACTTCAGTACTGTAATATTTTTCGTCGCGAAAAACTCCTTTGTACGCTTAACGCTGTAGATTTGAGCATTGTCCCGTTGATACACCCAAGACTCACAGTGAAATTCTTCGGCAAAATTAAAAAAAAAAAACATTATCCAAGACCTCAACGTAATTTCCTGTGTTCTTGTTATGCGAAATTAAAGAAGTTGGAGTATTGCCACTGTAGATAAAACATCCCAGGTCATAAGAGAGCCACCATGGAAGTTTCGAGAGTGACTCTGCAATACTACTGAAAACTATCAGGCCCATCGAGATTCAATTTCTGTTCATAGCTAAAAATGATAGGTTGCCATTCATCACTCCAGAATTTATGATTATCCGTCGAATTCGAGTCTACTTGCTTTGTGGGGTGGTCTTCTATTCTTCTATTTTGATATTTTAAAATCAAACCTTCACTCAAAGTTTTCTGTATCCTTCTCTTCGTAACATTGAGAGAGAGTTCAAAACTAAATTGGTTAGAGCTGGTGTTATTATTGACATACAACGGTCTTATCTCTCTCTTGCACCTATCGCCAGTCTTAGGTTTCGAACCAGTTCTTTTATTTTTGTCATATCCATCAGAATCTTTTTTTAACACACTTTTATTAGCTCGGGTTGTATGTATGTATGTAACGCAATCTTTGAGCTTAATTTTCACTGGCTTCTAAAAATCTGATCGACTTGGAATTTTGCACATCTGTCAAGGACCGATGACAATGCAATAATTTGATAAAAGTTTTCCATTATCCTTATTAGGATTGCCAGGATTAATATTTTCTTTTTTTATCTGTGGGCAAAAAGTAAGGTGAATTTGGTTGTAAAATGAAAAACCTTTATTTCTAATGAAATCCGCCTTTTATGCGTATTTAATCCCAACGTCTACCGTTTCTACTAAATGTGTCTTACCTATAATACGTTCACATATAAGTCGATGATCTCCTTTTTCGCGCTTAACTCAAAATCTGTAATTAAAAAGCGCGATTTCCCATACAAAATTTGTCTCCCAAAATCTGAGATTATAAAATAGTCCTAGATAATAACGACATTTTTTGGCATACAACCCTGTGTTTACTGTGTTATCGATAATTATTATTACGAATATAAGGAGAAACATCAAAATAAAAACTAAATGAAATGGATGCCGGGAAAGAAAACAGGTCTGTAAACATAATTCTAATACAATTTTAGTCAAATATTATTAAATAGGGATTAATTTTACAGAAAAAAGCGTGTGTCCATGAACGTTTTGTCCTCTTATTACTTATTATAAAATCTAATGAATGCTTCAGGTCATTTTCTTGCTGGAAGATCCAGCTCGAGCCTAGGCCTCGTTTGTCCACGGATGGCATCAGGTTTTGTTCCAAAATGTGCTTGTATTAGAAGCGATCCATATTTCTTTGAATGAAAACGAGGTTTCCAACTACTGTGGCTGCAACTGCTCCCCAAACCATGACACTGCCACCACCATGCTTTAAAGTCGGAATCAGATTCCTAGGATCCATGGCAGTGTTTGGTTTTCTCCAAACTTTGGCTTTGCCGTCGTATCCAAATATGTTGTATATCAGTGAATAAAACTAGTTTCCCAAATTGTATTCCCTTATAAGGTGCTTTTTTGCAAACTCCATACGAAGCTTTCAGTTTTTCTCGCTTATAAGGGGCTTCTTGCGAGGAGTTCTGCAGTTGTTACCTTCATTATTAAGGGTCCTGCTTATTGTACGTGGGTGGACAACAATTTGATACCTCTTGGCTACCTCCTGGGCCAAATCAGTAGCATGTATTTTCGGATTCTGATTCACTGCTTTGCGAATAAAGAATACATCTCTCCGGTTGAACTTCTTGGGCCGGCCACTACGCGGCTTAATCTCCAGAGAATTAGTTGTTTCAAAGTTTTTACAAATAGTTGTACCGTAGACTTGCTTAAATGCAATAAATCAGCTATTTAACCAAAGGATGTCTTATTACTTCTGTACTCAACAACTAATTTTCTCAAATCAGTAGAGATTTCTTTGCGGAGCGACATTATTCCGATCGTACACTCTTTCAAAAGACAAAATGTCATAAATTTTAAGAAGAATGCAAAGTAGAACCACAAAATAAAATAAACGGTACTTTACAGTTAAGTATTCGCAGAAAAGAAGAGCAAAATAAGTGTCCCACTTTTGTCAGTGCATTTTTTTGGTTTTTGTAATTTGTTTTTTACATTTGTTAGACTGTTACAATAATTAGACTTAAAACAAAATTGCATCATTACATTCCTTTTGAATGCTTTAGATCGGGAGAAATTAAGAATAAAAAATAGTTAAAAAAAAACTAAAAAACACGCTTTTATTGCTAATCGAACTAAAAAGTAGAAAATACATTTTAATGACAAAGGGACCTATAATGAAGTAATAGCAAATCGAACGATCAGTCATAGTCAACTACCTCAGAACAGAACTATAACAAAAATTAAGATACAAATAGGATAATTAATTGCTAAAAGCGCTGTTTACAAACAATTCGAACAAGAAAACGACATACTGAAACCATTTAATACGGTATACAATGCATCGCTGCGGACATGAAAACACGGATAGACAGGAGGTGGAATAATCTAGCCACTTGTAAAACCGCGAAATTCATGTGTACACAGAATGCCAGATACGTACTAGACCTGTCTGGAAAGAAAAGCAGAACTATCGTAGGTATACTGACAGGCCACAATTTGTTAGCGGCACACGCATACAAGATGGGAATTGCAAACAGAGATACCTGCAGATTTTGCAGTGAACTATAAGGTACACCTTAAACACCTTCTATGTTCTTGCCCTGCATTAGCTAGAACCCGAATGAAATATTTAGGAGCTGTACAATATGAGAGGTTAGAATGTCTCTCCCCGAGAGCTTCATAGCTTACTTAGATTCGCAAAAACGCAGGCTTATTACAAGAGGCTTTCTACAAGGAGTCGTAAGGGTCAGGCTCCATTTCGTACCACTAAGGAGCAATAGGTCTATGTGATAGCTTAACCTAACACTCATCACTATCTCAAACCTTTAGCAAAAGTAATTAAAAAAGTTTACTATTGATTCTAAAATAAAGGTAAACAATGTTCAATCCAGATGAATTAACGCTTCGAGTTAATTACTCTTAACAAAGAGGTGCCCTCAACTCTATGCAGTTATGGTATAAACGCACAGAACAGCAATACTGATTTGCATCCTGTGGATTTGCCAATGAATTCATATTAACGTTTACAGTAAGCCATCATTTTCCGCAACCGCAAAAGTACAAAAAATAATTGACGAAATACTTCCTTTTCGCATAGAATTTGTCCTGCTTACATGTGGCTTTTATTTTTTGCCTTGTGACTGCTCCACACTCGATTATATAATATAAAGACAAATTATGTTGATTAATAGAGATGCCGGTCAATACGGAAAAGGCGTTGTAAAAGTGCCGTTGCATTAAACTTGAAGTTCGCACTTGCACAACCAAAGAGTATTGCAAAATCAGCTAATTGAATGGTAGATACTACAGCCACCTCCATTGCATCAGCGTGTCTTGTTTCCGGCCATATTCTAAAAAAGGACATCGTAAAGCTATTCGAAATTTGTCATTTTTTATTTATTTACTAAGCAAACAAAACACTGATCAAGACAAACCATTCAAGCAATCAGCAAACTCGTTGAATCAGGTTCGTGCTACAAGCAAAACTATTCTATTACAAATACAAAGCGCTTAAGCACATTTCAGTGAAAAAGTTGTTGGCATTTTCAGCGTTGCTTTTTGCCCATGGCACTGTGCTGGAGGCGCTCAATTAAACACAACTAATTCAATTCAATTTGTGACCACAGTGGGTTACTTCCCACAGTTGTCGACAAATAGCCGTGCAACTCTAGTTATTGTTGTTGTATTGTATTGAAATGATAAACCATCGATTCCACAGAATTAAGTGATGATAGCATTATAAATAAATTGTGTAAGCTCCTCGCTGATCAAAAGGTATTCATTTGTTCTTGAACTGGCTAGCTTGAGTGTCGTCTCAGCGTCGGATGCCTGGTTCTTGCCACGCCTAGTTTCTGTATAGGGAAGGAAAATGAAACAAGTTCGCACAGGATGGGCGATTTTAATCAATATTTTCTTTTGATGTTTTTCTTACACATACAAATTAGTATCTGTAGGTTTGTGGCGCCGGAAGGATATATGCATATTAATTTAAAATGAGGGAGCGCGGAACCTCCCATATTTTTTAATACCAATGCCTCACGAACTTTTTAATATTGCATTTTAGGAAACCATTCAATATCAGTGGTTCGATATTGCCAAAAAGTGGCTGCGAATCGGTAAACGCGGCACAAAAATATTTAGTTTTTGAACAGCAGCGACGCGTACAAGGCAAAGCTAACTTTTCACTCACTGAAAAGATAATCGATTATAAATGTTCCAAACTTAAATTATTATTTAATAATACACATACTTTGGTAAGTTTATTTACCAAAACCAGCAACAAAAGTAAAAATACTTGAAGGATATTGAGCGCAAAAGTCTGTGTTGAAATCAAGGCAGGTACAATACTAAGCACTTAGAACTACGATTAGTAAGACGTTGGATAACCTTTCCTTCTAACAACCCCTAGTAAACGTCTTGGCATAGATTCCATTAACTTCAACGTTTATTATCTATCATTAAATTTTTGATCATTTTTTTCGAAATAATGGTATGCTGGCGAATCCTACGCTCCAATAAATCGCATGCATGCCCTATAGGATTGAAATCATGTGACTGTGGGGGTGTTTTAAGTTGTTCAGGGACGTTGCATAACAACCAAAGCTTCGTTCGAAGAGCAGTGTGCTTGAGGTCATTGTCTTGTTGGAATAAAAAATTGGCCCCCAATCCTTATTTATTCACACCTGACTTCAAATTATCTTTCAAGATGCCCAGATAAACTTTGTGATACATTTTTTTTTCTTTTTTTGACGGGACCATTAGCATGTGTAGCACTCAGACATTAATGAAGTCCATTGTACTACACTTGATTTCCCTTTTAATTTTGTTTAAATCTACCCGATATCCGAAGAAATCTGAGTAGATCTTGTGGTGCCAAGGAGCCAAGATGGTTGTTTCTTAACACATCAGTGCCAAAGACCTCAAGTCTGATTCGAGCAAAGACTGGACAGACGGACAGGAAATGGTCCGCCGTCTCATCCTCCCCTTCACAAGCTGGGCCGAGTACTCTGTCTGAGATGGCCACCCTTTCTATATGCTTCGCTCACAGAAAGTGGCCCGTCATCAGTCCAACCAGCTGTCTGCACTCCCTTCTTCACAGGAGGTTTTGCGACAGTCGATCGGACATGACAGGTAACATCAGTTTAGTCCATCTGCAGCCTCTTTCAGCCTGCCAAGCTCGCTTGTGGGTAGTAGTAACCCATTTGCTAATCGTGGCTTTGATGGCCGCAGAAGGGAGTGGCAAAACGAAGAAGTTGGCATCAGAGCCCATCTCAGCTAAGGAGTCAGAGGTCTCGTTTCCCACGATACCCACGTGTCCCGGGACCCATGTTAGCATCAAGCTGTTATGTCTACCGACATAGTTCACCCTAATTTACAGGACTCGACTACCCCTGATGTGGTTGGGGGGCTGTCTAAGGCCATGAGCGCAGCTTGGCTGTCGCTGCAAACACATAGAGATCTGCCTCTCCATAGATGCATGCATTCCAAGAGCAAAGTGCAGTTTTGTCCTGCTGGATTCCACGTAGACCCCAGAGCCGGACTGATACATAGTTCTCGGTATAAAGTCCAAGTTTCTCACTCATTTGGCCACATGCAACCGCAAACCATTACTTTGCCTGCGCCATTTATTTCACAATCGCTTTAAAATGTTGAAGATCAAGGGCGGCTCCTGGTATTCTCCGCATAAGTTATCCACCTTTAATGCCAAAAATACAGAACTTACTCTCATCCGTGAAAAACACCTTATTCCAGAACTCTTTGGGCTTATTGATATGTTCTTTGGTAAAGGCGAGTCGCTTCTGTCGATTTACTAGGGATACCACTGGCTTTATTCGTGCAATGCGGCTTTAAAATCCACAATTTTTCATAAATCTTCGCACAGTATCTTTGCTAAAGGATTTAGAAAACTGTAAATTGATGTTTTCTGCAATTGTTCTTGCCGTAACCCTAGGGTTATTTTGTATTTACTGCACGACATATCGTTCCTCCCGATTTGAAAGTTCGTGGACGGAAGACGTATTCTGTACTTTCTTTAAAGTTTTTAATGACTTTCTGAACTGAGGAATTCGTTCATCCTATTCGCAAAAAATTCTTCCCTCCTTCCCCAACCTTATAATAATTTTTCTTTCATCAACTTCAATTTCTTTTCTTTTGGCCTCCATAATCTTTTACGCTCTTGAACACTCTATAGATGCAATTAAAATTGATTACTTATGAATCATTTGGGAAAACGCATACGAATTACCAATGACGCACCCACGCTACTTCGGAAAAGTACCAAATTTGTTTGTACGCACACTTTTGTTGCGCAACAAATGGTAAGCGTTTCGATATTTGTCGATAGCTTAGAAGAAAAAGCAGTAAGTAAGTAAAGTAAAGATTGAGTTAATTTCGAAAAGGTATTTTGAAAAATTGTGTTCATTTTTCTGACATATATGAGCTAAGAAAAATAGTTTGTACGCAAAGTTTTGTTGCTAAGTGTATCTAGTAAATAAATAAAGTAATCATCAAATTTTGTTTTTAAATAACTTTTTGCTGAATAAATAAAAAAAATATTTTGAATGATGAAGCGCTCACTACTGTTTGTTTGTGTACCGCTGTTTTCTACTTCAAAAGTGTCAAATATCATTGACGTACGACGCCTTTTGCAAAATTTATAATTTATAATTTGGAGTCACTTTGTATCAGGTCAGTCCATAAGTTCATGCATTTTTTAAAGGTGGTTTTAAATTAATAAAAAAGATGTTAAGATTTATTAATCAATAATATATTTTTCTTCTTTATTTACAATGTCTTCCCAAAAAAAAATTTGTTGTCTTTGGAGCCAAAATACGCTTCGATATCCTTTTTTATAGCTTCTTTTGAGGGGTAGTTCTTGTTACTCATATGGGATTGAAGTCCACGAAAAAGGTGATAACCACAAGGTGCAATATCCGGAGAGTGTGGTGTATGCGGCATTAGCTCCCATCCGAGCTCGTTCAGCTTACCTAATGTTTGCCTTGCGGTATGAGGTCTTGCGTTGTCGTGGTGAAACAAAACATTGCGTCTATTCACTAAAGACGGTCGATTTTTGTTAGGTGCCTCATTCAGGTTTGATAGCTGATGGGAATATTAATCAGCAGTTATCGTCTGGTTTGGTTCCAGAAGTTCATAATAAACAATACCGGCCATATCCCACCATATAGACAGGAGAATCTTCTTGTGGTGAAGGCCATTTCTAGGGGTCGGTTTTGGTGTTTCATCTTTATCAATATTATTCAATAAACTTTCATTTTCAAGCCGTTGCAGGAGCTGAGAACACACATTCACTCTCTGCTGAAGGTTGGCGACGGAAAGTCTATGCGGAACCCATTTTCCCAGCTTTGAAACCTTTCCCAGCTGAACCAGGTGCCTATGAACTGTTCCATGCGATGAATTTAACCTCTGAGCTATCATATCGACTGCCAAATTTGGCTCAGTTTCCCCGAGTTCGAGCAATGCGTCGGAGTTAAACACTTCAGGACGACCAGGGCGCGGGGCATCCTTCACGTCGCAGTTACCACTTCGGAATTTTGTTACATTTTTACCACTTTTATGTAAAAAATACAAAATATGCCACTTATACGTGTTTGGTTGCTTATATCCGCTATTAAAATCACTTGTTGAATGCCCAATATATCAAAGCAAATATAAATAGTTCCGTTATATTCCGCGAATAATTTTTTGTATGCAAAAATCGTACAAAAGTGAAATTATGGGTAAAATACGCACGAACTTATGGACTGACCTGATATTAGCTCATTTTGATATGAAGTTGATGTGAAAACAGCATAGCAGTGGAAGAAATCTTTTAGTTTGGCTTAATTCGACTATAGGTCAAAGGTGTATGAATATTTTTCACTGAAACATTTTCGTTGCTTGAGAAGAGTAAGCTGTGGGTAGTCCACTTTTTGGTACATTTTCGCAAGTTTCAGCACCTTTCGCACTATTGGCAAATTAAACTTCATATTCTAACACTTGAATCCTTTCTATATACTTGGATATCAGCTTCTATGCGGTGAATAGACGGCTGATTAGATTACACTGGTTTATCTACAATTAATTAATAATTTTTTGTTACCCAAGAACCAGACCATCCAGTTCTTATAGTATGTAAAATTGGTGGTTGCGTCCAGGGTTGGGCATAGTGCACTAAATAATTAGCGTAATGAGGGGATTTAGCAATTTGAAGATTTAGTGATACTGAAACCTTTATTTAACTACATCTAAAAAATTAGTGGTCGTGCAAAATGCCCAACTTTGGTTGAGTTCAGATACCTGCATTCTTGCCATTCCTGAGGAAATGTTACTGATATGTAGCCCCAGAGCTATTTTGTGGCCTATTTTGTGTTCTCTTATTCAGAAAGTAGAGGAAAAGCCAAGAAAATTATAGAGGAACAGCCTACCGGGTTTATCGCAATCAAAATCAATGATAGGCAGCTTTAGCCCAATCCGATTTAAGAACTGGAATTAAACAAGAATAATTTTAGGATCACCACAAGAATTCTAAAAAGTCATTGTGGATTGAATTATCATTTTACTAAACGGGATTAGTCTTCTAAATATCGCCTATAAGGTTCTAGCGAGCGTATTGTGTGAAACGCTGAAGCCCACCATCAACCAACTGATTGGACCTTATCAGTGTAGCTTTAGACCTGGAAAGTCAACGAATATCGCAGGCGATGGAACGATGAGCTGTATGAGCTTTACGCCGACATGGACATAGCGAATAAAGATCCAGCGGCTACGTTGGCTGGGTCATGACGTCCGAATGGACACAAACGCTCCGGTTATGAAAGTATTCGATACGGTACCAGCGGTAGCAGGAAGAGGAGGGCCTCCTCTGCGTTGGAAAGATCAGGTGGAGAAGGACTTGGCTTGACTTGGTGTGTCCAACTGGCGCTGGTTAGCACGAAAAAGAACGACTGGCGCGCTTTGTTAAACTCGGCCAAAATCTCGTAAGCGGCTATCGCGCCAATTAAGAAGACGAAGAACCGGGAAATATACTCCAATAGAACTAGTAGGTTCTGTAGGGATGATAATGAAGCCGCCAAGTAGTTTTTGGAGCTTTTTCAAGTCAGAAATACACTCGGGGGCGTGCCTTTGCCTACCGAGAGGCAAACGCTGCCCCAGGTTTCGAACTTACGCACTTTCGAATCGTAGTCACGCATCATTACTACTACAGCGGTCTTTATAGCTAATGTAATACTAAGTGACGATTAAGCGTTAAAGTTTTCACTATTAAAAATAGCGATTGCTTAGAAGGCGCCCTTATTCTAATCAGAAGAGCTGCCGGAATGTGGAAGATATTACGGAGAAAAGTGCATAAAAATCAGTTGAGTAATATTAATGGTAGCAATCACTTAACCGCATAAATACTTGTGTACATATTTATGTGGTTAATGTGAAATCAATACGAATGCAATGAGAAGTGCTCAATCTTTACCGCAGACGTAGCCGGATTTCGCACATCTGAATGCTAAGCAGCTATTAATCATTGTATTTATCGCCGCGCCATATGAGTTGCATAATTATTTACTTTCGTTCATATCTGCCTTCAAAATCCTATTTTAAGGCAGTTATCGAAATAGATAACAGATGCATTAAAATGTGATATTACGAGAGCAGTTTGTGGTTGCTTTGTGCTTATAGACTCGCCTTAAAGCGATATATAAAGCCTCTTCTTTTCGCCAAAAGTTAGCAATAGGCGAATAGATGAAGCAACTGGAATAAATGAACAACGAACATAGGGAATAGAGATGCCAGTCTAATGAGCTATAGACATTCTCACTAGCGGCGAATTTTGCTCGATAACTTTGTTGTTGCTTTCGCATGGAAATTTTTCGTTAAGTTAATCGAGCTTAAAGATAGCGACCGGGGAAATGGTGAATAGAAGAGGCCTATAGTAAATATAAGGCAAAATAATATCATAACTGCTTAAATTGAAATCGATGTTGCCAAAATCACAGTTTTTTGGACAAGCGAGCAGTGCTGTTACGGGTTTAGGGGTAGTCAGAATTTTCAAAAAATTAGATTTTTTTGCGTTATAATATTACAGCATAATATCTTCGAAATATTCTCTGAAAATTTTAAGTGAATCCAACAAATACTTTTCGAATTATTCACGAATTAACAAACGGCGCTCGGGCGCTCCGGAGCGTTCGCGCTCACACTCGAGAAGGTAGAATGCTACATAGGCAACAGCAAATCAATATCTTGGAAACTGCTATGACGGCTGAAAAACAATTTTTTGGCCTAGGAATAGAAGACACAGTGGAAGTAATTAAATAATTCGTATAACTTTACATAAACCGATAGCAAAACTTTAAATGCGTTTTTCTCAAAACTATGTTTTTTGAACTGGTGATCGCTGTAACTTAAAAACCGCTTAGTAGATTTCAATAAAACTTACACTGCTTCTGAAAAATATAAAAAACTCGTGTCTGATGATTGTTTTCAAAAATTTCGATTTTTTTTAATTAATCGGTTTTTTTTCGAATATCTGAAAAATATTTCCTGAGGCCGCCATGTTGTTAGTTTTGAAAAAAAGGAAAAGCTTCGATCAGGCACAAGATTATCTATTAATAAAACTAATTTCTCTTGTCCGATTGATTCTAAATGAGTCTCCAAGGACTTGTGATGATCACCGCAAGGGACTTCTGGTGGAGCCCCCACACAAACACCGATAACTTTTACAATTATTATTATTATTATTTTTTTTTTTCTAAAGTAAAGTCGAGACATGATGTATTAATGTTATGTTTTTTTTTTTGTAAAATAAAACAATTGACTAGAAAAAAAAATTATTGAAAATCATATTTTTTTCGGGCCTCTGACTACCCCTAACACCTTATGTCACATAAAGATTTTACGCACAGCATCAATGTTTTCGCGCGCACCATCCGATTTTGGGTGACCTTCTCGAAATTTGTTTGGTAGCGCAAAGAGATCGCGAATGAACCCGATATGCTGCTGCTTAACACTAAAAGTCGGAGTTTTAGTTGATCTAAAAACGCATCGAAGGTCATAAGAAATCATCGCATGAAAATGTTCATGATTTAATTCCATTTTTTTACCAAGATGAATATTGCAAGTGTCTGTAATAAACATAAATCGTACTCGTATAGCAAAACGTTCTGAGTACGACTACCTCCGAAAACATCAAACTATAGAATAACAAAGTCAGATCTTTGCATTATTCCATTTTTTTTCATCGCTATAACTCAGAACTTGAATAGCAGCCTTTGTAATAATCTTTCTAATTTTATAGTAAACAGTTATTGACAATTCACTGAAAACATAACAGAATTTCTCCAAAATATGTGACATTGCAAAAAAAAAAGAGAATTAAGATGTGCACACTTGTTTCAATGTGCATGCAACTCGTTGTAGCTCATATTATTGTTGTTGATTTTGTGCAGCCATAGGGCACTCCTCTTCTAATAAAGTTCTCTGTTCTTTAGACCCGACTGACATGATTACTTAGCTGTTACTGTTAGGCAGCCCACACCAGAGAAGCTTAGTATGTATGGACATTTGTGTGTCTGCAGTTTTACACAACTTATTTATTATTATTTGTGTGTGTATTTATGTATGTCAGTTCCTTTACAGGTGTGCACAGTCTATGTAATTTATGTGGAGGCCAACTCTATAAAGGCATTTCCTTTAAATTCTAGTTTACGAGCCGTTCAACTAACTTTTATGGGTTTATCGTTGACATACCTAATTTTTACTTAATAGCAAAATAAGTACTTTCAAACTATACATTAGGGTCGCCATAATTTGTGCGAGGAACAAAAACTATATTAATTTTTCGACTAAATGAAATTTTATGTCGATGGGGAAAATTTAGAGGTTCCGACTGGAGTCTTTCAAACTTGTTTTTTTGGGGAATAAAATAAGCTTTTGGTAATTTTTGGAAAACACCCATCATACATATGTTTCTTAATTTTTTTTTTAATAATAGCTCAGAAAATATGACCAACCCTAGTATTGGCAAAGGTCTTCTTATAAAAATGTATGTATGTGATGACTGAGTATGGTCGACGTAATAGCCGCATAATGATTGAATACGCATTGCGCCTCACCCTTCTGCAGAGATATAAAATAAATTTAAATTACAGTTATTAGAAGTCAAAAGTGACCTATTAGCATGAAACAGCAACAATAGGTGATAGTAGTATTCGCCTTACAAATACACTAACAGACTAATACATCTACATACATTCTATTGTCTTAAATTTCCTTATGCTTCTTTTGTTGTATGACCAAATGCTTTTTCTGGTTAATAAATTTAGTGTGCACCGATTTTGATTGATATTTGACCGATTTTGACTACTTAGGCAATAAAAACTATTTTGTACAATAAAAACTAGACCATTGAATCATCAATTAAAAATTTAATATGAGTCTTTCAAAAAATATTTGAAATTAAGCTCCAAACTCTATATATTACATTATTTATTTATTTTTTATATAAATTACTTTTATAAAAATATAAAGTTCATTCTATAATAAGGACCGATTTCAAGCTTTGTACAAGATTTGTAAAAATTCGACAAGTTCTAAATTTTTAAAAAGAATTTAAAAAAGAAAATTGGGTATGCAGCCAATACAGCTCATTAACTTTTTGTATAAAAACTGGACGCGAAAAAAAGTCGAATGTGTTTACTCATCACTTGCGTAAAACTAACTGTAACTAAAAAATACTAAGTATATCTAATCATGGTGTTTGTTGTCATTATTACAATAATTTGGCGCATTCTCTTTTCGTAACTTCTACGTCAAAATGTGTTCGGTTAAGTGTGAGCTTGCGGAGAAAATTGTATGCAACAAGCAAGAAAATGATCAGCTGTCGCACAATGGCATAGCAAAAATTTTCAATTGTGTTGAAAAAGGCGACTCAAACCTTGTCGTTGGGTGGAAGGCCTGGAAGTGGGAGAAATAAAGGCAGTCAAAAGCCAAAGAAGTGGGGTCATTATTTCCAAAAAAGCCTTGCCTTTCACTTCGAGATTCTGCAATACGGGACTTTAGGTCGAAAGTTTACGTCCAAAAAGTGCGCAAAAGTGAAGGTTATCGGTCATATAAAAAGTTTGTAGCACCCAATCGAAATAATAAACCAAGTAAGAGTGCTAAAACATGAACGTCAGAATTATACAGTCAAGGCATCTACAAATATGGCTGGGTGGTTATGCACGGCGAAACATGCGCCAAAGCAGAATTTTAATACATAGATTCAGGACGTTGAGTTTTATACTGCAACGAAGAGAGGAGGATGTGCCTTTAAGCTAGAAATGTCGGTCAAGTTTCCTAAAACATATTTTGTTGTCAAGCCACCTGTCGGTGTGGTATGAATATGAATAGCAAAATGGACACTGTAAATCAACACATTTATCTAAAGGAGTGTTTGCAAAAACGTTTGCTGCCATTCATAAAACCGAATAAAGGCTCAGTTCTGTTCTGACCCGATCTAGCATTGTATCATTATAGCCAATTTGCTAAACTCAAGGTGTAAATATTCTTCAAAACTCACCAAACTGCCTACAATTGCGACCCATTGGAAAATATTGGGCAATTTCTAAAATTGAAAAACAATAAATTAAAAATAATCAGTTTAAAATGAATTGGCAGAAAGTGCCCAGTAAGAGGAGTAAAATCTAAATTGCGCCATTTTGTTCATAACATAGAGAATTCCTATGAGCCTTTTGTATAACTTAAGGGGTCTCGGTGGTCCAAAGCTCAAAAATTTAGGGTATTTTCAGAAATTTTTTTTACAAAAAAAAAAAAAATGAAAAGCGATATTTAAAATTTTAGGGCTTTTTATTTAACTTCTTTTACATACAAAAATGAAAAAAGAAATTTTTTTTCATTTTAAAATTGACGCTGAAGTTGAACCTCCCGAAAAATTGGGTCTGGACGGTGTTTTCCATTTTGGCTCTTCTATTTATCTAAAACACAAAAACTAAAAAATTATTAATCGTCGTGAGGTACAGGAGCACGCGGACCGCTCTCTACCTAGTTAATGGGCTGTAGAAGCTATAATACGGGTGGCTGATGAGTTTTGCTACATTAAGAAACTCAAATAACTTTTTTTTTAGTGTATGGAATTCATTTATTTTTTTTTCAAGTTGAAGGTCATTAAATTTTATTAAATGTAGCTTAACTAGTTTTAAAAATAATTGAATTTAAATGCCCCCCATGCTCGTTGACACAAGTGCGGCATCTTAGTAAAAAGTTGTTCATTGCTGCTTTGAGAGTTGCGACAGGAATAGCCGCAATTGTTGCCGGAATGGATTGTTTTAGTTCATCCAAATTTGTTGGCTTTGTTTTATAAACTTCTTGTTTACATAAACCCTACAAGAAAAAGTCAGGTGCAGTAAGGTCAGGCGACCTGGGGGGCCAACGAAATTCGGAGTTTCTTGAAATCAGTTTATTGGGAAATTTTCGTCGCAACTCTGTCATAACAGTCTGGGCTATGTGAGACGTTGCCCCATCTTGTTGAAACCACACAGAGTTGAAAGGAATTCTCTTTCGGCGTAGTTCTGGATAGAAAAATTCTTTCAGCATTTTCAAATAACGGTCTCCAGTAACTGTAACGGTGTGACCATTTTCTTCAAAGAAATAAGGCCCGAGAATACAGCGTGAAGAAACCGCACACCACACTGTCACGCGAAGAGGATGCAATTCCGTCTCGTGGAGGATCTGTGGGTTAGAAGTACTCCATATTCGACAATTTTGTTTGTTCACATTGCCGTTTAAATCGAAATGGGCCTCATCAGGCATGAAAAGGCAGTTTAACATGTTTTGGTCTTCTTCCACCATTTGCAGGATCTTCTGGCAAAATTCCAAGCGAATCGGCCAGTCTGCTGCATTCAGTTTGTTAACCATTTGAATTTTGTAGGGAAATAAGTCTAAATCTTTGTGCATTATTGTTTGCAAAGACTGTCGGCTGACACCAAGTTGAGCAGATAAGCTTCTTGTTGAAACCCTTGGATTGCTTTGTATAGCTGCAGCTACAGCAGCGATCGTTTCCTCCGTCCGAACTGGTGGGTTTCGATGATAAGGCCTTCTTGCGACTGTTCCTTGCTCAGCAAAATTATTCACCAGTCTCATTATGGTCCATCTGCTCGGGGGATCGCCGCCAAACATCCGCCTGTACTCTCTCTGTACCAAAACTACGGACTCCAGTGCGTGATAGCGGCGGACTATCCAAATTCTTGTTTGCGTGTCCCAGTTATCCATTTTAATAAATTTTAAAGATCAATCTGCAAATTAAAACAAAAATGGAACAGATAACTTAAAAAGAAAAAAAGTTATTCAATTTTTTTTTGGTAGCGGCTTTCATCAGCCACCCTGTATTGGGAATATCCGTATAAAAATTTCGCAATCATTTCAAAATCGATGTACAAAAGTAAGACCCATGAAATTTTTTTATAGTTTCATCTATTGTATTATTCAGAACTTCAAACAAAAACAATGGCGTGTTCAAAATATTGTCTATGGATCGGCCACTGTGAGCGGCTCTTTGCAACGTTGCAAATGGCACACAAAATGTTTTTGAAGTGAAGAGTATACCCATCTTTTCTCCTCTCACAGCTAAAATGGCCACTTTCGAATATCGCCTTTCTTGGGCATGACCTAACAACATATATGAAAGTATATAATTTTTTTTGGTGCCAATGGGTTGTACGTTTAATGTAATATGGTATATCACATTAGCCGAATTTAACTTTTTCAAATTGAATTTGTTTTTAAAAATTCCACTTCATTTTTATTGAAAACTTACCTGATCTATAGCTAAATAGACTCGTGTTAATGGAAAAGTAAACATTCTTTTAAAAAAAATTGAATTAAATTCTAAGCAATCGAATTCGATAACTTAGATTTAGTACAATCCGAACTATTTTTTTAAGACATATTTTGTTCTTAAATACCAGAAAATGCTGGATTTCGCAATTCATTATGTTTTTATTTTAATCAAAATGATTTAAATTTTTTCATTCTAATTAAAAAAAACTATGTTTTAAGTTATTCGTTCCATTCTATTAGATATTTGTAGTATGACATTATTTATGGGGTTAGGGATAGTCAGATATATTTTACAAAAACAAAAACCTAGCATTAATACATCATATTTCGACTTGACTTTGGCAAATTTTCAAAAAAAAAAAAATTTGTAATTGTAAAATTTATCCGTGTTTGTGTGGGGGCTCCACCAGAAGTCTCTTGCGGTGATCACCACAAGTCCTTGGAGACTCATCTCAATCGGACAAGAGAAATTAGTTTTATTAATAGATAATCTTGTGCCTGATCGATTTTTTTCTTTTTTTTCAAAATTAACAAATGGCGGCCTCAGGAAATATTATTCAGATTTTCGAAAGAAAAAAACCGATGAATTAATTGTTTAAAAACAATTGAAATTTTTGAAAACAAAAATCCGATGCGATCGGGAACGTTTGTTATGTTTTTTAAAAGCAAATAAATTTTATTCTTAATTGTTAAATAACTCGAAAAGTATTTGTTGGAAGCATTTAAAATTTCACACAATATTTTTAAGATATTATACCTTAAGAAAGTGCAAAAAAACAAAAAAAAAAAAGAATCAAATTTTTTGAAAATTCTGGCTATCCCTAACCCCATAGCCTAAGTTTCAGACAGCTCTGGCTTTAATTTCATTTGGACTTCAAAAATATCTATTTGCGCTAGATACCTCATAGTTATGTAGATTATGTGGAGGGCTTTAGAAATTGGTTCAAACACATGCAGAGGTGATAAATATTCATGGGCAACATATAAAAACAACCGTTAAACCTAATTGTTTATTCAGAGAAGAAGTGATTGAGAGTACATTCGCATATATGTAAATATAGGACGATTGTCTCGATTACTCGCTATTAGTAGGCGAGTAAACTTTCCAGTGAAGCTAGGTAGGTAGGTAGTTAGAAGTGGCAGTCGATCCATTGTGATACCATAGTAGCAGTTTATTTGCCACTCCTCGTCATCAGTATCATTCCAGAACGTATCTAAACCTACTGCCATGCCACGCGGGACAGTAGCAGATAATATGTTTCTGGCTTCCTCCTTCTCATTCTTGCAGCTTTTCCAGTAGCCGAAATGTGGTACGTTCAATCTTTGTGAATGCCGTCTTAGGAGACAGTGTCCTGTGACCAAAGCAACTAACATAGAGACATTTTTCCTTGCCCGATTAAGTAGTAACTTTCTGGCTAATCTGTCCGCCTTGCAATTTCTCTGGGATGGCCCATATCAAATGCATCTCCTTAAGGGATGCGCGGCATTTGCGAGCAAGGATAGAATTAGTGACAACCCCATCAAGATACTTAATCAATGATCGGCTATCAGAATAAATAAAGGTTTCTCTAAAGGTAGTCATATTTTTGCCTAACCAGTTAGCTACCTCGCAGGCGATGGAACAATGAGCAGTATGAGCTTTACGACGACGTAGACCAACCGCGGCGAATAAAGACGCAGCAGCAACAATGGCGGGGTCATGGATACGAAATCTGCGGCTTTGAAAGTGTACGACGCAGTACCAGCTGGGGGTAGTAGAGGAAGAGGAAGACCTCCTCTTCGTTGGAAAGATCAGGTGGAGGATGAGTTGGCTTCACTTGATGTGTCCAACTAGTGCCGGTGAGTAAGAGAGAGAAACGACTGGCGCACTTTGTTAATCATCGGTCGAAATCTCGTAAGCGGTTATCGCGCCAATCAAGAAGAATAAGAAGAATTAGGAAGACGAGCCATCAGTAAAGAGCTGGAAGCAATTTTTCCGACCAGGTATATTATCAACTCCCTCGAGTTCTAATACTAAAGAACCTACAGGTATTAAGATATGGTTGATTCAATCAAAAGTGAACGGGAGAGTTAGACCCAGACCGAGTGCAATAGCCGAGTGTTCAACACTTTTCAAGGAAATAGAAAATGCTATTTTGTAGGGAAATATATTAAAATAAAATATAAAATTATAATCCTTGATGTGATATTTGGCTCGAGGTTCTCTTTTCAAAGACATTTGCATCTCATCATTGCAAAGTCATATTCTATACTCGTACTTGTTTTTATTCGACGCTACAGTTCGGACTTTGTGTACTCGTGTGCTCTTAAACTAGTGTATACCGCTCTTGTGCATTCTAAGCTGGAATATGTTTTTCTTTTTTGTAGATTATATTATGTCACAGAGGCTTTGTGCGCTATGTTCTGCGTTCTTTGCATTTCACTGACCCAATTCCATTCTACAAAGGTCCATAAAAACTCATTAATCAAAAATCGCTATATAGTAGAAAGACTATTCTCTCCCTTCGTTTTTGATTGAGAGGTTGATATATTTTCAGAAGCAATAACTAGACTACATTTTCCCGAAAATTCTTGGCGTGCTGGACCTTCAGAATACTATCAGTACCTTAGGTTAGGTTAAATGGCTGCCCGTGCAAAAGGCCACTTGAACGAAAAATCAAATTCTCCCTGAACTGAAGGCGAAAAATGAAAGGCGACTCGCAGGTGTAGCAAACGGAAGAGAGCTACGATGTTTAAATCTGAGTCCGGCAAGAATGGGATAACTGAGGAGAAGGTGCTGAGATGATTCCACCTCATCCCCCAGGCAGCTGCTGGAGAAAGGGCGCGGAGAAATACAAAGTCCCACCGCAGAGACACCTGATGGGCAATGAACGGCAAGGATAGCAACACCAGAATGTCAGAGTTTCAAGATATTCCAGCTTAAAACTGCAAAAATCATGTTTTATGGCGATATTTGAGGTTATGTTAGATTGATTTAAGGTTATGTTACATGATGACATTTTTTAAGGGCAAAAAAGTATGTCAGGGCGCAGTATATTCCATTTTAAATGCAATTTGAAATGTAAAAAATCTGTATTTGTCTATGAGATATTTTTTTTATTTTTATTTTTTTTCTCGGGACAGGCTAGCAAGTACAGCACTCAGACACAATTAAATCCAGTGTACTGCACTCGGATTCCTTTGTTAATTTTCGATAAATCTACTCGACTTCCGAAGAAATCTGAGTAGATCTTGTGGTGCCAAGGAGCCAAGGTGGTCGCTTCTTAACACATCAGTGCCAAAGACCTCAAGCCCGATTCGAGCGAAGACCGGGCAGATGCACAGAAAGTGGTCCGCCGTCTCATTCTCCTCTCCACAAGCTGAGCAGATTAAACTGTCTGACATGCCCACCTTTTCCATGTGCTTTGCCCATAGAATGTGGCCCGTCTCAGTACAACTAGCTGCCTACAGTTCCTTCTGCTTAATGACAGGAGGATCTGCGACTGTCGGTCAGACATGACAAATCACCTCAGGCCTCTCTCAGCCTGCCAACCTCGCTTGTGGGTTGTATGTACTAACCCATTTGCTAATCGTGGCTTTGATGGCTGCAGAAGGGAGTGGCAGAACGGGCTCCGGGCCAAGAAGGTTGGCCTCAGAGCGCTATGAGATATAGTCTGTTGAATTTGCAGTCCAGATTCAGAATTTAGATGCGGACTCAGTACTTAGAAAAGTCTTGAGAAAAGGGTGGTCTGTTCCTTGATTAAAATTTTACGCCTGACTGTGTTATTTAAAAAACTTCAATTCAGTCATATAAAAACATGTTTTCAAACCAAAACGATGATGGCCGAGAAGGACAGAGAGACAAACAACGAAAGCACCTTTACGACTATCAGACAACAGAAAATTTTTGTTTATTTAGATATGGCTTCTCTTACCGTTGACCTAGCAAAAGAATTTTACAACAACGCATCAACTGAATTATGTGCGAAAAGTGTCTGTATTTGTTTGGACAAATGTTTTATGCTGTGCGATGTCGCATTGAACAAGCAACATGTGTCTTCATACATATGTATGCATTTTCACACACACATACATACACACAAGCATATGTACACACATTTCAGTTGGATCTATTATCCCGGAAGTTCATAACTAAAGATCCAACATGTAAAATTCAAATTGACATTTTGCGTTGGCATCCGAATTGAAAGCCTACAATCGGTGGCATCCGTCGCAGTATTGTTGTTAGTTCAGGCAAGCAACAAGCCGAATGCCAGCCTGTCAATTGGCCAATTGACGTTGAGCGTACTTGCAACCAGCGGCTTGTATTTATTCAGTGTGGCATTGGAATGTTGATGACGATGCGGCAACGCAGTGATTCACATGTTTGTACTTACACATAAACACATACACAAATACATATGCATACAAATGTGTGGCTGTTATTCTTATCACATGCGAATAGTTGCTTAATGGCGAATGAACACACACACTCACACACATGCGAACAAAATTTCTATTATAATGGAAGTATGTAAATTTTTTCATATCTTGAACATCCATTACTTTGCTGTTATGCCTCGTAAGCATTTGCAATTAATTAAAAATAGAATTCTAAATTAGCGGCCCATTTCTCAGATAAATTTCTTGGATGGTTTTTTATGTTTATCTCAAGTATTTTTTGGACATTTATAGGTTACAGATTTCGATTATGAATCAATCTTTTTTATGTTCTAATTTTCCTTAGTGCTGATTATAAAGTTAAGTCACAAAATTATTTTTTTGTTTATTTTTAAATAAAGTCTTTGAGTGAATAGATTCTTACTTTTATATAGGATTTTCCAAACAGAGGTGTTATTTTGATATTCAAAGAAGAATGCAATTTTTTAATATAAATCATCGGATGTTTATTTCATTTCCTCCCCGTTAATAGTGGGAAATAACATCAGGTAAATGAGCACCACGACCACGCTTACAGGACAATATCCTTTTCATGAAATTTTCCATAACCGAATTAAAAAGTGGCTGCACCATGTCCTCGATAGCCTCACGGATTCCAGCTTTGAGGTCTTGAATCGACCCTGGCTTGTTGGCGTAGACCATCTCTTCCACGTGGCCCCGAAGAAAAAAGTCACAAGGTTATAAATCACAACATCTCGGTGGCCAATTGTGATCACCTCTTCGAGAGGTAACATGGTCCGAAAACTTTTCCCGTAAAAGATCAATGGTTTCGTTGCTTGTGTGGCACGTAGCGCCGTCTTGTTGAAAATAAACGTTTGCCAGATCAATACCATCCAATTCCGGCCATAAAAAATTGTTAATCATCTCTCGATAGTGCAACCCATTCACCAATAACCCTTTACTACACTCGTGCATTCTGTCAAAAAAATACCGGGAATTGTATATTTAAAAAGCCTGCGTTACACAAATGTCTAAAGTTTGTTGCTGGAATAGTCTCGCAGAGTTTGAGCGTGATTTGTCAATTAGCTAGTTTTTGGCATTTAATTATATCAATCAAACGCAGCTGTTGAGGCAGGCTTCGCATCCATACACCAGACAAGCATTCACATTTGATACCGGTTTAGATGTCATATCTATTTAGCTATAGCAAAATTTTGGGTTGAAGTACATATAAGTTTATTAAACAATAAATAAAAAACAATAACTACATTATTAAGCTAATCAATTATATATTCGCCGTTGCAGCTTGCAACATATTCCCTTTACATGGTTCCACAGTGAGCGGAAAAGATAGTAATCAATCTGTGCAAAGACCGGAAAATACGACAGATGCTGAAGAACTTTCGATTCAAGCTCTTGAAGTGCGGCTTTGAGACTTGTGCAACATGGGGCCTGGCGTTGTCGTGAAGGAATAGGATTTGATCATGTCGATCAGGTATTTTCAGTCCAATAGCCTTCTTCACGCGGTGGAGCTGGGCAATGTAGAGCTGTTTGTTGACGGTGGTATTCTTTTCGAGCATTTCTCAGTGCACCATGCCCTCCCAGTCCCACAAAACACATAACATGATGTTCTTTGGATGAAGATCCGGCTTGACTCTCAGCTTTGGCGTACCTCCTGGAGCCATCCACTCCTTTATTTGCTTCATATTGATGAATAGGCACCATTTCTCATCTCCCGAGACAATTCAGTATAAAAAGCACTGTTTATGAGCGCGTGTTGCTCGATCGCGAGCGGGATGACGAGAAGCAATATGAAGGCGACGACCAGGCTGGCAATTTTTCGATAAATCCCATTGAATGAAGGTGAGTGAGAAGCGCTTTATTATCGCAGTTCATTTCTTCCGTCAATTCACGACTGGTTTGACGACCGTCCCCTTTCAGAAGTGATTTGAGACGGTCTTCATCGAATTCAGAAGGCCTTCCGCTGCGGAACGTGTCAACGACGTCAAAGTCGCCATTTTTTTAATTTTAAAAATCATTTCCATGTTGTAGACTCGCCTATGAGACCTTCTCCACACACGTTGCAAATGTCCTGAACAGTTTCGGCAAGAAGAGCAAGTGCCGAAAATGCTGATTTTTGCCTCCTGTGTATTCCATTTCCAAGCCTCAAAACTAATAAGATATTAAATAACTCAAAACTACAATTAACATAGTTTTGTAGAGCAGAAAGTTGCTATAAAATGAATACTTACGATTCGCTAAATATCAAACAAATCCTTGTAAAATAAAAGAAAACATAAAAACACTGTGAGCTTATTCTCCAACCCAATAATATTATTTCTTACGCGTTATGACCGTGTTACGAAATTTATTAAAGAATATTTTATAATACTTGGAACAAAGAAAGAAAATTCGTAGCGATTTTAAGAAAATCATAACAAAAGTTGACCTCCTTCTTTATGTGGCCATGAAATACTTGAAGCCCAACTAAGCAAATAATGAAATTATATACATTTGCAGGTATTTGAGCTCCTCCCACTCACTAAAGTGTCGATGAACTGCCGCAGTGACGCGACGACGACGCATTGGCCGGGGGCAATGAAATGAAACAGAGGTGGCGTTGATTACTTTTAATTTCGCAATCACTGTAACTACCCTGCAGGGAAAAATATTCGTTGTGAATGTGGTTTTATTGGGTTGTAGAATGCCTCCAGTTCACTTTTCAGCTCAACTATTAACCCCGATTTTTCGCGCAATTTTTTATGTTAAATTTTTCGTCTTCTATTAACACTTTATTAAATTAGGAGTGTTAATAAAAAAATTCCACAAAAAGAATTATAATTATGGCGAAAAAAATATTCATACATATAATATATACAGGGTGCACCAGCTTTTATGTCGGTATGAAAACATTGAATAACTTTGAAAAAAAAAACTGATTTGAATAAGTGAGGTATTTTTATTTGGTTTGGTTATGTGCAATTTATTAAAACTATTTTTTGAATAAAATATCAATCAAGTGGCCACCTTTATTAACAATCACAAACTGCCATCTTTTTTCTGCGTTTGCCATTACCTTGTCAAGCATTTCGGGTTTTTTAGCGCCGATTTCGGCAAGAATGTTTGCCTTCAGCTGGTCAATAGTCTGCGGCTTGTTGACTTAAACCTTACTTTTTAGATAACCCTACAAAAAGAGGTCCGGGAATGTTAAGCTAGGTGATCTGGGCGCCAGTCGATGTCGCGTCTTTTTGACACTAGACGTCCCGGGAATTTTCGTTGTAGAAATTCAATTTTTGCATTCGCAGTGTGGCATGGCGCACCGTCTTGTTAAAACCGGTAAACGCCTAAACCTTTCTCACGCATTTGCGGGCAGACATAATGAGCCAACATCCATCGTTATCGGTTTCTATCGACCGTTTCGTTTTCTCGGTAAAAATATAACCCAATGATGGTTTTGGCGCAAATGCCGACCCAAACGTTTCATGGATCTCGTGTGGATTCCCATTTCCCCAAAATGCGACAACTTTGTTTATTCACGCTGCCAGAGAGGTTAAAATGTGCCTCGTCAGTCATTAAAATTTGCTTCCAAAAATTGGGTTCAGTGTTAAGCATTTAAGTGAATATTTGGCCGTATTCCCAGCGAAGTGAATGGTCTGTCATGAATATGATTTGTGTCAGTTGCACTTTATACGGAAACAAATTTAAATCATCCTTTAAAATGCGCCGCATTGTGGTTTCACTGAAGCCAAAATGCTGAGCGCGACGACGATACGACACTGTTGGCTCCTGGGCAATGCTGTTCCTCACTGCTTCAACGGCATGCTGACGATCTCCTACTGTCCCGTGCTCAAAAAAATTCGACACCAAACGACGAATAGTTTGGTCAGACGGTGCCTGTTTGCCGTGATACTTTTTGCGATATGCGCGTTGAGTTAGAACAGTAGAACGACTATTTTCGATCTATAGCGCCATTTCATCGCGTTGTTTCGGTGTAAGGCGATCCATGGTTGAAATTGTACTGCATTGACGTATCGAAAACATGTATGTTGAAGGTCGTCGGCTGGTAAATGACGAAGTTATTCAGAGTTTACATACCGACATAAATTACCCTATATAATTGGCGCGCACACCCGTTTTGGGTGTATGACCGAGCTCCTCCTCCTATTTGTGGTGTGCGTCTTGATGTTATTCCACAAATGGAGGGACCTACAGTTTCAAACCGACTCCGAACGGCAGATATTTTATGGCAGAAATACATTCGGAGGCTTGGCTTAGCCTGCCGAGGGGCGACCGCTTTTTAAAAAAACTTTTTCTTAATTTTGGTGCAAAAAGCGAAAAAACAAGTAAAAAGAGGTAACAAGTAACTTTTGATTCTTAATTTAATTTAATTATGTATCTTTGTACACATAATTTATGACTTCTATTTACTTCGTTGAAAAAACTTCTTTACTACCTTGCACCATGATAATACATCCATCGAATTCATCTCCTTATGGCTCCCTGATGGAGTCAATAAATTTCTACGTGGAAGGTGTTTTAACAGCTGTAAGAAAGTAATGGATAAATGGAAAGCGGGCCTGATGGTTTTACCGGAAATAGAGCTCCAGAAATGTTTCAAGAGCTGGATAAAACGCTGTCATATCTGCGTTGCAGTTGATGGGGACTACTTTAAAGGAGATAATATCACTTTTTAAAACTTTGACATGTCCGGTGCTTACTTAAGGTGTTGAAATCTGGAGACTGAAAGTTAATGATATAAACCAGCTATTGCGATTTGAAAGAACCATAAAGAGAAAAATCTACGGTCCTATTCGGCTTGAAAGCGGCACGTATCGCATCCGTTACAACAACGAAAATGAAAACCTTATTGATGGTGAAAATGTAATACGTTTTATTAAAGCGAAGCGGATTAGATGGATTGGCCACATCACAGGAACGCCCAATGAAAGAATCTAAAAACAGGTGTTTACTTTGCGTCCAATTGAAGGAAGAAGTCGAACAAGAAAGAGATGGCTTGATGGCGTCGAAGCAGACTTAAAAGCGAAGAACATTCGTCATTGGAGAAATGAGGCGAGAGAGAGACTGAATTAAGGGAGGATTTTTGATGATGCAATGGTCCACCACAGACTGTAAGGGTAAGAGAGAGAGAGAGAATATCACTTTTTAAACTTGTATTTAGAATTTTCTGTTTATATCATGGGAAATTTTCGACCAAGGTGTCTTGTGCGCCAGAAACGCAGACACTTCAGCCACAATTATCAGTGCATTCTTCAAGGCGTAAATCCTCATTGTCAACCTCTATCATCCTGCCTGAAAGTGGAAAACGAATAATTAAAACCATCAACCGTGAACAATAAAGTTAAATTACTTTTATTGGATTTTCCTTTTCCAAATTAGTTCTTGTCAATCTAGGCTACCTTCCCGGGACTACCAACTTTTCAGCTGACTCTTTGTGGTTCAAGTGGTATATTATCACGGCTTCCTTGCAATAGCTATACCAGTAAGTGATAGTAGAAGATGAGCGGGATTTGCCAGCTTTTGCGTATAATTTATTCGATAGCGGAGTTTATCTAACTGGTTATTTTAAGTATATTTATATAAGAAAAATTATAGACGACAAATTGTCATGCCTTATATAACACCATTGCCTGCCGAGGGGCGACCGATATTAGAAAAATGTTTTTTCTTAATTTTGGTTTATCACCGAGATTCCAACCTACGTTCTCTCTGTGAATTCCGAATAGTAGTCACGCATCAACCCATTCGGCGACGGCGGCCGCCGAATATACTTAGTCTTGCCATAAATTCTGTGACAAATTTTACAATACATACGGCGAGAAGAAATTCGCAGAAATTCCCTTAGAAAGCAGAAAATCAAGTCCAGGGAAATGAATGTATGGACGCAATCCATGTCAAGACCAATTAGAGATGATCTTCATATGAAAGCCTTCCGTCGCTTAACTGGCGGGCTCTAAAAATGTCGTTCCAAGGGTTCAGCGTGGACATCATACGGCCTTCGTAATAGTTTGGTCGGGAGTGTCCTGTAAATTCGTTACATTTCCTCATTTGTGCGAAAAAGAGGTTAAGCCTAGGCCAAAAGTGTACCAGGAGGATGTCTTAGAAGGCGTTGTAAAGCAGTTGAGCAGTACTCTCTTCAAAGAGGAGCGTCGGATCTTCCAGCAAGATTCCATTTCAGCCCATAATACAAAAACCACCCAACAGTGGCTTCTAAAAATCAATATTCCTGGGTTTATAGCCACAGAAGATTGATCGTCTGGAACTACAGGTCTGAATCAATGGGACTGCAGTTTGTTATCAGAATTGGAGAACATGGCCTGTCGAATGCCTCTCAGAAATTCGGAGAGCCTTAAGCAATCTTTGGTTCGAGCTACGATGCCAATATCCATGGAAACTGTGAGCGCTGCAAGAGCTAAATGGCCTAATCGTTTCAAGGCTTGTGGAAAAGCAAATGGTGACAATTTCGAATGAAAATTAAAATGTTCTTTTAATATTTACATAATTAAATAAAACTTATTTCATTAAAAAAAGTATTATAATTTCTTATCTATAAAGGACTTAACTTGTAACAGGACTTATGGCAGAACGAAAATTTTTAACCCGAAAATATCCACACACGACAGAAAAAATGGAAAATTCTGGAATATATTAAAATATATTGTTTTATAAAAACCAAGAAGAGAAGAAAAACAAAAAAAAAATGGTTTTAAATAATCTTTGGTCTTTTGACTACTTTAACATTTTGACTCTTGTGTATTAAAATTTCGTGGATCGAGTCACCATTTGAACCGAATCACCCGAAATGAATTAACTAAACCGTACCAGAAAGTCAACTAATTTTATCATTTTGCCACTGGCATTATTCTAGTCCATCACGACCTTTCATTAAATACCGGCATCTGAACAGGAATGCTCCCACACTATCCTGGCCTTTCCCTGCAGGGTAGCAACTGTATGAAGGCGTTCAAATGTAAGTGTGATTAAAGTTCATTTTCTTCAGATGCATATATACATGTTTGTGCATGTGTGTGTGTATTGGAAAAATTCCATCAATTCATTGTCATTTGCAGTTTGCAGTTGATGGAAATTCTATACTTGCACTGAATGCTGATCACTTTTATAAGTTTTCCATACTCTCACTGCAAGTGTCATGCGTTTCCAACGCGCAACTTGCAACTGCAACTTCCTACTTTCTCTCTTTCGTTTCTCGGCATTATCCGTTAACTATTCGCTGAAGCGAATGGACCTGTTTGCTTTGTAGATTTCCCTTTTTTGTACGTAGAATGATGCAGCTGTTTCATTTTTTTTTTTCAGTTTTCAGTTTTTAGTTTTATTTCACATATTTCACTTTTTTCTTAGCTGCTTGCTGTCTTAGAATCTTTTGCAATTACCTATTATGCTGCATGAGGTGGCAACAGCTGCCTCATCGCACTTGACGCGGTTACTTGGAGGAAGCCAAGGCCAATTGCTCAACGGTGAGTGTCGTTTTTCACAGCAAATTCTTATTGCAGTCGCTGAGTTGTTGTTGTTGTTGGCATAGGTGTAGTCAAGCGCATTCGATGGTAGTGGCCAAGTCACGCCAACTTACAATAATAGTTATTCTACCAACACACACACACACACATGTACATAGTATAATTCTTTCAAATGGCAGTCCAGGTGTCATTCCTATGGTCGGTTTCCTGCTGCCGCAACGCGTATTGCTGTGTCATCGGTATGCCCGAATGCCGTTGGCATCATCGTTGTCATCATCTGCGCAAAGTGCTGAAGCGTGGTCATTGCCATTAAATCTTGCCATAGTTCCACACGTGTTGCACGTTTTACATTTGCGTCACCTTGCAACATATTTGGACTGTGCAACGACAATTGCTGCAACTCAATTAAAATCTGTTACGGTAAATATTGCAACACAGCACGGCCTTAGATACCACGCCTCCTGCTCTAGACTATAGACAAATGCCCACTAAAGATGCACTGATTTGCATACACACGAACACATACATACATACACACGAGTAGTAGCGCTGATTGTTATAATGAAAAACCCAGCTTGTGGTATGAAAATATTTTAGGCCGGATTTTAATTGTTGTGATGTTAGTGTTGCATGCAACATGCAATTTTTATTTCATTTATCTGTTTTTGGCATTCAAAGTGCAGCTTATTAAAGAAGGTGGCGCACAATTATTGATCCTATCGGAAGACTTTTAATTTTTGCAATCGTATTTGGCACTTCTGAACTATACAGCTACAGTATGCAAACAGACAAGGAGTGGTCCGAATAAAGACTTCCTTTACTAAGAATTATGTTTTTATTATTTTATTAAAAAAAAAAGTTATTAAAAAAACGTGGATGAAAAAATTTACATCACCTTGCAAACGGGAAAATTTAAATTTTCATCACACAAAGTAATTTTTTTTATTTAGTCAAAAATTTATTTAAAAAAAAAATGGATGATTAATTTTGCGCCACTTTGCAAGTGAAAAACTAAAGATTTCCTTTACTCAGATTTATTTTTTATTTAGTAAAAAAATTATTAAAAAAAAAACGTGGATGATTAATTTTGCGCCACCCTGCAAACGTGAAAATAAAGATTTCCATCACTCAAAGTAATTTTTTTTATTTAGTCAAAAATTTATTTCAAAAAAACTGGGATGATTAATTTTGCGCCACCTTGCAAAGATTTCTATTATTCAGGATTATTTTTTTATTGTTGATTTAAAAAAAAATTTATTAAAAAAAAAACTTGGATGAATAATTTTGCGCCACCTTGCAAAGGGTGGAAAATAAAGATTTCCATTATTCAGAATTATTTTTTTATTGTTTATTAAAAAAAAAAACAAAAATGTGGATGAATAATTTTGCGCCACCTTGCAAACGGAAAAATAAATATTTCCTTCACTCAATGTAATATTTTTTATTTAGTGAAAAATTTATTTAAAAAAACTTGGATGAACAATTTTGCGCCACCTTGCAAATGGCGGAAAATAAAGATTTCTATTATACAGAACTATTTTTTTATAGTTTATTTAAAAAAATAATTAATAAAAAATTGGATGAATAATTTTGCGCCACTTTAGGTAATATTTTTATTTATTAAAAAAAAAAAACTTGGACGATTGAGTTTGCATTACCTTGCAAATGGATAAAATAAAGATTTCCATTACTCAAATACATTTTTTTATTTAGTAGAAAAGTTATTCAAAAACAAAATTGGATGATTAATTTTACGTACCTATCTACATATGCATTTGGTTAAATATTTAGAAAATGTATTTGTACTTCTCTTTGTAGTCACAAAGCGCATTTCACCTTAAATGTTTTTGTATGCATTTATCCGCTCGAGTCCACAAGGCAATATGCCACATCATCACCCAGTTTTCGCCAATTTTCACCAACTTTTTCGCTCTTGCCACAATCGCCAATTTTATGTAGGTGCACACATGCACACTACTAACGAGCACTTATTCAACATATAAGAATGCAGTTATTTTTAGCATTTAGTGGTACAGAAATATTCCAATTAAGTTTGGCTTTTGGCTTTTGTGGAATCACCGCTTTATAAAAAAGTGGAATGAAGCAGTTTCTCCTTGCTGAGGTGAAGTGAAAAGGAAGTGGTAGTAGAGTCGTCAAATGTCGTCGTTAAAACTTTTATAACCTCAGAGAAAAATATGTTTTGCCCCTGCCATTTATTCCTTCTCCCCTTTTACTTCCGCCTCTTCTTCTTTCTTTCTTCTAAAGAGGCTTTGTAAATTTAAGCCATTTGCGAATTTCATACCAGCAGTTATTTCCTTGCTTGCAAATTGACGTTTCTAATGGACACTAAATGAGTCTAAGTTTTGCCACACATGGCCCTCTCGAGTAAGGGGTGGACTCGGTTTTTCTATGGTACCATCAGATGTTACTGTGCAGAATACAAATTGGCTTACAGCATCAGTAATTTATTGGGAAAGTTGGGTTCAGAGAAATACACTGAAGGGGGCACAATAGATTTTTCAGGTCATGGAATGGCTGGATCTTACTTACTTCACTGATCTGTGGATTTGCCTTTGTGAAGTCCACAACCCTTTATCTTTATAATTCCACTGTCTGGAGTATTTGTCGTTGCCAATGTTGAAAGTTTCAAATGCCTTCTTTCTCCCGAGTACCCTTGAACTCGAAGCGGTAGAAATTGGTAGTCCCGCTATTCTCGCTATTCCAGAAGCAGATCTTTGACAGATGGACTAACACGGGTACAATTTCAACAAATAAAGAACTGAGGAGTTGTTACGAAACCCACGAGACATATTCAGACTACTTCATCAATAAGCGGGCACTGGCCTTTGGGAGACCATGCCAGGAAGATGGGGTGGCCGTACACCCATAAATGTAGAAGCTGCAATCAAGAAGAATCTAAAGAAACAGTCTTTCACTATCTACGTAGGTAAGTGCCCAAGTGGGGGCGTTCTACTACATAGAATGCTGCAGGAATTTTCGATGGCTAACTTGAGAGAAATTGCAGAAAAAAAAATAGGCGACGTAGGCGGATTCATAGTCAAATCAGGTTGATTCTACTAATCAAAAGTAGTGGTTATAAAAGTGGTTTATCAAAATGGCATCTTTTGTTCTAATTGGTCTGGGTTGATTCACTCAGACAACCCCTCCACCATCACCATCGCCATTGCTGGTTCATCTGGCGTTGTGTGCAATAGAATAGGAGTTAAATGATAGACGTTTACTGAAATGATACTCTCAATGGGGAATCCTTTAGTTTTACCAACTTAGAATTACATAGAATTTTTGAGAAAAGATTTTTCACGGAACAAACGCTCTTGGACATTTGCGACTGTCTGCCGCTTTTAGAAAAACCTGTTCCCTGCTTTTATACGCAGGGGGAATAGGAGGCAAACCAAGTAGTAATCTCGCATAAGACTACTCGATTAAGACGACGATTGTGGTTTTAGTTTATCCAAGAGGACTCTACTACTCACCTGCTTAGTAAACCCAAAGCCACATCTTTTTCGAACATCACCGGGTGTTCCAAGTGTTTTTCTACATTTAAAGAGCAACCGCCAACAGTAATATTTGAACCTAATTACTTTCAAGCAGATACTTCGCCCCACCTTCGTTTAGCATCACTACTAACTACTACCAACTACTTTGCTGATTTATTCAATTTGAAATACCTAGAACAAATAGTGAGATTGTTGAGACCGCATATGTCGATGCCATCAGCATAAGCCAGCAATTTTATTGTATGTTCTTGTAGCCTAAGATGGTATCTGATCTATTTAGCTCGCAGCCAGACTATCTTTTCCAATAATAAATCGCTCGGAGCGGTTCTTAAATCTGACCGACCTGATAGTTTCCATGTGGTTCTTGCTCGAATAGACAGTTTTTTTGCTTACTATTCCTATGTATATATTTCTAGTTAAATCCAGTAGTAATTCAGATCCCTATCAGAATAGGGATACTCTTTAACCGCGATTCGGCCAATTGGACTTGTCAGATAATGGAATTGTATATGCTTGTATTTTCTGTCGTATTTCAATTAATTCCCAATTAGATTTTATGGATATCAGCCCACATGTACATGGCAAAGAAGTGCTTGTTTGATAGCCCCGGTAAATATTTAGCATACCCTTGAAGTATCATAGTTTCTTCACACAAAGAGAATGGTATCTTCTCATGCGAAAAAATCAATAAGTCGGTTTAGCAAACGCAGGTAGAGAACAGTAACTTTTAAAACTGTAAGTACTGTAAAGAACTTTCGAAAGCTGCTGATTCGGAGCCATTCAGGGAAGCTTCTAAAGTTAACACAACCTCAATTCCCGTTTTTTGGAAGAGGGGGTTTTAACGGGATACTATATAATTTGCTGCTTTTGCATGGCTGAAATTCAGAAATCTTGGTTCTAGTCATTTAACCAAAATAAAACCTATAGAACTTTCTTATGAACACTTAAACAACACACGAAATCAAATTCACTGAAAGCGGAATAATGTTTCCAGATGGACGTCACCTCTCTATTCTGTATATCGTGATATATGTGTATATATATTCCATTTCTTCCATACCTTCTTTTCTACTCTTCCAAGTGGTTCGCTTCCTTATAGTCTAACCTGCTACCTATGAAAGCAATGACAAAGTTATCGAACAAGATAGGATTGAGTTGGTAACAACAACAAGGTAATCGCAGACTTTTTTTTAGAAAATCAAAGACAATTTTTTCATGGAACTAAATAACTTTATTCTGTAATGCATTGCCCATTTTCATTAATGATTTTTTGCCGTCTTTCAGGCAGCATCATTATCCCAACATCATAAAACTTCTGGTTTTTATTAGCAAAAAACTGAATCAGTTACGATTTGACATCATCATCATTATTGACATTTTTACCATTCAAGGAGTTTTGCAAAGATCGAAGCAAAAAGTAATCAGATGGTGCAAGGTCAGGACTATATGGTGGATGTGGCAAAACATCCCAACCAAGCTTCAATAATTTTTGCCGAGTGGTCAAAGATGTGTGTGGCCTTGCATTGTCCTGACCTTACAATTCCTTTTCGATTTGTGAATTCGGACCGCTTTTCTTCAACTGCATTGTATAATTTCGTTAATTGTTTAATGTAGACATCAGATTTGATCGTTCGGTTGGGTGGTAAGAGTTCAAAGTACACAATTCCTTTGTAATCCCACCAAACTGATAACAAAACCTTCTTTTGATGAACATCAGCTTTTGATGTTGTTTGAGTTGGTTCACCTGGGCTGCTCCACGATCTTTTCCGCTTGATGTTGTTGTAAACAACCCATTTTTCATCGCCAGTTATCAGTCGTTTTAAAAACGGATCATTTCCAATACGTTTCTTTAGCAAATCGCAGCTGTTAATGCGTTGCGTTAAATGTGTTTCTTTCAGTTCGTGAGGAACCCATGTATCGAGTTTTTGAACATAGCCAAGTTGGTTTAAGTGATTTTCAATGTCTGTATGTGATATAGAAGCTTCTCTGCAATCTCATGTGCTGTACTGTGACGATCCGAATCGATTATTGCTTTGATTAGGGCGTCATCAACTTCAACTGGACGACCAGAGCGTTTTTCATCTTTGAGTGAAAAATCACCAGAACGAAATTTGGCAAACCAATTTTGACACCACCGTTC
The DNA here is from genome assembly GCF_027943255.1 of Anastrepha obliqua. Classification (NCBI taxonomy): domain Eukaryota; kingdom Metazoa; phylum Arthropoda; class Insecta; order Diptera; family Tephritidae; genus Anastrepha; species Anastrepha obliqua. Next base: position 137,614,797 of record NC_072892.1, on the reverse strand, counting down.
TTTTAAGGCTTCGTCACCATAAACAGCACATAACATTTATGAGCTTGTGATGAGGTTTTCCCTTTGCGGAAATAAAAAAGCCAACTATGACGAAAATGCTCCTTTTCATTTTCCATTTTTCAACGAAGGCCAAACCAAAACTACGCAACCGATCAAACAACTTTTTTACTGATTGACAGCTCAATTGCCAACTATCAAACAGCAAAATGTGTTTAACATTTGTACTACGTCTGCAAGCCTAAAAATTCCACTGAAGTCATCTATGAGTGAAATCCGCAATTGCTTAGTTGCCAACCCATACTTCCGTAAATAGAGTTTAGCGTGTGCTGGGATCAATCGCCACCGCAGACAGTAAAATACGCGCTAGGTGTCTGATGCCATCAGCATTAGATTTTATCAGTCCAAGATAAGATTTTTTTTGTGGGGAGAGGAACATGACACATCAAAGAACTACTCGGTAGTTTAAAATTTACGTCTACTGTACATCAAGTACCCGAAGTTTCAGGGAAGAACTCAAAAAATATCGTTGGTTTTATTTTTGCGCCTTTTTCTTTGTACAGTTTTCAGCTATACTTTGATCAGAGAAGCAATAACAATTAAAGTTTGTGACGAAGACGACGTTCCTAATATTTATTAGGATTTTTCCTAGACAATATCCATTCGAGGATCATTCCAAGAAAAATATTCTGCTATGCGCGCTAGTATTTTCAACTTTATAAATAGGAATAAATGTTAATAATTACATGATTTTAATCCTGTTCAGCTAAAGGAAAGTCTTTCTTAAAATGAACTCTACATTATACAAATAATATAAGATGGCACAAAATTAATCATCCTATAGGAAGATTTATGAATTGTGCAAATGTTGTTGTACATCAATCATATTTGGCCCTTGCGAACAGACGGCTCTTAACAATGATATGTGAATGGGGTCCTGGTTGTCTAGAGCTCGAAAATTTTGGGTATTTTCAATAAAAAAATTAAAAACTTTATTTAAATTTTTAAGGCTCTTTATTTAACTTCTTTTACATACAAAATTGGAAATTTTTTTTTTTTAATTTTAATTAAATCATTATGGCGCTGATGCTGACCCTCCCGTTGTTGTCCATTTTGGCTCTTCTATTTTTTTTTTTATGGAATACAAAAATCAAAAAAATTATTAATCAGTATGACTGGAGCTATGTTCATCTATACTAATATTATAAAGAGGAAAACTTTGTTTGTTTGTTTGTTACGAATAGGCTCAAAAACTACTGGACCGATTTTAAAAATTCTTTCACCATTCGAAAGCTACATCATCCACGAGTAACATGGATTATATTTTATTTTGGAAATAGGGCTCGAGATATAGGTCAAAACGTGGACCCGGGTAACCTTCGGATGTGTATGTACAATATGGGTATCAAATGGAAGCTGTTGGTGAATGCTTTAGTCCAGAGTATTTTTCATGCCGCTCTGTGACTGGGGTCTCGAGATATAGGTCAAAACGTGGACCCGAGTAACCTTTGGTTGTGTATGTACAATATGGGTATCAAATGGAAGCTGTTGGTGAATGCTTTAGTCCAGAGTATTTTTCATGCCGCTCTGTGACTGGGGTCTCGAGATATAGGTCAAAACGTGGACCCGGGTAACCTTTGGTTGTATATGTACAATATGGGTATCAAATGAAAGCTGTTGATAAGTGCTTTAATACGAGGTAATTTTCATACCTATTGATGACTAGGGTCTCGAAATATATGCCAAAACGTGGACTCCCCGTGTCTTTGAACCGAATTAAACCAAACTTACACACATTGTTAAGTAGGTATTGAAGATGATTTCCGTATAGTTTGAATACCTATTGGTAGATAGGGTCCCGAGATATAGGTCAAAACGTGGACCCGGGTAACCTTCGGACGTGTATGTACAATATGGGTATCAAATGAAAGCTGTTGGTGACTACTTTAGTACAAAGTATTTTTCATGCCGCTACGTGACTGGGGACTCGAGATATAGGTCAAAACGTGGACCCGGGTAACCTTTGGTTGTGTATGTACAATATGCGTATCAAATGAAAGCTGTTGATAAGTGCTTTAATACGGGGTAATTTTCATACCTATTGATGACTAGGGTCTCGAAATATATGCCAAAACGTGGACTCGCCGTGTCTTTGAACCGAATTAAACCAAACTTACACACATTGTTAAGTAGGTATTGAAGATGATTTCCGTATAGTTTGAATACCTATTGGTAGATAGGGTCCCGAGATATAGGTCAAAACGTGGACCCGGGTAACCTTCGGACGTGTATGTACAATATGGGTATCAAATGAAAGCTGTTGGTGACTACTTTAGTACAAAGTATTTTTCATGCCGCTACGTGACTGGGGACTCGAGATATAGGTCAAAACGTGGACCCGGGTAACCTTTGGTTGTGTATGTACAATATGGGTATCAAATGAAAGCTGTTGATAAGTGCTTTAATACGGGGTAATTTTCATACCTATTGATGACTAGGGTCTCGAAATATATGCCAAAACGTGGACCCGCCGTGTCTTTGCACCGAATTAAACCAAACTTACGCACATTGTTAAGTAAGTATTGAAAATGGGTTTCGTAAAATGTGGTTGTAATTCGGAGCACTGGCAACGGGTACATCGTTCTTTTGAACCAGCCATAATGTCGCTTACTTTTTTAACGCTTGGGGCGGAACTGAACTGTCAAATTGACAGTGTGAGTTACAATGTGTCAATATTTCTTTCTGATTTGGATGCCATAAGGAAAAAGTAAGTGCAACATGTAAAAATTGTTTGTGAATTTTTTTGGAGTGGATTTTGGAACAGTGAATAATTTCTTACGAAATTTGAGAATTTAATGTGAAATCCGAATGAAATTATGTGTTCGTGGAAAAAAAATTTTTTTCGTTTTTTTTTTTTGAAAAATATAAATGGATAATGGTTAAAAAACTCCAATGCTTAATAAAACATATAAATTGAAACGAAAAATTCATGGATGATCATATGCGTTGATTTGAAATTTAAAAACAATCTTCTTTTTTCCTGATTTTCAATTTATATTTTATATTTACTCAAAAACAAATAGAAAAACAAAAAATATTGTTAATGCCAAAGCGCTTGAATAAAGAATAAAGAAATAAATAATATGAAAAGCATATATTTTCTGTTCTAAACCATATCTATTCTATTTTAGTGTGCCCAGCGAAGGGGGCCGGGTTTGCTAGTACTAGAATAAAAAGAATGTTTGCAAAATGGCGTGGTTTTGAATTTGACACTCTAAAACTCGGGGTTTTCTTCAGTTTTTTATCAAAATACATTTATCAAAAAAATACGTAATAAATGAAATAAAAATATGATTCTAGTACGGGCGATAGCCATTGATGTTGTGAACAACATATTATTATTTCAGACGCTTCGGTTGTATAGTTTTTGTTTTTTTTTTTTTGTTTGACAACACCAGACCGAAAAAAGTACGTTTGAGATAATTGAGTTTAAAGTTTTGAGATGACCGCGTGATGAATCTGACTCTGAATATCCCTAAAAAAATTTTACAATATATTCTTAAAAGCCTATACTTACGAAATAAAAAAAAACGATTTTTGAAAGTTCTAGACCACTTCTAGAATGCCAAATTGTTGAGACCGTGAGGTATCGATGTTGATGGGTGTAGGTCGTTCAGCAGCACTTTGTGCTACAGCATTAATACACTCAACAGAACAACAGAACGTCCAGTTTTCTTTCTTCCATTCATCTGCCCTTTTTCTATCCTCGACAGAACCAGTTTCTTGCAATTTATTCACCAACTATTGAATTGTCAACTCTTTCGTATGATTACTTCGATCAAAAATTCGCGAATTTCGCGATATGTTTCTCTTAAAGATCGACCAGTTTCATGATAAGTTTTAATATTTTTAACGCATTGTTCTATCGTAAACTTGTACAACTGTCCACTTGGCAACTATCAAAGACGACATAAAAAAGATACCGTCTACGAATTATTTACTACTGGCATCTCTGCGCCACTTTCGAAAGACCCTTTACTTTTCTTTTGTACTTTGCTAGAATTATCCTACCTGCGATTTTGTGAGTTATTTGGCAAAATAATATTTTCCATATTAATAATCAGAAAAAATGCAAATTTATTGTCTAACTCATATTCGTATTTATTTAACTCATTCACATATATAAATTATTAACTAAATTAAAAATATATACACTACACATACATCTACATATATTTTAATATATTTTGTTTTTTGTTTTTTATTAACGGTTCTTATTCATTAAAGGCGCCTGGATGCGATTCAGGGGAGTTGGGGCTGTAAATGCATCACTGAAACTTCTTCATATTTATGTTGTACGAAAATAATGATTGCAGTTGTAGTTTTCGTTGTAAGGTGGCGCGTAAAATATACGAAATAATATCATGATATATTTTTATACTAAAAATGTATTACTTTTCATTCTACGTCAGTCATTAGCATAAAGTATTCAACATGCAAATTTTGTGACAATGACGTCAGCAGTTCGAAATCATCTGTATTAGGCACTTCTATTCAGCTGATTTATTTAAATTTAATTGTTAGTTTTTTTTTTGTTGCAATATTAATAGCGTGCACATTTCTAGCTTATTTTATTCTTATTATTAAAAATATTACTTTTTTTCTAATCAAAATTTTAACTATTTCGTATTCACTTTTACTTTAATCTTTCTTTCAACACAACTACTTCTGCTTATGTATTTTTTATATTTTATCATTTATTTCACTTCTTCACATTTAGTGCAATTCTGTTGCTCCTTTAAAATTGGCGCCCATGTCGTCCATCGAAAGCTCTATCATAAACCTTACTCAGCGATTCTGTTCTCGTTTTTGGCACGCTTTTAGGCATTAACGTTGAATTATTTGACGAAGGGCTTTTGCGTGTGACGTAAGTTGATGAGCTGCTGAGAGTTTCACTGGTGTAAGGTTGCCGATGTTGCTGGCGCAGATGGCTCCAAACGGCGATAACAGCAAGTTGTGTGAGCAAGAAAACCGTAATAGTTAGTATAAGACCTGAAATGGAGAGAGAGGAAGAGAGAGAGAGAGAAAGAGTGACGTAGAATTATATGATATGGAAACATTTGTTAAGTACTTAAATGTTTTAAATGCAAAGTTCGACCAAATTTCGGTTTCGGCTTTGGCTACGTTCGACCACTAAAACGCGGTTCGACTTCGTTCGCACATTTCCCCTACCTTTTTTTGTAAAAAAAAAACGAAACAACTCTAGCATGGCATTTTCATGAACTCAAGAAATAGATGGCCTCTCTAGTTGGCTTCTCACAATCACACATGGGGAGTTCTATGTGGTAAGCGAAGCATAAATTTACTATATCATCATCATCATCATCGTCAAAACATCACAGTACGAGGTGAACCATTGCTTCTGTTGCAATTCACCTTCACGTCACTCGGTCATCAGCTTTTCGTTTGATATCAGATAGGACAATAACCCAAAGTCGCCTTCAATGTCATCTGACCATCGCTTTCTTAACCAGCCTCTGCTTCTGTCGCCTTGTGGATTTGTTTCGAAGATCTTTTTTATAGCTATATCGTTGCTTATTCGTAGAATATGACCGTACCTTCGAACCCTTTGCGCTTTGATGTACCAAATTACACTTTCAACTCTGATAAGTGCATCTAACTCGTCATACTGGTCCATATATTTTTCTTACAATCTTTCTTTCAGCACAATTTAACTGATCGGTTTCATTGAATTTCAGCACCCAGACTTCGCACACGTATGTGCGGGTAGGTCTTATCACAGTTTTGTATATTCGTTTCTGGTTTCTAGAAAGAAATCTCGACTTCATCAGTTTTGCGCGAAGTAAATTTTATTTACAGGTTGCGACCTTTCTTGTATGTCAATAGATGTATCTTTCTGTGCACAGCTCCTGCACAACTCCAAGGTTCCTAAATTCATTGACAATTTCGGAGCTATAGCCGCAGACTTGTAAGTTATGTGTTGCGTTGCGCGCTGCACCTTCCATACATTTGGTTTTTTCTTAGTTGATGAGAAGTCCTACCATCCTAGAATCACTAGACGCATAAATGTTTCTTGCAGATCCTTATTACCAGGTTAAAAGCAGGGATGCAAGCGCATCTCCTGAGATCCTGGTCGGTGACATTATGACATTATCTTCGATCCTCAGCTTTGCCCAAATGTTTGCTAAAGTTATGCCAATCAGACGTACTAGTTTTCAAGGTATGCCCAACAACTTTCTATAAATTTATCATTTCGATATCATTAAAACTGTCTGACAAAGAGGCTTGAATAGGATGAGCACAGGGAGATCCTATGCAGGCGTATCTGTTTACCATTTAATATACTACTAAGTGCAGGGGTTCGGTATTAGAATTAGGAAATAAAAGCTAAATTAAAAAAGGGATACTAGCTGTAGAAGTTGTTTTCAATTACTATTAGAAAGAATGCAAGTGCGGATATTATTATTATTTTTTAATTATTGTTTCTAAATGTTGACGGTTACATTGGATACCCTCTTGTAATCTGGCCGCGGCACTCCGTGTCACTCGCTGAAAGAAGTGATGTCGGTATGCCATTAACCTTGCGACCGATATTTTCACTTAGAGTTGAGATGGCCACTGGATTTGTTTAATAAACTTTACTTTTGAGGTAACCCACAAAAAAAACTCGATAGGTGTAAGATCGGGCGACCGGAATGGCCATGATATGTCACCGAAACGACTTACCACTTTGTTAAGGAAGAAATCACGCCATGGCCTCGCTGGCTGTATGAGGCCTGATGTGATCTTGCTGAAACCATTTATGTGCACAGAGGGAAGGATATTCGCTCATTATTGGCAGAAAATGATCGTTCAGTATGCGCTGATAAGAGACACCGTCCACAAATATTGCTTGCTCTCAACGATTTTCAAACAAATGTGGTTCAATTCTTCCACTGCTTGACAATGTTGGGGCCCGATCGTGGACTGCTTGCCACTGAACTTGTTGCGCGGCACCTTCGCACCCATGAACGCATCAAATCTTCACTTGCGGCATTACGCAAACGTTGAATATTGTAACGTAAAAAAAATCTACGACGAGCAGTTATATACAAATCACGAGAAACTTCAAATATAAAACCTATCCGACACCCTGCACTTCTTCTTGTTGTCGATTTCTATTCAATTCTATTTCAAGCCCGGTAGATCGCATGTGAGTGTTGCAATCGCTTAAAAAACCTGTCACTCTCTTACAAGTGGTTTTCTGTTTATTTTCTTCTCGCTGTTAAGGGAAATGTGCTACATACATATGTATTAGTGGTGCTTGGTGTTTACACGTCTTCCCGGTTCTGTTTACAATACATTCATGCACCTATTTAGCCAACTGTTTGACCGCCGACATTGTGCATTACTTACCGATCGCATTAACACAGTGGCCCTGCTCTGCTTCATCATCATTGCGCTCGCTAACGTTACGAGCATTTGGTGCTAACTTGGTCTGCTTTTGTTGTTGTTGTAGTTTGTCGAAGCCAAATTTGTCAGTGATCTGAATTGATTGCACCAACAGCATATCGTCTTGGCTAGGCTGGCTTTTGGTGATCGAGACAGCTGCTGCACGTCTACTTCGCAAGTGTAAATGTTGTTGTCGCGCGAAGCGTTTTTGCTGTTGCACCGGTTTTAGCTGCTGTTGGTTCTGTGCGTTGCTACTGTGTACAGTGCCGGCAAATGTACCTGCATGAAGAGGAGTAAAAGAGGGGAGAAAAAAGGAAATAAATGGTAGGAAATAATCAATGGATGTTAAATTAGGAAAAAATTGAAATTAAATTTTTTTTAATACTTTTGTAGAAAAATACTTCTTTCTTAGAAATGCAATGAATAAGCCCAAAAAAAAGGAGAGAAATATTATATTTTTAAGAAGAAAAACAAAAGCTTGGAGAAAAAAAATTCACGACCTAAAAAAATGATTTTTATATGTTCTTGAATTCACAAATTTCCCTTTTGGGTCACGAGAAAGAGAAAGTCTACGCCAACAGCCCAGGGTCGATTTAAGGCCTCAAAGATGGACTTCGTGAGGCAATCGAGGACTATTAACGGCAAACCTTCTTCTTTATAATGAAATAAACACCCGATCATTTATATTAAAAATTACATTTTTCTTTGAATATCGAAATATCAGGCCAGTCCATAAGTTCGTGCGTATTTTACCCATGATTTCACTTTTGTACGATTTTTGCATACAACAAATTATTCGCGGAATATAACGGAACTATTTATATTTTCTTTCATAAATTGTGCATTCAAGAAGTGATTTCAATCCCGGATAGAAGCACGTGTTGTTAAAAAATAAAATGGAATCTTCGAACTCGTATAAGAGGCATATTTTGTACTTTTTTAAAGAAATAAACACTGTTCACGGAGAAGATACCGTGAGTGTAAGGACTGCGCAAAAGTGGGTTTCAGAATTCCGAAGTGGTGACTGCGACGTGGAGGATGCCCCGCGCGCTGGTCGTCCTGAAGTCTTTAACACCGACGCCTTGCTCGAACTCGTGGAAGCTGAGCCAAATTTGACCGTCGATATGATAGCTCAGAGGTTAAATTCATCGCATGGAACAGTTCACAGGCACCTGGTTCAGTTGGGAAAGGTTTCAAAGCTGTGAAAATGGGTTCCGCATACCAACCTTCAGCAGCGAGTGAATGTGTGTTCTCAGCTGCTGCAACGGCTAGAAAATGAAAGTTTTTTGAACCGTATCATTACTGGTGATGAAAAATGGGTCCTTTACAATAATCCTGTTCGCAAACGCCAATGGTTAGATAAAGATGAAACACCAGAACCGACCCCTAGATGGCCTTCACTCCAAGAAGATTCTCGTGTCTATTTGGTGGGATATGACCGGTATTGTTTATTATGATCATCCGGAACCAAACCATACGATAACTGCTGATTATTATTCCCATCAGCTTTCAAACCTGAATGAGGAACTTAAAAAATCTTTAGTGAATAGACGCAAAGTTTTGTTTCAACACAACAACGGAAGACCTCATACCGCAAGGCAAACATTAGGCAAGCTGAACGAGCTCGGATGGGAGCTAATGCCGCATCCACCATACTCTCCGGATATTGCACCTTGTGATTATCACCTTTTCCGTGGACTTCAATCCCATATGAGTAACAAGAACAACTCCTCAAAAGAAGCTATATAAAGGGATATCGAAGCGTATTTTGGCTCCAAGGACAAACAATTTTTGGAGCAGGTAATTAAAAATTTGCTTAAACATTGTAAATAATGAAGGAAAATATATTATTGATTAATAAATACTTTAAACATCTTTTTTATTAATTTTAAAACCACCTTTAAAAAACGCACGAACTTATGGACTGGCCGGATAACACCTCTTGTTTTAAAACCGTTTACAATAAAACTGTTTAAAATAGATCTTAAATTCCCGTAATAAAAATTTAAATTAAGAAATATCAAAATTTTATTTTAAATAATAATCATAAGAATCGAAAAAATACCAAAAAACAAAAATTTAAATAAGCAAAATAAGCTCAAGCGAAATTTTTGATTTTTTATGTTAGTTTTATAAACTTTAATTTAATTAAAAAAAATTGTATTTAATCTATAAGAAAGTCATTTAGATCTACAGTTAAATTATTAAAAAAAATAAAATAAACGAAATTAAGTCTTTCAAAATTTATGATATTATATATCATTAAAAACAGTTGCATATAATTTTTGTATTTAACATCTTTTTTAATTAATCATTAAAAATGACATTTGGATCTACTGTTAAAACAATGCATTATCCCCCAAAAGTATGTTAAAATAATAAAATAATACTTAAAATTCTCAGAATTTTTGATTGTAAAATTATTCGAACTCTCACTTACTGTGGGCAAAAAGTAAGGTGAATTTATTTGTCAAACTTCGCAGGATTAAAATTTCGCTCGAGTTATTTTTTTCATGAGTTGGCAGCACTGTTAATAACATCGGGGCCAACTTTCATGTGAATGTCATTATCAGTAATATATTTACGCTTGTGTTCACCAAGCGACCAAGAGTGCATTTTTCGATTTTTACAACGTATGATTTGAATCAGCAAAGAAGTGCCATCAAATTTTGTTTGCGGAATGAAATTTCGGCTGCGGAAACGTTTAGCATGTTGCAGAAGGCATTTGGTGATTCGACCATGTCACAGAAAACTGTTTATAAGTTTTACAAAGACTTCAAAGAGGGTCGAGAACGTGTTGATGACTTGGAGCGCTCCGGACGACCATCGGCGTCAACAGATGACCAACACGTCAATAAAGTGAAGGACTTAGTGCTCAAAAATCGTCGGTTGACTGTTAAAGACCTTCTGATATGATCGGAATATCAGAAGGATCTGTGAAAACCATTTTGAAAGACCATTTGGGCCTACGAAAAGTCAAATCTCGTTTGGTACCGAAAACTCTCAATTTCTTGGAAAAAAGTCGTCGCGTTGATGTGTGTGAAACAATGCTTTCAGACTATCAGGATAAGCTCAAATGCATCATTACGGGAGATGAGACTTGGACTTATGCTTACGACCCTGAAACAACCGACCAATCAAGCGAATATAGTGCTAAAGGCGAAGCCTGACCGAAAAGAGCACGCCAAAGTCGTTCAAAAATAAAGGTCATGATGACAGTTTTTTTCGATTTTCGTGGTGTGGTGCACTATGAATTCCTTCCACCTGGCCAAACTGTTAATAAGGAATTTTTTTGAGCGTTATGCGTCGTTTACGTGAAGCAATTCATCTAAAAAGACCAGAATTATGGGCCAACAACTCTTGGTTTTTGCATCACGATAATGCACCGTCTCACACTGCACTCGTTCTTCGTGACCATTTCGCCAAAAATTCCACGCATATCGTTCCGCAACCACCGTATTCGCCTGATTTGGCTCCGTGTGACTTCTGGCTATTCCCAAAACTCAAGAGACCACTCCGGGGAACGCGTTTTGAGTCAATTGAGGAGATAAAAGCTGAATCGAAGAAGGTGCTGATGGCTATACCGGAAATGGACTATTTGGCATGTTTCGGGGATTGGAAAAATCGTTGGCATAAGTGTATTTCATCGAGAGGGGATTATTTTGAAGGGGATGAAATTGATTTACAAGAATAAATAAAGATTTTTCATTTTACAACCAAATTCACCTTACTTTTTGCCCTACTTCGAAGGTTTTTAAAAACCGAGTTACCCAGCATATGTCGCATTCAAATTCAAAAACGTATTATAGCAACTTGCAACTTTTCTTACAAAAACCACTCGCCACTCACACACCCAGCCTACTCACCTGTCACATTCAGTGAACGCCTTCTACGCCCATACGAAACCATCGACTTGTATTCGCCGCCATTTTCATTCTGATCGCACTGCACCGGTTCGCATGTTGGCATACAGGGTGTGACAAGAGCGCGGAATTGTACCAACTCAGATGTGGGAAATTTAAATGCATCAAAGTGTGAGAGTAAAATTTTTCCCGACGTCGAGCTCTTGTAGATTGGTCCCATTATAAAATGATCTGTTGGGCAACCATTCGAATCGATGAGGGTAATCTCCGCATTATCATTACCGTCCATGGCAACAAGTTCACGCACAAATATTTCATATGGACTTTGAGCGTCAAGTATCTCGAACTTCAACGCCAACGGATCACCAACCTCAGCCGTACGCATCACATCGGTACCATCACGTGAGGTGATCTTCATAAGCACATTCGGTGAATCGACAATTACTTCCTCACTCAACGCTGGTTCGTAATCATCCTTGACATCTAGCAACACTTCGTTCGTAATCGATTTGTTCGTTAAATCGTATTGACAGGTAACAGCTAGGCCCAAATCGGAGGAAGTAACAATTTTGTCATGATGTTGTATCACCACATCGTTCATGTAACGCCCAGAGCTGCTTTGGTGTACATTGCATTCGAGATTTTGATAGCCCATTCGTATTTCAAAGTCTAGTGCGTTCTTCACATCGACCGCGCAGGATTTGGGCGAGCCTTTAGCGTAGACTTTGCCATCGAAGAGTTTTGAAGTGCGTATGCGCGCAATCATATCGGCTGCACCGCATTCGATGGTCACATTGTAACAAGATGAGAGTTCGTAGGTTGTTGCTTCGGGCACATCCAGGTAGGGATCTTGTATGTCAGTGAGCGTGATGCGGCTGTGATGTGAAAGGCGGCACACCATATCGCCAGTGTCACCATAGTCGTAGGAGTGGCATCTGTGAGGAGCACATAAAAAGAGACGTGAGGATTAGAGGAGTGATAGAAAGAAAATGGCGTCATAGTGACATTTTAAAAAAGTTTGTTTATTAGCATTACTTCAGCTGCATCTTTTAACAAACTCGCTAACCGATTCTTCTTACGATAATCCCCCAGGAGTGAACATAGCAATATAATACGTCCATAAAAGTACGTACAGCGCGAACAACCTTTATTAGATGCTTGACCAAGCTCGACGTCATCCTAAAAATAGGGGCACTAAGAACTTATGCCATTTCCCAAGGTTCGAGGATAAACTGTCGGCTAAGATTTTATTCAGGCTAAATGAAGCATGTGATAGCCACCCTGCAATTGTGCCTCGACGGATTGAATATAGTTTACTGGGGTAAACTTTTACTAAACTCACACCTTTTTGTTTCAAGATTGATATTCTAAGGTCAACATACCGCGATTTGATGTGCTGTTCAAAAGATATCTAGTGTTCTGCGATGAAGAGTTGATGGAAGTGCCATTGCAGACTGCGAGGTCTTTGCAACCTGAGCTAGCCCTCTTATTTAAGTAGGAGGGCATATACATAGATGTTAAGGGCAATGAAAAAGCTGTCTCACCTACTTACTGGTTCTGTTTAGAAATTCATTGGCTCACGACCGGCTGTCGGATGTAACTGAGCCACGTACAAAGCTGTACTATTGGCAATTTGGAAAGTCTCGATTCCTGGCGATAGTTTTGAATGTCCCGTCACGCCCCACACAACGAAATTTCTACTGATATTGAGCAAACGCCATTTGAGAAATATTTTTGGCGCAGGTACCTCAGAACAGTTGGGGTAAGAAATCCGGATTTATGAGAAATATGCTTAGAAGATGATGAGACCCTGTTCTATGAGATATGCATATGTCTAGTTTTTGGTCTGATGACCTGCATTTGCTTCGGCAGGATGATCTTCCTGGAAGCACACTTGATGAAGCTCAATCTTAAGGTCCAAACCCATTTTACAAAAGCGACGCTCCACCTGGTTGCGCTTCAGATGCATTAAGAACTTTAGGAATAGTAGTTTCTGCGGCAAAGAAAAAAATCTGCAGGTGCTTTTCCCATTTCATACGCGTGATCTAGTTGATCAGCTCACGAGCTTCGGACACGGTTTGGAGGATCAGGTTTATTATCGCGCTGTAAATTTGGGCTCTCAGGCAAAGGGATATATTGTAATCGAGGTAATTAAGATGCCCAAAGAGCTGTCATAGAGCTCGCAGAAATTTTACTTAATTTCTTTATACAATTTAAGGAAGAAAATAATGTCACTAATGCGAGCCATAATGCGAAGAGCTGGGCAGAGTATCCGAGAAAGGTGAAAAATGCCCCCAACTCTGTGTTTGCAGAATTCTACTCTGAGTCTGGGCGAATGTTCGATAGAATGTCCGATAGTTAATAAAGACTATTATTTGGGCGTTATGAGAAGTTTACTTGAAACCATTCGCCGAAAAAGAAAGAATTACTTGAAAACACCAGTGCCATTATTATCCATGAATTTTTGACCTAGAACGAAACGAATACCACCCCACAGTCATCGAACTCACCTGACATGCCAAAAAACTACTACGGGGAATGCGTTTTAACAGCTGAAAGAAATGAAAGGAAAAAATTGAAAGCGGCTCTGATGGTTAAACTGAAAATAGAGTTCCAGAAATGTTTCGAGAGCTGGATCAAATACTGGCATAGGCGCGTTGCAGTTGATGGGGAGTACTTTAAAGGCGACAATATCACTTCTAAAGAATAAAATTGTACAAGTATTTTAAATTTTCTGAATATATTTCAGGAACTCTTTGATCAAGGTGATGTCGTATTTCATGGGAAAAAAGTTTAACTATTGTATTATTTTCGCAGGGAAAAGGAAGTTGAAAAGGGAACAAACATATTTTTATGGTTATTTTTTTATGAAGTACCCTAAATTTTTCATAAAAAAATGGTATTTAATAAAAAAAAACCACAACATTTTTGGTATTTTTTTAACAAATCACAAAAGAAACTAAAAATTTGGAAAAAAAGAAAAATTATAAAAAAATGTTGATCAGTTTTTTTTAATTTATTGGAAAAAGTGTTTTTAATTAAAAAAAAATTATATATTATATCAGAAAAATCCTACGCACTTTTACAGCTATTCATGTAAAAACAAAAAAAAGCATTTTTTCACCATTAATTAAAAATTTCGGATACAGCTCGGCAGTTCCGTCAGCCGCCCTTCAAAAAAGGCTTTGTCGAAAAAAAGCTGCGCAGCTACCTCCATTTTATATTACACTCCTTTGAAAAAAATTAGTGTTACTGTCTACAACATAAACAATAACTGGCCTTTTCAGAATTTTGAACTATTTCATTGCCGCGCTGAAAAAAAAATGCGCAAAGTGCACTTTTTTTGCCGTGGTCTAACTCCAAAATGAATTGCCTTTAAATATTTAGTAACAGTAGAATTTTCGCATACCCGTACATGTAAGAATTTCCCAAATAAATATTTTTGTTTATGCTGTTATGCGACAGACTGTATGGTTTGTGGTTTTATCCAATGTTTGGTAGTTTTTTTTATTGTTTGTGTTTTTTTATTATTTTCTCAATGAAGCTGCCTTGGTGTCTACTTGTTTGCCCTGTTACTGTTATTGTCATGTCAGCCACTGACTTACTCACCTGTACGGCGCATTCAAACATAAATCGCGGCACTCATCGATGGTGCCAATATCCTGAAACACTGAATCTACCGTCTTCAATATGCGTCCAGGCAGGCGCTTAAACTCGCACAATTTATTCGGCTCATCGGCGCAGTTATTCTCCAGATAATCGACAGCAGCGAGCGATTGAAATGCACTGCTGCCTGATAGAGTAATGCGATCCATTTCGGAGAGTTCGCAGCTTTTTGTGTGGCGATAATAGTTGGCCGATCTGTAGCGAAAGAAAAAGCAATACAACAAATCAAGATAAAAAAATATGAAGAGTATAGTTGATAAAAGAAAAATAAGAAAAATATGTAAGTTACAATAATAAAAAAGTACTAAAAAGGTAGTAAAAAAACGATACGGCTTAGCCGTGGCTGAGAAAAGCGCCGCATACTCCACTTAAAGCAAAGTCATGGTGCGATATTTTTTCCCAAATGTTGTTCTTCATTCTACCTGCCCCCTTTTCTTTCAGTGAGTGCTATTATTATTATTATTATTTGCTATTAAAGGCATCAACACGATCGTTGAGTAGACAGAAGAGTGTCGAAACGCTTGAAACGATTGGTGGTGAGTGAGTGTGTGGCATAGTTGCGCGCTTGTGGCAAACTATAAACTCCCTTTGTTATCTTGATGTCAGACAGCAAAATTAAAAAATAAGCCATCCTTTGTTTGGCTGGCAATTTGCTTGTTATTGAGGCTGCTAGTGGAGTTGCAGATAAGTTGAAATAAATATGTTGAGTAAATAAATATTAGGTATTAGTGGCGATTATTTTGTCGTTAAGTGAAAAAGTGTAGATAATTAATTGACAATTTTTTGGTTTTATTTTAATTATTTGTACTTTGTGAGAATAATACTGAGCAGCATACAAAGGGGGGCAGATTTCGGGCCTGGTTTTTGTTGAATTTTGTAGCGTGCCCTCCAAAAAGTAGATGGACTTAGAGTTATATTCACTATTTCATATTTAGAAATGCGCTCAAGAGTTTTTCTTGGCCCCTAGAGAACAACACAATAATATCGGATGCTTTTATAACTGCAAAAAAACTATCGATATCGAAAACTTTGGTTTGAAAGCTCAGAATGGCTGAGAATGTGTTGACATTTCTGTTCAATAAGGTTTGGTATCGTGAATCGTTTAACGCCAAAACAACGCTTCTAAATTGCTGAGATTTACTTAAAAAAAAACATCTGTTCACAAAGTTCATAGAGCGAAGCAATGAAGAATGTGCGTCGATTCGACGTCGATCTCACCTTGTTGGTGTTTGTTTATAAACAAAACTTTGCAAACACATGAAAAACTTGTTCAAACCCAATAAAAAAAATTGGGTAAGCAGTTTTATAGTCCATTAAGTTTGAGCATCACAAAGAGAAAGTTTCAAGTAACACCAAATTTTCGTTGACTTTTGATAACATTTTCCACCACCGACGTTGCCTATTTTTCCGATATAAAAAAATGTCGAGCATTCCTCATACGGAGAAAAAAGGGCAAACACAAAGTTTAAAAAATCAACCATATTTCTGGCAGTTTAAGCTAAAACAATAAGATAAAATAAAAAAATTATTAATTTTTTTTTAATTTTGATTAAAAAGTTTGAAATTTTGATGAAAATATGTGCAATTTTTCTGGTATTTGTATAAAGTTCGAATTATTATATTTATAATTCTTATGTTTATAATTTTTCAAGTTAAATTTTTATATATTTTTGGTTAGATACTGATACACTTTTATAATAAAGATAGTGAACAAAAAAAAAAAAAACAAAATAGTCAAAATGGATTAAAATGATTAAGTGCTATATTTTTTTCGTGGGCTGTATGAATTTGATTCAAAAATTAACGGCCAGCCCAAATTAAATGTTATAAAAATGTGCGGGTTATATGAAGCTCGGTCGGGACCGAATTTAGTATTTCCTTACTTATTGTTTTTTTCCTTATATTGATAAATATGCCAAAACGGACTATAAGGATTCTAAGAAGTGGGCTGACGTTGCATTTAGCCGAACGCAGCTTGGATTAGGACAACAATCGCAAGTAAATACAAATTTTAGTAAAGGCACCTATGTTCTGATGTTCCTCCAATATTGCAACCCATTCTTAAGCTTCGAAATGTGAAAGTCATAGCTACGCTTGCAAAGTTGCGTGATTATTGATTAAACATCGTGGAAAATAGTTAGAGAAACAACGAAATCATTTTCAACCAGCAATTTTCATTTCGCCTTAGTAAAGAAGCCAGCAATATAAATAGCAACCCTCGTATAAAATTTCAAACCTTACGATCATTAGGCGCCTTGGTAGTTTTTTTCTTATTCGTTTATCTTACCTGCATGTGAACTCCGCCTCGCCCAAACACAACTCGAAGCAATCTTGTCGTGACAGCACTGGAATTGTACGCTTCACATAGCCATTCAATTTATAGCTCTGGACGCGATCAATACTCCAGTCTCGTGCACAGGGGCGTATTCTGAGACATGATTTTTGGGCATAAAGTGTGAAGACAGGAAATTGCGACTTGGCAAGGGCACCTAGTAAGAATATAAAAAAATAACAAAGAAAAAAAGGAAAAATTAACAAAATCTGTAAACACGAAATATCGATCATCAGCTGTAAACAAAATACTAAATAAAATACTGGGTTAAGTTAGGTTATAATGGTTGCCCAGAAAGTGGGTCCACTTGGACGAAAGTTTTAGTTCATCATTTGTGAAACTACTGCAGGGGGAAAAGAGGTGAAGGAAACCGATAGGAGGAAAGGAGAGAGGTGGAGGGGAAGGAGGAGGGGGTTGAGTATTTGGGATTATGAACGGTCACTAATTTTCGTTTGCGTTAGCCGCTTTATACCGCTGATTAAGTGCATCAGATTTTTGAAAGCTAAGCCGGCTATATAAGCAGGCGTAGGGAAAAATTGAGAACCAAGATGTTTAAATCTTAGTCCCGCGAGAGTTGTGCAGCTAAGGAGAAGGTGCTGAGATGGTCCACCTCATCTTCCATACAGCTCACGCAAAAAGGACTCGAAGTAATTCCGAGTCACACGGCATGTATACCTCGCGATAGTGCCCCGTGAGGCCGCCCACGAAATTTGGGAGCTGAGATTTTGTCATGCTCAGAATATCCTTAGAACGCATCTGATCCACATGACCAGAAGGATTTCGCGACCTTACATGTTTGTGTACTTGCTCAGCGCTGGCTGAGTTGAGGCGAAGCACATCTTTCCAGGAGTATATCGCAGGTTGTCAAGGAGATTCCGATCGTCTACTTTCGCGGGGACGCTGCCTCACATGTCCCTTGTGGGGACAGCTCGTCCACTTCGCAGTTTCTTGCAATGTCACTATGACTAGGTACCCAGATTAGCCTTATGTCAAAGAATTCTGATGCAGCCGAAAGTGAAACCGAAAGAGTGCCCCATAATTGCCCCTTGGCTTTCTACTTTAAAAAATTGTTACCTTCCTAACTGTAGCAGCTACCTCTACTTAGAACACAATGTAGTGATCCGGTAACCTGAGTTTGAGTCTGATGGGACTTCCTTGTTTTAAAATACTCCTCCTCCGACTTTACCGCCCAACTTCGAGCCATCCGTGAACAGGTTCGCCCAGCGCTGTCCCCAAATTTTGCACCCAACTCACTGCTCCCTTGATGGGATATGAGTGGGGAAAGTTTCGCTTGTAGTAAACGAGGGTACATACTGATCCAAAGCTTCTCAGGCCGTAAGTGAGGTTGAACCTGAAGCCCGCATCTCTCAGTCTGATTGCTGTACATGCAGCGGCAGTTTTGCTTACGATGTCTACAGGTACCACATTTAACATTACATTAGGCGCTAGAATAGGAGTAGCTCGAAACACCCCACTGATCCCAATGAATGCTGACCGATGTTATCCTCTCCAGTGAGTTCCACCAGACAATGACTGCATAATTGACTTTATTATGGTATTATGGAGCCAAAATACAACCCTAGGCGATCTTTTGCCAATGGCGCCCTTGTATCCATGCAGGCCAATGTTGCCTTCCTTACTCTCTCCTCAGTGTTGCTTACTTGAATGCACTGCTATAGGGCAAATAAGGTTGAGACATCTCGGCCATTTGCAGCCAGAAGAAAGGCTTTGGATCAAGTACTGTGAGGAGTAGAAGGCACAAAATATCAAGAGGTCGAAGTACAAAGCCTCAAATAACGGGTGATTTTTTAGCTATTATCTTTTTAAACAGTTGGTTTAAACAGCTGACGCACGTTTCGAGTTTTGTTTCACTGTCAAACATCTTCAATTTGGTCTATAATTTATCAATGAATCGTCTTAAAAACGAACCACGCTTGCAAATCATTGAATTTTATTATAAAGATGAGTGTTCTGTTAAGAAAGTTTATCACCCGCTTCTTCCATTTTATGGTCAGTTTAATCGACCCACTGAGGCGGCTATTCGAGCTATTGTGACTAAATTTACAACCAAATTTACATTATTGGACATCAAACCACCAACACGCTTACGTAGAGTGCGAACTGAAGAAAATATCGCAGCTGTATCGGCCAGTGTTAATGATGACCATCAATTATCGATTCGTCGCCGTTCGCAGCAATTGGGCCTCTGTTACTCAACAACGTGGACAATTTTGCGAAACTAGGAGTGGATTTAGGTGTGAAGCCTTTCGAAATACACCTGGTGCAAGAATTGAAGCCGAACGACCTACCACAACGCAGAATTTTTGCTGAATGGGCTCTTGGAAAGTTGGCCGAAGATCCACTTTTTTATCGAAAAACTGTTTTCAGCTACGAAGCTCATTTTTGGATCAATGGATACGTAAATAAGCAGAATTGTCTATTTTGGAGTGAAGGTCAGCCAGAAGAATTGCAGAGCTACCAATGTATCCAGAAAAGGTCACAGTTTGGTGCGGTTTATGGGCTGGAGGTATCATTGGACCGTACTTCTTCAAAGATGCTGCGAATCGTAACGTAACTGTGAATAGTGAGCGCTACCGTGAAATGATATCCAACTTTTTTTTCCCGAAAATGCAAGAGCTTGACTTGCATGACATGTGGTTTCAGCAAGACGGTGCCACATGCCACACAGCACGCGTAACAATGGACTTGTTGAGAGGCGAGTTCGGTGAACATTGGGACCTGTCAATTGGCCACCCAGATCGTGCGATATAACGCCTTTAGATTATTTTTTGTGGGGCTATGTTAAAGCTGATGTCTGTTCAGACAAACCTGCTTCAATTAACGCATTGGAAGACAACATTAAAGAATTTATATGTGAGATACCGGCCGAAACATTGGAAAGAGTATGCCAAAATTGGACTAAGCGGATGGATCCTTGGAAGCGCCGTCGCGGTCAACATTTGCATGAAATAATCTTCAAACATTAAATTATATGGACTGTACGATTTCTAAATTTTACGTGTGTTTTTTTGAAAAACTTTCCTATAGCTGTTAAAAAATCACCCCTTAAATATAAAATCTAAAAAAACTAAACGTAACCCTGTCTACATTATGGAAAGATATAGACAGACATGCACTTGGAAGGTCCCTAATTTAATAAAGTTATTAGACATTATTACAAACCTCCGAGTGCACTTCTGTCCTGAAATATATATATAATTGGCCTTTTGGGAGTTTGGCCTATTGGGGTATGCGTCTTGATGTTGTCCCACAAATGGAGGGACCTACAGTTTCAAGCCGAACCTACGTTCTCTCTGAACTCCGAATGGTAGTTACGCGCCAACCCACTCGGCTATGACGGCCGCTCATTATTTATTTAACAATTTTCCTATTTTCTCAATGTGTGATATAAAATTATCTTTCATGGAAATACCGTAACTGGTATTTTGCCCACTAACCTGGCAGTTTGTCAGCATTTGCCGAGAAGAGTACGCATAATCCAGTCTCGTAGTTCACTGCACGGCAAGCAACATCCTTCCGACAGGCAGACAAGCAATCGGTCAGCATCAGAGTGCCTGGCAATGATTTCAACATTTTTCCGGGAGCGGAGAAGACAAAGCTGTGGACGAAAAAATTGATGCAACATAGAAATTCATAGATTTAGTTAAGTCAGCACATGAAATGATAAGTCAGCAAATATGTATGTATGTAAATGTATATGTAAATAGTTGAAATATGAAATTGTTAGGTAGGGTAAGGTTAAGATGGAGACGAAGCGCTCAACGCGTAGGAAGCAGCTAAGTGCGATAGCAGCTGGTAGGAGATAATAAAACCAGAGAGCGCAGTTGATAAAGTTGCGAATGTTGTGGAGTTTATGATTGGCCACTAAGAAACTCTACCTGGCTAACTCAGTTGCAGTCTCATTCACGAGAATGCTTCCATGATCAGTAATCCAAATAAAGTTAACCGATGTTTATTCAAAGCTTGGATGATAGCAATACCTCCATCCTTTGGGGTGTTTGATAGAAAGACGCTGCGAAAGATTTGCAGGTTGGCTTTATTGAACACGGCCAAAATCGCGTAATCGGTTATCGCAAAAAGAAGAAGAAGATATATACATCAATATGAATATCAATAAAGGCCTACATTGCTTAAAAAATTTCGATTTGGCTGTGAAATACATCAGAGCCTAAGAGGCGATCTGACTAATTAAATGAGATGGTTATCAGCTCTTCTTAATGTGCGGGGGCATACTAAGGGCGTTAACATATGATTACTACTCCTATTTATGTGGATCACTTCACAGACTATACTTTTTACTTCGACTAAAAGGTGTACACTTTATATCACTTTTAGTTACTACTTATTTTTCGAATATAATCCATGCGCACCTCATAGGTTGGGGCGTAGGTAGAAGTGGCAGTCGATCTCTAAGTTAACTTACTTAGACTGTTGCCGAGCCATTGTGATACCACAGTAGCCGTTTACCTACTACTCCTCGTTAAACCTCGTTAAGTACAAAACCATTGATCTGACTGACACTTATATCCCTAAGGTCAGCAATATCATTCAAGAACGATAAGCTAAAGTATCTAAACTTAGTGTCATGCCGCGCGGGGCAGTGACAAAACAGTGACAAAAAAGATGTCTTATAGACTCTTCCTCATTCTTGCAGCTTCTCCAATAGTCGAAATGAGGTACGTTCTGTCTTCGAGCATGTCGACCTAGGAGTCGGTGGTCTGTGATTAAAGCAACCAACATAGAGACGTTTTTCCTTGGCCGATTAAGTAGCACCTTTTAGCGCCCAACGTCCCATTCTGGCTATTTCTTTTAGTAGTGTTACATGTTAGACTATCAACTCATCTCGTATTGGCTGAAGTTTCAATGGTACTTGTAACACGCAGTTTGTAGGTTGAGTGGGGTATACCTACAATCTCCGTACCAAGAGAGGATAGAGCTCTCTCTCGTTAATTTGTCTGCCTTACTATTCCCTGATATGTCACTATGCCCTGTCACACACTTCAAGTGGATGGGAAAATATTCCGCCATCTCGTTAAGAGATGCCCAGCACTTGCGAGCAGATAGAATTAGTGATCCCCACCAAGGGATCTAATCGATGCTCGGCTATCAGAATAAATACAGATTTCTCTAAAGGTGGGTACATTTTTGCCTAACCAGACAGCTACCACATTAATCGCTAAAATTGTAGCCTAAAATACGTTACAGTGATTAGGGAGACAAACCAAAACGTCTACTTTTGGCTTCTTATAGTAGACACCAGAGCCAACTTTAACGTGAAGCTTTGAGTAATCGTAAGCAGTTTAATCGACCAGTTTTATTATCTACCAACTCACGTCTAGCTGGAATTCTAGTACTAAATAACCTATTAAAGTATAGTTCATTCGAACAATAGTCAACAGGATTAGTTCGACCCAAGCCGAGTGTCATGACTGAGTGTCCAACACCTGAATCGCGCCATTGATTAGTTGCGACAAGACGAGCAGCAGTGTTCCCTGCATTCCGTTTACCAACTAAATCTAAGCGAGATTAAAAGAAAAGATCACTCAGAGCATCAAAGGGTGTGGTTCTAAGAGAACTGCTGATACATACAAACGCCACACGCTTAATCTTCTGAAGCCTGTATCCAATGGTAGCCTTGCCAAGAGTCGCCCACCAGACTAAAGTTCCGTAATGAAGGATAGGTGTGATAACGGTCTTATACAGCTAGTGAGTGTTCTTCGGAGAAAGACTAATCAGAGGTGGTGCATGTTTTACCTACCGATGAGAAATACTTAGGACGAAATTCGCGGTCTTTATTATTTTTTAATTAATTTATCAAAATTTTTTAAGAAAACTCAGTTATACATACATGGAGTGAACGGGTGTTCATTCGAAACTCGGATTTGGCAAGTGGAGAAGAATTCTCTATTAGAATAAAATTTAGACTTCCAAGTCAGTGCAGTATTTGCATCCGGAAGGAGCCGCCATCAAAGAAATTACTTTAAGTAGCCCACATTTATTCTGCACGGTAAAACACTGAGCTAACTTGGTAATGCAATCGAATAAAGTCAGGGAACACCTGACTCACCTATCAAACTAATACCAACTGAGGGGTAACAAGGACTTCACAAGAGACGGTAAGACTAGCTTTATATAAAGCCCATTAGATGGTTTGCCCATAAAAGAGTTTCCTTTGGTCACACATTGTTGTTTTTTTACATAGGTTGGCCTCTAGCCAGCGCAATTAAGGCCGGGTGAAAATATTGCTTTATCACGGATAATCCATCCGTGGTGCGCAAGGGAGCTTTTTAAAAATCCACACTATTCGTTAAGAGCAATGATTTTAACCGGGATCTACTTCGCATCTCTTCTGTAGTAGCTACTCTTCGGTAGAGCTATCAGATTGGGTATTAGCCGCCTCCAGAAGACTTTTCTTATCACCAAATAGTCACTGTTCGAATATATCTTCTTTACTTCCTTACCTTTCAATCTTAATGCGCTGCCCACACCTGGCTTGGGGCGAGCCATTTAATCTAACTTAGCCTAACCCAAATCGGGTTTCTTCTAATTTACTCACCCAGTTGTAATTTCGAAACCTATAAAATCAGCATTACAGTCTTGCATATTATTCTCAAGATTCTCTTCACTATTCGCGAGGCTATTGTCAAAAAATTCGATTTCCTCATCAACGGTCTCGTTTGCCAATTCCTTTGTTTTCTGCAATGTCTCTTCATCTTCCCTCATACTTTCGTTGGCCGCAGGAGCATCCAACTTATCAATGCTCTCTAGGTGCGGTGTTGTCTTCGCGTCTTTCATAGAAACACTTTGAATGCTTTTAGCTCCGTTGGTTATGCCCACAGGTTTCGCATCTGCTTGCGTCTTTGCAAGATCGTTCGGTGCTGTGTCTGCAAACGCTATCGCTGCTGCTGTTGCTTCTGATGTTACCTTATCGTCTGCTAATGTTGCTGCTGCTGCTGCTTGTTGTCGTTTTGCAGTAGGCAAATTGCCAGCCGTTGAGTTGGCTGCCGCAGCAGCTTCTTGTGCATTTTGAGATAAATCCAAACGCGAATGTCTGGCGGCAGTCAAAGCTGCAGGTGAAGCAACCAGCAGGGATATCAGCAATAAACACGATGTACTAGTGTATGTGTGCAGGAATCGGTTATTGTGTCGCATTGTTAGTGTTGGTAACTGAAATTGAAATAGAGGAAAGTGTGATTTTTTGCACAACTAACAGACTAATGAATACTAAAAATGGAAATGAATAAAAGGAGAAGAGGAAGGCATGCCCGTCAAGTTGGGCGTTTTATTGCCGTCTATATTTACATTTGGCGGCCTCCTTTACAATACACGCACCTTGCTGTTCGACACATTTTTATTTGGCAGAATTATTATTATTATATTTTTTGTTTTCTTGGAGACCACATTACAAAATTTTCAAGTCTGGTAGGACATAGAAAAAGTTCCAGTTATCCGATTTTGAAGATAAAATAATGACTTAGAAAAGAACATAATTTGATAGATAGTAGATGCTTTCCATTTCAATTCAACCGGGCTATTCGGGTCATGCTCTTCGATTTTGATATAACTTCAATATGTTGCTCTCTGGTCAAAATAATGAGACACGTATTTTTTTGTTCGCCCGAAAAAATTTTTTTTCAAGAGTTATCGGCAATTTTGTTTTTCGGCTCAAACTCGATTTTTTTTAATTATAATATAAGAATTTTTTTTTTTAAATGCTCATAACTTAGTCAAAAATGAACCGATCTTAATAATTCTTGGTTCAAAATGATCGTAATTACTTACACGAGCGACTTCATGTAGAAATAATTGCAAAAAAGTAGTTGAAAATTTTTTATTTAGCAAAAAAGAAAAAAAATTGAAATTTTTTCGAAATTCAATATTTCAAAAAGTGTATTTTTTTTTTTTTTATAACTTTTTCCAAATCAAAACGACATCTCAAACTTTAATTGAGCTGAATGCCTAGTAGCTAAAATGAGTTGTTTTTGAGTAATGAATTTTTGAGTAAAAACCATGTTTCGCACTTTTTGTTTTTTGCAAAATAAAACATTTTCAACTACTTTTTTGCAACTGTTTCTACATGAAATCGCTAGTGTAAGTAATGGCGATCATTTTGAATCCAAAATTATTAAAATCGGTTCATTTTTGACTATGAGCATTTAAAAAAAAAATTCTTAAATAATTAAAAAAAATCGAGTTTGAGCCGAAAAACTAAATTGCCGATAACTCTTGAAAAAAAAATTTTTCGGGCAAACAAAAAAATACGTGTCTCATTATTTTGACCAGAGAGCAACATATTTGAGTTACATCGAAATCGAAGAACATGACCCGAATAGCCCGGTTGAATTGAAATGGAAAGCATCAGTAGCTTAAATGACAGGCAATCTTAGATAAAAAATATGGGGAAAACGCTTAACGCCGTCAAGGAAAATAATTATGAAAAATCAGGTAGAATTAAGGGGTACTTCAAACTTGTGCCTTATTTTAAGAATTAAACAGACTATAAAACTGCATATCCAGAATTTTTCTAAAAAATTAGTTATGCAATTTTGATCTAAATTGGATGAATGCTTAAAAATTTTGCACAAAGTTTGAAACTAGAATTTATGTCGCATTTATTATAAAACAAAATTAAAAAAAAAAGATTATAAAAAGAATTATAAAAAAATAACGAAAATTAATTTTAAAAAAATGTAGCTAACAACTATCAATATTTGATGACATTATCACTAAGTCACTCACTGTATAATACAATGTGGCGCAAAATTAATCACCCTATTTGGAGATTTATAATTGTTGCTAAACAGCTGCAGTATACAAGCGGACAAGCGATGGATCGCGTAGAGGTTAAAATAAATATTTCGTTCACACAAAGTCATTTTTTTTTTTGTTTAGTAAAAAACTTATTCAAAATGCAGTTTGGCTGATTAATATTGCACCACCCGTTTGAGGTGAGTATATTTTACGAAAAATCAGTTTAAACATTTAAATCTCTTAAAACAATAGGAGTTTGTCAATAATATTGATTCATATAATAATTTTCTTAGTTTTAAAATAAAATAAAACAGAACTTTTTAAATTTCTAGTTCGAGTTCTAGCCCCAGAGGCATGAACTGTTTTAGAATGAGTCTGCAGACCAAAAATTACGAAATTCTCAAAATTTTGACTTCCTATGTTTTGCTAAATATAAAAATAAAGAATTGCTCAAACACTAATCTCCTTATTGTGCCATGTCACCGGTAAATCGTTTCATAATTTCAAAATTTCAGTCAAAAATTCTCGCCGAACTCCGCCCAAGTACTAGATTTTCTCCTTTCTTGATATTCCAGTTACCCAAAGTAGCAAAACTATGTTACACACTTTCATTATAGCGGCAACCTCTCAGGCACATGATACGTAATAACTTTTTACAAGGTGGCGCAAAATTAATCATCTTACCAGAAGATTTATACTTTTTGCTAATAGCGTCGTGCGTCAATCATATTTGACACTTGTGAATTAGATTTCCATGGACGCCGTAGCCGAATGACTTGATGCGTGACTATCATTCTGAGGTACGTAGGTTCGAATGTCTGTGGATGAAACAGCAAATGATAGACAAGGTTTTCCTAATGGCGGTCGCCTCTCGGCAGACATTGGCAAACCTCCAATTGTATTTCTGCTATGAAAAAGCTACTCATAAACAAAAAAAAATTATCTGGCATTCAGGGTTGGTAAAAACTGTAGGTCCCTCCATTTGTGGAACAATATGAAGACGCATGCGCACAGAAGTCTACGTGCCAATTATTTATTATTATTTTTTTTTAATTAGATTTCCATCACTCGAAATAAATTTTTTTTATTTTTATATTTGTTTCTGTGCTTTAGTTAAGTTTTTTATTTCTGTTTTTATTTATTTTTATTTAGTGAAACAAAATTGAATGACTAATTTTGCGCCAATTTAAACAAGCACTTTTATTCCTTCAACTTTTTAATATCAACTTTTGTTTGATTTGTTTTTTAATGCAGTGAAACTTTAATGAAACGAATTTCAAAACAATGGTTAAATACTTCGCTACATAAATAATTTCGTGTATCCACAATCGTCAAAAACACAATATAACTTAATCTGTATGAATTTGAGGAAAAATCGTTATAGTCATTGATTTATTGTTTTTTTTATTTCCTAGGCTGTATATACACTGTAGCGCTCTGGCCTGCCGGTCTACATTTGTTAAACCAACAGCTCTTAAATAACTGGAAAATGTTTAAAGAAATGCAGCGCTAAATGCGAGTGGAGCACTTGGTTTAACATCCCAAGTCCGGGATGAAAACTTCAAGACACTCCCGTATTTATGGCGTTGTATACACGAGGTGTGATTATTAAATAACGAGACTCACACATATTTCCGGTTTCTTATCTATGTAAGAGACCGTACAATATCTGTATTAAAAAGCGAAGAAGGAAATACGGACTTTTATTTTCCCTGGCAGTGAAGAATCCTTTAAAGCTGCGGTTTCTTATAGCCATTTAAACGAAATGATTTGGTGTGGATAGTCTGAGATGGTTTTAAATGAAATATTGAGTGCAAAACCGGCGGATTAGCTTTAAGTTTAATGGATGCGCACTTTAGCTCAAACCATTTTGTTGTTGAATAACTTTTTTACTAAATAAAAAAAACGATTTTGAGTGAGGAAAATCTTTACTTTGACTTTGGCGAGCTCCATTGCTTGTCTATTTGTATACTCCAGCTATCTGCCTCACAAGTGCTGGAATCAGCTTGCTTTGCTCGCTGAACAAGATGTTGCAAATAATGGATCTGTTTGGCAAGAAATACAAGCAGGTGGCACACCTGGAATACACCACTTCAAAACATTTTCAGGCAAGAAGTAAGCCCAACACGATATGCAAAACTTCATATAATGAAAAGTAAAGTTAGCACAGTATTTTCATCGATAATTGACCACCGTATTATGAGCCATATAAAGGGTCCGGCACTCGCAATGTAACCAATTAAAAAGTCCATAAATTTAGTTTGGGGAAAGTGCAAAAAATACTCATAACAGAGCGCTAATATTGAGTAAAAATGTACAATAAGTCTCTTAATACACCAAACTCAAAACTCAACCTGTATGTCAGAAAATTTTCTAAAGAGAAAATGTGTAATTAGACTTATCGAACTTTTTTTGAATTTGAGGAAAGGGTGTCTGAACCAGTTTCCGGAATTAATAGTGAGTACAGATCGGTGTATATGCTTAAGTTTTTGTTTGAACACTGAGGTACATATTAAGAATAATTGGATAATGTCCAAGAATGATAGAATACTGGGTTGTGCCTTCCGAATTCGCTGTGTCTGAATTACTAGTTTGTCAGAGGAAGAGTTGGCGAAAGCAATTGAAACTACCAGAAACAAGATTTTAGACGTATAACACATTCTTGCCAAAAAAAAACAAAAATGCTATCTGAAAAAATTAAAAAATCTGCATTTTGAGGTATATTTATAATTTGGTAATTGTCAATGGTTGTCAAAATCGTAAAAAAAAATAACGGTTTCCGGAAGGCGCTACCTTTAGTACTCAATTTGAATTGAATAATGTACGAATTGGAAAAAAAAAATATTTATATGACATTCTACATTCATTCTTCATTCAGTAAGTATACCATGGCATATATATACCACATGATACCAGAGACGTATTTTAAGCCCTTTTAAATACCATGAATCAGGCCACTCGTATAGCTAAAGAGCATCATCTCCCATTCTCCCATCTCTTAAATTGCACACAAACCTATTCTGTCACAGTATTTGAGGAGCGAATCATTTATTCGACTTTTATTTTTTGCTTAATTTCAAAAAGAATTTTAGTTTTTAATAACTATTCTTATGAATTTTTTGGAAGAAAAAGATAAGAATTGTATGTCATTAAAAAAAAATGGATGCCCGTTATTAATGAAGTCTGTTAGCCGACAGTACCACAGCTACTGTAATTAATTTCGTTGTTAAACTTTGAAAAAAAAAAAAACAATTATATATAGTTGCAAATATACTAAAAAATAATTTAATTCTCATAAGTCACAGGAAGTTAAAAATACCTACTGAAATAAGCCACCGAAAGATGTTCTCTTCATTGCAGCCCAACGGGAATATCAACCACATCTGGAACATCTGTTAAGGTAGCGCGGAGCACATGCGCTAATAACAGAGTGGTCTTACATAACTTGCACTGCCGCACAAAGCACAATAAAATAAAACAATAACAAAGTTTAAAGAGCAGCAACTATAAACCTCTAGCGGATAGCGCAGCTACTCATTACTCAAAAATTGTTTGTTGGTGCGGCCAGTACGTGAGTGCATTTTTAGTCAGCATCCAGCCGCTCACTCAGTGCAAATGTTTCCCAGAATTTCTGCAACTGTTATTTCAATTTTATGACTGCTGGTAAAAGAGCAAAAAAAAACAACAAATACTTTTTGTGTTGTTTTGTGAAGAAATAATGTCTTTAGTTTTATTTTCAGCATAACTCGTTCTAAGTTTTTTTAAATCATTATCAAAACACTTCTTAAATTTCCTCTCAGTCAGCCTCCTGAGAAATTTACTAAGAAATACGGGTTTTTTCACTTATAAAAAGGTCTAATTAATTCAACAATTAAACGTGAATGGACATCCGCTTTGTTATTGCAACTCGGCTATGGCCTTAGAGCAGCTCGCATTAAATGATGAATTTGCTTGAAAATTGTGGCTGGAAAAATGTCTAGCGAGACGCAGTTCAGTTCAGTTCATTTAGAAATCTTGGACAAAGAAGAAGCATTACGCCAACCATCGAGTAAAATATGAAGATGCATCGCAGTTAAGTGTTTCAATAATTTTGCTGTTAAATTACTTTATTTTCATAATTGCATATATTTCATCAAACAAAATAGATATATACAAGGTGAAGTCCAAAATAAACAAGTCTGGCGTCATAAAAATGTTTTTGATGGCGCCATCTTTTTAATGAGTCAGTGCTTTGGAGTTACATCACTAGCTGACTTCCAGTGAAAGTTTGGTGACATTCGGTTCAGTGGAACTGAAGTTATTGCGTCTAAAGTGTCAGTATGTTTGTGTCATCGGTACAAAAATGAATTTAGCTAATATCAAATTTGGTTTTAAAATCGGTAAAACCTTTACCGGTTCATTTACAGTTCATGGGTGGTTTACAAGTTTTAGAGATGGTTGTGAGGACATAAATGGGTAATCACCGAAAACTCCATCGCAATTTCTCGTAAATTTATCAAAAATGAACCGAAATCATTATTGAAATTCATGGAATCGGAGTTGAATATCTCCAAAATATCGATATATTGCATTTTTACTGATCATTTGGGCTTACGAAAGGTCCGTGCACGTTTCATTTCGCACAATTAAACTGAGGACCAAAAATTGTGCAAAATTCAACATTCGAAAGACCTCATTAAAGAGGCGAGAAAAGACGAGAACTTCCTTTACAACATTGTAACTGGTGATGAAACGTGGAGTTTCCAACATGAAGTTGAATCTAAGCGCCAAAGTGCCGAATGGAAGGCCCAAGACGAGCCTACACCCAAAAAAATGGGTTTGTAGAAGTCAAAAATCAAGTCGATGCTCATTTGTTTTTACGATTCCAAGGGAATTGTCCACAAGGACAAGCAGTCAATGCAATTTTCTATCTCGGCATTTTGAAGCGCTTGTTGCATCGCGTTCGTCGAATTCGCGCTGAATACCACGAAGGAGGAAGCTGGCACTTTTTGCATGATAATGCACCATCTCGTTGATCCACTCGTGTGACTGATTGTTTGACTAGAAATAGCAATCACTCACCGTATTCACCGGATATGGCTCCCTGTGGCTTCTAACTATTCGGAAAACTGCACTTTGCCTGTAAAAGAAAACGTTTTGCGTCCAAAGAGGTCATCCAAAAGGCTTTTATCGACATTCTGAAGGACATTCCGGTCACTGAAAGCTTTCGAAAAGCTTTTAGACAGCGCAAAACAGTGTATCGGGGCCAGAGGGTACAATTTTGAATGAATAATCTCGAAGTTATCAGAACAAAGTTCCTGTCGTTTCTATTTTAGCTCAGTCTTGTTTAGTTTGGACTTCGCCTTTTATATCTGCATGAGAACTATCGATATCGACACAGCTGAGAATGTCCAACTGCGTTGACATTTCTGCTTACGTGCCTATAAAATTCAGCTCGGGCAAGAATTCAAACCAAATAACCATCGTTCACGTCGCACTTTTCCTGATGGGGTTCATTTGGATTTATTATTCAGATTTGTTGGAAAAAGTAGTCAAACAGAAAATGAAAAGTGTATTCAAAAGCACTCAATTAAAAAGAATGTGCAATATTAAAGTACAGAAAGTGTTTGCTAAAAAATGCAAAATTGATCTACAAATACTCAACACTGGCTCTCTCAAATGTACGAGTATACTTTGTTCTAATGAAGGCACTCAGAAGGAGTTGCTGCAGCATAACACTTGCCGCTCTTTCCAGCAGATAATTAGCTTTCCTGCTACTTCGCTGGGCACTTGATGTAGCCCACAGCTGACCCATTTCGCAGTGACGGATTGGCTTTACTAGCGGCTGTCTGTCTACCACAGTCACTGAGTAGGAAGTGGAGATGTGGTGTGCATCTCAAATGAAAGGCATGCCCCGCATATGATGCATATTACAGATTTGAATTGATGGCAATGCTCCAATGCTTGTGAAGAAAAAACTGGAACTGTGGCAAAATTTTAAACAAAAACTTTTCCAATGACTATTTGTAAGTACCTTTAATGCCGGCTTCTCATATTTTTATTGCATTGACGCCTTTGTGTGGTGCTTTGTGTGTGTGCCTATTCTTTGTCTTGTGGAATTTTGAATGAAATGTCTCTGTTATGTGTACTTTTAACTTGCAATCATCAACCTTTTTCTCCATTCTAACTGCACGTGCGCGCATACGCACCACAATACCTGCTTTGAAGTCTTTTAATTTTAGTAGAAAGTGGAAGTGTAAAATTTACGCCTCGTTGCGTGCCAGTGTACATTTGGGTGGCATTATCTTTTTTCCTGTTTTTTTTTTTTTTTTGTTTCTTGTTAAAATTGTTTAGAATTTTTCGTTTGACGAATTCACTTTCCAAACGCGATCGTAATTTGGATAGCCAAATTTCTTTTTTTTATACTTTTTATTTTACATTTCCGCTTATTTATTCGTTTTCAGGCGTGTGCGGTCTTTCACTTCTGAAATGTTTGCCGTGGTATGATATGATCGCTTCCTACTTTCGCTGGTGTAATTTTCGGAAAATGACAAAATAATAAAAAAGCCATATAAAATTTACTTAATTTAGAAATTCGCTTTATTGTATTCAACATCATAGGAAAATAGACATAAGGGAATTCCAGGTACAAAGAGTTAATTGAAATACAAGCTGGTCTATCTACCAGGTGGCGCAAAATTAATCATAAATTTTGTTCTTGAATATTTTTGGTGCTAAATAAAAAAAATGAGTTTGAGTGCAGAAAACTTTTATTTGGAGCTTCACACACTTGTATGCAGCGATATAACTCACAAGTGTAGATATTGATTCAGATTACTATCAATTGTAATAATTGAATATAATTCTTCCGATAGCGTGCTTCCAATTTTGCGCCACCTTGTAGCATTTGGAATATGAACAATTGACTTTTTTACTGTGACAGCTAAAATAGATACAGAAAACTTAGTTTTTCTAAGGTATTTATGAAATGAGTGACTCTTTGCTTGAAAAAAGTTAAGTGGTTAAGTTTCAAGGGCCGGTGTTGATTTTGAATAAAATACAATTTTTTAGCAAATTAGTGTAATTTCTCCTTATTATGATAATATTGGTATGGCTGAATTACGTATGGAACAAACTATAGGCCAAATGGCCGCCGCGGCCTCGGCCGCACACCTCCTGCCGATGGTTCAAGTTTTCGATGACGCTGAGGCATAATTGAGGTTCTATGCCGTTAATGTGCCGAATTAACTCATCCTTCAGCTCTTGAATTGTTGCTGGCTTATTGACGTATACCTTTTCTTGCAACTAACCCCAGAAAGAAGTCCAACGGTGTCAAATCACATGATCTTGGCGGCCAATTGACATCGCCGCGACGTGAGATTATTCGGCCATCAAATTTTTCGCGCAAAAGAGCCATTGTTTCGTTAGCTGTGCGACAGGTGGCACCGTCCTGTTGAAACCACATATCGTCGACATTCATATCTTCCAATTCGGGTCATAAAAAGTTCGTTATCATTTCACGATAGTGAACACTATTCACAGTAACTGCCTAACCGGCCTCATTTTGGAAAAAATACGGCCCAATGATGCCGCCGG
Source organism: Anastrepha obliqua (assembly GCF_027943255.1). NCBI lineage: Eukaryota > Metazoa > Arthropoda > Insecta > Diptera > Tephritidae > Anastrepha > Anastrepha obliqua. The sequence continues at coordinate 137,581,140 of NC_072892.1, read as the reverse complement.
CCCATAAACCGCGCCAAACAGTCACTCTTTGTGAGTGCATTGGTTTTTCGGCAATCACTCTTGGATTGTCATTCGCCCAAATGCGGCAATTCTGCTTATTGGCGAACCCACTGAGATGAAAATGTGCCTCATCACTGAAGATAATTTTCTTCGAACGCCCGTTTTGATTTGAACGCCCGTTTTTCATAATAAACCTGCATAACATTAACGCGTTGCTCGATTATGTATATTTCCATGGTTCAAATTGAATTAGTCTGGAATTGAAAAATGTCAAATGAAATGTAGAAAAAACTTGACGTTTAGGTGTGGTTCACATTCAACATCGGCTCTTGAAATCTAACCACCCACTGAGAGTGGCATCGCTGTCAAATTAAATATCAAAATGAGCGAATAACACAAAGACGAATAGTGAAAACGACTAACATAGAGAAAACAACTATTTATTTAAAACTAAGGTTTACTGATACTTTTTGTACATTGTTTGTGTTAGGATGTCATCGACAGCTCCTAAAGATAGCCGGACCGCAGCCAGTCAACTCAATCAACAATTTTTTTGCAGCTTGCCGCTCTACTTAGGCCATAGGAAACCTTCTTATTTTTCTTGATAGGGGCGATAACCGCTTAAGCAAATTTGACCGAGTTTAACAAAGCCAGCCTGTCGTTTCTTTTTCGTGCTAACCGGCGCCAGATGAACACACCAAGTGAAGCCATTTTCTTCTCCACCTGATCTTTCCAACGCATATGAAGCATTCTCCTTCCTCTGCTACCACCAACTGATACCGCATCGAATACTTTTGTATCCATTTGAACGACATGAAACCACTTGATTTTTATTGGCTGCGCTATGTCTATGTCCTCGTAAAGCTCATACAGCTCATTGTTCCATCGCCTACGATACTTGCCGTCAGTAAAGTGCAAAGTTCCAATAGTCTACCGCAGAATTTTTCTCTTAAAGACTCCAAGGGACGCCTTATCGGGTGTTGTCATCGTCCAAACTTCTGCGCCAAACGTTAAGACGGGCATGATGAGAGCCTTATAGAGTATTAGTTTTGCTCGTCGAGAGAGAAACTTGTGGCCCGGTGAGTTCTCCGTTGGACACGTTAATACTGGTTTCTAAATAAACCAAGTCTCTTGCCTCAAAATCATAACTGTCAAGAGTGACGTGGGTGCCGCTACGCGTGTACTCCAACTGTTTGTTTGAGGCCGATGATGTCAATATTATCGGCATACACCCACAACATAGGAAGCCTTACCTTTGCGCAAACATGGAATGGTTGATTGGATCTGCTATTGCTAACGAACCACTGGCCCTTGGATATTCCCCATTGCTCGCTTATTGGTCGTTAATAACATCTGATCTTGTGGAACCTCTAAAATGACTGTCAGGCTGAGAAATAAAGTATTCAGTGAAATCAGGAGTTAACCGGTATAAAAGAGAATTTAGGATTTCGCGGTAGACAGATGGAAAGATGGCACCCACATCCACTGTTTGAAGGTTCACTACCTATTCTCCACGCGGTTAATCATAAACCAAATACTCGAATGACATATTATGTTTTTTTTTAAATAGCACTTTGGCAACGTAATTGCACCATTTTGAATAAAATTAGTAGTTTTTTCTCGATTGAGTTAACCGCGCCAAAATTGTTGTCGTCTAGTTTGTGATAATCGACTAGTTAACTAAAGCAGCTGATTTCGTCTTACCGATTTTTGTTATGAAACGAGTTACCGAATAGCAAAATCGTTAAAATTGTAGTTAAAGAAAGTTAACAATGCAAATATTGTTAAAATATGTTAGAGAATTCCACTACAGGTCCGGTTGCTATACGAGTACAAGCTTGACAGATGTGTGGCGTAGAGCAGAAGAGCAAGCGGTGCACTACTGTGGGAACGTTAATGAAAGCTCTATGTATCTGGAATGGAGTATGAATCAGCTGAATATAAAAGAATCAACGAGTTTTAACTCGAATTTTCCATCAAGTTTTTCATTTGAATTTTTTGCAAATTTTTGAAGTGATTTTTCGATTTTTGTTTTTTTTTTTTTAAGTCTGTATGTGCTATAACTCACCATCAACCAATTGATGGACTAATCGTTTTGAAATTCTTAATAATTATTACTTTTAAAATTATAAATTCACATCACATTGTTTAACGAAAATCCAGTTTTTGGCTTCTCAGTGTTAGAAAAATGAAAAAATCTAAAAAAAATTATCTGAGAATACCTCAGTAAAGCAGAAAAGTAGTGCGAATTTGTTGCATAAATTGTTGGAATTATTATAATTTTGAATATTTGCTCCAATTTTTAAAAATGTTAAATATTCTTGGCGGTATTTGAGCAATGACAACATCCGATAAGGCGTCCCTTGTAGGGTATGAGAGAAAGATTCTGGGAAGATTTTTGGACCTTTGCACATTGACAACAGCGAGTATCGCAGGCGATGGAACGATGAGCTGTATGAGCTTTACGACGACATAGACACAGCTCAGCGAATAAAGATCCAGCGGCTAAGTTGGCTGGGTCATGTCGTTCGAATGAATACAAACGCTCCGGCTCTGAAAGTATTTGATGCGGCACCAGCTGGTGGTAGCAGAGGGAGAAGAAGGCCTCTATTGCTTTTGAAAGATCAGAAAACGAGAAGAAAAAAAAAAAACGACTGGCGCGCTTTGTAGATAGGTACCTATGAATGAGACTTTCAGCCATTAGTCCATAGATGTCGTTAGGAGTATTTTTAAACCTTCCCAAATGTCTTGTTTTTTTCGTCTGTGAATTGTCAACAATATTCAGTTCATTGTTTGTTACGTTTCATACAACAATGCATTTTTGTCGTAAAAATGTCGAATTTCGTGCCTTCAAACTACTATTTGCGGACATCGAAAAACCACTTGTGAAAAGCTGCTCTCCCGGCTCAAAAGGAAGTCTTTCTTTCATGGAATTGTTCCGGGTGATGAAAAATGGGAAAATGGAAATGGCCGCAAGGCAATGCTGTGTGTTTTCTGGGATCAGCGCGGTATGATTTGGTACGAGCTATTAAAACCAGGTCAAACAGTTGACCGTGCACGCTACCAACGACAATTGGCCCTTTGAACAGCGCTATACACCGAAAACGCCCAGAATATGCCGATCGGCATTGATGACAATGCACCGCCACATCGAAAAAGAGCGACCCGAGAATTGGTGGAGACGTACGATTGGGAACCGCTGCTGCATGCGGTTTACTCACCAAACTTGGCGCCTTCCGATTATCATTTGTTTGCATCGATGGGCCACGCACTTTCCGAGCAGCGCTTCAATTCTCACGAAGAAGCCAAAAAATGGCTCGATGATTGGTTTGCAGTCAAAGACGGCCAATTTTTCGGCGCGGCATCCACAAATTGCCTAAGAGATGGGAAAAATGTGTCGCTAGCGATGGCTATTATTTTGAAGATTAAATTTGTAACCATTATAATAAACGTTTGAAATTGAAAAAAAGTCTCATTTTATAGGTATCTACCTGTAAATTCAGCTAAAAGGGAGTAACCGATTCTCGCGCCCATTAAGAAGAAGAAGAATTTTCTTATATGAAAAATATGTTTACTTATTGCGTGTTTTCGATTTAATGAAACCGGAATTGTAAAAATTATTCCGTTTACAGAGTTTGGTTGAATCCTGAGGGCATAGGACCTTCGCCCAATTATCATCCCCCTCACATGCAATAAATAAGCCGTATTCTCTATTTGATTTTGAAGCAGAAAATATGGGCATAGTTGCTGATATTCCACTAATAGCAACCTAATTCTTTATAACACTTTGCTGTAACCACCTTACAACAACAAAACAAGTAAACAGTGAGCTAACCAGAATGCAAACAATGAAAATACATCAGTAAATGTCGCAGCAAACAACAACAACAATGACTCTAATGTGTGCAACATAGGTAAAATAATTTTGCATCATCTTATGCCTGCTCATGGCACCCACGCGCCTTGTCTTGGGCCCCTCCATAACTACTCTACTGCCCTGCTGTCCTGCCTTGTGCGGCATTGTTCGAATTTGTGCAACTTTTCTGCGATTACACCAGCTAAACACAACTCTGCCAATAGCAACGTCCAATACGAATAGCTTTTGTCACACTATGCTGCAGTGTGCGTGTATCGCAGTACGCATATGCGTGCAGTAAGCAGGTATCAGCGCTTTGGCGTTGTTACTAGTTGACATTGCACCTCTTTACACCCTCAAATCAACAGGTTTGATTATTCTCTGCACCCACAGCGTTTGTTCGAGTGCCTTATGTGGCATGAACAGCAACAAGCCAATCATACGAATATATGAGCAAGTTGGCTGTTTACTTACTTTGGTTATTGTTGTTGTTGCTCTTAAATATTATATAGGTACCACCAAGTAATGGTTGTTGTTGCTGGCTATGCTCAGTTCTCGCATCACCAGCAGTGCAACTGCACTGCATAACTGTTCCGATGGTTAAGCCAGTTACGCCTTTGTTTATGTTTTCTTATTTTTCTCTACCTTTTCATTCATTCTATAGGAACTGACATTTCTTTTGTTTTATTTATTTCTTCCGCCCTTCTTGGTTATGTGTGTAGATGACCGCTTCTAAGTTTTGTATAATAAAATTAAAATTACCAGCGTTTTTTTCTTTTAATTTTATTGGCTATAAAATTTACCAAAAAAAAAAAAAACGAACAAAACAGCAAATCAAAAAAGAAAGGAGAAAAACGATCTATTCAATTTAGTGTTAGATAACTACTCGCCAGCACAAATCTGGAATCATGATCTAGGCTACACTTTTCCCATGTCTCATAGGAGGCTATGTTTCTATTATTATTTCCACTCTCTCGTATGTAATTCTAATTATTTTAATTTTCCTTCTAGGCCCTTACTAGGGCAGTTATTGTATATGCATTTGATCCTTTCATTCCTATATGGAAATAGGGCCTTAAGGTAGCCGAAAATGAAATGAAAAATAAAAGGCTTTTATAACTTTTCTAAAACTTAATAATACTCGTGAAATTCTACTCCAGAATATTAACCAAAATTATTCTATCAGAAATTAACTTTAGCACTTTTTACACACAGGCGGCCACAGTGGCCGAATGGGTTGGTGCGTGACTACCATTCAGAATTCAGAAAAAACGTAGGTTTAAGTCTCGGTGAAAGAGCAAAAATTAAGAAAAAAGTGTTTTCTAATAGCGGTCGCCCCTCGGCAGGCAATCTCAAACCTCCGAATGTATTTCTCATAAAAATATTTCCCCTTCGGAGTCGGCTTAAAAATTACGCTCGCCACAAATACGAGGAGGAGCTCGGCCAAACACCCAAAAAGGGTATACGCCCCACACACAATTCAAAGATTTCTTTGACTAAAATTTAGATACAAACAGATGAAAAACTGCAAAAAAAACAAAAGAGTATGTAAAATTCTGGATTACAACTGTGTTCTCTCGGGCTATTGGTGATTTACTTTCAGGTCACTTTTCTATCCCAATCAAAATATTTGAATTTGTTGCACTGTGTAATTCAAAGTATATTAGTTTATTTTTGAGTATATAAAGATGTTGTGTGGATTTTATATTCTTTTTCTAACTATCTTTTTGAAACTACACATTTTCTTTCTTTACTTTTCGCACTTTCTCTTTCAGCGCTTTTTATTGACTTTTCTGTTACTTTACGTTTTTTTATTTCTGCTTTGCCATCTCTTTTCGATGCTGCTTCTAATGAATGACCTTAAAATGTAAACCTAAGAATGTTTTTTGTGGTTGTACTTTGAGAGTTAAAGTGGGTTTTAATTAATTTTACTTTTTATTATGTCAAGTCTGTCAATATTAAGTATTTCATTGTCTTTGAAGTCATTGGCATATTTAAAAATGAGTTTCTTTCTAGTCAGTGAAAGTGCAGTGTAGGAGTATGCGAGCCGGATCTATGGCATTAGGTGAAGCAGATAAAATAGTAATGAGACAATATTAGGGAAATATATAAATTATACTAAGAGGTTTACTTATAGAGGCGAGTGGATGGTGATAAATTGCGGCTGTGATGATATTTAGAGGCGTCTCTCGAATCTGATTTCTAGATCGAATCTAGATTCTATGTAAATACAGGGTGGCTGATGAAAGCCGTTACCAAAAAAAAATTGAATAACTTTTTTTCTTTTTAAGTTATCTGTTCCATTTTTGTTTTAATTTGCAGATTGATCTTTAAAATTTATTAAAATGGATAACTGGGACACGCAAACAAGAATTTGGATAGTCCGCCGCTATCACGCACTGGAGTCCGTAGTTTTGGTACAAAGAGAGTACAGGCGGATGTTTGGCGGCGATCCCCCGAGCAGATGGACCATAATGAGACTGGTGAATAATTTTGTTGAGCAAGGAACAGTCGCAAGAAGGCCTTATCATCGAAACCGACCAGTTCGGGCGGAGGAAACGATCGCTGCTGTAGCTGCAGCTATACAAAGCAATCCAAGGGTTTCAACAAGAAGCTTATCTGCTCAACTTGGTGTCAGCCGACAGTCTTTGCAAACAATAATGCACAAAGATTTAGACTTACTTCCCTACAAAATTCAAATGGTTAACAAACTGAATGCAGCAGACTTGCCGATTCGCTTGGAATTTTGCCAGAAGATCCTGCAAATGGTGGAAGAAGACCAAGACATGCCTTTTCATGTCTGATGAGGCCCATTTCGATTTAAACGGCAATGTGAACAAACAAAATTGTCGAATATGTAGTACTTCTAACCCACAGATATTCCAAGAGACGGAATTGTATCCTCTTCGCGTGACAGTGTGGTGTGCGGTTTCTTCACGCTGTATTGTCGGGCCTTATTTTTTTGAAGAAAATGGTCACACCGTTACGGTTACTGGAGACCGTTATTTAAAAATGCTGAAAGAATTTTTCTATCCAGAACTACGCCGAAAGATAATTCCTTTCAACTCTGTGTGGTTTCAACAAGATGGGGCAACGTCTCACATAGCCCAGACTGTTATGACAGAGTTGCGACGAAAATTTCCCAATAAACTGATTTCAAGAAACTCCGAATTTCGTTGGCCCCCCAGGTCGCCTGCCCTTACTGCACCTGACTTTTTCTTGTGGGGTTTATGTAAACAAGAAGTTTATAAAACAAAGCCAACAAATTTGGATGAACTAAAACAATCCATTCGGGCAACAATTGCGGCTATTCCTGTCGCAACTCTCAAAGCAGCAATGAACAACTTTTTACTAAGATGCCGCACTTATGTCAACAAGCATGGGGGGGGGGGGGGGGGGGGGGGCATTTAAATTCAATTATTTTTAAAACTAGTTAAGCTACATTTAATAAAATTTAATGACCTTCAACTTGAAAAAAAAAATAAATGAATTCCATACACTAAAAAAAAGTTATTTGAGTTTCTTAATGTAGCAAAATTCATCAGCCACCCTGTATATAGGTGTTTGGCCGAGCTCCTCCTCCTATTTGTGGTGTGCGTTTTGATATTGTTCCACCAAATGGAGGGACCTACAGTTTCAAGCCTACTCCGAACGGCAGATATTTTTTTATGAGTAGCTTTTTCATCGCAGAAATGCACCTAGAGGTTAGTCATTGCCTGCCGAGGGACGAACACTTTGAAAAATTATTAAAAACTAGAAAAACCTTTTATTCATTTTCGTGTTTCACGAACCTACGTCTTCGGAATGGGTGTCACGCACCAACCATTCGGCGACGGCGGCCGTTACGAAAAGCCAATATTCCCATTAAATCCATCTCATAAATATTTCTGCCGATGCGTCTCCAGGTGTCGCAATACCTTTGATTATCCGCAACGACACTCCTCGTCAATATTTAATACTTTTTTAAATCGGTGCTTCTGTGGCACACAGTAATTACAAAACAATTATCGCAACGAGAAAAGAAAACAATTGAACTGAGTTAGGTGCACGAGTTTAGAAATAAAGAAATAGGAAGAATACGCGAAAGTTACTTTCTAAAGTGAATTGTAAAAGTCCGAACGACGCTTTATAATTTCGTCTCTCTCTTTCTATTTTAGACCTATTTGCCATTATTTATTCATATACTTCGGCTAATAACCTTGACTAAATTTATTTGTAAGAGATTCGCCTCAGTTTTTCATTATCAATAATTTCATTGTGAGCCTCTTACAAATGATAAAAAGAAGTCAAAGCAAAATAATGAACAAAATTTTGAACAAAGAAAAGAGGAAGCGAAAATAATTGTAAGTAATCATTGATAGAGCATAAAATACCTAAAAAGTATACAAAATAAATTTTGCTAAATATTTCTATGCGAAAATAATAAGAACAAAAACAACATTGAGTGCTTCGAAATTATTTACGTTACTTTGTAAAAAATTTGGGTTAAATATTCTCATTATACTTTTTGGGCTAATAAAAGTGCAACACGAAATATCAAAAGGTTGTCAACTTTCAAAGCAAAAAAAAAACTTTCGTTTCACGCACTATGCTTTCAAAAAGTTCAATTGCCTGTGAGTGCTTTGTACGAATATTGTAAAAAGAAAATAATTGTTTACTCACTTTAAATTAGTTGCGCTTAAGTAATTGAATCAGCTTTGAAATGAGCATAACCTCACTTCCTAATACTCCCCTTTGCGCCATATTTTGGAAGCCAAATGTCAAAGCAACGAATGGTAGTTTGTTTGATATTTGAGAATTTTTGAAGGTTTTGAATTTTTAATAAGGGTTTTCCAATCAGAGGTGATATTTTGATATTCAAAGAAAAATGCTCTTTTTTTCATATCAATGATCGGATGTTTATTTCATTACAAAGTGGAAGGTATGCCGTTAATAGTGGAAAATAACATCAGGCAAATCACCACCACAACCACGCTTACAGGACAATATCCTTTTCATGAAATTTTCCATAATCGAATTGCAAAGTGGCTGCCCTATGTCCTCGATAGCCTCACAAATTCCATCTTTGAGGTCTTGAATCGACCCTGGGCTGTTGGCGTAGACCTTCTCTTTCACGCGGCCCCAAACAAAAAAGTCACAAGGTGTTGAAAAAAAAAATTGAAATTTTGAAAAAGTCGAGCCAAGGAGCAGCAGGAGATTTGGTAGCTCCTAAAACATTAAAGCTAAAAGGCTCATTGTATTTAAAGCTCTGGAAAGAGGGTAGATAGCCAAGGACGGAAGGAGAAAAGTATAAGAGAAAGAGATAGGAAAGAATAGAGACAGAGATAGAGATAGTTAGTCCTCTGAGAATTTTCCAGATTCTTTGGCAAATCTGTAAATATTCTCCAGTTTTAGAAAACGAATATTACTCATTCTCACGACATCGGAACCCAAAACTCGTAGCCGTGCTCTAGCAAAGGCAGGGGACTCACAGAGAAAGTGCTCAGTGCTATCCGCCACCTCCAAGCACAACACGCATATTGGGTCCTCCATGATTCCAATGGTGGTCATATGCTGACCCCATGGGCTGTGTCCTGTAATGATACCGACCATCAACCGAACGTCGTTTCTTCCAAGTTTTAGTAGAAAGTTTGACAGTTTTCTGTTCGGACTTGTCACAAAACACTTTGCAGTTTTGCAGCGTTCTAGACCAGACCACCGGTCTTTATGTAAATTGCCTACATAACGCTGATCCAATTTATGATTCCTGCGGAACTGATTCCGATTATTGGCTCTGTCCCTTGTGTTTGAACCGCTGATCCACGGTTGGCCAATTCATCGGTAATTTCGTTTCCTTGAACACCGGAGTGTCCTAGAACTGATATATGTAAGTACATGCCTGTTTTGTCTTGCGACAAAATTAAGCTTCTTCTTACATTCTTGAACAATCTTTGAGGTTTGCTTCGGGTTCTCCAGGGCCTTCAGTGCAGCCTGAATGTTACTGAAAACTCCAACCTTTTTACCGCTCCATCTCCTCCTCTCCACTGTTTGGAAAACAGTTGCAATTTCCCCCATAGCAGAGTGATACTTATTACTATCTATTAAGTAAGTACCATCCGACTCCAGACCCTATTTCATTTTTGGATTCTGGATTGTTCCATTGCTCACGCAGTGGAAATCAAACATCAAATTTTCTTTCAAATAAAGCTATGGGTATCAGGTCGTCCTTAGGTGCCAAAAACAGTGGATACTGCTCAGATAGCAATTTAAAGATTTCTCTGTGTCCCGAAGTCCGGTCTTCGTGCCAGAAACCATATTTATGGAGTCTACACATTGCTTTTATTGCTTCCTGTTGTATCTTAAGATCCAGGGGGAGCAAATCAAGTATAGCATTTAGGGCATCACCAGAGGTTGTACTCATGGCATCCGTGATGCATAAACATACACTTTTTTGTAGCCTGTATAGTTCCCGGATTGTAGACTTAACCATGCTCCGTCACCACCAGACCACAGAGGCGTAAGTGATGATTGAGCTAATAAACGCTGGGTATATCCATGGGACCACAGCAGGTTTCAGACCCCAAGTTTTACTAAGAGCTCTGCGGCATTGCTGAAAAATCCTTAATGAGCGATTCACCTTCAGTGAAACGTATGACTCCCAAGTCAGCTTCTTCTCCAAGATTACTCCTAGATATTTAACTTCATCGTTCGGGGTATTAAATCACAAGATCTTAATGCCCAATTGTGATTACCTCTTCGCGAGATAACACGGTCCGGAAAATTTTCCCGAAAAAGATCAATGGTTTCGTTGCTTGTGTGGCACGTAGCGCCGTCTTGTTGAAAATAAACGTTGTCCAGATCAATACCATCCAATTCGGGCCATAAAAAATCGTTAATCATCTATCGATAGCGCAATCCATTCACCAATAACACCTGTTTTTGGAAAACCCTTTATTTTTTCAAAGTAGTGCCTTAGCGCATAATAACTAATTATTAGAACTGATACAAGCCAAATCTATTTAGTATAACTCTCATTTTCTAGTTGCGACTTAAATTCAGTGTACTCTCTCCCAACGGACACCTCTCTTAAACGGACATCTCCCTTAAGAGGACAAATTTTTCAGTCCCTTAAGTCCTCTCTACTCTACAAGGCTCTCATCATTCCCGTCTTAACGTATGGCGTAGAAGCGCGGACGTTGGAGTGTTTGAAAGAAAGATTCTGCGCGAGATTTTTTGGACCTTTTCACGTTGGCGACGGCGAGAATTGCAGGCGATGGAACGATAAGCTGTATGAGCTCTACGATGGCATAGACATAGCACAGCGAATAAAGATCCAGCGGTTACGCTGGTTGGGTCATGTTGTCCGAATGGATACAAACGCTCCGGCTCTGAAAGTATTCGATGCTGTACCAGCTGATGGTAGCAGAGGAAGAGGAAGGCCTCCTCTGCGTTGGAAAGATCAGGTGGAGAAGGACTTAGCTTCACTTGGTGTGTCCAATTGGCGCCGGTTAGCACGAGAAAGAAACGACTGGCGCACCTTGCTGAACTCGGCCAAAATCGCGAAAGCGGTTATCGCGCCAATTAAGAAGAAGAAGAAAAATTTCACATAAAAACAATTTTGACTAAAAAAGTTTTAAAAAGAAATGCATCTATTAAATATTTCAGGGACGAAAGTTTGATAGTTCAACAGCGTTCTCTGAAAATACAATGTGGCGCAAAATTAATAAGCCTATTGTGAGATTTATAATTGTTGCAATTGGTTTCGTATGTCAATCATATTTGACGCTAGTTCACAAACGTCCGAAAGCTGATGAAGCGCTTCAAGGTCAAAATAAGGATTTTCAAAATCATGTTTTTGTTTAGTAAAAAATATATTCAGAAACAAAATCGGATGATTAATTTTGTGCCAATTTTATAAAATTTGTACACAAATTTGGTCACCAATCACCTATTAAAGTGAAGATCCGAATTACATACAAATAAACGAACAACTGAGGCTTTTTGAAGAACACTCGAACTGAAATAGGCTGCAGCAGTTGTCACTTTAAAAATATGAATTTTTTTATTTGCTCTAAGCTTTTTCGGAGTCTGCTGTAGGTAGCGGCGCATTTACTTTTTGTGAAGGAAGGAGGCCCTAAAGTGTCAATAAAATGTTGTGGTCAGTCTGCAGAAATAGTTTAATAGGCTTTCCAAATAAATTAGTTTTATTAACATTGCAAGGCTCTGTGCCTTGCTTTATACTCTTAGCACAGTTTTCTTAGTAGCCCCTCTTAATAAAAAAATGTCTTTTTTATGCTGTGCAGCCAAACTGCAAAAATGGGTTCAACCCGCATTTGGTGTTGCTTTAAAAGAGGCGCTAACTTCCTCTCTTTCCTTGCTTCTCGTTAGGATTATTTGCGATAGCATATTCAGCTTTTCTACCCACTTAGGACCATTGCTAATTGCAGGAAAGAACTTTGAGTGCAATCTTGCTGAGACCTAAGTTGATAAAGTGCCCGCAGTCGTAGTTTCGCTGAGGGTTTACTTTATGGCTTTTAAGATATGAAATTCTGCCTGGAAAAGGGCAGTCCCCGTTTCTAGCTACAAAAATGACTGCAGCTAAGCCTTTGGATGTTCTCGAGCCATCTGTGCAGCAATTTAGTATTGTGGAGTGATTAGCCTTATTTTTTAGGTAGGTAGGTATCTGAAATCCCCAAGTAGCACTACAGTGCCGTTTTGATACCATTATGAGACCTCCAATAGGTTGATATCTACAGCCAGCCAGAGCTGATGATGTAATGAAGAAGATTGATGAGATTTATGTTGGCGCACAGCCTCATGCTGTCGAAAAAAGGAACCTCCAGTGACCTTAAACACCAAACCCGGACATTTACAGAGAAAGTGCTCAACAGTTTCCTTCTCTGAATGGTCACCACAGCTTCTGCAATGGGAGTTAAATGGTAAAACTAGCTTTTTAGCGTGTATGCTGATTATCCCATGGTTAGCGTGGAGTCCCCAGAACTTTCTGCGTCGTACGTCTATTGTGCTAAGGCTAAAATGTTTTCGAAAAAGCACATAAAGATATGGAGCTCCATCTTTTATGCGCTTACCTGAGAAATAAGTTGCGTAATTTGCCTTTTAACAACAGTCAGAGGAATGCCGATGACCGGATAGGAGGTCTCTGAGACCAATCCAGGCCGCTTCCTGGCAAGCATGGCCTTCATTTTACTCTATGTTCTTATGTCCTGAATTTGATATCTTCCTTACAGAAGTTGATAAGTTTGGTTCAGCACCATGGCATTGTCGGAGCCTTGATCGCATTTGTATATGCATTTTGCGTGTCTGAAAAACACTAGCAATTTTCGAAATTTTTGAGAAAATATTTATATAAATGTGGGAATGGTGTAATCCCTACTCCTCCTCTCGTGTTTCTGGTAACCCTGGTTGACAACAACGGCGAACGAGAGAGTCGTGTTTTAACTGGCGTGGAAGGTGGTCGATTTCGGGCAAAAAACTAAATACACCATTATTTAATTCCTCAGTAAAAACTTATCTTGTTAATACTTTTATTTTAATAAAAGTACAAACCTATATAAATTGGCTGACTTAGAGAAAATCTCTGCGTCCACTCCTGATTCCATCTTGGAGCCGTCAGTGAAGACAGTGGTACCAGCTTTGGCGCAGATTCCTCGTTAAAATACTGCCGACCTAGAAATTTTGCCCTGGCACGACGACTCTCAAGCTCCAGTAAGCGGATAAAAAGATCTGTCCGAATTTCAGAAAAGTACGATGTTAACTGCCCAAAAATGGTACCGTGGCCTGTGAGATATTGCCGGCAGAGGCCAACCTCCTTTAACCCGAATGCACTTTAAGTAGCGATGGGAATTAAGTGCAGAACGACATAGAGAGCAGCTCTGGGGCAAGTTCTACCTGCTTATTTTACTTGCGTGTGTTTTATTTTCTACTTCTACATGGATTTTTCTCTCAAAGTGCAGGACTTGAACTGTGACATCTTTAGGCAGTTGATCAAGATAGAGCTGTGTTCTAAGGCCTTCCATGTTCCAATTTTCCTTTTTCGATTTGTGACAGCTGCTAACTCTCCTTAAGAGACGATATGTCTACTCAGAAGTTATCACGTTGTTTATGACTTGGCAGCTTTCATTGCTCAACTGTTTTCTCCGCCAACTTTCGCGTGCTTCACACTCAATAATATTCGCACAAGGCTACGATGGCTTGAATATAAAAAGTGAAAGTTGAGATCCTCTATACAAAAAAAAACATAAATTTTCGTAAAGTGGGATTTACAACATTTTATTGACTGCCTGTGCAGCAACAATTGCCTTGCGAAGCGGTGTACATCCCAACATAAAAGGATTATCGGCATGAGTTTACATTAATTTAGCACAAGGCGCAACAACAAATGATTAGCCAAGCGCTAAGTGAACGCGCTAAGTGAACACACCAAGGCTTCTTAGCTCCTATAGCTGATTTGTTGCTTTTTATTTATTTATTTAATTTAATTTCTGTACAATTCTTTCTTTTGCAGTCGTAAAGCGATATCTGCTTCAGCTACCTTTAATTGCACTTTTTTCACCTGCCCGTAACTTCTTGTGGTGAGTTGGCTCTAATGCCCTAAAACAAATTACATTAAATCAATTCCCTTCGAGCCATTCCTGCTGCTTCAAATGCTGGCTGGCTGCAAAAAATAGGTGAAGTCCCCCAAGCACAGCCGTTTTTGCCCGTATGCTGCCACAGTTAATGTTATAGCCATGGCTATGAGCTTCCTGCCTTTATTCTACAACGGATACAACATTTTTTGTTTTGTTTCTTGTGTTGTTTCGATTTTTTGCACTGTTAATTGAAACCTGTAGAGCCATCAGCTTCAGCCTGTTGCAAGCCTCATAAACGTATTAAAGACGAAACCATTTGAATTGCCGCCATTTATGGCATGAGTTAAAGTCTTTTACATAACAGGCACTGTAAAAATGTTTAGCTAAGCTCAATGCAACTCCAGCGCCATTCCTTTGCACACCATCGTAAACTAGATGAGCGTGAATGTATGTATGTATGTATGTATGTATATAACTATGTGGTAGTAGCATCACTCTGACTGACCATTGCTGTTCGCTGCATTTGGCGGCGTGTTGCTGATGATTTTTGCAACAACAATTGCCCTCAAGTGAGCTTGTCTACACGAATGTCTGTGGCATTGCAAGGTGTTTTGGGTAGTCTGAGTTTATGTTTTTTATTGGTTGTTCCAAATTCTTTTTGCAGCCCCTGACATTTATTGCCCGAGATCCTTTAGCCGTGTTTTAACAATTTTATGATCTGCTGTTTTGCTCACATTGCCCTTAATTCGCAGCAGTTAAAGTTGAAATGGAATGGAAACAAAAAGAAAAAAATAATTTAAATCATAAACACGCCGTCGGCCCATTTCTTGGTGCTCTCGAAACAACTATAACACTCATGTTCGTACTTAATTTTCTTTAGACTGTATCGCGCTCTTTAAGAGTTGGCGAATTCAAGTTTTTCTATCTGAATTTATTGCATTGCGTTTTTCGCGAAGGTCGCTTGAAAATTGTTTCGGTTAAAGGCAGAGAAAAAAAATTAGATTTGCATGTATGAAAAATGTAATTTCGCTTGAAACACAAGTCTTTATATGAATTATAGATTATTTTGGTATAACCAGCGCTTTTTCGCTCGAGTTTTTATACTGTCCCTTTGTAGCAAGGCGCATTCATTCCAACAACAATGTTTTGTACGTTTGATTGTCACGGCAAATTATTGGCAAAGTAGAGAACAAAGAACGAATTCGCCTTGTTTCATTCTGTGCTGACAGCCATATGGACACGGCGAAAGAAAAAAACCTATCAGCTGATTTGCCAATTCCACGTTTAATACAATCGCCTTGATATGTAGCACAACTTTCAATAAGAAGATAAATCCCCTCACACTAGAACAGTGTTAGCAAATTGACCTTCCAAGTGAGTTGAAAGGAAATGATTCGTGTCCAACGTAACCAGGTTAGGTTAGGTGAAATGGTTGACCTTGCGAGGCCCCCACTTGGACAAAAATTTAAAATGTGTCCGCTGTGATGTCATACAGGGAAGAAAAAGGAAGACGGGGCTTGGATTAGATGGTGACGACCAACAGTAGTGATTTACGTTTGTATTAATCTCTTCAAGCTACTGATGAATTCCACCAGATGTGTCATGTTTAAACCCGCAATATCCGCCGATGTAGCGAAAAAGTGAGAGCCCAGATATTTATTCCTTTGCCCGACGAGAGCAGAGCAGCTGAGAAGAAGGTGCTGAGATGATTCCACCTCGTCCCCCAGACAGCTTCTGCAGAAACGACTTAAAGCAATACCAAGCCTCATCGCATGAACATATCATTTTGCGATGCAGCCGTCTCCAGGCATCCCTGTTTAGCCAGCTCATCGGCCCAGCAATTTCCCTATATGTTGCTGTAACCGAGAACTCAAATGAGTCTAAGGTCGAAGTATTCCAATGCAATCGAGAGAGAATTTAGGCATTCCCCGACTAATTTCGAACACACATTCAACGAGCCCAAAGCCTTAAGCTGTTTTGCTGTCCTTTACAATAATTACAGAAACGAGAAACGAGAAACCAATCCACTGTTTCTGTAATTGGAAAACATAACAGTGGTCCAAAAGCCTAAATGTGAGCTTGATGGGGAGCTCCTCGCAGAATACTGCAGCAACAGCTCTTCGAGCCATCCGTAAACATGCTTGCCATGCTCTGCCTCCAAATGTTACACCTCACTCACTCTTCCCATGAAGGAATATGAATGGAAAAAGTTCCGCTCAAACCTACCGTGGGAGCACAATGATCCAACACCATGGGGATGAACTCAAAGTTATTAGGAATGCTAAAGTGTCCGTAGCTAAAGTCTAGTTTATGGCCCGAACACCTGAAACTAATTGCGGCGCGTGCAGCAGCAGTTTTTCCTGCAATGTCTTCGGGTGCTACATTGAGCACAGCGTTAAGTGCTAGAGTAGGAATGGTCCGAAGCACCCCACTTATGCCAATGAGGGCAGACCTTTGGACTCTCTCCAACTGCCTAACTGTACCCAAGTTTGTAAAAAAAGTTCGCTAGTGGTCAACACTTGGCGATAAAAAGACTGAGTTTTTCTAACTCAATGTAGGCGTATCGGGAGGTCTAATAACTTTTTCATTATTAACTTTGTTATTATTAACCACATGAATTGTTTAGGGCGTGACTACCTTCAGAAGTGCCCAGGTTCGAATATCCGTGCATGAACATTAAATAACAGAAAAAAGGTTTTTCTTAATTTGCTGTAGGAAAGGCTTACCGAAAGAGCGGAGTCGTGCCCTAGCTAGTCCCGGACATTCGCATAAATAGTGCACAAGACTTTCTTTCACCCCCTCCGCCAGACTGCTTTTGCAGTTGGATTGAAAGAAGGGTAAGTCTGACTGCATGATCCCCCACTTTCCAGTGACCTGCAAGGGTTGCAGTGATACGTAAACTGTTTGGGCGAGAGCATCTTAACAGGTAATTCGTCCTCTGGATGTTGCAGGACGGCCTTATTTTTCTTCTTGTAGTGCATGTAGTTAATTGCTTCCACCTTCTTTCAGCTAAGGCATAGTAGTGTGAAGCAATGGATGGTTTTATTTTGTTGAATGGGGTAGCAACTGCCAACGCCTCTGTTTTGTCTAGTGTCGAACGTCTTCCCGCTAGCTCATCTGATTAATCTCTACATCCCTATGACCGGGAACCCATATCAGAGTCATTTCAAGGCAATGATCAATCAGTTCTAGTTTTTCTCTATACTGGTAAATTAGTTTGGATGAAATAAAATTGGAATCTAAGGCCTTGATTGAAACTGTCTGAAAATACAGCTACTCTTGCACAAGTTTCGTTTCAGTGTTTTAGCGATTTGCATACTTCTCTGATTGCTAGTACTCGTAGTTGTGCCTGGATCTCGCTGGCATAGTCAGGAAGTCGAATTGATTTGGATATGTTGAGCGGCTCCGAATAGAGGCCAGCTCCCACACCACGGTTCGTCTTAGAACCACCCGTTTAGATTTCAATGGCGAATGTGCCAATCACCATCGCTTTCCTCCATTCGGCTCTAGGTGGAAAATGTACTGTAAAATCTTTCTTGAATTTAAGGTCGGGGGTTGTGAAGTATGGTTTGATTTTGAGGCGTGTGAGTCCTTGTAGAAAGATCTTACTGCGACCGTACGATCTTGTTGTACAGCTTCCTTTGTCTCTGAGTCTCACCGCGCTACATAAAGCAATTGTTTTTACGTGGCAATCTAATGGAGAGTGGAGAGACGAGGATGTAAGCGCCCATTATATATATTGCAAATATTATGACAGAATTTAGCAATTCATTCCTTCACAGATTCTGCTTCATACTTTCTTAACAAATTTTAGTATAATGACGACATTGTACCCAAGACGTTTCTGTACCTGTATCAAAAATCCCTACCCAAAAAAGTCTGATTGAACCAAATCCAAAAATTCATTGTTGTATGTGCAATATCGTCCGATTAAAACTCTTTTCATGCATTTACGCATACTCAATGAATTTTCTCGCCACCCACTTTCTGAGAGATTCGTTAATATGGCCTTTTGTAAGTCCACAGAAAGACTGAGGTCCAGTAAGAGGCATGTTAGTGTTCAGAAATTTCATTTCCCTCATATCCCTCATGTCTTGGAACCCAACCTAATAATACCGTGTTGAACTTCCCTAACTTGTTAAAGAAGAGCAAGGCATTCATATACCATATTTCAAGTGATTATAGCTGATAGATACTGGCTACTTGAAAGTATGTAAATGTGGATTCCTCCCATTTTCGTGCGGTGACATTCCCTCGCACATATCTCGGTAGCATGTATTTCTGCCTGAAGGATTGGATCGGTTTTTTTTTTTTTTACTTTAGATCCATTGATTCCAGCTCTATTCTGCCATCTTAAATTTTCGGCCCATCGGCAAATCATATCTGTGAGCCAGATTTGAAGTTGAGAGAATTATTTTTCTATGCCGTTCGTTCGTCTTATGGTAAATTGACTATGTAAGCGTGTGTGAATCTTGCATTTTAGATATTTGAAGTGTTCATAGTACCAGATAAAAACAAGGCAATCATTTTTGTGGAGTACTTTAACTCTCTAACTATTCGAAAGATACATCTCTTTGCCTCGTTTGTGGAAAACAGAGTGATATAATGGGCTACAACGTATCACAAAAATATTTGCCGTAAAATTCTACGAAAAGTCTTTTAATACACCAAAGCGCAAAATTTAATACAAACGCCATGTGACATACTCATAGGGAAGTGAGTTTAAGGGTTAGTTTCGATAGACGAATACATCAAATTTTGGGCGAGGTCGGAACACTTATATATTTTTTGTGGTAGCCGGTATCAAGACTATTAGCACGGAAAATATAAATTTAGGACTAACGAGTTCCGAAACGTTGTATTTCCGGACGAAAAAAAGTTGAACTTAGATGGTTCAGATGGTTGTCAGCAATATTAGCGGGACCTTAGGCAACCACGGCGAACGCACCATAAGCGGAACCACGGTGGCGGGTTTTTGATGATTTGGGCCGCTTTCGTACACGGTGGAAAGTCTCCAATTTGCTTTATTCCGACAAGAACCAACGCAGAATTCTATATTGAAATATTGGAGGATGTTCTCATTGAGTTTGCTAGACAACACCCCAGTCCATACGGTTCGTTTAACTAAGGCCTTCCTATTGTCAAGAAAAATTTCAGTTCGGGATTGTCCGGCACTAAGTCCCGATTTAAACCCTTAAACCCTTAAACCCAATCTTGAAAACTTGACAGACTCTATGCATAAACGTATAAATGATGATGTTACTAGAAAATCGAAAGTTATAGAAACGTTGAAAAAAGTGTAAAGAAAGGTCAATGCACATATACTTATTTCTGTGAGGTATTTGACACTTCTGAATTAGACAGCTTACATAACATACAAACAGATAGACAAAGGAGTGCTTAAAGGTCAAAATGAAGACTTCCATCACTCAAAATCATTTTATTTTTATTTAGTAAAAAGGTATTCAAAAACAAAGTTTTATGATTAATTCAGCGCTATCTGGTATTTATTAATAACGGCTGATTTTTACCTATTATATTTTTAAACAGTTGGTTTAAGGGGGGAAGCTGGTCTAGAATTTTGAAAAAATGGAAAAATTTTTTTTTGTCTTAAAAGGTGCTTTAATGTCTTAGAAATAATATACCAAATGAGGGATGCCAGCAAAAATGTCTAAATGCCCAAATTTTTCATTCGACGGCAGTGCCTCGCAGGTATGCCCCGAACGCTACTTACAACTTTAAACGCGTTTTTCTCGAAATCACTTTTTTTAAACTGGCCGAAGACATAAGTCGAACAAATCTTTACCGATTCTTACGAAATTTTGACAATACATTCGAAATACCTTTCTCCGGAGACGTACGTAGGATTTTTTATTTATATTACATAGTTTTTTTTTTAACCAACAATTTTATGTCGTTCTTTATAGTGAAAATTGTAACTTTTTGTTCAAACGTGCACCATTTCGCGAAAAAACAAAATATCGAAAAAATCCTACGTACGTCTCTTTCTGTTGTTATATAGAAACTAAAAAAATTTTATTTTTTGATCCAGGACAAAAATTAAGGAGTTTACGTCTTCGGCAATGGACCCACTAGAAAAAAAGGCGCCTTAGGAGAACTGCTGGACAGCGGCCATTTTGAAATTAATTCAGACGAAAAATTTTGTATTTGTACCATGAAAGCTATATTATTAAACCTATTTCACAGATTTTCGATTGATTCCTTTGTTGAGTCAAAATAAATTCATAAAATATGCCCATTTTTTGCGCTCTAGACCAGCTTCCCCCCTTAAGCAGCTGACGCACGTTTCGTGGTTTCTCTGTCAAACATCTCCCGTTTGGTCTATAATTTAACCATGAATCGTCTTACAAACGAACCACGCTTGCAAATCATTGAATTTTATTATAAAAATCCGTGTTCTGTTAAGAAAGTTTAAGTTGGCCGAAGATCCATTTTTTTATCGAAAAATTGTGTTCAGCAACGAAGCTTATTTTTGGATCAATGGCTACGTAAATAAGCAGAATTGTCGATTTTGGAGTGAAGATCGGCCAGCAGAATTGCAAGAGCTACCAATATATCCAGAAAAGGTCACAGTTTGGTGCGGTTTATGGGCTGGAGGTATCATTGGACCGTACTTCTTCAAAGATGCTGCGAATCGTAACGTAACTGTGAATGGTGAGCGCTACCGTGAAAAAGTCAACTATTGAACCCAAGAAAAATGAAAATTATATTTTTTTAGATTTTTTTTTAACTAGAATTAAGATTTTTTCTAATTTTTTCCCTTCTCTCAATCTAAGTAAAATTTTTCGCTTCTGGCGCTAATGTGTGAGGAAAATGGTTCCTTTTTTGTTTGTTCATTTCCGAGCATAGCGCCATCTTCCCCGCTTCACTTGCAATATTGATTATCAAATCACTTTACGAATGAATTTAATGAGTAAATAAAAAAAAAAAATGAACAAATGCAGTGCCACATTAAAAAGAAAATAAAACAGAAATGGCTGCAGCCATTCCATTAAATATCTCAGGCTTGGCTGAATGAAACCCAGCTGCGAAACTGAAGTTGTACTTAAAGAAAAATCGACGCATATTTGAAACTCACTCAAATGAGCAAGCACCGAATTAATATGAAAGTAGAACATGACTAAAAAAAAAATTAGATGACGCGCAGTAAAAAAAAAAATGCTTGTAATTTATTAATTTTTTTTATTTATTTATTTAATAATTTACTAGTAATATAACTATAAATTGCAATTACTCGCGCCAGCGACAAGGACTATCGCCCTAGTTGTAATTCAATTCAGACTACAAACAGTAAAGCATATTTTTTTGCTTTAATACAAATTTATAACTTTAAAAATATCAGCGTTAATAAATTTCACAAAGAAATATTTTATTTTTATTTTAAATTAAATAAAAAATGACTTCCGTTCATCAAAAATCTCATTAACGCAAATCAATATAGCCCCGAATAACAAAAAAATGTATTTAGTATCCGAAGAAAAATGTTATTTTCCTTTAAAATTACACTTTGAATTAAAAGAAACACAAATTTTTGCTTACCTATTTTTAGTAACAAAATATTTTTTAAAACCACTGAAGACACCACTAATTCACATTCACATATAAAGTTTTGAAAGTTTTTTGATGCCTTCGTTAACACAAAATACCCAGCGCCCTCATCAATGAATAATTTATAATATATACTTTTGTTTTTTTGCAAATTTTTTATCAAAGTGGGTTCGGATTTTTTTTCTATAAACGAAATTGGCTATTAATTTACTGCATTTCTGTACATCTACTCATTGCAAACTAACTCCCATTATTGCATACATTTCAACCAAGATCACTCTCACAAACATTCACACGCACTTTTGTCTCTTCAAGTTCTTCTACAACTTCCTAATAGTTAGTACGGAGAACGGAGTGCAGCAACGAACTTGCGCGTTGTAAGGTCGCCGTAGAACTAAAGCCTATAACCGAGGAAAAGTGTCGTTATAAAAATTAGAAAACTTCTTTCACTACACCAGCAGCCCAAATATGTGGCAGAAGATATCTTAGAAAAGCCATCAACTACGTACCACTTTGGGAAGTTGTGCTGCATACCACACACACACACACATCTGAATAAACGCCACGATATTGCATTTGACAGAGCATGAGTTACTCTCCAATAACAATTCTTTGTATTTGTTGGTATGTATTTAGTTATTGTTAACCAATATGCTGGAGCTGGAGTTGAGTAAAGAGAAATTTAACAGTGAAGTTAGCAGACAATGATCAGCTGAAGTAGCAGCATCATTATGAAGGTCAAGTAAAGGTAGAGAGCATCATTAGTATTGTAACATTTTTTCTTACATATTTTCATTATGAATGCTTATTAATTAATAAGCATGAATACTAATATTGTGGAGAGATTAAGGTTACATACGTCCAGCAGCGCGAAAAATGCGTTCAAAGAAGAACTAGAAGGCATAACAATAGAAATAAATGTAAAAAAATGTTATACATTGTTATTTAGTACTTGTACTTTATAAAAAAAAGTAGTATAATTTTTCATTACAAAAATTAGTATATAAAAAATCACGTGACCCAAAGTAAAATGAAAAAAGCGAATCCGTGGTGATCAGCTGGTATATGTCTGAGGTCGTTTCTAGCAGATTCTACAACGTTCTGGGTAAAAAGTTCATTAAAACATAGCTCTAAAAAACACTGTAGTAAAGAGGTTTTCATTATGTGTGCTCGAACCTTGACACTGTATAGTATAGCGGTCATGTTGGAAAACTACAACTGTCAAATTTGGGAGGAATATTTATCTAAGTAACTGTAATTTGACCATAGAATACTATGCGGTCTATCGATGAGATGAAATTATTAAAATTTATCATCGAAAACGGCGATCTGTTCGCCAAACGATCCGTATACAGCATGTAGAGAGAAAATCATCTTCTGCGATGAGACGAACTTCTCGTTATTTGGCTTCGTAAGCAAGCAACCTTGCCAGATTTTAAGTGAGAAAAACTTACGACAGATTTTTCATGCCGTTTAGACATAGAAAAAGTGATTATTGAAGCGGGTTTTGCTCCGATGACATTTTCGGCTATTATTTCATTACCGGGAAATGTATTTTAAATATAATATAATGCCATAGAATGCTTGTGAATATAAAACAAATTCTATTGAAGCAATACCATTCAAAATGTTTGCTCTATTTAGTCTCATAGATTGGGGGATCTTAACGCAAAACCCAAAGCAATTACAGACATTAAAAAAAAATTGCAAATATTTGTATCTAACCTAAAATAGAGTGAAGAATATGCAAAAAATTCAATTTAGTTAGTTTTTTTTTTAATTCATTGAAGTTGTAACTTTTTAATCGATTTTTTTAAACAGGTGTATACAGTCACATCAAAATTATATTTGATTTTTGAAACGAATTTTAAAGGAATAGGTTAGGTTAGACGAATAAAGATTCGTCCTTTGTGATACCATTATGAAGAAGGTGAGGTGAAAGGGAAAGACCGATGAGATGCAGGGAGAGGGCGGGGAGAGGCGGTGCTGGGATGGTTAAGAGCGTGCGGATTACGAACGATGACTATGTTTGCGTCAACCGCTTTGTGCTGCTGATGAAATTCGTCAGATTTTTAATGTCAGCGCCAGCTATGTCAGCAGGCGTGGCAACGAAGTAAGAGCCAAGATGCCTGGATCTCCATACATCCAGCGCAAAAAGGACTCGAGGGGATTCCAAGTCCACAGCATGCATTCCTCGCGCATTGTGTCCTGTGAGGAATAAAGGAATAAAGCTTGTAAAAATTGCATCTCATATTTACATGTATAGCAAATACCAGAAAAATATCAAGGCAATTATACGTGTCCGCTCCTTCTTGTAGACCATAGTATTTATAGTGAACTTGATGGGAGTTTAGGAGTTAAAAGAGAGTGAACGCATGAAATGCAGTGAAAATATTTGACATTAAAAATGAATTCTCTGACGCAATTTAGTATATTACAAAAAAAAAATTATATGTTTAGCTCATGGCACATTGGACAGGTAGGATGAGTAAAGGTATGTAGGTAGGTGAAATGGTTGAAATTCCAGTCTGGCACTCCTCAAGTAGCACTGAAGCGCCGTTTTGATACCATTATGAGACCTCCAACAGGCACACATCTACAGCCAGTCAGAGTTGTTTATGTAATGGAATTGATTGATGCGATTCAGGTTGACGCACAGCCCCAGGCTGTCGAAGAAAGGAAAACTCAGTGATATTAGTCGTTTAGCTGCCACACCCGGACATTTGCAGAGAAAGTGCTTAACAGTCTCCTTCTCTGAAAGGTCCCTGCAGCTTCTGCAATGGGGGTTATATGGTAACCCTAGCTTTTCCGCGAGTGTGCCCATTGTACAGTGACCGATAAACACAGCTATGAGCTTAGAAATTGAACGGCGAGGAGTCGAAATGGCTTTTAGAAGCCTTCGGAGTAAAACAGTCTAATTGGTTTTTTTTTTATTAATTTGGTCTCTAACTTGTCCATTTTTATTTAAATATTTTGACATTTCAGTGACCAAAAGCAAAAGCAAAATAATAAATTGCTCTTGTTGTTTTTGCTCTACTGCTACTACATGTTAAATGGCGTAGATTGTTGGCTTAACATAGATTGGTTTAGATTGTTCCCACTGAAAACAATTTCCAGAATTATATTTCATTTATTTTCTACATTCGACCGAATATGTCTCTCCCGATTAATCATTGATTGAAAATACACAATCAAAATATTTTATGCAAAAGCTTAGGTTGGAAAAGGAAACGCTTCTATTCCTTATTGTATGAATTAATATATATCAATGAACACCATTTTACGGCAACCATAGTCAAAATGTCAAAGCAATTCTCAGTCAGCAATAAGCACGCGCCAAACAGTTCTCCTGATATTGACAAAAGAGTTTCTTAGAAGATTGACTTGCTTGCCACCTTACGCACACACACATCAAGTCTCGCATTCCATCACTCATGAGTCGCTCTTTGTTTCCGTTTGACTATCTCATTGTTTGTTAGTGATCTTCAAAACATATCATCAGCCGACACATAATGAACATAATAATGTAAGTAAGTAGAATCTCATTACTGTGCTCAATACTCGGTGCTCCCAATTATGTGCACTCTCCGTAAGCAACTCCCACTTCCGCTGCGACGATGTCAGATGATTTTTGAGCGAGTCACCTGTGCATGCGTTACTGAGAAGCAAGGCTGTTGTAGATATGCATGTGTGTACGTGTGTACGTGCTTAGTTTTTCTGTTTATAGTATGGCCTTTGGATGCTCTTGTCATTGTCGTACAATGACCGTCATAACAGCGCAGGTAATTACATAGAACATACATACATAAGTCGTAGGCTAGCTTCTGCAATGAAGGTAAACAAATAACATTCTCTATAATTCTCTCGCCATCTCTCAGAAAAGTTAATTTAAGAAAAAGTTGTAAAGCTTGTGTTCTCCAGAAGCTGAATTGAGACGTCCGTACTTGCAGGCCTTAATAGCTTTTGATATTATTTTATTTACTTTTCTTTTATTTTCTTTTGTTCAATTTAATATACATTTTTTTATTTTATTTTTTCATTAATTTTATTAAATTTTTGTTATTATTTTTATATTGTTTTATTATAAGTTGTTTTATTTTTGCTTATATATTTTATTTTAGTTTATTCATTTTATATTTTTTATTTTATTTTTTTTTTTTAATTTATTTAATTTTATATTATTTAATGTTTTTATTTTGTTTTTTATTTTATTTTTTTCATTTATTTAATTTTGTTTATTTATTTTTTTTTTTATTTTTTTTTATTTTATTTGACCTTAATCCATCTCGGCTATTGCCGGAGATTACACATCCCGTATAAAATTTTCAAGGGATTGTGCTCTGGTGGAGCGTAGTCCAAGTTCTACGCCCATGCGATTTCTATTGCTTAAATATTTAAAAATCTACGTACTATTGCGCATGTGTCCAGTATGATCGACTTCTGCATGTCTTCTAAGAGGTGTTGGCAGTCATACCTACTTCTTCAAGTTTTTTATTAAATGCTTAGGCACTAATCCAGTGGAAGATATAATTATTGGTACTATATTAACTTTCCTCGCTTTGTACATCTGTTTCAGTTCTATAGCCAAAGCTGCATACTTCGATACTTTGGTGGAGTATGTGCTTTGGATGTTGCGATTAAGGGGCACCGCTATATCGATTACTTCGATCGTTTTATTTGTCTTGTCGAACAAGATAATGTCAGGTTTGTTGGCTGCTGCTGTTTGATCTGTGGATATAAATCTGTCCCAGTACAGTTTAAAATTTGTATTTTCGATTATTGCCTTTGGTTCATATTTAAAATACAAGACTTCTGCTTGTAAGAGACCGTGTTTTATCGCAAGTTGTTGGTGGAGGATCTTTGCTATATTGTTATGTCTCATGACATATTCACGGGGGGCAAGTACGCTACATCCAGCAATTATATGGTCGATTGTTTCGCCGTAAATGCCGCACCTTCGGCATCTATCCTCTATTGCCTCGCCATGTATCGACCTTCGGAAATTCCTTGTTGGAATAACTCGGTCTTGGATAGCGATTGCGAAACCTTCTGTTTCAGAAAATAGTTTTCCTTTTTTCAACCATAAGTTGGATGATTGTGCGTCGATCCATTCCATTTCGAGATCATGGGGATGGGCACCGTGTATTGTTTTTGCCTTCCATGCTGCGATCATTTCTGCGGGGGCTTTAACCCCCTCAGGTACTGGGAAATCCTGCTCCATCAGACTTAGCGGGGTAAAGCCGTTATCTGCCATAGCTATAGCTTTAAATAGATGAGACTCGCTGCTTAGAAAATACGTACGTAGCTTTAAAGTTTGCGAGAAGTGTAGACGCGCTATATTAATGATTCCTCTCCCACCAATGTTTCGAGGAAGCGATATTCTTTCCACAGCGCTTTGAGGGTAATGGCTTTGGAACTTTGTGAAAGTGGTGCGTATCAGCGTTTCAATCCGAAGGATGTCTGTCTGGGACCATTTTATTACTCCAAACGAGTATGTCAAAAGGGGTATGGCCCAGGTATTGATTGCTTTGCATTTATTTCCACTGTTCAGACTAGTTTTTAATATAGCTTTCAGTCGTGCCTCAAATTTTTTAATGAGGTTTTGCTTTACTAGCGTGTGGTTGATTCCTTTAGGTTGTTATTTTATTTTATTTTATTTTATTTTATTTTATTTTATTTTATTTTATTTTATTTTATTTTATTTTATTTTATTTTATGTAGTTTTTGTATTTAATATATTTTCAGATTTTTTTATTTCACTTTATTTCATTTTGTATTAATTATTTTTTTTTGTTGAATATTTTCTTTCATGTAATTCAATTAATTTACTCTTTTAATATTATTTCATCCATTTTTTTGTATTCTTTCACCAAATTTTTCTTTGTCTTCTGTTGAATGATGAGAATGTGGGGCTAAATCACTTGTGAATAGAAAATACTCGCACTTTGGCTATTCACCTTGCCTCTGATTTTACCATTCAATAACCATAAAGTAATAATCATATATACTGCTCTCCTTACAGTTTGCTTACCTCCTGCTGGCTTTTAATAATCTCACTCAATTGCTCATTTTGATCCCAGTGTTTGCCGGCATTTAACAAAAAATAAAAGAATAATTTACCCCATACGAAGATGCTTTACTGACGTAACAGTTAATACCCGGCATGCCTTGAAATAGCACTCAAAAAAGTGGAATTTTTAAGTTTTTGTATACACTACATTTTATGTTTTCCAACTGGTGCATAAACGAGTAAAATTTAGAAAAGAAGGTTTGCAACTGATTGAGTTCGTATAATACATCAGTTGATGTGCATCTTAACATCATCCCCTTTAAACCCATTTAACACAGTCTAAAGCATCGATAATTATATTTATTATGATTGTACTTGCCACAGGAAGCCTGAATGTATGTAGAATATTTCAAAATATCTGATGGGGTCCAGATCATATATTGGAACTTGAAAAAGATGTATAGACCTTTGCGCGTATGCTTTTATCAACGCACTAATATTTTATCGCAATTCGTCCAACTGGCTACGATCACACATATATAGGGTTTGATTTCCCTTTGTTTCTCTCATTTTGAAATGAATAGAAGAAAAAAAAATATGTATCAAAGTTTAATTTGAAATATTATGCACCATATGAAATTTTTATTCGCCCCCATAGAATTTAAGTCACATCACATCACATCAAATCAAATCACAGCACATCACATCACTTCATATCACATCACATTTTCTCACATCACATCAAATCACTTCACATTTACATCACATATGCTTATCACACCAGATGACATTACATCACGTCACACCACATCACATCAAGGCATATATAAATAGTAAAATAAGTTGTAGTGGCCTCGTCTGTCCTCAAGGTAGTGTTCTTGGACCGGACTTCGTTGTCCTTTTTATTAATACCTAATATTGGAACTGGTTCTAAGCATTCAGAATTCGAGCTTTCCGGGGATGCTTTTAGACTTCGCAGTATAATTACATGCTCGTTAGGTGTAATTCTACTGCAAAATGACTCAAACAATCTAAATGAGAGGCGTATCAATCACTAAGTTATCGCTCAACTTAATAA
The DNA here is from genome assembly GCF_027943255.1 of Anastrepha obliqua. Taxonomy (NCBI): domain Eukaryota; kingdom Metazoa; phylum Arthropoda; class Insecta; order Diptera; family Tephritidae; genus Anastrepha; species Anastrepha obliqua. Next base: position 137,552,059 of record NC_072892.1, on the reverse strand, counting down.
AGGCTTTCACATAACTCTGTCGAACGCTCAAAATCTTATCACAACAAATTATTCGATAGTAAACTTTGAACTTTTTACTGTTGAAGTGTACTTTTTGATTCAGTTTAACCATACGTATTAACTTTATTAACTCAAAAGCTTTTTTAAATCGTCATGCGAGAGATTTTAAGAATTCTTATTCTAAAAATCGCTTTTTTTCTCGTGTTCGTTCCAAGTTGGAGTATGTTTCTATTATCTGGAATTCGTTTTATGCTACTCTGATAGAATTGAACGAGTACAACGCCCTCCAACCTTACATACTAAATACTTTATTATAATATTTTTATTGTCTAGGTTATTAGTGGCTTAATTGACTGTTCACATGACTGGAGAAGAATCTAATTATTTTTATTTTGCTCCCGTTATTAGAGCAGTTAATAACCCTAATAATAAAATGTATAAAAAACTGGAAATACTCTCGGAGGTTTGCCATTGCATACTGGGGTAAAAGTCATACTAGTTTTTAAGATAATTTGCGGAACAGCTCCTATATAATAATGATTTTAATGATGTGATGTAGGAAACACTTCAAAGTTTTATCAAGCAGTCATTTTTAAATGTCGGGGCTTATTTAAAATTTTATTGATACTATTTAGCTAAAAATAGAAAAAAAATCGAATACTAAAACAAAAGCTTAAAAGAATGAACGTAGAAGCATAAAGAAACTATTTTATTTAAATAATCATTTAAATCGAACATCTCCAACACGTTAAGTTTTGTAACCCAATTAATCATAAATTCTTCTTCTTCTTAATTGGCGCGATAACCGCTTACGCGGTTTTAGCCGAGTTTAACAAAGTCGTTTCTTTCTCGTGTTAACCGGTGCCAGTTGGACACACCAAGTGAAACCACGTCCCTCTCCACCTGATCTTTTCAAAGCGAAGGATCCCTTCTCTTCCTGTCATCGTCCGAACTTCTGCGTCATACGATAGAGCGGGCATGATCAGAGCCTTGTCGAGTGTTAGTTTTGTTCGGCCGAAAGAGGACTTTATTACTCAATTGCCTACTCAGTCCATAGTAGCACTTGTTGGTGAGAGAGATTCTACGTTGGATTTCAAGGCTGACATTATTAGCGATGTTAACGCTGGTTCCTAAATAACGAAGTCTCTTACAACCTCGAAATCATAACTGTCAATAGTGACGTGGGTGCCGATGCGCGAGTGCGCTGATTGTTTGTTCGATGACAGGAGGTACTTCGTTTTGTCCTGGTTTACCATCAGACCCATTCGCTTTGCCTCTTAGCAGCTTAGAAGAGGCTGAAATAACAGCGTGGTTGTGCCTGGGCGGTGAAGTTTTACGACTCGTACCATCTTTGCAAGCATCAGGTTAAAGAATTCACACGACAGCAAGTCACCATGTCTGAAACCTCGTTTATTATCAAACAGCTCGGAGAGGTCCTTCTCAATTCTGATGGCGCTGCTGGTGTTGAGCAATGCCAGCTTGCATAGCCGTATTACTTTTGCAGGGAAATCACAAATTTCTTAAGTAATAATGGATTAAGTATCTAGGATGATTTGCCAATGATATTTGCTCCAGAAATTAGCGCTGGTGCAAGAAACAGCAGCAAGAGTGGCAAAACAAAAGTGATGCGTATCAACACCACCAGCACGCAGATATTCCAAAGTAACAACATAGAACTTGCTATGATCTGCTAACGGTGGAAGACGTTTTTAACCGCCTAAACAACCCAAACAAGCTTTCGGCACTCTTAAAGCAGTTTGTAATTCTTAAAAATATTTAACTCCAACGTCAAATCTACTCCTTTCTACGATTTGGAAACTTGGAGTTCACTATCTGCGGACATGCAAGCAATACAGGTCTTTATAAACCGATGTCTTCGCATAATTGTACGCATCTATTGGCCCAACACAATATCTAACACCAATCCGTGAGCCAACACAAACCAAATACCATTACGACTAAGAATTACAAAAAGGAAATGTGGATGACTAGGCGTAATCGATTGGGGATCCGCAAGGAAAGCAGCGAAGGGACAGACCAGCTGGAGAAGGAGCCTGAGAGCAGACATAACTAGAACAGGCAATAGCTAGGGCAAAGTCAAGATGTTGGCGCTTGATAGAAATAAATGGAGGAAAACTGTTGTGGTGCTGTGCTGTCGCACAATATAATAGGAATTAATGCAAATTCTGTCAAAAAATGCCGGGTATTGTATATACACTAGGGCGGGTCGATTTAAAAATCACTCAATGCTCTGTGAAAATCGTATTCTAGGGATCAAAATAAGAAACTTTGCCGAAGGAACCATACCTCTAAAACGAATTCTGATGTCCCCCAATTTGAGTCGAACGAAAAATCCCACTTTGACCCATTTAGAGTGCTCCAATCGAGTCCAAATGTATGACCGACCCCCACTAATTTTGGACGGCCGATCCACCCATGCCAGTGGCACAACCCCTAGAACTCCCCTGGGGGATTCCCCATAAAATCATTTCAAAATATCACTAAATATCACCAAACTAAAAAGTTCGAATCAATTCGCATCACTTTACACCATCAATTGGGCCTGAGACGCGTTGCTGCTCGACTCGTTCAAAGAGAGTTGAATTTCTTGCAAAAAATTCATCGAAAGACGTTTATCCAGCGCATCTTAACAGGTGACGAGGCATGGGTATATGATTTTGACATACAAACCAGTCAACAGGCGGCTGAATGACGCTATCCACATGAGCCAAACCCCAAAAAACCACGCAAAGTCGGTGAATGGTGAAAGTCTGCTACTCGTTTTCTTTGATTATCATGGAGTTATGCACTCGGAATTCATTCCAAATGGTTCTACGGTAAATAAAGAATATTATTTGGAAGTTATGCGACGTTTGAGGGGGAATGTGCCTAGGAAAGGGTAGAATTTGTGGAAAGAAAACCCATGAATATTGCACAATGATAACGCACCGTCTCACAAGGCTCGTATTGTGAACACTTTTTTGACCAAAAACTCGACAAATCCCCGTAATCATGGAACAACCAGCGTATGCACCGGATTTAGCCTCCTGTGACGTTTTTCTTTTCGCAAAACTTAAATTGCCACTCCGCAGACGCCGCTTTGAGTCGTTAGAGGTCATTAAGGAGAATTCGCTGAAGGAGCTGAAGAAGATCTCTTCAAATGCATTTAAAAGGTGCTTTGATAACTGGAGTAATCGTTGGAATGTGTGTATTGCTTCGAATGGAGTCTATTTTGAAGGCAACAAAATAAAGTAATCCTCCTATCAGAAAACACTATAAATTTTGCGATTGGCCCCTAATGTCAGTTCTGTTTTGACATTTGTGTAGTAAACACATGCGAAATACACGTTAATAAACAATGTTACGCTACACTGCTCCAGAACGCGGAATATTGCTGACTATTTATTTGACCAATAATCGGTCGGAGACTTTGGCACAACGTGAATTTCGTCGCAGATTTCCTCGCCGTCCCACGCCTACTGGTAAAACACTGCGACGTTTAGCCGCTCGTTTCGAAGAGACTGGCACAACACGAGATGCTGCCAGACGTGGCAGACCCCGGAGTAGCCGTTCTGCAGAGAATATTGCTGCTGTAGCCGAGGATGTCATGGAAGCGTCGTCGACATCGACCAGACGACGTGCCACGCAAATGGGTATCAGTCGACGGTCTTTACAGCGAATTTTGGTACAAGATTTGAAGATTTTTCCGTACAAAGTCCAGACGGTGCACCAGCTGTTAGCTGCTGATCGCCAATCGCGTCTAACATACGCTCAAGCCATCCTTAATCACCACCAAGAGGAAGATGATTTTCCATCAAAAATAATCATTCTCATCTTAGCGGGTACGTAAATAAGGAAAATTTACGCTTCTGGGGCACTGAAAGTTCGCGTGTAACCCAAGAGGAGCCATTACACCCGCTCAAAGTCACTGTATGGTGTGCTGTTTTCGCTGGAGGAGTCATCGGACCTTTTTTCTTCGAAGACGTCGCGGGCCAAACGGTTACTATGAATGGTGAGCGCTACAGAGCAATGATCAACGAGTTCTTTTTGCCGCAACTCAATGAATTGGGATTGGAAAACATGTGGTTCCAACAGGACGGTGCAACGGCACACACTGCACGTGCCACAACCGATATGCTGAAGGACGCATTTCCCGGGCACCTAATCTCCCGTTTTGGCGATTTGCACTGGCCAGCAAGATCGCCTGATTTGACCGCTCCAGACTTCTTTTTGTGGGGCTTTTTGAAGTCGCGGGTTTATGTCAACAAGCCTCAGACTCTTGCAGCTCTTAAAGATAATATCCATCAAGAATGTGAGAACCTATAGCCGGAAGTTTTGGCCAAAGTGATGGAAAATGCCATAAAAAGGGCTCAAATGGCAATCAACTGTGGAGGTGGCCATTTACATGACATCATATTCTCGACTTGATGTAAAAAAAATTAAAAGACCAAATAAAAATAATCCACAAGAAGAATCAAAGTTTTTCATTTTTTTTTTTTTAAATTACAGCCAAAAAACATCGCAAGGTTATTTTTGCGCCACCTTGTATATCTAGGACGTCTTGCCCGGTAAGCCTTTATAACATTAGTGGTATCAACCAAAGGAGAAAAATATGAGTCAAGCTTCAGACCTAGTAGCTATAGCTTCTTTAAATAAATATATAAATAATGGCAACAACACTTTATTGTTTATAAAATATTTTATGGGATACAATTTATGTTGCATATTTCAATTTAATTACCTTACCAGATATTCCCTATTAGCTTAATTCTGCCTTAGTTACATATTTCAACTATAAATGAGAAAGACATTACTCTTGTTCACCACAATTTTTCTCAGACCAAGAAGTCATAGTTACAAAATAAGAATCGATATCATTAATTTGACAGCAAAAATTGCTCTGTGAACATTTGCACTGAAGCGCCCCTAAATTTAGTCGCCCGACTAAAACTCTAATACAAAAATGCAATGAAATTCAGCACTCACATAAGTTCAAGGGAGAAAATTGATCTCAAGTAACCGCACACGCAGCTGGACATGGCCTAACATAAGTATGTATGTGTGCACAGACAATAGCACAAGCGCAAGAGCTAAACAAAATTATCAATGCACTTAAAGAAAGATATGGCTGCAATGAAAGCATCGCGCGATACGAGTGTTCAACATGTTAATGCAACTGTATATATAAACATATAGGTATACATTTACACACATACATATACTCCAAAGAAGTATGCACGCAAGTGACCCAATTTCCATGGACAAGCTCGCTTAACTGTACTAATGCGCCGATACGAAATTTAATGTTGCCACAAACGCCCTCAAGAAAATATTCATTAACATCAATGTCACCACTGCCCAAAAGCAAAGCGAATAACTTTGATACACACAGTTCAGCGGATTAAGAGCAGAAAGGAGTCAATAAGTTCAGTAAAAGCAGTTAAATTTATTTTATCGGTTTTAGATAAGACTTAATTTGTTCTGCTGAGCTGTGTTGGCATTTGGCTATAGTAATGGAATTACTAAACGAAGTCCACATTCATATCCTTACTTCGACGAGAGTGCAATGTTTGCCGCGTGAACAAAATATTTGTGCTGGAGTATAACTAAAAAAAGCGCCTTTGGGGAGCTATTCTATTGGCCTGCTGAAGTGGTTCGCAAGGCGACCAAGTTGGCCCTTGGCGTGTTTAGAAATTATATTGGAGCAGACTCTGTAGCTTTCTAATATTCTAATAAACCAGGCAGCCCCTCCAGAACAATTTTAATTCACTTAATTTTTAACTAATATATAAAAATATAGTAAAACTTATAAAAAATATTCCCATCATGCATCCTCCAAGTTCTAATATATGCTGATGGTTGGTTGCGTTATACCATACGAATGCATTTAAAGGCTTGAATATTCTAAGTGATTCGATTTGGTACCTGACAGTGGTGCGAGGTGTGGCTATTAAATAATTTAAGCATTTAATTTTAAATTCAAAAATTTTGCCTTTATTATAACAATTAATATCATTAATCCCATTAATCAAAATCGAAGTGCGGCCTCGGTAGTCTAGTGTAAATGCACTAAATGTGGGTTCGAATCTCATGTAAAGCACGATCCTTGCACTCTTTCAAACTTATCTACTCCCCTAGTTTCTCATAAAAAAGATAAAAAAATAAAAAAAATTAATAATGATAATAATTTCATTCCTTAACCCCAACAACCTTATCCTTCCAATACTTACTCCCGCACAAAAGTTAGCGCATTACTGGCATTGTGGCTGCTATTATAGAACAAGCAAAAAAAAAAAGACAAAAGAAAAAGACACAGTTACACAATGCATCAGTGGCGCCAGCAAGCGGGCAATCGCGGTAATAGCGCAGACACACCAAATTTAGCGAAGCCCTCAACCATCTGTGTGATCGCTCCGGCAGAAAAATGTGAAACACAGATGGCGCTCTAAACAGTTAGAAGGTGTTGTTCCTAAGCAACACAAAATCAGGGTTGAAAAAAAGTTGTAAAAGTACACGCCGGTATTTAAAGCTTATAGATGTTGAGTGGATTTCGGCACCATACACATTTTTTATATCTTCGGAGTTTCTACGATCCTAAATTCAAACTCAAGTCTTATTTTGAATAATATTTTTTCAATATCGTGCAGTCCAGATTGTGATTGAAAGTATAAGGACTAGTCCTCCTAGAATATGACTGAACACAACATTTTTGAACATTTAAGGGGGGAAACCGGTTTAGATCGATCACTTATACTCTCTGCAGGGAGTTTTTTTCGTGCTTCTTGCCCCAGTGCGTGAGTCTTGATGTTGTTCTACAAAGGAGAGCATCTACAATTGTATGTCGCCTTCGAGTAGCAGATGGACTTATATACTGCTTCTATGTGTGAAAATAATACAAACTTAATAACCTAATAACCTTGACTATGGCGTTGAGACGGTCCAGAAACGAAACGCTAGTAGCCCGAATGTAACTTGCAGGTGTTTGGGCCCACTCGCGGACAATGACTTTTTTCAGCTTGCCGAGACTGGTGAACCTGATAGTTCGGACCTCGCTCCCCAAAATAGCCCAAAGAGAATAATCCATCGGATTCGCGTCTGGTGAATTCGAGAGCCATTGTGTGGACGTTATGAAATTCGGAACGTTGTTTTTTAACCATTCCTGGTTCACTGGAGCTTTGTGAGACGATGCCGAGTCCTGTTGAAATGTCCATGGCCTGCCACCGAAATTTTTATCTGTTCACGGCTTCAAAGCAACCTCCAGTATACTTTCCCGATAATATTTCGCATTTACCTTGACGCTAGGCTCGATGAAAACGATTGGAGAGCGCCCATCTGCGGTTACAGCGACTCAAACCGTTATCTGTGGCGGGTGCTGCCGCCTGGTTACTCAAATTCTCGTATGAACGAGCGGTCAAATGAAACCTATCGTTTTGGAAGTTAACGAATTGCTTAATTTGAAAAATTTTCTCCTCAGAAAACACAGTTTTCGGAATTTTACTGCTTTCGGCCAAGCGAAGTAACTCCTTCGTTCTCTCAAGTCTGACTTGTTGCTGCTTTGGTGTGAGATCATGCGCCGTTTGGATCTTGTAAGGCTCGACTTTGAGAGCATTTTTCAGTATGCGGCGGATACTGCGGTCAGTTATTTCAGTTCTTTCGCCATTTGATTGGCACTTCGTCGGGGGTTTCGCTCAAGTCACTTCTTCTCTTTTTGAACCATTTCACGTGACGTTGCAGACTTTTGATAACCGAATCTATGACGTTTCGCGATGCTATTGTACCACAATCATTGTCATAAGTAGTGGTGCGATAAACAAAAACTTTATTTACTTTAAGATGATCGAGCTCGCGAATAATCGCCGGTTATGATTTTCCAGTCAAATATAATGCAATCACACTAATACGTTTGAAATCCATCACTGATTTTCTTTTTTTCGCGTTTACTCTCGGCAAAATGTTTCCGCGTGCTTGTAAACAATACTCTGGACTGTCATTCAACCAACTAACAGACAGCTGATGCCCGTGCATCTGCTGCGCGAGCGGTCTGAAGTTGGTTCCACTTCGAGTGTTGGACCCTGTAATGCTGTAGATCATTTTAATAACTGCGTTCAGCAGCAGCTTGCAAATCTACACCTTCCGTAACCAAGCGACAACGCTCACAGATATCTCGTGTAGTAGAAGAAAAACGCTAGGCGAGAAAGCATTGGCAACAAACCAGACACCCTGGAGGCAAAAAAACTTTGAACTCTCTTACACAAGAATTCAAGGAACTTCTCAAAAACGAACGTAACTGTCAACTACAAAACTATCTCAGTAATCTCAAAAAAGCTCAAATATTTGCTCGTCACTTTACCCCACATGACATCGAAGCTTCTCTAATTAGTGCTCAAAAAGTTAAATACACCCTGGAGCTCATCCAACAGGTGGACCCATCCACGTTAGGGCTCGTCGTACCAGCGTTTCATAGTGGCTAAGTGTGATGCTTCACTATCAAAAATCGATTCGAAATCATCAAATCATTTTTTGAAAATTTTCACGAGTTAATTCCTTCTTTTGGGCGAGACGATCTTTTCAAATCACAGGAAAAAGAACAAATAACGGTCGTAAGTGAGAACGTTGTATGTAAGTTCATGCTAAAAAATACCAAATTTTCGATAAAAATACTGAATTATAGCTTAACGCGCGGAGTGTTGCAAAGGCACAAAATATAAAAGGCAACCCTCGTACAAATGTGTGGATAAATGGGAGAAAGTAAGTCGCATGAGTATTGAAAAAACAAAAAAATATTCTTATTTCTCTAGTAAACTTAACGTTTTGCTGCGAAAAAATAACTACGAGCGATGCTGCGCACTTGAAAGAGAAGACTTGCCGCTAAACTGCTGATGGTCGCTTGCCTTTGGCGCATGCCTACCTTTTCTATAACAGTGCTAGCCTCCTTATTTAATAGCTACACCTCGCAAGCACATATGTACGCATATAGAATACATATTTACGCTTCTCGTATTTCCTCGCAATTGGCAATGACATTTCTCGCGCTCCGGCAAGGCATTACATTAATTTATTTAAATTATCTCCATTGAGTTGGTCTGCATTTGTTACGGCCATAAATGCTACAATACAGTTACCACAGTGGGAGTGCGAGGGGACGACGTTTGAATGCACATGTTTTCGTAGCACACACATACATATCTATGTGTGCATGTACATATGTTGCAACGTCATGCATATGTATGGATGTGTAGAATGCAATAACGGCAATTTCACAGCACAATTTACATTTGCAAATGTGTTTAAATTGTTGCAATATTCCATGGCATTGTGTTTGGCCATGACTAAAGGACAAACAAAGGTGAATAGCAAATGTGTCGGCGTGTTTCGGGTGAGGGTGTCAAAGTTGTTGTTGTACATGTGTAGAAATCTATGTACATTTGTATAGGCGTGTGGCATGTTTGATATAAGCACTCACAATTTAACCGTGTTTTATTTTCCATTTCGCCAAATGCTCACTTTTTTTTTTGCATTTACTTTTGCTTTAATTTTTCCTTATGTGACCACTGACATTTGACAATTTACTTTTATGCCGCTCACCTGTAAAAGTTGCAACATTAAAATTTAACATTTAATTCCAATCCAAATAGTCAAACTATTGTAGTATAGGTAAGTGTGTATGTGTTGCACGCCAGCTCCTTTGTCGGTCTCTTGATATGCCGAAAAGTGCATGTGTTTGTGTGGGCGTCTACGTGTGCGCTGTTGCTGGCATAAGAATTCGTTTCTCTGGACTGTCAAAAGTTCGTCGCACGAATTGGTACTGATTTTGTTTCTGAATACAAATCTTTTTCCATTTGCCTTAGATTTACTATTATGCCACAAAGTCAAATATTTGTATGCCACATTGCTTCTACAGCACTGCAGGTTAGTCATTGCTTTGTAATTGTAATCAAGTGGCAATTTTAGAAAAATTATCTTATAAAAGAGTGTATTAAGGAAAAAATAACTTATTTCATATTTAAGTGAGACAAATGTGAAACTTTCTTTATGTGGCGAAAATACGCCGTACACCTTCTATGTTGATGAAGTGGTTGAATATTTCCACTGAATAATCCTAATTAGTGACCAGCAGCGTTTTACTATCACTGTCCTCGTGTGATGATGTCCTGCTTTTTTGCTTTTTTTTTTGTTTCCTTCCAAGTCAGATCCATTTATTGAGGTCCAAGTATAACACCAAATCCTTTATCTCGATGTCTGAGATCTCATTAATTTGCTATAAGAAAAGCTTACCGAAGGAGGGGAGTCGTGACCAAGCTAGCCCTGGACATTCACGTAAGTAGTGGAAAAGACTTTCCTTCACCGCTTCCGCTTCGCAGCTTCGGCAGATGGGATTGAAGGGGAGGTTGAGTCTGGCTGCATGGTCCCCTACTTTCCAATGACCTGAGTTATACTTTTATAAAAAAATAATGAACATTCCAAACCAAAATGAAAAATATTGGGCATGGGAATAAGTTTCTGTCTTTTCTTAGCCAAAGTTGCGAATTATTTAACACTTAAGGGGTTACATATGTCCTGCAACTCCAAAAATTCGCTAAAAGAAAAATTGTTTTTAGAAGGGATAATAGAAATAGATAATAGAAATAAATATAAAAAAATTGTACATTGTTTATTAGTACTTAAACTTTATAAGAAAAAGTATTTTAATTTTTCTTTACAAAAATTAGTATATAAAAAATCAGGCGACCCAAAGTAAAATGAAAACAAAGTTGATCCACGGTCTGCATTATTTTCCCTGGAAATGTTGATGGATCTGTAAAAAGTAAAAAAATTTGCTTAAAATAAAGTTGTAGTTATAGTCTGTCAAGCCGGATTTTTGAACTTCGAAAAATTTTGCAATTTACGGCATTTAAAAAAAAGCATGCGTTTTACGTCATAAATGTCAGACTTTAATTATGTTTATAAAATTTTTAAATAAAAATATCAAAATTCAAATATTTTGAAAAAAACTGCATCAAAAATTATTAAAAACTGTATGAGTTATCATGCAGGCCGTGCCGGAAAAAGTAGTTTCGAGATGAAGGAGTTTAAAGTTTGAGGTACAGGAGCGCGCGGACCGCTCTCTATCTAGTTAATAGGCTGTAGAAGCTATAATATTGGGAATTTCCGCATGAAAATTTCACAGTATATTCTTAAGATACAATACTTTCTTGTTTCTCAAAAGAAAATCGACTTTTTAAAATTCTGGGCATATGTATCCCTTAAAAAGCGCATTATATTATGTGAACTATGTGCCAGTGGAAGCTACAACTTTACTCCATCTTTCAGGCAGCATACGGAATCCTCTGACGAAAAATTCGAGTTCTTTTGACTTTATCCATTCATTGAGCTAGTTTGCGATGCTCTCGTAAGAAGTGAGCCAATAAGGGCGCACTGCATTGATCGGAACAGATGTTAATCCGAAGGTGCAATGTCTGGGAAATACGACGGATGGGGCAAAATTGCCCAATTCCGTCCTTCTAAATAATTCTGGACCGATTTAGCAACGTGTGGCCTGGCGTTATCATGCAGAAAAATCAGTTTGTCATGTGAACCATCCAATTTCGGTCGCTTTTCTTTGAGAGCTCGATTCAAACGCATTACCTGCAGTCGGTAACGATCGCCAGTGATAGCTTCATATGGTTTATGGGGTTCATAATAGATGACACCCTTCTGATCCTACCAGATGCACAAGACAACTTTTGAAGCATGAATATTTCTTTTCACTGTCGATGGACCTGGTTCATCTGGCTCACTCCAGCATTTTCGACGCTTTGATTATCATAATAGATCCATTTTCCATCGCTAGTGACGATGCGTTGCAAATAACCTTTTCTTTTCTGCCGTTCAAGGAGCATCTCACACAAATTCAAATCCATTTTTAAAACCTTAAAAAATCCAAAACTTGTGTAGAGATAAATTTAATCAAGACGGCGTATTTTTTATAAATGCCACGGAATGGAGATACAATTTTGGTAGGAATGTTAATCACAGATTTGCCAACCTACTAAAAAAAAAAAACAGAACTTAAATCAGTTGACTTAGCGCGTCACTTGGTGGTTGTTCTGGGAACTTTTTGATCAAGGTAGTACTACGAAAAGGTGCAGTATTATGGTGCATGTTTCTCAAAACAGCATGCTTGGTTCAAATTTGTATCTTCTCAAGCTAAAAATCTTCATGGGTTACCTCCCTCTCTTATGAAGTTGCACCATCTGTCAGTACCAGGAACCGGTCATTGACTCACTTGTCATGAGCTACTTAGTATCCACCAGTAAGTCAAACCCAGTATAAACGCATTGCTTTGGGTACTCGTATTTAATATTTGCATGTCCTTACAATGGAGATGGCAAAATACATACATGCACGGGGACAATCGCCACCTTTGCATTACCCTTCGTCCGTCTTTCGTCAGTCTCTACGGCTGAATATGCATATGCAGAAGGACTGTGGCTAATAACAATTAAAAATGCAAAATAAACGTGCTTGTATAAGGTGGCACCAAATTAATCATGCAATCCAATTTTCCAATCCAATTTTTGAATAACTATTTACTAAATAAAGAAGCAAATTTTCAGTAATGTATATTAAATCTTTATTTGGACTTCCAGTGCTCCCTACTGCCTGTTCGTTTACTGCAGCTGTCTAGTTAATTAATTAATTTATGAGATATTAAATAAAAAAAAAAACACTTACCTCTTAACAACCATCTTGGATTATCCACAAAATTATATTGTTACAGCTTCACTCATGATAAAATGACTGAAAACTGTGCAAAGAAAATCACGCAACAATAAAACAAAAGATATTTTTTAAGTTCTTCTTCGTCTGAAGCTTCACGCACTTTATAGTAAAAGTACTCTCAAGAATGTTTGGCCCTATATGCTGCAACAGTGGAACTTACCGAATATGCTACAACGATGAGTGGCCGAGGAGAAGAAGTCGTTAAACGCATTAAATCCCAAAGACTTCGATGGTTAGGACGCACTGCGCGCAAGGAAGACAGCCGCTCTCAAAACTCCTATTTAACAACAAACTTCTTAACGACCAGGGCCCGAGGACGCCCAAGGTTAACCTGGCTTGACCAAGACATAACCGACCTGAAAAAGCTACGAGTGAAGAGCTGAAAGTCTATTGCCATGAACCGTGCAGATGGGAAAAGGATTATGGACGAAGCTAAAGCTCACCCTGAGCTGTAATCGCTACATGATGATGATGATGATGAAGCGTACATTTTAAAATACCAAATGTCTGAAAGCACAAACAAATCGCAGCGGTTGCTGAGTACTTGTTTAAGAACATAGTTTTATTTTCGCTTCATTCTGCCTTATGCCTTTCGCGTGGAACAAAAAAAAAATAAAATGGGACTGGCAAAATGTGATGCTAGACTCCTAGCACATATTACATTATCTACAATGTAATGCTGCGGTGGCGATTAACTCCGGCAGACGCAAAATTCTATTTACGAAAAGACAAGAAAGCTCAAATTTAAAATATTTTTATTTCATTTTATTTAAGTACGCGCGTTGCTACGCCAACAACTAAAATAATTTTAAAGAAAAATCAGTACACAAATATTCAATTCATCCTAAAATTGTGACATTACAAAGTTGAGTTTCAATTCATTTTTTGTGCTTTGTTAACAGTCATTGCGAAAGCGGGTAGTACCGGGAACTGTAAACGTTTGAATTTGAATGGCATATCTGTCGGGATCATTGGGATACGTGGCAACAGTACGTCTTCACCTTTCAGTTTTCCATTCAAAATTGTTGCCTCGATAACATTGTTCATCATTTTCTTGACTGAGAGTCTTATTCCGTTGCAAAGTCGTGGTAGTTTCATGTTTCGAAGAAGAATGATGGGTACGCCAATTTTCAATGTAAGAACGTGCGGCGGCATGCCTGGAAAATCAAGCGAATTCAAGCATTCAGTTGGATAGTTGACAACCTCGTCTTGATACTCCACAGTGTCGATGGACTTATATGTTGTCGTTTCAGTGGGTACTCCATGCTGAATGGTGAAGTTGATGGTAGTATATATATAGTGAAGTATATCGATGTTTAGGGCTGCTAATATAGCACGCGTACTGAGCCACTGATGGTTTTTGTAGTTTTGTGCAATGTACTTTCAAGTCTTGGCAATTTCGCACAGCTCTCTAATGTCGTCGCCATAACAGCCTCTACATTTTCCGGTATAACCCGTTTGGAAACGCTAGCTAGCAATTGAACATGTCGTTTCGTTTCTTGTATGTGTGATTGAATTTTTGGATAGTTAAATGGTGGATCATCTTGATTAAAATATTCTTTCAATGTATCGTATGGAATGCTTCGCGTGAATGGTGGTTCAAATACGATATTTATATCATTCAAATTGATCAATTCCGTATAACTTGTGCAATTAAAGTTTATATCTGGTTTTTTATAAACTCTAAGTTCCATTGGCTCGTCAACATCGGTTCGATAGCGTAGCATTTTCTTGATGGCACAGTCGCGCTTTTCTTTGCTTTCATCAAACAACACTGACAACAAGATATTTTCCGAATGCGCATAATATGAATTATCTTTAATTACTTGATTGACAATTTTGCGTAAAACGAGAGATCGTGACCAACCAATGAACTTGAAAAATAATGCACTGCCGTACACGACAGAGCTGTAATACTTGATATTGAAGTACATTGGCACATAACATTTAATTATAAATTCAACCAGAATTCTTAAATTTGCATCTGGATTTTCCGTTGTCACATATAATCGAAATAATCTAGCGGCCTTGGTGAGCCTCCGAGAATGTACAATTTTCCCTGGTTTGATGTTAGCCAGATCCACCGGAACCACGCCGCTGGAAATTGCCATGTCGTATAAGTACTTCGAATCGGTGGAAAATTCAATTTTTTCTGGAGCAGGGGGCATATTTTGCAACTCAATTTTCTGGAAGCCGTCCACCACCTGAAAATATATAATAATAAAATAATTAAAAATGGTTGACAATTATAATAAATGAGTGATAGCAATAACTTACCGGAAGAGTTTCACAAGTTTCGATTTGACGGCTCAGTTTTCCGGTTGCCGATCTTAGTCCGGTGCTGGTTGATTTATCCAAAGCTTCAAACAAATGCCGAAACGGAAGTTCGTTGAAGTGTAGAAGGCAAACGAACCAATGCAATGGTCTTTTTAACAGCAATTCGAATCGTCGTATAATTCTACCGTGTGGGCCAGTGTTTGTTGGTTCACCGTCAGTGCATATTTCAATTAATGTATAATGCATCCAGTGATATATTTTTATCGTTGAAAAAACCATTTAATTTGGTTGTTTTGTATTCAGCGGTTTCATGTTCCAGTCTTACGTAACCAATCAATTCAGAAATGCGAAGCACTTCTTGTCTGCATTTCTCTTTTTCTGTGCGAACTTTCGATTTATCCATGATGAGCGGTTTCCCATGCTTATCTTTAATTTTAAAATCTTGTAAAAGAGTGGTTCCCAATGCTGATGCTACTCTGTCAGGCACACCAAATCTGTCACATACCAAGGCAAAGTTAAAACAATCGTATCTCTCTGTGTATTGTGAACTTGTGCTTCTATCTATATCTTCTTGAACCGGTCGCGGTGCGTATGTTGAATCATCGGGATCTTGGTATGTTGGCATTGATGACATAGACGTTGCTCCTTGCTCTTCAGTTTCTATCACAAATGCATCCATTGTTAGTCTTCTCTGATTATGTTGATCGTGCATGAACTCTTTGAGGCGTTCGGGAACCCAGCCGCATGCACATGGAGCTGCCTTCAAATCGCATTTACATATTCCAATGTAAAAAATTGTTTCCAGAGATTTTACATACTCTGTAAATTGTTGGGTGCTGTTTCTTCTCTTGATTCGCTCTTGATATTGTCAAGCAATTTATTCAATTTATTAAATACACTTTTTTCAGCATTATTTCCATACCAAGTTTTTCCCAAATTCCAATCAACTTATCTTGTACTTGAATAGTGAATGATTTATGGGAAAACTTTTTTTGTTCTGTTTTAGCACGTTCGCTTAAGGAAAAATAATATCTCAAGATATCCAGATGTGTTGGTTAAGATCAGTTAAATCAGTAGACACACCAAAAACAGTAACATCATGCTTGGGTATAAGAATCATTGGGTTTTCGATAGTTGTTGGATTCATTGTAAACTTTTTGGAATGGTCACTTCACTTATTATTTTTTTTGAAATATTTTTTTATCTGAAATTAGCACTTCACACTTTGAGTTCTTCATAACGACTTAATGCATTCACAAAAACTGTTGCGTTATATATGGTCTACGAGACGAGGTAATAAGAATGAAATGGTAATTTCAATTCCACCTGCTGTGTATTGTGGTTGCTTAAAAAAAACAACACAAGCAATTTTACGATCTGCAATTGTGTCACAGTGATATGTACCTTCATTGTTTAAAATGGTTGCGGTGCATTCCAGTGATACCTTAATTGTTGAAATGGTTGCAAAAAACGGGCATTTTTTAAGAAGGCCCCTACCCAAAAGTTCGACCCAAATTGGGGGTCATCAGAATTCGTTTTAGAGGTATGGTACCTTCGGCAAAGTTTCTTATTTTGATCCCTAGAATATGATTTTCACAGAGCAATAGGTGATTTTTTTGCCTCCCCACAAATCGACCCGGCTTAATACTTATATACCCATTTTTATAATAATCGGTCCAGTAGTTTTTGAGTTGATCGATGACATACAGACAAACATTTTTTTATATATAAAGAAGAAGATAGGGCTTTTAAAAATTATATCCACACAAATATTATTTAAATGTTCACTGTTGTTGAGAACTGCCTGACCGGTCTCATTTTGGAAAAAATACGGCCCAATGATGCCGCCGGCCCATAAACTGCACCAAACAGTCACTCTTTGTGGGTGCATTGTTTTTTCATTCGCCCAAATGCGGCAATTCTGATTATTGACGAATCCATTGAGGCGAAAATGTGCCTCATCACTGAAGATGATTTTTTTCGAAAATTGGTCATTCACTGTTGCCATTTCCTACCACGATTCTGACCATTGACGATACTTGAAATGGTCAGGAGGCTTTAGTTCTTGAGTGAATTGCACCTTGTAAGCGTGTAAATACAAGTGTTTATGCATAATGTTCTTCAACGACGAGCGAGAGAGGTGCAATGTTGGGCACGACGACGAGTTGAGGTGGACGGCTCTTCAGCCACACCAACGCGAACAGCAGCAACATTTTCTGCAGAACGAGCTGTACGAGCATCCACTGGTGTTTTCACATCTCCTACAGACCCGGTTTGCTCAAACTTTTGCACAATTTTTCCGATTGGTCGCACATTTGGACGATTAAATTTACCGAAATAATCACGAAATCCGCGATATGCATTTTGATTTGAACGCCAGTTTTCATAATAGGTTAGGTTAGGTTAGCCTGGTTGGCAATAAGCCGCGCATAGACCTTTTGGTCCCTAGCGATACCAGATGGAGACCGACCTCTATGAATACCTGAAGTAGACATCATGTAGGATGTCAGCGCTTTTAGCGAATCTAAGTAGGGCTGGGAGCTCCGCTTTAGAGACGTCTTCCAGACCCTCAAACAGTGGTGCTCCCAGGCATTTTAGTCGCGTTTTTAGTAATGCCGGACAAGCGCACAGAAGGTGTTCTAAAGTCTCCTCAACATCCTCTCTGCATTTCCTGCATTTGTCCGTGTTAGCAATCCCTATCTTGTACGCATATGCAGCCAGTAGATTGTGGCCTGTTAGCATACCTATGATAGTTCTGCATTCCTTTCGCGAGAGCGTAAGTACGAATGGAGTCAGTTTTTTGTCGTTAGTCCTACACATGACTTTTGCCGTTTTGCATGTGGTCAAGTTAGTCCACCTAGCTTCCACTTGCCTTTTCATGTGGTCGTCCATTTCGTTGTATATTGTGTTTAGCGGTTTTGGTATGTCGTTCTCTTGATCAAATGGTAGCCTCACAGCACTTTTTGCTATCTCATCTACTATTTCGTTCCCCATAATGCCTTTGTGACCAGGTACCCAGTAGATATGCAGCCTATTGTTTCCGGCTAGCCTTTCTATGGCCTCCCTGCTCCGTCGAACATTTTTGGACTTAATACAATATGAGCTTATTGCTCTTATTGCTGCTTGACTATCCACGTATATATTAATTGTTGAGTTCTTTCTTGTTCTAGAGTAGGCTAGCTCCGCGGCCTTCCCCACAGCAAAAACTTCCGCTTGGAAAATACTGCTGTGGTCTGGTAGCTTGATAGGCTGCCTTATTCCTAGTTTTGAGCAGTAAATACCTGCTCCCACTCCGTCTGGAGTTTTCGAGCCGTCTGTATAGATGTGAAAAGTTCTATGGCCAGGCTTCATGCCTTTGTGCCATCCCTCCTCTTCAATTGTAGTGCGAAACCTTCTCTCCCAATTAAAGTACGGAGTCATGTAGTCCGTGCCACCTGAGCTCCACTTTCCTATTGAGCTGTGACCGAAGGTTCTGCAGGTGAATACCCCCGCAGCCATTAGCCTCCTCGCGGATTTCGCTGCCAGGTTTTCCGCCATGAGGTCAATAGGTGGCATGCTGAGTATCTTCTCCAGTGCCGCCGTTGGAGTGGTTTTCATCGCTCCTGTTATGCACAGAGCAGCGAGGCGTTGAATCCTTTCTAGCGGCATTAAGTATGTCAGTTTTTTTGTCGCAGTCCACCATACTAAGGTTCCATACAGCAATATCGGTCTGACTACTGCTGTGTAGCACCAATGCATCAGAGAGGGTGATAGACCCCAAGTAACACCCAGCATTCTTTTACATGCGTACAAAGCATTACTGGCCTTCTTCACCCTCTCCTCGACGTTGTGCTTCCACAGCAATTTGCTGTCCAGTATTACTCCGAGGTACCTCGCATAGTCTTTGAGAAGTAGTTCGTTATTGCCCAGCTTCGGTAGGTTCCACGCCGGAACTTTGTACTTCCTGGTAAAAAGTACCATGTCCGTTTTTCCGGCGTTTATCCCTAGCCCTGCGCGGGATGTCCATTGGTGTATCGTTTTGTGAGTGTTGTTCATCACATTACTGATGGTGTCCAGGTACTTTCCCGTAACTATTATAGCTATGTCATCGGCATAAGCCACTAGTTTAGGTGCCCCTCCGTCAAGTTTCTTAAGAATTTCATTTGCTACAAGTAACCATAATAGCGGTGATAGTACCCCACCTTGCGGAGTACCTCTACCTGCATATTTGGTGACGCTCGCATCGTTCCATTCCGCTTTTATCTTTCTGCTAGCTAATAGCTGCCTTATCCATAGATAAACCGCGGGTTGCACGTTAAGTGACTCAATGCTGTTTAGAATAGCATCTTTTGTTACGTTGTTAAAGGCTCCTGATATATCTAGAAATACTCCTAGAGCATACTCCTTATATTCTAACGCCTTTTCTATGTTTAGTATAAGTGAGTGAAGTGCAGTTTCAGTGGATCTGCCTTTAGTGTAGGCATGCTGCGCCTTGGATAATTCGTCCGGCGCAATTGTGTCTCTAATGTATGTGTCTAAAATCTTCTCTAACGTTTTCAGGAGAAATGAGGTCAGACTAATGGGCCTGTACTCCTTTGAGTAAAGAGGGTTGCTTTTTCCCGCTTTTGGAATAAACACAACCCTCGCCTCTCTCCACAATACAGGAACGTAGCTGAACCTCAGGCATCCCCTGAATATCGTTTTTAACCATGGTACCACAAGATGGCTTACCTTTTGGAGCATGGCCGGGAAGATTCCATCCAGTCCTGGCGATTTGTATGGGTCGAAACTTTGTATAGCCCATTCTATTTTGTTGTTTGTAATTATGTTCGTCGGGATTTCGTGCACAATATCTCCTCTAGGTTCGAGATCTGCAGTGTCCGCACACCCTGGAAAGTGTGTACTGACTAGGTCTTCTAGAGAGTCCTCACAGCTGTCAGCCCACTCCCCGTTAGTTTTTCGTATTGTTCTTGGCATAGACGGATTCTTGGATAACAGTTTCCTAAGTCTAGCCACATCGTTAGTGCCTTCCATACTGCTACAGAAGTCTTTCCAAGATTCTCTCTTGGCTTTACGTATCTCTTTCTTGTATACTTTTAGCAGATCCTTATACTCTTTCCAACAGAACTCATCGTCAGCCACTTTTGCTAACCTATAGAATTCATGTACCCTACGCCTTTGTGCTCCTAATTCCCTGTTCCACCAAGGAGGCTTCACCTTGCGTCTATTACGTGTTGGAGGGCAGGATCTTTTAAAGGCTTTAACAAGCGTAGTTGTAAACAATTCAACCCCTTTCTCAAGCGCGATGTTTGTCTTGTATTTCCGGGGTATTATTGGTGTTTTTGATAGTATATCCCTATACAAGTCCCAGTTCGTATTCTTAGGATTTCTAAAGGATGTAAGCTTGTTTTTTGAGCGAAATATCACCTGAAAGCTTATGTATCTGTGATCAGAGAATGAGGGCCTACTCAATACTTCCCATTCCTGAACCATAACATGCCTGCTTGTGTAGAGTGTTAAATCGAGTACATTCTTCGAGGTTGGTCCCACATATGTTGGTTCCTCACCTCTATTAGCTATTTCTAGACTACTTTGAAGAATATAGGTAAATAGTGACTCACCTCGGTCGTTTATGTCTGCACTTCCCCAGACTGTGTGATGTGCGTTTGCGTCCGTCCCTACCACCAGAGCATGCTTCTTTCTGGCAGCTGTTTCTACCAGCTTCCGAAGTTCCGCTTGTGGTGCTTCCTCATCATGTGGCATATAGCAGGACCCAAAGAGTAGCGTCTCATCCTTGCAGCCCTCCAGCGCCACCACTGTCAGATCGTCTGAAGAGAGATTGTGATCAATATAAGAACATATACTTTTTTTGACTAATATCGCTGTTCTTACCTTATTTTTTACAATCGGGATGTATGTGTTGTAGTTTTGTGACTTTAGACCGGAGACTATGTTGCCCGACGCTATCCATGGTTCCTGGACTAGAGCCACATCGTAGCCGACTCCCTCTATGTTGAGCAGGAGCTCGGCTGAGGCGTTTTTACTTTTGTGGAGGTTTATCTGAAGGACTTTCAGCATCTAGCCTCAGTACCTCCTCGGGGTTGGATACTACCTCCAAGTCGCCCTTCTCCACTTCCTGTATATTGAGGGAGGCTTCCAGGATCTCTTCTATGCCGAGATCCTTTTCCACCTCCCCCGCAGCGAGCGTGTTGTGATTGTCGTCTGCCGGGTTGCGCTTTTTGAGGCGAAGGTGCACGCTACCAACTCCCCAGGCCATCCTCCCGAATCGCGCGTAAAGCAGGTCCTCTGCCGGCTTGTTGATTTGGATAATGTAATCCTGGCCACCATCAGCAGTTGTTGGTTTTGCCACGCTCAACACTTTCCAATCGTCTGTCGGCACGTCCGTGTTTTGACGTTGTAGTAGTCGCAGCGCATATTCCGGTTTTACCACTCGCGGAATGAAAACCTTTGCCTTCGGTATTGAGGGAATGCAGCTGCGATCAACGATTTCCAGTGATGCCCCCTCCCACAGGCCGCGAAGCGTTCTCACCGCTTCCTTTAGCCATGTGAGCGTGGGGTCATCCTTGCACTTTATTATTTTGACGCCGCTGAACCACCCTGCTCCGTCGAATGCTGGCATGGGTGCGTTCGGCTCCGCGTCCATTTTAGTAAACAAGGTTTCCAGTAGCTTCATCTCCACTACCTTCCACCGTTCCTGCGACATTCGCCCCAGCTGGTCGCTGCGGTCAGTGAGTGCCACTATGAGATGCCTCTTGGCAATTTCACTGGCCGCTACCGCTGCTTTCGACGTCGTAGGTCCTTCGTCTCCGTTTTTAGGTTTAGCCGTCTCGTGCCTGTGCTTCTGCTTTTTTGATGGCCCTGAGGCCTCACTATCCGCAGAACGCTGCCTCTTGATGGCTAGCTCTTCTTCGATTTTGTTCGCATATTTCGGGTTCGAGGCTGCGAACATTGGCTTTGCTGCGTAGAAGGCCCGGCCATTTTTGATCTCCTCTCTGGCCCAAGCCAACCGTTCCTCCTCTTGCTTCGTCAGGTTGGACTTGCTGCCAAATCGGTCACAAACTTTGACCGCAGCCTTGTATCGGGCTTTGGCCTTCAGCTTCTCTTTATCAGGCTTGATCCTTGGTCTGTTCTTGCTATCCGAAGCAGCACCACTGGACTTAGCCGGAGAACGCAGAAGAGCCTCTTCCTCAGCTGTATTGATGCTCCCGGCGCTTTCGTGGTCCGAGTCTTCGTTGACAACGGCACCTCCGCGCTGAAGAGCGTTCTGTGTGTGTTTGGCAGTGGGATTGCGACCACTGTAGCCTGCTCCCGCTACAATGGAAGTTTTGTTGCTTGATTTTTCATCTGTATTCATCTTTTTCGTACGACCACCTGCTCGACGAGGCGAGCGCAGTGGTCTATCTGTATAATGGGGAATTCAAAACGGTCCACCACGGCAGCGCCCCATACCGTGGCAAGGCCACAGTTACTTCCTAAGGCGGCCCGGTGTTAGGAAGGCGCCGTTGAAATACAGCCGGTCTGGTGAACCCCCTGGCTGCAAACCATCCAATGGGCACGGTGTCGCATAACACCCTGGATTAGGGGGTGGGCTAGGAGAGGAAATAGCGGGATGTGAGGGGTTTGGGGATGGCAAAGGGATCTTCGTCGGTACGGTGATCTTCGCATGGTGATTGGTTGGCCACCAGGTTCGCCGTAAGGCGCTTGCAGAAGTGCCATAGCGGCCATTTTGAATATTTTGACTTAAAATTTTTTTTTCAAAAACTTAAATATATAATAAAGATAAGAGTTTAAATAGATTTTATGTACGAGCAATATTTTGTTAGAAATAAAATCCGGAAAATAAGCCTGTTTTTTCCCTTGTCACAGTAGACTTCCCCCTTAAATATTTTCCAGATGAGATTCGAGAAAATTTTCTCTAGTTATGTTTTTTTAGGTTCACATTGAAATCTGATCAAGACAGCACCGATATGGCAAAATGGAAACGACGTCAGCTTCCATGCTGAAGGTAATAAATATCTTCCAGGCTACGGTTTTGTCAAAAGTAGAGAACAGGCTGCGCTTTTCAATCAGATATTACCTCACACACTCACACCCACACAGCGACATTAGTGACTTGCTTTGGCGTAGAAAGGCCGAATTCACACGAAATAAAGTGATTAGAGCTGCAATCAGCTGATTTAATATATTCTCGATTTTTGGTGGCTTGAATGTCAAAAAGATTTGATTTTTCTTATGTTGCTTCGTTTGTTTGTTTACATTCTGATTGAAATTGTCTTCGTAATTTTTCTTGCCATGGAATAAATTTAATGTTCATCAAGAAAGTAAAATGTTTTGCTTCTGGGACATTCTAATGTACGCACATTTTTCACTTTTTTTTTTGGTTTTTGGATATTTCTCTAAAATTTTTACTACTTGCATATCGAACATGAATAATTCTCAGCGGCTATGCAAAGCTTTGAACTTTTCTTCTAGAATCCGGTATTTTCCAAAGTCATGCCATTACCACCAATTCGTTAGTCTCAAGGCATCAAACGCAACCCTATGTAACCAAATACAAATCGCCATGCCGCCAGAGTAACCACTTTCTCTTAAGAAGCTGAATGCGTAATTCATGAAGCCCAATGAAATAGTTATAAGAAATAAAAGAACAAACAATCATTATGACTGACAACAACCATACGATTGTTACAGCGGACGTTTACAATAGTTAGAGCAACAACAACAAAGGTAGTCATAGTCGCCAATTATACATCTGCACATACACACACACAGTACACATCAATGTGGCAACAATGACAGTGGATACAAGAACAAATTGCAAACTGATGACTTCCAAGCAATTGCATGACAAACGTTTTTCCAATACTCACTATTAAGAAGACGTGAATACTTTTATACGCAGGCGCGCCACTAACTGCTGTCGTTTTCATGGCGCAATGCCATTGCTGCGTTGCCGAACAGCAAAAACTAGTAACCAATTTGTATGAAATAGCAGGAAAAACAGCAATAGCTCAAAATCCGAGTCAATGACATCGCCTCAAAGTCAAATTCAAAGCCAAAGTCAAAGTCAAGTCGAGAGAAATGGTTCCACTAACGAGACACTTGCATTGCTGTCAATCAGCGGCGAAATTCTCGGTAATTTAAATTTGTAAATGCGATTTATGCTGAGCTGATATGGAGAAGTTGGTTGGAAAGGACTAGGGCCAGGCGAATGTGTTCAAAGTGATAGGTACAAAAAAAAATTTACATGTTTTTTTTCTGTGCTTTTGGGTTTCCGATTGTCAAAGCAAGCTGATTATTTCTAAGGCAGATGAATGCGCTTTGACAGAAATAATTTAATTTTATATCATTTTGTGTGATTGGATTAGAAAATATAAACATAAATTTATACAAAATATTAATGAAAGTGCCCCACATGCAAGGTGGCGCAAAATGAATTTCCCTATCCGCAGATTTATACTTTTTGGAAATGGCGTCTTACGTCAGTCATATTTGACACTTGTGAACTAGACAGCTGCAGTATACAAACATACAGTATACAAACATACTTTTTTTCATGAGTTGGCAGCACTGTTAATAACATCTAGGCCAACTTTCATGTGAATGTCATTATCAGTAATATATTTACGCTTGTGTTTACCAAACGACCAAGAGTGCATTTTTCGATTTTTACAATGTCTGATTTGATTGAGCAGAGAAGTGCCATCAAATTTTGTTTGCGGAATGAAATTTCGGCTGCGGAAACGTTTAGCATGCAGAAGGCATTTGGTGATTTGACCATGTCGCAGAAAAATGTTTATAAGTGGTACAAAGACTTCAAAGAGGGTCGAGAACGTGTTGATGGCTTGGAGCGCTCCGGACGACCATCGACGTCAACAGATGACCAACACGTCAATAAAGTGAAGGAGTTAGTGCTCAAAAATCGTCGGTTGTCTGTTAAAGACCTTACTGATATGATCGGAATATCAGAAGGATCTGTGAAAACCGTTTTGAAAAACCATTTGGGCCTACGAAAAGTCAAATCTCGTTTGGTACCGAAAACTCTCAATTTCTTGGAAAAAAGTCGTCGCGTTGATGTGTGTGAAACAATGCTTTCAGACTATCAGGACAAGCTCAAATGCATCCTTATGGGAGATGAGACTTGGACCTATGCTTACGACCCTGAAACAACCGACCAATCAAGCGAATATCGTGCTAAAGGCGAAGCCTGACCGAAAAGAGCACGTCAAAGTCGTTCAAAAATAAAGGTCATGATGACAGTTTTTTTCGATTTTCGTGGTGTGGTGCACTATGAATTCCTTCCACCTGGCCAAACTGTTAATAAAGAATATTATTTGAGCGTTATGCGTCGTTTACGTGAAGCAATTCGTCCAAAAAGACCAGAATTATGGGCCAACAACTTTTGGTTTTTGCATCACGATAATGCACCGTCTCACACTGTACTCGTTCTTCGTGACCATTTCGCCAAAAAATCCACGCATATCGTTCCGCAACCACCGTATTCGCCTGATTTGGCTTAGTGTGACTTCTGGCTATTCCCAAAACTCAAGAGACCACTCCGGGGAACGCGTTTCGAGTCGATTGAGGAGATAAAAGCTGAATCGAAGAAGGTGCTGATGGCTATACCGGAAATGGACTATTTGTCATGTTTCGGGGATTGGAAAAATCGTTGGCATAAGTGTATTTCATCGAGAGGGGATTATTTTGAAGGGGATGAAATTGATTTACAAGAATAAATAAAGAGTTTTCATTTTACAACCAAATTCATCTTACTTTTTGCCCACAGTAGTACAAGCAATGGAGCGCGTAAAGATCGAAATAAAGACTTCCGTCACTCAAAATCATTTTTTGTTTCTTAACTAGTAAAAAAGTTATTCAAAAACCAGATTAGATGATTAATTTTTAACCATCTGCCAAACTTGCCGGATGCACTCTGCCTCAAGGGCATGGGTATGTCGACCTTGTTCTGACAAATTTGAGGCGAGAAGCTAAATCTAGCTAACTCATCTGCCTTACCTTCAATGTCAGTATGTCCGTGCGCCCAGAGTGGATTAATAGAAAAATACTGTGCAAGTATTTTTAATAATTTCTAACATTCCTTTACTGTCTTAGGCGAGTAAACGAAGATTTCGCTAACTGTGACTACACTTTTATTCAGCAATAAAAGGTTTTCTGCGATTGCCAAGATTTCGGCTTGGAGTAGGCTGCAATGATCAAGCAAGCGAGAGGATATATTGGCGGCTAGTTGTCTACAATAGATGAACTTTTAGGTCAATTGGCAATAAATGCAGCATAATATTATATTTCGAGCCGAAGTTGTAATTGTTTTGAGCGCCCCAGTAATACTGAGGCTAGCCGCTCTTTGAATACTATCTCGCCTCTTGATTGCCGTTTTCTTATCAAGGGTCAACCACCAGACCATTAGTGCATAGGTCATAACTGATCTGAAAAAGCCATATTGGGTTGGAGAAAAAGTTCATCAGGTTTTTATTTATTTTTTTCTTTTACAAACGATTTGCTTGCCTTGGGAACAGGTTAGGAATTCATTCGATAGAACTCTTTCTGCTCTGCTTGCCTTGGGAACAGGTTAGGAATTCATTCGATAGAACTCTTTCTGCTCTACAAAACTATGTAAATTGTTTTTTTTTTTTTTAATTATTTTATTTTTTATTAGTTTTGAGGCTTAGAGATGGAATAGGTAGGAGGCACAAATCAACATTTTCGACACCTGATCTTCTTTGCTTTTCAGCGAGTTCAAAAAGCAGCCTGGGACATTTGCGATGTGTATGGAAAAGGTATCATAGACGAGTCTACAGAATGGAACTGGTTTGGAAGATTCAGAACAGGGGACTTTGATGTCGATGATGCGTCCCGCAGCGGAAGGCCTGCTGAATTCGACGAAGAACATCTCAAATCACTTTCGAAGGGGAACGGTCGACAAATCAGTCGTGAATTGACGGAAAAAATGAACTGCAATTATAAAACGATTCTCAATCACCTTCGTTCAATGGGATTTATCGAAAAATCGGGAGCCTGGGTGCCTCACGAGCTCAACAAAAAAAAAACAAAGAAAGTCGCCTTCAAATTGCTTCTCAGCATCTCGCTCGCCATCGAGCAACACGCGGTCATAAACAGCGCTTTTTGTACCAAATCGTCTCGGGAGATGAGAAATGGTGCCTATACATCAATATGAGGCAAAGAAAGGAGTGGGTGGTTCCAGGAGATACGCCAAAGCCGAGAGTCAAGCCGGATCTTCATCCAAAGAACATCATGTTATGTGTTTGGTGGGACTGGGAGGGCAGGGTGCACTGGGAAATGCTCGAAAAGAATGCTACCGTCAACAAGCATGTGAATGTGGCTTTACGACCGAAAAGACCTGATCGACATGATCAAACCATTTTCCTTCATGACAACGCCTGGCCCCATGTTGTAATCGTCAAAGCAGCACTCCAAGAGCTCGATTGGGAGGTCCTTCAACATCCGTCGTGTTCTCTGGACCTTGCACCGACCGAATACCATCTTTTCCGCTCCCTGTCATACCATATGAAGGGCGTTACCTTCGATAACAAAAAGGTCCTTAAAAACTGGCTCAACAACTTCTTTGACTCCAGACCAGGCGATTTTTGGCGGAACGGCATCAACAAATTAGTCGAGAGGTGGGAAGAGGTTGCAAATAGCAACGGCGAATATATAATTCATTAACTTATTGATGTAATCATTGCTATTTGTTTAAATGAAAAGCCTTCGGTAAAAGCGCTACGGACTTATTCCCCAATTCAATATTTTGGGGGCTAAGCCTCATTTTAAGCATCCTGTTTTTACATGAGTAGAGCACCGTAGCAACCTTCTTCACTCTGTCCTGAACATTCAGTTTCCATGAAAGTTTCCTGTCAAGGGTTAAACTTATGTAGCTTACTTGTCACCGACCGGCAGAAAAGTTCCAATGAATGTCGGAAGCCAAAGGTCGGGAATTTTATACTTGCTTGTAAGCAACCATAGTTCAGCCTTGGTAGCATTGAGGCTTAAACCACTCGTTTAGCGCAGGTATCTATGTGTGTTTAAGGTACTTTGCATTAATACTACAGAGAATGTCTGGAAACTTCGACAGAAGTAAAGAAAGTGCGGAGTGCCTTCAAAATTCTCAAGAATGTTATTTCTCTACGAATATTTTCCAAAACAAGGTAAAGAAATTGGCGATTATGTATCTCTTTTATCGATATAGAACTCGTAGAAGAATTACAACCCAGTCTAAGGCGAATCTATCAAAGGTGGTATTGGTAAATCAGCTGATTTGTGTTTCTTCTTCGCCGTGTCCATGTGACTGTCAGCACAGAATGAAACAAGGCGAATTGATTCTTTGTTTTCTATTTTGCCAATACTTTACTTTGAAAATTAAACGAACAAAACATTGATGTTGGTCTAGTGACACCACTTTTTGCGCCTTGACTCCTGTATGACCTTGCCTACAATCCACAATTAATTCTTCACTTTACATTTTTGAAAACTCTGATTTCTGTCTAATATTCGAAGTCAAACTTTTTTTTTTTACTGACATTACGTATTTTTTTACGATTGCACAAATTTTATATTAATTATTTCTGAAAATTTTTAAACATTTTTTTTAGAGAAATCATTTTACATTTTATCTAAAACACAGCCACAAGCGTAATTGACTGGAGATGATAGCAAGTGCGGATATAGCAAGACATTACTTCATTGAGCGCACAGACCGTAAGAGTTTATACGCGCACCTCAAAGACCTTGTACAAACCGCGCAAGATGTAGCGGCTAAAGAACTGGAGCAACGCCGTCAAACGTTGCGACGCATGCTAGAGCATGAGGATAAGGTCTACGAAGAAGAATTTGCCAAAAAAGTCAAGTCACGCATTGACGAAGATATCCAAAAGCGCAAGAACATTTTGCTCAGGATCAAAGAGGAACGCAATCGCCAGGAGCAGACATTCCTGGAGCGGAAGAAAGTGCAGCAACAGTTCGAGAGTTGTTATGAGATACGTGAGGCGCTGCGTCACAAAGAAACCTTACAGGTGAAAGAAACACAACTTGAACAAATAATTGAGAAAGAGCGCGCTTACATGCGTGAGCGTCAACAGGATGAGTTTTGGCTTAAAGTTCGCGATGCCACTGCCCAGCAGTACGATCAGAGGCACGCGAATGAGAATCAAGTGAAATGTGATTTGAAACGCAATACGCGCTGTGTACTTGAAGAACAAATGAGAGACCACCAAAGAGAGATTGAGAGGCAACGTGAGTTGAAGCGTGAGGAAGCCAAGGAGTTGGCCAGAGTTATGGAGGAGATGCGGTTAGAAGATTTCGATCGCAAACGTTTAGGCCAACCTGCGAAAACGTTCATCTATCGCAAAGAACTGCTCGATATGATGGCGGAAAATAAGGCACGACGCGATGCTGAAGAGTGTGAGCGCGCAGAAGAGCACCGCGAACTGATGCGTCAAGTGGCGAAGGAGGAGCAAGAATGGAGCGCATCAGTGATGCAGCGTAAGCGTGCCGTCTACAATGCCACATTGGAATACCTCGACTATGTGCGACGCATGCGCAAATTGGAGGAGAGCGCGGAAAAGTTGCGAGACGCGCGCATTGATGATTTGCGGCATGTGGATATCTGCACAAAGAGCAACATACAGTGGGAGGCGAAACGCAAGGCGGAGATCGCCGCACTTTGCTATGCCGAGCTGCGACGTCAAATATGCGAAGAGTACGAGCGGCGATTACGTGACGTGCAAGAACAACGTGAGCAAAAGATCATCGAGAATCGCTTTGCTCGTCCGGAGAAGACACGCGCCGATATTATGGCCGAACGGTGGAAGATGCGCCAAGGATTGGATGAGCAATTGGCTGAAAATGCACGAATACAAGCCGAGGAGGAGGAAAAATATAATAACAGCTTGAAGTTGGCAATCAACGATTCCGAATTCTGTCGGCAATTGGCAGAGAAATATTTGAGTGCGGGTGTCGACTATTTGCCGCCGCACGCCAATTGGCTGATATTCGCGTGTCCACAAAAAGACTTTGTTGGCAAGCACGCGATGGAGGTGATGGAAGAAAAGGCGCCTGGTGATGGTAAATCTGATATCGTTGACACTTGCGTTAAGCCGTGCGGCTGCAATGTGCGCACTGGCATCGAATGTACGCAGCACAATTGGGCAATAATGAAGCGCGGACCAGACGCCGAAAGAAAACGAATAGAGCGCGAAACTTGCTAAAGTGCGGAATGGTTGCGAAACGTTTTTAAATATTTGCTCTTCTTTTTTTTCGGAGAAAATTACAAATTCAAAATTAAAAACAAAAAAAAAAATATAAATGCATTTTTAGAAATATAGACAAATTTTTTTATAATTCGTTTTTTTTATTTAGAAATTTTCGTAAAACAAAATTAGAAAAATATAAAACTCCGTAAACTTTGAAAACGAGTCTAAAAAATTGCATTGTATGGGCTATTAATATTTATAATCCGCAATACATGCACAAACCACCACCATTAGCGCTAATGGCTTCACATCTTCGAGCCATGCGTTATTTTGTGTTAATTTCTGCGTAAATTTCTGGAGGTAATCAGCTCCAAATCAGCAGAATTTGCCATGATAACTGTTTGCCTGTTTTGCTTAACTACTTAAATGTTGCCCCCACAATTTCAGAAGGGTTTGCATCAAGCGACTGCGCAGGCCAATCCAACAAACAAATCCCATTCTGCTGTTTCACTCTACTCGGTTTCTATGCTTGAGACCGTTCTTCTTCTTCTTAATTGGCGTGATAACCGCTTACGAGATTTTGGCCAAGTTCAACAAAGCGCGCCAGTCGTTTCTTTATCGTGCTAACCGGCGCCAGTTGGACAAACCAAGTGAAGCCAAGTCCTTCACCACCTGATCCTTTCAACGTAGATGAGGTCTTCCTTTTCCTCTACTACCACCAGCTGGTACCGCATCGAATACTTTCAAAGCCGAAGCGTTTGTATTCATTCGAGCGACATTACCCAGACAACGTAGCCGCTGGATCTTTATTCGCTGCGCTATGTCTATGTCGTCGTAAAGCTCATACAGCTCATCGTTCCATCTTCTGCGATATTCGCCGTTGCCAACGTGCAAAGGTCCAAAAATCTTGCGCAGAATATTTCTCCCAATCACTCCAAGCATCGCTTCATCGGATGTTGTCATCGTCCACGCTTTTGCCTTGGGACCATTGGCTATATAAAATCCAAGGTTGGCTAATTCATTCAAAATATTAGTAAAAAAAAAATTCAAATACTTTTTCCGAGAAGCAGTCCCAAACAGGAGCCTTGCAGCCCGGAATTAAAAACGAATTTTCTGACAGTATTGCTCGGAATTTTCTTTTGGACTTCAGCTACACGGAGGTCAGTTCCATAACGGTGTATTCTGCATTTTTAGAAACTCTCTGGTAAATTTGAAAATACGCATAGCAGCGTTATTTGATGAAATGTAAAATTTTCACTGAATAACGTATTTACTTGGCCTACAGAAACATTTTGTCTGTGGATCTCTAAAGTTAATTTTTTTCATAGACCATGTGAGTCATCTTCTCATCTGAAAATATATATTTTTGTCGCTCTTCCTCCCAATACTGGTACGCTTCAGCGAGGTTTCATCTGTGAGCGTTTGCAGAAATATCTTGAGGGGCCAACAGGACTTGAGGAGACTTTAGGCGAACAAGATTCACTGTCGACGCCTTTAGACTGATGGCCGAAATAGCGAACGAGGCCGTTAATAGAACAGGTGGGGCATTCGGCTCTATGAAATACTACATTGTCATAACGCTAGACATAAAGAACGCTTAAAACTCAGCAAATTCGACGCAAATTCTTTTAGCACTAAGTGGTCTTGGAGTGCCTTCGTACCTCTTTCGGATTATCCAGAGTTATTTCGATGGCAGAATCCTTGAATACGACACCGATGACGGACCTCAGAAATACATGGTGATGGGTGGTATACGGCAAGGCTCGGTTCTTGGCCGTATTATGTGGACGGCAATATACGATGGCATCCTCAAATACTCATGAATGCGACACTGGTGGGATACGTAAACGAAATTGCGCTGCTTGTAACGAGGAAACATGTCACTGATGTGGAACTCACCTGCAGCGATGTGATAGCGAGGATTGAGCGCTGGTTATAAAATGCCAAGCAGTGTAAAAAACTGAAGCAGTTTTGTTGAGCAAAAGGAAGAAGAGGTAAATGTTGGAGGTCTCAACATCCCGTTTAAACCGGATATACAGTACCCAGGGTTTACGATTGACTCGCGCAAGACCTTCAGAGAGCACGCGGTGAAAGTCAGTATGGAAAGCGTCGTATTTACAAATGCTCTAACACGGTTGCTGCCGAACATTCGGGAAGCCCAAGATGCAAAGAGGAGCCTTCTATCTACTGTGACAGACGCCATCCTGGTATATGCCGCTCCCATTTGGCGGGAGACGGGAAACAAGCCAGGCAGGTTTATAGAGTCAGCGCTTTGTGAGTAGCCTGTGCTTACCGGATAGTATCGGAAGATGCGATTTGTGTGATTATGGGAAGAACTCCACTGGATATCCGAGCACATAAACTAAACCGTCTCTATTCAAGGCAATCAGCAAAACCAACAAGAGACCAACGTTGGAACAGCGAATTGTGTTACTTATAGAATGGCAGCGAAGATGGGATCTTGCTCCTAATGGCCGCTGGACACACAAACTCATCATTATCTTGCTACGTGGTTACGACGAAGACACGGATAAGTGGATTACTATTCTCTCTGATGCTGAGCGGACACCGCTGCTTCCAGGATTATCTTCATAGGTTTATCTCTCCGCTATCCTATTTGCCCAGAAGAGTTTGAAGACTCGAGACGCGGTCTAAGGTTCGAAAGAGAACGTGCAGAGTTAGCCACGTTCTTTGGAATACAGCCAAGTGAACCAAATTTAACTGGCAGTATGTGCAATTCAAAACATTGCTGGGATGTAATTAACATGCATTTGCCAAGCAAGTATTGCATACGTTACACAAGCAGAACGAAGTAAGGCGAACAATAGAACTGTTTCAGTAATGGCAGCCAGAGCTAATTAATATCAACGCCCATCTGATCTCATCGAGCTTCCCGACAATGACTGAGGTGAACATGAAACAGTGCTCCAGAGGAGGTCGATCCAGACGTACCGATGCTTGAGTTAGCGACTCACGACCATATCAGACGCAGACAAGACGGTAATGCACATGGCATTACCGCAGAATTTCGAAGTTTCATCTGCTTCATAACGAAAGTAATGGAAACTATCAGCGACGTATAACCTCCATACGTCATAGGTAGAGAGCCTCGATGCAGGTTTCTTTTGATATCCACAATCACAACTCCACCGTCGATGTAGTGCAAATGCGGTCCCGGGGTGGAAGTCAGTCGAAGAGAAGAGGTCGGTTTTAGTGGAAGCATGCCCCACATATCATTGGCGCGACGACATCAATCGAATGTTTCTGATGTTTTTATTCTACCATAAAACCAAAAAAACCATGAGCCTTATGGTTTTCTAATAGTTTCCTTTATGGCCATTATTTATTCTCTGTACACCACACGCCATCTTTGTTCCACTTCGCTCAAGGGTTTCGCGCGAAGAACTCAGAAAACAATTTCATTATTTTTCTGCTAAATAATCCTTTTTCAAAACAATTACTTGAAGTAAAAGTTATAGAATTATAAGCCCACAAACTAGATAATTTAACAGTAAGTTAAGATTTTGATAAATTTCACACTTTGTTTCTGGTTTCACTCGCCAAGACATATGAGAAAAATAGTAGCACTTCCCAGGTATTTTGGGGTGCCACACCTTCCAGTTAATAATAATTTTTAGTGGTTCAATTTAGAATACAATTAATTGATAAAAATGTTTGCTTTCAAAATTATTTTCGCCCCTACAGAAACTGGCATCAGCTGATTACAAGTAAACGCCTCGACAGCTGTGGCACGCAATCATTTGCAACAAATTTGCTATAGCTGCCAAATTGGATGAGGAAATGCCTATCTAATGATGCCAACATTATTTATTTTATTTCAATAATTTATTCTAATTATAGGGCCATAGCTAGCGGCTGTTGGCTTTTGACTGGCCG
Organism: Anastrepha obliqua; assembly: GCF_027943255.1. Classification (NCBI taxonomy): domain Eukaryota; kingdom Metazoa; phylum Arthropoda; class Insecta; order Diptera; family Tephritidae; genus Anastrepha; species Anastrepha obliqua. The sequence continues at coordinate 137,517,899 of NC_072892.1, read as the reverse complement.
CCTGACGTGTGAGCGTCGACAGCTTCCGTGCTGGCGCTCAGTTAAGTTGCCACACGCAGCCGCACAGGCATTATGTACGGACGCAAGACTAGTGATTATAATGCATGAACAGTTAAATTGGTAACAACAACAATGACAGCGACAATGACAACCATAATAAAACAACATGCTTGCAATTTTCCGAATGACGTAAATGGACAAACCAAGGTCGGTGGCCTTGAGACATACGACCAGCGTACACCTTTTCCACGCTGCAACATATACTTATGCATACATAAGTACATATGTAGTGGTGCCAACACAGTGGCAAGTGGCAATATAATTAGCTTACATAATCATTTTGTTGCAAGGTAATTCCAGAAAAAAAGTTCTCACGTGAAAACGTTAATTAATTATTTCATATTACATACGCAAATAAAACAACCGGGGTCGTAGTTGACGTTGATCGAGATGAAGATTAAGATAAAGTTGGGAGTGAAATGAGAATTGCAGTTGCCATTGCAGCTGAAGCTTTTAAGGTAGATGAGTAATCAGTTGCTGTAATTTGTTGTGTGTTTTTCTTTCAGTCAAATAGAAAACCGGCATTTTTCTTTTTCAGCTTCCTTTACTTACTTTGTAGCCGCATTTTTGTTTTTTTTTTTATATCCTTGTTCACTCCGGTCGGTAGCATAGGGCCTCCACAAGACCCTTTCATCGTACACATTTCTGGGCTGTTCTTTTTGCGCCGTCCCATGAGATGTCGGCATCTGCTAGTTCACGCAACATCGACCTTCTTCAAGTAATCTTTGGCCAACCGCGACTTCTGCTCCCTTGCGGGTGCCAGTCCAATGTCATTCTCGCGATGCCGTCTGGTGGTTTTTTGAGCGTGTGATCTACCCATTGCCACTTTCTTCGTTTGATTTGCCATAGGATGGCGTCATCATTCGTTGATCTCCATAGCGCGTCATTGCTGATGGTGTTCACCAAGGTGAAGCCCAAGATAAACAAGACTGGCGTCATAAAAATGTTTTCGATAGCGCCATCTTTTTAATGAGTTAGTGCTTTGGAGTTACATCCCCTGCTGACTTCCAATGAAAGCTTGGTGACATGCGGTTCAATGGAAGCGAAGTTATTCCGTCTAAAGTGTCAGTATGTTTGTGTCATCGGTACAAAAATGAGTTTCGAGCAAAGAGCTAATATCAAATTTGGTTTTAAAATCGGTAAAACGTTTACCGAAACCACAGTTCATGAGTGGTTTACACGTTTCAGAGATGGTTGTGAGGACATAAATGGGTAATCACCGAAAATTCCATCGAAATTGTACCTAAATTTATCAAAAATTAACCGAAATCATAGCTGAAGTTCATGGAATCGGAGTTGAATATCTCCAAGACATCGATTTATCGCATTTTAACTGATTCTTTGGGATTACGAAAGGTCTATGCACGTTTCATTCCGTACAAGTTAACTGAGGTCGAAAAAATCTGCGAATTCAACATACGAAAGACCTCATTAAATAGGCGAGAAAAGACGAGAACTTCCTTTACAACATTGTAACTGGTGATGAAACGTGGTGTTTTCAACATGAATCTGAAACTAAGTGTCAAAGTGCCAAATGGAACGTCCCAAACGAGGCATCACCCAAAAAATCACGTTTAGAGAAGTCAAAAATCAAGTCGATGCTCATATATTTTTACGCTTCCAAGGGAATTGTCCACAATAAGTTCATACCAACGGGCCAAGCCCTTAATGCAATTTCTATCTTGGAACTTTGAAGCATTGCATCGCTTTCGTCGAATTGCCCCGAATACCGCAAAGGATAATGCACCATCTCATCGATCCACTCTTGTGACTGATTTTTTGACTAGAAATCGCAGTTTAACAATCTATCACTCACCGTATTCGCCTCATATGGCTCTCTGTGACTTCAACCCATTCGAAAAATTGCATTGGGCCATTAAAGGAAAACGTTTTGCGGCCGTAGAGGCCATCCAAAAGGCTTGTACCGACATCCTGAAGGACATTCCGGATTCCGGTCAATGACCTGAAACACTCTTTCGAAAAGCTTTTAGATGGCGCAAAACAGTGTTTCGTAGCCAGAGGAGACTATTTTGAATAAATAAACTCGAAGTTATCAAAACAAAGCTCCAGTCGTTTATATTGAAAACACATTTATTTAAAAAAAAAACGCGCACAGTAAATTTGTTATGCATACAAAGCTCTTTAAGTAATTGAATACAAATTTGGAACTTTCTATTCTTTAAATGGAATTTTATTGCTTTCTTATATCCAAAACTAGACAACTCTGCAGTTGCGAGAGAGATATTTGACTGCTCGAAGGAGAAGAAGAATAACAAATTTGGAAAAAAAAGTGTAAATAAACCGAAGAAATGTCACACACAAATAAAGCAGCCATAATTTTGAGTATAGGCCACTCTGCATGATAGATACGATGGGTAAAATCCTGAAGAAATTAATTTGCATGCGCCTGGAGCCGCACCTGGAAAAAGTGCCGGCTGGGCTATCTGAATACCAGTTCGTCTTCCGAAAAGATCGTTCAACTTTCGGCGCGGTCAGGAAAGTGACAAGCATGGCGTGCAAGGCCACTGAGGGTGACAGGTGGATGTATGGCGACAAAGAACTTGCTTCGGATCATAAGCAGATATCTGTCGGCCAGAGTACTTCTATACGATACAGATGAAGGCCCTAAGATATATGCAGTGACGGGCGGAATATCGCAGGGATCTGTACTGGGCCCGATCCTAAGGAATGTCCTATGTGATGGGGTACTGCGACTCTCAATCCCGAGAGAGGTGCAAACGATACGCAGACGGCATTGCGTTGACGATAGTTGCCGAGAAACGGGAGCAGTACTTATCACGAGCAGGAAAAAGTTATAAACGACCACGCTAAGCATTGGTGGGTATAAGGTCACACTACCGGCACTAAGATATCTGGGCGTTATGATAGATGCTCGTCTAAGTCTCAAGGAGCACAACAAAAAACCATGTGAAAAGGCAGCCATGGTGACGGCGGCACTGAAAAGAATTATGGCCAACATTGGTCATCCCACTCAGAGTAGGAGAAAAGAGACACCTGATTGACGAGAAGGAAACAGAAGCTTGTACGAAGAGCCATAATGGCCAGCTTGGCCCTGCGAAGCAATGCTTAAACGGCGGTACCGCAGAAAATAAAAGTTATAGAGGTCGAAGTATTGAGTCTCAACCGATCCTCTCGATTTGTTTCACGTCTGTGACCTGCTTAACACTCGCACAAGTAACACACAAATAATCCCCAGCACCAACAATGCAACCAGATGATAAAAAAAAAATGTAGAACTAAATAAAAATGACTGAATTATTGAACTGATTAAAAACAAAATGTATATTTTTCACAATTATAGGCAATAAGTTTTAATAAGAAGAGGCTAAAAAATATCAGGATAGAAGGAGGAACTAAAACTCCGACGGTAGAGAACAAAAAAATAGTAAATTAAGTTACGAAAATATTAATCTGGTCACACTGATCACTAATAGGGCTAGTGTGACGTCACGAAAATCAGCTGGTATTTTCAAACGCGCTGAGAGCAAAGCAATAGCAGTACGGCAGGTGCCCCCTTATTATTCTCTTCATCGTGGCATGAATGTATATCTATGCGGCCGTAGTGCCCGGTAACGAAGAAGCTACTAAAATTTGCCTCAGTCACAATTTAACATAGGAACACAATTGCGACGTTAGGGCACGCTTAGTTGCGTGCTGTCTAAGAGCGAACATTTTCCAATTTCTATAAGTTTCAATTAATTGATCTCATTTCAATTATTGTAAATAAGCAAACCTGTGCATTTCGCGATTATCCCTCAAACCCGCTTAAGAACCTTCTCAGAACTTTTTTCCATTGAAATTTCAGTTTCGTCGGCTAATTAGAAATGCAAACAGGTGAAATAGTAATAAAAAGCGCTGCCAATGAAGTTACATGCAAAGTCACACTCAAATGCAAACATCATTCAATTCTACCAATGAGTGACTTCCTGTAGGACACAATGTCATGACAGAGAATGGCAAAAAATGCCGGTCGGCAACATTTAGCACTTCCACAAATCGCGGAAGTGTCAAAGCCGTAAAACTACAATTGGCATTTAAAATTGGCAACCCATCCACCTAACCGCAAAACTATCAGCCATTCCAAGCATCTTTTCATTTACTCGTCCAAGTAACGAGATCAGTCAGACTCATTGTTTGGTGAGTTCGTCATTCCTGACATTACGCCAATCAACAAAATTGCCCTTTGGTATTATCCTGTGTATTGACAGCCATTGCCTCTATCGGTTTCTCTACTGTTGCGTTTTTGTTTTTGGTTTTATTATTGCTTATGCACTTTGTTGTGGGCGGACATTTAAGTGGACTTGGGCAAGTGAATGCGAAAATTATGCAAATAATGTCGCTGTGGTGCTGCGCCTGCAACAGCGATAACAGTATTTGGCTACTTAGCGGTAAATGCAGGGACGATTGACCAGATTTTGTATAGATTTGAAGCGGATTATAAACGATGACAATTGCATTTAAGCAGCGAAGGGCAATAGTGGAACTGTCTAGCATAGCGCACCTCTGAGCTATACATACCTACATATCTACATACACACGGAGGCACACATAAAATGTTGGCTGATTACTGCTGCTGTTACAAAATGTTACTAGTTCGAGTCTAGGTGAAGGATAGATGCAGTTTTTCGACTTGAATAAATGTGAGGGGGGAAAGGTCAGAAGGTGTGCTTAATCTGGACGGTAAATATCGCCTGACAAATAAATCAATCTGGCAGAAAACATCAACTGTGTATGAATAGGTTATTGTGTGTGGAGAGACTGAAGATAGCGGAAGCATTACTTAAGCTTCCGGGTAAGCTCATTTTCTGCTTTCTTAACTGGTGACGAATTTCAAGCGCAACTCCTTGAAAGAATGAATGAAATTGTGGTTTGCAGTATACATTATAATGGAAGTTTCTTTACTTGTAGGTAGGTAGGTTTGGCAGCCGCATCGCACATAGAGACAACGATGCCACTTAGACCACGGAATGGGTCCGTTGTGAGCCGCGGGGGCTGGGCTACATTTCCCTTTCCATATTGAACCATCCTGAGCTTTTGACAAAGCGTAAAAGGTTGTTGATACCTAAAGTGTATAGATTATCTATATTCGTTAAGAAGTAGGATTTTAAAAATCGGTTTCTGCTTCTGGCTAGAGCCGGGCATGTGCAAAAAAGGTGTTGAATTGTTTCCAATTCCTCCTCATTTCTGCAGCTACGACAGAAATCATGCGTGTATACGCCTAATCTCCTTGCATGATTTCCTATGAGACAATGTCCTGTGAGGGCCCCTACTAAGGTCCTGATTTGAAGTCTACTCAGTTTTATAATACTCTTGGACAGACGTAAATTTAGCCTTGGCCATATTTACCTAGCAATTTCGCAGGTGTTAGTGCTAATCCATCTCTGATTTTGCAGAATTGATTAGTGCGTCCTTAATGAGAAGCTTACAAGTTGCGAGAGGTATCTCCATAAAATTACTTATGCCTGGCATACAGGTACCTTCCCTTGCAAGCTGGTCTGCCATACAATTCCCTGGTATATCTCTGTGGCCTGGGACCCAGCATAATATTATACGATATTGTTTGGCCATCTCATTTAGAGATTGGCGACAACGTAAGACACTCCTTGATGTTGTTTGGAATGCATCCAGGGCTCGTAGGGCAGCTTGGCTGTCTGATAGAATGCAGATATCCGTTGAAGATATTCTGTTTATCTTTAACCATTTTAAGGCTTCATGAATAGCGTTTATTTCCGCTTGAAAAACGCTACAGTGATCGGGTAATTTAAAGGATTCACTAATAAAAAGCTCTTCGCAAAATAACCCTGATCCTACACCGGTGTCCATTTTGGATCCGTCCGTGTAGATCTTAACGGGTGTGTTGGGTGTTGGATCTTCTTCAAGCCATTCCAGTCTAGAAGGGATTTTCATTAGGAAATTCCTTTCGAAGCAAAGAATGGGAGGGTGATAATCACAGTCACTGGGTATATCCGTGTAGGAGTCTAAAATGGTTGAATGTCCATGTGTGACAGTTCTCCATTGTGAGCTCGCTTTGAGCCTTAAAGCGGCTTTACTTGTATGGAGAATGTAAATTGTAGACTTTCCGAGTGCAAACCAGCTGACTGCAATGCGGTGACATTATGGCATTCAAACGGTCGAAAAACGTTCACTGTTTATTCTGGAAAATGCGCCTTTTAAAAATCAAGAAATCACTGAAATGTTTGGAGTAACATCTACCATCTTTTCAGAACATCATCCATCATCATACATATCAGATGATGAGCACAAAGATGAATGCCAAGAACAACCACACTTCTTTAGAAGCAGCAGCTCGCTGCGTATTCATGATAGGTCGGACTCAGGAGGCAATAATAGGAATAAGCTTATGAACCGGAGAGCTTAGCCAATTGGAGTTTTGGGTTAATGAATGAAAAATAGAGATAAACATAAAAATAGACTCATGGTACGCTTTCTTTGCATGAAAATTCAAGCAATTGGACCCAATACAGTAACGAAATCAACAGCGAAATAGTGATTCCAATTATTCCGTCCTGTTAGGTCAATGTTTGAAAATGTTGATCATAAAAATTGTCAAGCCAAATAAAATGAAAAATAAAATCTTAACATACAAATCTTAAAAGAATAAAACAGTTGAAATTCCTTTAAGCATCACTAAAGTATTCGGTTATTGTTTGCTCAACCGGCGTCGGTATTTATATATGTACATATGCATGTATGTACAATACATATGTATGGTATGTGCTTGGTAGCAAAATAATTATTAGAGAGCAACTTTGTAAGAAGAGAACGCAAATAAACAAAATAAAAAGATTCTCCTAAAAGTATGCAACGCTTTTCGCGTAACTCAATGTGATGATAAAAGTACTTGTTTGAAACTCGCATACACTAAATTACAACAAAAACATGAGATTTCGTTTTTTTTATGTTTGTATGAAAAAAAAATAAAGAAAAGAAAAAAGAAATATTTTGTTTGTTTGTCTATGGCAAATGCCAAATTTCACATCTCTGCACATACACAGCTTCATATAATGAATGCTCCACGCATTTTTATATGGAAGAAAACACCGCGTCCGACAACTGACAGCAAAAAATTGTAAAAAATCAAGGTGATTTTTGAATCACTTGAGAGTTGCACTTTAATCAGAATTTTCCAAAAAAATTCAAGTACGCAGTTTTAAAGGCCATTAAATTTTAGTCTAAAAACATTCAAGTTTCAAGTGATTTACAAATTGCGTTGATTTTTGACAATTTTTTTGCTGCCGATGGTCAGCTGGAGTGTTTCCTTTCAAAATTTCGAGTATTCGAAGCTAATTCACAAGACCACTAATAAAAAAATGTTCATGAATCAACACAATTTTTCACCAACTGTAGGCCTGTACTTTGTTATATAAAAATTCAACACTTGAAATGTTGTAAATATGTTGTTATAAATTCTGATCAAAGAGTTTTGATGAAACTTTGTAGAATATTTGTTCTCTTTTATTTTGAATTTGCAAAAAGTTTAAAACTCAAATTTTAATGGCTGTTGTAGCAGAATGGGTTGATGAGCAACTACCATTCGGGATTCACAGAGAGAATAAATCTCAGTGAAACACCAAAATTAAGAAAATATTTTTCTAATAGCGGTCGCCCCTCGGCAGGCAATGGCAAACCTCCGAGTGTATTTCTGCCATGAAAAAGCTCTTCATAAAAATATCTGCCGTTCGGAGTCGGCGAGAAACTGTCGAATATATATATGTGACCTGGTCTACGAAAAGGTACCTTACGTGCGAAAACATGTTTTCGAGAAAACAGCGGTTAAAGTTTAAACTTCTAAAAACCCTTGTAACTTTTTTAAATAATAATATTTTGCAATCCGGTTTGGCTTATTTTCTTCAGCATAAATCAAAGTATCAATAAAATCACAGAAGCAGTGAAAACCATTTTTTTTATATATATATAAATAAGGAAAAGTTAATGCAAATCGCAGAAATCATGACAAAAAAATCAGTCTTTTTCGTATTTGTACTTTTCTTTTTTTTACTTTTAACAAACTTTTAAACAAATTATGACTTTCTGGTTTTCACCATTTTAAAGAGCCTTTCACACACTATTCGAATCAACAAAAAAGTGAAAAATGATTTTTTGACACGTAAGGTACCTTTTCATAGACCAGGTCACATATATGTAGCAGAATGAACCATATTTTCATAAAAAAGTATTAAAATTAAAAAAGGAAAAATTTAAAGATTTACTAAGGAAAAAATGTATAGATATTGTACACAAATTACTGACTAATCATTTTTCATAAAATTTTAAAATGTTTTAGCTTTTTTACTATGAATTTCTTTATCTGTTGATTGCATTTCTTTGTGTACGGATACTTTTTCTGGCAAGTGTATATCAAATTTGCAAAGTTCAGACAACGTAATGCTGCAAAAGAAACAGATTTTGTACCATTTGCCTATAATGAAATTACGAAATATCAAGAAACTGCTTAATATACGAGAGTTGCCGTTTTTATTTAGTGCCCAATAATTAAAACATAGTAAAATATTAATAAAGTCTTAAAAATTTACTTTAGTAAACAAATAAAAATTTATAAAAATGGCTTTATTGTTTGTCAAACTTTTCTCCTTGGCAGTAAATACACTCTGCATTCGCTTGAACTAATTTTCGAAGCTCATTTGCCCAAAGTACACTCAGAAGTGGATACCTCCAAAACGAGCTGGTTAAAGGCTTCAGCAGCGTCTTTAAATAGTAAAAACCAATTATTGGTTGCCAAATCAGTAAAGCAAGGCGGATAACCGATAAATTCGACCTTTTGAATGCTCAAAGTGCTCAAAGAACTCTCTTGTGTCAGCCGATACGTGAGAGTTCGCATTGTCTTGGTGAAGGATGATTCGTCTTCGGCGGTACGTTTTCCTTAATTCCTCGAAAACTTCTGGCAAACAAATGGGTGTGTACCACTAAGAATTGATCGTTTCAAGTTTAAAGTTTCTCTAGTGGTGCAGTTGCGACATGACTAGATTTAAAAAAAAAAATCGGTCGACCATTTGCTTTGTGGTACTTCTTCCGCGAACGACATTTGTTGGATTAAGCTTCGCTTGGAATACTCATACTGTCGATTGCTGTTTTGTTTCCTGTTACGATGGCATAGATGTGCCTTGAACTACCGCGGCTAAATTGTTTCAACATTTTTTTACACCAGTCGAGTTTTTGGGCAACAGGCGGCATTCAATGAGAACAAATCTGGTTGAGTACCAAATGTTCATGTAATATTGCATGTATGCTGGCTCCACTAATGTCCAATGATAACTCTATCTCACGATATGTTACATGACGACGCACAGCATAAATTGTTTCTGGCTCAACCACCGTTTTTGAACGGCCCTCGCGAAATTGATCCTGCAAAGATCGACGGCTACGTTAAAACTCATTGTAGCAGCGTTTCACAGTCGCTAAGTGTGATGCTTCAACGTCGGTAGTCGAAGTAAGTTGATCAATGCACTGCTGTCTCGTTAATCCACATCGAAAATCGTTATAAATCATCACACGAAAATTTTCCCGAGCAAATTCCATCTTTTGGGCGAGATGAATTTTTCAACTCACTGAAGAAAGAACAAAAAAAACTCGTTAAATGTAAGTTTATGCTGGAAAATACTAAAATTTTCAATGCAAATATTAATATTGTCGGTCAGAGCGCTTCCCAGCGAGCCAATTTTTTGCAATAGTATTTTCTTCTATACAAAATATGCCTGTATTCAATAACAGACGGGTCGAACAATGAGTTTTTTTTTTTTTTAAACTGCACTGCCAGCACCAACTGCAGAGTAAACATTTCAGAATAGGAGTAATCTTTAACTTGCTCAGAAAATATACATATCTATTTTTTCTATATTCCATTCAAACAAACACACAGTCAAGGTTTTTAAAAATGTTCTAATGATATTTTGCTGTACTTGTAGGTGGCGCAAAATTAATCATCCAATTCTTGTTTTGAATAATGTTGTTACTAAATAAAATATATATACATATTTGGCGCGTACACCCTTTTTGGGTGTTTGGCCAAGCTCCTCCTCCTATTTGTGGTGTGCGTCTTGCTGTTGTTCCACAAAGGGAGCGACCTACAGTTTCAAGCCGACTCCGAACGGCAGATATTTTTATGAGGAGCTTTTTGATGGCAGAAATACACTCGGAGGTTTGCCATTGCATGCCGAGGAGCGACCGTTATTAGAAAAATGTGTTTTCTTAATTTTGGTGTTTCACCGAGATTCGAACCTACGTTCCCTCTGTGAATTCCGAATAGTAGTCACGCACCAACCCATTCGGCTACGGCGGCCGCTTACTAAATAAAAACAAAAAAATAATTTTGAGTGGACGAAGGCTTTATTTTGGCCTTTACGAGATCCATTGCTTGTCTATTTGTGCAGCCCGCAATCCCAAAAACGTATACATACATAAATTTTTTAACATTTTTCGATAAATTTTCTATGTTTGACCTTGAGCCTACCTTAAATTAGACTCTGCCAGGAAAAACGGACAATCATTTCGACGAAATGAACAAAATTAGTTTTTAAATTTTTAGCAAGTTAGGATTTGATTTCACCCCTTAAGGCCTTATGGGATTATATACACTTAGAAGGCCGAAAAAAAGCGAATTTTCCAGAATTTTTTCTGAGAAAACTTTTAAATTTATTGGTCTAAAAATTTGTACACATATTACGTTATCTTTGAACTGTATTTTAAGACTTAGAATTAGTAAAAATATTTATATGGAAAGGAGCTACAGCTGATCTCCAGGAGCTCCTCTCAAAAAAGACGTTTTGCGGTGACCACTATATCTCTCAACTGGATCCTCTGAAATTAAAAAACCAAACAGATTTCGTTAAAGTAATGTTAAATCTAGTAATTCATTGAAGGAATACGCAAAATAAATTTTTTTTTTTGACAAAATGGCGGTTTCTCAGAAAAAAAAGTAGATTTTTGACCCAAATTTCGGTATTAAATTGTTTATAAAAAAAAATATTTATCGGTGAGAAAACATCTTCGATTAATTACAAAAAAATACATTTAATAAGCTCGTGTTAAAATTTGAGACTAACTGGCTTAGCTGATTTCGAGTAATCTTGGTCACCGACTTTGAAAACAACGTTTTGAGAAAAACGCGCTGCCGCTTCGAAATAATATTATAAAATAAAAAATATAATCGGTTTCTTAAAAATTCTAACTGTATATAAGCGACTATAGTACAGACGCCGCAGCTGAATGCGTTGGTGCGTGACTCGGGAGTGCGTAGGTTTCAATCTCCGTGCATGAGCATAAAAAAAAAAAATTTTTTTAATAGCAGTCGCCTCTCAGAGTTCTGCCATGAAAAAGCTCCTCATAAAGAACCTTTTCCGCGACATGGAACTGTAGGTCCGTGCATTTGCGGAAAAACATGAAGGTACACATCATAAATAGGAGGATTAGCTTGGCCAAACCCATAGCAGAGGGGTACGCGAAGGGTTGCTTTTTTTTATAGTACAAATGGATTAAAGGTTGCTTACTTGAAACTTTGTGAACTGTAAATAAAGGAAAACGGACTTTAAACTCTTTAAATTTTAATTTTAAACGTTTAAAGTTTAAGCTGAAACAGCTGAATTCAAGCTTTGCAAGCAGAACTTTGGTAGTTTGCTGATGGATGTATGCCTTAAATGCAGGTGTTTCGGCAGAAAGGATGAAACACCACCGACATCTTCCTGGGATACCTTATTGCGATCCAGCTCCCACATTGCTTAATAAGCAATTATTGTTTTTTTTTTTGGCAATTCTCTTATGAAAAATAGCTTCCAAGTAGTTTGAGTGCCAATCGTTCATCGAAGAGCGCTACTTCAGCACGTTCGCATGCAAATTGATTCGAATTAGTTGCGCCTAATTGGAATGCCTGTAATCACAAGCTCCGCCAACCAGTCAACATGTCTAGCAGGTAGGCAGCAGTAATATTCTCAGCATTTCTCCATGCGTATTTTCAGCTGAGCAAGTTTATATAGCCCAACGCCTTACTTGGTACCTGATTGTCTGCAAACGGACGCGCGGTCGGTTGGTTGGTAAATAAAAAATGACAAATTTCGTATCGTTTTCTAATGCCCTTTTTAAAATGCAATTTGCGCGCTGAGCACTTACGACTTCCTTCAATATGACTTGCCAGCGGGTGCAGTGTTGATTATGACCATGGCGGGGCCTTGGCTATTAGTGGAGCAGTGCTTGTGGCAGCTGGTCCCACAATGTGCGCCTGCTTGCTATTCTTGCAAGTGTGAACGGAAAATTTGTTGCAACGGCACTGATGCAACAACGCCTTTTCCGTGTTGTCCGGCGTTCTTGATTAATGAACGTAATTTCTCTTTGTGTATAATCTGTTGTGTGTTGGCAGAGTCGCTAAACCGGGTGAAGCACGTACTTTTCCAACGCTGGGAGCTTATATCTTTTTCTAAGTGAATGCACAAAAGGGCAACTTACTGTTCAACACGCAGTCTTTCGATTTGCTGCCACTGATGCGGTGTCAGAATTTATTGGTAAATCCGGCGGACGCGTTATGCCAATGGGTGTGAGTGGGAATGTTTTAGTTTTACCAGCACACACACACATGCACACTCCTTTATAACTGTTTAAGCCGCTCTGCAAACGAGCTTGAATGATTTGCTTTGTTAACTCATTGACCAGCCGCCACTCGAGTGACTTTCATTCTAACCAGCCTGGCAATAACAAAAAGCAACAACTTTCTTTGCTTATGAAATTACCGATGGGAGTGTTGGTGGGTAAGAAGGTGTAACATCTATACCAGGTGATTGCATAATTTATGAGAAAGTAACAGACAGTTAGTTATACAGGATGCATTGGCCGGTGCAGGAAGCATTCGTGGTGAAGCAATATAAAGCAACGGTTTTTATACTCCTAAGTACGTACGTACATACATACATGCATACATATATATATTTGCGCAGAAAACTGAAAGTTATAATAGTTTGGGGGAAAGTCGACAATTGGAGACGAAATTCAGAGAATTAAATGAAATTATTGTAGAAAAAATATTATTTAAAAATGCGTATAAGTTTAAAAAAGAAATAATACATTCTGCCAAAAAAATGTCGGGAATTGCTCATTTAAAGAGATGCATGGCAGCTCGACTCGTTCAAAGAGAGTTGAATTTCTTGCAAAAAATTCATCGGAAAAAGGTGGCTGAAGACATGCTTGAGCAAGTGATTTCGGATCCAACGTTTACCCAGCATCATTACAGGTGATCAGACGAGGGTATATGAGTTTATCATGCAACCCAGTCAACAGGCGGCTGAATGGCGCTATCCACATGAGCCAAACCCCAAAAAACCACATCAAAGTCGGTCAAAAGTGAAAGTTTTGCTACTCATGCTACACTTTTCTTTGATTATCCTGGTGTTGTGCACTCCGAATTTATTCCAAATGGTTCTACGGTAAATGAAGAAAATTATTTGGAAGTTATGCGACTTTGAGAGAGAATGTGTGTGTCCAATTTGTGGAAAGAAAACTCATGGATTTTGCACCATGATAGGGCACCGTCTGACAAGTCTTATATTGTGAACACCTTTTGGAGCAAAAACTCGACAACCACCGTATGCACCGGATTTAGCCCCTGTGACATTTTCTTTTTCCCAAAACTTAAATTGCCACTACGCGGACGCCGCTTTGAGTCGTTAGAGGCCATTAAGAAGAATTCGCTGATTGAGCTGAAGAAAATCTCTTTAAACGCGTTTAAAAGATGCTTTGATGACTGGTCTAATCGTTGCTTCGAATGGAGCTTATTTGGAAGGCGACAAAATAAATTTTGATGGTTAAACATTTATTTTGCGTTTTAATGAACAATCCCCGATACTTCTTTGTCAGAATATTAACGTAAATATAAACGCTTTTTATTTTCCAGATTGAAAAACTGCATGTGTGTGAGTTTTATCATCGATTAAAAAAAAAGAAAAAGATTTTTTGAGCTTAGAAAACTACTCTTGACATTTACCAACAACATCTAAGGCACTTGGGTAAACATCGCAAATGTTTTTGGTACTTTTTGGTTTTTGTTTTTCTTTTTTGTATTGCTGCATGTCTATGCCTAAGAACACTGCGAAGCATTTTCTCTGTAGCTCTCCGGCGTTTGCTAGAGTGACTTCAAACCAATTTTTCTTACCATCCATATTGTATCTATCCTGTCTTCGTGACTGAGTGCTTGGACTAGTTCAACCCCTCACAAATCTAATCTATAGGGTCCGGCACTCGAAGTGTAATCAATTAAAATGGTCGTAAATTTATTTTAGAAAATTACATTTATTCAATTTAAAGTACAAAATGTACGAAAATAATACAAAATTAAGAATCAATTTACTCCTGCTCGATATGACCACCTTTTGCCTTGATTATGGCCTTGAGATGGTCCCGAAACGAATCGCAAGCTACCCGAATGTGACTTGCAGGTATTTTGGCCCACTCGCGGACAATGGCTTGTTTCAGCGCGTCGAGACTGGTGAGTCTTTTAGCTCGGACTTTGCTATCCAAAATGGCCCAAAGAGAATAATCCATCGGATTCGTGTCTGGTGAATTTGAGACCCATTGTGGTTCACCATTCTTGATTCACTCGAGCTTTGTGAGACGGTGCCGAGTCCTGTTGAAACGTTCATGGTCTGTCACCGAAATGTTTGACTGGCTACGGCTTCCGAGCAACCTCCAGAATTCTTTCCCGATAATATTTCGCATTTACATTCATGTCAGGCTCGATGGAGATTGGATTGGAGAGCGCTCATCTGCGGTTACAGCGGCCCAAGCCATTACCTGTGGCCGTTGCGGCCCCTTGGTAACTAATCGATGACTCAAATTCTCGTATGAATGATCGGTCAAATAAATCCTATCGTTTTGGGAGTTTAAGAATGGCTCAATTTGAAAAATTTTCTTCTCAGAAAGCACAATGTTCGAAAATTTAAAAAAAAAATACCAGTCTAACGGTTAGACTTGAAAGAAGTGAAACCTTCCGTAAAACAAACTGAGAGAGAATAAGACGAAAGCAGCATTAGGAGGGGGATAATTATAGGATCATTATAATATTGCTATAAAGTTCATATTTTATTTTCTTCATTTTATCATTATTCATCCTCAATGTTTTCAATTTCAACAAATGATACGAGTGGCTTATGATAGATAAAATATGATACAAATGCTTTGGTTTCGATGTTGTCAAAAAAAATACCCAAACGGACCGAAGAAACAGACTTACAAATTTCTTCCATTTTCGTCTACTTGTATTCATATAATTTTTATAATTTATGTCTCTTCCCACCAAAGCTAAATGTATTAGTATATTTTTTCTTGTATTTATTCAAGGCTGAAATCCAAAAAACTGTTTTCAATAAATAATCAGAAATGTCCTACAATGCAAATTTCAAAAAAAAAAAAAATTTTATTTCTTGTGATTCGAACCAAGAATTTTGGATCGGAAGCTCACATTGCTAGCCGCTCAGCAATCGCGCCATACTGTCGGTGTTGGCCTAAAAGTTATTTAGTTCGTCGCTACGTTTATATGTAATTCGTTTCACTTTTTCCCAAATCACTCCCAACGATTCTAAAGAAGTTTTCACTTCAAAAATTAATGTACGAAATATTTATACCGATTCACTTAAACTGACTTTCAGTATCTAAACCAAAAATAGAAAAGCCAAAAAACTGTTTTCAATAAATAATCAGAAATGTCTTACAATGCAAATTTCAAAAAAAAAAATTCCATTTTCGTCTACATGTATTCATATAAAAATTTATGGCTCTTCCCACCAAAGCTAAATGTATTAGTATATTTTTTCTTGTATTTATTCAAGGCTGAAATCCCGGCGGTACTGCAATACCGGGTCAACCCGTGGCAGAGGCGGAGCAAGCCCATAAAACACTCCGCGCATTTCCAAAAATTAGTTTAACATTTGTTGTCCTTCGATGGAGGATCTATCAGATGTTAAGCTGATAGGAACAGATACCACACTACCTACTTCAATAGATTTTCTAATAAACCTTTTGAGAATTTACACGCTCACAAAAATTAATGTACGAAATATTTATACCGATTCACTTAAACTGACTTTCAGTATCTAAACCAAAAAACTGTTCAATAAATAATCAGAAATGTCCTACAATGCAAATTTCAAAAAAAAAATTCCATTTTCGTCTACATGTATTCATATAAAAATTTATGGCTCTTCCCACCAAAGCTAAATGTATTAGTATATTTTTTCTTGTATTTATTCAAAGCCGAAATCCCGGCGGTACTGCAATACCGGGTCAACCCGTGGCAGAGAAGGAGCAAGCCCCTAAAACACTCCGCCCATTTCCAAAAATCAGTTTCACATTTGTTGTCCTCCGATGGAGGATCTATCAGATGTTAAGCTGATAACCACACTACCTAGTCAATACATTTTAAATAATAAACCTAATAAAACTTTTGAGAATTACACGCTCACAAAAATTATTTATATCAACATATAATATAACGCTTCGTAACTAAATAACTTTTAGGCCAGCGACGACAGCATGGCGCGGTAGCCGAGCGACTAGCAATGTGAGCTTCCGATCCAAAATCCTTGGTTCAAATCACAAGAAAAAATAAAAGTTATTTTTATTTATTTCGTCGCTACTTTTATATCAACATATAATATAACGCTTCGTAGCCAAGTTGGTCGCTTTTTTCGTTTCACTTTTCCTCAAATCACTCCCAACGATTCTAAAGAAGTTTTCACTTCAAAAAAAATTTCGGCTAAGCGAAACAAGTCCATCACTCTCTCAAGTCTGATTTGTTTCTGCTTTGGTGTGAGACCATGCGCCTTTTGGATCCGGTAAGGCTTGACTTTGTGATCATTTCACAGTATGCGGTGGATGCTATGGACAGATATTTTCAGTTCTTTCGCCATTTGATTGGTACTTCTTCGGGGATTTCGCTCAAGTCACTTCTTCACTTTTTCAACCATTTCACGTGAGGTTGCAGTCTTTTGATGAGCACCTCCATGACGTTTCGCGTTGCTACTAGTATCATTGTAACTAGAAATGGTGCGATGAACAAAAAATTTATTTACTTTAAGGTGCTCGAGCTCACGAAAAATCGCTGGTTGTGCTGCAATCACGCCATTACGTTAGAAATGCATTACTGTCTTTCTTTTTTCGTGTTTACTCTCGGCAAAATGCTTCCGCCCACTTCTAAACAATACTCTGGTCTCTCATTAGCCAACAAACAGACAGCTGATATCCATCCATCAGCTGCGTGAGTGGTCTGAAGTTGGTTCAACTTCGAATGCCGGACTGAAATTATGAATATTGAAAGCCTGATGAAATGTTTAAATTTTTTTACAAATTTTTGAGTTTTTCGTTATATGGTTTTTATTGTACTTGGTACTATCTTTTATAAAAAACAAAAAATAGTGGAGAGTTAAAAGTTAACTGGGTACGAGAATCTGCATGTTGGTTTGGAGTATATTCCCAACCTGCAATGCCCAGTTAGAAGTTCTGTGTCTGAATTCTGAAATTATTTTTATTTAACTCCATATAAATCCATTGAATCTGTTAAGATTACTTTTCCGAGTACTTTTGTCCTGTTCCGCAGACACCTGTCCCTGCATCTTCCTCGATGAGGGATTCAAATAAAAAAAAAATTATTTCGGCACACTCCCGGGATCTCGGAATTAGAAAATAAGCTGCCGAAATTTCCGGGATAAATGAAATCCGGAAATATTCCTCTCCTATATATGCGTACATATAAAATTAGCCACCATACCACCATGCAACATGTTGCATACGCTATAATTTACTTTTAAACGATACAATGCCGTTACATAACATTAGCGCAACTCATTAGCCACATTGCCACAAATGTGGTCCCTCCATTAGGTAACGTGAGCCACGAAAAGGTCATTAACTAGGCTTCAAATCGTCTTGCACATGGCCAAATAGCAAGTGATAAAATTACGGTATACAGTCAGCAACACAACAACAGCAATACAACAACAACAACAACCACACAAATTACAAACAAACACAACTCTTTATCACCATTTATTGCTGGGAAACGAATGTTGTAACGAATATCCTTTATTGAAATTTAAACCAAATCAGAGTCAAGCTTATGAGTAGCAATAAATGGTGGCAGTAAAGAGTAAACAAAAACGCAAATAGCTGAAGCAACTTCAACTTGCATTTGTTGTAGACTTTTATTGCTGTGCATTTTTATGAGCATTGTTCGTGTAAATATGCCTTTTTTGACTTTTATGGCGCGGTCACCCGGCCCCGGCCCCGTCCCCGTCCCCAGCTCCAGCCCTCCTGGTGATGGCGATTAATGTTTTGTATGATTGGAAATGGCAAATGGTAAAGACAAATGCGCTTACGCTTATCAGAATGACTGCCGGAAGATTCAAAACATTACTTAGTCAATTCCATACAAATTAACGGTATAATATTTACTGAAAAATTCATACGCCCACCCTGTAGAGAAGGTTGAACTGGAAAAAGTGATAGGTTAATGTAAATTTAGCTGATGCGGTATAGATTCTTATATGAAAAAAAAGTCAGAGAAAGGTTTTTGCATTCTCCGCGAAGGCAGTCACCTGGCATAGTGCGGGGCTTAGCCGTTAGTCATTAATCCGACCAGACCTTATTGTAATGTGGTCGTTTAAATAAAGGGTGATCAGATTGGAGGTATATTTTCCAATACGGGTGTTTTTGACAGATCACAAGTGACTACTACTAAAGACATACTTTTTTTCAGTATTCATTGAAATTTCATGATGGAAAGACCTAAGACTCAACAACGCTTACAAACTGTACAATTTTATTACGAAAATGGACGCTCTGCGAAAAGTTTCTACCGCGCGCTCAGACCAATTTATGGTGTACATAACCGGCCTACCGAACGCACTATTCGGCAAACCATCGGCTATTTGAGAATAATTTTACATTATTGGATAATACTCGACCGATTAGACCACGTACAACGCGAAGTAAAAATAATATAACGGCTGTAAATGAGAGTATTGCTGAAGCGCAGGAAGAATCCATTCGGCGCCGATCTCCACAACTTGGCCTATCTTAGGGCACTACTTGGGCGATTTTACTTACAAAGAACTTGGTTTTAAAGCATATAAAATGCGCAAGTCCGAGATTTGAAGTCGGCTGATCTTCCAAAGCGTGATAATTTCAGTCGTTGGACACTTGAAAAACTCGCCGAATATCCGAATTTTGTTCAGCGATGAGGCCCACGCTTGGTTTAATGGCTACGCCAATAAGCAAAATTGCCATATTTGGGCTGAAGAGCGACCCGAAGCCATTCAAGAAAGCCATTCTCTTCTTCTTAATTGGCGCTATAACCGCTTACGCGATTTTGGCCGAGTTCAACAAAGCGCGCCAGTCGTTTCTTTCTCGTGCTAACCGGCGCCAGTTGGACACACCAAGTGAAGCCAAGTCCTTCTCCACCTGATCTTTCCAACGCAGAGGAGGCCGCCCTCTTCTTCTGCTACCACCAGCTGGTACCGCATCGAATACTTTCAAAGCCGGAGCGTTTGTATCCATTCGGACGACATGACCCAGCCAACGTAGCCGCTGGATCTTTATTCGCTGCGCTATGTCTATGTCGTCATTACATCCATTAAAAACAACCATTTTGTGCGGGCTATGGCTCTGGGGATCATCGGCCCATATTTCTGCAAAGACGACACTGGTGGCAACGTAACAGTGAATGCGCCAATGTAAGCAAAAGTGAATGGCGAACGCTATCGCGCCATGATAAACAACTGCTTAATGCCGTGATGTCGCAGAATGAAGTGCGTGATCTCCACAACATTTGGTTCCAACAGAACGGCGCTTCTTGTCATACAGCCCGTAAAATAATGGATTTACTGCGTCCCGCCTCGGTAAGGAATTTAACTCTCGTCTCGGACCAAGACCACCAAGATCGTGTAATATCACACCTTTGGACTTTTATTTGTGGAGGTTTGTTAAGTCTAAATGCTTTGTGGATAAACCAACTTCGATTGAGGCATTGGAGCCAACATAACTGAAGTTATTCACAAGATACCCACCGAAGTCCACCAGCGAGTCATTCAAAATTGGTGTTTACGGATGGCCGAATTACGGCGCAGTTGCGGCCAACAATTGAAAACGATTATCTTTGAAGAATAAATGTCATGCATGGTTATACACAAAAATAATCAAGCTTGCCCAATAAATTTGAATTTTCGTGGTTTTATTTCAATTTAAAATACGATATCTTTAAAGTGATCACCCTTTACATTCCAATAGTGAGCGAGTGCACTCCGTGTCTATGGTTTTTTTGTAGCGCAGAAAGCATTTTTTCTATTAGCGGTCACTCCTTGGCAGGCAATGGCAAACCTCCGTGTATATTTTCATCACGAAAAAGTTTCTCATAAAAATCCATCTGCCCTTCGGAGTCCATATAAAACTGGCATTAGGTCACCACACTTGTGTGGTAACGTCAAAACTCTGGACCGATATTGGATTTTAAATGATGGTTTGTAAAATACGGAAGACTTCCCTTTAAAATGCATTACCCCTCGCTGCGGTAAACAATTCAGATTAGCCATAACCTTCGGTAGCATTAGAGTTGCTTTTTTGCTTCGCCAGAAAAATGTTAATGTGTGTCAAAATTCGTACTTTTGAGCCTCGCAGAAATGTTTCGACTGAAATCCATTGAAAATTACTCAAAATAGTTGGAAAATAGAATAATATGTGATGGACTGTGAGTTTTTATTTCTTGTACTGAAACGAAGCGCTAGTTTATTCACTGGAAGCCCAACTTCCCCAAAAAATTGTTGTTTCGATGTTTATAGGAATGTACATTTTCACTGAATTCCTAGTCTAAGAGAGCAGTTAATCACTTAGGACATGCAGTGTGTACGATCTCATCTCTCTTGCCAGGGTTACGAAATGCCTGGAAGGGCACCAGTTTGAAATCAAATTCCCTGCAGGGTTCGCGTATATCGGCTCTCATGTGTATACGAGTATGTAAGTATCTAAAATATATGTATGTATGTATGTAAGTATGTAAGTATGTAAGTGTGTATGTATGTGTGTATGCTGAAACACATCTGTATGCAAGCATTCATATTTGTTTTATATATTTGTACAGTGTGCGAGCATGAGTTTGAGATGCTGTTATCTTGCCTAAGTTAATATGCAGTGAAAGATGTGCGTATGTATGTGTGTATGCATGCAGTGGCAATTAATCATTTGTTGCTGATTAATAGCTAACACACTTTATGATGCATAATTTTAATATTCCTGTGAAGCTTCTTATCATATTTGACTTGAAGCGATTGTTTTTCACGAAGACTATTTATAAATAGAAAGGAATTTGAAATTGAAGAACCAGAAGGTATTTGTGCATGCTTTTATAAGTATAAGTGCGTTTTGTATAATTTTCACTTAATTTCTGTTTGTTTTATTTTATTGGCTAGATTAATTTATGAAACCAATATTGAAAGTGCGCTGCCCAATCCATAAGAAGGGTGATCCTGCGATCTGTGCCAATTACCGTGGAATTAGTCTTCTAAATATCGCCTATAAGGTTCTAGCGGGTGTATTGAGTGAAAGACGGAAGTCCAACATCAACCGACTGATTGAACCTTATCAGTGTGGCTTTAGGCATGGAAAATCCACAATCGACTAAATATTCACAATACGTCAAATCTTGGAAAGGGAACCTATGAAAGGGAATCGACACCCACCATCTTTTCGTCGACTTCAAAACTGCATTCGACAGTACGAAAGGAAGTTACCCATGTGCCACGAGGTCTGTAAGGGCCTATCCAAGTCGTTTGATACCAAACGAGATTTTAGACAGGGTGACTCGCTGTCGTGCAATCTCTTTAACATGATTGTGCGAGCCGCAAAACTTAATTGCTAAAGCACAATTTTTTATAAGATTGTACAATTGTTGGTGTATACCGATGCTATTGACATCATCGTCCTTAACAACCGAGCTGTTAGTTCTGCCTTCTCCACACCGGATAAAGAGGCAAAGCGAATGGGTCTGGTGATGAACGAGGACAAAACGAAGTACCTCCTGTCATCACACAAACAGTCGGCGCACACGTCACTGTTGACAGTTATGATTTCGAGGTTGTAAAAGACTTCGTATACTTAGGAACCAGCATTAACACCGATAACAATGTCAGCCTTGAAATCCAACGTAAAATCTCTCTTGCCAACAAGTGCTACTTTGGACTAAGTAGACAAATGAGTAGTAAAGTCCTCTATCGACGAACAAAATTAACACTCTACAAGGCTCTCATCATGCCCGTCCTAACGTATGGCGAGGAAGGTTAGAAGATGACAACATCCGATGATGCGACGCTTGCAGTGTTCGAGAGAAAGATTCTGCGTAAGATTTTTGGACCTTTGCACGTTGCAACGGCGAATATCGCATGCGATGGAACGATGAGCTGTATGAGCTTTACGACGACATAGACATAGCGTAGCGAATAAAGATCTAGCGGCTACGTTGGCTGGGTCATGTCGTCCGAATGGATACAAGCGCTCCGGCTCTGAGAGTATTCGATGCGGTACCAGCTGGGGGGTAGCAGAAGAAGATGAAAGCCTTCTCTGTGTTGGAAAGATCAGGTGGAGAAGGACTTGGCTTGACTTGGTGTGTCCAACTGGCGCCGGTTAGCACGTGAAAGAAACGATTGGCGCGCTTCGTTAAATTGGGCCAAAATCGCTAATTAAGAAGCAGAAGAATATTGAATTAAAAATTTTGTATTTAATTCTAAAAGCATAGAGTACTCGCATAGGAACTTATTTTTGCGTAATATTTTAGTTGAGCATGAAATTTTTTCAGATATATTTGGAAGACTTCGTTTCTACTCTTATTTGAAGCATAAGGTTGCGCTTTCAATTTTTGCATCTAAAGTAAGCCTGAGCTGTTTTACTCCTTACTCTCCAAATTAAGGATAATTCTCGTTTAGAACATGACCTAGTAACAAAAATCAAAGAGAGGCTGGACGCAGTTGAGTACACAATGGGAGTATTTCCGTATATTCAGCTTTTGACAACGCGAGCATTGACTCTAGATCTACAAGATTGCAGACCGCGGCAAGAAACTGCCCTTTGTATTATGACAGAGGTGTAGAAAATCCCTCAGAGCGCGGTGTTCTCATCTCTCTTGTGGTGTTCGCTACTGGACTCGCTATTAACAGAAACAAAAGACTTCGTTCACATACAAACTTACGCACAAACTTGTGCACTTTATTTCTAATTTTCGTAAACCCGTGACGTGATGAGCAACTGTGGACCACAGAATAGCGTTCAACGTACAAAACTACTTGCCCTAACCACTATTAATTTATACCAAACATATCGTCATTTCTTTTATAAAACTAAAGGCCATGCTACAAAAGGGCTTTTCAATAAGAGGTGTTAGAGAGGTAAAAGATCAATGGTTTCGTTGCTTGTGTGGCACGTAGCGCCACATCAATACCAGACAATTCATTTTCGAAAAAGTAAGGTCCAATGACTCCGCGGGACCATAAACTGCACTAAACAGTCACACGTTGAGGATAGAGAGGCTTTTCAACAATAACTCTTGGATTTTCTGAGACCCAAATCCGACAATTTTGGGCCTCATCACTCAAGATGATTTTTCGATGGAATTCCGGATCATTTTCATGCATTTCAAGGACCCAATCAGCAAAGACACAACGTTGTTGATGATCGGTTGGCTTGAGTTCTTGTGTTAACTGGACTTTATAAGCCTTAAGACTCGAATCTTTATGCAAAATACGGTGTCATGACGTTTGTGGAAGGCCTTATTCTAAAGAACGACGAGGAATGGACAAGCCTGGGTTTTCTTCAACACTTTCGGCTACAATGCGACGGCTATTTTCGGCTGTTCTTGAGCGACGTGCACGGGTTTATTCTTCACATCACTAACTTGTCTCAGCAGCTCGAATTTTTTCACCAATTTCTGTATTGTGGTCCGACAAGGTGCTTCACGATGACCCAAAAATGTTCGAATTTTGAAATCACCAAGAGACTTGGCGGCTCCTAAACCACTCAGGCTAAAAAGCTCACTGTATTTAGAGCTCTGGAAACAGGGTAGATAGTCAAGGTAGATAGGAGAAAAGTATCAGAGAAGGGGATAGGAAAGAATAGAGACAAAGAATGGAGATAGTTAGTCCTCTGAGAATTTTCCAGATTCTTTGGAAAATCTGTAAATATCCTCCAGTTTTAGATGATGATTTAGAATGAATATTACTCATTCTCCCGACATCGGAACCCAAAACTCGTAGCCGTGCAGGGAGACTCACAGAGAAAGTGCTCAGTGTTATCCGCCTTCTCCAAGCACAACACGCACATTGGGTTATCAATGGTGGTCATATGTTGACGCCACGGATTGTGTACTGTAATAATACCGACCATTAACCGAATGTCTTTCCTACCAAGTTTTAGTAGAAAGTTTGACAGTTTTCTGTTCGGATTTGTCACAAAACACATTGCAGTTCTGCAGTGTTCTAGACCGGACCATTGCTCTTTATGTAGATTGCCTACATAATCGCTGATCCACTTCATGATTCCTGCGGAACTGATTCCGATTATTGGCTCTGGCCCCTGTGGGGTAACTGCTGATCCACGGGAGTGTCCTGGAATCCATATAAGTACATGCCTGTTTTGTCTTGTGACAGAATTAAGCTTCTTCTTACATTCTTTGAGGTTTGCTTCGCGTTCTTCAGGGCCTGCAGCCTGACTGTCACTGAAAACTCCAATCTGTTTCCCGCTCCATCTTCTCTCGATTATCCATTCGGCTACTTTCAGGATGAGAAAAACTTCCGTTTGGAAAACAGTTGCCATTTCCCCCAAAACATAGTGATACTTATTACTATCATTTAACTACCATCCGGCTCCAGACCCTATTTCATTCTTGGACCCATCAGTAAAGAAAATATCCGTCAAACCTCCCTGAATGCATTCTGGATTGCTTCATTGCTCACGCAATGGAAATCTGACATAAAATTTCCGTCCAAATGAAACTATGGGTATCAGATCGTCTTGAGGTGACAAAAACATTGGATACTGCTCAGATAACATCTTCAAGATTTTTCTGTTATATATATATAAATATAATTGGCGCGTACACCCTTTTTGGGTGTTTGGTCGAGCTCCTCCTCCTATTTGTGGTGTGCGTCTAAATGTTGTTCCACAAATGGAGGGACCAACAGTTTTAAGCCGATTCCGAACGGCAGATATTTTTTATGAGGAGCTTTTTCATGGCAGAAATACACTCGGAGGTTTGCCATTGCCTTTCGAGGGGCGACCGCTATTAGAAAAATGCTTTTCTTAATCTTGGTGTTTCACCGAGATTCGAACCAACGTTCTCTCTGTGAATTCCGAATGGTAGTCACGCACCAACCCATTCGGCTACGGCGGCCATTGACCCTCCCAAAAATTTGGACCTGGACGGTGCTGTCAATTTTGGCACTTCTATTTATCTGAAACACAAAAACCAAAAAATTATTAAACAGTATGGCTGTAGCTAAGTGCCGTGCTAGAATAAAGAAACACATTTGACAAATTGGCGTGGTTTTGAATTTGGCGCTCTAAAAATAGGGGTTTTTTCAGTTGATTAATAAAAAAAAACGAAATAAATGAAATAATAATATGATTCTAGTACAGGCGATAGCCATTGATGTTGTGAACAACATATAAAAATTTCAGACGATTCGGTCGAATACTTTTCTTTGTTTGACAACACCAGGTAGAAAAAAGTCGTTTCGAGATAAATGAGTTTAAAGTTTGAGGTACAGGAGCGCGCGGACCGCTTCCTACCTAGTTAATGGGCTGTCGAAGCTATAATATTGGGAATTTCCGCAAGAAAATTTCACAGTATACTCTTAAGATACTAAACTTTCGAAATATCGAAAAAACAAAACAATCGACTTACTTACGTCAGAAGCCGTAAACAGTCCTCAAAGCGCGTAACCGATTTATGACTATTAGTTTTCTGAAGTAGACATTGTGTTCAATGCATCTGCCGCAAACAAACGGACCGAGATAACCACGGTACTATACCACCGTTGTTTGACATTATTCGTGCCAAACCGGATACTCGATGGCTTCTTCACATCATGTTCTATGCAAGTGCGTTTTAAGGTTTAAATGACTATAAATCATTCCGTAGGGTTTTCTATCTATTCTATCTGATTACCTGTTTATTTATCTATATATATATCCATCATTTAGGTTAGAGAGGGAAAGCACAGGTAATCTATCTGACATCACTGCCGGTTACTGCTTAGGAATCGATATTACGCCAAAAGCCTTACGGCCAGGGCTTCCGTAATGCCACATCCTTGCTTAAGACAGGGTCGGATACCATTTTTTCCGTGAAAACTTTTCTAACTTTCTGGCTATTATCTGCCAGTGACGATCTATGGATTTGAGGAGCAAAGAGGACGTGAATATAGCCTCACAAATAGTTTCGTAAATATTTCAAGTTGATTTGCCTTCGCTTTAACTTAATTTAGCCTAAATGCGTGTGTGTCTATCAAGCCCGTTTCGGTCCGAGCTCTGGTTAATTGTAACGTTTGTGTGTAGATGGTTCATGCGATAGTGCAATTTAGCTATTTATAATAAAATGTAAAGAAAAGTGCTGAAATCATTTTTCGTGCTCTGTTAGTGTTTTTATTTTTTTGCTGTTACTGTTGCACTATTAACATTAATTTATATGTTTGTATGTTTGTAAATGCCACACACTGTACGAGTAAGAAATGCACTCTGTTTAGCGGTCAAAGTCATTTCAAAAATTTGCACTGAAATATTTGCCGCTTTTCATGTACAGATGTCTTTCAGTTTGTGTGCAATACATTGTTGCAGAATCGCAGAATCATATGGCAGTTTGCCACCATCGTCACCTAGTTTCCGCCAATTCACACCGAGCTAATTTGCCGCAACGAGGAGCC
The DNA here is from genome assembly GCF_027943255.1 of Anastrepha obliqua. Lineage (NCBI taxonomy): Eukaryota > Metazoa > Arthropoda > Insecta > Diptera > Tephritidae > Anastrepha > Anastrepha obliqua. The sequence continues at coordinate 137,490,849 of NC_072892.1, read as the reverse complement.
TGCTAACAAGCACACACAGTTCCCTGTAGGCAAAAATACTTGTTGTGAACTGGAAGAACATCAACTTGCTTTTCAGCTCAACTATTCCCGTGATATATCTTTCTTCCATGTAAGCAAGTGGTATATTCGTCGATGTTGCACGAAATGTCAATTCTGGCTATGCATTAAGAAAATACCAGTTCATTACCGAAAAAAAAATTGGGCTAAAAATTTGAGAAAAATTTTAAAATCACCAATTTTTGACCAGCTAAACTACACAACAAAACAAAAAACAAAAAACGTTTTAAAATATTTCATTTCGAATGCGACGTGTCCACAGAATTTGTTTTTCTTTAAATGAAATGAAACTTCTTCTTAAAAATTCATACTTACGCTGTAAGTTAATCCTTTAAAAATTAAAACAATTTCTTTAAGAAAACTAATAAAGGAAAGAAACTGAAGGTATTTACTTTAGGAACATTTACTTCTTCTTTTCTTTCTTCTGGTCCTCAATTCCTTGTGAACCAGTAGCCATCAGCCACGCCTGCACGCCATCTTGTTCGAGTTTTGGCAATGTACTTTTATTCGCTCCAGCTCTTCCCAATGCTTCTAGCCTCCTTTTCGACTGTCCGCCTCCAAATTTCCATTGACCTACCATGGCCTCTTTTTAACCTTTTTTATCAAATCAGAATTCGCTATTGTGTTGGGCCAAAAAGTACGGAAAATGTTCCACAGGCGGAGATTTAAGAAAACGTGGAGGATAGAAGTGATGGATTTGCTCACATTTTATGTGCGGCAACCGTAAAACAAAACTGCTATGGGTATGGATTTTAAAAACCTCAATTTAGTGTGAGCGTTAAGGTTGTTATTGCGCAACACAGAAGAGAGCGCTTCTTGCCTTTCCAATGCCAGATTTGACTTCTTCATCCATCCCACCAAGAGCTGCTACCACGATGGAAATTGCTGAACACTTTCCACTGGAGCATCCGAAATATTATTATTTACTGTTGCCGCTCGCTCCTGGACCTCCAACTTTAAGCTCATTTATCTCGAAACGACTTTTTTCGCCTGGAGTTGTCAAACAAATATTCAAAAAAAACTGTTCAACCGAATCGTCTGAAATTTTAATATGTTGTTCGAAACATCAATGGCTATCGCCCGTACTAGAATCATCTTATTATTTGAATTATTTCGTATTTTTTTTTTATTAAAAACTGATAAAAACTCTGATTTTTAGAGTGTCTAATTCAAAACATCGTCATTTGGTCAAATTTTTTTTATTCTTTTTATTTTTGGTTTTTGTGTTTCAGATAAATAGAAGAGCCAAAATGCACAACACCGTCCAGGTCCAATTTTTCGAGAGGGCCAACTTCAGCGCCATTTTTAAAATTATTAAAATAATAAAAAAATATTATTTTTCATTTTGTATGTAAAATAAGTTAAAACAAAGTTAAACATCGTTTCTAATTTTTTTTATTGTAAAAAAAAATCCTAAAAATGCCCAAAATTTTCGAGCTTTAGACCGCCGGGACCCCTTAAACCTTTGTTGTAATGCGGAAGTAGGGCCGCCTCTAAGCCATCTTCAATAACCAGCAAAAACAGCACAGGTGATAGGATACGTCCTTGGCGTACGCCGCTTTGTTTATCAAAGGAGTCTGACAGTTTCCCTCAATCTAAAGGGTGAAGACTTTGAAGATACTTTTCCCAGTAGGGTATTTCTGAAAGATCACGCGTGACTACTGTCAACCTAAAAACCCAATTTTTTCACTACTCATTGACACTTCATCATGGAAAAACTGAGACCTCCCAACGTTTACAAATCGTACAATTGAATTACGAAAATCGACGCTCTTTGAAAAGTGTTGATCGCGCGTTCAGGCTGACTTATGGTGTTTAGCGATGAGACCTATTTTTGGCTATATTTTAATTGCTGCGTTAATAAGCCAAGTTGCCGTTTTTGGGCTAAAGAGCGACACCAAGTCAAGAACAATCCATTAAAAACAACCGTTTGGTGCCGCATATGGGCTGAAAGATGGATTAGCCAGTGGATTAACCAACAAGACCGTGTGATATCACACCTTTGGACTTTTATTTGTGGAGATATGTAAAGTCTAAATGCTTTGTGGATAAACAGGCTTCGATTGAGGTATTAGAAGCCAAATTTACTAAACTCCCTCCAGCGAGTCATTGAAAATTGATGTTCACAGATGACCGAGTGACGGCGCAGTTGCGGCCAACAAAAAAACAAAAAAAAAAAAAGAAATAGTAAAGATTGTCGAATCAATTTGAATTTTCGTAGTTTTTGAATTTAAAATTCGATACCTATAAATTGATCAGCCTTTAGAACACGGCAACAAGCATTTTTATAATTTAAAATAAATTATTAAATATATAATTTTGTTAGCAGCATACATAAATACAACTATGCTAGTTAAATTTCGGACTTATTTTTTATGTGGGGTTGGTCCTTTTTTGGAAAAATTGTACTTTATTCGATTGAAGCCCTTTATTTGAATTGCATTTCTGGTTCATCGACGCTAGTAAAACTGAACATCCAATTTTTAAATTTCTGAATGTGGTGCCCTGAATATTTTTTATTCAAAAATTCGTCTTCGGTTAGCAAGTTAAATAATTGGCCCAGACACTTTTGTTAGCTGTTTGGCCGAGCTCCTTCTCCTATTTGTGGTGTGCGTCTTGATGTTGTTCCACAAATGGAGGGACCTACAGTTTTAAGCCTACTCTGAACGGCTTTATGAAGAGCTTTTTCAAGGCAGAAATATGCTCGGAGGTTCGCCATTGCCTGCCGACCGGCGACCGCTAGTAAAAAAACTTCTTCGTTTTGCTATTTCATGTACGAAGATTTGAATCTCCGCACTCCCGAATGGCAGTCATGCACCAACCCATTCGGCTACGGTGGCCGCCGTGTTATTAGCTTTTCTGGTGATTTTTGTACATTTGCTACAATACTGAGATGATGCCTGCGTGAGTGTACCGCAAACAAAAGCTTTTGCAGGGGGGTCGCCTTTAGACGTTTTAAAACTTAAACTGAGTTAGCCATTCATTCCAATCTCATTGATTTGAGACTGCTTACAAAATGATAAATATATCGTGTAAGTATATCTATATTAATTAATGGCTGCCTTTATTCGTTAGGCTCGGTTAGACATATACGACTATAATCTTCTAATCATCGCCATGTATTGGTGCTAGCCCTAAATTTTCTTACCCACCTAATTTGCAGACAAGTTGATCATTTTACTACTGGTCAATCACGACCTAGTGCGACTTCTCCTATTAGATCCCAGTACCTGAACTAGAACATTTCCACACTAATTCGGCTTTTCCCTACAGGGGTTACTACAGTGTCATATATGTATGTATATCGGTATATAAACAAATACCGCTGGTATGCACTGTTCATTTTCAATTTTTCACGTTCATTGCCACAAATATGTATTCCAATTAAAGCAGCTGAAAGCTCTCGCGTGGCAAATGCATATCTTTACATTTCATATCCGCTAACAGAGGCAGTCGAAATGTTTTCAAGTGATGTGGAAAATTGTGAAATAATGCTTGAAATAAGTTTATATTTTTAAACAATATTTTCTCTGGCTCGTTTGCGTTGTTCTAAGAAAAGAATTTACATTTAAAAATTAGTTATTTTTTGCACAGGAATCTTGCTCACAATTTTGACAGTAAAGAAGACATACTATACTGGTATTTTTGGATAAATGCGTGTTACGTTTTACTACCAGTTCCATTATAAACCTAAATCCATAAATCCATTGGCCGTAACCTATTTTGGTTTTATAGATCATTTACTATGAAGAAAAACTTCTGACCATTTACCGCCACATGAGCCATATCTCACGGTATGGGCATTGCAACGGATCTTACTAAACGAAATTTTGAATGTGACACTTCGGAAAGACCTAGAGCAGGGGTTTGAGTTTGGTGAAGCTATCTGTGTGTTACAGTGTTACAGAGAGAGAAAAAAAGAGACACTTCGATACATTTTTCAGTACCTCTAAGTCCTAGATAAAAAGTCGTAACAACTGGTTAAACAAATTTACGATGTTAAGGACGGTTCCATTCTGGTATACCATTCGTCGAATATTTAATAAAAAACGTCGACACGAACTAGCATGGGTGTACTTATTCAATTGTCTATGATTCATTTTCAGGAAATTTCTGGCGGTGCAGAAGGAGTGCAGCACTAACGTAGCAGCACCTATAGAAAAATAGAAGCTTAAATTTTTACAAAAATGGCAGGAGCGTCGGAAAGAAATGAAATTTGAAAAAGGCGGGCCAGGAACAACCGAGAGAACAATAACTCCTAAAACACTCCGGCTAAAAAGCATATTGTATTCGAAGCTCTGGAAAGTAAAAGAGTTCATAGTCAAGGTCAAAGAGGAGAGAATGACAGAGAGAAAGAAATAAAATAGAATAGAGACAGAGAAAAAGATAGAATAGAATAGAGCCAGAGACAGAGAGAAAGAGATAGAATGGAATAGAGACTGAGAGAAAGAGATAGAATAGAAAAGAGACAGAGAGAAAGAGATAGAAAAGAATAGAGACAGAGACCGAGACAGAGATAGCTAGTCCAGTGAGAATTTTCCAGATCATTTGGTAAATCTGAGAATATCCTCCAGTGTCGCAAAACATTTTGCAGTTCTGCAGCGTTCTAGACTGGATCATCGCTCTTTATATAAATTGTGTACATAATCGCTGCTCCAATTCACTTCAATAATCCACTTTAGACTACGCGAGTTGCATTTATGCCCAGTAGTCATGAAGAGTCCGATGCAAGGCTTTTTGTATGCTTCATGGAGGGATCTCTTTCTGAAATGCACAAAATTGCTTGAAGATTAAACTAAATGCAACTTTGACAGACTGCACGTAACGATTAACTGACGTAGAGCCTAGTATTCAAACCGCCGACGATTTACTTAAGAGTAGTTCCGAGAAGGGATTTTTACGTGGATGATAAGAGATTTAGTTCGAGTTAAAGCCCAACACTGACGGGGTAAACTCTCTTGATACCTCCTCCTCATAAGAAATACCTATTTACATAAGACTGGTTTCCAGAAGAAGTTCAATCGATACTTAGATGCCACACGAATTGATCAACAAGAAGGTTTTGCTGGGAATTATCTACTATCGAAAAGTACCAGTATAAAAATACCGATCGACCAGTATAAAAATAATATTCAAACGCTATATAAGTGGGACATCGAAATAGTTGGGCAAATCCATGGTGGTTGGTCTTAATGAGACTGGCACAGAAGCTTGGACGATGACAATATCTAACGCAGTGTCCCTTGGAGTGTTCGAGAGGAAGATTATTGATTGAACCTTTGCATGTTGGCGGCCGCGAGTGTTCTAGGCAATGCTGTATGAGCTTTACGACGACATAGACATAGCGCAGCGAATAAAGATCCAGCGGCTGCGTTAGCTGAGTCATGCGTCCGAATGGAAACAAACGCTTTGGCTCTGAAAGTATTCGATGGGGTACCAGTTGGTGGTAGCTGAGGGAGACAAAGGCCTGCTCTACATTGGAAAGATCAGGTGGAGAAGGACTTGGCTTCCCCTGGTGTTTCCAACTAGCGCCGGTTAGCACGTGAAAGCAGCGCCAGCTCGGCCAAAATCGCATGAGTTGTTATCACGCTTATCAAGAAGAAGAAGAATGCTATATTAAATCCGTTTTTGTCAAGTAAAGAATTTCTCGAGTTACCTTTTGTATGTTGTTTTTGCAGATATATCGTAATTTAGGCACATAAATGATAAATAATTCTCATTGTCTGTCCTATGTGACCGCTTATAGTCGCTTGGTGAGAATTTGGCCGCGCTCTTCTTCCTACTTGTGATGAGCGTCTTACTGTTTTTCCTCAAATGGAGGGACCTACAGTTTTATGCCGTCTCCGAATGGCAGATTGTTTTTATGAGAATCTTTTTCATGGCTGAAATACACTCGAAGTTTTGCAATCTCCTGCCGAGAAACGTCAGCTATTAGGAAAACTCTTTTCTATCATTTGGTGTTGCATGCAAACAGTGCATTTAAAACACGGGTCGTGTCGAATGTAGTGGCACACAAATTCAGCTTCCATTAGCTTCTATTTTCAGGAATAGTGACATTTTTTTGATAGCTTTTCGGTCAAATTCTTGGCTTTTCCCATCCTAATGCTATTGCTAAACTCTAAAACTTCTGGACGTTATTTTCTGAGCTGAATTAATTCTAAAAAGGTAAAAATAATTTTTCAAACACACTATCCCTTCAGCCGCAATAACTTCCCTCTACTCCCTTTTACTTCCCTTCTGGAAATTCCTACAGTACATCAATTGCAGATATATTTTCTCTTGGCAACCCACTGATTTTCATCTTTCGTGGAATTTGCCAATTGATATCCAATCAACACACGGAATAAATGAGAAAGGCTACCTCGCTTCGAATGTGGCATACAGCTAAATTGTGGCAATATCAGTACCGTTCTAATGTTGCAATAATCTCTTAGCAACTTAGCACTATTCCTTGAGAACATCAATCATCTGAAATATTTATGCTAGCGCAGCGCATGTTTGTATGTATGCTGATATTTATTGTTGTAAATGTTGTATGTGTGTGCTATGGCGGCACAAATTGCTGCATGTTGCATGACGCTAAGTTGAGCGATTACACTATCGTTGAGTTGCTGTTGCAATATGAGCGTACGGGTATAAGCAAAGTGTCTGCAAGTAATAGGCATTTGAAGTTTTGAGGAGCATCTCTTACGGCATATCAACGCATTCACACGTCAACGGGTTAAGTGTGTATGTGTGTGGCAGGTTAAGTTCAGGTGCTGCATAAATGAAGAAAAATATTCCAATGCGAATAAGACACGAGTGAGATTATATAACGCTAATGTTGCTGCTGTTGATGCTGCTGGTGATTGCGTTGATGAGGTCGCGGCAAGTGGCAAATGGTAAGTGGCCGCAGCACGCAGTGCCATTTCATAACTGCAGATGATAGCGAAAAGTGTTAAATTAATGAGATGTTGTCATGTTGCACGTGCGTGTCACACTCTTGTAAAGTTGCACACATATTCATAGATATTTACATATACATACGGAAAAACGTATGAGAAGAATATTCTGCTAACGATTGTGCATCTTTTGCTAGGATTACGAAATCTATATATTTTTAATTTTTAATTATTTTAAGTATTTTTCTAATATTAAATAGCATATTCAATATAATAAATATATACATATACTTACTAAAAATATTACTATACAGTAGAAGCTCGATTATTGCACGTAATGAAAACGGGGCTTGGTGCAAGTTTCGAGGTTGCCGCAAGTACTGACGTTTTTTTTCATACAAATTAAAATAGTCTTGTACTGATAGAAATGCAATTTTATTTGTTTTTATTATATTAATTAAATAAAAAAAAATTAATTAAATAAAAAACGTGAAAGAATAGATAGTCAAGGAGGAAAGGAAAGAAGCAACAGAAGGAAAAGATAAGGATGGAATAGAGAAATAGAGGTAGTTAGACCTGTGAGATTTTTCCATATTCTTTGGTAAGCCTGAAAATATCCTCCAGTTTAAGAGAACGAATTTTACACGCAGCCTTGCTTCAGTAAATGCAGGACACTCACAGAGAAAATGTTCAGTGTTATTGGCTTCCTCCAAGCAAGACAGGTAAATCGGACCCTCAAAAGGTCATATGCTGACCCCACGGATTGTGTGCTGTAATAATACCGAATATCAACCGATTGTCTTTTCTACCAAGTTTATGAAGCAAGTTCGATGGTTTTCTATTCGGGCTTGTCACAAAACACTTTGCTGTTCTGCAGCGTTCTAGACTGAACCATTGCTCCTTATGTACATAAATTGCATACATAATCGCTGATCTAATTCATAATACCTGCAGAACTGATTCCGATTATTGGCTCCTGATCCCTGTGGAATAACCGCTGATCTGCAGTTGTCCAATTCATCAGCAATTTCATTTCCTTGAACACCGCGTGAAAAAAATTGTCTCGCTAGTATCGAGGTACGAAGTGTGTTCAAAAAGTATCGCGAATTTTGTGTTTTTTTCAAAAATAATTTATTTATTCATTAATATCTATTTTGTCCCCTTCAAAGTAGTCCCCATGAGATATTATGCACTTGTGCCAACGATTTTTCCAATCTTCGAAGCACTTCAGCTCCTCTTTCGATGCCGTCTTTATCGTAGCGTAGCGTCGTCCTTTCATGGGCCTCTTCAGTTTCGGGAACAAGAGAAAGTCACAGGGGGCCAAATCTGGGGAATACGGTGGCTGTGGCATCATTAGTGTGTTGTTTTTGGCCAAAAAGTAACGCACAAGCAACGATGTATGAGCAGGGGCGTTATCGTGAAGCATGAGCCAATTTTTGTTCTCCCACAAATCTGGGCGTTTTTGACGCATTTCTTCGCGCAATTTGCGCATAACTTGCAGGTAATATTCCTTATTGACTGTTTTACCCTGTGGCAAGAACTCATGATGCTCAACGCCCCTGCAATCGAAGAAAACGGTAAGCAAAACTTTTACATTCGACCGAACTTGGCGCGGTTTTTTCGGTGTTTGTTCGTGCGGCAGCTTCCATTGAGATGATTGAGCTTTGGTTCCTACGTCATAACCATAAACCCACGATTCGTCAGCAGTTATGACCCTCTGGAGCAAATTTGGGTCGTCGCGGACAGAGTCCAACATCTCATTAGCAGGGTTCATGCGATATTGCTTTTGGTCGAAATGGAGCAGTTTTGGTACAAATTTTGCGGCGACGCACCTCACGCACCAATACCATTTTCTTCACTTCATCAATTTTTTCGTCTGTTGTTGAAGCGCTCGGGCGTCCGGCTTTCGGCGACGCTTTTCGTCGTTCACATCTTCTCGGCCTTCTGAGCACATTTTGTACCACCGATAAACGGTGCTTTGTTCCTAAGTAGCTTCTCCGTATGACACAGTCAACATTCGAAATGCATCCGCGCACCTAGTTTCGTTTTTCACACAAAATTTGGTACAGGTTCTTTGATCCATCTTTTTGAATAGGTAAAAATCGAGGACGAGCTGGAACACGTGCAAGCAAAGCAGCTGTCAATAATTGACTGAACATTCAAAATCGCCGAACTCGTCGGCATGAGTGAGAGACATGAGTACCAACATAACGCCACAAAAAAATCGAAAATCGAATATACGTAACCTGCGAAAATTCAAAATTCGCGATACTTTTTGAACATACCTCGTACAAGAATCGAGTTTCTACTGTATAAAGGTTTTCCGGAAAATTTCAATTCTTTTTTCTCATGAGTTGACGTAGGAAGAATTTAATGAAAACCCGTAAAATCAAAAAAGTCGGACCTTTGAACTAGCATTTGAAGCAAAGTGGTCGTAAAAAAAGAAAACTAACAAAAAAAATGTTTTTTCAAATAATAATAATATATAACATAAAAAAAAAAATAAATAAATAATTGGCGCGTACACTTCTGTTAGGTGTTTGGCCGAGCTCCTCCTCCTATTTGTGGTGTGCGTCTTGATGTTGTTCCACAAATGGAGGGAACTACAGTTTCAAGCCGACTCCGAACAGCTTTATGAACAGCTTTTTCTAGGCAGCAATATGCTCGGAGGTTTGCCATTGCCTGCCGAGGGGCGACCGCTATTAGAAAAATGTTTTTATTAATTTTGCTTTCACCGAGATTTGAACCAACGACCTCTCTGTGAATTCCGAATGGTATTCACGCACCAACCCATTCGGCTACGGCGGCCGATATATATATAAATATTATATATATATAATAATAAATAGTAAATCGAATGCTTTGAAAATGGTTAAGCTTTGGACTTCATGCCATAGAACTTTGAAATATATAATATTAAAATTAATCAGAAATGGCCTAAATAATAATACCTAAGAACATTTTTCCAGTGGCCAATTATATATTTTTAGGTACAATTTGTTCAAAAAAATAATTTATTGTCCCACTAAAGTCTGGATTTAAACCTAAACATAGCCGTTCTACGGCTAGGATCGAAATACTTAATGACATACAGGTAAGGTGGCAGCTTGACCATTGTGACCTATCTCTTCTTTGCATTCTGGATTTCCCTAAGACATTTGATTCAATAATTATGACCTTCGTTGCAAAAAGCTTATTTTTTTGAGCTATTATTTAAATGGCGGGATAGAAATCCTCAAATTGCCAAGATATTCCTCTTTATTTTTGTTCTATTTAAACATCAAACTGAACTTTTTTGCACATTACTTGACTGTAAAAAGCTTAAACACATTTTTGGACTTTCTGATTTTCAGCGGGAACTCAAAAGATAATATGCAAGGCTGGCTCCTCTTTGGCTCTGGTGTGCCCAAAGTTTCTGTCCTTGGCAACATTTTGGTTTGTTTTTTCGTGGTTGATGTATTCTCTTTGTGCCAGTATTTCAATGTCCATGCTTATGCTGATGATATACAATTGTATTTGTCCATTAGAATTAGTCTAATTGAGGACTTGAGTTTCAAAATTAATAGTGACCTGCCTGTAATTTTAAAATGAGCCTACGATAATTGCCTTAGCCTTAGCCCCAAGTCATATTTATTGCCCATTAGTAACACTTTAGTAGATGTGGAAGATATTCCCAAATTATTTGTTGGTAATAGTACCCGAATGATTTAAAAAAACATTCCTAAAATAAAAAAAAATTGCGTACGCTATTGACCTTTGAGCAAACGAGAGCAAAACCAAATATTTGTTGAAATCGAGGCAGTTTACGAAGGTTCAAAATCTTCATGTGTGAGCCTACACTTTTGTCTGTTTTAAATGTCTGGGAGTTATGTTCACATGTAGCGGTGTCTCAACTCCTACAGTCAGGGAAGCGCTTCAATGCCACCAATAAAGTGTGTTATGCCTAAGGTGGGCTTAGTCCAAGTCTCGACTCGTACTATGTGCAAAATTCTTATCCGACCAATATTAACGAATGGATGTAAAGTGGGGACTTTTAAGGTTGCGCACTGCGCACAGATTGCTAACATGGAGAGAAAAATTTTGAGAAAGATTTTTTCCCTATAAGAATGTATAGAATCCAGTATAACTCGAAACTAAACCATCTTACTCAACTGAGTGATTTGTGAAAGCGCAGCGCACGAGATGGTTAGGTCACGTTACCTGAATGTCTGCTGACTGTACCGTGAAGAAAACCATGACAGCGAAGCTAAAAGGCATGAACACCAAAGACAGACCGAGGAGGCAATAGATAGACGCATTGGAAAACCACCTCGAAAATTTGGGAATTCGTAGCAGCAAAGCAAAAGCTCGAGCAGCATTGTGAATGAGTAGTTTAATGCCACCACCGAACGGTAGTTGTTTTCTTATGAGAAGCTTTTTCATGGCAGAAATAAGCTCCGAGGTTTGCCATTGTCTATCGCTCACCATTGGGCGACCGCTATTAGCAAAAACCTATTCTCTTATTTGGTGTTTCATGCACGCAGAGGATTTTGATTCCGAACACTACCGAATGGTAGTTACACACCAACCCGCTGCGTGTGAGCTCAGGAATTATTGACTCCAGCCAGTGAACGAGTACGTGCCAGTCAGTGTGGTATGGCCTAAGAATAAGCGAGTCTCATTAACATTTGCTTTAATTAATTTTCCCTCAGATTATTTTCCTAATGGCGCGAAAGGTTATTCTTTAAGGTTGTTGCCCGCTTCCTCGTATACAAAAAATGCATGCAGGTATTTTCCCAGCTGTTCTCTAGTTACGTGTGTGGTACCTTGTTGCTTAACATGCTGTGCGGTGTTTAGTTCGCGAACGCTATGCGAGTATACTTGTCATTTCTATGCCGCCCGCTGGCAAACATCGAAATATTGAATTCATCAAGCCAACGGAAAATAGATGGAAATGCTGGATCATTTTTCACATGGAAACTTTCGGAATAGATATTAACATATTGCTTGCTTAAATATTTTTGAACATACTACTAGGGATGTCAGTCCCGTAATCCCGTTTTTTTTTAATCCCGCAAATCCCCAAAATTTTCAGGGTTTGTAATTTGAAGACAGAAAAATACATTTCATAGCAAAAAAGCAGCAATGCAAAGCACTTTGCGATTGCAACACTTTTGTGATGGAAATCAGATGAATTTTTTGTGTTCAATGTTCAGCTCTTCAAAGGAGTATTTTTGATTGCCACATGTCCGTTTGGGTTCTCCAGTACTCGATTAGGCCTCGTTGTTCCCGCTTATGTAGAAAGGCACTTTTGAGGCTGTTATTTACGCCGCAGAAAGTTTTAGGATCTATAAAGAGAGTGTTTGCGCTCTTTTTCGCTGAAGGGCTCGCAATTTCATTCCCTTCGTACCCCGCATGTTCCAGTACCCATATCAGAGTAACAAAGTTTCTTGATGCTAGAGTCTCAAGAATTTTAAAGTAATCCTAGACTAACCATGATTAAAATGATAAGTTATCTAGTGATTTTAGAGCTAATGAACTGCCAGAGAGAATGTTGATGTTGGGACAACGCGTGTCTCTACGAAAATATTATCTGGCACATAGCTCTAAGTCCTGAACTTTCGCCTGGGCCTGGTCGTTTTCCATTGCAATTGCCTTCTTGAAAAGTGCTCCGACAATTCCATCTCCGGCACTGCAGTATTCCATTTTGGACCCCTCTGTAGACCACACCTGTGCACCCTGTTTTAAAGATAAGTATTTCATGATTTCTTCACTGATGACCACCTTGAAATTCTTGGTGAATTATAGTTTTCTTTAAGTCTTGTTACAGACCGTCACGCACGGAGAGTTCAGGATTGGACCCAGAATTCTTACATGTGTCGTAGAAGTGCCTTTTTTAAGATGAAATAAATTAGAAAGCCTTACGGTGGCACTAGCTGCCCACCGTTTGACTACAAGGTGGAGTGGAATGAGTCCAGTGACCATTCTTCTTCTTAATTGGCGCGACAACCGCTTACGCGATTTTGGCCGAGTATAACAAAGCGCCTCCGTCGTTTTTTTCTCGTGCTAACCGGCGCCAGATGGACACACCAAGTCAAGCCAAGTCCTTCTCCACCTGATCTTTCCAAAGCAGACGAGGCCTTCCTATTCCTCTACTACCACCAGCTGGTACCGCATCGAACACTTTCAGAGCCGGAGCGTTTGTATCCATTCGGACGGCATGACCCAGCCAACGGAGCCGCTGGATTTTTACTCGCTGCGCTATGTCTATGTCATCGTACAGCTCATACAGCTCATCGTTCCATCGCCTGCGATATTCGCCGTTGCCAACTTGCAAAGGTACAAAACTCTTCCACAGAATCTTTCTGTCAAACACTCCAAGCATCGCTTTATCGGATGTTGTCATCGTTCACGCTTCTGCGCCATACGTTAGAACGGGCATGATGACAGCCTTTTAGAGTCTTAGTTTTGTTCGTCGAAAGAGGACTTTACTGCTCAGTTGCCTACTTAGTCCAAAGTAGCACTTGTTGGCAAGAGAGATTCTGCTGGTTTCTAAGTATACGAAGTCCTTTACAACCTCGAAATCATAACTCTCAACAGTGACGTGGGTGCCGATACGCGAGTGCGCCGACTGTTTTTTTGATGACAGGAGGTACTTCGTTTTGTCCTCGTTCACCACCATACCCAGTGACCATTACTACGATTCAAAACTACTCATCTAACCCCATCCCTTTGGATCCAACCTGTTGAAACAGCAAGTTTCTTGGGGCTACCGTTATATGAACTAGACGAAGACGAGCGGTAATTTACATTGCACTGACAGGGTTTAGTATTGCTGCTTCAACAACAGCAACCATTCCTATAGCCGTTGTTGGCCACGTTCGCATTGCTCCCGTTCCGCTCAGACATGCTATTCTGTGTACCATCTGAGTCTTAATTTGGTCTACTTTTGGCCCTCATACCATCAACCACGCCCGATCATTGGCACTATTATTGTCTTATAAGACCAAGCAGATGATGACTTTACCTTAAGTGGTAAATCTACGTCTAGATAGAGTAGGACAACGGCACAGTAGGTGCGAGATCATCTCTTCCTCTTGGATGCGAGCGAGGGAAGAGAAATTGTCAACCGATCCCCACAATGTGTGGCGAAATAAATTCCAATCGATTGCCATGATTTGTTGCGTGTTTGTTGCCCCCACAAGCAGATAATAAAATGAAACAAATTTTCCACAAATATATTACCATATCTCTTTCAATGTCGCCACCTGTTTACTTACTTGAATATGTATGTACACCTGCAGGTAATGCATTCTAAGTTCATTTATATTTCCAAATGCTATCTTGTAAGTCAGCTTGTCAATCAATCACTTTCTCGACACTAATGTTCTGTATAGTTGAGCAGTTTAGTTGGCGTTAACCTTAACCAGCATCATAAATGGACTTTTAAATAGCTCAAGGTTATAACAACAAATGCGGTTACAAGTCACGTTTTTAGTGCATAACTAATCAACATTTATTCAACTCAGACTTTAAGCTTACAAAACTAAAAAAACAAAATATTTACAAGTTCTTATGTAAATATTGCAACAATGTTTGTATATACACAGTTGCAAAGAATCTCAGATATTCGCCGTTCTAATAGGTGGGCTGCCAGTAGACGGTGGGTATGACCTTGGACAAACTGCCTTGGTTGCTGATGTAGATGCCGCCGTTCTCGTGCGACACAACCACTTCAGCTAAGTGACCGCCACAAACTTCGGGTTTCTGTGTCTTGGTGTTATTCAATTCCTCACTAATTGTCTTCGAGTATTCAAAGGTGTATTTGCTGCCAATGTTGTTTTTCAATGGCGTTTCAGTCAAGCCAGGACAGAAAGTTACCACAGCAACACCGGTGATGTTGTAGTAGTAGGGGTCCTTAAAGTATGATAATGAGAAAAATCAATTAGTTTTATTTCGCATCTTTTTCGTTGGCATTTTTACTTACAGAAATGGAACGCGTGAAACCCATAACACCGAATTTCGATGCACAGTACACAGCCGCTGGTGGGCACGGTTCCAGACCCAACACGGAGGCAATGTTCACGATCAAGCCACCGCGTCCTTGCTTGTTCTTGTCCATGTACGGTAAAGCTTCGAAGGTGGTGTTGATGAGACCAATTAAATTGATGTTCATCGTCAACTCAACATTAGGATCAGCCAAGATGCCGGCACCGTTAACGAGTACATCGATATACTTGACCTTGGACACCACATCAGCAATGGCGCTTTTGATGGAGTCCTTGTTGGTGATGTCGAATTTGGTGTAATAAACTTTGGTTTTGGGATTGAGTGCCTGCAGTGCCTTGATATTCTCAGCATTTTCCAAAACGTCGAAGACGAAAAAGCTCTGCAAAAAAAAAAGATTTTTCATTAAAATCATGTAGCGCTTTAAGTACTGGTAGACATTTTGCTATGGAAAGTTCTTGAAAATGTTGTAAAATCATTGAAGTGTCTATTAATACTTACCGCCATATTCTTGGGCATCAATTTTTTGCAGGCTTCGTAGCCTATGAAGCCCAAACCGCCAACGAAGATAACATTCTTGCCGCTCAAACTCATTTTAATTCAGTCTTTTTGTACTTTTATAAATCACTCAAATCGCTAATGAATGTGCTTATTTGCTGAGACACTGCACAACTAATGCCATTCCCAAGCAGAACTTGCGCTTATATAGTCTCAAAATTGAAGGTATGCTGTCATTCAAATTTGAAATTATCAGCGAGTTTCTATTGAATATTCTTAGCTGATATGAATATAAAATACAATACGATTCCCATCGAATTATCAAGTGCAGACCAATATAATCAGGCGCATTAGGCTGTGCTCAAGTGGGGCAACTTTTGTCGCTTTAACTGCTGAATAGTAGGAGAGGGATAGGCGCGAAAAGGTAAGAGGTACTAAGACGCTCGTGCATGTTGTTATTTTAGCCGCTTATAGGTCCCTGTTTACAGCGGTGAGAGTCGGGGTCATCGTGGTCAGTCTCATCTAACCATAGGGATAGGAAATGCTCCATTTCGACGGGCTGAAACCAAGGCGCAGGGATTGTTCGAGGAGTGGAATATAATGGAATACAATGGATTGGATTTTCTAAGCACTCAAAGTAATATTGGGCCTAGAGAGAGAGATGATGAGAGGAAGGCTCCTCAGGCTGCCCTCAAGATTTGTTTAAGAATATGAACAGTTTGTCGAGGGACCTTAGAATAAATGGCTGTCCTTCAAACTTCAATATTGAAACTTTGTCCATTATGATACCATACAGGGAGGGGAAGGGGAAAAGAAAAAGGGAAGTAACCAGACAGGTGGAAAAAGGGAGAAGGGGCTTTGTGTTAGAGGATGACGATTTTACGATTTACGTTCGAACTAACCACTTCAAGCTACTGATGAATTTCACCAGATGTGTAATTCTTAAACCCGAAATATCTGCAGGTTTAGCGAAAAAGTGAGAGCTCTAGAGTGTCGAGGTAAAGGGAATTTAATTCATCCACTCTCAGCTCCAAATACCAACAGCGGCAAAGAAAATGTTCCATACTACCTTTATTCTCGAAAAAATGGACACAGTGGATCGTCGATGATGGCTGTGGTGATCATATGTTGTCCTCATAGGTCTCGCAATTAGTCCATCATGCTTAGTAGCTCACTCCTCTTCTGTCTGAGAATAAATTTTTCTCTCACCCGGTCAAGCTTTTTCAGGAAAAACTTAATTGTTTCAAATAGTTGGTTAGTGTTATGGATGATAAAAAGCTGTGGCTAACATCAGACCGTTAATTGGCTCTCAGCGATTTTGAAGTAATCAGCTGATTTCCTGACGTAACCCGGGTTATGAGAGCGGTTTGCTTACAACAGAGGTCGGGAAAAACTGAGTTGGTGATTGGTAATATACGAAAACTCAGCGCAGCCAACACTTAAGTTACCTCGTTGGCGTCCGAACAACGACTGATAAGTTGAGTGTAAGAATAAAGATGAACTGAGCGGGCATCTGTTGTTGAGTCCCTGATGACGTGGCAGCCGAAGTTATATATATATATATATATATATAAATATATAAATGGCTCTTACAGCTTATTTTGTTGGAAGTTTGGCCGAGCTGTTCCTTCTCCTATTTGTGGCGTGCGTTGATGTTGTTTCACAAATGGAAGAACCTACAGTTTTAAGCCAACTTCGAACAGAAAATGGTTTTTTATGAGCAGTTTTTTCATGCCAGAAATACGCTCGGAGGTTTGACACTGGCTATCGAGGGGGGTCCGCTATTAGAAAACACTTTTTCTATCAGTTTTTTATGTTGCATGCATGGAGATCCGCACCTATGCACTTCTCCATTCGGTACGGCGGTCGCCTTACTGTTACAATTTTGCTTCATATGGCCAAACCTGTCGGAGTCAATTCTCGATTAAAGGTAGTTTAGCCAGCTACAGTATCCAGCACGTAATGGCAGTACATGTGTATTTATGCTACTCAATATCGTTTAAGTTTGCTCGACACGAATTTACAAGCCTTTGCAGTTAAACTCTTTTCCATTTTTTCATAATTCAATTAATAAAGTTTTGTTGACTTGTGACACTAGAGTTTTGACACTCCCTTACAAAAGGTCGCACTTATGAGGGTGAAAAAAGTGGAAAAATTAAGTCCCTTTTTGTCACAAAACAATTCAATGATATTCTGATCTTGTTTCGGAGTACCTACTTTTTTTGAGCCTCGTTTTTAACTCCGGTATAACATTGCACCCATTTACTTATGAACGCCTGCGACTTCTTTAAATATTGGTAGTCGAAAAAGTCTTTTCGTATTTTGTTAATAGATGTCGTTGGAGTCATCTATCGGCAGTGCTACCAATCACATTGTGTCATATCATATGGTGTTAGAAAGGTGATATTTTAGGCTTCATTTAACCAAAAAAAAATTAAATTCGGAGAAGTTGAAAAGAGTTATAGCTCTTCAAAAATGAGTGAAAATAATGAAGAAATTCGCTATATTTTGAAATTTTTGTATAAAAAAGGGAGGAATGCCGCGCAAGCCACCAATGAAATTTGTGAAGTTTTCGGAGACGATGCTGTATCAGTTCGTGTAGCACAACAATGGTTCGCCCGCTTCCGTTCTGCAAATTTCGATGTGAAAGATGCATCTCGCTCCGGTCGACCTATCTTTGAAAAAGTTGATGAAATTATGGAAAAGATTGACCAGGACCGTCACATAAGCTGCCAAGACATCGCCAAGGCAATAAAAATTCATCATCAAACGGTTTTGAACCATTTAAAAAAGCTCGATGTTTGGGTACCACATGAATTGTCTGTGAAAAACTTAATGGACCGAATTAACATCTGCGATTCTTTACTGAAATGAAATGAAATCGAACCATTTCTGAAGCGAATGGTAACAGGAGACGAAAAGTGAATCAAATACGACAATAATGAGCGGAAAAGATCATGGTGTAAGGGTGGTGAAGCTCAACAAATGGTCGTGTGTTTGGTGGGATTGGAAAGGAATCATCCACTATGAGCTGCTCCAGCCTGCTCGAACGATTGATTCTACACTTTACTGTCAAGCACTTTACTGTTAAAGCAAGCAATCAAAAAAAATGGCCAGAACTGATCAGCAGAAAGGGCGTCATCTTCCTTCAGGACAACGCTAGGCCACACAGATCTTTGATGACTCGGCAAAAACTGGGAGAGCTTGACTGGGAAGTTTTGATGCATCCAGCATATAGCCCTGACCTTGCACCATCGAACTACCATATGTTTCGGCCAATGCAGAACTCCTCTAATGGAGTAAAGTTGGCTTCAAGAGAAGCCTGTGAAAATTACTTGTCGCAGTTTTTCGACGAGAAACCACAAAAGTTTTACACTGATGGAATAATGTCTCTAGAAGAAAAATGGCAAAAGGTGGTCGACCAAAATGGTACATATTTGGTTTAATAAAGTTCATTATAAGTATAAAAAAATGAGTTGAAGTTTGATTAGAAATACGAAAAGACTTTTTCGACTACCCAATATTTTTGCTACAGATACAAGTAACATTTTTGGACCTTTAACATTTTTGGACCTTTCTAGGAACTTGCTTCAAGTCGTTTTTCATACGAGGAACTCCTTTTGGAAGACGGACGTACGCTTTCTAAATTTCTTATTCTTTTCATAAAATCAAAAGATTGCACAATGGGTATTGCGAAAAGGATACGTTTAGCATTTAAATTTCTTTTTTTTAACAAAACTATAAGTTTGAGTTTTGCCGGTAACGCTTCCATTCACAGCTTGTATATTTGAAGGACAACGGCCTCGTATTCTCAAAATATCCATCTTTCGCGCGCTTTGCCTAAAAAAAGCGGTAAGTCAGGATGTATTACATATCGTACTGGTCCTGGGCTTATCAATGAAATTCTTTCTCATAAGCGTTCCGTTTTGAAAACGAAGTGCTTTTCCTAAAAATCTTACTCTTCCTCCACTCTACGCAACATTTCTGGAACTAGCGACCCAGTGCCTTGCTAAGCGAACCAATTTGACAATACTGAGCAAACATTTTATTATTGAATCATGATGAAGTTTTTATGAGGTGCAAGTTCGAAAATGTAAACTTTCATTCCTTTGTAACTTTTCGGTGAATGCAGTAGATTTGAATTAAGATTTGACAGTGAATGTAACAGAATTCATAATTCAAACGGAGTTGCCTACTCTCTTGGAGCGCGCGACACTAAAAAAAGAGATTTCAGCGCAAAAGTCGCTTTATGGGAGCATAGCCTTAGAAGATTGGCAAACTGCGAGCATAACTTCTGCGAGCGATAAGCGAGTGCAGGCGAGCCTACAAATACACGCATACTTATGTGCATGTGTGTGCTAGCTGTACAGAGTGTGTTTGGCAGGCGCATTTATATTATAGAAACACAAACAAATAAAAAAAACTTTGGAATATTGTGTTCAGATTTGTAAGACCACATAGTCATGCTGCTGCTGATAACAGAAAGGCAATTTGTACAGGCGGCTTATCGCACGCCGTGCGCGAATGTCGTGTCGAAATAATAGTGTCAAAAAATGTATATAAAACAATTAAATTTTTTTTGTGTCATCCTAAGTGAATTTTTGAAAATCATACACAAGTATGAATATATGTACATATGTATGTACATACATTTTTTTAAATACTTTGTGCAAATATTATAAGCAGAGAACCTCGGCAGGTGGTCTTATCGGTATATTTTAATAAAACCATATAAATTTTATAAGTGTTTATGACCCCCCCAAAACACTGATGATAATTCTCAGTTCATAGCGGGTCTTCCATATCAGCTTAAATTGCTTTATTAAATACATTTTGATTAAAATTTGCAATTTATGTTGTGCATGCATTTCAAAATATAATACATTGGAAATATTTGCTGCACTGCTAAATATAGTTTTTAAAATATCTGCGCATGGCATACGTTTCCTGTTTGAATAATAAAAAAGCTATGCAATAAAATTGTTGTCGTTATTTGCCTAAAAGCCAATGATAACCTATCGTTCATAAGATAAGATTTTTCTATTTGAATTTTTATATTATAAATTTCTGGGTCTTTGATTCATTTTACTGTCTGTGGGTAATCTCGTCCACTTGTGGCTTCAAACCACAATAAATTTGGTGTTGAACTAGATTTTAGATTTGATTTGTGGGGGCTGGACAAGTCCGAGCACTCAGTCAGTAGACCATTGTACTACACCCGGATAGATTTCAGTAGAAAGAATAGAGATAGGAATGATAAAAAGTGGGTGGTAAGACGGATAAATTAGTTTGAAGTCACTCTTCCACAAATCTCTCGAATTCATTGATGGATTTTAAGATATTCAGAAGAGGAGGATTGTTTTCCATTTTTATACCTCAGGATCTGCTGTAGCTGAGTGTTTTGGGCGAAATTCTGTAGTAATTGTAGATCTTAACGACCATCTATCCCTTAAATTCTCCATATATGTATGATAATATGATAATATTCTCCATATATGTACGACTTTCTCCTAAGAAAGCTGCAGATTCCGGGCCCCATTCAAAGAAAACACTTCCTAAAGCATATACCTCAAATTCCCACTAGAGTCGCATGACTCGCACCTTAGGGCTCGTGTTCGTGAACACGCGGGATGCCACCCGCTTCGAGTTGTCTGCAGCATGGGCAATATGTTTTGAAGTATGACAGATCTTTGAAGAAAAAAAAATGTCCAACTATTTGCGCTACTTTACTGGGCAAGCAATTTTGGTCGTTAGTATTCTTTTGGATTTGGCACGTACACCATTTTTGGGTGTTTGACCGAGCTCCTCCTCCTATTGGTGGCGTACGTCTTGATGTTGTTCCACAAATGGAGTAACCTAGAGTTTCAAGTCGACCCGAACGACAGATATATTTTTTATGGGGAGCTTTTTCATAGCAGATATGCACTCAGAGGTTTGCCATTGCCTGTCGAGGGGCGACCGCTATTAGAAAAAACTGTTTCTTCATTTTTGGTGTTTCACCGAGATTTGAACCTACATACGTTCTCTCTAAAATACGAATGGTAGTCACGCATCAACCCATTCTGCTACGGCGGCCGGAACTGTCTTCTCCTTCTTCTTAATTGGCGCGATAACTGCTTACGCAATTTTGGCCGAGTTTAACGAAGTCGTTTCTTTCTCATGCTAATCGGCGCCAGTTGGACACACCAAGTGAAGTCTTCCTCTTCCGCTGCTACCACCAGCTAGCACCGCATCGAATACTTTCAGAGCCGGAGCGTTTGTATCCATTCTGACGACATGACCCAGCCAACGTACCCGCTGGACCTTTATTCGCTGCACTCTACTCGCCTATAGTATCTTCTTCTTCAATATCGGTACAGCTTCTGCATTAGTCGTTATAGGGTGCTCTCTGTCTGCTGGCATGCCTGCCAATCAGATAATGCCCTGTTAGTACCCCGAGAAGATTTCTCATGTTCTTCCTGTTTAGTTTCAGCAGTCAATTTATGCGGCCCATGTTCCATTCCGGTGATGTCATTCTACTTGTTTCATAGGTCAGGGAGTGAGTCCATAAAATATAAGGCGATTTAAAGCTTTCAGGGCCGATTGGCTATCTGAATATATGTTTATATGTCTTGTGGTGAGGACACTTTTATTTAGGGCTAGCAGGCCTCCCCTGATAGCCAGAATTTCAGCTCGAAATACACTGCAGTGATCCGGTAACCGGAATGAGATGTTGGCATTCTTTCCTTCAGAATGAAGGCCTTCGCCTACTTGATCATTTAGCATGGAACCATCAGTATAGATTCCGTCGGCGCCCGCGGCTTTGTTGTTCTTTAGGTTTGAATAGCTCAGCCGGCAGTCCGTCGGCGCCCGCGGCTTTGTTGTTCCGGCTGAGCTATTCAAACATGGCGGCGAGGAGCTGGTAAGGTGCATGCATCAGCTCCTATGCAGAATATGGTCGGATGAAAGCATGCCTGCCGATTGGAATTTAAGTGTGCTCTGCCCAATCCATAAGAAGGGTGATCCTCCAATCTGTGCCAATTACCGCGGGATTAGTCTTCTAAATATCGCCTATAAGGTTCTAGCGAGCGTATTGTGTCAAAGGCTGAAGCCCACCGTCAACCAACTGATTGGACCTTATCAGTGTGGCTTCAGACCTGGAAAGTCTACCATCGACCAACTATTCACAATACGCCAAATCTTGGAAAAGACCCATGAAAGGAGAATCGACACACACCATCTTTTCGTCGACTTCAAAGCTGCATTCGACAGTACGGAAAGGAGTTACCTGTATGCCGCTATGTCTGAATTTGGTATCCCCGCAAAACTAATACGGCTACGTAAGATGACGTTGCTCAACACCAGCAGCGCCGTCAGAATTGGGAAGGACCTCTCCGAGCCGTTTGATACCAAACGAGGTTTCAGACAAGGTGACTCGCTGTCGTGTGACTTCTTTAACCTGATGTTGGAGAGCATCGTACGAGCCGCAGAACTTAATCGCTCAGGCACAATTTTTTATAAGAGCGTACAATTGCTGGCGTATGCCGATGATATTGACATCATCGGCCTTAACAACCGCGCTGTTAGTTCTGCCTTCTCCAAACTGGATAAAGAGGCAAAGCGAATGGGTTTGGTGGTGAACGAGGACAAAACGAAGTACCTCCTGTCTTCAAACAAACAGTCGGCGCACTCGCGTATCGGCACCCACGTCACTGTTGACAGTTATAATTTTGAGGTTGTAAAAGACTTCGTTTATTTAGGAACCAGCATTAACACCGATAACAATGTCAGCCTTGAAATCCAACGTAGAATCTCTCTTGCCAACAAGTGCTACTTTGGACTAAGTAGGCAATTGAGCAGTAAAGTCCTCTCTCGACGAACAAAATTAACACTCTACAAGACTCTCATCATGCCCGTCCTAACGTATGGCGCAGAAGCTTGGACGATGACAACATCCGATGAAGCGACGCTTGGAGTGTTCGAGAGAAAGATTCTGCGTAAGATTTTTGGACCTTTGCACGTTGGCAACGGCGAATATCGCAGACGATGGAACGATGAGCTGTATGAGCTTTACGACGACATAGGCATAGCGCAGCGAATAAAGATCCAGCGGCTTCGTTGGCTGGGTCATGTCGTCCGAATGGATACAAACGCTCCGGCTTTGAAAGTATTCGATGCGGTACCAGCTGGTGGTAGCAGAGGAAGAGGAAGGCCTCCTCTGCGTTGGAAAGATCAGGTGGAGAAGGACTTGGCTTCACTTGGTGTGTCCAATTGGCGCCGGTTAGCACGAGAAAGAAACGACTGGCGCGCTTTGTTAATCTCGGCCAAAATCGCGTAAGCGGTTATCGCGCCAATTAAGAAGAGAGATCAGTATAGATTCTGATTCCGCTTTCAATCTTCTCTCGTTGGGAAAGTTGTGGTAAAGGATGTATTTAAATGCAACTCTATTGAGTTATAAAAGTCTGTCGTTTGATGTAGGAAGGGATATTCCTCTAGTATTCTTGCGTGACCCCTTCTGTTAGTTTCTAAGTTAGAAGATTCTCCTAACCTAAGTGCCGATTTCGCCGCCAGCTGTTTGGTGTAGGCCTCAATCGGTAATAAGTGCAGCATGACATTCATCGCTGCCGTGGGCGTAATCTTTAGTGCCCCGCTTATGCAGAGACTAGTACCCCTTTGAATACTTTCTAGGCGTTTTACTGTTGTTCTTTTCTCAAGTGTTGGCCACCAGACTAAGGCACCGTATGTCATGATAGGCCGTACCACTGTTGTGTATAGCCAGTGTACTATTTTTTGGAGTTAGGCCCCATTTTGCCCCCACAGTTCTTTTGCATGTACATATAGAGTGCTGTGGCTGCTTTTTTACTCTATCATTAATCGTTTATTTCCGCGAGAGCTTCCTATCTATTACTAGTCCTAGGTAGCTTGCCTCTTCCCCAATTGACAGTGTGATTCCCTCAAGGGTAGGGTGGTTCAGAACAGGTATACTGTGTTTTCTGGTGAACATTTTGTTTTGTTGGGATTTACCCCAAGATCGCCCGACACAGCCCATCGGCTTACATCGTTCAAAGTATTTTGCATTATATTGCAGAGGGTATCTGGGAATTTTCCTCTTATTAATATTGCAACACCGTCTGCGTAGGCCACTACGTGTATCCTCCTTTCCTCTAGCTTCTTCAACAATTGATTCATTGCCAGAATCCACAGCAGAGGAAAAAGTACATCGCCCTGAGAGGTACCCCTCCTGGCGGATTTGCGTATCGTCGAGGTGTCCAACGTCGAAATTACGAACCTGCCTTGTAGCAGCTGTTCCGTAAATTTCACAAGGCTCTCGGCGACACCCAAATCAGTCATCTCGCTTGTTATGACCTCCCGTAGGATGTTGTCGAAATCGCCTTCTATGTCTAGGAAGGATACCATATAATCCTCCTTATTCTCTATTGATTTCTTTATCTCTGAAACTAGTGAATTTAATGCTGTCTTTGTGGATTTACTTTAGAGTATGGATGTTGTGATCTCGCGAGTAGCGACGGTGTCATATTTTCTCTTATAAAGGTATGTATTAATCGCTCTAATGTCTAGAAATGAGGAAAGGCTGATAGGTTTGAAGTCTTTAGGTTTCGTATGCGAGCTCCTACCAGCCGTTGATATAAAAACTACACTGACTTCTCTCCACCTTAGGGGGACCTAATTTAGTAGTAATGTTGCTCTGAATATGGTTATCAGCCATTTCATAATGTTGTCCCTTGTCTGTTGAAGTTGCGCAGGGATTATCCCATCTGGTCCCGGTGTTTTGTATGGTTGGAAGTTTTCTACAGCCTAAGTTATTTTGGCTTCTGTGACAATGTTGGGGATGTCGGAACCTAGTACCGCATCCGACGTTGGAATATTAGCGGTTATCGCTTTCTCAAAGTTACCTGGGAAGTAAGTATTTAGTAATAAAAAATAAATAATTGGCGCGTACACTTCTGTTAGGTGTTTGGCCGAGCTCCTCCTCCTATTTGTGGTGTGCGTCTTGATGGTGTTCCACAAATGGAGGGACCTACAGTTTCAAGCCGACTCTGAACGGCAAATATTTTTATGAGGAGCTTTTTCATGGCAGAAATACACTCGGAGGTTTGCCATTGCCTGCCGAGGGGCGACCGCTATTAGAAAAATGTTTTTTTATTAATATTGTTATTTTATTATTAGTATTTAGTAATAGATCTAATAATTCTTCGCTGGATTCTGTCCAACTGGAGTTTGGCTTCTGGATATACCGTCTGGGTTGAGCAGACTTGGTTAGGATTTTTCTCAGTCGAGATGAATGAAAACGACCTTTTTGCTTTTCTTATTTCTTTTTTATATATGTGTTAATGCTGATTCTTATATAAGCGAAAACCCTTACAACCTCGAAATCATAACAATTAGCAGTGACGTGGGCACACTTTCTCCTTTCTACTGCGTTATATTTTACATCTTGCGCGGTGGCGTTTCAATCTCAGTAGCTTGGTGTTTTCGTTTGGCTGTATACTCAGCGCAAGCAGCTGTAGTCAGCGGCAGATATAGTGTGCGAAGCTCTACCTCTACCTGCTACACATCTCAGCAGGGAAGCTCACAGAGCAATGGCCGGTGATGATACCCAACACAGCACGAATGTAGTGGCAGTTAAGGGAGTCTATAGACTTCGAACCTAGATCAAGTTTAGCCGGAAATAGAAGAAAGTTTGGCTTAAAGCCAGCCCTAATGGTTCGGAAACCGCAGACACGTTTTTTGGGAGAGCTGAGACACTATATACCGCGACAGGCTGGGACCCTGTTCGTTGTGCACGTTTGCTCTAAAATGTTGTTTTTTCCAATAGCAGTCGTCAGAAGAAGGGCAGTGGCAATGCTTTAAACTATGAAAGACCACCTTCTGAAACCCAAAAAATCAGAGTGGCGAGGCTACTTACGAGGCATGAGCCTTCTAATAATTTGCGAACTCGGGTTTATTACGAATTTTTTGTCTTTTTTTAATTTTGGTTTTTAGCTCCTTAAATAACTTACACACTTTTTAATATCCTGTATAATACAATAAGCCTATTTCGTCGAAATCAATGAAATCTCAGTGGGATCCTGGAGCATCTCAAAATCGATGGGGTTCGTCCAGTAGGAGGAAATACTGCTCGATCTCTTTAGTGATTAGACAACTATAAGAATTGAAAAAAGGCATTTGTTTTTGTGTTGAAAGATGCTCAGAAAGCCTTAAAGGCATAACTCAAAGAAATCCTGTAGAAAATACGTCAACATGCTTGAATTTTGAAGCAGCCCACATTGAATAGTTTGCAGCCTAAGGTATTTAATGAATGAATATTTGCTAATAATTTTTTCTTTCTTTTTTTCAATGTAATCTTCCTCAAGTAGAATACACTTTTCACAATCTGAATATAATGCCTTAATGCCACAAATAAATATTCCTTAGATTTCCCTTCAAAATGGGTCTCTGTACGGGCTCAGAATGTGCTCTATGACTCTGTCGTTTTTATGACCAATCCCATAAGACTCCAAAACACGCGTCTCTCGAAAATTGGCACAATTTGAACAAATAAAGAACTGAAGAGTTGTTTCAAATGCCACGAGCAGACATATTGAGAATAACGTCAACAATAACCGGGCACTGGCCTTTGGGAGCCCATGCCAGGAATATGGAGTGGCCGTACAACGATAGATGTAGAAGATACAATCAAGAAGAATCTAAGGAAACAATCTTTCACTATCTGTGTGAGGGCCCAAGGCTCGGTGCTCTATGACATAGAGTGCTGCGGGAATTTTCGATGGCTAACTTGAGAGAAATTGCAGAAAAGAAAATAGACGACCTAGGCGGATTCATAGTAAAATCAGGATGTTTCGACTAATAAAAACAGTGTTTCTACAAGTGGTGTATCAAAGTGACATCTTTTGTTCTAATTGGGTCTGGGTTGTGTCAGTCAGACAACCCCTCCACCACCACCACCTGTCATCTTGGCCTGATACGGCCGCAGGAAAGGCGCAAACGCTCAGGACAACCCAGCTCCAATTTAGGTTTACTCAGCGAGCTGGATTCGGATGAGAGCACACAAAATGCCTCAATATCGAAGTGCAAACCTCCGCTTTTTTTTTAGTTTTAAGCCTATTTTATAACGCCCAAATGGCTATCCCCTTCACAATCTAAAAACCTTGACGCCATGTAGATTTATAATAGAAGGTTGATACAAAGAAATTATTTTTCAATATCTGCTAGCGAAGGCGCTTAAGAATTTGGAATTTATTTATATAATACATTTTATTTTTCATGACAAAACGTTATCTGTTTTTGTCTTTTGTTGCCTTTTCCAGTTTTTTTTCCTTTTCCTCTTTTCCTCTTTTCCTATTTATTACTATTATTTTGAATTTGTTGGCTTAAGTACGAAACCGAAACCTTATCTTATTAGCAAAAGCTTTATAGCTTATTTGAATTATATAACTGCTAATTTATAATTTTTCGCCAATTTTTATTTTTTTTTTTCAAAAACTTGAGGGAGTGTCAAATTATGCGAACAAAAATTTTTCGCAGCAAACTGCCAAATCGCATGTTTGCTGCTCTCATTAATGGCATCAGATTCGCGCAGCATCAATGCTTTCTGACACAACACGTGATCTTTCTGGAGCTTCTTCAAAATCATTGCATTCTAGCCGTCATCAAACACTATTGAACTCACCAAATCAATTAGAAGCTCACAAAAAATGTGTTATGTAAATAAAATCAAGTATTTGACGTAATCTAATTAAGCAAATCCACATTCAGCCAGCTCACAGTTCAGAAGTCATGAATTGCCAAACTCTGTGTCTGATAACGAAATCACACTCAATACGAGGGTGGCTACTTATATTGTGAGGAAGACAAATAAAAATAGTTTATAATCGAAATTGGTTTTGTTTTCTTTGCAAAATATCACTGAATTATTGTTCGAAGCTTTTCCCCATTCCGATTGAAGTAGTTCCAAAAATATAATTTCAGCAAGAAGTGGTTCAAATGTTGAAAAATGCTGATCCTGCATTTAATGTATGGTCTATGGAAATAAGTGGAAATTAAGAAATCAAGAATGAAAACAATTTGTTGTTTTAAGGGGTCTCAGTGGTCTAAATCTCGAAAATATATGGTATTTTCAGGAATTATTTTTTTTAATAAAAAAAATTTAATAAAAATATTTAATTTTTTTAAATTTTAAATTAATAAAAATATTAAAATTTTTTAGACTTTTGAACTTTTTTTAATACAAAACTTTTTTCTTTTTATATTAATAATTTTAAAAATGGCGATAAAGTTGAGCCTCCCCAAAAATTGGACATTGACGGTGTTGTCTATTTTGGCTCTTCTATTTATCTGAAACACAAAAACCGAAAAATTATAAATCAGTATGACTGTAGCTATGTCCCATACTAGAATAAAGAAAAAAATATAGGCAAAATGGCACGGTTTTGAATTTGCCACTATACAAATCGGGGTTTTTTCAGTTTTTTAATAAAAAAATACAATACGAAATAATTGAAGTATTAATATGATTCTAGTACGGGTGATAGCCATTGATGTTGTGAACAACATATACAAATTTCAGACGATTCGGTTGAATAGAGTCTTTTTTTTGACAACACCAGACCGAAAAAAGTTCAAAGTTTGAGGTACAGGAGCGCGCGGACCGCTCTCTACCTAGTTAATGGGCTGTGGAAGCTATAATACTGGGAATATCCGCATGAAAATTTCACAGTATATTCTTAAGATACTAGACTTTCGAAATATCGAAAAAAAACGATTTTTGAAATTTCTAAACCGCCGGGTCGCTTTAAGTGCAGGAAAATTCGTTTTTATTATTGTGTTGTGTGAGAGATTTCGTTGCTGTGTTAGAGAGTGATTCGTCTTTTGTGATTTCTGGGCGTTTCCATTTCTCGACGTTGCTCTAAAGACATGGTGACGATTAAGACGAAAAGATAAAATGAAACTTCATTATATTGATTGGCGTGAAAATTTAATGAATTTTTCTGAATCTCGTACAAAGTTCTAACCTTTAACTCGTATGGCTTTTATTAATGCATGAACAATATTTTTGTTAAAATTAATCAAAACAAAATAAATAAATAAACTAAATCTCAAGGCGAGCAAAGGCTTTTTGTCGACAGGTGTCATAGAAAATCGCCCCTCCAAATAGTTCATGATTTACCTTCTACTCAAATATGAACGAGACGTTATCAATAAAACGGTCCGCGGATGACATATGGCAAAAATAAATTTTCTGTTTTGTGGTAGGACTGTTATAAGCTTACATGGCAAATTTCAGCGTGATATGTCACATAGTTTGTTTTCTGTGCTACTGTAAACAAGTCAAGCTCGAGTGTGTTCTTCGAATTTAACGATGAAAATTCAAGTTGAACAAAGAATTTGTTTGAAATTTTGTTATTCCAACAAAATTTCGGCTTCAGACGCCTTAAAAATGTTGCAGACAACCTATGGGGACTCTGCTCTATCGCGTGCACGTGTTTTCCAGTGGTACAAATCGTTCAAAAAGGGCCGTACATCAACCCAAAAAACTACGCCAAAGTCGCTCAAAAATTAAGGTTATGCTGACTGTTTTGTTCGATTACGATGGTGTGGTGCACTCGGAGTTCCTTCCGCAAGGCCGATCGGTTAACGCTGAATATTATTTAGACGTTTTAAAGCGTTTGCGTTAGAACATTCGTCTTAAAAGGAAGGAATTGTGGGACAACAAGTCATGGTTCTTGCATCACGATAATGCACCAGCTCACACATCACGTCTTGTTCGCGATTCTTTGAACAAAAATTAATATTAATATCGTTCCGCAAGCACCGTATTCCCCTGATATGGCTCCATGTGACTTTTTCCTGTTTCTTTTTTCCCGTGGAAAACATTTTTTGACAATTGAAGTCATAAAAGAGAATTCGAAGAACACACTCGAGCTTGACTTGTTTACAGTAGCACAGAAAACAAACTATGTGACATATCACGCTGAAATTTGCCATGTAAGCTTATAACAGTCCTACCAAAAAACGAAAAATTTATTTTTGCCATATGTCATCCGCGGACCGTTTTATTGATAACGTCTTGTTCATATTTGAGCAGAAGTTAAGTCCATTTTTTTATCAAGACGAAGTTTCAAGTAACTATAGACAACATAAACAGTTCTTGTATAACAAAAGTTCAGAGTATGACTATCATTAAAAATATCAAACTGTGCCATGACAGCGTAAGATTTCATATATGCACCCTCGTGCTCCTATATGTGAAAATTTACATCACGTCTATTCCATCCAATGTTGAAATATGATGAGTAATGCAGTATAGTGTTTTTTGCCTCACACAAACTACTTTCAATACACAAATGAGAAGCAAAATAAACTATTGTACTTGTGAAAAAAAATAAAAAATAAAATAAATGGTAAAAAAAAAAAAATTACTTTTATTAATTGAAAATAGTTTGGCACTCGTTAATCTTGTACAACGTCAGAGATAATGCTGTTGTAAACAAAGATCGAGCGATGACTTGCCTAATTATTTTCCAATGAAATACAATTTTTTGTTATTCAGTTAAAATTGGTTTTGAAGGTCAATAATTGTAAACTCACTTATCTTGCAGAAGGAATATATTTTTTAGTTTAAGCTAAAATAAAGTTATTTGCATAATTAATTTTCAAATGTGTTTCAAGTTTGCGGAGATTTAGTGCGATTTAGTTAAATGTTTAATCCTCTAAAATATTTGGCTTTTTATATATCGAATGAAGAAAATAGCGGTTAATTATGCATAAATAGAACAATCAAAACGCAAATTTGTCGATTTAGTTAATATTGCTCAAATCTGAAATCATTTAGGAATTTTGTAAAATCTAAAAAGTCGAGTTCGAGTATATCTGCTTCGATGATGTGGATAATATCATAAATTAGCAAATACACCCGCTGAAGTAGGTAACTTATTTGCAGACTTTTTTATCCATAATTATGTTTGAGTTGATAAGGTATCCCCTGACTTTTCATACGAGATATTCTCATCTCTAAATTTTGGCAATCTGTACATCTCATCTGATGACATTCACAAGGGGATGCTTTCTCTCAAATCGTCGTCACATACGGATGCTGATGGTCGTTTAGCTATTTTGCTTAAGAATTGTCCAGCGCTAGCAATTCCTCTAGAGATTATTTTTTATAATTATTTATGTACGAGCACTTTCTTAAATGATTGGAAGTTTACAATCATTACACCTTTTTTAAAAAGTGGAAAAAAATGATGTTCGTAATTATAGGCATTTGAATGCATTATAAAGGACAAAATTTATTTTGCGGTTAAGTCTTTAATTAACCCAAACAAACATGGTTTTGTAACTGGCCGTTCTACAGCGTTCTACATCTTGCGAATTTTGTATTTCATCGTCTTCTAAAGGGCTCCAAGTTGATTGCGTCTACCCTGACTTCTCTAAGGCATTTGACAAAGTGTCGCATGAGATTTTTGTAAACAAGTCGGCTTGCTTGGGCTTTCACTCCACCTTTCTGCAATGGCTTAAGTCATAGTTGACGGATAGACGGTGTGTGGTAAAAATTGATGGAGTTTTATCGAACCACTTTGTTGCCACTTCAGGTGTCCGCCAAGGGAGCATCTTAGGATCATTTCGTTTCGTCATTTTTATCAATGACATAAACAAATGTTTTACTTTTTTTAATTTCTTGCTCTTCGTAGATGATTTAAAAATCTTCTCATCTGTTAAGGACTCAGTAGATGCACAGAAGCTTCAGCTCGACTTGAACAATCTTCATCGTTGGTGCAAAAGATCGCGTCTGTCCTTAAATATTAAAAATTTTTAGATTTAACAGTCGTCAGTGCATTTTTAGAACAACTTACACCATTTCAAATGATGTACTAAAAGTGTGACAGAGTTTAACACGCTCGCGCC
Source organism: Anastrepha obliqua (assembly GCF_027943255.1). Taxonomy (NCBI): domain Eukaryota; kingdom Metazoa; phylum Arthropoda; class Insecta; order Diptera; family Tephritidae; genus Anastrepha; species Anastrepha obliqua. The sequence goes on along the minus strand of NC_072892.1, from coordinate 137,458,522 downwards.
GGCGCTGTTATTCATGGTCTTCGCCCACAGACGGCAATGTTTACACCTTTTCGCTCTATCGGACGGGAGCGATTGCAGGTCATAAAACGAAATTTGATGATGCAATCTTGTGCGAGCCACCGGTGGTACACGCCGCCCCATGAAAAAATCTTGTGCATGCCACCGGTGGTACACGCCGCCCCATGAAGCAGACTTATGCGGGCCACCGGTGGTACGCGCCGGCATGAACGTGTTAAGGATCTTGGAGTATTATTCGATACGAAATTTTCCTTTAGTGGTCACACTAATTTTATTCTTTGAAAATCGTATTCGGTTCTAGTTTTCATTCGTCGTAATACAATAGAATTTTCTGATCCGTATACCTATAAACGGCTGTTTACGTCTCTTCATCGTTCTCACCTAGAGTACGCGGTTATCATTTGTACAAAAATTTAATTTGTTTCCCTTATTCATACATACAAAATAAAATTTTTGAGATTAATACAATGTTGAAAATTTTTTTCTTAAAATTTGGTTTCCCAAAATAATGAAATTCTTTTCTCAAGTTTTATAATTTTTGTTGATTTTAGGATAAAATAAAATTTGAAAAAAAAATATTCAAATATAGTTAAAAAAAAATTACTTTAGTGGAAAATATTATGTCCTAAAACTAAATTTTATTCTAAAATTAAATTATATTTTTTTGTTTTCAATTTATATTCTTATTTAAAAATAACAAAATATTTTAAAAGCTGGAAAAAAATTTAGTTTTTTTTGGAAAAATATTTTAAGAAAAAAATTTTCAATATTGTATGAATCTCAAAAGTTTTATTATGCATGTTTGAATAAGGGAAACAAATTAAATTTTTTTGTTCAAAATTTTTGTGAAACAAATTTAATTTCTTTGTTCAAAATTTCTTGGAAGAAAACTTAATTTTTTTTGTTCAAAATTATTGGGGTAAAAATGTTTTTTGAAAGACCTCCCTCAGATTTTTTTTTTTCAAGTTAAAATTTTTTGAGGAAAAAATTAAATTTTTTGAAGTGAAACTTCCTAGGCGTCGATGGATGAGCGAGAATGGAGAGTAAAAATTCAAGACCGTGCAACGTTTTGGGAATTTTCGTTCCACGAGAGAGAAAAAAGATGTAACGTAGAGGAAATAGAGAGAGAGAGCTATACCTTATATAGTATTTATTTGAGATACACTTTAGGCTATTCACGTCTCCCTTTTGTGCGGTTCATCGTCTTTTCTCCCACTCCTACGCTAAGGCTCTAGTCTAAGTCGTATGACGTTAGTCGTATTGTAGGAGAAAGAGAGAACCACGTATACATTGGTATATACAAGGCGTTAGAATATAACAGAGAGAGAAAGAGAGTAACGCGTAAACGTACAGCACCAACGCCATATTGTAAATTTTGTCTATTTGTATTCTCTGCAAATGTTGTGAATTTATTTAGATATATATATACTTTCTCTCTCTATCTCTCTCATTCTCTCTCGGGTCTCTCCCTCTTTCTTTGTCTGCCTTGAAAGTTTCAGTTCAGTTATGTGTACTACGCTACACGCGAATTTTTTTTTTCAAATTATATTTTGTCCCATAGTAAAAAAATTTATTTTTTGGGACAAAAATTAAGTTTTTTTTAATGATATTATATCCTTTGAGAAAGAAATTTTATTTTTTTGTAATAAAGTTACATTCCTTTAAAATTATATTTTATCTCAAATTAAAAAAAAAAAATTATAAAAATGTTAAAAAGAATTAAAGATTTCATTTTAAAAAGCTCTAACAATATATTCAACATTGTACGAATCTCAATATTACAAGTTTTTTTCAAAATTTTTAAGTTTACTTTTTACAGCAAGCAAAATTAATTCCCCAATCGAAAGATTTGCAAATGGCGTCGTACGCCAATCATATTTGGCACCCGTGAACTAGACCGCTGCAGTTTACAAACGAACAAGCAAGATTTTCATCACACAAAATCTTTTTTTATTTAGTAAAAAGGTTATTGAAAAATGAAGTTAAACAACAGTTAATTATCACTTACAATAAGATATGCGTGTATCGCTTGACATTGTATCGCTCTGTGGCTTAATGCAAAAAAATACTTTCATAGATAAGGTGAAAAGGCTCCACAGAATCACTTGCATATACCGCAAAAACACATGCTTATTAATTATTTAAGTACATCTGCATCCATAAGCATGCATGAAAGTATGTGTGTGCGTGCAACCCTTACACAATAAATTGCAAACGAATCACTGTACTCAATCAAGCGCGAGCAATCGTCTCAAATAGCCATAGAATGCAGTGCACATGCAACACATAAGCTACTTTATCAGTGTAGTTAGACTCGTAATTGGTGCTAAATTAAGCAATAAAAACTTGTATGTCAATGCATAAGTGAGGAAGTAAGAAATAATGTTTAAATGAGAACTAAGCAGCGTACCCAATTAATGGTGATCTTGATCGTGATCTTGCAATGGATAAATAAGGCTTCTATTCTTTACAGCGTCAATAGCTGGGCCATTCAATGTATTAGGTGACAGATTAAAAAGTTATATGTGGAGTGTCTTTTTCGAAAACAATGTTTTAATCCGAACGACGAATGCAACGTCTGCGACTAGTCTCACCCTGCCTGCATTACTACTAGGCTCCAAGAAACAAATCTGGTTATGTGAATATTTGGAAAGTGTAAATACATTTAAAAAAATGATTATATGTATGAGTTGAAGTGCACTAAGTTACGCAATATTCTTGATTTTTTTCATTCATCGTCCATACAACATACAAATTTTCCACTTGAAGTGACTTTCCTAATGGATAGAAGACGAAGAGTGAACTCTAGTCACTCAAGCCATCAAATGAGAAATAATGCGACCAATGGTATATACCTATGAAATGAGACTTCCAGCTATTAGTCCCAAGATGTTGTTAGGAGTATTTTTAAACCTTCCAAAATGCCTTGTTTTTGCGTCTGTTATCTGTCAATAATATTCAGCTCATTGTTTGTTACGTTTCATACAACAATTCATTTTTGTCGCTCTTAAAAATGTCGAATTTCGTGCCTTCAAACTAAGATTTGCGGACATCGAAAAACCACTTGTCAAATGCTGCTCTCCCGGTTCAAAAGGAAGTCTTTTTTGCATCGCATCGTTACGGGTGATGAAAAATGGGTGTATTTCTCCAATCCCAAGCGTAAACGATCGTATGGTTCGCCCGGCCACAAGCCAAAAACAACGGCCAAACCAAATCGCTTCGTCCGCAAGGCAATGCTGTGTGTTTTCTGGGATCAGCGTGGTATGGTTTGCTACGAGCTATTAAAACCAGGTTGGCGGTGCACGCTACCAACGACAATTGGCCGATTTGAACAGCGCTATACACCGAAAACGCCCAGAATATGCCGATCGGCGTCACAAAGTAATTTTTCTTGATGACAATGCACCGCCACATCGAACAAGAGCGACCCGGGAATTGGTGGAGACGTACGATTGGGAACTGCTGGACGTACGATTGGGAACCGCTGGTACATGCGGCCTACTCACCAGACTTGGTGCCTTCCAATTATCATTTGTTTGCATCGATGGGTCACGCACTTTTCGAGCAGCGCTTCAATTCTCACGAAGAAGCCAAAAAATGGGTCGATGATTGGTTTGCCAAAGACGGCCAAGTTTTTTGGCGCGGTATCCACAAATTGCCTGAGAGATGGGAAAATGTGGCTATTATTTTGAAGATTAAATTTGTAACCATTTTTTGTTAATAAACGTTTGAAATCGAAAAAAGTCTCATTTCATAGGTATACACCAGCACATTGATTCCTTTTAACTCACCATCCGAAGTGGTTATATGATAACATTTGACCTATGATATGCCAAATAACATTTTTCAACAACAACTATGTATACTAGTTTTAGTGTAGAATCCAAGTTGTTTAATTTTCCATAAAATATTATAATGATTGATGTCACTCTCTGGAATTGTCATTTAAGACGTTTCGCTCTAAATCATCTTTTATACGAGGTGCATACTGGTTGCATATCATTTGTATGTTGGGTGTAATTTTTAACTGAGTTCAAAGATGTTGCTCGTAAGAGCCTAATGGAAATTATACGAGATATGACAAGTGTACTGTAGATTTTTTTGTAGGATAATAAATAAGTTTTATTCTGCATTTTCTTATGTAAATGAATTATTGGTATATTTTTGTATAACTAAAAATAGGCGCCTTCACTTCGTCACTTCTGACATGGAACACTGAATAATTACCTACTAGCAACATTTGATGTAGGAGCAGATGAAATTTCAAAATATTTAAAAAACTGTGGATTTTGAAACTAGTATTCAAATATTGCTGCAAAAACCAAAAGTTGATACAATTTTTGAACAAAAAAATTTAAAAAAATATTCGGCCAAAGTTCGCTAGAAGAAGCTAAAACTGAAGTTCGGTCGTTCTCCCGTTTTTAAGTGACCAGGCACGCTCTTGCGCTTCGGAATTCATTCGCAGGGGCATTTAGTCACTGGTGACCCTCAGCAAAATTTTGTATTTCAAATGATTTTAAAACAATTTAACCTTCTAAATGATCATTTAAAGAACTTTCCTCACAAAAATCACTTAAAATCATTAAAAGGATCATGGACTGAGATTTTGGTTGTTAAATTCTCTACAAAAATTCATTTACTCAATTTCTCTGTTGGACTAATCGAATTAAATATTCCGTATCATCGAAAGTTCAAGACAAATTATCATATTTTTCAACGCAGAAAGTTATAAGGAATTTGAAAATCGACAATTTATAAACTTAGTGGATAGCTAAACGGATAAAAAAATAAAATAATAATAATAAAATAATTTCCAAAAATGTATGAAAATTAAAAAAAAAGTTCTTCTTTTTAATAATTTATAAATCCTCTGATACTTTTGTAAATATGAATTTATTCTATTCAAGTGCCAATGAAGCTCTTATTAGAAAAAGCCGGTGCTAAGGAATTTAGTACTCTTTGTGTTTAAAATTTTCAACATTTGATGAAAAAAATATCAAAGAAGAAGGAGAAAAAGAAGAAAAGCAATGAAATATTTTCTAAGCACTTTTTAAAGGGCTAAGTATTTACATAAGAATGCCAAATATCGGTGACCGAATAGTCTACACTAAGGTCAAATTATGGGTGTTCCCTTTGAATGGTAGCTTTCCCTTTTATAATTTTGAACAGAAATGTCACAAAAATGGGTTTATTTCGGTAGCTGGTTTAAAAGGTATGCAAACAAACACTTTTGATGAAAAAAAAATCCATGCTAAAAGATTTCGTAATTTTTATTTTTTGAAAATACAAATTTTTTCAAAATTTCTTGTTCGACGAGTATCTTTTACAGCCCGTGAAAACATGTAGCAATTCTACCTTTCGACCAGTATTCAATATTTTTCTGTTTTCTTTAATGCTCATTACTTTTTTTTACATCACTTTTTTTTATAAAATTATAGCTCATTGCCAAACAACAGACTATAATAATAGTCTATATAAGTCCAACTTGCGAACTTTGTTCAAAAATTAAACAAATCGCACAACTTTCATCAAAATTTTTAACTTTTTTGTTATAATTAATTTAATTTATTCAAAATTTTGATCAAATACTTAAAAATTTTAATCGTAATTTCAGGGGATTTAAGATACCTGTAAAATTAAAAAAAAAAAAAAAATTTTTTTCATAAAATGTTAAATGTCAAAAAATTTTTAGAACGTAAATTTAATTAATTAAATTCTTATATTATAGATCGTCAACTGTGACGACTTTATACTTTGCGTTCGAGCACAGGGAGAGGTATACATAGTTACGTTGTATTCAAACTTTGGAAGCGTTTTTCTCAAAACTATATTTTTCGAATTGGCGTACACGAAACCCGAAAAGTTAGTGACCGATCTAAGAATTAAATGCTATAAACTACATAATTAGTAATTAAAATAGTTCAGCTTAGATGTCAAATGAAGAAAATTTAACAAAGCTCACTTTGAAAATTTATATTGTGAGATGCTTGCCACCTGTTTGGAAGGATTGTTAATTCAATTTAATAATTAAGTGAACCGAAATACCACTACTTGCGTGGCAAACGAAAGAGTTATGAAAAATGTTTATTTTGGGTATATTTTTCAATAGGGTTGCCATCTGTTTTAAAAATTTAAATGCAATAAGTCAAATAAGTAATAGTTAATAATTTAAATAATTCAGTATGGATGTCAATGAAATGAATTTAAAAAAACTGATATTGAAAATTTATATTGTGAGATGCTTGCCACCTGTTTGGAAGGATTGTTAATTCAATTTAATAATTAAGTTAACTGAAATAGCACTACTTGGGTGGCAAACGAAAAAGTTATGAAAAATGTTTATTTTGGGTATATTTTTGAATAGGGTTGCCATCTGTTTTAAAAATTTAAATGCAATAAGTAAAATAATTAATAATAAATAATTAAAATAATTCAGCATGAAAGAAAGCTTGTTTAAAAAAATATTTTAAAGGTGGTTGCCACTTGGTTGAAAAGATTGTTAATTAAATTTAATAGTTAAGTTAACTGAAATACAACTTCAAACAAAACAAAAGAGTTATGAAGAATGTTTATTTTGGATAAATTTTTGAAAAGAGTTGCCACTAAATTCGATATGCAATTTTTTTTATTATTCAGAATTTTGAGCAGAGAAATATTTTCCCCATTCTTGATATCATAGTTTTAAAGTTCGATGATATGAGGAAATGTACATCAACTGTCGGTCTCATGTTCCACAGGCCTTTAAAAAGTATTAGGTAACATTGATATTTGAAGAGTGCGGTGCATTGCTTGTTCTGGCCTCCACCTGTGCTGAACACTGAAGCATAGCCTGCTCAGTTCTGTTAGAACTTACTAAGAGCTCAATTATTGGGTCGACTGGTGAATGGTTGAAAGACGTGAAGAGCTTCTTCGATGTAGAATCAGAAATCGATGGACAAGGCTTACGAAAATAAGTCATTAGCATTTTATTCTTCTTGAATTTCTTCTTCTTATTTCGACCATATATAGGTAAACATCTAAACTTTGAAATTCTGAAATAGGATGTCTAATTTGTCATACCGAAATTTGAACAGATTAAAAGCAAACTTCCAGCATCCGTTTGTAAAAAAATCTAAATAATTTTTAAATGCATTTATTAGGCTACTAATATTCGACAAAGCAAAGCACTTACAGAGCGAATAACTTCAAAAGCAATACAATCACAACACAAATGATTTAATTACGAGTACCTGCACTTAATTTTTTATGACCTTTTTAGACCCTGAAATTTTGCACACATCTTTTTTATGATGTTACTTTCTATGTGAATACAAGTTTTCGAAATTTTTCAAAACAATAATTTTTTCGAAGCAAAAATAGTAGGAAAATTCGCCCCAAATTTCATTTTTTTTTTTTTAAGCATTTTATTCCGCGATTTTTTTTTTTATTTTTGTTTAATTCATATAGAAATTGTGACATTGATAAACAAAAAAATTTTTAGTTTTCTGTATTCAGGTCACTGACTTCAATGCTACAATGCCCGCCGATTGAGGAGCCCCGCTGCGACCTTCCTGGAAGAATTGAGTGTACATCCGCCATTTTAAATGATTAAAATAATAAACAAAATTTATATTATTTCAATGTATAAATAAACTGAAAGCCAATTTGAAAAGAAAAATATTGACTTCTTCATTTTAAATAATTTTAATGAAAATCAGCGAAAATATGGCCGTTTACAGGTATCTGTTGGAAAGAAAATTTAGGTACAGAGTTTTATAGTCTATTAAATTATAGTCCAATGAAGTGCAGTTTTGTTATCGCTCGAAAGACGGGTTGATTTTTTATATTTGATAAAAAAAAATTTGCAATTAAAAAATGAATAAAAAAATTGACAAAATGTGGAGCTGCTACATTTTTTGCGAGTTGTTCATAAACTTACAAAGTCAAACAAAAATTAAAATGAATTGGAATAACTCATGCCAAGTCTTTGATGGCTCTGAGAAATTCCGAACAGTATTTGTAACATTTGAAGTAAATGGACAGCTTTCCTTAAAAAAAAATAGAATTTTAGTCCACGGTAGAACAAAAAAAATTATGGTGAAATGAAGGAAAATTTCTTCATTTGGGATTTGATATCAACACTTGGAATTGGTCTGAATACAGCTCTAAACAACAACCTTTGTGCTGATTTACAGCAAATTCTTAGAACTTTCGATAATAGGCTGTTTTATTATTCGAATTTGCTCATTTTCTAAAAAAATAATGTAATTAATAAACAGCATAATAATAACTATATTTTAGAATTGATAAAGCCATATTCCAGCCACTGATTTCATATACAATGGCAGACTTATCTCGTCGCTTAGAAACACCTTTGAGTAAAAAAAAAATCATGCACTTGATTATTGAATATATTTATATTTTTATTGAATATTATCTCGAAAATTGAAATGTTATCTCTCAAACGGAAATCTTTCTTGGAACATGCCCGGCAGATTTCGTACAATGTGTAATGCCACCTTGCCTTGCGCGACATATTTTAATAAAAAAAACTGATAATATTTATAAATTCAGTTTCTAATATTTGTTTGCACTTGTAATCTACTCTATGGGGTTAAAATAGCAATAAAATATTATATTTTGCTAGTAATTTCGAATTCCGTACAGATGGTGTAAACTATGCATATCGCTATGAATATATACAGGGTGGCACAAAATTAATCACCCAATTTGGTTTTTGAATAATTTTTAATAGGAAATAAAAGAAAAATGATTTTAAGTGATGAAAATCTTTATTTTGCTCCATTTGTAAAAATCATACATCTTTGGGCAGAGTGATTAATTTTGAGCCCCTTTGTGTATATACCGCTACCAAAAAAAAATTGAATAACTTTTTTTCTTTTTAAGTTATCTGTTCCATTTTTGTTTTAATTTGCAGATTGATCTTTAAAATTTATTAAAATGGATAACTGGGACACGCAAACAAGAATTTGGATAGTCCGCCGCTATCACGCACTGGAGTCCGTAGTTTTGGTACAGAGAGAGTACAGGCGGATGTTTGGCGGCGATCCCCCGAGCAGATGGACCATAATGAGACTGGTGAATAATTTTGCTGAGCAAGGAACAGTCGCAAGAAGGCCTTATCATCGAAACCCACCAGTTCGGACGGAGGAAACGATCGCTGCTGCAGCTGCAGCTATACAAAGCAATCCAAGGGTTTCAACAAGAAGCTTATCTGCTCAACTTGGTGTCAGCCGACAGTCTTTGCAAACAATAATGCACAAAGATTTAGACTTATTTCCCTACAAAATTCAAATGGTTAACAAACTGAATGCAGCAGACTTGCCGATTCGCTTGGAATTTTGCCAGAAGATCCTGCAATTGGTGGAAGAAGACCAAAACATGTTAAACCGCCTTTTCCTGTCTGATGAGGCCCATTTCGATTTAAACGGCAATGCGAACAAACAAAATTGTCGAATAGGGAGTACTTCTAACCCACAGATACTCCACGAGACGGAATTGCATCCTCTTCGCATGACAGTGTGGTGTGCGGTTTCTTCACGCTGTATTGTCGGGCCTTATTTTTTTGAAGAAAATGGTCACACCGTTACAGTTACTGGAGACCGTTATTTGAAAATGCTGAAAGAATTTTTCTATCCAGAACTACGCCGAAAGAGAATTCCTTTCAACTCTGTGTGGTTTCAACAAGATGGGGCAACGTCTCACATAGCCCAGACTGTTATGACAGAGTTGCGACGAAAATTTCCCAATAAACTGATTTCAAGAAACTCCGAATTTCGTTGGCCCCCCAGGTCGCCTGACCTTACTGCACCTGACTTTTTCTTGTGGGGTTTATGTAAACAAGAAGTTTATAAAACAAAGCCAACAAATTTGGATGAACTAAAACAATCCATTCGGGCAACAATTGCGGCTATTCCTGTCGCAACTCTCAAAGCAGCAATGAACAACTTTTTACTAAGATGGCGCACTTGTGTCAACGAGCATGGGGGGCATTTAAATTCAATTATTTTTAAAACTAGTTAAGCTACATTTAATAAAATTTAATGACCTTCAACTTGAAAAAAAATAAATGAATTCCATACACTAAAAAAAAAGTTATTGTATTTGAGTTTCTTAATGTAGCAAAATTCATCAGCCACCCTGTATAAACCGTTTTTCAGTAAGAGCGCTTCAACTTTTTTTTTGAATAAAACACAAACGGTTTGACTTGTTTAACTAATTTTTTTTTTATTATCGAGTTTGAACATATACATTTAAGTATGAAATTCGATGTCTTTTGCATGACCACCGCGTGCACGTTTTACGAAGTCCAATCGTTGAACCCAATTTTCGACCACTCTTTTGCATTTTGCATAAATCGGCCGAAATTCCAGCAATTTCGGGTTCAATATTGGCTCTGAGTTCACAAATCGTCGCCGGCTAATTACTGTAGACCAATGACTTCACATAACCCCAAAGAAAATAGTCTAGAGGCGTCAAATCACACGAGCGCGGCGGCCATTCGACCGGTCCATTTCTGGAAATAATGCGCTCATCGAACTTACTCTTCAACAAATCAATTGTAGCGTGTGCTGTGTGGCTTGTGGCCCCGTCCTGTTGAAACCACATGTCGTCTAAGTCCATACCATTCAATTGCGGCCAAAAATAATCGTTTATCATGTCGCAGTATCGATTTCCATTCACAGTAACGTGGCGATCGTTCTCGTCAACGAAAAAATATGGGCCAATTACGCCGCCGGCATGTAAACCGAACCAAACAGTGATTTTTTCGGGATGCAACGGTGCCTCGTGAATCACGTGTGGATTGCTTTCTGCCCAGAAACGCATATTTAGCTTGTTGACAAAGCCATTGAGCCAAAAATGAGCTTTATCACTGACGATGATTTTTCGACTTTAAACTTTCTTAACAGAACACGCATTTTTATAATAAAATCCAATGATTTGCAAGCGTTGCTCAAGTGTACGCTACACGCCATGATGAAATGTATACTAATGAAGTTTACAAATGACAAGCAAAAAATAAAAAATATTGCGTTGTTCGCCCTCCCTATCGGAAAAAAGTTGAAGCGCACCTATTGAGAAACGCCTTACATAAATGTACGCACATATGTACATTCATCGATTCGTAAGTAGATACCCAATCTCTGCAGGAAACTTCTTCCCACATACACTGGCGTACGTAGTGTCACATGAAGAAGCTCAGGTGATATCTCCATAGCAAAGATAATAAATAAAAAGTAAAAGAAAGCATCTGCGACACTTCTGTGTTTGGTCAGGCTGCCAAGTTGAGAAGTCGAACCTGCTGTTTACTGACCCAATCTAATCCCAATTTCAATGATTCAGCTTCGGTAATATTTCGTTTATTTCGTTTATTATAAGTTTAAAACATAATTATTGTTTTTACAGACCACTTAGATCTAATATGAGCTTAAATTACTAATATATTACTATAATTAGGGGCCGTTCAAGTATTACGTAAGCAGATTTATTACAATTATTTACCCCCCCATCCCCCTTGTCAGCAAAAGTAAGCAAAGCTTTTACCCCCCCCCCCCCCCCCCCATGCTTACGTAAACATTTTTCAATTAAAAATGTATTTTTTTATATTATAATTATAATGTTATAATTATAATTTTAAAAATAAGAAAATAGATTAAGAATAGAGATTAGATTTTACGGATGCAGTATTCAACATAGAGTAAGGAACAAAAATATTATAATCTTACGAACATAACAAGCTTATTTAAAATTTTTGGTACACATATTAAATTCAAGTTGACAGTCTTCAGTCCATGAAACCCGCATCCATGATTCTAAGTTTTCGATGACATTGGATTGCTTCGATTGCTGCTCCGTGTTGTGAGTCTGCTCACTTTCATCCGATTTTGGAATGTCTACGTCGTTCTCATCGAGCCATTCAACATCATGGTGCTCTAAATTTTGAATAATGCACATCAGTTCATTAGCACGACGAGCAGCGACTCTTACAGGTCTAACATTCCTATCAATGTGCGTGTTTATTTTTTTATGGATCTTCTCGATGTGACGATTTAGTGACTTGATGGAAGCATGATAAAGACCACACGTTTTGCATGTTCGACTTCATAGCCTCAATTTTACCATGACAAAAATAATCGTAGGACATTTGCAGGAAATCTTTGAGTGAAGCACTTAAGGGTAGAGCTAAATTGACTGGAAGATCAAGAAATTGCTCTCCTTCATCCAAAACCAAGTCATCAACTGTTTGTTTTACTTTTATAGGTGGTGGAAGAAACCTGTTACCTAGTAATCTGAATAGACCACTTCTTGGACGACAGCATTCTGTATTTCGACATTTCACAATTTGAAGCAAGTATTGGCTTTCACACAGATGTTCTGAATACCATTTAATGTCTGGAAAGTCAGGAACATCTTGTTGACCTGCCCCAACATATTTTGCAGTAATTTCCATTGAACTCCTGCAAATTCGAAATTAGATCTTTCTAAATGTTCATCAATTGTAACCCCACGTTCATCCAAATGAGACCCAAAATGGTCATGAGGCAATATTAAACCAGCCAGTTCCCGACTAAGAGGAGCCATTCTGCGCTCTACTCTGTTGTACGCACTTCTTCCAGGAGCATTGGTAGCTAAAAACAATGCATCGAGATCATATCGCTTAAAGTGTTGTATAGCAAACCCTATGACTTTTTCATAACGCGGATTTTCATCTGGCCCTCCATCAACCGTCATGATTACCACTGGTTTTACTAGTCCATGGTCAGTTTTAGCTAATGGTCGAAACTCTTCAAGTTCGAGAAGCGTCTCGAAATCCTGAGCATGAGTATTAGCAGTAGATGAACTATGCTTTTCACTTCGAATAGCGATGTATGTTGGTCCAGAATATCCAACGGCTTCCGGTTGTCATAGCATACTGGAAGTGATTTTGATAACAGCATAAACAGATGGTATTAATTTATGACGCTCAGCGATTACCTAATCGGGGTCAGATAATTTGATTCTATATTCCATGTGCATTAGAAGAGGTGCTTGCTTATTTGCCGCAGTTACGCCAATAGGGACTCGAGCTTTATCATCTTGTGTGTCTAGGGTGTCTGTCTGTTCCGGATAAAGAAATTATTTCATCGCACCTAGGGCCTGCAATCCCGGATTCGATAGTCTCGCTCGGTCGCCAGCTTGATTTCTTGATTTAACGTATTACCGGTTTCTCGGAGACTCTATTATTATCGGACCCCGTCAAAATTTTTGGCTACATCACCCGATTATAAAAAACAAAAATCGAAATAAAAAAAAATTGTTGTCACAACAGCCAGATTCACCTGACTCATTATGTACGGCTACCAGTACGTGTACTGCAGTATACTGCAGTGTCGACAACCTGGCTCACTATAAACGTACCCTAAAGCGAGTGCCTAAACGTATGCGTGTATATTTGCGGGAATCCCCGAAAATGCGTTTCGTTTTCAAGCATAGACAATGTGAGGGTTGCCATTCGTGTAAAAAAGTAAATAACTACCGATGACGTAATCATCATCTAGACTCCCCTACCCCCCATGTCATCCAAAATAAGCAAAACAAAGACCCCCCCACCCCCGCATAGTGCTTACGTAATACTTGAACGGCCCCTTACACAGGCCTGCGAAATTTAACTTTTTTCAGTTTCTAGAATGGCTGTACTTGTTTCTTGTAGTTTTTTATGCGCTGAAAACGAATCTGACCTTCAAAATGCTCCATCATGTCAGGATTTTTGGTAAATGAAGCCTAAAAGGTCAAAAAATGGCCATTTTAGCCATTTTTGATAATTTTTTTTGGGATAGGAAATTTTTTTTTTTCAATTTTCGACGAAAAGGTCGCATAGTACAACTCTTTAGCTTTAAAACCCATTTTTTTAAATTATTGTACGATTTAAAAAAAAAAAAGTTATGACATTTTGAAATTAACAGTTTCAGTTACGCCAATAGACGTTATACCCAACGTATACGTAACTGAAACTGTTAATTTCAAAATGTCATAACTTTTTTTTAAAAAATCGTACAATAATTTAAAAAAATGGGTTTTAAAGCTAAAGAGTTGTACTATGCGACCTTTTCGTCGAAAATTGAAAAAAAAGATTTTCTATCCCAAAAAAACGTAATAGGGAGGCACAGTCCACTCCTCCTTTATTTACACTAAAGACAAAAGTCAGTGAGACTATAGACCTTCTACTCTCTAGAGACTTTAAGTTAATTAAAATCAGACGGGAATGTTAGGAAGGAATAGGATTTGAGAATTTTAACGACCTGAGAGCATATTTAAGGAACACCTTCTGTACACGTTCAATTCTCTCAATAGCAAATTGGTGGCAAGGCCTCCAGATAAAAGTTGCATATTCTAACCTAGAGCGAACAAAGGAAGTAAAAAGTAGTTTTGAAGGGTCCGAGAACATCGCGCTATTACGCCGTATAAAACCTTAGACTGAGTAAGAAGTGGACACAATAAAGTTAATGTGACTGTTGAAAGAAAAATTTGAGTTAAAGATCACTCCTAGCTCTTTGAATTCATGAACAGATTGAAGTAAAGTATTATCAATGCTGTAAAATGACTGGAAAACCTTTTAAGTTTTAGCGAAGGTGACATGAAAACATTTCTTAATATTTAGAGAGATGCCAGAGTTACTGCACCAGCGAACGAGCGCATTAATTTACGTTTGCAACACAGGAACATCCTCATTTTTTCTAATGGCCGAAAATATTTTCAAATCATCGGCATACAAAAGAAAGTCTGCAAATGAAAAACTGGTACAAATATCATTAATAAATAGAACGAAGAGAAGAGGCCCTAAAATACTGCCTTGTGGCACCCCTGAGGATGCACTGAAAGGTTCCGAACATTCACCCTCAATCGTTACCGCACATCGTCTATCGGATAAATAAGAAGAAAAAAAAACAGAATGGAAACAAGCGAGGCTAGTTTACGTAATAGAATTGTATGAGAAACTCTATCAAATGCTTTAGAAAAGTCCGTGTAAACACAATCGACTTGAAAACCTTCAGCAAAAGTTCCAAAGCAGTAATCACCAAAAGCAGTCAGGTTGGAAACTATAGACCTACCCGCGATAAATCCATGCTAATTGTGCGAGATTAAGCTCTTAGTTGCAAAGTATATTTTTTCTTTTACAATTCCTTCGAAGAGTTTAGAAATAATAGAAAGCTGCCATTTTGAAAGTAGGGGTGATATTTGTTATCTTCCAATCGTTGATAAAAACTCCCGAAGATAGATATTTATTAAAGACTAATTTGCGAGGAATGACAATAGCCGGGCAGTTTTTAAGAAAAATTACGAACAGCCCATCCTTATCAGTCTGCGAAGAAGGTTTTAAACCCAAAATCCTATTGCCAATGTCCAGAGAAACCAGGTTTAAATAGCCAAAATTTAAAGATGAAGATGAATTATCATGACAAGGAGAAAACGAGTACGTATCATCACTAGTGAAATTAGATTAGAAAAAATCGGCCAAAAAATTGGCTACGTCCACAGGAGTGGACGCTAATTTGTCAGTAAAACGAACCGCAGAAGGGACTCCAGCGCTTGATTTTTTAAATTTTACAAATCGCTAGAAGGCCTTAGGATTAGACTTAATATTCTCTTCAATCCGAAGAATTAGTTCCTGTATAATATTGACGTCGAAGATAAGACACATTCGAACTAAATCATTTCATTAAAAACGAAAGATCGCTAACAGTTTTGTACTTAACCTACTATCACTCCCATAGACGCAAAATTTCATGAGTGCGAGCAGATGAAAATGCTGTTTGTCATCAGAAAAACAAAATTGATAGAAATGTCTACTCGATTAGTTTTGATTCAAATATTGTTTTTTTTTTAATTTAGACACATAAAGGAAGGTTATGATTGAATACCAAAACAAAAAACTATTAGATGATTAAATACGTCAAATCATGCCAATCACATTCAGTGTATGTGGTGCCAAGTAATTCAGACTCATAGCAACCGTAAAACTAAAAGTGTATTATCATTAAGGTGGCCGGGTGTACAGAAACACATCGCCAATTGTATTGGAAAATCAAAAACTATTCAGCAAAATTATAAACTCTCAGAATTAGCTATGTGGCTCTATTGTAAGTGGTGCCGCAATGACCATTTTCTTATCCCATATAAAAAAGCCTCAAAAAGCCTCAGGTCTGCAGATATGAAATTATGGAAAGTTTTAAAAAAAGTTAGCTTAAGTTGAGTCTAAAATATATTTACAAGGCAATTTTGAAAAAAAAATTTTTTTTTTGTCCACTGTAAATGCCAAGGATATGTCGAAAAATATAAAATAAATTTAAAAAAAAAAATTCATAAATTTTCATAAAAATTTAAAATTTATTTTTGCAAATACTTCTGCTGGAATAATTGAAATACTTTTCATGAAGAAGTATAATGATTTTTTGTGAGCTATAATTTACTCGCAGTAGGGTGAAACGTTGGGGTAATCGAAACTGGGATCTGGTGGGTAAGTACTAGAAAAGATCTACTACTAGAAAAGGTCACTTGAACCAAAAAGCTATGACTATAAATGTGGATATGACGAAATATATAAAAATGCGGCCCACCACGCATTCGACAATTTTTTTTTTTTCAAATACATCAGCTGGAATAATTGAAAATTGGAAAAGTTTAATGATTTTTGACAAGCTAAAATTTACTAGCATTAGGATGGAATGTTAGGCTGGTGGGAACTGAGATCTGATGAATAAGATCTAGAAAGGCGTACGTGAACCAAAAAATTTTGAAAGGAAGAACTTTTACTTTCGTAAATACCGAAGATATGATGAGAAACGTAAAAGGCGACCCTTAGGACGTAAACTTTTTTTGGAATTACTTTGCAAAAATACTTCAGACTCAGAGGTATATAGAAATATGTTTTTGTTTTTTATGGTCTAATGTTCATATAATGTACGCGGTCTCGGTAGTCAAGCGTAAATGCACATCCCAGAGATTGTGGGTTCGAATCCCATGTAAAGCACGGTCCACGCGTCCCACGTCCTAACTTACCCACTTTCCTAGTTTCTCATAAAAAAAGATAAAACAATAAAAATAATAATAATAATAATAATTTCATTCCTCAACCCCAAAAACCGTATCCTTCCAATCCTTACTCCCGCACAAAAGTCAGCGCATTACTGGCATTTTGGCTACTAAAACAAGCAAAAAACAAACATTGTATCAGTGGCGCCGGCATGAGGAAGCGGGCCATCGCGGTAATAGCGCAGACACACCAAATTTAGCGAAGTCCTCAACCATCTGTGCGATCCTTCTGACAGAAAAATGTGAAACGCAGATGGCACTGCAAGCAGTAAGAAGGCGTTGTTCCTAAGCAATGACAGGTGGGCATTGCCACTACTTAGGACGGGTAGCGGCAGGCTAATCACTAAATCAAATAGATTAACAAGACTGAGTCTTGTCGAGACCCTAGGCTCTCGAGTGGAGTGAAAAAGAGAAAAAAATGTACATACGAATATAAATAAACATAAAGAAGCGTGGAACCATCTTTTTACGCGATTCAACAAAAAATATTAAATTCTTATAATTAATGCTTGAAAGCTCTAGTCAACAAATGATTTTTAAAGCCAAATTAATTATTGTTTTAAGTTTGCTCAATAAAGGCAAATTTCTACTATTGTTTTTTAATCACTCTTTTTCAGCTCAAAATTATAAAGAAAAAATTTGTTAATACACAAAGCGCCTAGCAATTACAGTTCCATTCGAGAGCTTCTAAGTAACGAGAATAAATAAATGAGCGACTTCACAGCGGAGTGCAGATCGAAAAACGTGTGCCAATAATAATCTGCTCATGTTCGAATGTGTGTACGTACATGTGCCTGCATAATCCAGTTTTGCTAATCTATTAACATGAGAAACAAACTTGCAAGTCATTAGCGGCAGTACGCCAAATACCAGCAGCCAACAAAACGAGAACTAATTTTTAAGTGATTTACGTTGAGAAAATTGAGGCAGAATTTCTTGTAGAGATGACGTAAAATGTATTTGAGAAATACCAAATTTTGTTCTGACTTTTCAAATGATTCGGCAATTTCTTTCTGCATATTTGTTTGCATACACACAAACATACATGCAGACGTACATACTTTGTTCATGAAAATACTTGAAGATTTATTGTACTTTTTTTTTGCTAGGGCTGCTGCTTACGCTATTTTGACGCAATGAAAGCTAAGTAAATGTGCCGCTAAATTGGCGCCTGCCCCATTTCTTATCTAAAGCGCAATGACATGCGCACTACCTTTGCAAATCAGCAGCAATACGAGCCCCCTCACTCGCTGAGAATTTGGATATAAAAACCCGTCAAGTCACTCAGTCAATTCATAGTCGTCGCAAAGTGCAACAAGCAGTGGCTTAATACCTAAACAAATTTTTCCATTTTTTGAGTGATAAAAAAATTATCGTAAGAATGAGTTTGGCTGGCAAAAACGTAGTGTTCGTTGGCGGTTTGGGCTTCATTGGTTATGAAGCCTGCAAACAAATAATGACCAGAGATTTGGCGGTAAGCTGAGGAAGATCACTAATTATGAGCGTAGAAAACGCCTTCGAAATAAGGAATATTGAATGCAACTTTGAATTATTTGATGAGTGAAAATGAGAGTCGAATATTCAATATGAGGAAAATTTTGAGTTTTAATGGAGCATAAAAATGGAAAACAAAATGTATTCAAAATATTAAATTCACGCAGTGTGATAAACAAAATATTGCACAAGTGTAATGGAGCACTATTAGAGAAAGTGTATGTCAATCTAATTTAAGAAAACAAAATAATAAAGAAAAATAATTGAAAAACCTGAAAATAATTCAATAATCGAAATAATTTGAAACTGCGAAAATATCATAAAAAACAAGAAATGCTATTAAAAAAATTAACTATAACGTTGGGATTTAACCAGAAAATATTTGTGAAATCGATTTAAAAATTAGATAACCGTTATCTCAAAAAAATATTGAGTAAACTTGAAAAAGTATTAGGAAAATCTAAGGAAAAAAATATGTAATTAATGAAATTTAGACTCCCAGAATCAAATCAAAAAAAGTTATTAACAAAGATATCAACAAAAGAAAAACAATTAAAAATAAAAATCAAACGTCTTTTAAACAGATAACAAAGTGTTTAGTTTTGGATTTGAATGCAACAAAAAAAAATATTAAGAAATGAAAAAATGCTTTTAATAAAATATAAAAATATATGTGATCAAAATGAATTAAATTTAAAATTTTCCTAATAAGATAATAATTACTTACAATCCCCAAAATTTAAAAAAAAGAAATGAAGAAGTTTTTCAGAATAAAAATTTTATTAAGTTTGGGCTTAATCAGAAAAATATTTTTCAATCGGATAAAATTAAATATTAAATATTTTATTTTCTTCATATATTAGCTTGGAACAATATCAAAAATGTATAGTAAAAAAATGTAAGCAAAATGTAAAATTTCGAACATTTAATAGTTCTTTATTAGAAAGGATTCATAAAAGTTTCAAACTAAAAACCTAAAACTAAAAAACGAAAACAATTCCCTCAAATAAACAAGTAAAATTAAATACTAAATGGTTGCCTCAGGAAAATATATACTTTTTTAAACAAAATTTGTTTTTTAACTAAAATAAAAAAATAATAATTTTAAATAAAATTAAATTAAAAAATGTTTTTAAATAAAATTAAAAAGAAACATTTTTTTGAATAAAATTCAAAAACAAAAACATTAAACAAAAAAATTTAACTAAAACTAAAATGAAGAAAAATTGTATGCAGTTCTTAAATACAAAAAATGCTCCTTTAGCAAATATCTTCCATATCAATTAAAAAGGAATACAACTTACGAAATCTGAAATTTCAAGATTGCAAATAAAAAATTTATTACTAAAAAATTGCATCAATGATAAAATCTAGAGAAAAATATTTTAGAACCAGTAATTAAAAATCAACTTTTTGAAGTAAAATTAAAAAGAAAAAAAAAATTAAATAATATTAGAATAAAAAACTTTTTTTTTCAAAAAATTTTTTTGAAAAATATTAAAAAAAAAAAGTTTTTGAAAAAAAAAATTTTTTGGAATAAAATAAAAATATACAAAATTATACAGTTCTTATAGAGAAACACATTTTAGAACCAGAGAAGTTTAAAATATTGGATATATAAAAAATATTTTCGGTTTCAATTCATACATTTACGGCTATGCAAAGTTTTGTTATGTACTGTTATGTTCTTTAGATTTTTAGACTCCTCCATTTTGTTCTTATACAAGTGACTGTAATTTTACTGTAACATTTACACACATTTTTTTAAATTAATGTTCAAAACTATAATATGGAAAATTACCTTTCAAAAATAACACCCATTATTTGATCTTAATATAGTCTACTCAGCCTCGATATCCTTAAGTACTTAATATTTTTAAAGTTAGACAAAATATTTAATTGTTTGTCTTCTTCTTTTGCTCCTTCTACAGTCTTTCTTCGTCTTTGATATTCTGGACAAACCCGAAGCTGTGCAGGCATTACAGGAAATCAACCCAAAAACCAAGGTATACTACACCAAATTCGACATTACCAGCAAGGACTCAATCAAGAGCGCCATTGAAGATGTGGTCTCCAAAGTGCAGTACATCGATGTGTTGATCAACGGTGCCGGCATCTTGGCTGATCCCAATGTTGAGTTGACCTTCAACATCAACTTGATAGGTCCCATCAATACCACCTTCGCCGCATTGCCTTACATGGATAAGAACCAAAAGGGTCGCGGTGGTGTGATTGTGAATATCGCTTCGGTGCTGGGTCTGGAACCATGTCCACCAGCGGCTGTTTACTGCGCATCCAAATTCGGTGTGATGGGCTTCTCGCGTTCACTTGGCGTAAGTAAAAAAAACACAAAATTTTGAACAAACAATTTAAAAACTTAGGAGTACATCAATTTTTCTTTATACGTTTCAGCATCCCTACTATTTCGAGCACACTGGTGTCGCTGTGGTTACATTCTGTCCTGGCTTGACTGACACACCACTGAAGAACAACATTGGCAGCAAATATACTTTCGACTATTCCAAGGAAATTGGCGAAAAATTGAACTCGTCCAAGACTCAGAAACCCGAGGTTTGTGGTGCACACTTAGCTCAAGTGGCGGAGTTGCACGACAATGGAGGCATCTATATTAGCAACCAAGGTACCCTGACCAAAGTGAAGCCTACCGTTTACTGGGAACCCACTTATTAAAGACTTGTAGCATAAATACATCCACATATTCACATATACAGACGTAGTCCCATGCCATACGCTTTAACTTTGTTATTGGCTAACAACTTGTGATTAGATTTATTTAGTGGAAAAAATGTCTAATCAAAAAAATATTCAAAATAAATGAAAACTATTTTTATATATAAAATTTAAACATACAAGTCTCTCTCTTTTTTACATATAAGCCTCACCAATATCTATGGGGCATCTTAATGAAGTGGGACGCAATACGTCTGCCAACTTTGGACGAGTTTTATTAAGTCGTTATTGAGTTTGCGCATGGGAATGCACCATCCATTGGTTGAGTTTCGCTTTGCACTCAAGGACTCTTCCGAAGGAAAATAAAGCCCTGTTTCTCTTCATGCTATATCGCTAAGGGCATGCACGAACTTTCCTCTTGCTATGGTTCCAACACCATCCGGGGATGCTTGTCAGCGCGTGCAATTGTTAGTTAGCAAACGAAGTAAGTCATCCAAAACTAGGCCCACCCTCTACCTGTGGCTATCTCGCATTATCCCAAAAAGGAGCGGCAGAATTAATACTCCGGTCTAACCCACACCCCGGTCGAACCCAAATGAAATCGAGTCAATCACAACCAAGCTTAAAAATAGAAAATCTTCCGGAAATTATGAAATTGCAAACGAAGTGATTAAGTATGGCGGTTCCTCTTTAGTGTCGGAACTACCTAAGCTCTTTACGAAAGTAGTTCAACGCCAAAAAGGTTTGTGAGGCTTATGAAATTGAGGATATCAACCAATTCATCATAGGTTAGGTCAGGTTAAGTTGTAATGGTTGTCCAGAAAGTGGGCCCACTTGGACGAAAAAAGTTTGGTTCATCTTTTGTGATACCATTGAAGGGGGGAAAAGAGATGAAGAAAAGCGAAAGGATGAAAAGGAGAGTGCGAGAGCTGAGATTTTTTCGTCCTCAGAATATTCCTTGAACGCCTCCGATCAAAACGCGGCCAAAAGGATTTCGCGACCTTATATATTCATGTACTTGCCCAGCGCTGGCTAAGTTGGCAGGAGTATATCGAAGGTTGTCAAGGAGATTCCCGATCGTCTACTTTCGCGGGGACGCTGCTTCAAAGGTCCCTTGTTTGGACAGCTCGTCCCCTACACAGTTTCTCGCAATGTCACTATGACTAGGTACCCAGATTAGCCTAGAATTCTAATGCAATCGAAAGTGGGACCAGGCATTCCCTCATCAGTTTCGAGTGCACCATAATAGAGTCCAGGACCCTAATTGCCGATTGGCTATCGGAGTAAATATTTACCTTCTTAACAGTTACTACGCAAGTAAGTAGACAGTCAGCTGCTTCTTTAATTGCGGCCACCCCTGCTTGGAACACAGTGCAGTGATCCGGTAACCTGTATTTGAGTTTGATGGGCAACTCTTTGCAGAATAGTTCTCCTTCAATCCTACCGCCCAACATCGAGCCATTCGTGAACAGGTTAACCAGGCCCCGTCCCCAGGTGTTACCACCGGTCCACTCCTCCCATGATGGGATATGGGAGGAGAAAGTTCCGCTTGGACTAAGCGAGGGTACACACTGATCCGTCGACGGGGGGATGAATTCAAAGTTTCTAAGGATGCTTGAGTACCCATATGGGGGATTGAGCCTATCGCCCGAACCCCTCAGTCTGATTGCGGTACGTGCAGCGGTAATTCTGCCTGCGATAACTACAGGTACCACATTTAACATTACATTCAGCGCTAGAGTAGTAGTAGTTTGAAGCGCCCCACTGATTCCAATGAGTGCAGATCTTTGAACTCTCTTCAGCGTTTTAACTAATGTCATCCTCTTCAGTCAGTTCCACCAGACAACGACTCCATATAACAAGATTGGCTTTATAATGGTATTATAGAGCCAAAATATAACTCTAGGCTAAAGGCGCCATCTTTTGTCAATTGCGCCCTTGCATCCATATAAGGCGATTTGTGCCTTTCTTACTCCTCAATGTTGGGCTTCCACGTTAGCTTACTGTCAAAGTTAAACACATTCACCATGAAAAGAAGAAAATAATGTCAAAATCATATTGAATGGATGCACTCTGACAGAATAGCCAAAGTAGTTATGCAAACTAAACCAAATGTTATAAGGCCACATGGACGACCACCCAGAAGATGGAGCGAATGCTGGACATCGAGCTCGCTGGCTGATTTCTACTAGCAGAAACACAGCAACAAAATCCATTTTGACTATCACCTTTTTACTAAAAACATCTTTTGCCCACAACATCTTATAGTTTAAATATTCATACATACATATGTATGTATGTAATGTCTTTTCGTAAATAACAGAAAAGAAAATCTTAAAAGAAGAAAAATTACATTCAGTCTCACACACCCGTACAGAGGAATTATATATACTTACATATATATGTATAAAGGAGATAGTTCACAGGTGTCCGAGCATAGATCTCTACACATATTTGTTTTTTAAATCAACAAAGTCTAGTACATAAGTTGAATGTTTCAAAAATATTTTGACAGGTAGAACGAGCCCCTTTACATCTACCATTAACGAGTTTGTTGATCTAAGATTATGTGAACTAATGTTTTGTATTGCAAATATTTCTAAATATCTATACTAGGGTGGCCAATTTGTCTGCCAGTTATTTTTTTGGACATGGACTTATTCTAAGTGAAATTCTAAGCAAATTTTCGAAAGAACTCAATGGCCTAAAATCGATTTTGTGCTGTAAACCCACGGGAATAGTTTTTTTTCGCAGTTAAAGTCTACTTGGTTGTGGCGTTGAAGGAATATTGAAAAAAAACTGTTTTCAAGAAATTTTTTCTTTATCAAAACATGTCGCAAGATATTTTCTTCAAATAAGGAACCCATGCCCGGATTTTTACCTGCAACAATTACCTTTTTTTATTAGAAAGTATAATGCAATGGAATAACATGAAAACAGCTCTGTTTACGAAACAATATTTCTCAAACTTTCTCACATACAAAATAAAGAAATATAAAATTTCGAAATTTATTAAAATAGATTTAATTACAATTCAAATTACCCCTATGGTCGTGTTCACAAGCCTTGTCCGACTGACCGCGTGACCTGTGGAATAATTAAAAAAAAAGAAACCGTTGCATATATTTTTTGGAACTTTGAATTCTATTGAAATGAGAGTGCGTAAAATAACTTATAATAAATATTGCAATAAAAATAAATTTCATTTTTTCCATCAAATGTAAGCGAGTGTGAAAATAGCGGTCAGTCCATAAGTTCGTGCGTATTTTACCCATAATTTCACTTTTGTACAATTTTTGCATACAAAAAAATATTCGCGTAATATAACGGAACTATTTATATTTTCTTTGATATATTGTGCATTCAACAAGTGATTTCAATCGTGGATAGAAGCACCTTTTGCTAAAAAATAAAATGGAATCTTCGAACGCGTATAAGAGGCATATTTTGTATTTTTTTTATAAAAGTGGTAAAAACGCAACAACTGCTGCTGCAGAAATAAACACTGTTCACGGAGAGGATACCGTGAGTGTAAGGACTGCGCAAAAGTGGTTTTCAAAATTCCGAAGTGATAACTGCGACGTGAAGGATGCCCCGAGCGCTGGTCGTCCTGAAGTCTTTAACTCCGACGCCTTGCTCGAACTCGTGGAATCTGAGCCAAATTTGACATACGATATGATAGCTCAGAGGTTAAATTCATCGCATGGAATAGTTCACAGGCACCTGGTTCAGTTGGGAATGGTTTGAAAGCTGGGAAAATGGGACCCGCATAGACTTTTCGTCGCCAACCTTCAGCAGAGAGTGAATGTGTGTTCTCAGCTGCTGCAACGGCTTGAGAATGAAAATTTCTTGCACCGTATCGTTGCTGGTGATGAAAAATGGGTCCTTTACAATAATCCTGTTCGCCAACGCCAATTGTTAGATAAAGATGAAACACAAGAACCGACCCCTAGAAATGGCCTTCCCCCAAGAAAATTCTCCTGTCTATTTGGTGGGATATGGCCGGTATTGTTTATTACGAACTTTTGGAACCAAACCTGAATGAGGCACTTAGAAAAAATCGACCGGCTTTAGTGAATAGACGCAAAGTTTTGTTTCAGCACAACAACACAAGACCTCATACCGCAAGGCAAACATTAGGCAAGCTGAACGAGCTCGGATGGGAGCTAATGCCACATCCACCATACTCTCCGGATATTGCACCTTGTGATTATCACCTTTTCCGAGGACTTCAACCCCATATGAGTAACAAGAACT
The DNA here is from genome assembly GCF_027943255.1 of Anastrepha obliqua. Lineage (NCBI taxonomy): Eukaryota > Metazoa > Arthropoda > Insecta > Diptera > Tephritidae > Anastrepha > Anastrepha obliqua. Next base: position 137,432,992 of record NC_072892.1, on the reverse strand, counting down.
ACTCCTCAAAAGAAGCTATAAAAAGGGATATCGAAGCGTATTTTGGCTCCAAGGACAACACATTTTTTGAGCAGGGAATTAAAATTTAAATTATTCATTAATAAATATTATACTTTAAGCACCTTTTTGACGTGATAACGTCTTATAATTCGATGTAGCCGGCTGGACGCACCAAAAAAAGCGTCGTTATCTTGCTCACGCGGTGTTATCTTGCTCATGCGGCGTTGCCTTGCTTGAACTGCAAGCGAGAGCGCGGAACGAATGACAAAGAGGCACAATCGGTCCCCGCGTTCGGCAACGTTCGACATCTGGCTCTCTCCTACTTGAATGAGCATATATATGTATGTATATGCGCACATGTATATAAAATCACATATTTGTATTTGCATATGCCTTCTTCCTGTGTGCATGGTAATGAACCATTTTTCTGTTAAGAAAAGGACGATGATAGGAAAAGTAGGAAATGAAAGGGAGTGTTTCGAGTGTAATGTGTCTTGAAAAGGTCAAATCGATGATGTTGCCTCTTAGTGTTGTTGACTTATTAACGTCTGATGCACAATCGAAATTGAACATATCTTTCATGAATTTGATAAATGTTTCGTCATTTTTCACGTTTGTGTAAATGTAACTGTACCTATTCCATTGCGATTCCATTTACCTCCTTCTCTATATCCATACAAAATATCTGTCAAACAAATAAAATGAAAATTTTCTTTTAAAAAATGTAACCATTCCATCAGTATTTTCTTATGACGTTGTCACCTTAAACTATCTTCAGTAAACCAACTTTACAGACAACCTCTTTTTATTAATTTTAAAACCACCTTTAAAAAACGCACGAACTTATGGACTGACCTGATTTTTCATTGCTCATCCCTCTGGTTAATGTTTGAGGCAAAAGTAAAGTCCATAAATGGATTTCTCAAACCAAAAACACTCTTACGAAATATTTTCATAAAAATTAAAGTATTTACTTTCCAGTTCTTTACAACACTACAGCAAAAATAAAACTTTATTTAAGGAAAAATAACTTTGAACTTGGGCAAATTCGCTCACAGTTTCAACTAAAAAACCACAGAGAAAAAAATGACCAACCCTAATGTGTACACATACGCGAAAATACAGCACCTAACACACCCACCAGTTACGTAAACAAAATTAAAGTACTTTAAAGTCAAGAAAGTACTAACAAGAAATAGTTTTGCTATTGACATAAGCAACAAATCTGCAGTCATTAGCGGCTGTGCGCCAAATACAACAAAATCGATTTGGCAGCAGCCGTAACCGAAAAGTGATTTCTAAGTAGTTTATACTGAGAAAAAGGAGGTGAAAATTAGTTTTCCATTTTTTCATGTTTTTAGCCGATTTGTTGTGGGATGACGTCAAATATTTTTAAGAAATATCAAAATTTTGTTTTGACTATTGAAATGACTCGACATTTTCTTTCTGCACATTTTTTTCGTAAATACGTGCACATACATACTTTTTTCATGAAATGAAATGAAGATTTATTTATAAAAGTTTTTTCTTCACTGTTTACGCTATTTTAACGCAACGAAAGCTAAGTAAATGTGTTGTTAAATTAGCGCCTGATCATGGGAATTTCACTAGAATTCAAAATATTTTTGTTTTATTTAACGAAAAAAAAACAATATATTAAAATAATAATTTTATTTCATTCCAAAAATTAGAGCCCAAACTAAATTTACTAAAATACGCGTGGATGTTACAGCTCAGTCTGTACGCAGTTCAACATTTCCCGTTGGAAGTTAGCATGCCAACTTGCTCAAATACGCTAACCATAATAAAGGTTGTAAAGCACCTAGGCATAAGACTGCGCTCAAGACTAACCTTCTGGGCCCAATTAAAGCACACAGCAGAGAAAGATGACACCTCTACTCACTAGGCTGATGGCAAACATAGGGGATCCAACCCAAACGAAACGGAAAATAATGATCGCTACCACGCTTTTCGTTCTCTTATATGGAGTTCTACTGTGGGCAAATGAGCTATAGGTAAAGCAGCGATGCAAGCTCATAGCATCGGTACAACGAACGGCAGCCCTGAGAGTTATGTCCGCCTACCGCACAGCGTCAGGGCTAGGTGTTTAAGTAATAAGCGGTTCAATACCGATAGACTTACTAGCTTTTGAAAGGAAAAAGCTATGGACATCAAGGCAAGAGAGAATGAAGAAAGAATTAGCAAATCTACGGTGCGCGAAATAAGCTCGGAAACGCTAGGGCTATGACAAGACTGCTGGATTAACAAAACATGCGGCGGCTTATAAAAGGCATCCGAATTCATTTGGGTTCCTAATCACGGGGATATTGCATCATATAAATTGCTGGACGAATGATCTAGCTAGGAGTGAACCCTCTGAGTGTTTTCTGCGCGAAATGAAAGGATTGACGTTCTCTTAAGAACTCTTGAAAACCCGTGGTCTGCTCCTGAGAGCCGAGCACTGAATAAGTGCTCGAGCGAGTAAAATTGCGAGATCCATCTCTCCACGAGTACATCGAGCGAGCAAACAGAAAGAAACCTACAGCTCATGCATGTCTTGGGTATTCTTTCTGAACATTGTCCACGCGGTGAGACGTGGTATTGCTTCTAGTCCTTTCAGTGGTAACTGCCTGGAGGATGAGTTGAAATCATCTCAGGTCTCGCGGGGCTAAATATAGAAGATTTAGACACACTTGATGAATTTCATCCATAACATCAAGCGGTTAAACACAGCCGTAAGCAGTCATCGTTCAGACTTCTTTTCCAAACATAACTCCCTCTTCCCTATCTTTTCTTGCCAGTCTTTCTCCATTTAACTCTCACAATGATATCATAATGGACGCAATTTTTTGTATATCCGTCCAAGTGTATATTCGCTTAGAAATATATTCGGGAATTACCAGGTTCGGCCATTCGAAGCAAGATTGGGAGAGTAACTACCTCACCAGGGACTCGGCAGCGTAATTCTTCCCGCTCAGTCCAGACGTATTTACACACTCGTCGTACGTCTCTTTTGTAAACAAACCGCTGTTAGAACCCCGATTACATCAGGCTGAATCGTTCAAAATCGCTTAAAACCGGTTAACGTCTGTATATTTGTCTTAGCTAATCGAACTCGTACCTCAAAATTTAAGCGCAAATCCTCAGAACCCACCAGTTGAGAGGATAAGAAAGTGTACCAAACATCTGAAGCAGAACCCTAATACTCTGTTTAGAAAGTTACTCTGGCCATTCAACACATCAGCATTGCAGTTTCCTACGATGCCCCTGTGACTAGCTTGAGGTTATAAATTCGACCAAAATTAGTACAGTTAGTTAATCTGTAAGTACAGTAGTGTTAATCTATACTGAATATGTAAAAAGGTAGTTCTCATCACCAACTTGAATATCCAAATCATTATTTATTTTTATTAAAAATAGTAAATTCTAAGAAGCAGCGAATGCAGTTTATTTATTTTCTAAATAAAATAGCAATTGTGGTACTATACGTTCCAAACACAACAAAAAAAAGGAAGGGAAAATATTGAAGCCTGTGGTTTAATATGCACCACCGCAGTCTTCTAGTCCCAAGTAAAACCGCAAAAGCCTCAATGAAGTGCTCGCTTTTGCTATTTGTGACTTAGCGCCCTTTTCTGACAAAGGAAAATCAATTAAAAACAGCAAAAAATTGGGAATTTATTATAAACCTGATATGCGTTTGTTGGTATGTCAAGAAAAAAAGTTCAGTATTGCACAAACACATGTACAGATTACGGTAAAAAAATACCCAATAAAATATGGATTCACTCGTTTTTGTACTTATATATAAAAATTATTTTTATTTATTTTAAATATTTCTTCTTTGCAAATTATCTCCACTAAATATATCTAATCACAAGTTGTTTACTAATCAATAATATAGTAAAAGCGTATGACACGGGTCCACACATGTGTGTGTGTGTGCATTTATGTTGTAAGTCTTTAATAAGTCGGTTCCCAGTAGACGCTTGGCGTCACTTTGGTCAGGGTACCTTGGTTGCTAATATAGATGCCTCCATTGTCTTGCAACTCCGCCACTTGAGCTAAGTGTGCACCACAAACCTCGGGTTTCTGAGTCTTGGACGAGTTCAATTTTTCGCCAATCTCCTTGGAATAGTCGAAAGTATATTTGCTGCCAATGTTGTTCTTCAATGGTGTGTCAGTCAAGCCAGGACAGAATGTAACCACAGCGACACCAGTGTGCTCGAAATAGTAGGGATGCTGAAACGGATAAAGAAAAATTGATGTACTCCAAAGTTTTTAAATTGTTTGTTCTAAATTTTGTGTTTTTTTTTTACTTACGCCAAGTGAACGCGAGAAGCCCATCACACCGAATTTGGATGCGCAGTAAACAGCCGCTGGTGGACATGGTTCCAGACCCAGCACCGAAGCGATATTCACAATCACACCACCGCGACCCTTTTGGTTCTTATCCATGTGAGGCAATGCGGCGAAGGTGGTGTTGATGGGACCTATCAAGTTGATGTTGAAGGTCAACTCAACATTGGGATCGGCCAAGATGCCGGCGCCGTTGATCAACACATCGATGTACTGCACTTTGGAGACCACATCTTCAATGGCGCTCTTGATTGAGTCCTTGCTGGTAATGTCGAATTTGGTGTAGTATACCTTGGTTTTTGGGTTGATTTCCTGTAATGCCTGCACAGCTTCGGGTTTGTCCAGAATATCAAAGACGAAGAAAGACTGTAGAAGGAGCAAAAGAAGAAGACAAACAATTAAATATTTTGTCTAACTTTAAAAATATTAAGTAATTAAGGATCCGAAATATCGGGGCTGAGTAGTTTACACTAAGATCAAATAATGAGTGTTTTTTTTTTAATTGTAATTTTCCATTTAATAATTTTGAAAATTAATTTAAAAAAATGTGTATAAATGTTACAATAACTTTTATACAAATATTTTTTTTTTAAATTGGAGGACCTCTGTAGAGCTTCATTGTGTAAGTAAAAAATGGTGGAGTCTACAGGATCTAAAGAACATACATAACAAAACTTAGCATAACCGTAAATGTATGAATTGAAACCGAAAATATTTTTTATATTTCGAATATTTTAAACTTCACTGGTTCTAAAATGTGTTTCTCTATAAGGACTGTATAATTTTGTATATTTTTATTTTATTCAAAAAAACTTTTTTTTCAAAAAACTTTTTTTTTTAATATTTTTTAAAATAATTTTTTGAAAAAAAAAGTTTTTTGTTCCAATATTATTTAATTTTTTTTTCTTTTTAATTTTACTTCAACAAGTTTTTTTTTAATAAAAGGTGTTTTTTTAGAGGTTAGGTTTTCAAGATGAAATAATTTTTCTCTAGATTTTATCATTGATGCAATTTTTTGGTAATAAATTTTTTATTTGCATTCTTGAAATTTCAGATTTCATAAGTTGTATTCCTTTTTAATTGATATGGAAGACATTTCCTGAAGGAGCTTTTTTTGTATTTAAAAACTGTATACAATTTTTCTTCATTTTAGTTTTAGTTCAATTGTTTTGTTTAATGTTTTTGTTTTTGAATTTTATTCAAAGAAGTGTTTGTTTTTAATTTTATTTAAAAAAATTGTTTAATTTAATTTTATTTAAAACTATTTGTATTGTTTTTATTTTAGTTAAAAAACAAATTTTGTTTAAAAAAGTATATATTTTCCTGAGGCAACCATTTAATATTTAATTTTACTTGTTTATTTGAGGGAATTGTTTTCGTTTTTTAGTTTTAGGTTTTTAGTTTGAAACTTTTATGATAAAGAATTATTAAATGTTCGAAATTTTAGATGTTCCTTACATTTTTTTACTATACATTTTTGATATTGTTCCAAGTTAATATATGAAGAAAATAAAATATTTTGTATTTAATTTTATCCGATTGAAAAATATTTTTCTCATTAAGCCCAAACTTAATAAAATTTTTATTCCGAAAAACTTCTTTATTCAAATTTTTTAAATTTTGGTGATTGTAAGTAATTATTATCTTATTAGGAAAATTATAAATTTAATTCATTTGGATCGCATATATTTTTATATTTTATTAAAAGCATTTTTTCGTTGCTTAATATTTGTTTTTTGAGAAAACTACTTTCCCATTCAAATCCAAAACTAAAAACTTTGTTATCTGTTTAAAAGACGTTTGATTTTTATTTTTAAATTTTTTTCTTGTGTTGATATCTTTGCTAATAATTTTTTTTTAATTGATTCTGGGAGTCTAAATTTCATTAATTAAATATTTTTTTCCGTAGATTTTCCTAATACTTTTTCAAGTTTACTTAATATTTTTTTGAGGTAACGAGTATTTAATTTTTAAATCGATTTCACAAATATTTTCTGGTTAAATCCCAACGTTATAGTTAATTTTTTTATTAGCATTTCTTGTTTTTTTATGATATAATATTTTCGCAGTTTCAAATTATTTCGATTATTGAATTATTTTCAGGTTTTTCAATTATTTTTTTTTTATTATTTTATTTTCTTAAATTAGATGGGCATACACTTTCTCTAATAGTGCTCCATTAAATTTGTGCAATATTTTGTTTATCACACTGCGTGAATTTAATATTTTGAATACATTTTGTTTTCCATTTTTATGCTCCATTAAAACTCAAAATTTTCCTCATATTGAATATTCGACTCTCATTTTCACTCATCAAATAATTCAAAGTTGCATTCAATATTCCTTATTTCGAAGGCGTTTTCTACGCCCATAATTAGTGATCTTCCTCAGCTTACCGCCAAATCTCTTGTCATTATTTGTTTGCAGGCTTCATAACCAATGAATCCCAAACCACCAACGAACACTACGTTTTTGCCAGCCAAACTCATTCTTACGATAATTTTTTTATCTCTCAAAAAATGGAAAAATTTGTTGAGGTATTAAGCCACTGCTTGTTGCACTTTGCGACGACTATGATGTGACTGAGTGATTTGATGGGTTTTTATATCAAATATTCAGCGAGTGAGGGGCTCGTATTGCTGCTGATTTGCAAAGGTAGTGCGCATGTCACTGCGCTTTAGATACGAAATGAGGCAATCGCTTATTTAACAACACATTTACTTAGCTTTTATTGCGTCAAAATAGCGTAAACACTGAAGAAAAAACTTTTATAAATAAATCTTCATTTCATTTCATGAACAAAGTATGGATGCGTGTATGTGTATATTTACGAAAAAAATGTGCAGAAAGAAAATGTCGAGTCATTTCAATAGTCAAAACAAAATTTTGATATTTCTTAAAAATATTTGACGTCATCCCACAACAAATCGGCTAAAAAAATGAAAAAATTCAAAACTAATTTTCACCGCCTTTTTCTCAGTATAAACTACTTAGAAATCACTTTTCGGTTACGGCTGCTGCCAAATCGATTTTGTTGTAATTGGCGCACAGCCGCTAATGACTGCAGATTTGTTGCTTATGTCAATAGCAAAACTATTTCTTGTTAGTACTTTCTTGACTTTAAAGTACTTTAATTTTGTTTACGTAACTGGTGGGTGTGTTAGGTGCTGTATTTTCGCGTATGTGTACACATTAGGGTTGGTCATTTTTTTCTCTGTGGTTTTTTAGTTGAAACTGTGAGCGAATTCGCCCAAGTTCAGAGTTATTTTCCTTAAATAAAGTTTTATTTTTGCTGTAGTGTTGTAAAGAACTGGAAAGTAAATCATTAATTTTTTATGAAAATATTTTGTAAGGGTGTTTTTGGTTTGAGAAATCCATTTATGGACTTTACTTTTGCTTCAAACATCCAGCAGAGAGCGCAACAATGAAATATTTTCACACTCGCTTACCTTTGAGGGTTAACATTCTGTCCTTCCATAGGGCAGGGCATTCACAGAGGAAATGGAAGATTGTTTCCTTTTTCTGCGGTTGTTTACAACTGTGACAGTATGTATTGTGAGGGATACCCATTTTGGCTGCTGGTTCTCCGATACACCAAAAGCCAGTTAGTCTACAGGCGTCCCGTCGTTTCATGCTTATTAATGTCAACGATTGCTTGAGGTTGCAGGTAGGCCATTGGGTTCTACTTTTCTAATAAAAAAATTGTAATTGTTGCAGGTAAATATCCAGGCACTTCCTCATATGAAAAAAATCTTTTACGACATGTTTTGATAAAAAAAAATCCTTCAAAACACTTATTTTTTAAATATTCTTTCAACGCCACAACAAAATAAAGTTTAACTGCGAAAAAAACTATTACCGTGGCTTGAAAGCACCAAATCGATTTTAGGCCATTGATTTCTTTTGAGAATTTGCTTAGGATTTCACTTAAAATAATCTCTGCCCTACTAACTAGTATACAAATTGGCCCACCCTTGTATAGATATTTATAAATATTTACAATACAAAACATTAGTTCACACAATCTTAGATCAACAAACTCATTCATGGTAGATGTAAAGGGGCTCGTTCGGCCTGCCACAATATTTTTAGTTTTAATATAACTTGCAGATTTTGTGTAATAAAAATTAAATATGTGTAGATGAGTGTAGGTATATTCGCACGCTAGTGAAATTATCTTCTTTATAGATATGAATACTTGTAATTCTTCTGTATGAGTATTTGAAATTGAATTTCTTTCCAACGGCTGAATCGATGTTTATGAAATTCTGTGTGTGTGTGTTTGAGTGGATTCCTGGATGTTTAGGAATTATAATTGGAGCCTATAAGTAATGTAGCGAATAGGTGAATTCTAGCTTCTGCCTATTTATATTACACTTTTTTTTCGAAATTATACAACAAAATTAGAAAAAGCCTGAAACGGCACAGAAATAAAACAATTATTCAGAGTTGAAATAGTTTGGGAAGATATTTGGTCTTACTCAAGTGACTCCCTATTTACAAAATACGATTTCATAATAGCGGTTGTATGGGACAGCTCTATGGAGAAAAGATTTTTAGAGGTGTGACCAAGATCAGGCATTTAACCGGCTCTCAGCGATTTTGACCAAATCAGCTGATTGGCTGACATAACAGCGGCTTGTATATGAAAAAATTGAGATTTTGTTGGTGATAGAAGAAATCTATCAGGTTTAGGGAGTTCATCTTTATATGTATAGAAAATCAATCACCCACGGGGAAAAAATTCTTTTATGAAATTTGCTGCTGAAACGGTTCTCGCACTTGACTTTCCCTGTTTCTAAAAAAAAAAAAAATAGTCTGCGCGTTATTTGCAGTGTGGCTGCTGAAACAAGCAAAAAACAAAAAAGAAAAACACATAGTTACACATTGCATCAGTGGCGCCAGCAAGAGGAAGCGGGCAATCGCGATAATAGCGCAGACACACCAAATTTAGTGAAGTCCTCAACCATCTGTGCGATCCTTCTGCCAGAAAAATACGAGACACAGAGGGCGCTCCAAGCAGTAAGAAGACATTATTCCTAAGCAACGACAGGTGGGCATTCCCAATACTTAGGACTGATAGCGGCAGGCTAATCACCTACTCTACCAGAAATGAAAAAACAGATTAACGAAACCAACGCAATAGAAGTCTTGTTGAGGCCCTATGCTCCCAAGTGAAGTGATCAAGGAAAGACAGACGGAAAAATAGACTTCTTTCCTCATTCTGAACATTTTGGTATAAATGCAGGAAAAAAATCCAATGTAGGAAAAAAATGACATCTTTGTGGTCAGTAGCCTCAATGAATCAATGCAGCTCTGAAATCTAAAGGCGATCACAAAAAATATTCGATATACTAAACTTTTGTTTGAAGAAATTTATAGCAAATTTCCAAATAAGAATCTAATACACCATTTAATATTTAACTCTTTTTCTTAAAAATTTAAATTCTCCATACAATTTTCTCTTTGCTAGTTTTTGCTTTATGCATAGTGACGCAAACTTACAAATTGACTTTAGAACCGTCGACAGATTTGCTGCAGAATACTCCCTGTATTACTCGTATGTGTGTTTGCACGCAAAACAACAGTAACAGCTAGATCCCCCCTAAAAAGTTACATAAACCCAATTAAAATATTTTCTGTTCATTTTATTAATCAGAAACATTTGAAATTAGTGCGAATTTCTAATTTAAGAGAAAAAAATTGGCAAGGGAAGGCGCCAGTTAAGAATAAAAGCGCGCGTTGTGCATATTTCATAACCATATTCACATGCATACATACATAAATATATTGATACATTAAGGCGCGTCACCAAAAGTGTTGATATTTTTCAACAGAATTATAGAATTTGGTATCTACTAAGGCTTCGACTTTTTCTTGTTCACAAGACTCAGTCTTGCGTTGGTTTCGAAAATCTATTTTGCTTTCTGCTAGGGTAGGTGATTAGCCTACCGCTACCAGTCCTAAGTAATGGCAATGCCCACCTGTCGTTGCCTAGGAACAACGCTTTCTTACTGCTTGGAGCGCCATCTGCGTCTCACATTTTTCTGGCAGAAGGATCGCACAGATGGATCGGGATCCCGGGATCACAATTGTCCGCTAATATTGGCAGCTTAGCTCAAGACTAATCGTTATTTGAGCCTAAATATGTTTAAAAGGCATAAAGACGAATTCGCATAGCTGCACTGAATTTTGATGCAAGCATTTTTGCGCACTTAAGCGAAATATACGATTATCTGGATTATTTACCTGCGCAAATAAGTCAATTATAGGAAAGTTTCTTTTTTTTAACCAAACTATAAGAAATTAAAATCCAAAGAAAATTATAATTTGTTGCATTTTTATTAATTCAAAGATCACATAAATCACAAAAAAAGAATAAAGATTAAAATTAAAAGGAAAATATTTTATAAATTCATTTCAATATTCAAAATATATGTATGTTGGAACATAAGTATGATAGAAAGAAAAATGTTTAAGTTAGGTTAGGTTAGCCTGGTTGGCAATAAGCCACGCATAGACCTTTTGGTCCCTAGCGATACCAAATGGAGACCGACCTCTATGAATACCTAAAGTAGACATCATGTAGGATGTCAGCGCTTTTGGGGAATCTAAGCTGAGCGGGAAAGGAAAAATGTTCACTTTTATTTAAAAAAATTACTTACCTTTCTTTGGTTTAAATCTTTAAGGACAGTTTTAAGATTATGTGTTTAATTACATGCAGAAAATTAGAATCTTTTGCATAAACAATGCGGTAACCTTGTAACACATCCATTGCGCAAAGGGCCATCGTCACCATCCACGCTTTGAGTAATCTCTTCCTCAGTAAGTTGGCCATAGCATTGCAAATCCCTATCACAGTTTACGTATTCAGCCTTGGTGGGTATTTGATCAAAAAAAGAAATCTTCAATGTCTTCGGAATCAGTTTCATAAGCCATTGTGTGAAGTTGTGCGTGAGAAATATACAGGGTCCGGCACTCGAAGTGTAACCAACTTCAGATCTGTCGCGCAACTGATGAACGGCATCACCTTCCTGTTAGTTAAATAAATGATAATCCAGAGTATGGTTAACAAGCACCCAAGCATTTTAGAGAGAGTAAACGCGAAAAAAGAAAATCAGTGATGGATATCAAACGTAATAGCGCGATTGCATTATAAAGGGTGGTTAAGTTTCAAGGGCCGGGATTTTAAATCAAATACAATTTTTTTAAGAAATTATTACCATTTCTCTTTATTATGATAATATTGGTATGGCTCAATTATGTGTGGAACAAAATATCGGCCAAATGGCGGTACACCTCCATCCGATGGTCCAAATTTTCGATGGCGCTGAGGCATAATTGAGGTTCCATGCGGTTAATGTGCCGAATTATCTCATCCTTTTGCTCTTGAATTGTTGCTGGCTTATCAACGTAAGCCTTTTCTTTCAAATAACCTCAAAGAAAGAAGTCCCGCGGTGTCAAATCACATGATCTTGGCAGCCAATTGACATCACGCAAAAGAGGTCAGCAAAAGACTCCAACGTCTCGTGAAATGGTTCAATAAGTAAAGAAGTGACTTGAGCGAAATCCGCGACGAAGTGCCAATCAAATGGCGAAAGAACTGAAAATTTCTTTTCTGACCGCCGCGTATTGAGAAATGATCTCAAAGTCAAGCCTTGCAAGATCCAAAAGGCGCATGATCTCACACCAAAGCCGCAACAAGTCAGACCGGAGAGAGCGACGGAGTTACTTCGTTTGGCCGAAAGCAGTCAATTTTCGAACATTGTGTTTTCTGACCAGAAAATTTTTCAAATTGAGCTATTCGTAACTCCCGAAAACGATTATTTACCCGATCGTTCATACGAGAATTTGAGTCATCCATTGACCACCAAGAGAAAGCACTCGCCACAAGTAATGGTTTGGGCCGCTGTAACCGCAGATGGGCGCTCTCCAATCGTTTTCATTGAGCTTGGCGTCACGGTAAACGCGAAATATTATTGGGAAAGAATTCTGGAGGTTGCTTTGAAGTCGTAAGCAGACAAACATTTCGGTGGCAGACCATGGACGTTTCAACACAACTTGGCACCATCTCACAAAGCTCGAGGTAACCAAGAATGGCTAAAAAAACAACGTTCCGTACAACATAACGTCCACACAATGACTCTAAAATTCACCAGACGTGAATCCGATGGATTATTCTCTTTGGGCCATTTTAAAGAGCAAGGACCGAACTAAAAGATTCACCCGTCTCGATGCGCTGAAAAAAGCCTTTGTCTGCGAGTGAGCCAAAAAACCTGAAAGTCACATGCGGGCAGCATCGTTTCTGGACCGTCTCAAGGCCTTAGTCAAGACAAAAGCTGATCATATCGAGCAAAAGTAAATTGATTCTTAATTTCGTTTTATTTTCACACATTTTTTACTATGAATTCAAAAAAAAGTAATTTTGCAAACTAAATTTATGACTTTTTAAATTGGTTACACTTCCAGTGCCGGACCTTGTAATAATAAATGTTTACATAAACTTCTAGAACTTTATGGTTTACCTATTAGCTTGTTGAAACAGCTTATATTACAGTTGCTTTCTCTCACCAGATCCGTTTTACTAATTTTATTTTGCACTGCCTGAATAATTTTTGAATAAGTGATGTGCAATAGTGAAGATCGATAAGATAAGCTTCGTGATCGCCCAAAAAAAATTATATTTTTCAAAATGCTAGTAAACGAAATTTTTTGTATAGAAAATGTATAATTACGAAACAAAATTTTGGAGACAGCTATGCAAAATGTGCAGAGTATACGAATTTCGCGTACTTACCCGGAATGTGCAGCTGAGCGAAGTAATCGGGGAGCCAGGGGTCATTTTGACCTCATCATTTCATGCCGACTGATTTTAACACTGAAGGCAGACGCCATTCAATGGATGACGAAACCAACTGTCAGCAGCTCCAGTAGCGGTGGGTACGTACGTGGGATGCTGCGAAACGTATCGAAAAAAAATGTTTAACAACTGATTTAATACCGGCTGAAACTTTTTTTGTGTCTTGTTGGCATTTAGTAGAATAAAAAAAAAATAGTCAGCTGCGCCATAGAGGGGGAAATACGTCAGCTGAACAGGCGAACTTGTAAAATAAATTGAAAAGTAAAACTACTTTATGCCGATTGAAATTTTTTCACATAATTTTGGACACATATGAAAATATTATAATGATGGCCAGCTGCGTTTATAGCGGTAGGAAGACCGTCAGCCGAAGCAAGAATCTATCATTGCGTTCAGCTGACGTACATATTTTCCCCCCTCTACGGCACAGCTGACTATTTGTTTTTATTCTACTAAATGTCAACAATACACAAAAAATATTCAGCCGGTATTAAATGAGTTGTTAAAATTTTTTTTTTCGTCACGTTTCGTACCCTCCCATAATCATACCCACCGCGGGTGCGCCAGCTTACGTTAACTTTCGTTATTCATGAAAGCCAAATCACAAGTATAGTCAAGAATTTAACGTCCAAAATCGGCCCCTGGCTCCCGGACTAAAGAGTCAGCTAAGCGAAATGAACTGTATATAATTTTTTTTTAATTTCTGTTAAAATCGCCACCTTTTTATCATTCTTTTATAGCCTCACCCTTGCACAAACGTGCGGTTATAAATACCACAATTATGTGTTCCAGTCCATAAACTTATTTTTAGATTGTCATATTTGAATTATTGAAATACTTTCATGTTCATTCCGATTTTATTTGAAAAAGACGAAAATTTCGTATGCATTTGTATTACATAAGAATTTAGACATAGAAGTGGGTGTACCATTTTTATTAGTAATTCCTCTTATTGTATTTGTTTGCTCTACAACTCCCACGGAGGAAGAATTTTAAAAAAGCTTGATGACAGCAATTGAGGAGTCGAAATAAAATTAATCTTTTTTTTGATAAAATTAAAAGGATAAAAAAATTATTGTAATAAAATTTTTAAAATTTAATTTTCTTACAAAGTGTCAAAATATGTGCCATTGTAACTTATTTTTAATGTTTCCATTAATTAAGAAATCCATTATGTTTAGTTAAAATTTTTGCGCAAATGGTTGAAAATGTTTTATGGTCGATATTTAGCTCCTGGGCGATGCTACGACTACTAAAGAGATTTTCTTGAACATCAAAAATGATTGAACTGAATCGACGATCTTCAAATTGTGAGTAATTAGCTGTTACAGGATTGGCACCATACACACCTTTCACTATTTCAGCGGCCTGGCTTGCATTTTCGTTTTTATCAAAGAAAAACTGTAAAATATACCGAACTTTCTCTTTGTTTATTTCTACTGTTAACACCCTGTGGTTAGGTAGTGATGGTTGGCTAGAGAGTGGGCCCACTTGGACGAAAGAAGTTTGGTTAATCTTTTGTGATACCATTGCAAGGGGGAAAAGAGGTGAAGGAAAAGGACGCTAGGACACTAACACCCTGTGACTCACAACTGAATGGAACAAACAAAAAGCAGCAGATGCTTTCCATTTCAATTCAACCGGGCTACTCGGGTCATGTTCTTCGATTTCGATGTAACTTAAATATGTTGCTCTCTGGTCAAAATAATGAGACACGTATTTTTTTGTTCGCCCGAAAAAAATTTTTTTCAAGAGTTATCGGCAATTTTGTTTTTTGCCTCAAACTCGATTTTTTTTAATTATATAAGAAAAAAATTTTTTGAAATGCCCATAACTTAGTCAAAAATGAACCGATTTTAATAATTTTGGGTTCAAAATGATCGTAATTACTTACACAAGCGACTTCATGTAGAAACAATTGCAAAAAAGTAGTTGAAAATTTTTTATTTAGTAAAAAAGAAAAAAAATTTAAATTTTTTCAAAATTCAATATTTCAAAAAGTGCATTTTTTTTTTTTATAACTTTTTCCAAATCAAAAAAACATCTCAAACTTTAATTGAGCTGCATGCCTAGTAGCTAAAATGCGTTGTTTTTGAGTAATGAATTTTTAAGTAAACACCCTGTTTCGCACTTTTTGTTTTTTGCAAAATAAAAAATTTTCAACTACTTTTTTGCAACTATTTCTACATGAAGTCGCTTGTGTAAGTAATTACGATCATTTTGAACCCAAAACTATTAAAATCGGTTCATTTTTGACTAAGTTATGAGCAATTAAAAAAATTTTTCTTATATAGATTATTTCCATTTCAATTCAAAAGGGCTATTCGGGACATGTTCTTCGATTTCGATGTAACTCAAATATGTTGCTCTCTGGTCAAAATAATGAGACACGTACTTTTTTGTTCGCCCGAAAAAATTTTTTTTCAAGAGTTATCGGCAATTTTGTTTTTCGGCTCAAACTCGATTTTTTTTAATTATATAAGAAAAAAATTTTTTGAAATACTCATAACTTAGTCAAAAATGAACCGATTTTAATAATTTTGGGTTCAAAATGATCGTTATTACTTACACAAGCGACTTCATGTAGAAATAGTTGCAAAAAAGTAGTTGAAAATTTTTTATTTTGCAAAAAACAAAAAGTGCGAAACAGGGTGTTTACTTAAAAATTCATTACTCAAAAACAACGCATTTTAGCTACTAGGCATGCAGCTCAATTAAAGTTTGAGATGTTTTTTTGATTTGGAAAAAGTTATAAAAAAAAAAAAAATGCACTTTTGAAATATTGAATTTTGAAAAAATTTAAATTTTTTTTCTTTTTTACTAAATAAAAAATTTTTAACTACTTTTTTGCAATTGTTTCTACATGAAGTCGCTTGTGTAAGTAATTACAATCATTTTGAACCCAGAATTATTAAAATCGGTTCATTTTTGACTAAGTTATGGGCATTTCAAAAAATTTTTTTCTTATATAATTAAAAAAAATCGAGTTTGAGCCGAAAAACAAAATTGCCGATAACTCTTGAAAAAAAATTTTTTCGGGCGAACAAAAAAATACGTGTCTCATTATTTTGACCAGAGAGCAACATATTTAAGTTACATCGAAATCGAAGAACATGACCCGAGTAGCCCGGTTGAATTGAAATGGAAAGCATCAGCAAACGATTTTTTTTAGTGTGAAATTTCAACTTGACAACGAGCATAAACTTTGAGTTGTTTGATCAATACTCTACGAGATATCGATCACTACAGCCATTTAGCGAGAAAATTATGGGTATAGTTTTCCCCGAACTAATATATAAATAATTGGCTCTTACACCTTTTATTGGGCATTTGGTCGAGCTCCTCCTCCTAGTTGTAGTGTGCGTGTTGAGTTTTAGGCTGACTCCAATGGCAAATGGTTTTTATGAGGAGCTGTTTCATGGCAGAAATAGACTCGAAGGTTTGTCATTGCCTGCCGATGGGCGACCACTATTAGAAATATCTTTTTCTATCTTTTGGTGTTTCATAGACGGAGATTCAAACCCGTGCACTTTCGAATAGTAGTCATGTACCAACCCAATCGGCTTAAGGGATCCCGGTGGTATAGAGCTCGAAAATTTAGGGTATTTTCAGGAATTCTTTTACAATAAAAAAAACGACAAACGATATTTACATTTTTTAGGCTTTTAAGTAAACTTCTTTTACATAAAAAATGAACAAAAAATTGAATTTTAATAATTTAAAAAATGGCACTAAAGTGGAACCTCCCGAAAAATTGGGTATGGACGGTGTTGTCCATTTTGGCTCTTTTTTTTATCTGAAACACGAAAACCAAAAAACTTATTAATCAGTATGACTGTAGCTATGTCCCTTACTAGAATAAAGAGAAAAAAACAAAAATTTGACAAAATGTTTTTTTTTTTTAATTTTTTTAATAAAAAAACTGAAATAATTCAAACAATAAAATGATTCTACTACGGGCGATAGCCTTTAATGTTGTGAACAACATATTAAAATTTCAGACGTCGGTTAATTAACTTATTTTTTTTTTGACAACGCCAGGCCGAAAAAGACGTTTCAAGATAAGTGAATTTAAATTTTGAGGTACAGGAGCGCGCGGACCACTCTCTGCCTAAATAATGGACTGTAGAAGCTATGCTATTGGGAGTTTCCACAGGAAAATTTCACAGTATATTCTTAAGATACCATACTTTCGAATCGATTTTTTGAAATTTCTAGACCACCGGGTCCCCTTAAGACTCATAAAGAGTATCAAAAAATATGTCCCTATGTCGGATGTTTTCTAAGAGCTTAAGAACATAAAATCATAATACGAAATATAAATATTGCTGGAAATATTGGCATTTATGTTTTGAATATGATATCCGGCATATGCCCGCCCGGGCTATGATTTACATGGCCCATTCATTCAATTAGTCCAATTTTTGACTGCTTTTCTCCAATAAGTCTGGCCGTATGGCTTCAATAAATCGATTGTTAAACACGTGGTATGGAAAGTTGCGCCGCCTTCTTGGGTTCAAATGCCTTCGATGTATAGCTGATTAATATTTGGAAACAAAAATTCAGTTAGCATTGATCGATAGTGCTCGCCATTCATCGTAACGGCTGCTCTTCCCTCATTTCGAAAGAATTAAGTACCGATAATACCGCCAGTGCTCTATAAGCCGTTGCTTTGCCGTAAAAGGTTTTGTGATGACTTGCCAAACTTTACTGAAAAGAAATTTCAACACAATTTGTTATTTTCAGCTGCCAAACCATAGTTAGCGAAAATTTATATTCGAAAATTTTCTACGATAATTAGAAGCTTGTAATTGTTGTCATTGAAAATTTTAAAATAATGATTACTCTCGGTCTCTACAAATCATCGACAATATCCTGGCCTACAAGCACCAATCACCTGACAACCTTTCGTCGATAAGTGTCGAATTGTGTTGAGCACGGGACAGTGGGATATTGTCCAAATAACCTTCAGGTGAAAAACATGGCCACATTAATTTGCCTTCAGACAGATTCTTAGATTTACCTCTTTTTCCTGGGTTATTTTGAAAGCATCATTTGAAAGATCACTGACAAGCACCGAAATCCTCGCTATACCGCCCGTGATGGTAGAAAAAGTGTTGGACGGCCCAGCAGTTGATTGAGCCAACAACGCCGGGCACTTGATTGCTGTTGAACTCCAAAGCTAAACCAAATAAATTATAAAGATCCAAATTAAATAAAAATATCTCATATATGGAAATAGTTTTTTAAGTTATTCATTTTTCCCACACCAACGTAAAAGATGACGCGTCCTGTATATTACGATGCGTAGGCTAGCTTCGCTTTGGTCGTCAGCAATTTTGCTAAATATAGTTGCCTGCAATTATAATTGTTCAATAATATGACACCCTTCAGTTTGATTGAGTGATAAGTACGCCACCACACACACACACAAATTCAATATCAAAATTCTAATCTGTAGAGCAGATGTTTTTAAGTGTATTACATATTTATTCTCACATTAACATAGCGGTTAATTAAATAGCGGTGGCCTTTGGGGATTTAATCTTCCTCCCTAAGCCCGCTGAATGCTATTAGGTCGGTCAATAAGCGTATTTGTGTACATAACAGTCCCGTTTTTCACCTCATTTGCAACTATGTTATTGCAACAGATGATAAGGCAGTGTGCAAAACATGGCCTTCATCCACACAAAAAAAAGCAAAGCTCACTGCTTGTTGGATTAGCGTAGGAGTTGGCATTATTCGTTTTTACAATCAGGTGCAACAATACGGCGATTATTTCCTGGAATAAATATTTGCTCATATGGTTTTGTACAGCGTTTCATTTCGGAACAGGCATATGGGAAAATTCGCATTTTACTTCTAGTCTTCTATTAGCGCCTGGAACGATCCTAAGAGCACTGCCCCCAACATGACATAAAAATCGTACTTAGCGACTACAATGCCAGGACGGACATGAAGGGAATTTTTAGTCCACAGTCGACAAATTCAGCCTGCATAATGAAATATCCGGTAACGCACTGAGGCTTATCGATTTCGCCCGGGATCGAAACATGGTAGTCTGCAGCACAAAATTCCAGCACAAAAAAATACACCCAGCTGTCCTCAGTCCCTGACCTCTGCAACAAGTATAATGACATGGCCAGAGTAGAATATGGGCCACACAAACCGACTGTTGAAAATGAACAGGAAGAACATGAGAAATCTTCTAGGGATCCTAACAGGGCATTGTCTGATTGGCAGGCATGCCAGTAGATTGGGAGCACCCTATAACGACGATTGCAGAAGCTGTAACGACATTGAAGAAGAAGAGACTATAGAACACTTTCTATGCGGATGCATGACGCTGGATAGAAGAAGATTCAATATTTTAGGAAAAAGTTTTCTGAATAACTTGGCAAAAGTACCCAATTTAAAAATAACAAGCCTTGTAAGATACATTAAAGCCACAGGTTGGTTCAATGAGGAGAATATAGAGTGAGGAGACGGGACACCCCTAGTGGTATCACAATGGGCCTACAGCAGGCCTAGGTGTATCAATTGACAACCACTATACCTACCTACCTACCCACGTGCATGTCTGTTGATCAAAAAAAGCGGAAGCAAAGTAAATCGAGCCTGCTTGTCGATTGGAAATTAAGTGCTCTCTGCCCAATCTGTAATAAGAGTGATCTGGAATTAGGTTCTATAGAGCGTATTGTGTGAACGAATTACATAAGTCCAACATACCCCAACTGATTGGACTTTATCAGTGTCGTAATTATTAGACGTGGAAAGTCGACCATCGACCAGATGTTTACAATACGTCAAGTCTTGGAAAAGTCTCATGAGAGAAAAATCGGCGCACACCATTTTTTCGTCGATTTAAAGCCGCATTAGACAGCACAATTAGGAGTTGCCCAAATGTCGCGATGTCTTTGAACTAAGTGGGCAATTGAGTGATAAGGGCCTCCCTCGACGACAAATCTAACACTTTTAAAGTTTCTCATCATGCCCGTCTAATTGAATGGCGCAGAAGATTGGACGATGACAATAGACAATGAGGCGTTCTTTGAAGTGTTTGTCAAAAAGATTCTGCGAAAGATTGTTCAACTTGAGCTTTACGACGACATAGATATAGTGCAACGGCCAGCGGCCAGGTCTAAATGGATACAAACGCCCCGGCTCTGAAAGTATTCGATGCGGTACCAGCTGGTGGGACAGAGGAAGAGTGAGGTCTCCTCTGCGTTGGAAAGATAAGGTGGAGAAGGACCTGGCTTCACTGCGCTGGTTAGCACAAGAAAGAAACGACTAGAGCGCTTAGCTAAAATCGCTTAAGTGATTATCACATAAATCAGGAGGAAGTGGAAGGTAACGCTTTTTTAGAGATATTTATAGAAGTCGTGTTTATAATCCAATTTGGTTTATACTCAAAATGTGTATTGACTACCTAAAACTAATACTTTTGTCAATTTCATTGCAACCAGGGCCCGATGAGTGTTTTGAAATGGGAAGGCATAAATATTTAGAAGTCTTTGGGCGGCTGTATGTGGGAGCGCGATGTTTTGTATACCAGGGTGCAACAACTTTGTAAAAGGACTTTCGGCATAGCCTGAACAGTAAAATTACGAATTCCATTTCCATATGGCTGAAAGCGCCAATCAATGAAGCTCAATAGAAAGTTTCATTAATTTTCCCCGCAATTGCTATTGAATTTTCGATTTGAGGTCTGAAGAAAGTTCTAGCACTGATTCGACAATTGAAGATTCCCATGGGGGGCTAAAGGGATAGAGTAGAAGAGAGGAAAGAGAAAAAGTACCAATTTCAGGTACAAGGAAGAAAGTTGTGTACTTTTGTTAGGTGTATACGGGAAGATGGATCTGTTATATTGACCCATTTTATGCTATTGATAAAATTTTTCTGAAATACTGTTTATCTCATCTTAAGTTTGAATTCAACTTTGCACCTTACCCTTGCAATTAAAAAAATATCTGTCTACATATTTGATTTATCTTTGACGTTCTTCATATAGGCACTCGAAGTGTAACCAATTTAGAAAGCCATAAATTTAGTTTGGAAAATTACTTTTACTCAATTCAAAGTAAAAAAGTGTGAAATAAATACAAAGTTAAGAATCAATTTATTTTTGCTCGGTATGATCAGGTATTGTCTTGTCTAAGGCCTTGAGACGGTGCAGCAACGAATCGCAAGCTGCCCGAATGTGACTTGCAGGTATTTTGGCCCACTCGCGAACAATGGCTTTTTCAGCGCCTCGAGACTGGTGAATCTTTTAGTTCGGACCTTGTCTCCAAAATGGCCCAAAGAGAATAATTCAGCGACTTCGCGACTGACTAATTTCAGAGCCATTGTGTGGACGTTATGAAATTCGGAACGTTGGTTTTTAGCCATTCTTGGTTAACTCGAGTTTTGAGAGACGGGCCCGAGTTTTGTTGAATGTCACGAAATGTTTGTCTGCCACCGGCTTCAAAGCAACCTCCAGAACACTTCCCCGATAATATTTCGCATTTCCGCATTTACCTTGACGCCAGGCTCGATGAAATCGTTTGGAGAGCGCCCATCTTCGGTTAGAGCGGCCCAAACCATTACCTGGATGCTGCCTCCTGATGGCCAATCGATGACTCGAATTCTCGAATGAACAGTCGTTCAAATAAACACTATTGTTTTGGGAGTTAACGAATTAATCAATGTGAAAAATTTTGTTGTCAGAAAACACAATGTTCGAAAATTGACCGCTTGCGGCCAAGCCAAGCAACTTCTTCGCTCCCACAAGTCTGACTTGTCGCTGCTTTGGTGTGAGATCATGCGCCTTTTGGATCTTGTAAGGCTTGACTTTGAGATCATTTTTCAGTATGCGGCGAATGCTATGGTCAGAAAAGAAACTTTCAGTTCTTTTGCCATTTGATTGGCACTTGGTTAGGGATTTCGCTCAAGTCGGTTCTTCACTTTTCGAACCATTTCTCATGACGTTGCAGTCTTTTGATGACCACCTCCATGACGTTTCGCGATGCTACCAGTACCAGTGTAACGAGTGATGGTGCGATGAACAAAACTTTATTTACTTTAAGGTGCTCGAGCTCATGAACAATCGCTGGTTGTGATTTTCCAGCCAAATATTATGCAATCGCGCTATAACGTTTGAAATCCATTACTGATTTTTCTTTTTCGCGTTTACTCTCTGTTGCCAAAAATTTTTTGCAATTCAAATAACTTTATTTAATTAAGGTGTACAAAAATGAATTAAAAAATTTGGTTGCTCTGTCTGCCCTGGTGTCTGTTCGCGTACTGCCTTTTTCTCTACACGGCTTTCGATTTCCTATGTTTCTCCCGTTTTCTTCTTTTTTCATCGACCAATCACCGATCGACACGTATTTCAGTGTTGCGTTTGAGCCACAGTGGGATCTATCCTGACCGTGCTGCCAGACTGTTCGTAACACTCTCTGTAAAATGCTTCCGCGCGCTTGTAAACAATACTCTGGACTGTCATTTAGCCAACTAATAGATGGGTATCAGCTGCGCGAGCGGTCTGAAGTTGGTTACACTTCGAGTGCCGGACCCTGTAGCAACATTGACTAACCACCATTGTTGGAATTGATCAAATTACGTTTGATATACCTGTAAAAAATATTCGGCGGTGTTATGCATTTTGTATCGATGGCCGTAGATCCAGTTATGACTTGAGTGGACCCGTGATGTCCAAAATGCAGAGGTGTGGCCAAGATCAGGCAGTTAAGCGGCAGCCAGCGATTTCGAAGGAATCAGCTGTTTTGCTACTCCAAGCGGGCTGGGATGGTGGTTTGTTTACTAAAGAGCAGAGATTGTATTGGTGGACAACGACTGATGTAAATCGAGCGGACAGAATTCTGTTGCCAAGTTTACGATGGTGTGGCAGCATAAATAACTATCACAATTTTGCTTCCGATGACCAAATCTTGCGAGAGTCAAACCTTATAATATATCATTCTTAGGTTTCGCAACTCACTCGGCTCTCAGTAAATTTTACGGAGTCCTGTGTTGAACTGTCGTACATAGTTTTTGAGATTTGTTTAAAATTTTTCTTCACAAACAGCTTTTTTGCAGTTCTTCTCTTTTTTATTATTAAAACTTTTTAATTTGGAAATCTTGTATTGTATGTATAGGGTGATCAGATTGGATCAGATGTAATTTCATATTTAAACGACTTCAAATAACTTTTTAGGAAGATATTTTGGGTTAGTCTGACAATCAGTAACCGAAAAATGGGGTGGAAGGCGGTAATTTCCGTATATTTCGGTCAATTTTGTTCATCTTTTATTCTTTTGGAAGGGTTTGTGTTTCGGCAGAACTACTGCCAAATTAAATACATAATTTTTTTCGGTCATTTACGAGTAATCATGAAAAGACTTACGCCTCAACAACGTTTACAAATCATGCAATGGAACGTTATGACGCACTGGAATGAATGGATTTACTGTGGCGTCGTTTCGGTGAGCAGTTTATCTCTCGTCTCGGATCAGTGGATTGGTCACCAAGATCGTGTGATATATCACCTGCGAACTTTTCAATGCTTTGTGAAGAAACCAGAGTCGATTGAAGCATTGGAGGTCAACATTACTAAAGTTATTCACGAGATACCGACCAAAGTCCTCCAGCGTGGCATTCAAAATTGGTGTTTACGGTTGGCCGAATTATGAATGGCCAACATGTGAAAGGGATTATCTTTAAAAAATAAATGTCATGAATGGTTCTACACAAATATAATAAAGTTTGCCGAATCAATTTGAATTTTGTTTGTTTTATTTCAATTTGAAATACGATATCGCTAAATTGATCACCTGCCGAGACTTATCGTGGCATTGCGCTTTCTACCTCTAAACACTAAATTACTGAGTTCTAATGAAAGATTTACATTGCTGATATATTCTTAGCTTTAGCCTAAGAAACGCTATCAATAAAAGTTGAATGAAAATAAAAAAAATTGCAAAATATCAGAATTTATAGTCCAAAAGCAAATGTGTGAAAGCCAGGTAAATGGTGGTATGTATGTATGTATGTGCATGTGTATCTACTCTGAACTAGAGGAGGTTGAAACAAAGTAAAAGAAAATTAAAATTGTAGGAGGTGTAGGTTTTTGCACTTACTTTCCTATCAGCAAATAAAAAGTTTGTCTTATCAACCAAACAAAACGAGAAGATTTATTTTTTGGTAAACAAAATCTACTTAAAAGATCTACCAGAACAGCTGGGTGTATACCACCATATAAATAGTATGCATAGAAAGGCAAATTGCTCCCAAATTTACGTGCATACCCTGAAATTGAAATTTGAAAAGGTCGAGCCAAGGAGCACCAGGAGATTTGGTGGCTCCTAAAACACTCAGGCTAAAAAGCCCATTGTATTTAAAGCTCTGGAAAGTGGGTAGATAGTCAAGGAGGGAAGGAGAAAAGTATCAGAGCAAGAGATAGGAAAGAATAGAGGCAGAGATAGTTAATCCTGTGAGAATTTTCCAGATTCTTTGCAAGTCTGTATATATCCTCTAGTTTTAGAGAAATGTTACTCATTCTCCCGACATCGGAACCCAAAACTCGCAGCCGTGCTCTAGCAAAGGCAGGACACTCGCAGAGAAAGTGCTTATTGCTATCCGCCTCCTTCAAGCACAACACGCACATTGGGTCCTCCATGATTCCAATGGTGGTCCTATGCTGACCCCATGGGCTGTGTCCTGTAATGATACCGGCCATCAACCGAACGTCTTTCCTTCCAAGTTTTAGTAGAAAGTTTGACGGTTTTCTGTTCGGACTTGTCAGAAAACACTTTGCAGTTCTGCAGCGTTTTAGACCAGACCATCGTTCTTTATGCAGATTACTTACATAATCGCTGATCCAATTCATGAATCCTGCGGAACTGATTCCGATTATTGGCTCTGGCCCCTGTGGGGACACCGCTGATCCACGGTTGGCCAATTCGTCGGCGATTTTGTTTCCTTGCGTGCATACCCTATGATCAGAAAGTACCGGGAATATTTCAAGGGTGCTTTTTTAGAGGTTAGGTTTTTAAGATGAAATAAAACGTATATAATTTATTGTTATGGCCAAGAATTTAGCTTTATTATAAAGATAAGGGTTTGCCATTATGTTTTAAAAATGATTTCGGGCAAGTGGCCGCCGCGGCTGGCTCGAATAAATTCCAGCCGAGAGGCCCAATTTTCGACCACTTTTTGCAGCAATTGGGGCCGTATGTCAGCAATAACGCGCCGAATATTCTCTTCCAAGACGTCAATCGTCTCGGGCTTATCTGCGTAGACAAGCGACTTCACATAGCCCCACAAGAAATAGTCCAGCGGTGTTATATCGCACGATCTTGGAGGCCACGCCACAGGTCCACGGCGCGAGATAATGCGCTCACCAAAAGTTTCCTTCAATAAATCGATTGTTGCGTTGGCTGTATGGCATGTAGCACCGTCTTGTTGGAACCAAAGGTCGTCCACATCAACTTCGTCCAATTCAGGCACGAAAAAGTCATTAATCATGGCTCTATAGCGCTCTCCATTGACTGTAACATTATGGCCGGCTTCATTTTTAAAGAAATATGGACCAATGATTCCCTCTGCCCATAGAGCACACCAAACAGTGACTTTTTGAGGATGTAACGGCGTCTCAGCAATGGCTTGTGGATTATGTTCACTCCAAATGCGACAATTTTGCTTATTGACATACCCATTCAACCAAAAGTGAGCTTCATCGCTGAACAAAATTTTCTTCGATGCGTCGCGCGAACCGAACCGAATTATTTTCGTAATAAATTTGCACGATTTGCAAACGTTGTTCAGGTGTAAGTCTATTCATTATGAAATGGCAAACCAAACTGAGCATAAATCAAGTGACAGCTGTCAAAAAGACCATCTACGAAAAAAGTAGTGCCAACTTGGAAACCTAACCTCTAAAAAAACACCCTTTAAATAAAACAAAACAGATTTAAATTTCAGGCAAATTTTTTAGATCTCTTTCAAGATATGACCCGTCTGAAGCAACACCATGTGCCAACCTTTTAACCCAGTCCTCCATGCGCCCCCGATATGCCGACGAAGGGATGGCCTTCAGCTCGTTCATCGCATTCTCTCTGATCTCCTTCCAGTAAGTGGTAACTTCAACTTAGGAAACAAAAAGAAGTCGCACGGTGCTTGCACGACGGAATTTACTTGGTGTTTGGTCAAATAACCCGGCACAATTTGAGCACGATGCGTTGGCTCGTTATCATCATGCAAAATCCAAGAATTGTTTGCCCACATATCCGCCGGTTTGCAACGTACAGCATCTCTAAAGCGATTCGATGGCGCCAAACAGTGGCAGATGTGTGTCCTACAGCCCTATCCAACGTGCGCGGTTCATTTAAATTAAACATTCCTGGTACTTTTTGATCATAGGGTACATGCAGCTATGCATGCATATACATACGCGCAAAATATCGCAAAGCTCAAAAATGTTTCGCAAACAAAATATATTTTTTTGTGATTTCACAATTTTTTTTCACACGCGCCTCTTCTCAGATAACACACACACACAAACAACTATAACCAGCAGCTGCAGGCAAAACAAAACAAAAAAAGCCACAGTCATATTTAATTTTAGCTTTGACCAACGTCACACAAAACACACTTATTGAACGACTAAAAAAGAGCCAACGAAAAAAAAAAACATTTTAAATAAATAAACAAAAACAGCCTCAGAGTAAGAGAAAAAATATATGGGTAATAGTTGTTATCGGCGCTTATCAACCAACGGAACTCAACACAACTACACGCATTTACATATTGTTGGTAAACAATGCTCACGCATGCATACATACAAACATATGCCCAAGAAGGCATGTGTACAAAATTATTTGGCCCCTCTTATAAAATTACACCAAGAGAATAAGAGAAATGTTTGTAAGAGCGTGGAAGAGCGCGAGGCGGCGCTTTTTTAGTTGCTTTTGCGGGTATGCCTAAAAGTAGGCAATGATGTGTTTAGTAGTTGAACGATCGCTGTTAAGAAATATGGCAGCGCCCGATAGTGGAAAACCGCTGTGTATCGGTGCCTGTGTATATGTGCACATGTTTATATGTATGTGCCCGTTTATAAGAAAATAAACAAATGTCAGCCAACAAAAGCGCTGAGGGAAAAGTACAGATTTTTTATGGCAGGAATGCATGAAAATCTTGCATATGCCTTGCTAATTTATTTCGATCAAATGAAATTTATGAAACTATTTCTATTCTATTAAAAATAGTTTCACAAAGCCAGGGGGGAAAAACTAAGTAACTTCAAATAGGACTCTTAACCCTAGAAAACTAAACCTTTTTTTTTTAACGCTTAGAATTAAAGTTCGCCTATCAGGCTACTTTTTAAAAAAACAAAATTCTTCTCTAATTTTTGTTAAGTTTTTGTATTGAAAAACATTTTATTTTTTGAGAGTTGGAGTATTTAACTATTATATAATATAAAAAAAAATATTTCATCAAATTGTTTTTATAAGCCAATTATGTACTTACTAAATTAATACTTAAATTTTTTTTTTTTTGCAAGGATATCATTTAGAAAAAATTTTATAATTTTTTTTTCTTTAAAACAAAAACATAAAATTCATATTTTTCTTATAGCTATTTGTACTAAGTTTCATAAAAATAAAGAATTTCAAATATATTATTAACATTTTGTTTTGTACATAAAAATTAATTCAGACCTTTTTTCTTATATCACATATATAGCAATTTGGGGATCTACATATGTTCCAGGCAGTACATATGTTCTATTGCATTTTGCACAATAATAAACACTCATACGTTTCTTGCTTGATGGACAATAATTGCACATTGATCTTTTCCCTTTCTTTATTTGTGGTTCAGAGTTTTCTTGCTGCTCTTCGGAGCTATGAATGGAGTCGGTTATTGCTTCACGAACTCGTTTTTGCAAAGATGGTCTTTCTTGAAGTCTCATTGAGAGCCAGTCACAGCACAAATCCTTACTAAGATCCTTCATGAAATCCCTTCTGCTCATTGGCTTTATTTGTTTTTGGTCACAGTTTGAAACATAGAGAATATAACTATTCAATACTGCCATATTTATCATACCGTAAAACATACATAATGGCCAACGCCTGGTTTTGCGGCTGCAGCTGGCATGACAACACATCTGATCAAAAGTGTCAAGAGCACCTTTTGTTGCATTATAGGATTCAATAATTACAGGTTTTTTTGATAGTGAGTTAAGTGTGGGTTCGTCGTGCATAGTTGATATTAAAAAAACAGTTTTATGAGGCTTTGCTTTATAGCTAACAATACTTAATGGAAATACTTATCATGGAAACCGAACATGGATGTTCCAATACGACGGGATGTATTATGCTTGAACTTATCTGGAATTTCTTTTTTGTTAGTTTTGATTGTTCCAATTAAAGTTAACTTATAAGGATCCGCTAATAGCTGATCTTCTAATGGTATGGAAGTGAACCAATTATCTACAGTTATGTTTCTATTTGTTCCATGTATAGTTCTAGTGAGAAGCTTACAATAATAAGAACCTAACGGTTCGCCAGCTACTGTATTAAAATTTTTTCCCAAATATGGTGAAGCATCAAACATATATTTAGTTCTGACATCGCAGACTAGCACAATTTTTATTCCGTATTTAGCTGGTTTGTTTGGTATGCACATTCGGAATGGCCATCGACCTCTAAATGCTAGTAGCTCTCCGTCTATTGTCACATATGACCCCGGTTTAAGGTTATCTCTACATTGCTGAATAAAAATCTCCCATATTTTTCTAATGGGAGCAAATTTATCGGTCTTTCTTCTATTTTCTCTTGTGTTCCGATCATCAAAATGAAGGCAATTTATAAGAAATCTGAAACGTTCCATACTCATTGTAGCAACATTTTTAGATCCGCAGAGCAAAGGATCAAAAAGCTATTTTGTTGACAAATGGTTGTTCTTTAGCGCACCACTTAAAACCAAAATTCTAAGGAGAGCACGAAGTTCTTCTGTTCTAGTTAATGATGTGATTGTGGTTTGTTTTTTGTAATTATTGGATTTAACTTTAATGTCTTCGTTGGTATAAAGAAGAATTTCTTCAATTATATTTGGTGTGAAAAATTTTTCAAAACAATCTAAAGGCTTTGTAACATCCCTAAATTCTCTCTTTGATCCCCGTAAAATATGAACAATATTCATCGCTGGAGTTCTACTTCAGTTTCGTTTTGTAGAAGACGGTTCAATCGACCAAATGAAATTGTTCTTACCTCTTACAATAGCTTAGGAAGGTTTGATTATTAAAGAGTCATTAGGTTGGTCATTACTTTGTGGTACGTGAAACTGCAACAGGAGTCAATTCTTGATTGCCTACAATTATATTTTCAACTTCATCTTCAGCTTCAATTTGAAAGTTTGGATCAATTAGACTATCGTCTGAATCGAAATCCTTTTCTAAATTGTCCCCTATTTCGCTTCCATTTAGCGACAGCTCCTCCAACCATTTTTCTATTTGGGAGTCAGAAGTACACATCTCTAAACGAAAAAGCCATTAACATTATAGCTACTGTCGCAAAAAAAAGGAAATATTTACAAATAATATGTAGTCAGAAAAATACCTTTAATACTAAACCTCGCCTCTCAGGCAACACGAATTAATATATCTCCGTAACAAAAAAACGTTGCGCAATGAACGTTCGCCCACAAACTCACACAAGAGACTACTATAATGGTTTGAAAGCTCGTGCTGCCACTTGCATTCAATCATAATGAAATACGTAAAAATGACAATCTTTGCGCCTCAGAGGCGGGGTTTAGTTTTCTAGGGTTAATAAACTCTGAATGATCGGGCTATGCCTTAACACAAGTAACTGTTATCACATTGAGTTTTCGGAGTCCATGAATCCCCCTTTCCTCAACTTATTATGTTTCAAATGTAGGTCCTGTCTCAGTCAATGAATTTCGAGATCCTGGTGTTATGTCTGATTCGTCTTTTACGTTAATTATCCACATTAACTCTATTATTCCGAAGGCATATGCCAACTGAGCTTTTTTGCGCCGCTATGCTAGTGATTTTAAGGACCCACGCACTAGCAATATAATGCTTTAGTCCGTTCAAATCTGTCATCCCATGTATTCCTCACATTCTCTTAGAATCGAAAGAGTTCAACGCGAGTTTGTGCGCTTCGCTCTTCACCTTCTTCACTTTGATAGTCTCTTGCCACCCTGCAGTGCTGGGTTGCACTGGCTTACCTCGCTTGTGGAGGATGGTGAGGGTCGCCTTCATCCCTAAGGTTGGGAGAGATGACTACACCAGCCCCGAAAGCTTTCTTGCTAAAAAGTCTCGAACGGCTAGTGGAGTTGCAAATGCGTCAAAAGTCGCTGAAGGTTGCCCACTCTACCCATTTCAGCATGCCTATCAAAGCGGAAAATCCTGCGAGTCGGCACTGCAAAAGCTCGTTGCTAAGGTAGAGCAGGGAATCAGCAGGAGGGACTACGCTATGGGTATCTTTTTGGATATAGAGGGGGCTTTTGATAATGCGACTTTAGATAGTATGTGCAGCTCTGCCGGTAGACATGGC
Organism: Anastrepha obliqua; assembly: GCF_027943255.1. Taxonomy (NCBI): domain Eukaryota; kingdom Metazoa; phylum Arthropoda; class Insecta; order Diptera; family Tephritidae; genus Anastrepha; species Anastrepha obliqua. The sequence continues at coordinate 137,402,215 of NC_072892.1, read as the reverse complement.
GTAGACCAGGTGCTGGTGAATTGGATTCGTAGCACCCTAGTCCAAAGAAACGTCACGGTGCCGCTGGAGGAGGATCTACTGGTGCCGACCGGGGTTAATAGAGGCTGCCTCCAAGGTGGTGTGCTGTCTCCATTGCTCTGGTGCATGGTGATCGATCCTCTACTCATCACCTTAAACGATGCTGGAGTCTACGCACAGCCATATGTGGAAGACGTTGCCTGTTGAACGTCTGTAGAAGAGTGCAAAAATCTCTGGATATGATTAACACTTGGTGCTGTGCTAATTGGCTATCGGCAAAGCCACCAAAACTGATATTGTTCTCTTTACCTGTCCAAAGAAATCAAATATCTTGGAGTAATCCTCGATAGTAAACTTCTTTGGAAATCACAACACAACGCCGGCAAACACTGTTTTCGCATTTTTGCGGAAGGCTCCAGGACCGTCCGCACAAAACTGCACTTTGCACTTGGGATGCATGCATCTGTGTTTCAAGCGGAGGTTTATGCTGTTCAAGAAGCGATGAACTTTTTTATGGAAAACCGATGGAGAGGCAGATCTATATGGGTCTGCAGCGACAGCCAAGCTGCGCTTATGGCCTTAGACAGCTCCCCAACCACATCACGGGTAGTCGAGTCCTGTAAATCCAAGCTGAACTATGTATGTCGGTAGACATAATATCCTGATGCTAACATGGGTTCCGTGGTGCACGTGGGTATCATGGGTAACGAGACCTCTGACTTAGCTAGGATGGGCTCTGAGGCCAACTTCTTTGACCCGGAGGCCGTTCTGCCACTCCCTTCTGCAGCCATCAAAGCCACGGTTAGCAAATGGATTACTACAACCCACAAACGAACTTGGAAGGCTGAAAGAGGCTGCAGATGGACTAAGTGATGTTACCTCTCATGTCCGAACGACTGTCGCAAATGCTTCTGTCATTGAGCAGAAGGGACTGAAGACAGCTGGTTGTACTGATGACGGGCCACTTTCTGTGGGCGAAGCACATGGAAAGGTTGGGCATCTCAGACAGTGTACTCTACCCAGCTTGTGAAGAGGAGGATGAGACAGCGGATCACTTCCTGTGCATCTGCCCGGCCTTCGCTCGAATCAGGCTAGAGATCTTTGGCACTGTTGTGTTAAGAAGCGATCACCTTGGCTCCTTGGCACTACAAGATCTACTTAGATTTCTCCGGAGGTCGAGTAGATTTAAAGAAAATTAAAAAGAGAATCCGAGTGCAGTGCAATGAACTTAATTGCGTCTCAGTGCTGTACTTGCTAGGCTGTCTCTACCAAACTACAGGGTTTGATTGAAAAGTAATGAGCCTTATTTTTTTAAGCAGTTTTATTAAAAATTTTGGCTTATACAACTAATATTCTTCAAAATAAGACCCTTGAGCGTCAATACACCGCTGGTAGCGGTCCTTCCACTGCAGGAAACATTTTTTAAACTTATCCGCCGGAATCGCGTTCAATTCGGCTGTCACAGTTTTTTGGAGCACCTCGATGGAGTCGAAAAGCCTCCGCTTCAGCTTTCTTTTCAGGCGCGGGAACAAGAAGAAGTCCGGAGGGAACAGGTCTGCGCTGTAGGGAGGGTGGGGAAGCACTGGAACCCCCATCTTGGCCAATGCAGAGGTGCAGAGGAATGCGGTGTGTGCCGGCGCATTGTCGTGATGAAGGGTCCAATTGTTGACGAGGTCGGGCCGATTTCCCGCACATTTAAATTTAAATTTAGCTCTGACGAGACTAGCGCGACGATCAATGTTCAAAAATTCACGAACCTGGTTCACATCTTCGTCTGTTTGCGTCGTCGAAGGCCTTCCAGATCGCTGTTCGTCTTCGACATCCTCCCGGCCTTCCTTGAACGACTTGCGCCACCGTTTTACCTGGGCACTGGACAGAGATTGGTCCCCGTAAGCCTCCTTGAGTAGCCCAATAGTTTCGGTACTCGTTTTGTTTAGCTTTACGCAAAATTTGATCGAGTAACGTTGCTCCAACGATCGCTGCATTTTCGCCACTGCAAAATCACAACACACTTATAAAAAACGGCTATCACGCGCGGAGCGATGTTGACTGCACCGCTGTTGCCAGCGAACTGGGACCGGTTTCTAGTGGAAGGGGAAGGTCCAACGATCATTTTGCTCCACCAGCCGATTCGGTTGATCGCTTCGCAGATGCTCCGCGCGGGAAGGCTCATTACTTTTCAATCAAACCCTGTAATATTTCAAAATACTAAACTTTGCAAGAATTCCCTGCAAATCACGTTTTAGAAGTCCGATTAGTCCTATTTGGAGTAGTCTCTCAGGTTTGCTTATCTATCCTCATGCCTTACAAATAGCCACGCAATACCAGCCAACTCATCTCATAAAATATCTCAATTTGCCCTTCCATAACTGGCGTCTCACTCTCTGGGAGTGCTGAGTAATTTGAAGGGGTAAAGAATAAAACAGGACTCATCTGGCATACCTACTCGTTTTTTACTGCCCCAACATTTTTCCCATTTTATCGCACGAGTATCTAATGTTGTAATATTTTTAATAAAAACATCTGAAGAAATTAAAAATCTATAAATATTTTGCACAAACGACACACTCGAATATTCTCCCCAAATAACGCAATATTAGCCAATTGTTCACTACAGCTGTGTGCCGCAAGGCTATCAACAACAAAATTTATGTCTGTGCGATAAGCGTCGTCACCAAAAATTCTTAGGCCACCAGCCAAAAGTAGCACATTGAGGGTCTGCTGCATCATTGCCGCTGCTGCTATGCGAGCGATAAGTGCAGGCGTAAGAATTTAGAAGCTGCCAGTGGCCGATGCAATGAAAACAACTCTCAACTACTGGCAACTCGCAGCCTTTAGACAGGAGCTGGGTGCCACCGAAGATGTCGTGGAATGACTTTCGCATAGATAACAGAAAATAGCAATAAAAATGCCATGCGAAACGAAAAATTACAACACCTACGCAATTATTCACGGGCGGCAAGCGATTGTGATTGAGATGCGTCGATAAGCGGCACGATCACGCGCCGTCAGTTGGCGCACCTTTAAAGGTCATCACTGCCGTTGGTGATGATGCAATGATTTTTTGTTGTAGCAACACAGTAAACAAAAGGTGCGATACGATATTTCGAAGGTTAAATATTTCTATTGAATACTTGTGGGCCACCAGCTAAGACAATGGAATTCATGTAAAACACAATCCAAAAATATTTAATCACAAATGAAACCAGTTTAGTAGCGAGTTTTTGCAAATGCTTGAAAAGTTGATCATTGCTTGGTAGCGCCGGTCATTTGGGCTGGCTCATCATGATTTCACCAAGATCTTTTTCAGCTCTTGTGCTCACATTTAAGGCCTTGCCATCACGAATTATTATCTCCTTGAAAAATGCATCGATTTTCTTACGTTTCAGCAAGCGTCGCGTCCGCCAATTGGATCCGAAAAGTTCTTTTGCGTCGGTTTGAGCGTCGTCTTAAAGCCAGGTTTTCTGGCTAATCTGCAGTTCCTGGCCAATTGAATAAGCGCTCACAGTTTGTTCCGACTCGACGACTTTGTCGAAACTTTCGATTATTAAGAAATAAAAAAAAATTTAATACCCTCTGTTTAAAAAATACCGAAAATTTTAATTCAAACGAAATACATGTTTTTTTTAGCTTCGTTCAGATGGTTTCTGTGAGAGATGGCTTATGCGTAATAGGTCCATATACAAATCTTGCATTTTTTTTCTGTGCATATTTCTCTGGCAACTTCGGTTGTCTCACTCACTCACTGCTGTCGTTCAAGCCAATATGCGCGATGTGGTTGAGATAAGACAAGTTGAAGCGACGTTTATGAAAACATCTCACCAAATTGCTGGACCAAAAAAATCTTTCTGCGGGCCAAATCAGACAAAAACCAACAAAAGTCTTGCTTCTCAGTTCAACTGAAACCCAAATAACTAAGACAAAATCGATCAAAAACCAAGGTTTAGGTGGTAGCATCCTTAGAAGGCCATCAGGTTTTTCGCTCCGAATCTCTGGCATCACAACAAAGAGTAAATAAAGGTTATTATGTGAGCAAACTTGAAAGTGTAAGGAAAATTGTGGAGAAACAACTCTTAGCATAATAATGCCTTGACTCAGATATTCCATTTCAAATTAGCACCATTTCGCAAGTTCCGTATTCAGTTAACATAGCCCCCTATTAATTTTTTCAATTCCCATGACTTCAGTTGTCACTTCGCAGCAACCTTCGTGAAACGATTGAAGCGATCAAGAAGAATTCCAAAGAGTTGAAGGCAATTCCTGAATTGGCTTATGAAGACCTTGAAAAAAGCGTTGGAACCTGATTTGAAGAGAGTAAAATAAGTATCAATGAATAATTGGACTGTTTTCATTTCATTAGCAAGTTCCGGATATCGAAATCGTGGTAAAAAAAAACAATTGTTCAGATTGTATATCCTGATATTTGTATGCAAATTGGAAAAGCATATCACATTTCAAAAGTAATTCGGTATTGAGTGGATCCGATTCGTAGGTGTTACAAGGCTCGATGGAAACCCCGGATTTTAATAAATTTCCTGCGTTGCAATTTGAACGACAAACCCGTGCCACTTCCAAGTACTATCTGCCGGTAGAGTGGTATGAAATGTACATAGGAATACTTCCCGAATAGTAGTTACGCACGAACCTATTCGGTTACGACAGCCGGCCTTCTTAATACTGCACGAAACACTAGGGGTAACAACATACTGGTATAAATATCTTTTTGAAGGCCAGCTTCCCGCTTATTTCAAAAATATAATATAAAGGGTGGTTAAATTTTAAGGGCCGATGTTGAAAGTGAACCACACCTAAACGTCAAGTTCTTTTTTACATTTCATTTGACATTTTTCAATTTCAGACTAACTCAATTTGAATTATGGAAATATACACAATCGAGCAACGCAGTAAAGTGATTCAGGATTATTATGAAAACGGGCGTTCAAATCAAAATGCATATCGCGCACTTCATCTTCAGTGATGAGGCACATTTTCACCTCAGTGGATTCGTCAATAAGCAGAATTGCCTCATTTGGGCGAAGGATAATCCAAGATTGATTGCCGAAAATCCAATGCACCTACAAAGAGTGACTGTTTGGAGTGGTTTATGGGCCAACGGCATCATTGGGCCGTATTTTTTCCAAAATGAAGCCGGTCAGGTAGTTACTGTGAACAGTGTTTGCTATCGTGAGATGATAACGAACTTTTTATGACCCGAATTGGAAGTTGTGGATGTGGACGATATGTGGTTTCAGCAGGACGGTGCCACTTGTCACACAGCTAATGAAACAATGGCTCTTTTGCGCGAAAAATTTGATGACCGAATAATCTCACGTCGCGCCGATGTCAATTGGCAGCCAAGATCATGTTATTTGACTCCGTTGGACTTCTTTCTTTGGGGTTATTTGAAAGAAAAGGTGTACGTCGATAAGCCAGCAACAATTCAATAGCTAAAGGTTGAGATATTTCGGCACACTAACGGCATAGAACCTCAATTATGCCTCAGCGTCATCGAAAATTTGGACCATCGGATGGACGTGTACCGCCATTTGGCCGATATTTTGTTCCACACATAATTGATCCATACCAATATTATCATAATAAAGAGAAAAGACAATAATTTCCTAAAAAAATTGTATTTTATTCAAAATTAATACCGGCCCTTAAAACTTAACCACCCTTTACATAAGTTGGTAAACAATGTAAAGAGTTGCCAACGGCGTGGAAATTTTGTGAACTAAATATATAAGTCAAGTAAAATATTGCAACTCGTTTGGTGAAAGAAACGCATTGAAATGCACTTTCATTCAAAATAATAATTTTGAATAGGGTTGCCATCAACGCAAAAACTTAAATTAAATATATACCTATGTAATTTTTCCTTTCCCAGTTTTAGGCTATGGGTGTTTGTGTGAACTTGAATCTGGGTTACCACCTATATAAAAATTAAAACGAGTAACTATTTTTAAGCAATTTTCGTTAAATCGTTTCGTTTCGTTTTTTGTGGCCGTGAGAAAGGGTCTAAAATGTGTTCGCACTTACAGCGCCCATCGTCTGCTGCGTCGAGTTGTGTGCCACTAAAACAGTCCCTCCTCTCCCTCTCCTGGATGTTTCCTCTGCCTCGGAACTACGGTAGCATTTCATCGAAGACAAAGAAGATCCAAGTAGGCGTTATGTTAAGACTCTTCTATCCTTCCTCCGTGCAGGAACGCCAGGTTTGGAGCCAGCATCATGACATCAGCTCATCTTCTAATTGGGTAAGACTCCGTCAGAAAATATGAGATTTGCAAGTGGTCTTTCGATTTCTTTGAAACTTTGGGAAATATTAGTTCACGGTTCGCGCTGCGTTATGTGTTCCTGTATGAAGTGACTGGAGCAGACTGCTGCAGGTCTGTGCGCGTTTTTCTACTCCCGCGCTGCGTAACCGCGAACTTCACGGTGCGCGCTTCCACTAAAATCGCAATATCTCGAGAACTATTATAGACACCATAAAATTTTTTTTTTCAAAATAAAGGTTAAATCATAAGGAATCGTCACGTGTATAACAGAAAATCTAAAAAACTGGCCAAATCAACTAAAAATTGATTAAAAAAATTTTTTTGACTTTTTTTTGGTCAAAATTTCGAAATTTTTTTTTTAACATAATACTAATTTAAACTACTTATTTGTTTCTATATTGTCTGTAAATTGCATTGAAATCCATCCAACGGTTCAAGAAATATTGATTTTTGAAAAAAACACGGTCCCGATTTTCAACATGGCGTAGATGACTCAATTTTGAAAATTTTTCAAAATCCTTTTAGGCTCGAATGTATCTTACCTAGAACTAATATTTCCCAAAGTTTCAAAGAAATCGAAAGACCACTTGCAAATCTCATATTTTCCGACGGAGTCTTACCCAATTAGATAGGACGGTTAAGCACCTCCGCCCAGGTAAAGTTTTTTAGCGTGCCAATTTTCTGTGCTTTCTACCATTTTTTCGATGATGTTGTCTGCTCTTAAGGGATCCAGTCTTCGTCAGCTTTGTGATCTAATTAGCATCTTTCACATTTGAAGAATGTGTGATCTGCATCGTCAATGGGTACATCTCCGTAGATGCATTTCGCTTTGTCTATTTTGATTAGGTATATGCGAAAATATCCATGCCCAGATAGCATCTGAATAATATAAAAGTTCACCTCTCCGAACTTCCTGTCAGACAATTTATCTATGTTTGGTATAAATCTCGTGGACGACGAGACTGTCTTTCGTCTCTGACTCCCAGCGTTCTTGCCATATTTGCAGGATCTGTGCTCTAATTTGTTCTTTTGCGCTATAAGTACGTGCGCATGTGTGGTCCACTATGTCCTTTGTCGTGCCATTTTTAACGATCCATAGTTCTTTTCATTTTTTCGCTAGAATATCTATAGGTACCGTGGCGCTGATGATGATATCGAGCGGTGTGTTGAAACAACACGGAGGGCAGCATGATCGGCTTCCGCCTGCTTGCGATGGGGCATCCAATGCTAGGCATTAATCTTGAAAGCGCTGAGATTGTTTTGGCAGATTTTCCAGCAGCTTATTGGCATTCTGCCGAGTAAGTCAGCTTAGAGGTATGCATTCCCTCGTAAGTAGGATGAGTTCTGTTTATTTGGGTGCCAAGCTAAGAACGTGCGAGTTGAGCCATGTATTGATCCTCATAATCGTTTTTTGGGTGTTTCTGCCTTGCCACATATCCGAGTACATCACGTGCAAGTAATAACTGCTGCAATATCATCCGCGCATCCTACAAGATAAAAATCGTCGGGCATATCGATAGTGAGGATGCCTTCATAACTGGCTCTAGGATTGACCTTTGTGCAGCACCAAAGGTTAACACTTTCGTCCATTGCCTTCTTTTTGTGTCATGGATGAGTACACGAGCTTTAAGGTAGCTGCGGATCATATTCTTCAAATGTTGGGGTGTTTTGAACCGGTTCTCCAGTGCGTCTATCTTATTCACCCACTTTGAACTGTCGAAAGCGTTTCTTACGTCGATTGAGGCTAGGAGCCCGATTGGTTGGGTAAAGTGGTTTATGCTCCGTGCTTTTCCTATACTCTTCGCAACATCGTCGATTGCTCCAATTGTAGACCTTCGTGGTCTAAATTGTTTATAAGCGAGGCCTTCCGATTCACTTAACACGGCTGCTATTCGTGGTTTCAGCATTCAGCAACTATTTAAGAGAGTTGCCATCTGCCTAAAAATTTATATAGTGAATTAAATATAGATATATATAAGTAAAGTAATATATTGCAGTGCGTTTAGCGAACGAAAAGCATTCAAACGTACTTTCATCAGCAATCAATCATTTTGAATAGGGTTGCCACCTAATTAAAAATTTGAATTAAAAATTTATGTAATTTCAGTAAATTTTGCTCAAAAATTTTCGCCTGATTTGATTTCTTCTGTAAATAGTTGAAAATAATGGATGCTTCTTCTTGATTGGTGCGATAACTGAAAGAAAAGAATTGATTGCTTGATTTTAATAGGACTATGAATAAGTTCGTGCGGTTTTACAACAGATGGCGTAACTTGATTATTATTCCATCGATCCACATTTCCAAACATTCATTGGAGAGCTACTGTCGTAAGGCACAAACGTCAGTATAAGTTTTTTATTTGAAGCGTAAACAACAATATTTTTACCACACTTGAAAATGTCGAATTTCGTGCCAAATAATGTGTTTTTGCGGGGAATTTTTTAATATGAAGAAAAAAGCAGCCGAAAGTCATCGTATCTTGGTGGAAGTTTATGGTGAGCATGCTCTAGCTGAGCGAACGTGCCAGAAGTGGTTTGCACGCTTTAACCCTCTAGTGCATAGAAAAGATTTTTTATAATAAAATTATGTTTTGTACTAATTAGAGGCCATAAAACATAAATATAATATTATTTTTATTTTTACTACCCGAATTCGCTCTGTGGCCCTGGAAATTAGCACCCCGCCTCTGGACGGTCTTATGCAGGTAGCTTAAAAAATATTACTAAAAATACAATACCACTTAAACAAGTAAACAGAAAACGTTTATTTATAAAAATTAAAGTAACATATAAAATAGTATACAAATTGTTAAGTTTGGTTCAAAGTCTAAGAAGAACGAATATATGTACACATACATTTACTTAGAAATAACTTCCCACCATATCTTCAAAAATGTCCTTTATTCAGCATGAAATTCCTTAAAACATGATTTTTTGACAGACATGCAAAGTGGTATGTTGCATTTTTCGCAATAAACTTGAGTCTCCGATTTACATGGCGTGTTACGACATTGAAGTTTACTACTTTTATCGCAGAAATTTGGCCAATGATTGAGACAATCATACCTTATATTGGGTGGTGGTAGGTACAGTAACTTGCTTCCATTTGGTACTTCTTCGGCTTGTTTTTCTGCAGTAGTGTTGCGACGAAATTTTTTCGTTTCCGATATGAGCAGGAGAGTTTCAGCGATTTCTTCCCGAAATCGTGGAAGCTCGACACGCTGACATTTTTCACGATTGATACGATGGTATAAAACGAAAGCATTCACTATTGCCAAGTCGATAACATGGTGAAATATACGAGATGGCCATTTACGAGTCTTCATGCGAATTTTGTAGTGACCAATTAGACTGCCCATCAAGTCCACTCCGCCCATGTGCCGGTTGTATTCTTTGACAATGTTTGGACAGCTCACATATTCATACTGTTTTCTATTGCGGTTATAGCGACGGGACAATGTGTTTCGGTCGCTCGGATTATTCGAGTTAAATGGCTGCACACCTGCATACGTTGACGCTAAACGAACTGGTTTGCTGTCCTTCCAAACAACTGTAGAAATATCTACTCCAAATGCGGTGGCAACGAAATCCTCCAAATAACCACGAGGAGCTTTTTTCACCACTAGCTGTTCATCGGCAGATAGTTTACAGTTTTTCACACGGTTGACTCGAAAAGTTCCAAGCGAATAAATTCCGCGGGAAAGAGAAAGATCAGATACAGAAATGTTGTTTGCTGTTTCTTGTAGAAAGGAATCATTTTGATTGGGGACCACAAAATCTGGGTCATTCACGTCGTTGTCACTATCGAAATCATCGCCTTCAATTTCCTCATCACTGTTTTCGCAAAAGTCCATAAAGTCGTTGAACTCCTCATCTGACATCTTCGACAAGTCGTATTTGCGTTTGCGTCCCCACCGCGACATTTTTCTAGTGATAAAAAATATAAATCAGCATAATATGTGAACTTGAAGTTCAAAATAACTGAACATTTTTTTTGAACGCACTGCATACGGCCTCCTGTAGACGGTTGCAGCGTGAAGCACACAGTGGCACAATGTACATAAAAAAAAACTTGGAGAGCACTTTATCTCACTCTACACTTCTCAATCTACTTACCAAATATTTTTTTAACTCAATATTCCAATAGGGCACTTCTTAGGAAGTCTCACAAAAACACCTTCTCAAAAAAATACTTTTTTCGGTTATTTGATCACTTCTTTTAATTCCACTTGCAAAATTTTTGTAATATGAGCACATGCAGCTTTTACGATCAAGGGTAAACTGAAGAATATGAATCGTGTAAGCTGCATGACAAACAAAAAACCACTTTGTGTTTTTAGTTTATTTTTTTTTTGCTTTTAAGTGTTGCCCGCCTGTAGGCGGTTATATGCACTAGAGGGTTAAAAGTGGTGATTTTGGCTTGGAAGACGAAGAACGCGAGGGTGCGCCGCCAAAGTTCATGGATACCGAATTGGAGGAATTGCTCGATCAAGATCCGGCTCAAACGCAAGAAGAGGTTGCAAAAACTTTGGGAGTTGATCAATCAACCATTTCCAAACGTTTAAAAGCCATGGGAATGATCCGAAAGGTGGGCCATTGGGTGCCGTATGAATTGAAGCCAAGAGACGTTGAACGCCGTTTTATGGCATGCGAACAACTGCTTCAACGGCACAAAAGAAAGGGTTTTTTGCATCGAATTGTGACTGGCGATGAAAAGTGGGTCCATTACGACAATCCAAAACGTCGGGCAACGTATGGATACCCTGGCCATGCTTCAACATCGACGTCGGCGCAGAATATTCATGGCCTGAAGGTTATGCTGTGTATCTGGTGGGACCAGCTGGGTGTTGTGTATTATGAGCTACTGAAACCGAATGAAACGATTACGGGGGATGTCTACCGACGACAATTGATGCGTTTGAGCCGAGCACTGCGACGTAATCCAAGATCGACGAGTGGAGAATTTACAAAGCTTTATTTCTTATGATGTGCTGATTTAAACGGAACTCATGTTTTGCAAAGAGCTAGCGTAGAGTTATGACAGGGAGAATAATTGGATAGTCCCGATGCGATCGATAACATTGCATAACTCATTATAAAAAAGTTGGGATTGGCGAAACTTGTTTCCAATGAGCCCACCTTCCCATGAACGGTCTCGAGAGACGCAATAGGGGTTATTGCGGGAAAACTAACAGCCGACATTCAGGCAAAGGAATTAAGCCGTCTCTATGGCAGGCGACGGGCTAGGCCGTCATTAGAAGAAAAAGCTGAAGAGAGACTGCATTCGATAGAAGAATAGCGAAGCAGATGGGATTCGTCAACGAATGGACGTTGGACTCATAGGCTTATTTCAAATATTAGCTAATGGGTGACCAGGAAACACGGAGACGTCTCATTTAAATACTGAGTGGCCACGGTTGTTTTTTGGAGTACCTCCATCGATTTATTCCGGAGGACACCCCGTTCTGCCCAAACTGCAACAACGCGATAGAAAGTGCGGAACACGTATGTATTCTTCCACTGCGATCGTTTGAGAGAGAAGCGCCTAACGCTTGAAGCACTTCTGGGTGGTCAGCTGTGCCCGGAAAATCTAATCACCAAGATGATCGCATCAAATACTTGCTGGAATACAGCAACAAATTTTGCAACAATAATAGGGTTATATCTTCAATGCGCAGAGTAGCAACGCAACATGCAGCGAAAAATTCAGCAGCAGCTATTGACTGGAGGTAGACTGCCTACGAACTGACGACAAATAACAGACGCCTGAGCTTAGTGCTCAAGACGGTATCAGACTACGATGTGTCGCTAATACTTACGACACCTTTTCTGATATTCAGTGCTGTAGAACCATTTATGAAATGGAAGTAATGGATACTATCGATAGCATATAACCTCCATATATCCATGTAAGAGGAACCTGGACGCAGGCACCTGTTGTGTCAATAGACATAAACGCGGCTCCACCTTGACGAAATATTACCACGGTCCCAGGGTGGAACTCTTCCGATAAGGAGGGTGGTTATAGTGTTAAAGGGAGCATGCCCCACACATGCCCCACTGGTGCGACGGCACCTTTGATAATGTTTCTGACAGTTTGATTTTAACCTCCTTAAAAAACAAAAAAAAAAAAGCATAAAGCAGCATGAAAAATCGACATAAAACTGTAGTCCTTCCATTTGTGTAACAACATCAAGACGCGCCCTACAAATAGGTGTTCGGCCAAACACCTAACAGAATTGAACGTGCCAATTATTTATTTATTTTTAACAAAATAGTTTCATATTGGCGAAACTTCGCAAGTTCGCAATCGGTTTTAAATTTAAAAAATAATTTACAAAATAAAGTCTTGGATTAAGTGAAATAATTTCTTGTTTTAATATTAGACAGGCAATAGGCGATTTCCGCTAATAACTCCTATTTGTACCATTATTTACATTCAAATATCAATTCCGTTCGCAGTTTGTTTCCATTTGAGTAAGAAAATACTTTTTTGCTACCATTTTTACCAAAAAAGATTTAATATTTTCCACTTTAAGGAGTGTCAAAAATCGAATGTCACTGGTGAGCAAACCTTTAATACAAGGATGATAGAAAGATGATTGTGCCCATCAGAGAGTGCGTGACGTCACGTTTTTCCGAGTTGTGCAGTGTTGCCAACCATTTGCTCTTCGCAATAAATTTGGTGCTTTTTTATACCGAAAATGCGAAAATTTTGAAGTTTCGTGTTTGTTTCTTTTTCTTTCAATTTAAAGCTAGCAAAACTTTAGGTTAAAAAAAAACTGTATTATTATACAAAAGAAGGTTAAAAAAGGCCACTCTGAGAAGATTTTAGTGCTAATGAAAATTAGTTGGTTTTTATAAAATTTGATATTTTGAAAGTGTGAATTTAATTTTTTGCTCCTTTTAAGGTTATTGAAGAATATTAAATGTCCGTCTCTCAACTGTTCTTAAGATTGAAAACTTTTTACACGTTTTAAAAGGCGTTTGAATTTACTGAATGCCGATTAAAACCATAGAGGTGTAGTCGTTTCTTCCGGCCATCAATCCTTAGTGGGGCATAAGGCATCAAGAGGTGTATTCATAGTAAAAATAAGCCACAAAACACCAGAAAATACTAAAGAAACCGTAATGATATTTTTATAAAAAGAGTACCTGATCTAGTTACATAACCTCAAATATAGCAAATAAGTCGTTCCCTTAACAAAAGAGTCTCGCTTAACAAAAAAACCTCATAAATTAAATTGTACATAAGCATGACACATTTATTTAAAAAAACGCACATTTTGAAGACAATTTGTCACGCATACAAAGTTCTTTAAGTGATTCAATAAAATTTTGTGTTTTATTTTCTTTAAATGGGCATTTTAGTGCGTTTTTATATCCAAAGCTAGTCAACAATGCAGTAGCGAGAGAGAGATTTGACTGCCGAAAGCAGAAGAACACCAACAACACCTGCAATCGCGAGCAATGCCACCAGATGTTAAAAAAAGTAAAGCTAAATAAAACTAAGTGAATTATTGAACTAATTAAAAAAAAAAATTATATTTTACAAAATTATAAACATTACATTTTAATTATAACAGGCTAGAAAAATGTCATGAAGAAGGAACTAAAACTCCGAGACTAAATAACAAAAAAAAATTCTAAATCAAGTTACGAAAATGGTAATCTGGCCATACTGGTGGTAAAATCATGTAACTCGTTGTCAAATTCGCTGAGAGCAAAGTAACGGGACCACGACAGGCGCCATCTCATTATTCTTTCCATTATGTCTTTAATAATTGAATCATGATTTCTGTTCGTATGAAGAAAATTATAACCAAAAAAAATGATCCTCATTTTATGACATCGAACATTGTTTTTAAGGAAGTGTTGTAAGATTCAAAATAATGTCGAATGCATCAGGAATTAAAATTATCTATACTTCTTAAAAAAACTTAACATTTGTTGAGAGAAAACTGCAATTATTTATTTCCACATAATTTACAATATGGCGACCTCGAATAATTCGTGCGACTCAACTAGCAAGTATTCACTCAAAATAGTGCGCCTGGTATTACGAAAATATACTCTGCAAAATCCATTTCGATTTTCGTAACTTACGTTCGCTGGGAAATGCCGCTTAGGGCGATAATATTTGCCGCCGTCCAGTAGTGGTGCTGAGTTTCGAAGAATTTATGAGAATATTACAGCACTTTGCCGCAATATTTTTATGAAGCGTGTGCGCGTGTGTGCGTGCGTGACGATGCTGCATTCTCTCTGTCGAGGTGCTGCTGGTAATGATCAAGATGACAGCGTTCAATAAACTTGCGATGAGGCGAACAATTCAACTATTTGTTGACATCCACTTGAATGTCTCTATCGGAAAGCGGTGTATTTGACTGAGAGTCAGTGTGTGTGTGTGTGTGCGTATCAGTTGGATAATGGCTGAACGCAAGCGAATTGCATAACTCGATTTATGGTTGCTATAAAATTTTGCCATACAAACTCTTTTGTACCAAATTCACCCACTTGCTCATGCCGTTTTGGTTTTTACTACGAAAAATGCAGTGCCAATAGAGGAAACATGTTTTAGAGCGATGTGCCGCGTGCCGTATTAAGCATATTTTCCCATTCCATCCTGCTGGCTTTACACAGGTGTGCTGCAATTTCGTATCACTTCAGATTTTAATTAACACGTCAACGACCAACAGAGCGAGCTGAAGAAGTACACAGTTCAATAGAAAAAAAAAAAAAAATAGAAATGTTGGTCCTTTGTGTGAGTGTATGTGGGCAGCGACAGCAGATTCGTGCACCGCTGCTTATTGCTTGTTGCTGCCACATAAAATGAATGCCTAGCACAGCGCCAATACCAATCATTTGCCATTTACCATCCTAACCTAGTGAGGATTCTTGTATACATACATACATACACACATACATATATTTAATGTATATACGTCGTGCACATACAAGTACATACATACGAACTCCCAGTGTGGCTACTTTTTACGACTGCAAACAGTTAGAAATTCTCCTTGTTGTGTGGCACATAACGAAGTAGGGGTGAAATATTTCGACCAAATTTGATTGCCTCGTTAAAACCTGGTATTTTTTTATTAACTCTTTCATGACTACATGAAAATTCGAACAACGCCGCAGGATGTTTTTAGTATTTAAGTTTTTTATTTAAAAACTTGGTTTGTTACTCTTTTAAAAGCACTAAGGGGACAGATACCTGTAAACGGCCATAATTTCCCTGATTTTCATTAAAATTATTTAAAATGAAGAAGTCAATATATTTTTTTCAAAATTGCCATACAGTTTATTTATACATTAAAATGAAATAATTTTTATTTTTTATTTTAATCATTTAAAATGGTGGAAGTACACTCAATTCTTCCAGAAAGGTCGCAGCGGGGCTTCTCAATCGGCGGGTATTGTGGCATCGGCGTCAGTGACCTGAATAGAAAAAACCAAACATTTTTTTTGTTTATTAATGTCATAATTTCTATACGAATTAAAAAAAAATGAAATAAAATCACGGAATAAAATGCTTCAAAAAAAAAAAAATATGAAATTTGGGGCCAATTTTCGTACTATTTTTGCTTCGAAAAAAATATTTTTTCGAAAACTTGTAAACTCACATAGAAAGTATGATAATATCACATAACAGATGTGTGCAAAATTTGAGAGAGATCAGTACGTTCAATTTAAAAAAAAAATTTACGACAAATCGAAGAATATAGTTTTGAGAAAAACGCGTCTAAAGTGTGAATACATGAAAATACAACCTCTCCCAGCGCTCGAGCGCGAAGAATAGAGTCGTCACGGTTGACGGTCGATAATATCCATAAGTGTGTCAGGTCAGTTCAGGTCAGTCCATAAGTTCGTGGGTATTTTACCCATAATTTCACTTTTGTACGATTTTTGCATGCAAAAAATTATTCGCGGAATATAACGGAACTATTTATATTTTCTTTGATATATTGTGCATTCAAAAAGTGATTGTAATCGCGGATAGAAGCACGTGTTGTTAAAAAATAAAATGGAATATTCGAACGCGTATAAGAGGCATATTTTGTATTTTTTTAAAGAAATAAACACTGTTCACGGAGAGGATAGCGTTAGAATAAGGACTGCGCAAAAGCGGTTTTCAAAATTCCGAAGTGGTAACTGCGACGTGGAGGATGCCTCGCGCGCTAGTTGTCCTGAAGTCTTTAACTCCGACGCCTTGCTCGAACTCGTGGAATCTGAGCCAAATTTGACATACGATATGATAGCTCGGAGGTTAAATTCATCGCATGGAACAGTTCACAGGCACCTGGTTCAGTTGGGAAAGGTTTCAAAGCTGGGAAAATGGGTTCCGCATGGACTTTCCGTCGCCAACCTTCAGCAGAGAGTGAATGTGTGTTCTCAGCTGCTGCAAGGGCTTGAGAATGAAAGTTTCTTGAACCGTATCGTTACTGGTGATGAAAAATGGGTCCTTGACAAAAATTCTGTTCGCAAACGCCAATGGTTAGATAAAGATGAAACACCAGAACCGACCCCTAGACATGGCCTTCACCCCAAGAAGATTCTCCTGTCTATTTGGTGGGATTTGGCCGGTATTGTTTATTATGAACTTATGGAACCAAACCAGACGATAACTGCTGATTATTATTCCCATCAGCTATCAAACCTGAATGAGGCACTTAACAAAAATCGACCGTCTTTAGTGAATAGACGCAAAGTTTTGTTTCACCACGACAACGGAAGACCTCATACCGCAAGACAAACATTAAGCAAGCTGAACGAGCTCGGATGGGAGCTAATACCGCATCCACCATACTCTCCGGATATTGCACCTTGTGATTGTCTCCTTTTCCGTGGACTTCAATCCCATATAAGTAACAAGAACTACTCCTCAAAAGAAGCTATAAAAAGGGATATCGAAGCGTATTTTGGCTCCAAGGACAAACAATTTTTTGAGCAGGGAATTAAAGATTTACCTAAACGTTGGGAAGACATTGTAAATAATGAAGAAAAATATATTATCTATATATATAAAAAGAAGTTACATTTCCTTGGTAATCTTATAATTCAAGAACCGCCGAACTGATTGACACAAAAATTTTAGAGTTCTTTTCTATCTTTAAGGAGGTGGTTTGTGTGAAGGTTGATTGAAATCGGTGCAGCCGTTCCTGAGTTATGACATTTTATGTGAGTAATGGTTTCCTCTCATACGAAATGCCTGTATGGGAAAAACAACAACAAATACATAGCCGCTTATGAGCGTTTCTGTTGTACTGTTGTGGTTGTAAGTGTATTATGTTAATATTAATTTTGGACGAAAATATAATAAAAACTGGAACATTTTTACTTTATTTATTTTAGCATAATTTATTTAGCGTAAAAAATTGAAATGGAAATTAAAGAATCAAAATTTAATTACAAGTTTTTATCGGCTCTTTCACCTTACCTGTATATAGGTGACCACCACAATCAAATTTTAAAAAAAGTACAGAAAAGGCTATTGTGACATCTTTAGAAAGTATGTTGAATGAAAAAAATCAACTACATAATTCAACTGTTTAAACATTTTACGAGTTCTATAAAGAAAACTTAATATGAAAAATTTCTTGCGATATAAAAAAAACATTTTATGTATGGTGGTGCGAAGCCCACTGAGAAATGCTAGTTGATTAATAAATACTTAACACATCTTTTTTATTAATTTTAAAACCAGATTTAAAAAATGCACGAACTTATGGACTGACCTGATACTTTTCAGATACCTAGCACGTACATTGAGATATACAATCATGGATCAAAAATTATGCTCGAAAAAATATACATAAAATAGAGCCGGCCAAAACATGCAAATTAAAAAGCGCAAGAAATAATGGCAAAGTTAAATTAAAAAAAAAGTATACAAAATTGCTGCGAATCATGCTGAAGTTATTGGCTTTAATAAAAAAAAACCATAGGCTGAAGATTTCTCAAACACTAAGCGTGGAAGCTCCTTATCGATTTTAACCATTATTCGATTAGTTTATTCGCAAAAGATAGATACTAAAATAGGTTTTTAAAACATAAGAATGGACTATTTGCCTTTAAAACACTTTTTCCCGATAATATCTCAATTTTTAAGCAGAAAACTATACTAGATTCTAAAAAATTACACAAAACAGAGAGGAACTATAACTGCTTAGTTCTAGGCTTTAAATTACTCTGATATGAATACCCGGACACAGGAATATAGAGGGTAAGGAAAAAGCAGACGAGCTAGCAAGAAAAGGTTCGACACTAGACTTAACAGAGACGGTTGCAGTCGCTACCCCATTCACTACAATAAAAACATCTATTTCGTCACACTACTATGCTTTAGTCAGAAGAAGGTGGAAGCAATTAACTTCATGCACGCCAACGAGGAAAACATGGCCGTCGTACAACACCGACAAACACCCGGGTAATCAAAGTTTATCTTGTTGTTAACCTTTCTCCAGTTTTTTGAAATATGCCCTAGCATAAGACTTTTTTTGAAAAAGAGATCTAGCCGTGGCATCAACGATTTCTCGAGTATTCCACAGCATGGCCGGGAATATACCATCCGGGCCGGCGGCTTTGTATGCTTCGAAGTTCTTCAGCGCCCATTGAATTCTATCTGCGGATACAATGTTTGATGGGGTATTTTCACTGTTACCATTGATCTCAATATACATAGTTTGTGTTTCGTGGCAAGCGTGTGATCATGAGATAATACGAAGATTTTGTCCATTCCCCGTTGTCAGGGTCAGGAAGGTTAGGAGTGTTACTTGGATAAAAGCTTTCTTAATCTAGCCGTATCTTTTGTTGATTCAATGGAACTACAGAAATAGAGATCTTTTCAAGCATCTGTCTGAACCTCTCTGATTGCTTTCTTGTATTCCCTAAGGCAATCTTTGTACGATTTAAAGTACTTGCGTTTGTAGCAGATGTTGAAGATGTCTGTTCTCATTTTCCTAAGTTGACTTAAATCTTCGTGCCACCAGGTGGGGCAGTTTATCATACTAGTAGAAAAAAAAAAACTGAATAAAATAGGACAAATATTAAAACTTGTTGAGGAAGTTGAGCAGCTCAGTGAATTACTCTAAGTCCAAGAAGGTGGCACAATAGAAATTTCAGGTCGCAATGCTAAATCGAATTATAATAATATTTATAATAATAGCGATGACTTGGAAGAAGATTTTGCGGAGGTTAAGATGGAATTAAATTTTCGGCATTAAATATAAATTTCGCACTCTTCTGATCTGGACCGATCTCGACATTTTTTGCCGAAAAGTGATATTCGCAAGTCGCCTAGTTTCAATTTAGTGCCGCACGAAGTGTCGGGACGTGAACAAATTTAATGCCCACTTGTTGTGACACAAAACACATCTTTGATAAAATCTGCCTCGAAGATAGTTAAGAAAAATGTAGTGTTTCAAATGTTTTCATTTATTGTATTGGGTATGGGAATAAGTTTCCGCCCTCGTAAAAGCGGTGTCGCTGCTGATACTATTTTTGTATTCGCTCTATTAAAATACTGGGAATTTGAAGGTGCATATGTGAGGTCTCGATCGTAGGAGTTGACATTCGTTTGAAGCGTAAAGATACTTTTTTAGCTTACGTCAAAAATGTCTACGTTCGCCCAGAAAAAACAACATTTGGGGGAAGTTATGCTTCATTATACGACGTGTCGTATATTGATCAATATTTACGGTAAAAAAGTTCCATCAAATACAACTTGTAAAAAGTGGTTTCCACGCTTCCAAAGTCGCAAGTTCGACGTGAGTGATAAAAATCACGAAGGGCCACCGAAAGTATTCGAAGGTACTCAACTAAAACAATTATTGGAAGAAGACGCATGTCGCGCCCTTGGTGATATGTCTAAAGAGGTGGATATTGACAGATCAACCGTCGGTTTGCAAGCGATGGGAATGGTCCAGAAAGCGGGTGCCACATCAACTGATGGAGAGGGAGAGATGTTTGGTGACGTGTGAGATGCTTAATTGGTCCAGAAATATTTGGAGGGACTGAATTGGGAAATCTTGCCACACCCGCTGTATTCCCCAGACATTGCACCTTTGGACTACCATCTGATCTGCGGTTCACTTCTTACGAGAGCATCGCAAACTGGCTCAAGTCAAAAGAACTCGAATATTTCATCAGCGGAATCCGTATGCTATTTTGCTACATTAAGAAACTCAAATAACTTTTTTTAGTGTATGGAATTCATTTATTTTTTTTTTCAAGTTGAAGGTCATTAAATTTTATTAAATGTAGCTTAACTAGTTTTAAAAATAATTGAATTTAAATGCCCCCTATGCTCGTTGACACAAGTGCGGCATCTTAGTAAAAAGTTGTTCATTGCTGCTTTGAGAGTTGCGACAGGAATAGCCGCAATTGTTGCCCGAATGGATTGTTTTAGTTCATCCAAATTTGTTGGCTTTGTTTTATAAACTTCTTGTTTACATAAACCCCACAAGAAAAAGTCAGGTGCAGTAAGGTCAGGCGACCTGGGGGGCCAACGAAATTCGGAGTTTCTTGAAATCAGTTTATTGGGAAATTTTCGTCGCAACTCTGTCATAACAGTCTGGGCTATGTGAGACGTTGCCCCATCTTGTTGAAATCACACAGAGTTGAAAGGAATTCTCTTTCGGCATAGTTCTGGATAGAAAAATTCTTTCAGCATTTTCAAATAACGGTCTCCAGTAACCGCAACGGTGTGACCATTTTCTTCAAAAAAATAAGGCCCGACAATACAGCGGGAAGAAACCGCACACCACACTGTCACGCGAAGAGGATGCAATTCCGTCTCGTGGAGTATCTGTGGGTTAGAAGTACTCCATATTCGACAATTTTGTTTGTTCACATTGCGGTTTAAATCGAAATGGGCCTCATCAGACATGAAAAGGCAGTTTAACATGTTTTGGTCTTCTTCCACCATTTGCAGGATCTTCTGGCAAAATTCCAAGCGAATCTGCAAGTCTGCTGCATTCAGTTTGTTAACCATTTGAATTTTGTAGGGAAATAAGTCTAAATCTTTGTGCTAAGCTTCTTGTTGAAACCCTTGGATTGCTTTGTATAGCTGCACCTACAGCAGCGATCGTTTCCTCCGTCCGAACTGGTGGGTTTCGATGATAAGGCCTTCTTTCGACTGTTCCTTGCTCAGCAAAATTATTCACCAGTCTCATTATGGTCCATCTGCTCGGGGGATCGCCGCCAAACATCCGCCTGTACTCTCTCTGTACCAAAACTACGGACTCCAGTGCGTGATAGCGCCGGACTATCCAAATTCTTGTTTGCGTGTCCCAGTTATCCATTTTAATACATTTTAAAGATCAATCTGCAAATTAAAACAAAAATGGAACAGATAACTTAAAAAGAAAAAAAGTTATTAAATTTTTTTTTGGTAGCGGCTTTCATCAGCCACCCTGTATCTTGTATTACTTAATTGTTTAAATAATTCGTAACTTTGGCTAAAAAGGACGAAAACTTATTCCCATACCCAATATTTTCTACAATGGAAAAATCAAGTATCGTGCACTGTTTGAATTTCTATTTAAGGAAGGTTTAAAAGCAAAGGAAATTTATGAATAAGTGGGTCTAAGGACTTTTCGCCATCAATTAGTATAGTAGAAGAATGGATTGCTGAATATAAAAGTGATCGTACAAGCCTTGAAGACGACCCACGTCAAGAACGTCCAAAAACAGCAACCACACTAGAAACCGTAGAAAAAATACAGAAAATCGTATTGGGAAATCCTCGAGTGACTGAAGGAGATTTATTAGAAACCCTAGGCATCTCATCAGCAACATTTAGAGCATTTTCTAAAGAGGATTTTGTGCGTCATCATTACTATGGATGAGACTTGGGTCTATCGCCTCGATCTTCAATTAAAATAAGATACTAAAGAGTGGTGTGAACTTGGTTCTTCGGCTCCGAAACGAGTTCGGATCCAGAAATCGGCCAAAAAGGTTTTAGCATCACATTTTTGGGATGTGAAAGGAATTTCGTTTGAGGTTTACTGGTAAAACAATAAATTCCGAATTTGTTCTTATCGCAACCCTTTGGACCAACAGAAGGAGAAACTTCGTGAAAAAGTTCAGTTTGCAAAAGAAAAAAAACTATTTTTCATCAGAACAATGCACCTCGTCACAAGAGCATTTTTACAATGGCTAAAATCCATGAATTACTGTTCGAATTGTTGGAGCGTCCGTCGTATTCACCAGATTCGGCGCCTAGCGACTTCCAACTGTTTCCAGAGCTAAACAACTTCCTGCGTGGGAAACGTTTTTCAACAAATGATGAGATCATAACAGCTGTGGAAGCGTATTTTGCCGCCCTTCCAGATTCGCACTTCAGGAATGGAATTTTTAGCAATCACTTTCTTTAGAAAATAATGAAAATATTAGCCAAAGCAATATTTTAAGACCTCTGAAAAGAAATTTTACTCAAAAGCCAAAAGAAAATATCTGGTCTTAAAGAAGTAAGAGCAAATGTTTTTAAGTAGCATGACGTCACAAGAGTGGTTGCATGGGGCAGCACATGTTAATAGCGATAGAGATTCAAATTCTCACTGTGGAAAAAAAATCAGAAAATTTTTAGTTTACTTTAGTTTTTAAAATATTTTCAAACGACTAAATGTGAAATAAATCCATTGTGATTTAGATTTAATTTGCTTTCATTAGAAAAATGTTTTTTATTTTTTCATAGTGTTAATTTTTCATGGCCAGAAATACCACGCTTCCTTGCAAATTAATCTTCCTGCTCAGTATACGCAGAGCTATCACGTAACTTGTCTCTCCAGTAGCAGACGATAGGTAACCAACGAAATCTTAATTCTCTCATTGCACGGAGTAACCATCTCAGAGGTGTTCTGCGTAGCCTGCTCATAACCCAAGCAGTTTCTTGCTAGGCTCCTGTGACCTGGAATCCATATCATTTGGGTATCGAAGTATTCGGGCGCAGTCGAAAAAGAAGTCAAACATTCGCCGTCTAGTTTTGGGGGCATCGGACCGAATTGTCGCTCGGCTGCAGAGTACTCGTAGATGCTCACGGGTATCTCTTTAAAAGAGAGCCGCCAATCGACTACTTCCTTCCCAGCGGCTATCTTTGCTTGTGAAGTTAGGGCCCCCTTGATTCGAGAGTTTATTATAGAAGCTTTCATGCTCATCAGTCTTTCAATAGGAGCACCAACGACACTTTTCTTCCCGTTTCAAGCCGTATATTATTTCTTAGTTTGAATACGACTAGAAAGATATTTCTAGAGTCTATAAACAGAAAAAAACGATTCGTAAGCTTTACATTTTTTTGTCTAACTTTATTTAAATTGATAAATGTGCAGAACAGCCAGCAACTGTTGCGAAGTCACAAAATTCACAAAACTACCAACGAGAGGGAATGAGACTACGCTTATCAGTGCACCAGAGCAAATCTATTGCACGTATCCTCCTGCTCTGTCGCAGCAACCCCCCCATCCACCATCGCAAGAGTTGAATAAAAGCGACAGCTGTGACCGCAACGAACGACAATGGCAGCATCATTTCCGCTTCTGCGCGTGCAACTTTTGCTTTTCTACACTCCCATGAGCACACGCAATACATACTTAATTTCATACATACATACATACATTCTAAATGGTAGAATGCGATGCGTCTTTGTGAATGTGTGTATGCATGGGATGTTCGCACGCTTCCTGGCAACGGCTGCGAGTGAGCGCATTTACTCGTATTTATGACCCGGGCACGTCTCCTTAGCTCACGCTCACCTTTGAGCGCTACAGGCCGAGTGGCTGGCTGCTGCCTACTGGCTGCTGGTTGCTTGTTGCTGGTTGCCAGCGACTTGCGGCTACTTTAGGAAGAAGAAGATTGTGCATGCGTGCGCGCGCTCACTTTTCAATTGCTCACGGTTCGGCAAGCCTTGCCACAGTCGACTCTTTTCAATTTTCATTTTCACGCAGCAACAGGGCAAAAATAATAAAAAAGAAAATAAGAACGGTGCACAAAAGCGTTCAAGTTAGGGATGTCAATCACAGAACGCAGGCACGGTTTTGAATTCCAAAAATCTCGAGACAAGTCTATTCAAATCCCGGGATTGCAGTATAATTTTTTTCACCAGATGCAATTATCTAGTCAAATTTTCAGCACGAAAATATTCCTTTTTGATGAAAGAACAGCTTTATACTTACAAAATGCAAAGCGAACGAGCTGGTCAGAGAAGGGACCTGTGAGGTAGTTTCCCCTCGAAAGGAGAGCATTGGCATCACCTTAATAATGTGCGCTCTATTCCTGAAACGATGGGCTTCGCGTCAACTCAGTGACCGCTGGGCAAGTACACAAACTAAGGTCGCGCAATCCTTTTGGCCATATCTGGATCGGAGGCGTTCGAGGGGTATTCGGAGGATAACAAAAATGCAGCCCTCAAACTTCGTGGGTGTCCTCATGGCTCACAATCCGCGAGGAATGCATGTCGTGTGACTTGGAACTTCTTCGATTCCTTTTTGCGTCAGCTGTATGAAGGATGAGGTGGAATCATCTCTGCTCTCGCAGGTCTAAGATTTCAGCATTTTGTATCTCACTTCTTTCCTACGCCTGCTTTCAAGGACTATCTTCAGGTCTTGATATCAAAAATTGCATGCACTTCATTAGCAGTTAACATAACTGCAAATCAGTCACCGTTCGTAATCCACAAATACTCAACCCCTCCTCCTTCTCCCCACCCTCTCCTCTCTTTCCTTGCGTCCTATCGGGGTCCTTCCCTTGCAATGGTATCACAAAGGATCACACCCAAGTAAGCCCATTTTCTGGGCAGCAATTATACCCATTTCTCCTTTTTTTTAGAATGTTCAATATTTTTTATAAAAAAAAGTCAAAATCCTTTTTAATGCACGACTTTTTTTTATATGGAGAAAATGCGCAACACGGTCGAGGAAAAATTATAAAAAATCAAGAAAATTTTTCAGCAATTTCAAACTTGCATCCTATTGGATTAGAATTTATTGGGCTATAAAACTGCGTACCAAAAATCTTTCTTGAAATTCTAATTAAAAACCTTGGAGTTCGTTGAATTTTTCTAATTTTTGCTGCAAATTTTAGAATAAGAGTGATTAAAAAAGAAAATAAAAATTGGAAAAAACTTGGTAAAATGTTGATTCGCTACTTCCTCCTTAACAATCATTCCATAACAATAAATTTAAGTTCTAATTTCAACTAAGTTCTCGCTGTTTTTTTGACGAAAATACAACTTTATTCTGAAAAAATGGTTACAAGGGAATCATTGAAAGTATTGTCCATCGGTGGCTACTACTTTTCCCCATCTTTTGAGGCTATCTGTTCACCTTTTGAGGCTATCTGTTCATCTTTTGAGGCTATCCACGACTCAAGCCATTTTTTGATGTCTTCATACTAATGGAGCTGCTGATCAGCTAGACCATGTGCCATCTATCGGAACAGGTGATAATCGGACGGCGCAATATATGGAGAATATGGCGGGTGGGGTATGATTTCCCATTTCAGTGTTTCCAAGTAGGTTTTAACGGATTTGGCAACCTGAGGCTGAGCGTTGACATGCTGTGGAATCACTTTTTCATGCCTTTCCGCGTATTGCGACCGCTTCTCGCGCAGTGCTCGACTCAATCGCATCAATTGAAGTCGATGCCGATCTCCAGTGATGGTTTTGATTGGTTTTAACAGTTCATTATAAATAACATCAACTTGGTCCCACCAAATACATTCGTAGCGTGAATATTCGGCCGAGGCGACGACGTAGAAGCATGACCGGACAATCCCCATGACTTTCTTTTCCTTGGATTGCTGTAATGAATCCATTTTTCATCACCCGCCACGATGCAATGAAGAAACCCCTTCCTTTTTTGTAGCTGGAGCAGTTGTTCCCTGGCGAAAAAACGACACTCAATATCCCTTCGTTTTAACTCATAAGGAACCCATGTCCCCTGTTTCTGAATCATTCCCAAAGCATGCAATCGCTTGGAAGTGGATTGGCGGGTAACTCCTAATACTGAAGAGCTTCCTTCTTGCGTTTGACACGGATCCTCATTGAGCAGTGCCTCCAATTCAGCGTCTTCGAAGGTTTTTGGCCTTCCTTCACGCGGACGGCCGTCAACATTAAAATCACCGTATTTGAGCGACGAATCCCATCTCGGCACATTGTTTCACTTAAAGCAGCATCTCCATAAACTTTCTGTAGCTCTCGATGCGCCTCAGCTGCCGTTTTTTTCGAATGACAGCGGAAATCAAGAAACACTTCCCGCAAATGACGATCATTCGTCACAAAATCAGACATTTTCACAAAACCTAAAGTTTATGATACCAAAACGAAATCACTAATGTGTCGAAGCAGTTTGTTTACCATATGTCTATGTTTGGTTCATGACGTTTAGGTTATGTTAGAATCGACTAGCACATATTGCTGGCGGCAGCGGGAACTTAGTTGCGCACCTAATAACCAAAATCAGACATGTCTTAATTTAGAGAAATTCTCAGAGCTACAAAATAAGATTCAGATCACTATCCCGATCCCTAACATCCCGAACTCAATACAATCCCGAAAACTCACATCTTCAGTTAAAATATGCGTGGCAAGCAAAACAGCTATTGCTCGGAACTGCAAGTGGAACGAAGGATACAAATGCGCACATACACGTACATATACATAGATACTTACACACACACATATAAGTACTTGCTTATGGTGGTGAACTTAGCTTATTATGTAAGCTGGCGTTGTGTTGTAGCGCGGGCGGCCCCATGCCCTCGCTCTCTCCGACGAATAAGTGATTTTATTTCATTCAGTAACGCAAACCTAAGGCGGCTACAAATGCGCTTATCAATGCGCCGGCATCGCTCATTTGCCGTGCGCCAGCTTACGAATTGCGACTGGCAGTTAGATTTAGAGTTTGCTCACCGCCGTGGCCACAGAAGGCTGACCCAACATAATTGACGCGAAGGCACGGTGCGGCGCACATTTGCAGCCTTGTTTTGCTGCTTCACAATGCTGTGCACTATTGCGAACGCGCTGCTAATGTATGCAGACCGCCAAAGCAAAAAAAAAACACAAAAATAAAATAAAAATGAAATTTAAAAAAAATTTAAACGGAGGAACTCGAGAACGAAACACAAAATAAATTATTTGTTTACAGTTGCTGTGAAATTTATTCCATTTCCGGGTGTTGAATGCAAGAAATGGACTTTTAAAATGCGATTAACTGTAGTTTGAGGTATTCAAACAAAAACAAAAAAAATACAAAAAAAAAACAGTAATAAATATATAAGTAGAAGTTAGCAAAAGAATAAGAAATCACATATGGCCAAATTTGGCGAAGTATTTTAGCAATTACTTTACAAAAACAAAACAAAATTGATAAAACCTTCTTGTTTATTTATTTAATTTACTCCCGACTGGTGCTTTCACAACTTCAGCAGCCAATCAGCCAAGAATGTGTTAATTTTAACACTTCTCCAAGAAAGCAAAAACAAAACAAAAAAAAAGTAAAGTGCTTTAATCAAGCGCGTCACGCCTCTCCACCACTCTTCGCACCATCGCAGCGTCGCTGTTTGGCGAGTCATTAGCAGCGCACGACAGCGTATAATCTTGTCATTGCTAATTCGCGGCATTTCTGGCAAACACCAGACAATTCCTACTGCTTTTTCGGATACTTTTAAGCCTTCTTTGCCTTTCCACTGTGCGGCTGTACCTCTCCTTTTTATTCAGTTTCTGCAACTTAGACCAACGACAATTCCACGGCAACACAGCAACATCCATCCCTTCCCCAGCCATCAACTTTTGTGCACAAATAAAGTGCGCTCTTATCGGTGAACGTGCATCTGCGCAGTCTAATTCACTATGTTAGTTTATGGCTAGGAATATTTGTACTTTGTTAGCAACCCAAAATTTGCAAGATCTAAAAGCGAGTCTGGTAAGTACAAAAGTAACCCCCCACCAGTAGTGTGCGGGACACATTCGCAACGCTGTTAGACGACCCAGCACATTTTGCAATAATTTGGTGTGGCGGTGTTGAACTACTTGATGTCGATTCATTGTGGAACTTCTTTAAATCGCATTCGCAAATGTGTCGTCTCAGCTCTGGTCAGCTATAGTCATTGTATCGTACACATAGAGCATCAAGTACCAAGAGGTGGGAGTTTTCTGGATTACAGTGACGAAAAATTTCAACCTTTTACCCTTTCGTCGATGGAAAAGTTAATATCGTCCGAATTATCCGATCTAAAAACATAATAATAATAATTGGCGCACACACTTCAGATAGGTGTTTGACCCAGCTCCTCCTCCTATTTGTGGTGTGCGGTTTGATGTTGCTTCACAAATGGAGGGACCTACAGCTTTAAGCCTCCTCCAAACACCAAATGTTTTCTTATGAGCAGCTCTTTCATGGCATAAATAAACTCGGAGGTTCGGCCTGCCAAAGGGGAACCACTATTAGAAAAAAATTTTTCTGCATTTTGTTGTTTCACCAAAATTCCAACCTTCGCACACCCGATTATCCGATCTTCTTCTTAATTGGCGCGTTAACCGCTTACGCGATTTTGACCGAGTTTACAGAGTGCGCCAGTCGTTTCTTTCTCGTGTTAACCGTCATCAGTTGGACCCACCAAATTAAGCTAAGTTCTTCTCCACCTGATCTTTCCAACGCAGAGGAAGTCTTCCTCTTCCTCTGCTACCACCAGCTGGTACCGCATCGAATACTTCCATTCCGACGACATGACCCAGCCAACGTAGCCGCTGGATCTTCATTCGCTGCGCTATGTCTAGGTCGTCGCAAAGCTCATACAGCTCATCGTTCCATCGTCTGCGATATTCGCCGTTACCAACTTGCAAAGGTACAAAACTCTTCCGCAGAATCTTTCTGTCAAACACTCCAAGCGTCGCTTCATCGGATGTTGTCATCGTCCAAGCTTCTGCGCCATACGTTAGGACGGGTATGATGAGAGCTTTGTAGAGTGTTAGTTTTGTTGGTCGAGAGAGGACTTTACTGCTCAGTTGCCTACTTAGTCCAAAGTAGCACTTGTCGGTGTTACTGCTGGTACCTAAATAAACGAAGTCTTTTACAACCTCGAAATCATAACTGTCAACAGTGACGTGGGTGCCGATACGTGAGTGAGCCGACTGTTTGTTTGATGACAGGAGGTACTTCGTTTTGTCCTCATTCACCACCAGACCCACTCCCTTTGCATCTTTATCCTGTTTGGAGAAGGCAGAGCTAACAGTGCGGTTGTTGAGGCCGATGAAGCCAATATCATCGGCATACGCCAACAATTGTACGCTCTTATAAAATATTGTGCCTGAGCGATTAAGTTTTGCGGTTCGTACGATGCTCTCCAACATCAGGTTAAAGAAGTCACACGACAGCGAGTCACCGTGTCTGAAACCTCGTTTGGTATCAAACGGCTCTGAGAGGTCCTTTCGAATTATGACGGCGCTGCTGGTGTTAAGCAACGTCATCTTGCAAAGCCGTATTAGTTTTGTGGGGATACCAAATTCAGACATCGCGGCATACAAGTAACTCCTTTCCGTATTGTCGAATGCAGCTTTGAAATCGACGAAAAGATGGTGTGTGTCGATTCTCCTTTCGTGGGTATTTTCCAAGATTTGGCGTATTGTGAATATTTGGTCGATGGTAGACTTTCCAGGTCTGAAGCCACACTGATAAGGTCCAATCAGTTAGCTGACGGTGGGCTTCAGCCTTTCACACAATACTCTCACTAGAACCTTATAGGCGATATTGAGAAGACGAGTGCCGCTATAGCTAGCACATATTGGAGGATCACCTTTTTTATGGATTGGGCAGAACACACTTAAATTCCAATCGGCAGGCATGCTTTCATCCGCCCATATTTTGCATAGAAGCTGATGTATTATTCGATCCATATTTATTAAATGTGCACCGTTCTCTTCGATAACTTCAGCCCGTTTCGCAGAGAATTTCTAAAACTACGGTTAAAGTACGTAGTGCTTAATGTGTTGGTAAAAAACTTAAACCTCTCTTGAGGATTATTTTGCTGATTTTTTAGATGAACTTACCGTTCTTGTCGCCTGGATCCCCGTGATTTGACAAACTTTTTCTTCAGGTATTGTGTCAAGTCATTTGTGCACATGTAACACAGGTTCTTAGCGATCTAAGACGCGTAGAGTTTCGCGGGTGTCAGCAATAATTAGGCAGTTCCACGAGAAGAGGGATAGATTGTGGGGAGGTATTTAGTACTTTAGTATTTAGCTATAAGTCCTTCATACTGCTACGGTAGTGTAGCCGTGCTCATGAGTGTTTCCTCTTCACGGGCGTGATCTCAGAAAAAAAACAGTTTTCAGAAAAAAAATGTTTCAATCTTTTCGGAAACGAAGAAAATTCCTTCTAATTCCACACCGGTGTTCCAATGTTGCTTCCACCAATGAAAGTATCCTCCTAGTAATCCTTCGAATTGAACCCGTTTAGCATTACCAGGTAACCGCAAACTTTTAGAGCGTACGAAGCACGACTTCATCTAGTGGAATATGAAAAAGCCGAGGACGTACTTAGAAACACTGGAATGTATTTTTCCAGAAAACAAAAAAAAGCTCGTCGCAGATCAATTTTCTCAATACGTCAAAGAAAAAGTTACTTTCGATACGAGTAATTGCCTAGTCAGATGGCGCCGTTAATTGGTATTACCCGTGAAGTTAATTCTAATTAAATTGCAGTGTGACAGTTGGTTGTTACGTGGATTAGTGAAGGGCTGAGTTGCTTATTGGATAGTTTTGTTAGTAAAAGATGGGCCGCAGGCAACAAATACGGATATTAGCTGCCCTGATACTACGACATATTTATTTATTTAAAAAAAATATTTAATTACAATTCCTCAAAATGCTCTGATATATCGCAACAATTAATGTATTGGGTATGGGAATAAGTGTCCGTCCTTTCTTAGCCTAAGTTACCAGATATAATGGCCTCTGAACTAGGTAGAGTGTACGACAAAGCCAAAAGCCTAAACAGGAGATTAACCGCGGAAGAGCGTAAAGAAGAAAGACTGGGGAGCATAATTGAGTGGCAAAATCGCTGGGACCTAGCGACAAAAGGGAGATGGACGCATAAACTTATCAGAAGCATACAGGCTTGGGTTGAGAGAGGACATGGTGACACAGATTACTACCTCACACAGTTCCTGACGGGGCATGGATGCTATAGAGAGTATCTCCAAAGACTCGGCCACGAGGACGCAGTTGACTGCTCGTTCTGCGGCAACGGTAGTGAGAACGTGGAACATGTGTTCTTCTCCTGCCCGAGATACGCATCTGAAAGAATGTGAATTGAAGAAAGCATAAAAGAAAAAATAACCCTGAGCAACATTGTAGATCACATGCTGCGGTCGAAGTTGGTGTGGGCCAAGATGAGAGAATGGTCCGCAAATGCGTTACAAGAACTGCGAAAAAAGGAATGGGAACGCAATAAAGAAAGAAGACAAAGAAATAATGAAAGGTAGACGGAGAGAGAGACATATGTAAGTGAAGAGCCATAATGGCTAGCTTGGCCCTGCGATGCGATGCTTAAACGGCGGTACCGCAGGGCAAACTAAAGCTACAGAAGTCGGAGTTAGGGTTTAGTACGTAGGTGTATTGTTTCGCAAGTCCAGTTTAATAGTAATACTGACTGTGCGTGGTCCCGAATGAGGTGCATCCTTAGCGATTAGTATGAATCGTGCATGCCATCTATATTGACGGTATCTATGTAAGATTCGCCCTTCGGATAAAAAAAAAAAAAAAAAACAGACAGTATCATGGACTTTAAAATTCGACTGCCATTAAAAAAATTCTTCATTTACAGACATTTACTGCCTGTATTGTCAACCGTCAGTTATAACTAAATTTTAGAATTTTTTGTATCGCTGGCTATATCCAATATTAGAAATCGGTCTGTAATAAGTTGACTGATTGTTGGGTGCTTCGATTACGTCGAGAGAGAGCAGAACCCCAGTTCGCTGTTCGGTTGATAATATGAGACTAAATTGTTGAAATATAATATAAAGAGAGAGGCTCAGAAAATAATTCTTCATATTGACAATGATGTTAGCTTTTGTGGGTCGCTATAAAAAGTTGGTTGTGAGAAAATTTGCTGTAAACTGATTCATTTACACATTTATCATTTTTTTTAAATTACTGGAAAAATTTTTACATTTAAAAACGTATTGCTTAATTAAAAAAAAACACACTGCCTCAGGTTTTTTTTTAAACTACTTTGCTAAATGTTTTTATTTAACCGCAGGCATGGATCTAGCAGGCACTGAACTGCCAAATGCAGATTTTTATAAAATAATCTTGAAAATACGTTCATAGCCATGGAGCAGTGTCGACGAACCCTAGTGGTGTTCATTCCCCAACTACTTAGTTATAGTGCAGTGAATCTGAAGTTTCAAATCAGCAACGGTACCCCGAATAGGACATCGTAAATCGGATTGAGATGCATACAAAGTCATCGCAATAGATTGAGAAATTTGTTCTCATTACAAGGGAATAAAGGTGCCATCAGTCACTTCACCGTATGTAAATAAAGGTAAGAAAAAAAAAGGAAACAAGCACTGGTTGCTAAGGCCTTCGGCTATTCTTTTAAATGGTTAATACTATATATCAAGACGAGAAAATGAAATAATTATATTATACTAGGTTTATTATACGCTAGATTCGAGATAAAAATATATTATATCTACACTGGAGAAGATGAAGATAGTACAATAGAAGGTATGTGGAGTTACCCACTACTATACACATCAGATAACTTAGAAGCCTATGAAGTTAAATTTTTAATTTACAGCAAGAAACGAATTGGTTTATGATACTACTCGTAATATTATAGTCCGTTGTCTGCTTCAGAAGTTCAGATGGTTTGATATTTCTAAACACCGATGATCTAATATTTTGGATTCCTGAACATATATCCATGAAGTGCGATACGGTGAATTCGCTAAATCCACAAAACGGGCACGGGGGTTTCGGCAAACCATTTAGCAAATACGAGTGGGTTGAAATTGTATGGCCAATTCTCAGACGAACAACGGTCTTAATATTCCGGCATGAAGAATTTGACGGGTATTGGTTTTTCGATCTGGAGAGATTGAAGGATTTGTAGTGATGTTGGTACTGGTTCCATTTGTTCAGGGAACTTTCATAATTGGTACGCCTTACCAGTTTTTTATATATCTTCTGGAAGAGTGTATTCGAACATGTACAATGGCTCCTTGGTTGCCTCCTTGGCTCTACTATCGGCCTGTTCGTTACCTTTGATGCCACTGTGACCCAGGACCCACATAAGTTTGATTGAACCTTTTTTTTGTGTGAGCATGTTGCGCATTTTTGTTATTACTGGAGAGTTATTAGCTGGGTTCAGAATAGCCTCGATTGATGATTTGCTGTCACTGCATATTATATATTGATGGGTTTTTTGGGACGCAAAGTGTACCGCCTCAAGTAACGCAGCAG
This sequence comes from Anastrepha obliqua, assembly GCF_027943255.1. NCBI lineage: Eukaryota > Metazoa > Arthropoda > Insecta > Diptera > Tephritidae > Anastrepha > Anastrepha obliqua. The sequence goes on along the minus strand of NC_072892.1, from coordinate 137,368,450 downwards.
CTTCGGCTGTGAAAATTGAGCAGTAACTTGGTAAAACTCCAACGGTTATAGTGGTACCAATTTCGTTTGTTACGGCAAATGAAGTACAGGTATCGGTTTTAGATCCGTCAGTAAATAACAGGTCCCAGTCTGATTTCAAAGGAGAAACAGTTTCAAGATATAATTGTTTGAATTCATCGGGACCAGTAATATTTTTTTGATGATGCATTAAATTATTTATGGCTAAATAGCTTGGTACGATCCATTCTGGATGAGACGGTTTTTCGACGAGAATTGGTGATATGAGTATGTTCAGTTCTTTGGCTTGATTTAAAATTTCTGAAATCGTTGATTTTCGGTCATTTTTACTTATCTTGTGTTGACATGAAGAAACTCATTCAAACAAAAGACTGTTTCTGCAATATAAAACTCTAGGGATACACATCAGCGTGTTATTTGATACCCTTTCCACAAAGGTATGTAGACCAGTTTCCGCTTAGATGGCATAAATGGGAGGAGTAGGAAAGGCTCTAATGCTCCTTCTAGCTGCTGCGTGATAAGGCGCTTCTAGAATAACAATAAAATTTTTTTTCGATATGGTTTCATGGACACGGTTTCATTCATTCACTGTAGCGTATTCTGCAAGCTCAGCTTTTCAAATCCTCGGGGACGGTTTCTGGCTCTATTTCACGAATAGCGTTTTTTTGTCGGGACAACTAGCAAGTGCAGCACTCAAACATTAATTAAGCCCATTGTAGTTACTACACTTGGATTCCCTTTTAATTTTCTTTAAATCTACCCGATCTCCGAAGAAATCTGAGTAGATCTTGTGGTACCAAGGAGCCAAGGTGGTCGCTTCTTAACACATCAGTGCCAAAGACCTTAAACCTGATTCGAACGAAGGCGGGGCAGACGCACGAATAGCTTACTCGATATTCGCCTTAAGAATCGATTGGCAACACCGAAACGGCTGATAACACGACTACCGAACTTGGTGCACAAAACATCAATAGCGACAAAAGCTGCTTGACATGACACTTCATCTTGCTTAAGGCAAAGATTGTACAAGTGCATACTTCGTTTGACGGAGCTTCACATATTTGGTGTTTGCCTTAATCTCTTTCTACGAATGGAGGTACCAACAGTCTTATGACGACTTCGAAGGTTAGCTGGTTTTTTATGCGAAGTTTCTCCATGCAGAAATAGGTTTAAATTTTTAGCTGAAGAGGGATCGCTATTAGGCGAAACCTTTTCCACCATTTAGTGTTTCAATCCCGCATAAGCCTGGTTTAGAATTAGTATGATATTATTATGGATAAAAATCTGAACTAAAAGAAAAACACAACTCAGCGATACAAGAATGCCTATATAACCCTATATACAGGCTAGACCTACACAACCTCGACGTGTTACATGGTGCCGACCTAGGATATGTCGACTAACTTCAATCCACACCTCAATACAGGTTTTCTAAGGTACCACCCCATTACATTCAGTGAAGCCTCAAGCGTAATTTTAAACATCCCACCTTTGCAGGGAATGAGTTAGCCGATCAACGCTTGAGAAAAAATACAAATGAAGCCATGACACCCTAGTTGAAATAAAATAGAATTTTGAATATCTTTTAGGTTCTTCATTTCTGTGCAATAATAAAACAATACGTTTAGAATAACGAGATACGCCTTTGCAAAAACAACAACCAAGAGTTGTTGGCCCATAATTCTAGTCTTTTTAGACGAATTGCTTCACGTAAACGACGCATAACGCTCAAATAATATTCCTTATTAACAGTTTGGCCAGGTGGAAGGAATTCATAGTGCACCACATCACGAAAATCGAAAAAAACTGTCATTATGACCTTTATTTTTGAACGACTTTGACGTGCTCTTTTCGGTCTGGCCTCGCCTTTAGCACGATATTGGCTTGATTGGTCGGTTGTTTCAGGGTCGTAAGCATAAATCCAAGTCTCATCTCCCGTAATGATGCATTTGAGCTTGTCCTGATAGTCTGAAAGCATTGTTTCACACACACCAACGCGACGACTTTTTTCCAAGAAATTGAGAGTTTTCGGTACCAAACGAGATTTGACTTTTCGTAGGCCCAAATGGTCTTTCAAAATGGTTTTCACAGATCCTTCTGATATTCCGATCATATCAGTAAGGTCTTTAACAGTCAACCGACGATTTTTTAGCACTAACTCCTTCACATCAATTGACGTCGATGGTCGTCCGGAGCGCTCCAAGTCATCAACACGTTCTCGACCCTCTTTGAAGTCTTTGTACCACTTATAAACATTTTTCTGCGACATGGTCGAATCACCAAATGCCTTCTGCATGCTAAACGTTTCCGCAGCCGAAATTTAATTCCGCAAACAAAATTTGATGGCACTTCTCTGCTCAATCAAATCAGACATTGTAAAAATTGAAAAATGCACTCTTGGTCGTTTGGTAAACACAAGCGTAAATATATTACTGATAATGACATTCACATGAAAGTTGGCCCAGAAGTTATTAACAGTGCTGCCAACTCATGAAAAAAATAACTAGAGCGAAATTTTAATCCCGCGAAGTTTGACAAATAAATTCACCTTACTTTTTGCTCACCGTAGTAAAAACGTTTATTAACAAAAAGAGGTTACAAATTTAATCTTCAAAATAATAGCCAACGCTAGCGACACATTTTTCCCATCTCTCAGGAAATTTGTGGATGCCGCGCCAAAAAACTTGGCCGTATTTGGCCGCAAACCAATCATCGAGCCATGTTTTGGCTTCTCCGTGAGAATTGAAACGCTGATCGGAAAGTGCGTTGCCCATTGATGCAAACAAATGATAATCGGCAGCAGTTCCCAATCGTACGTCTCCACCAATTCCCAGGCCGCTCTTCCTCGATGTGGCGGTGCACTGTCATCGCATTGGTTCATGCGGCACCCATCTTCCGACTTTTAAAATTATACTCATGTCTTTCAAACGTTTGGAAATGGTTTTTTGGGTCCCTCCCATCTGCTCTGCCATCATTTCTTGCGTTTGACCATCATCTTCATCCAACAATACTTGCAATTCGGCGTTCTCAAACTTTTTCGATGGCCGGCCACGGTCCTTGTTCTCCACGCTAAAATCACCACTTCGGAATTTTCCAAACCACCTGAAGCACTATGCTCTACTTAGAGCATGTCCACCATAAGCTTCTATAAGCATTTGATAGGAGAAAATCAACGATGTCCGCAAATCGTAGTTTGAAGGCACGAAATTCGACATTTTTAAGAGCGACAAAAGTGCATTGTTGTATGAAACGTAACAAACAATGAACTGAATATTGTTGACAGATAACAGATGAAAAAAACAAAACATTTGGGAAGGTTTAAAAATACTCCTAGCGACATCTATGGACTAATCGCTGAAAGTCTCATTTCATAGGTATCTACCTGGTAAATTACCAAAACGGTGCAAATAGTGTGCAAGGCGTACGAATAAAGCGTGTGACCAAAAGGCTTGGTAAAATATAAAAAGTTCTGGAAGAAAGCAAAACTTTGTTATCGTTGAATGTTACGACCTTCTAAAGCACAAAAGAGGGAGACTCCGAAAATACTTCATATTGAGAATGACGTTAGCTTAAAATATTAAATGGGGATACAACTTAAATTATAAAAACAATTTTTGACGAAGATGTGAAGACTAGAACACCTTCACTCAACCGGTGCTTTATTAACGCTTAAGTATTATTATTATTATTAGAAGGCCATTACGCACTGCGACCAGAGCTGATCTATTGTAAAAGGCCTATTTTGTAACCCTAGAGTTTTAGGCTTTTTAAAAATTTTAGCACAATTTTGGGTTTGTTGTTCCAAAGACTGCATGGAGATACTACGATACCACTGAGGTGGTGAAGTCTCTGTCTGCCCAACGCAGGACATTCACAAAGCACATGTTCTGAGCTTTCTATGTCCATTTCGCAAAAGCGGCAGACATTGGTCTCAGATAGACCAATAATATTTAGATGATACCTCAGGCTGCAGTGACCTGTAATATATCCTGCTAAAAGACGCAGATCTACTCTGTTTAGTGAGAGAACTTTGACAGATATTCCTTTGTTGGGACTTAGGAATAGTTTGGCTTGACGCTGACTGGCACAGTTTAGCATGTGGCCTTTTGTGAGTCCACAGAAAGGCTCAGGACCAGTAAGTTGCATATTTGCTCCTTGTTTTGCAAGGTCATCAGCCATTTCATTTCTCTCATGTCCTTCATGTCCCGGAATCCAGCCTAGTGTTACTATGTTGAGGTTTCTTAACGTGTTAAGAAGGTTTAGGCAATCATTTACCAATTTAGAGGTGATAGTTGTTGATAGAAGGGCTATTAGAGGCGCTTGGATATCTGAAGATATGTAGATGTGAGTACCTCTCATTTTCCTGCTAAGGCATTCTCTCACACATATTTCGATGGCATGTATTTCTGCCTGGAATATTGTTGGGTTGAGTCCCATCGGAATCGATTTTTTGAATTTAGGCCCATTGATTCCTGCCCCTGTTCTACCATTTTCCAATTTGGACCCATCAGTAAATCATAGCTGGGAGCCAGGTCTGTGCGTTCATTAATTATAACTTGGAAGTTCCTGAAGAGTATTGGTTTGGGTGATAGTATATCATCCCTATAAAGAATGGGACTATGTAGGAAGTCTTCCAAGATCTTTAAATGTCCTTTCATATTCCCACTTTTAAGTTCAGATATACCTTTTAATCTTAAGACACTCGAGCGAGCTTCCCTTTCCCTTAGAATTGGAAGCGGTGGTATGTTCAGGAGCACACCTAGTGCATCCGTGGGACATATTTTCATAGCCCCTGTAATACCAACACATATCAGGCGATGCAGTTTGTTTAATTCGTTTGCTGCCTTTCTTTGATTGACCTTGGGCCACCATGCTAAGGATGCATAAGTTACTATGGGTTTCACAACTGTGGTGAATGTCCAGAAGGACATTCTAGGGTTTAGTCCCCATGTCTTACCAAAAAGCCTTTTACAGGCAAAGAATGCCCTTGTGGCTTTTGAAGTAACTCTCTCAATATGGGAATTCCACGTAAGCGTTTTGACAAGACTGACGCCAAGATAGTTCGCTTCTGTCGAGAGTTGAAGTGTTGTTCCATTAAGGGTCGGACATTTGAGATTTATGTCCTTCTCCTAGTAAACGGTACAAGTGTTGTTTTGGATGGTTTAATAGAGAGCCCTGTTTCCGTGCACCATTTGCTTATTATTATAAGGGTTTGCTGCATGCGATCCGAAATGGTTTCCTCATACCAGCCTAATACCAAACTACTAGTTCATCAGCGTAACCCTGAGTGTGAAATCCTAGGCTATTCAGTTTGTGGAGAAGTTCATCTATGACTAGAGTCCACAAAAGAGGAGAGAGTACGCCACCTTGAGGGCAACTTCTTGTGGCTTTAATAGATTTGATTGTTCCTCCTAGTTCGGTGCTGATCGTCCTAGATTTCAGCATGAATATTATCCATCTAGTGATGGGTTCAGGTACCTCTTTTAGATATAGGGCATTTTAGATTGCCTCATAGGAGGTGTTATCAAAAGCTCCTGATATGTCAATAAATGCACATAGAGCTATCTGTTTGGACTCAATAGCTTTTTCAATAACTGTTACCAGGCTGTGTATTGCAGTCTCAGTGGATTTTCCCTGTTGATAGGCAAATTGAAGTCGATGCAGTGGGAATTTAGCTAGATTGTATTCCCTAATATACTGATCAACTATCTTTTCCATTGTTTTGAGGAAAAATGAGCTGAGACTAATTGGCCTGTATGATTTATGCAATTGTTCGGGTTTTTTCCCTACTTTTGGAATAAATTCAACCTTAACTTCAGCCCATTTTGTAGGCAAATATCCTAGCAGTAAGCTTGCTTTGTATAGACTATACAAATTAGGGATAATATGGTGTGCACCCTGCTGTAAAAGACAGGGGAATATCCCATCAGGACCAGCTGCTGTAACTTGTACATTTTGTTTTGCGTTTTCTCAGTAAAGCGCGTGGGTTTGAGGACTGTCGGTCCATAGAAAGTTTGACCTACACTTTTTAATTATCAGCCAGTAGCACAAGCAATCAATATTTGCTAAGCAAAACACAACTAGTATGCAATTAATTAAAATACGAAAATACAACAAAAAAGGGAGTATCCATTAACTGTACTTAAAACATCTTCTTTAATTTACTTTCGAACAAAGAATGTGTTGAATCAATCAATCGGCCGCACTTAATTTCATAACCCCATCTCATAAACCTCACCAAATAAAGCCAATAAGTTAATTTGCAATTATAAACAAATTTTCGCGCCAATCACAACTGATTTCATGCCACATTTTTGTAGCCACACGACATCCATGCACTTCAACGGCAGTAGCAGCAGGGACTCTCACTTTTAAGCGGTAAGCATTAGAGGGTGGCCGCATTTGGTGATTGGTTGGGTTAAAAAAAAAAAAACAAGAAAATAATTAAATAAAAAAAAGCAAAACCCTTTAGTATCACTTTATTCACTGATGTGTGAATTTTCTCCATTTGGCCGCATTGCGACTGTGACTGAAATTGGTCAACAAGTAAATTCACTAAGGCTGAGAGTGAACTCGAACACCTTAGGCATCACAGACATTGATATTTCATTTTTACTCAGAAATTTTACAAAACAATGCTGGTTGGAAAATCGTAGCAAAATATAATTTTCTTTAATAATAGTTTCGAATAACTTAGAAGTAGTGGACAGCCTTGAAATTGGCCCATAGTTACGTATATCATTCTAATTGCCACTTTTAAAAATTGGAGTAACTGTCGTTACTTTCCCATCATCAATGAAGATTCCGGCTACAAGTGATTTATTAAGGCTAATTTTTAATACACTTTTATTAGCTCGGGTTGTATGTATGTATGTATGTAACGGAATCTTTGAGCTTCATTTTCACTGGCTTCTAAAAATCTGATCGACTTGGAATTTTGCACACCTATCAAGGACCGATGACAATACATTAATTTGATAAAAGTTTTCCATTATCCTTATTAGGATTGCCAGGATTAATATTTTCTTTTTTTACCTGTGGGCAAAAAGTAAGGTGAATTTATTTGTCAAAGTTCGCGGGATTAAAATTTCGCTCTAGTTATTTTTTTCATGAGTTGGCAGCACTGTTAATAACATCTGGACCAACTTTCATGTGAATATCATTATCAGTAATATATTTACGCTTGTGTTTACCAAACGACCAAGAGTGCATTTTTCGATTTTTAATATACAATGACTGATTTGATTGAGCAGAGAAGTGCCATCAAATTTGGTTTGCGGAATGAAATTTCGGCTGCGGAAACGTTTAGCATGTTGCAGAAGGCATTTGGTGATTCGACCATGTCGCAAAATGTATATAAGTCGTACAAAGACTTCAAAGAGGGTTGAGAACGTGTTGATGACTTGGAGCGCTCCGGACGACCATCGATTTCAAACTGATAGATTTCAAACTGATGCAGGCGTTCATAATCGTTGCTAGTTTGGCTAATGTCTTAAATGGTAGTTGAAGGTTTTTAAGAACAGTGTCTCTTATTTGTTTTCAATTGAACTGCTGCTTCCTCAGGTGTAAATATTTAGTTTAATTTCGGAAAATTCTTGGACCGCTGGTGGTATTGTGAAGCTTTAATTTCTTTCGTAGGGTTAGAATATCTTTTCAAGGTGTTGCGCAAAAATCTTCACCACCTCCATATAGCTTTTCGCCCGAATTTGGGAGTAATGAAATTTTCTGATTGGACGATTTGCATGTTTGGCTTTTTGCGATTTGCTGGGCTTTCCAAAGGGAATAATCCGTTCCTTTTTTTCGTTAAGTTATTCCTGCTCACATTCGCTTGCTGTCTATCAAATCGTAATATGAAAGTTAATTTTATTTTTGATAATCCAGGCGTCAAGAAGAATGTGTAGTAGTGCTGTTGCAACAAAATCAAAATCATGGTATTTTTACCTACAGCAAGTACGCGCAACATATTTATGGTACATTTGGTGAATTTTTAGAGATATCTTCCACTGGCCAGCCACTACTATTTTTTTTGGCAATTCAATCATCAATTTTTTTTAATTCACTAACCACTAAACGCCATCAAATCAATGAATTATAATCCATAGTCGTCTTCGGGTAGTCGCCTTCGTCTTCTATGCTGTAGTTGTTTTCAATATCGTGACTGTTTGTTGTCGCAGAATACATGAAATGAAAGGAAAACTTCAATGCGCCGAAAAGGTACAAAACCAAGTTGAGTAAGGTACGAGTATGAATGAATGTATTGAAAAAAAAAGAAAAAATGGATAAAACATTGAAAGTATAAATAAAACAATAACATAGTCAAAAGACATTGCAAGCGCATGAATTTGCATGCCACAGCAAGGTGGTGACGCCGTTTGGCTAGTACCTCGAGTGGCAGACAAGCGCGCGCCATTCAGCTTAAGAGCGTGAAATTAAGCGAATTTAGTGCCATTTCAATGGATTCCGGTGCAACATCACTAAACGTACATTCAATTGATGTCGACTACAGCGACCCGCTGCCAGGCTCGCACAATTGATTGCCGAATGTAAAATCACTGTCTTGACTGTGACAGAACTTTTGTTATTTTTGTATTTTGGGCATTTTGATCACTCACCATGCCCAACGTGCCACCACTGCGCCATTGTCTTCTTCTTCCACATCCCACTGAATGTTTGCTAGCTTCTTAAATAGTACCGATGCCAATACCATGACCAGCGAAGTTTGGCTTCAATGTCAGCTGCCCTCAATCGCATACTTTTTGTGAAAGTTCACCCGCGCGAAAAGCTGATTTGCAACGAATTATAAATCAAAGTAGCGCAAAAGGAATGTGGCATTTCATACAAAACCAAAAAAAAAAAAAAGTCATTAATACAAACACACATACATGCACACGTTGTTGTATGTAGATGTGAAAGCGACAATATGTGTTTGTTCATCTGTTTGAAATGCAAAAAAATGTACAGCGATTTTAAGTGAATTGAGTTACATTTATGTTAATTACATCATTTTGAGGGTAAATTCAAAAAAATATTTAATGAGAAACATATTGAACACTTCACTATCATCTCTTCTTCTTCTTATTTTTAGTTGACCAACGGCAGCCATGTACGGTGGTCGCCGTAGCCGACTGGGTTGGTGCATGACTGGCATCTGGGGGTAGGCGGGTTCGAAACTTCGGACACGAAACATCACAAAAAAAGTTCTTTCTAATCGCAGCCTCCGGCAGGCATTGGAAAAGCTCCTCCTAAAAAGCATCTGCCTTTCGTAGTCGGCTTAAATTTGTAGATCCTTCAATTTTGGAACAACATCAGAACGCACACCACTGCTTTACTAGATAAGATCGAGTGCTATGATCCTCTGAGCATTCAGCTTTGTCCTTACTAATGTTAGCCACAAATCTTTATATAGCTACTCAACGGAAGGTGCACCAGGTCCTGATTAATGCTTCACTAAGAGTTGAATTGAATTTGGTATCCTCGCAAAACTAATGCGGCTATGCAAGATGACGTTGCTTAATACCAGCAGTACCGTCAAAATTGGGAGGGATCTCTCCGAGCCATTTGGTCCCATACGAGATTTGAGACAAGTTGACTTGCTGCCATGTGACTTCTTCATTCTGATACTGGAAAAGATTGTGCAAGCCGAAGAACTTCATCGCTCAGGCACAACCACACAGTTCTGTAGCTTCTAAGCTGATGATGAACGAGGACTAAATGAAGTAACTCCTGTCATCAATTAAACAGTGGACGCACCCACGTATCGGCACCCATGTCATTGCTGAGAGTTTTTGTTTTCCATGTTGTACGAGGCTTCGTTTATCTGGGAACGAGCATTAACACCGATAATAATGTCAGCCTTGATATACTCTCTCGTAGAATCTCTCTTCCCAACAAGTGCTGTTTTGGTCTAATTAGGCAATTGAGTAGTAACGTCCCCTCTCTCGATAAACAATAATAACACTTTATAAGCCTCTCTTCATTACCGTCTTATTGTATGGAGCAGAAGCTAGGCCGATGAGAATATTCGTAAAAGCGTCCCTTGAAGTGTTTGAGAGAAGAATTTTAGACCTTCGCACGTTGGTGACGACGAGTATCGCAGACGATGGAATGATGAGCTGTATGAGCTTTACGGCGACATGTGTGTCGAATAAAGATCCAGCGGTTTCGTTGGCTAGATCATATCGCCATGACACAAACGCTCCGTCTCGAGGAGTATTCGATGCGGTAACAGAAGAAGAGGAAGGCCTCCTCTACGTTGAAAGGATCAGGCGGATAAGGTATTGACTACACACTTGGTGTATCCAACTGACGCCGGTTAGCACGATAAGGAAGTCATTGTAGCGCTTTGGCCAAACTTCTTGAGTGGTTATCGCACCAATAAGAAGAAGAAGAAGAAATGTTTAATGAACTAATAACAAACCTCAAAGTGCAGTGATTTCTCTTGAAACCTAGCCTGCGTAGTCCGTACCATTCGCTGGTGAAGTGATGTTGGGATGGCATCAACCTTGCGAGCGATATCTTGTTTAAGTGCTGAGACGGTCCCTGGTTTTTCTCATAGACTTTACTTTTGAAGTACGTCCACAGAAAAACAAGTCCATACGGGTAAGGTCGGACGACCTGGGTAGCCAGAATATGTTAGTGAAACAACTCACCAGTTTGTTAGAGAAGAAGGTACGCAGTATCGCCATGGCACAATTAAACCACATGACGATAAGAGACACTGTTCAATTGCTTGATTCTACAGTTAAAAAAAAAAATATGGTAAAATTATTCCTTTGCTTGACAAAGCGCACCAAACTGTCTCCTTAGGGCTGTGAAGTGACGGTTGATTTTTGAATAGAGGGTTCTGTGCGCTCCATCACTCAGACAAAATGCCCTAACACTGTCGCGCACAAATATTTTTCCGAAATTGTAATCGGCACTCTCAAGCGCTTGCATGACTTCGATTTTGAAGGGGAAGTCCTTTGAAAATCCCAGGCCAGCCGTTCTTTTGCGTACGTACTGACGCTGATTATCATGTAAACTTGTAGCGACGAGATCAATTTTCCCGTTTATTATCGATTTTCAGCTTTTTTTCTGAGATGACGCCCGTGAAGAGGAAATTGAGTACTGCTATACCGACTTGTAGCCTCCCAGCTACACCTACATACTAAACACCGCTCAACAATATACCACTCTGCCTGTCAAATAGGTATTAATACAAGAGGTTGGTTAGCTCAAGACCTCCTAATAATCGTTGACGCCTACAAAACTCCGCGCATCTTAGATCATTATGAATTTGTGTTATATGCGCCCATATTCTTTTCCAATTATCAGCCGGCTTCAGCACAAAGTCCACAATATTTTCTTTATGTAAGATTTTATAGGTTTCGGGAGCATAGCGTAGAATAAGATGTTATCAATATCTTTTCCGTGCACATTGGACAGTTTGGTGAGCTGTTATGGCCAAATCTATGGAATAAGCCTCGAAAGGCATTGAGTTAGGTGGTAGTTTGCTCTCCTCATGGTTCCTTTCTAACCACGTCACAAGGATGAGTATTAACTCGAATGTCCAGCTACCGAGTGGGCGGTCGAAACACGCTTTTCTTCTTCTGTAATATCTTTACGACTTGCCTTACCGTCGTATTCGGATAGCGATATGAGGCTACTGTCTTCATTTCTTTTGCCAAAATGTTAACCAGAATTAGTCCTACCATGACGAATTAAGCGTGATCAGAAATTGTGCGGAACCACTTAGGCGATAGATGGATATTAGTTTTCTTGGATATCCCTTTATGTTCAATGCATCAGCCCAGATTGTGCTGCAGTATTTTGCTATGGCTGGGGCCACCCAGTGAGTTTTAAGGTTTAAACGAGTATCTATCATCACCCGCAGGGATTTAATCGCGGGTTTTGAATTGATAGCCACAGTCTCAACATTTACCTTCGTACATTTACTGTCTTTCTGCTGCTTATTAAATCCGTTCTAGTTTTGTGCTCAACTAATTCCAAGTCCTTGCTTTCGTTATGAGCCAACTGACCCTGCACAAAAAAGGCATCGAATGAAGTTTCACCGAACATCTTGAGGACCTGGACTTCGCCGATAACATCTGCCTCCCTTTTCACAAACTCTCTGATATGCAAGCAAAGGCGGACCAACTAGTCGCGCTGGCGCGCACTGTCCTACTGGATTTAACCATAATAACGCAAAGCAGGTATTGGTTGACGGATGCTCGGTGGAATTTGTCGAAAGCTTCTGCAACCTCGGCCGGCTGCATCATCACGGCAGATAGAGGCGCATATGAAGATGTCAACTGCAGGCTAAACAAAGCAAGGGCGGCTTGCATACGGTATGGGGGAGTTCGCAAATCTCCAGGCGCACTAAACTACGAATATTCGGCTCATGCGTAAAGGCAGTATTGTTGTACGGAAGTGAAACATGGCTGCCCTCTAACAACATCACACAGAGGCTACAATACTTCATCAACAAATGCCTCCTCATCATCTGCAGAATATTCTGGCCAAACACCATCAGACGCACTGTGGAGATTAACGAACGAAGAACTCGTTCTTAGGCAAATCAAACTCAGAAAGTGGGGATGGATAGATCATACGCTTAGAAAACCCCCAGATAGCATCATGAGTATGGCACTGGACTGGAACCCGCAAGGGAGCAGAGGTGGCGGTCAACCAAAAAACATTTGGAGAAGGTCGATGTTGCGCGGACTAGCAGATGCCGACAACTCATGGGACGGTGCAAAAACAACAGCACAGAGCCGTGTACCTTAGAAGAGTCTCGTCGAGGTCATATGCTCCCGAAAGGAGTGAATAAGGATATAAAAAAAAATCCAAGTTGATGAGCGTCAACCCAATGAAATTTTCGCGTCATGTAGGTTTAAGTTTTTACTTGGGTCATCACATAAACGTCGACGTAGTGTGAACAAAATTTACAACGAAACGTTCCATACGAATCATTGGCCTGGGAGTACTGCGATACCTTGACTAAATAACCCCCACGAATAACGAAGCTAACACTGTCATACTCTCAGCGGTTAGGCAGAAGACTTAAATTTAAAACATAATTCTACTATCAGGCATCCTGTATCTTAATTTCATCAACGAAGCAAAGTAAAAAAAAATGTTCAGAGCTCTTGACTTGTTCAACACATGGAAACGTGCTTAAGCAAATGCAATTAATAACAGTTCCTAACTGAACTCTCACTTCACAAACTCTTTGCAAATTTAATCAAATAAATAATAAAATAAATGTGGAACAATTTGCCTGGCCATAAAAAATACTATTTTTGCTCACGCCAAATGTAGCCGCGAAAATACAAAAAAATTCACGCTTTCAGAGAAGCGAGGCAGGTGTTAAATTAATTACGATAACAAGACGCCGACAAGCAGGAGCGCAACACTAACACTTACAACAACCATAACTACCAGAGCTTTTAATAGCTTTTTAACGCTTCAGTTACGCACGTCATTGTATTTGTAATTCTTATTCTACATCTTTTATTGCCTTTCTTTATTAGCTCACCAATAAAATGTGCGAATTTGCACATCCACAGCAACAACAAAAAGCAGTAAGGAGCCCATAAAAACAGAGGCAACCGCGACACACCACTTGGCGTCGCTGCCAAAGTCATAACTGTGTTTGCACATCATTAAAGCGTTACAGCGTAACAGGGGCAGCCAGCGTGAAACACTCCACAAAAAATAAGAAACAACGAAAAACGAGAAGTGCTGCACACAATGTGTGCGTGTGTATGTGTGGGGCTATGTTATAAAGCAATTAATCATTTAGTAGACAAATTTTGCGTTGATGCGAAAAAAGTAAAAAATTTGCGTATGAATAAAAAATTAATGTATGTGTGTAAATAGGCGTATGTGTATGTGTGAATTTACTAAGTATGTGTGTGCGTAATAAATGGCCATCGATAGCAGTTCATGGCGTAATGAAGTCATTTAGGTATCAGAAGCATGATTTGCGCTGCGTGGCGCCACACTATGTTGCGTATACAAGTCTGGTCGAACGCATTTGGCTTCTGCAAGGCAATTAATTAAAAGAACACGCCCATTAATGGTACATGCACACAAACACATGTGAATATATCAGCGAATAGTTTTTTATACAAGTGAGCACATTAACACTTGGTGACAATGTGCATACGTATACATTAAGGTGGTCCAAGCAAACAATTTTTTATTTATTTTTTTTTTTTTCCAGTTTTTGCAGCTGGTGCATTTGTAACGCGTTTCTATAGTATCAATCATGCGGAATTTCTACAGACATTAGCTTTAGCTTAAGTGGGTGCTAAACTGAGCCGGAGTGTTTGCATCCATTCGGACGACATGACCCAGCCAACCTAGCCGCTGGATCTTTATTCGCTGCGCTCTGTCTATGTCGTCGTAAAGCTCATACAGCTCCTCGTTCCATTTCCTGCGATATTCGCCGTCACCAACGTACAAAGGTCTAAAAATCTTGCGCAGAATCTTTCTCTAAAACACTTCAAGCGTCGCTCCATCGGATGTTGTCATCGTCCAAGCTTCTTCGCCATACGTTAGGACGGGCATGATGAGAGCTTTGTAGAGTGTTAGTTTTGTTCATCGAGAGAGGCCTTTACTACTCATTTGCCTACTTAGTCCAAAGTAGCACTTGTTGGCAAGAGAGATTCTACGTTGGATTTCTATGCTGAGATTGACACCACCAGACCCATTCGCTTTGCCTCTTTATCTAGTTTGGAGAAAGCAGAACTAACAGTGCGGTTGTTGAGGCCGATGATGTCAATATTAGCGCACGACAGCGAGTCATCCTGTATGAAACCTTGTTTCCAGCTCCTCGCCGCCATGTCTAAGTAGTTCAGCCCGCAGTCCATCGGCTTTGTTGTTCTTTAGCCGCGTTATCGCTATTCTCACCTCGTCATGGTCGAGTAGCGGCGCGTAAACTTCGTCGTCAACGATTGGGGTGACAGGATCTTCACATTCTCTCTGACATGTGCAGCTATCACTATTTAACAGGTTCGAGGAGTGTTCCCTCCATAATTTAAGATTGCTCTGGATGTCAGTCACCAGATCGCCGTCTTTGTTCTTGCAGGAAAACGCCCTGGTCTTAAAACCTTCTGTAAGCCGCCGAACTTTCTGGTAGAATTTTCGGGCGTTGTTCCTATTGGTCAGCATCTGAAGCTCCTAGCACTCACGTATTGCGGCCTCTCGTTTTTGGTGTCTAACAATACGTCTCTCTTCCCGGTAGCGACGAAATCTCTCTCCCACAACAAATCGAACACCGAATTTGCGCTCCTTTACATGGCAGCTGTAGTAGACGTCGCAAGGTTCTATGTTCGGAAGCTATCCAGACGATACTTGGATAAATCCCGGAAATTGTGAGCTACTTGAATCATATAGGAAGATTCGTCCTGGCCACTCCCAAGTGAATGGCGACCAGTAAATTTCCCCACTTGTGGAACCACCTTCCTACAAAAATGGGAAATACAGCAATAAATAAGGCCTTAAGATTGATGCTACCAGAACTAAATTGATAGGTGCATGTACTAGAATCATAATATTATTTCAATTATTTCTTTTTTTTTTATCTGAAAAAAACCCGAGTTTTAGAGTGTCAAATACCGCACCATTTTATAAATTTTTTTTTATTCTCGTAGCGGGACATAACTACAGTCATACTTTTTTGGTTTTTGTGTTTCAGATAAACAGAAGAGCCAAAGTGGGCAACACGGTCCAGTTCGTCCAATTTTTCCGTGCTATTTTTAAAATTATTAAAATTAAATTAAAAAATTAAAATTGTTTGTTTTAATTGTATGTAAAAAGTTAAATAAAAAACCTAAAAAATGTAAATATAGGTTTCATTTTTTTTTGTAAGCAAAATTCATGAAAATACCCTAAATTTCGATCTCTGTCCACCGGGACCGCTTAAGTAGGACATTTTCTACGAAACGAAAAGTAAAAATTGCTACATTACCCTGGAAGAAAGAAAGACGTGGGATTGGGAGGAAAATGTTACCTTGGCTGCGAAATATTATGCACTGGACGGGAACCGGCAATATCAGAGAGTTATGGAACGTGCCAAGTTGTCGGTTATAAAGGGTCTTCCAAAATAAGTAAAGCATGTAAAAATTTAGATTCTTCAGGTTTCACTATTTTATTCTCTTAAAAGTTGTGGAGTCTGTGTCAAAAGAAAAGAATCGGTGTTTTTTTTTTTTTGTAACTTCAAGATATATTTCATTCTGCTTTTGCCGAGATTATCTTACGCTGCGGCTGCAAAAGTGCTAAAAAATCCAAAAAGTTTGTTGTGATGTGGAATCAGCGGTATAAAATGTACAAGAATGTTAATGACTTTTCCGAGCGCGTCTTGAAGCGAGTGACGACAAAAAAGCAGGATAAAGTGATCGTCAAACTTTTTAAGCGGAACCCTTTTTTGCGACTACGCCAAACAATGTGAGTATCAACACAATCGAACGACGACTGAAGGAGGCGAACTTTTCATACCGTCCACGTCTTGCAAGAGGATAATGACCCAAAACACCAAAGTCGACTCTGTAAGGCATGGAAACAAGAAAACTCGCACAGAGTCGACTCAAGAGTGCATAATTTTTGAGAACGGCGTTGTCCGTCGCTGTTGGTTGAAGGTTGTTCAGCAACACTTTGCGCTACATCAGGAATTATTCTCTACAGCACGTCCATTTTTTGGTCTGCCAGTTGATTTTCTATACTCGACAGAACCAATGCTTTGAAAATTTTTCTCCATCCTTTAAATTGTCGACTAATTTGGAAGGTTTGGAATTTTTTTGTGCAAATATCTCGAATTTCGCGTTATGTTGTTCTTGAAGATCGACTCTTTTCAGATCGATCAATAAGTTTCAATAATTTTTACGCGTTGTTGTATCGTGTAAAACTGTACATCTATCTACTTGGTAAATGTCAAAGGTGACATAAAAAACGTGCAATCTAGTTATTTCACTAGTGACATCTACTCGTCTCTTTTGAAATACCCTTAGTTTTATATTTAGTTGCTCCACTTTACTTCAGTTTATGACTCTTCCCAGCAGTTCCACGCGCCAAAATGGAGCATCAACATTTTTACCAGCTTTGATTATTTTTATGTTTTTTCTTAATATCATATTAATCATATCAATCCAATTTTCAAATTTTATGCAAATATTTATTATAAAAACGTCACAAACCTTTCATCCCAATTCCACGTTTTTAGTTAGAATTAGTTTTATATTTTAGTTTTATAGCCAATTTTAGCGTATGGATGCTTGGTTAGGTGGGAAGCTCTTCGAAAGGGCTATAATATCACTAAACAGGGCAGGGGGCCAAGGACTGCATGCATTGGCATCACAGGAGCATGTAAAACTGCCCCAGTGCTGCCCTGAATGTCGTTTTGTACTTACTTCCCATTTACTTTTACGTTATTTCCATCGCAGCTCAAAGTGCAATCAGGCTTAAGGAGATTGGCCTCTGGAGGCAAAACTCAAGGTATATGGTAGCACTTCGGGAAGTTAACACCGTATTTCTGCGAACTTGGAATAGATGTCTCTATTCGCAAACTACCGTTTGAGGATCTTGCTAGGGCTATATTTCCAAATAGACAGGATTGGATCGAGAGGAAAATCTGCACCAAAGATTGCACCTCTGTCTTCACTGACGATTCCAAGATGGAATCGGGAGTCGGAGCAGGTGTCTTCTCTAAATCAGCCAATTTATCTAACTCCTTTAAACTGCCGAATACTGCTGGTGTTTTTCAAGCAGAAGTCTTTGCGATCCTCTAGGCATGCAAAATGCTTAGGTAACGCGGGAGGGAGGGAGATATTTATTAACATCTTCTCCGATAGTCAAGCCGCGATCAAGGCTCTGACGACTCCATGTTGCAGAATGAAATTAGTAAAATCCTGTAAGAAGAAGATTAAATCTCTTGGGTGTGCAGGTAACATTTCTCTGATCTGGGTGCCAGGACATAGGAACATTGAGGGAAATGAAATTGTCGATGAGCTTGCGAGGAAGGGGACTGAATTGGCTTCAGAGACCTCCTACCCGGTCTCTGAACAAATTATTTTTCAGAAAAGCGCAGAAAATATGGAGCTCCAATTCTTCGTGTGTTATTTCGAAAACCCTTCGGCCGCAGTACGATACACGAAGGACTGAGAAAGTCCTTTGTACTCTTCGCCATTCAATTTCCAAATCTTAGCTGTGTTTACCGGTCACTGGACGATCGGCACACACGCGGAGAGGCTAGGGTTACCATTTAACCCCTATTGCAGAAGCTGTGGGGACCTTTCAGATAAGAAGACTGTAGAGCACTTTCTCTGTAAATGTCCGGGCTTGGCAGCTAGACGATTAAGATCACTGGATGCTCCTTTCTTCAACAGCCTGAGGCAGCATAAATCTAATCAATATTTTCCATTATATCAACAGCTCTGGCTGGCTGTAGATATCTGCCTGTTGGAGTTCTCATAATGGTAGCAAGACGGCGCTTCAGTGCTACTTAAGGAGTGCCAAACTGGCACTTCAACCATGTCATCTATCTACCTTTATAGTTGGTTGAAGTTTATTATAATAAAGTGCAAGTTTTAAGTTTAAGTTGAAAAACCCGACTAATTAAAAAAGTTCTTTTTTCGACGCTTGCGCTACGCAGTTTTTCCATGCAAAAAGAAAAAATACCATGCATTCGTTATAAGTAGGAAATTATATTTCGCTCAGATTTTTTTTTCTTTGATGATGTTGCGCATTTTTTCCATGCGATTTCCATAATTAGAAAATTATATTTCTCTCAGAAATGTTTTCCTCCATCATACTCACGTGCACCACCCTAATATGCATGTCTTTGCATGCCATGGAGTTAGTCATTGGCACAGGTCTGTGGCTTCACTACAGCGCATGCGTGGCCACCTGCATGCGTGCAACGTGCGTATACATACACATCTACATGTGGCCGAGTATGTACGCGTGAGTGCTGTGTGCTCTTCACCGCAACTAATCTAGATTGTGTGCCGCCGTTCAGCTATGCTTTATGCAAATACGATCGCTCCGTTGTGGACACATAGCAGCATCTCTTCGCTGTCACGCATTCAATTAGCGAAAACTGCATTTTAAACGTTTTATCGTCAACGCTTATCGCCAATCACTGTTGCAGGTGTGGCACATTGCAGCTTGATTAATTTCATTTTAATAGGCAAGTAACGTCAATTCAAATACATGTGTATATGTATGTATGTATGTGTGTGTGTGAATCTTGTTTTTAACTTTGGATGCTTGCCTTCCACTCAAAAGAACTCATTTCTCCTTTCTTTGCGCTTCTCAGTTTCAATGCGTCAATTTGAGATAATTTTCAGATTTAAAATTTCCCTTGTCAGTTTGTATTTATTGCGCATTTGATAAATGAAATGAACCAGATTTTGAGTGGAGTGACTGCTAAGTCAATATTTGAAAGGATTAGAAACTGGTCAATGGGGGAATTAAAAATAAGCAAATACTTGATTTCTGCTAGCGCGTGATGACTTTTGTATTGCCGTGAAGTGAATGTAGCCAAATTGAAGGAACTAACTAACCAACTTAGGTCAGGTTAGAAGGACTGCTTTTGAAGAGCTCAGTAAGCCGATAGCGCCACACATACAATAAAGATTGCCGCACTCCGCACCGTACATCTTTCGTACCACACTGATATCTTGGCTAGTTCAGTCAGCCCCTGTGGAAAGGTATTGCCTACAATTTGTTCTGCATAATAGCCGAGGAAACCAAGTAAGCAAACGGATGCCCAAGAGTTAAGCACTCAGGTCGAACATTGCTCTGGGTCCGCGAAGGCGTAGAAAAGAATAGCGAAGGCCTCTTCTAGGAAGTAGTACCCTGGAAATCTAAAGCGCATCCTTTCTGCACCTGTCCGCATTAAGGCTTAATAGCTTAGTTCCTCTTGAAGAGGCGTACATTTGCTTTTAAGAGACTTATTCTTCGTTCGTTACGTGTTGCTGAAGGCGGCAATCTGTGCATGCTCTGGCTATTTTGACAAAAGATCCAGAGATACTTGCATGCTAGTACTCGATTTCCCAAGTCCTGACTAAGTACACTCCCTTGAGCGCTCATCTGCTTTCTATATTTCTTCCTTCTATCGAAGGACAGACTGTACGTCTGTGTCGGAAAAAAGAACCACGATTATTCATGAAGTATAAAAGATATACATATATTTAAAAAAATTTTACATGAAAGTATGTACAAAACTACGAGTCGCAAGTACTCAATAAGCCGTGCAGTCTTCTTCGTTGTCGAGTATAGCCTGGCATCTTCTTCATGCTTTGAACCAGCTTTTCTGCGTACCCCGTTGACAAACAGGACTAAATTTTGCGATCTTGAAGCACGAGTTGCTTTAAATCATGGACTGGCCTTCCGGCCAAATCCGTTTTCATACTTTCCCCACACATTTTCAAAGCCAGTACATTACTGTGACGCCATTTTCTTGTTTTGATGTTTCTCAATGTGTTTTTCTGATAGCTGTGGTCTTGACGAAGTGGGACCGTGGGATATGTTCGCCTCCTTCAGTAGTCGGCCGATGCTGTTGATACTCACATCTACTATATTCCCTTTGTAGCAAGAACTGATCGTGCGTGGTGTAGTCGCAAAGAAGGATCCCGCTTAAAAAGTTAGACAATCACTTTACCCTGCTTTTTTGTCATCACTCGCTACAAGCCGCGCTCGGAAAAGTCATTAGCATTTTTGTACATTTTATACAGCTGATTCCACATCACAACAAACTTTTGTGATTTTTTTTTCACTTTTGCAGCCGCGGCGTAAGACAATTTCGGCCCTTTCGAGTGCGTGCATAAACATATCGCCTCGAATTGCTTCGCGTACTTCTCACTCATTTTTGTTTGGTTGCGTTTACGGGAAAGTTTCGAACGACATTCACCAGAGTTAGCGCTGGTGTCGTAGTCCTTAAGTGGGACTATTATGCAGCAAAAAGCAGAACGAAATATATCTTGAAGTGACAAGAAAAAACCCGGTTCTTTTCTTCTGACACAGACTGTATTTGTGGTCTTGTTGATTGTCGCGAAGTGCTTGAAGAGATTGACTTCAATGCTCCTCACAAAGCTTTACGATTTTACTACCAATTTAATGTAGAAAACGGACAAACCAAACTACTATAACCTTGCCCCTATTACGAGGGCTCTTACTGAGTTAAATAGTTTCCACAGACTACTCGTCCTTTCTTATTCGAGAATTGCGTCCCAGCACCCATAATAGCTCTCCTTTTTTCTAGCATGTAAGAATTAATTTTATGCAAATATATGGATCTAATCTGGAATCATCTTGTATTCATAGACTTAAATAGCTATGGTTTACTGATGGGTCCAAATTGGAAAATGATAGAACAGGGGCAGGAATCAATGGGCCTAAATTCAAAAAATCGATTCCGAAGGTACTCTACCCAACAATATTCCAGGCAGAAATACATGCCATTGAAATATGTGTGAGAGAATGCCTTAGCAGGAAAATGAGAGGTACTCACATCTACATACTTTCAGATAGCCAAGCGGCTCTAAAAGCCCTTCTATCAACAACTATCACCTCTTAATTGGTAAATGATTGCCTAAACCTTCACAACACGTTAAGAAACCTCAACATAGTAACACTAGGCTGGATTCCGGGACATGAAGGACATGAGGGAAATGAAATGGCTGATGACCTAGCAAAACAAGGAGCATGCATATGCAACTTACTGGTCCTGAGCCTTTCTATGGACTCACAAAAAGCCACATTAATGAATTCCTTAGGAAATGGGAAAAAAGGAAATTTGCTGCACACTGGCTAAACTGTGCCGGTCAGCGTCAAGCCAAACTATTTCTAAGTCCCAACAAAGGAATATCTGACAAACTTCTCTCACTAAACAGAGTAGATCTGCGTCTTTTAACAGGATATATTACAGGTCACTGCAGCCTGAGGTATCATCTAAATAATATTGGTCTATCTGAGACCAATGTCTGCCGCTTTTGCGAAATGGACATAGAAAGCTCAAAATGTCTTGCGTTGGGCAGACAGAGACTTCACCACCTCAGTGGTATCGTAGTATCTCCATGCAATCTTTGGAACAACAAACCTAAATTGTGCTAAAATTTTTAAAAAGCCTAAAACTCTAGGGCCTTTCACAATAGATCAGCTGTGGTCGCAGTGGGTAATGGCCTTCTAATAATAATAGACTTAAATAAAATGAAAATGGAAAATGAAGTGAAAACGAAATATTCCTTTTTTTATAATTTATTCAATAGGTTTCACAGCAGTGCTTTTGTCTGAATCCAGTTTGGATTTCCAAGCGGAGTTTCCTTTTGCTAAGATACTGTTGCGATTGCTCTTGTACAAGGTGGCACAGAATACTTACGCTATCGGAAGATTTTTAAAATTTTTAAACAGCGTCGTACTCAATCATATTTGACACTTGTAAATTAGAGGCTAAAGTATACAAACAGACAAGCATATGGATCGCCTTAAGGTGAAAATAAAAAATTTCATCATTCACAATCAGTTTTTTTACAAAAAAGTTATTCAAAAACAAATTTGGATGATTAATTTTGTGTGCATTTCGATGTTTCCCTACAATTTTGGATCGGATTGTGCTAGTGCGAACAGTACGCTCATCTTGAGTGATGCATATTTTTGCTAAATAGGGCTCTGATCTAGTATCACTATAGACCAAAATGGTCTCCCCCACGCAGCCAGCCAGTATAAGCTAACCTAACCTATGCTAGTTTTCATGAGAAGCTCTATTTTTTGACTGAAATGCACTCGTGGGTGCGCCATTGCTTGTTGAGTAGTCATCAATGAACACGACCGCAGCTGTCAAAGCAATTGCAGGTATATTGACAAACTCTCACTGCGTTCGACAATGCCGGAACAGGATGAATGCGCCAGGAACTAAGAAACAAGCCACTATTTACTGGGTTCCAGGACACAAGAGAGTTAAAGGAAACGGCCAGTATATAACCCCGCTCTGCAAACAGCGACTGGATATAGATGCAGGAACGATTAAGAAAGCGAACTCAAGATCGGAAAGAACAAGCTCATGCAGGATCACGTAAATCAGCCTACGCAGGCACATTGTCAGGTCCACAATCTACAGTTTATCTCTACGCGGGAAAGAGTGGACACTTGTAGAAGGGATACTGACATGATTCTGGCTTACTCCATCGTACGCGGCCAAACTGAATCTAGGCAGAACCATACATGCGGAATATGTAACGAATGCAACGCGAGAGGAACTCTGGAATACCTATGCTGCCACTGCCTTGTAGTTAGCAAAACACGATTAAACCTTTGAGGTTCGGCATCATTTCCAACCTTAGAAAGTGGAGCAGATTAAAAACATAGCACCCTACTTAAAATTTCCAAGCTGTGCATTTAAAAAAATATATAAAATAAACTCTACATACCAACACTTGCTATCACAATCGATCAATTTCTGGTCTATGTCTAGAGGTTCAACCAGGCCCAACTCAACCTAAGGGCTATAATTTTAGCGAACGACTCAGTTTAATGGAACTCTCTGAATTGTTGAAAATAGATGAACCCGTTGTAAATTGGTCTTCTTTTCATACAGCTGGGCACCTTTGTATATTTTTCTCTAAAACTACTTACATATTAACGATACGAGCGTCACCAAATATGCATGCAGAGGCACTCCGCAAGGTGGGGTACTATCGCCGCTATTATAGTTACTTGTAGCAAATGAAATACTTAAGAAACTTGACGGAGGGGCACCAAAACTAGTGGCATATGCCTATGACATAGCTATAGTAGTTACGGGAAAGTACCTGGATACCATCAGTAATGTGATGAACAACAGTCTCAAAACGATACACCAATGGGCATCTCGCGCAGGGCTAGGAATAAACGCGGGAAAAACGGACATGGTACTTTTTACCAGTAAGTACAAAGTTCCGGCGTGGAACCTCCCGAAGCTAGACAACAACGAACTACTTCTCAAAGATTATGCGAGGTACCTCGGAGTAATACTGGACAGCAAATTGCTGTGGAAGCACAATGTTGAGGAGAGGGTGAAACAGGCCAGTAACGCGTTGTACGCATGTAAAAGAATGCTGGGCGTTACTTGGGGTCTATCACCCTCTCTGATGCATTGGTGCTACACGGCAGTAGTTAGACCGATATTGCTGTACGGGACCTTGGTATGGTGGACTGCGACAAGAAAACTGACATACTTAATGCCACTGGAAAGGATTCAACGACTCGCTGGTCTGTGCATAACAGACGGCGCTGGAAATGATACTCAGCATGCCTTCTATTGACCTTATGGCGGAAAACCTGGTACCGAAATCGGCGCGGAGGCTAGTGGCTGCGGGGGTATTCACCGGCAGAAACTTCGGTCACAGCTCAATAGGAAAGTGGAGCTCAGGTTGCACAGACAACATGACTCCGTACTTTAATTGGGAGAAGAGGTTTCACACTACAATTGAAGAGGAGGGATGGCACAAAGGCAAGAAGCCTGGCTATAGAACTTTTCATATCTACGCAAACAGCTCTAAAACTTTAGACGGAGTGGGAGCGGGGGACGCCAGATCACAGCAGTATTTTCCAAGCGGAAGTTTTTGCTGTGGGGAAAGCCGCGGAGCTCGCCTACACAAGAACAAGAAAGAACTCAATAATTAATATATACGTGGACAGTCAAGCATGAATAAAGGCAATAAGCTCATATTGTATTAAGTCCAAAAATGTTCAACGGAGCAGGGAGGCCATAGAAAGGCTAGCCGCAAACAGTAGGTTGCATTTCTATTGGGTACCTGATCACAAAGACATTATGGGGAACGATATAGTAGATGAGATAGCAAAAAGTGCTGTTAGACTGGACGACTACATGAAAAAACTAATGGAAGCTAAATGGACTAATTTAACCACATGCAAAACAGCAAAAGTCATGTGCAGAACTAACGACAAAAAAACTTACTCAATTCGTACTTACGATCTCGCGAAAGGTCTGCAGAACTATCATAGGTATGCCAACAGGTCATAATCTATTGGCTGCACATGCGTACAAGATAGGGATTGCTAACACGGACAAATGCAGGAAATGCAGAGAGGATGTTGAGGAAACTTTAGAACATCTTCTGTTTATCCGGCATTATTAAAAACGCGTCAAAAATGCCTGGGAGCCCCATTGTTTGAGGGTCTGGAGGACGTCTCAAAAGCGGATCTCCCAGCTTTGCTTTAATTCGCCAAAAGCGGTGACATCCTACATGATGTCTACTTTAGGTATTCATAGAGGTCGGTCTCCATCTGGTATTGCTAGGGACCAAAAGGTCTATGCGTGGCTTATTGCCAACCAGGCTAACCTAACTTAACCTACTTACATATATATCTTATTCTACTGTTACCTCGCCATTATATAGATATATATTAGGACTTTTATTCATGATTTTGGTTTGACATTTTGTGGTCATTAGGTCTTGAAGAAAAGGATATGCAAGTGACACAAAAATTATATTGGAATCAAGCTGCACACATTGTTGTTGACTATGAAAAACGAATGCACCCATTTATTTATTTATTCAATTAATAGTCAAAAAATACAGTATTTCTTACAGACTATGAAAACAGATTAATGCTAAATAATTTAATCAAAGTAAAATTAAACTTATAATTAAGTAGTTTCAATTGTAATGAGTGAAAGAAAGAGATTATATTCCTTATAACTTACAGAGGAAGAATATTAGATAATACTAAGAATGTAGTTCTATTCTCGGATAGCCAAGCGGCCATTAAATCAATGAATCCGGCTATACTAAGATCGAAGGTTGCACAGGAATGCCGAGCAGCCCTAAATGATATTAGCGTCGTATTGAAGGGCAGCCTTATTTGGGTTCCGGGATACAAAGATATTGAGGGAAACTGTAAAGCTGATGAGCTAGCCAGAAAAGGTACTGCTCTTCAACTGTTCCGTGATAAAAGTATCATTGGAATACCTTTGACCACGAGTAAACTAATAATAAAAAACAACATTACCCAAGAGGCCAATGGGTCATGGAAAGATGAAGATGCATGCGTAACAGCTAGGGTACTATGGCCGCAAATAAACAAGAAAAGGGCAAAGGAATTGCTTAGCCTCTCAAGAGAAGATATCTCAAAGGTCGTGGCTTGTGTCACCGGCCACTGGCTATTCGGAGGGCATTCCTTCAGACTAGGAGTATTTTTCCATGAATATTGTAGAAGCAGTAGAGATGAGGAGGAGGAAGAAAGAGTAGATCACTTCCTTTGCAATTGTCTAGCCTTAGCTAAAACCAGAGCAGGTTGTCAGGTAAACACTTTTTCAATTCTCTTACAGAACTATCTGGCGCGGCAATTAGACCAATCCTGCGCTTCATAAGAGCCTCAAAATGGTTTGATGAAAGTAAATAAACAAGGTTCTCGTATCGCACAGTGGTATCACAACGGACCTGTGAGGTCTAAGTGAGTTGGTCATACGGACCGACTACCAACATAATCTAACCTAACCTAAAGAATTTAGTTCAACTATTCATTTTGTACCAATTTTAAGTGGTTCTTTGTTGAAGAATAATCCAGGCCAGTATGATTTGAAAGCGAATTAAATTCTCCTAGAGTTCTAGAAATCGGAGCATTGGAAGCACAATTTGTTCTTACTATCTCTAACCAGTGAAAATCATGATTCCTCAAACTTCGCTGAGGAATATTAAAATTGATTTTCTCGAGCAGCAATGGGGAGTAAATGACCCCATTTATCAAATCGAAAAGGAAAGTAATGGAAGGAATAGTCCTTCTAATATCTAGAGATTTTAGATTAATGAGCAAGCACTGACTTTTATGGGATGAAATTGGATCAGTGAAATTTAAAGAACGCAAAGCATAATATGATAAGCGTAAAATGGTATCCAAATGAAGACGGCGTATTCCAACATCACACGCGCCAGAGACGTATATAACAACTTTAGTGTATATGGATCAACAAAGTCTGAACTAAAACGTCGAATAAACGAAAGTACGGAATAAAACTTTGAAATGGTGTAATTTAAATGTCTTTGAAAAGCGAATTTAGAATCAAATATCACACCAAAAGCAATAATTTCACTTCGATTGGATAAAGTGGAACCACAAATGTGGTAGGAAGTGGGTATAAGAGAATCAGATTCAGAATAAAAGACATAAAAAACACTTGTTTATATTTAAATCTAACTTATTTCTTTTACACCAAGCAACAACCTTATCTAAATCAGATTGAAGGTTTAAAGAGTCCACTGTACTTGCGATCGCCGAGTATATATTTAAATCAGCGGCATACAAGTGAAAATTTGAGTTATTAAAACAACTGAAAATGGTATTAGCAAAAATTATAAAAAGTAGTACATTTCCCTGAGATACACCAAAGGTATAAGACAAGAATGTATTTTTCCTCCATTTCTATTTACATTATTAAAGTTAATGGCGTATTTATAAACAACATAAGATACGTCAATATGAGACACCACGGATGGAATCCAAGGACTGGTCGATAGTGTGACAAAACAAAGCTAAACGTAGGATTTTAATATCAATGTTAATAAGCAAAGTGCATGTAAATCAGTCGTAGGAATGCCTACAATAATCTCACACTAACAAGTGTCAGCGACACTGAAAGGGTAGTATGAAAGAGACCGCGAGAGTGTACGTACGTATACGGACAGGAACCGCATCACTTCATATTCGTTTTTTATTAAATTCACTAAAATCCATTGTAACAATATTCATATTCATTCTCTTTAAATACTTTTATTAAATATAGCCACTGGTGTTCTGGCGTTTACACAAGTAATAGCACGCCGAGCGAACAGGTTAATAAACTTAAGGGGGGAGCCTGGTTTATGAGGTCTAAAAATTGCATCCCTTTGCGATTTTTTTTTAACCCTTTGCACTCGGAGACCATTTTCATATTTCCTTGCAACAACTCGATAATGATATATATATTTTATTATTAAAAATGTTGTTGTTGTTGTTATCATCAAATGCGTTTTTAGTTAAAAAAATAAAACATTAAAATATATAATTTTTGCATGAATTTATTGAGAAAATTTATAAAATTTCACATCTTATAGTTTTACCTATAGAGTCTGCATTTCGAATTACCGAAATAAATGCTCATGCCAGCAGTGCTGGCATTCCGAGTTGCCGGAATAAAACTTCATGCCAGCAGTGCTGGCATTCCGAGTGCAAAGGGTTAAGGAAAAAATTAAGTTGGCACTGCAAAGTTTTTTCTATCTTTTAATGAACATTTAAAAAGTATAAAAAAATTTTGTACTGGTTAAAATAAGTTGGAAAAAATGTTTAACATAGAAATTAGTAGAGCGCTACAACGCTGGAGTTTCCTACTGGCGTACAAGATACCGCTCGTAATTATTATCTAAAGCAAAAAATTCAAATGGATTTCTAATTATTATGATTTTTTATTCTAGATGAACTAAGAAAACTGAAAGAAATTCCAAAATTTCAACTTTTTGGAGGTTTTAAAGAAAAAAATGCCTTTCTATAAAAAAAAAATTCACTTCAACTTGGTATAAAAATCTTGAAAAATTTTGTTTAACCTATTTTGTTAGTTCAAATAGAAGAGAATTTAATACTGAAGGGAACAAGCTGTGATTAATTTCAAAAGGTTCATTAGTTTTTTTTCATTCATGTACGCCAATTCAAAGAAATCATAAAAATGAAAAGTCGAGAAAAGAAGATAAAGTTTGTACTATAGCTGTCCGGTCACAGCGTAACTACCTACGGAAATATTGAGAATTAGGCTCTGTAACTTTGTGTGAATATTCTGAAATATATTAGGAATCGCTTAAAACGAAAAAAAAAAAATTGATTTTTTTGACCTTATAAACCAGGCTCCCCCCTTAAGTACCTTGTTCGCTTTATCAATGATAAATGCGATGATCCAATGGAAATTGAATGCCGCATAGAAATGGCTAGAGCTGTTTTTTATAAATACAGCAGTGTTCTAGTTTGAGAACCATGATTTTAATTTAAATCTCAAAAAAAGTTTGTGAGATGTTATATTTTGTTGATTTTTTTAGTTTTGCATGGAAACTTGGAATATGAAAGTTTCTGATATGAGTCGCATAGAAGCAATCGGAATGTGGCTGCTAAGAAGACTACTTAAAATTCCATGTACCGGCCATGTCTCCAACTCTGCAGTACTTCGAAGAGTAAAAATCGATGCAGAGCATCTGAAGTCCATTAAACGCAGAAAAACAGCCTACCTGGGTCATATATATGCCAGAATTATAAGTATCATCTCCTGCAACTTATACTGCAGACTGAATTAAGATGAGGCATCGAAAGAGAAAAATTATCCTCGGTGCAAAACATACTTATGTTGCTCGGAGTCCAAAACATTGGTCATTTTTGGAGTTAGCCCGAAACAGAGGTATTTGTTTATCAAATATTGCATTGTGAAATTTGTTATAAGCATATTCTTAATCGTTTATTTCACTTATTTTCATTTTGATTTTATTTTTATGAATTTTGTATATGAATGATCTTATGAATGATCACCAACATTTGGTAAATAATTGCAAATAAAAAAGAAGATATACATAAAGGGTTTTCCAATAACAGGTGTTATTTTGAATAGCCCACTGTTTCGGCAGATGTCATTTTTTGATATTTGACAAGTAGAAACTACGCCATTAATAAAAATGGAACGATACTCGCTTAAACAACGCATTGAAATTATTAAAACTCACTATAAAAATGGTGAAAATTTGGCAGCGACGGTTCGTAAAACTCGAACATTTTTGGGTCATTGTGAAGCACCTTGTCGGACCGCAACACAGAAATTGGTGAAAAAATTCGAGCTTTTGGGACAAGTTAGTGATGTGAAGAATAAAACCCGTGCACGCCGCTCAAGAACAGCCGAAAATAGCCGTCGCATTGTAGCCGAAAGTGTTGAAGAAAACCAAGGTTTGTCCATTCCTCGTCATTCTTTGTAATTAGGCATTCCACAAATGTCATTACACCGTATTTTGCATAGAGATTTGGTTTTTAAGGCTTATAAAGTCCAGCTAAACCAAGAACTCAAGCCGGCCGATCATCAACAACGTCGTGCCTTTACTGATTGGGTCGTTGAAATGCATGACAATGATCCGGAATTCCATCGAAAAATCATCTTGAGTGATGAGGCCCATTTCCACCTCGTTGGCTTCGTCAGCAAGCACAGTTGTCGGATCTGAGGCTCAGAAATTCGAAGAGTTATTGTTGAAAAGCCTCTCTAGCCTCAACATGTGACTGTTTGGTGCAGTTTATGGTCCGGCAGGGTCATTCAACCTTATTTTTTCGAAAATGAAGCTGGATCAACAGTTACGTTGCATGTATTGCGCTATCGAGAGATGATTAACGATTTTTTATGGCCATTGATCTGGACAACGTTTATTTTCTACAAGGCGTAGGCTACGCGCTACGTGCAACACAAGCAACGAAACCATTGATATTTTACGGAAGTAACATCTCTCATTGGAAAACCCTTTATATATAAGGGTGGCGCAAAATTAATCGGGTGGCGCAAAATTAACCATTCAACTTTTTACTAAAAAAAAAAAATATTTTGAATGACGGAAATCTTAATTTTGACCCTTACGTGCTCCATTGCTTGTCTGTTTGTATGCTGCAGCTGTTTAGCTCACAAGTGTCAAATATGATTGCCGTAGGACGATATTTGCAAATATTATAAATCTTTCCATAATTGACAACAACAACAATATCGGAAATTGCTTGACTAAAAAGCGCGCGTTACACATTCTTGTTTGTCTAAATTTTTTTGCTGGAATGTTGGCACAACTGTCCTCCATAGTGTCACAGAGTTTGAGCGTCATCTGTCAATTAGCTTGTTTTTGACATTTAATTATATCAGTCAGCCGCAGGTGTGCTCTGCGATTTTCACTATGGAGAAAAATATCGAACAAAGAATTTGGCTTACATTTTGGATGTTTGAACGAGATTTCGTGTGCCGAATCGTTGAAATGTTGCAGATAGTCTATGGCGAGTGTGCTTTATCAACACAACACGGATCAACGAGTGGCATAAGGCTGTTGCAGAGGGGAGAGAAGTCGTGGAAGATTTGCCCGGATCTGGTGGCCCATCAACGCCTTCAATGTCTTCAAAAGATGAAAACTTCGGCAAAGTCAAGGAAATGGTGCTGGAAAACCATCACTTAAATTTGAGGGAGGTAGCTCGTACCTTAGCGTATCTCACGAATCAATTCGCAATATTCTACACCATCAATTGGGCTCGACTCGTTCCAAGAGAAAAATTTCGAAAAATTTATCAGAAGAAGGTGGCTGAAGACATGTTTGAGGATGTGAATTTGTCCCCGACGTTTATCCAGCGCATCGTAACGGGTGATGAGATGTGAGTCCATGAGTTTGACGTGTAAACCAGTCAACAGGCGGCTGAATGGCGCTATGCACATGAGCCGAAACCCAACAAACCACGTCAAAGTCGGTGAAAAGTGAAACTTATGCTACTCGTTTTCTTTGATTATCATGGAGTGGTGCACTCGGAATTCATTCCAAATGGTTCTAGTTTAAATAAAGAATATTATTTGGAAGTTATGCGATGTTTGAGGGAGAATGTGCCTAGGAAAGGATAGAATTTGTGGAAGAAAACTCATGAATATTGCACCATGATAACTGAAGTGAACACTTTTTTGACCAAAAACTAGACATATCACCGTAATCATCGAACAACCACCGTATTCACTGGTTTAGCCCCCGTGACTTTTTCCTTTACCCAAAACTTAAATTGCCACTCCGCGGACGCCGCTTGAGTTGATAGAGGCCATTAAGGAGAATCCGTCGAAGAAGTTGAAGAAAATCTCTTCAAAAGATGCTTTGTTGGCTGGAATAATCGTTGGCATATTTATATTACTTCGAATGGAGCCTATTTTGAAGGCGACAAAATAAATCTTGATGATTAAACATTTATTTTGGCGTTTGATTGAACTATTCCCGGTACTTTTTTGACTGAATGTATAATTGGCGCTTACACCATTTTATTAGGTGCTTAGCCGAGTTCCTGCTCCTATTGGCAGAAATGCACTCAGAGGTTTGCCGTTGACTGCCGAGGGGTGATCGCTGTTGGAAACAATTTTCTAGTATTTGATGCTTCACGCACAGAGATTTGAATCTGTGCACTTCTGAACCCATTCGGCTGCAACGAGGGCGGCACCATTATAAGAAATTAAATTGCCAATTAATTAAAACGCGCTTGAATTTCAATTTTATTGTTATTACATATTTTATTGGTTTCATAGACTTAATCAGTACAATTCGTATAAAAAAGACTAAAGCTAAAAATTATAATTTAAACAATGCATTCATTAAATATATTAGTTAGATTTTTCTTTCGTTTACTTCTTTTTTTAGCAATTCAACTAAGCAACTTCGTAAACATTCAAATGGATCCATTTAAGTTATTGCCGCGTTGTATAGCCTTCGATTTCTTTTAATTGCGATTTTTGCTCTACTTCTACCACCATTTCTTCACCCGATTACTTTTAGTGCACAAAGTGCATTTTGTTTTTGTAATTTTTGCTTTAACTTTACTAGATAAAATCATATTGAGCGTAAAATAAAAAAATATAACTACTTAAAAAGCACCTTACTTGTGTGAGTGAGTGTGTGTGTGGGCGTTTGCGTTTAAAATAAAAAATAAAAAAAATATTTCCATATAGAAAAAAATGTCTTGCCGTCATTAAAAAGTAGCATACAAATATTTAAATAAATAAATAGTTAAATAAATTACTTTTATAGGCTCTAAAGAG
This sequence comes from Anastrepha obliqua, assembly GCF_027943255.1. Classification (NCBI taxonomy): domain Eukaryota; kingdom Metazoa; phylum Arthropoda; class Insecta; order Diptera; family Tephritidae; genus Anastrepha; species Anastrepha obliqua. The sequence goes on along the minus strand of NC_072892.1, from coordinate 137,335,644 downwards.
AAATGCATATTTTTACTTAGCGCAAATGCTTACATATACATCCATATGTATGTATTGGTAGACTGCAGTTTAAGATGCCGATTGTGTGTAATGGAAAACCGCCTTCGTATTTTGATACAAAATTACTTAGGAAACTTTCCACTTGCTGGGATTTTATTGCTTTTGCAGTTCTTGCTTGCCTTCTTTTATTTTTATTTACTTTATGTCATTGTTGCCTGAGCATTTGTGTGTGTGTGTGTGTGTGTGTGTGTGTGTGTGGGTGGGTGGGTGGGTGGGTGTGCGAGTACAACTCGCATGTGTTAGTGTAGTAGCGGTTTTGAAGTCTTACAACACGAAGTGCCATAAATATGAAGAAATTGCAGGCTTACTTGCTAACGGTCGAGTGCAATAGGATATTTTCTTTTTTATTTATTTTAATTTATTTAAAATTTTTTATGCAATATTTATTGCTCGTAAATATTTTTAGCTGCACTATTGTGCGCATTATTACCTTAACTAGTTAGCATTTAACTACAAAAAAAAATATTCGCTTCTGCTTTATGTCTGTCTGATAAACATAAAATTCAGTTTTAGTGATTTTCCGTATGCTCACAATGCGCAGTCCTAAACAGTAATTTTAGCTTAAAACGTTAGCCAACTGCATGCCATTCTCACTAAGTGGGTGTATATGTGTGTGTGTGTATGCATATATCTGCATATCTGCATGTATAGTCTTCAGTCAAACGGTTCATTAGAGTTTCGAGTTTGATATTTCTGCTAAGAAAAAAAGTCGCTAGTTGATTGCTGGGCAGCTGGTTTGCTTTCGGCCGACCGAAATCACCGTTAGAAGCGCGCATACGCTGGCTTTTTACTACAGTCGAATAATTCACACCCTCCTTCATTATAAAACTACTTAAATTAATTTACATGTCTATATTTTCTAGGACCTAAGCAAAGTGCATACTAGCAGAGAAATATGCGTAAGATTGGTAAGTGGGAAATAATATTCTAATCAAAGGTTGACTTTTTTGCCATTTATGTACGTAGATAGATTATGTCGTTTAGTCGAAGTTAGGAAAGTCTTTTTTGTATAAAACTATTTTGCTTAGATTTAAGGTATAGCTACTACGCGATAATAAAAATATACGGCAAAGCATTGGCCTAATTCTCGTGTTTTTATTTTTTTTTGTTCCTTTCTCGCTTTTTTTCCTTGCCACAATATTATATCATAAATTTCGTTACGTATAAAAGTAAAAAAAGAAACCTATTATAAATAAGGACAACTAACTCCTAAGCCTCCAACATCTTGTCTGTGTATGCGTGTGTGTGTCTACATTTGAATTTGTGTGTATTTGTGGTTACTGTCAGAGTTCGTGTTCATGTTTGTGTGTCTGTATTTGTCTTTTCTGTTTTTTTTTCGCCTTCAGTGTTAATATTTTATATTATTTAGTTTAGTTTAGTTTAATATGTGGAATACTTTTAATTTTCTCCCACCAGCCAATTAACTACTCTCAATATTGCTGACCATAGCGTCCCGTCATGCCGCTGTCGTAGAGTTTACCCAGCGTGTCGCTGGCATTGCTGCTACCCGAGTGTGAAGCCACAGTGACGCCACCGCAGTGACCGACAGCCGCCTGGCCATAGGCCATGGGTTGAGCGCCATAGTTGACAGCGCCGGCCGCTGCAGAGTCGTGTTGGTATAGGTAGCGTTCCTTCTTCGAGCGTTTCTGCACAGTCTTCCAAATGATGTAGATGGTGAATTGGGCCAACAGGAAGAGCGCGCCGGCTACAATGAGACCTGTGAGGCGAAACGAGAAAGAAAGAAAGAGCAGGAAATGAGAGAGGAAGTTTTTAATGGATGAATTGATGTTGTTAATGAAAAGCAAAAAAAAAAAATAAGTAAAAAGTAGATAAATTTGATATATATTTATGTATGTGAGCTACAAAATTGCGCTTGCTTTAGCCCAGCTGCTTCAAATATGATAAAAATATTCTAAGGAAAGAAAACCATTTCATCGTAATCCTTTTTAAAAATTTTGGTAAAATGGTGAAACATTTTGTTCAATGCCTCGAGATGAGTTTAAAATCAAATGCAATAAGAAAACGGCAACATATTTGTGCAAGTAACTCTTCCCAATAGCTTGAAATTTGGCAACAGAGTAACTATAATATATTACTGAAAGCGTATATCGTGCGTACTATTTTTGTTGAAAAACATATTCTGAAGAAGGAAAGCATTTCCTCTTAAACCTTTTGGAAAATTTACGATAAAGTGATGAAATAAATTTGCAATGCCTCCAGCTGCGTTTAAAATCAGAAACGTTAAGGCATGACACTTGGAAACAACTATTGAAATTTGCCAACTATCTTTCCTGAACAAAATTCTAATGTACAATACTTAAAGGCGCAATATTAATCATCCAAATTTGTTTTTGAATAACTTTGCTAATTACTACATAAAAGAGAAAAGTTTTCAAGTGATGAAAATCTTTATTTTGATCTTTGGTGATTGACGTATGAAGCGATTTGTAAAAATTGTAACATCTCCGATAGGATGATTAATTCTACGCCACCTTGTATTAGGAATGACTAATTTTTTTTTGTTGTTTTGTTTTTATTGCATTCCAAAGCTGTGAGGGCCAAAAAACATCTTTGTACTGCCAGTAGAATATCTTTAACCGTCTTATCATGCATATATAACTTTGAATAAAAAAAAGAGCTCTTAGTTAATAAAACCTAAAAGTTTCTAAATTTCGATACTCGGTGCAAAATATTAGCACTCAATGCTTGAAAACATGAAAGATGAAGCAGCATGAAAGCTCAAGAAACATAGAAGTTCAAAAAACAGGAAAGCTCACGACACATAAAAGCTCAAGAAACATAAAGCTCAAGAAACATGAAAGCTCTAGAAACATAAAAGCCCAAGGAGCATAAAAGCTCACGACATATGAAAGCTCACGACATATAAAAGCTAAACATAGAAGTTGAAAAAACATGAAAGCCCAAGAAACATGAAAGCTCAAAACACAAAATAGCTCAAGAAACATAAAAGCGCTCTGTCCGCCAGCTGCATTAAGCTAACGCACGTAAAAAATTTTATGGTTTTAAATTTAACAACCACAAACTCACACTACGCTTTGTGCGAAAGCCTTTCATGTGAAAGCGCAAAAGCTTTAACTGCGTACGCGTGAAAGCCCAAAACGCTCGGCTTGCCTGCGATGACAACACGTTTTTACACCTTTTTTTACTGAACTAAAATTTTTATGAGCTGTCTACAGAACGCATTGAAACACACCGCCTGCCATTTAAGTCTAATGTTTTTGCAAATTGTTTTTAAATATTTTTTTTTTAATATTTTCTAAACAAAAAAATTTTATAAATTTTTTGAAATATTAAAGGAATTATGGGCGTTTAATATTTTTAGAGTGACTCTTTTTGGTAGTTGTATTATCAAAATTAGGTAATTAAATTCGTATTTGCCTTTTCATGTGACTCACTTTGTGGTCCAATTTTTCCCAAAGTTGTTGAGGCATTGAATGAAAATATATTGCACTTTTTAAGCAGGCAATTTTGCCAGCTTAGGTGAAACCGCGCAAATGAGTTCTCCTTATGGCCTTACAGATTGTTTGGTATGACTAAACATTTAGGAAATATTTCTGCCATAGAGGAAGAGAAGATCTTTTCTTGGCATCATAATTATTTTCTCACACATTTTTGTAATAAGCTTTCACAATTCAATTGAGGCACAACAATCTTGCGGAGCTTTCACCCTTTACTTAACAACTTTTCTATGTTGCTCAAGCTGTTTTGCTTACGGCTTAACTTAATCATATTTTCATGCTTTCTGAAGCTTCTATCTCTCACAACTACGATTTCATGAGCTTTTAAGCGAGCGATCTGTTAAATTGAATATTACTTTTATTTTTCGGCAAACTTCTTAAATTTATCTGCTGCCATCTTGAAAAGCTTTTGTAAGACATTTTCTGGTTTCAAATCTCTTAGCAGTTGCTTGTATTAAAAATCTAAAATTTTCCATTATTCCTCTATTTTGTCTGCTATTTCTGCACCCACAGCCATATTTTGCACACTTTTACTGTAGTGCAAAAAAATGCAGAACAAACCAGCGTTAAACTGGGTCGCCCTCAATATGATGAGACAGCCGACAACTGAGTATGTCATTGAGGTACAGAATTGGCAAGCATCAACCTGACAATGGCAACCTCACATACACACTTACACACACACAAGCACGCACATAAAGTGAATGAAGCAAACCAGCCAACAATGACAGCAATGAATGACCAAAAGTTGCGTTTAGAAAGAGCAACAATAATAATAACAAAAAACGCTCGTTTCTTGGTATTGACTGCAACAATTGTTGCCAATGTTGCTATCCAGCTTTTCACTACTGCAGCTACTTTGGGTGCGTACAAAAAGCAACTCATGCAACTTGCGCTGTCAGTGACCAAAAACTAAACTAAAATGCACTTGCCACAAAAAGGTCAGAAATGCGTTGCGTCTACAAATTCCACTTCAAAATGGAACAGTTGTTTGACGCTGCTGTCGTTGCTCTTGTTGTTGGACGCTTTTAATAATAGCAGCCAAAACGGCACTAAGCTTGAGCGTTGAAAAACAAGCACAAACGCACTCAACCATCGCATTAACTCACACACACACACACACGCACATTGCAATGTGGCTAACGATGGCGCGTCACTGCACAGTGGAACGTTGAGTTGGTGCTGTGGATAGCCTAAGCGCACTTGTTCGTCGTCGCCTCTGGTTAATGCCAAATTCAATTGCCGCATGTGACATAAAAAAGTACAAAAGTACGCAATAGTAGCCGCACAAGAAAAGTGGTGAAAGTGGCTGCGACGGTGTGTCGAATGGCGGCCAAAAACAAAAACCCAAAAAACTAAAAAAAAGTAGTGGCGGTTGGGCGTAGGAAATTGGGAAGAAAAGCAGCAAGGCAGGCAAAGGCAGCCTGCACTTTTGACAGTTCGAATCGGACACATAGACACATATCTAATTCCGTTGCAACGCACAAAAGTACTCACCAACTGACAGCGGCTCCTGTCAGTCGAGTCAATGAGTCAACGAGTCACTACGCGCTGGCAGCTGGCAATTGGAGCTCACCACTTGCGGCATAACGAATGGGCGTAAACTCTACTAAGTGATACAATTTTTCATTGTGTGAAGTGTGCGGGAATTTCTACTATTTTCTTCATTTTGCTGATTTTTCCATAACAAATTAAAGTGTTTTTGTGTTCACATTTTTCGACCTCAAAGTTGAGTTGCTGGTGCTTAATGCTTGACAGCCTCGTTTTGGTTTGAAAAATTAAAATATGAAGGCAAACAGTGAAAAGTAGTCAAATAAGAAATTGAATTTGTATGAAATTTAAAAAGTAATAAAACAGAAAAAGCGCTGCCTTCTACAAGTCGCTTCTTAGTCGCTTGTAATCGTTCACTTGCCGACGGGCTGTCATTCTTGTGCTGGCAATAAATTTCACTTATTTTGGCTGTCGCACTTGCATTTTGTGTGTCAGTGGCGCGCGCGCACGCGCTCTATTCTATGCTTGTGTTTGTGTGTAAGTGCGTGCTCGCAACCACCTAACGCCTGCTGCATGCCTCCTCTCCATCTACTTTTGCCTGTTGCTGCTCGCAACGCTTTCTGCATTCCGTTATGTTTGTTCTTTTTGGCCATCATTGCGCGCCTGTCCATTACCGGCTACGTTTGGTGGCGGCCAGCTGCATTGGCCGCGGTCGTGCCGCATGATTTAAACTTGCTTGCTTACAATTTATTTATTTGCTAACATTAATATTTTTAATTTCTCTTTTGCATGCACACAAATGTAAATATGTAAATATGTGGTTTGTGGCGCTCGGAGTTGAATGAATGAATGTTAAGCAGGTTGTCCCAGCACACCAGTGTGTGTGTGTGTCATGTGTAGCTTTCATCATAATTATTTTCCTTAATTTGTGTTTCTTTTTCTTTAACTCTGTTGTTTTGGGGCGCTTACCTCGTTCTAGCTTAGCTTTTATTTCTTATCTGCCGCACACGAAAGATTCTTTGATTTTTCTCTTAATATTTTTTCAAATTTTTTCATTCAGGAAATTTTTGTTTTCATTTTGCTTCGGTTTTAATTTGGATATTTGGATGTTGTATTTATTGTTTCAACAATTCAAATTTTTTTTTTGTGATCTCCCACACTCGAAAGATTCTATGATTTTTCTATAAATATTTTTAAATTACTTTTTCATTCAAAAAATTTTAGCTTTGTTTTTGCTTCAGTTTTAGTTAGGGTATTTGCTTGTTGCATTTAATGTTCAATTAATTCAAATTTGAGTAGCAAATGCATTAAGTGTGGTTTCTGCTCTCAAAATATTACTTTTCGACAGCCTTCTAGCGGCTTCTTTGTTAGACTGTGCGTTTGAGTGCAATGCAGCAATGACTTTTTTATATACATATATTCTGCTGGTTTTTATATAAAGAAAAATAAAAAGAGGGTCAATGCGCGTAAAAGTACTCTTTAAACTCGAGTGCGTGGGCATAGGAAACCAAAATTGTGCCTGATTGACTGAAAATCGGTTCAAAAGGGAAATGAGGATAGACAAAAGTCATCATAAAAGTCCCACATATGGAGAATTTCTGCTCATTTATTAAAATAAAAAAATTTCCAAAACATTGTTGCTTATCAGGCGCGCGCGGCAAAGTTGCTATATTTATGCACATCCAAACAGCCTGCAAGCTCTTGAAAAACAATCGTTCCAGCAATCCCTGTATTGCTCTGTTTCGCGCGAACGGATATCCTTTTTTTTATTGCAGATTGCCTTTTGGGCAGCGAATGCACTAAGTTGTGGTAAGCTCTATGCTCAAGTTACTCTACTGCTTTTTGTTGGAAATCTATCCTTTTTTGATTCTTGTCCCAAGCTCATGTCAGAGGTCTTCTGTTGGCTTCAAACCCGAATCCAGGCACGCGGAACATACTATAATTTAGTTGAGGGAAATGTGGATTATAGTGAACAAGCAAATGCAAAAAGTTTGCAACATGTTGTCAACATGAATAGAACAACATTTTTCCAAAGCTAAATGATAGTACTAATTCACAGCCGTGAAATGCAGTAGCATTTTTTCTGAATGGTACGATTTCCGTCATCTGCAAGTAATCGAACATACCTTTTGGCACAAAATTTCCCAGAGCTACCAGCCAGGACGCGTGTAAAAATTGTAAAATCGATGTGAAAAATATACCTATACGAATAAATTCGAGTAAAGCTATAAAACTTGTGGGCAGAATTTTGGTTGGCCACACTTACGACGGCCCATGATTCGTGGCATCGACTCGGAGCTATGTGAGGGCGCCAACTTTTTCATTGTGTCAGACTGAATTCAATATATAAATATGTAGTATATATACCTTTTGGGTGTTTGGCCGAGCTCCTCCTCCTATTTGTGGCGTGCGTCTTGATGTTGTTCCACAAATGGAGGGACCAACAGTTTCAAGCCGACTCCGAACGGCAGATTTTTTTTTATGAGGAACTTTTTCATGTCAGAAATACACTCGGAGTCTTGCCATTGCCTGCCGAGGGGCGACCGCTGTTAGGAAAAACTGTTTATTTTTTCTTAATTTTGATTTTTCACCGAGATTCGAACCGACGTTCTCTCTCTGAATTCCGAATGGTAATCATGCACCAACCCATTCGGCTACGGCGGTCGCCGTGAATTCAATAATAAGCCGTAAATATACTCTATTCGATAACTTTAAAGACTTTAATTCAGTCTTTTCACATGAAAGGTTAAAGGAAATTTATTTTCGTTTCTTAAAGAAGCTAATATTGAATTTTATAAAAAAGGGGACATATTAAATTATGCAAATTATAGAGAGATATCCCTTCCAAAAGTGAGTTACAAAATTTTATCGAACTGTATGAGAAGCTAAATGTGTATGCAGAAGAGATCGTGAGAGATTATCAATGCGGTTTTAGAATCGGACGCTCGATAACAGATGAATACTTTATCATGTCGCAGATATTCAAAAAATGTTATGAGTTCAACATTAATCTACACTGTCTCTTTATGGACTTTAAGCAAGGGTTTGATAAGCTCAACAGAAAATATATCGACCATCACCTAAAAGCACTGAGTATACCACAAAAATACATAAATTTGATCAATATGACTCTTATACTCGTACACGCAAACGCTAAAGTATAAATGAATGGCGAAATATCTGACGAATTCGAAATGAAAGCCGGCGTGAGGTAAGGTGACTCACTGTTAACGTTTGTGTTTAATTTGGCACTGCAATCAGTAATAAACGAAATAGATCAGGGTGGCACAATTTTTTTTTAAATCGACACAAATATGTGCATACGCTGACGAAATTGGCAGCAGAATCAGTAGCTATATTTTTGGGCTCATGCAAGAGTTTAAATACTTAGCATAAAAAAGGATCCGTGCTTATCAATGCAAAACCGTATTCAGGCAGCTAACAGAGCATACTTTGCCCATACCAAACTTTTGAAGTCATCAATTGATATGAAAGGAACACAAGCTTCACATGTACAAAATCATAAATAGACGGGTTCTCCCCACGGCTGTGGAACATGGGTTCTTAAGGTTAATGACGTGAGTTTACTGATGCGATTTGAAAGAAAAATTCTTAGAAAAATATTCGGTTCCATATGATTAGAAGACGGTACATGTCGTATACGGTATAACTTCGAACTTAGCGTTTTAATCGCGGGACGAAATGTAACACGGCTTATAAAGTCGCAGTGATTACGGTTGTATGGACACCTCCTAAGTATGAGCAGCGAAAGAGCGACCAAAAAAGTATTTGAAGCAAACCCTGCAGGAGCCAGAAGGAGAGGCGGCCAAGGCGACGATTGTTGCAAGACATAGAAGACGATATACGAAAGATGAGAAACTCACAACATAGAGCGAAAGTGGGCTGTCGAGAAGAATGCAGGCGTATTGTAGAGGAGGCAACGGTCCACCCCGGACTGCAATGCCCATATGATGATTAGTATTGAATTTTAGCATTCCCTTACGCAGCACCGATCTCACAGACGCTGGAATACCATAACGTATTGTGGATTTTCATAGCGCCATTTAAATAAAAATAAACAAAAATGTAGTCAATTTTATAAGAAAGAAAGACTTCTCTTGCTACCTCAAACAATGCTCTTCAAACACCTACAGTCGTTCGACGTCGGCATACATCTGTAGGTTGATATCATGAACGCTCACTACAAATTTGAGGAGAGACTCGGCTTAACATCGGAGGAGCAACTCGGCTGCACATCGAATATGGAACTAATATACCAATTATATTTCATATATAAATATATTTACTTATACAGATTACATTTTTATATAAAAGATAATTCAAACTCAAAAATAAATTGCTAAATTTTCCAACTTTGCGTTGGTAATTTTTTTCTTCTAAACTCCCGACCTTAGTAAAAGAATGTGAGAAAGCGTCGCGCTGACAGTTCACAGGCTCTGTCACAGGTGCTTAGCAAACACAACTAATTATCACCATTTCAGGCTGTTTATTAACCCATTAACCTCCTTCTAGTATACCCACTGTTTATTGGTGCACAAGGCGTTAAAAGCCACTAAGAAATTATTTCTTACACAAACTCAAAAAAAACAAAACAAAAAAAAAAAAACAAATTAAAAAATAAAACAAAAAAAAAATAAAATAAAATAAAAAAATAAACCTTTACTCTTTTGCTCAGCGTCTATGTAAGTATAAAAACTTGCTCCAAGTATTTAATACAGCACCAAAAGCACAATAAAAAAGGAATATTTATAGCCACAGGATCGGCACACTTTTAAAACAAGAAACAGTCAAAAGTGCACAAAAAACGTTAACCAAAAAAAATCAAATAAATAGAAAATCGGCAAAAGCGCTGAAATATTATATGCAACATAAACATTAGCAACAACAATTGTAACGGCGCAACATGCCTGCCAAAGCGAGCGCTTCCTCCCCAAGCGACACATAAAGCCTGCCAACAAAGGAATTTGTATTATAAAAATAACAACAAAATAAAATTAGAAAAAGTAAAACTATTTTTTGCCAAGCGCAAAAAATGCTCCATATCGGCAATCTGCCCGCGCACAACAACAATGTTACACACATGCAGTCACATTAGTAACATGCGCAACAGGTGGTGTGGTGTTGCATGCATTTTATACGGATTGCAATAGCAGATTTGCGCCTGCCTGCTTCTGTGAGCGGTTAGCAACATACAACAATATTGCACTACTAGTCCGCCTTCCGTTTGGGCTGCTGTCTGCTGTTTGCTGTCTGCTGACTGTGAGGCCGACAAACAACAACTCGCTAACTGACTAACTGGCTGACTGACGGAGTGTTTGCCTGCTTTGTGGGCAACTTTTGCGCTGCGCGCGACTCACGGCGCACGTTGTCACGACGCTTTGGCGTGCAAATTCTTGCCAATGGCTGGGGCACAACTTGAGAAGAACAACAACAAACGAGCACACAGGCAAATCAGCAGCGTTGGTGGAGTCAAATATTTAGTTTTTGTGGCGAAATATCAAATTAAAAAAACAAAAAACCAAGAACAACAGAGTAAAAAAAGCAAAACTTATGTGGCAAAGTTGAAGTGACGCGCATTGAACCACTGACCTGCTCGTGAGGAGGCATGCCGCCGCACTGATTTGTTGGCCGCATAGTGCACCCAATTCTGGCAAAACCAGCAACTGCCGTTGCTAATGAAGCGAGTTTTGAGTTCGATATTACAGCGAGACAACTTGCAATACTTACTTGCCACAACTATTACATGCTCCCATGCTGCATGCAACTGAGGTCATTCAACGCATACCTAGAAACCTATATTTGCAACATTGACCGGGAGTAGCGGTTATGGCAAAAACAAAAAAAATAAAAAAAAAACAGAATAACAACTCTACAAACCGCAATGAGCTGACGCAGCGTGCATGTGGCACAAACGAACAAATGAGTATGATTGCTTTATGCATGTGACTACCTTGCCGCAACTGCTTGCCGTACAATAAAACTCTAATAACTTAGACATAGTCGCGCGGCACCGCTAAGCTGTGATTGCCTGGCGTAATTGATTCATTATCGGTGCCGCAGCCGGGCACAGTCAAAGCGCAAAGCCGCTGTCGCTGCCTCTCTGCATTCGTGCGGCATGGCAAATGTGCCGAATGTTACGTGCGCGCGGCGAAATGCAAATATTCGGTGGCCAATTTATTGCTGCCACAAGTGCCACTGTGGCTTCGACATGCTTGCCGCTGCAATTTGCCACTGCTATTGCAGTTGGTGGCTGTCCGTTCATAATTCGTTGGCCCAACAATTGGCAATGCAAGTCGTTGGGCGCGCGTTGGGGTAGGACGCGCAGCGATGCGGTATTATTTGTGTTTGCGCTTGCAATTATGCAAATCTGCTTGCAAGTGTGCAGTAGCGCACGGCATCAAGTGAGCGCCAATCTATGAAAATATTCAAGGTTTTTTTCCTACTAATAATAAAATATGCGGCATGTAATAATGCAGCGATAAATAAATGTGCGGAAAAATTTTAAATTTAAATAAGCAACCGAAAATAAATTTCCACATACATTTTTTTGGTTGCTAACCCACCCTTCCCTATTCCCGCGTCATCTATTATACAAACTTATCGCTAGCGCATACTTACCATAGCCATTGAGGCAGGTGAGCGCATCTTCGCCAATGCCAGCGTAGACTTTGTGATCGGCGCCCAACGCATTGGCATCGTCTTGATTGAAGCCGAACTTATCGGTGATTTGAATCGATTGCACCAGCAGTATATTATCGTCGGCGGCGTTAGCGGGTTTGTTGTTTTTGTTGTCACTGCGATCGCTGTTGCTGGTGCCGCTGTTGCTCACATCGCGCTTCTGACGTTGCGCATGCGCCATGGTACTCAACAGGAATTCAGCTGCAAAGAAAACCGTAGAAAAAAGCAAATAAACCAAATGCAAATTAAATTTCGCCAATTGAAAAAAAAAACAATACATTGTAATAAATGAAAATTCGAAATTCAATTGAATTTCCCAAGTGGCAAGTGCATTGTAGCGCACACAAATTGAATCCGCCCATATTTGGCACACTACATCAATAATTCAGCGCGCATTCTTCAACTCACCGCCATCCGTTCCATTCACCACCGAGCGCCTTCTGCGTCCATACGAAATCAACGATTTGGCATCAGTGCCGCCCATAATAGCGTCCTCATTGTCACAGATGACTGGCTCACAGCGCGGTATACAGGGTGTGACAAGCGCGCGGAATTGCACCACCTCCGATGAGGGGAATTTGAAAGCATCGAATTGTGAGACGAGCACTTTGCGGTTGTGTGACAACTTCTGTATGGCGCCCATAATGTATTGATCTGTGGGACAGCCATTGGCATCGATCAGCGTAATCTCGGCATTGTCTGTGCCGTCCATGGCTACCAATTCGCGCACGAAAATCTCATAGGGACTGTTTTGTTCGACGATTTCGAAGCGTAGCGCCAACGGATCACCAACCTCGGCAATGCGTTTCATATCGCTGCCATCACGTGAGGTGATCTTCATGATTACATTCGGTGAGTCGATGATGATTTCTTCGCTCAATGATGATTCGATTTCGCCAGTGACACCCAAATCCACATCGTTCGAGACAGTCTTGTTGGTCAGATCATATTGACACGAAACGGCTAGACCCAAATCAGAGGAGGTGACAATCATGTCGTGGTGCTGGATAACGATGTCATTCATATAACGGCCATAGGCGCTCTGGCGTACGTTGCATTCCAAGTCATTGTAGCCCATGCGGAAATCGAATTCGAGTGAGTTGTTCACATTGACCGAGCAAGATTTGGGTGAGCCCTTGGCATAAACTTTGCCATCGAAGAGTTTCGAGGTGCGTATTTTGGTGATCATTTCGCCGGAGCGGCATTCAATGGAGACATTGTAGCAAGACGAGAGTTCATAGGTGGCAGCTTCGGGCACATCCAAGTAGGGATCGAGCACATCGGTAAGGGTGGCGCGGCTGTGATGCGAGAGACGGCAGACCATGTCGCCGGTATCGTTGTAATCGTACGAGTGGCATCTGAAAGAAAAACGCCGAATAAAGTGAATGCACAAAGTATAGGAGATTAGAGTTTCAACTGAAAGGGAGCGCGTAGAGATCAAACAAATTTTATTTGTTTTTAAGTTAAGTATGGAATGCTGAGAATAAACCAATCTGGTTACTAGGTAATTTGTTTTAGAGGATAATCAAGGTTTGTTGGCAAAAGCTACACAGGCTATTTCAAAAAGCGGTTGAGTAGGAACACTTTTGGTAGCTTGGTAACTGTGGTAAGAGAGGCACAAAACTCCAATGGATAGAAAAAGTTTTTTCAAATGGCGGTCGCTCCTCGGCAGGCTATGTCAAACCTCCGAGTGTATTTCTGCTATGAAAAAGCTTCTCATAAAACCCGCCTATACGTAAGAGAGGTTACAAGCCGTTGTATTAACAAATTAAGACCAGTTTTTCAGTGCTAGTTAAACTATGATTCCTCATTAAACTGAGTAAAGACGGCACATTTTGCAGAGCTTAAAACTCATTCTAAAAAATCCACCACTGGAAAACTGCTCCTTCGAAACTTTAAAATCCAATTCTTTTCATTGGGGGTAGAACTATTAGAAATAAATTTATTTTTTCAGCTTTTTGAAAGCTTCCCAAATGTTTAGTGACCTTAAAAGCGCAGGTCAGATAAAACTTTATACAGTGTGGGAAACACTATAACAAAAAAAAAAATATTTTTTGAACATTTTGAAGGCTTCCAAAAAGTTTAGTGATCTTAAAATCACAGGTCAAGCTAAACTTTTTTTAATAAAACAATAACAAATGACTAAATTTTTGGAATATTTCGAGTACTCGGCAGCCGAAGTTGTCGCACAAGTTGGTTTCTCACCATAGCAGATTGGCCAAATGAAGCTTTTATAAAGAGCTTTTGACATATTTTGTGCCATATCTTCTGAAAAGCTTTCGAGCTTTAGTTTCCAATTAGATCACATTCAATATATATCACTTTGAGGAGATACTTATATTTTTACATTAGAAAGATGCACAACAATTGCATATACGAAATTTTTGAATTAGAATTCTGAAAGCTTGGAGGTTTTCAAGCTTTTAGTCTGAAGGCTGTAGGAGGCTTTTGAAATCAAAATCTCGAATATTTAATAGACAGTCGTTACAAATATTTACCTGTACGGGGAGTTCAAGCACAAGTCACGGCACTCATCAATGCTGTTGATGTCCTGATACACAGAGTCCACAGTCTTCAGAATTTTACCAGAAATGCGCTTAAATTCACACAGCTTGCTTGGTTCCTCGGCGCAATTGTTCTCCAGATAATCGGCGCCATCATAGGGCTCCACGTTATTGGCACCAGTCAAGGTAATACGATCCATATCTGAGAGCTCACACAAACCAGAGTGGCGATAGAAGTTGGCGGATCTGCAGCAGCGAAACATGACGAAGCATAAAAGAAGAGAAAGTCAGTAAAAAGGAAATTAGTGGATGAAAGCAGCAGGTGATTGGAGTAAACTTTTTAATTTGACCCAAGTACTTTTCTGTAAAAATCACTTGAAAAGAGCATTTGAAGATACACAGAATTTAGTGCAGATAAATTAAGAATTTGATGGGAAAAAAGAAAAACTCCACACTCAAGTTGCAATAAGCAATCGAAAGGTAAACCTTAAGTTTCTTGTTACGCTTGCTGCTTTGCGTTGACCTCCTCCAGCATTAAAACTACTTATAACTCATTTGAGTGGTGTAAGCAAGCAATGCAATGCACTTGACACAATTATGCAGCAGCCACGAAACAAAATCTACATAAACACTTTAATCTTGCTTTAAATTCCAACCACCATCAGTGCATGCAGACACCACTTCTAAGCTGCGTCATTTCTCCCAGCAAAGGCCGCCCTTGCCGGCCTGCGGCGCACACGCGCGCACTCACCTGCACGTGAATTCGGTCTCGCCCAAGCACAATTCCAAGCAGTCACGGCGCGAGTAGACAGTCTGGCTTGATTTGACATGCTCCACTAGGCGATAACCTTGAACGCGATCGATGCACCAGGCCTTCGAACAAGGACGCACGCCCAAACAGGATTTTTGTGCGTAAATCGTGAAAACTGGAAACTGTGAACGCGAAAGTGAACCTGAAAGGAAAGGAGGCGAAATTAAAAACGAAAGAAAAATAAACAAATCAAAAAATAAAATTAAGAAAAAAACGCGCACAAATATGTGCCTAGCTATGTGTGTGTGTATCATATGTACGGTAAGCGAAAAATCGTGCGACACGCATGCACGCACTATAACGGTAACCAGCGTAGCTGTGCCACAAAAGCAGCAAAATCAACAAAATATGTTTACGCACACGCCCATTCGCTGCAAAGGAACAGGCGTTAAGAAATTGGCAGCGCGTAAATGTGAAACATTCGAACGGCTGCTGGACAAACTGGCACCTGCCAACAACTGCATGGGTGCCGCGACAAACTAGGCGCAAAAATTGTGCGTTAGGCCTATGGATCGAATGCGAGTCAAAAAAACAAAAAAACGAAAAAAAGTATGCGCTAAAAAGATCAACAAATGCGGCAGTTGAAAAAAAAACAAAGAAACAAACAGCGCAAAGAGTTTAGCTTGAAGGAGTTGGTGAGCAGCGAGTGGCGTGCAGGATGCTGGCGCAAAACCTGTTGCTTGCCGCACGTTAACTTATTGACTATTAAATGTTGCCTGCTACTTGTTGCATGCTGCACATTACCGCCGTCTTTGGTGCCCCTTTTCCATGGCTTGAAAAAGTGGCAGCACATAATTTTATGCGTAAAAAGTAGGTGTGTGCGCGCACGTTGAGCGCTTCGCCCATTACAAAACACAACCTATGCAATTTAGCACAATCAATTTGCTACAGTTTAGCGGATGGCGCATAGCGGACGCAAAATAAATGAAAAATGGGTAAAAATGCATTTATTTTTTCTTTTCTTGTTTTTTTACAACTTTGTTATGATTTTGCGAAACGAGTTCACCACAGGTGGCTTTTGTTTTTGCTAGTCTTTTATGTTTTTTTTTTGTTGTTGCTTGGCTGCGCTGAAATGTGATACTTTTGTTCATTCCATTGAGCTATCGATTGCACACGCGGGCGCTGCACACTTTACGCTACAGATAATACCAGTTTGACGGCCTACAATTTACCGCTGTACCGCTAAGCGCACACACATACACATCTATATAGTTGCATATATGCAATATCTCGTTAATATTATGACGTTGGCGACGCTGCGACGGATTGTGCCAGAGAATCCGCTTACCCACTTACCTGGCAATACATCAGCGGTGGTTTTGAATAATACGCAGAGACCGGTCTCGTAATTAACTGCACTGCATGATTCGTTCACCTGGCATGCCTCCAAGCAATCAGTCAGCATCAGTATGCCGGGCAGCGTGTCAAGTAATTTAGTTGGCGCCGAGAGAACGTAACTGCAAGAGAAGAAGTGAAGCAGGAGCAGGGTGAGAAAGAGTTAAAAAGAATGTCAAGTTGTTGGTTGGTAATAAAAGCGCACAATTGGCGTACGTCATAAAAATTGAATATATTAGAGCAGAGAAAAAAGTGCACTTCGCATTTATTGACACGAGTTTGCTACAAACATACATACATACAATTGTGTGACGTGAGCACAACACATTTCTAACGCTAAATTGGGTTATTATGCGTTATTATGCGCTATTATGCAATGGAAAGAATCTGCTATATTTCTGCTATGAAAATTGTGTTACCGTAGCGTAATGTTATTCGACTGTATAGAACACTGTATAGGTGCTGCTAATGCATATGTAGGTAATTCTGTTATATAAGGTGAAGTAAAAAGCTCGTATCGCTTATCGTCGGTTATCTTTAGTGACCTGGCTAATTTCGTAATCATTGGATGAACGGCAACCATGCGGAAAATCTTGGTTCACCATTTACCCCCATTGCAAAGACAGTGGGGACCTTTCGGGGAAGAAAACTGTTATGCACCGCATCTCTGAATGTCCCGACTTGATAGCTAGATGATTAAGGTGACTTGGTGTTCTTTTCTTCGTCAGCCTAGGTCAGTAAAACTTAAACCTCATCATTCTTCTCCATTACATCCACGCTCAACTGCGACGTGCATGTTATCAGAACGGAATCGTTGGCAAAATAGCTTTACTACTGCAGTCAATACCGTTATAGGGCCCTAGAGAGAATACCTTCTTTGTTATGTTTCTGCTTAGTCGTAGAGGTACTGACGAATATATAGAAAAGGAAAATTTTAATATGGAAATAAAAAAAAAATTATTAAAATTAAAAAAAAACTTTTTTTAATAAAAAAAAACAGTTTAAAAAAAAAGAAATTATTTAAAAAAATTTTTTTTAAGTTTGTTTTTGTTTGTTTTTTTTAATTAGAAATTTTATTAATTTTTTTTTATTAAAAATTTAATTATTTTATTTTATTAAAACTTTAATTAATTTTTTTTATTCAAAATTTAATGAATTTTTTTTTAATAAAAATTTAATTAATTTTTTTTATTAAAACTTTAATTACAATAATTTTTTTTATTCAAAATTAATATATTAATTTTTTTTTATTAAAAATTGAATTAAATTTTTCTTATTAAAACTTTAATTAATTTTTTTATTAAAAAAATAATCAATTTTTTTTATTAAAAATTTAATTAATTTTTTGTTTATTAAAAATTTAATTTTTTTTTTTCAATTTTTTTGTAAATAAAAAAAAAAGAATTTAATTAAAAATGTAACTAAATGTTTTTTAATTCAAATTAAAAAACAAAAATTATTTAATTTATTTAGTTTTTTAAATTATTTATAATAATTTAATTACTTTTTTCAATTTTTTTATTTTGAATTTACTTTTTTTCCTGAATTCGAACGCAGTATTACAGAAAAAGCGTCCCTAACAACAAAACTATAGAAGCGCCTGTCATCTTTAAATCCTCATACAATATAACCAGTTGCAATGCTATTTTTTTACTCTACTTTTTTAATGAAACCCCGTGCAGGGTTTCTCATCCCCCATCGGGCGCGTCCCCAGCTGGCGAATAGATGCAGGCGAGGTAGATATACAGTGTAGGTGGGGAATAAAATACCACCCGTGAAGCAAAATGGGGATTTGAATCCAAAAACGTCTGTCTCAGAGTGAGCTGCTTCTCGGTCGGCGGTGAATTCCATGTTTGGAACGGCTGTAAAAATACTGGGAAACTGCACCTGCCAGTAGGTAAAAAATGTAACTGTTTTACAAAATGAGAAGAACTAATGAAGCCTCGCATAATACAAATATTAACTCAACTCATAATCTTCTGGAACATGGAATAGCTAGACCCCATACTGACCATGTTTTAGATATAGCACACACCTCTGGGGATAACAGTGAGCAATTACGGCAGCCACAAATAGCTTAACAAGCATCTACTGCAGCAACCAATAGGGCTGTATCACCAAGACAACGCAACACATGGACACTAGAAATGAACGAATACTTATTGCGTACGTATTTACAAATCACAAAGTTAGAAACACATCGAACATTATGCAGAAAGCCCGTACTAGAAAATCCTCCGAACTTTTTGCTTCTTCTGATAATATTTCTGTTCTAAAGTGTCTTTTAGAAGAATGCGAAATTTAAGTAAAATTCGGGTTCCTAGTAAATTTGTCTTAAAAGCAGCAAGGGTATACTTAAGAAAGAATCTCGGGATCTCCGTGTATGAAACACCAAAATAAAGAAAAAGTTTTTTCTAAATAGTGAAAAAACCATTAGAGAGCTTCTGCCAACTAAGTTTGGTTGAGCTTCAACTTTAATTGCAGGAGTTGAAAATGATTTAGCATTGGCAGTTAAATTATATTATTTTTATTTATTTCCTGGCAGTGAAATTTAGAAAATATGCTGTACCACATTAAGTACGATTAGGGGTTAGCAAGTGTCTATTATGAAACACACTCAGGCTCATAGCCTATTGGGATACCGCAAGAAGAACTTGTCCTGATTACTCCAAAATCACTGCAAATTTTTCTAGAATTTTAGAAGATCCCTGAGTTCATTAAGCAAGTGGTTACGAATCTGGTATAGAAGATGAAGGATCCTCTCTTCCTTTTCTTCATTTAAGCAGCTTCTGCAGAAACGCAGCTAGCCCCTTATACTGCCTAGCTAGTGTGTTTGGCGATCAGATAAGGATTTGTTATAATAGAAATCAGTTTGCGAAAGCTATGCTGTGCGTTTAGCATTGAGAGTCGACTAAAATTGTCGGGCGATTCTGCAGATGGGTTCGTTGCTTCATTTTTCATTTGTCTCTTCTACTAAATTTTTTAAAATTTCTGAAAAATAAGTAGCTTAGATGTTTATAGGGCTATGACAGTATGATTTTCGATATTCTTGTTAGAAAGTGCGGTGCCGAGTCTCGTTAGCTTGTCGGCCGAATGGCTGTACAGTGTAATATACGTCAATTTTTTCAGTGGCTTCATTAGTGGTTTTTTTCTTTATTTTTTTTTAATATCTTCAAAATCGGTGTTCCAAATTTTTTGGCAGATGTTTACATGGAAAACAAACGCTTGTAGATAGATTCTTATCAGCTGGATCTGATAAAAGTTTGCTCAAATTTCTCGGTATTGTAGCCGAAAAACAAAAAGGGTACTACAATACTCGCATTTATTCTATTTGCAGCTATGCCTCTTATAAGTCAGCTTCAAAAACTCGATTTGTTTTTTACTGCAATTGATAGATATATTATAGGAGAGTATGCCCTCAAAATTTCATGCCCTCGTCAGACGAGCTCGAGTCGGGCCGCTCACTCCATACGGCTAGAGCAAATAGCAAGCCTCTTTTGTGCCATTGTACATTTTTTTGTCATCGAAGGTCTTCGTATAAAATGACAAATTTTCGTGTGTGAGTGCGTATGTGTGTGTATGTGTGTAAGTGTGTAATTTAGAAAGTGTGTAAGTGAACAGAGTTCGACTTCGACAAAGCCGAGTTTCGTCAGTTTAGCTCAAATCAGCTGAGTAACATTCTGTAGCTGTGAGTATACTGTCTACCTTCTGAAAACTTTCAAACATGTTTTCTCAAAACCATGTTTTTGAAAATGGCGTGTAAGATAAAAAAAAAACGACGAAAGTTATCGTTTCAAACCGATAATCTATATAAAGATAATTAAAATGCGCACTAATTAACTAACAAAATATAAAAAAAAAATCATTTTTAATGTTATTTAACACCTTTTTTGAAAAAAATAGCGAAAAAAGTACTTTTTTCAATAATTAATTGTGTGTTCTTTTTTTCATATTTTTTTACAAGAGTAATCTATTATATGCGGGAAAGCCTTCTGAACAAGACAATATTTTTCTTTTGTGTTTCAGGTAAAAACTTATACGCCGTTTTACTAGCGCGCAATGAGAAGCTGTGCGAGATCCCTCATATGTCCGCCATTTCGTTTTTTTCTTTATGTTAAAAAATTGTTTATTACTCTTCAATCATGCCTTCAAATAAATGCAAAAGATTATTTCTGTGTGTCGTTTTTTGCGTCTCGAAAAAAATTGAGAAAAAACACCTTTTTTTGAAGCCACTGATAAGAGGCCCCCCTTAAGTGGTTATTATAAAAAACTCACAAATCACATTTGTTGTGGTAATAAACTACCACTTTTTAATTCAAAAGCATTCTTTTATAAACCAAAATTTATAATGAAAAAAAGAAACCATATTAAACCGAGAACAACTTCCGCACTGCTAAGTTAAAAGTATTGAAGCGAAAGACTTAATAGTGAAAGGAGGCGCAGAAACCGCTTGCAGGGGCGTGAATTTGAAGCTAAAAACTATGCCGATTAACAATAGATAATTCCGTGGTAAATGTCATGCTACACTTTCTTATTTATGCAAATATGTAAATATGTTTTCAAGTATATCAGAAAGAGTGACGAATTTGCAATAATGAATGAATCATTAATTATTTTACATCAGCACAAGTTTCACTCTCCAATTGGCAACAAAAAAAAAAAAAAAAAAACAAAGCACAAAAATACGCTAAACATCAACAATCAATCCAAAAAAGGAGAGAGATAAGCAAATTCTTCTTTTGTTGTTAAACAAAGTTATAGAAATTGAAATTTAAACGCAAATCCGTTATTCGACTACTGTGACTCAGATGAGTGATCGTATAGATCACCACTTTGAAAACAAACCAAATACAAGAAAGAAAAAGAAAAAAAAAGGAAAAGAAAAAGAAAATACAAAAGAACGGAGGCGGCGATTTCAGCGCTTAAAATGGATAATAAATTGTTTTGTGCTAAGTAGGTGGCTGCTGTAAGCATAAAAGCGAGAAATGAAGTTTTGGTATTTTACATTTTTTCCTCTTCTTGAATTTCGTTAAACAATTTGTGAATACCAAAACAAAAAAAAACAGTTATAGCGAAAGTAAAAGTGCCAAACATAGAGACTTTCCATCAATGGAGCAATCAAAATATTTTTATTAGGAGCTCCCGTATTCTCTTCTATGAAGCGAAGGAGTGAAAAAAAATCGCATTTATAAAATTTGTTTACTTTCTTAGCCACAATTAATCAATTTGCTATTTTTAAGCATAATAATGAAAGAGTATAAGAAATAAGAAAACGATCGTCGACTATGGCGATGTTCAATGTTCATGGCTTTGAAAATGAAATTATTTTTAATCTTCATATTAACGCGAGGTTATAGCGACATCATTGAACGAGATTTGCTTTAATATTTGTAAAGCGGTGGTTGAAAGATATCAGTGGGCTTCATATTAAAAATAAATAAACAAATATATGGCGCGTATACTTCTGTTAGGTGTTTGACTTGGTGCTTCCTCCTATTTGCGGCGTGCGTTTTGTTTCGCTCCCCAAATGGAATACTATCAAAGCGCTTTTTACAATTTCACTAAAACCGAAACCTGAGCACAATAGATCAAGCTCGTCCCAGCGTTTGGGCTTTCCAATTTTTTTGTTTTTGTTCCTTGTTCACTCCTCTCGGGAGCATAGGACCTTGACAAGGCTCAGTCTTACGTTGGTCTCGTTAATCTGTTTTTTTGATTTGTGACAGGGAGGAAGATTAGCCTGCCGCTAACAGTCCTAAGTTCTGGAAATGCCCACCTGTCGTTGCTTAAGATCAACGCCTTCTTATTGCTTGGAGCGCCATCTGTGTCTCACATTTTTCTGTCAAAGGGATCACACAGATGGTTGAGGACTTCGCTAAATTTCGTCTGTCCGCGTTATTACCGCGGTGGCCCGCTTCCTCTTGCTGGCGCCTCTGATGAAATGTGTAACTGTGTGTTTTCTTTAGTTTTTTTCCTACTACCGATGCTGTAATATGACTCGATGTGCTTATCAAATTTATGTTAAGTGGTTAGAAATCTATTCGAAAGCAGTTTTTACGTTTGGTCTGCGAGACTCTTTTTTATGAAATTCTCCCGCAAAAATTAGTAAATCTTCTTAGTTTTGTCAGTAGAAAGAATATGTTAAGCACAGTGCAAGGTGGCACAAAATTAATCACCTAATTTTGCTTTTTTATTGTTTTATTAAACTTTTTTATTACATCCAAAAATAAAAAAACAAAAAAAGGGTTCTAGTGATGGAAAGAGTTGTTGATCATTTGCAAAAATTATGAATCTTTCGTTAGAGTGATTAATTTTGTGCCATCTTGTAGTTGTGGTTTAACTGCTCACAGTGACTATTTTTGTACCATTTAATTACTCTGAAGTTAACCCTTAGTTAAGTTTTTTTGAAACTGCATAAAATAAACTATGAACCAATTGAACCTTTTCGATGATCTGCTAAGGTTTTTCTCCGCAGCACCTTTTATCACAAGCAATAATCACCTATGTCGAAAATTATGCTTTCAAGAAAAAAAACTTTTCATCTTTTCACTTTACAGCACTCGGCTGGAGTTCAACTCGACTCAAACAATCTTCATCGATCGTGAGAGAGGTCGCGCCTGTTTTTAAATATTAGAAAAAAATTGGATTTAACATTTTCGAGGCGTAATGACTTACATTTTTAACACATCCTAAATCATTTCTAATAATGTGTAATAACATTATAAATATATATATATTAATATAAAGTGTAACATAGCTTAAGCATTTTTGAGTTTTGTTCGATATGAAATTTTGCTTCAGTGACCATTTTAGTTTTTTTTCTTTCAAAATCTTACTCGATTCTAGGTTTCATTTGTCGCAAATCATCTGAATTTTACGATCTGTATACCTATAAACTGCTTCTATTCGATCTCACTTAGAGACCTTACGAACAATTTTCGAATAATAAAATAGACGCTTTAAAAAATAGTTCTTAAGCAGGCATTACGTTCCTTATAATTTCAGGTCACTGCACCATCCTGTAATTCTCGGCTAAAGCTAAATAGGTCTATAATCTCTAGAAAATAGAAGACCAGTCCTTTCACTTTCGTTTATTTTTAGTTTTGTTATTATCATCGTCGACTGTCCAGATCTACTCGAGCGGGTAAGTTTTAATGTCTTAGAAGTCAAAGGCTTAGTGTAAAAGAAGTCTGCGCAATTTTTACGTTTTTTATGGAGAAATTTTTAAATTAAATTTGCGAGTTATACACCTACTGCTCGCGCACTTCGAGACTGTAATTTCTTATACAAACTCAGCTTGCAATATAAATGCAATATTAAACAACCCGGGTTGGGCAATAATTAGTGCAAAAAGCGGGTTTAGTGATTTGAAGATTTAGAGATAATGAAACCTTTATTTTAACTACCACTAAAAAATTAATGGTAGTGCAAAATGCCCAACCTTTTAAACAACTAAATTAAATTTTTTACAAAATTAATATAAATCTAAATAATTGCAAATAATTTACTTGACAAATTTGGATTGCTTTCCTTTACTTTTTTGTGTAGTCATTAAGATAATTTGTACTGCAGATTATTAGAATAAAATAAATAAAAAAAATGGGCATCCCTTTGAACATTTGCGCTGACTAAATAAATTAAAAATTTGTCTTTTCATGCTTCAACTTTTGACAAGTAATCCTTCAAGGTATTTATATACTATTTTTATAATCACGTAAAATGCTCATACATTTTTTAGGGCACACTGTATATCGAATTCTCTGCCTCACAACGCTGCCACGGCCACTCACAATGTATGCTGAATCCAAATTAAACAAACATAAAATTAGACTTTTGCCTAAATAAGTCTGAGAACATGAGCCCGCCTAGGGCGAATCTATTAAAGAAGGTATCGGCAGATCAGCTGATTTGTTTTTTTTTTTCATTCGCCGTGTCCATGTGGCTGTCAGTACAGAATAAAACGAGGCAAATTCATTCTTTGTGTTCTACTTTGCTTTGGCAATCAAACGTACAATACATTGTTGTTGGTCTAGTCCCACCATCTTTAATGAATGCGCCTTGGTTACCGCCAACGCTCGACTACTGACGCAGCTGTGGTAGCCAACTTATGCAGATTATTTGGTTGATCACAACGCGTATCACTTTTACGTTGAAATTTTATTTCTAGCTCAATAGCGGTCTTTTGCCGGACCAATACAGTTATGTCCTATGCGATCGAATTACGTCTAATAAATACGACTAACGCCTGACAGCTCGCGCTAATATTTAATATTTCCTATGAACTCATTTGCGAAGCACATAGCAAATAGCAAACCGTATTTTTACTGCATAGTCACTCACTTTGATTAGCTCAAGTAGCAGCATATGCCACTACATCCATATAATATCCGTTTCTCACATTCCCTCCCGCCCATTCGCATGCAAGTATATCTACCCTCTACTCACCCAGTAATAATTTCGAAACCAATCATATCCGGATCGCAATCCTCATCGATGGGCGACAAAGTAGCCGACGGTGCGTCCGTTTTGGCCTCAGCCGAGGCAGACGATGCGGCTGCGCCAGTGCTGCCGGTGCTCGCTTCCGACAACGGCATCATAGGTTTGGGCAGCTCATTACCCACGGCATAGCCATCGCTTCCGGTGGTGTCATCGCCAGCAGCGCTAGCGGCATAACTGCCACTGCCAATTTGTGTTGGTGTAGCCGTAGTGCTGCTTGCCGCGACGCCATTATTACTAGGCGCGAGTGTTGTGCTACTAAGACTGGATGGTGTGGTAGCAGCGGCAGACGGTTGAGCAGCTGCTGGACCGGCAGCAGAACCCGCAGCACCGGCAGCTGCGGCTGATGCTGCTGCTACAGCTGGTGCAGGCGTCACATTGGTACGGGGAAATGTCTTGGCTGGCTTGACCGGACGTTTGGTTTTACGTGCCGCGGA
Source organism: Anastrepha obliqua (assembly GCF_027943255.1). NCBI lineage: Eukaryota > Metazoa > Arthropoda > Insecta > Diptera > Tephritidae > Anastrepha > Anastrepha obliqua. Next base: position 137,310,335 of record NC_072892.1, on the reverse strand, counting down.
TGCAGTGCTGGCAACCAGTAGAAAAACGATGAGGTAAATTGTGCAACGACGTAAAAACATGTTGCCGCTATCAATTGATTGTTTGCTTGTTGGTTTTATTGCTGTGTTAACGCTGTTAGCGGCTGCTTAAGAGATTCTGCAAAAAGAAGAGACAAAGGTAAAAGTAATCATTAGTAACGCCTTAAGAGGAAAAATAATTTCAAATGGAGCAAAAACGCGTAAGTAATGTGCAAGTGTACATACATATAAGTGTGTCTATATTGATGATAAAATAATATAAATATATAAATATTCGCACGTCTGCTGCAACTAGCCGACGGCCTTAAGTGGTTCAATGCGTACAGGCCGCTTTGTCTAATTAGATCGCGGAATTGCAAGCTTTAATGGACAACACGCAGTTTCTGAATTGTAATGAAGCACACGCATACACATACACACACAAATATATACAATATATATATATATTTGTTTTTTTTCTATATATATACTCATATATGTGCATAAATGCGCAGCTGCGTAACTAAATAGTTTTTCCTAAGCAGCTACTCGTTTAGTGTTGAATATCTGCGGCAACGATTTTTTTCTTCAGGCAGCTGTCACTGTTGCAAGAAAAAGTGTCGCTATTGCCATTTTTTGCTGTTGCCACCATCAGTGAGCTTTTACTTGTTCTTGTTAACACTTTTTTGTAATTTTTTTATATTGTTTTTTTTTTTTGTTTGTTTTGTGACTTGTAATAAACCAATTAAATTCGTGAGAAAAATCCACTTATGGCCAACATTCGCGTAATGAAACTTGATACACTGTTATTTGACTATGTTGCACAAGTCGGCTGCTAGGCGCAAAATAAATGTGTCAACCGCTGGGAAAATGCGATTACTTAGTCAATAATATTTCCGCTCGTTAAAAATGTATTGTGGGTTTTATTTACGCACAGCACTCACACCGTAAAAGTTATTGGCATGGGAAACCACAAACATAAAAAAAATATTTTAATAAAAAAACGAAAAGTATTCTAACAGCAAAATGAATCAGGTTAAGTTTTCTATAAAAAAATATCAAACAATAGCAGGTCTTAAAGCAAGTGTTGAGTGCATGACAAACAGGAGCTGCTTCCTAGTGGACCACTTTTGGATAAAATTTTGTGGGGCTTAATTTATTGCAGAACGCGAGTTAAGTTGACTTTCAGGGTGGCACACATCAGTGTATTGTCTGCGCAGAACAGAAATGGAATGAACTACTGCTAAAAGAAAACACAAAGTAATTTGCTTTCTTTTTCTAATTATTGTTAAAGCTTTTAAGGCCTTCCTCACTCCTTCAAGTACAAATTCAAGGTAAACTAAGAAAAAACCTGACTTAGATACCAACTAGTAAAAAGAAGAAGAAGGAAAATATGTACGTTATACTAACGGATCTTTGTTTGTACAATTATGAAGTGAGAGATCGGATCAAAGACCGAATTATGTTGGAGAGAGGTTTACTTGAATCTATGCGCATGAGCTGCCCGCTGTTTTGTGACGTTGTGGCAACATTTTGAGTATTAATTTTTTTTTTAAATTTAATATGCAATAGGCCAGCGTCGCAATTTAAATTCTTCTATAGTTTGAGCAGATTTTTGGAAAAAATATCTTTTAAAAACTAACTTCATTCATAAAAAAAACTCGATTTGTGTAAGTACTTCAAATCGGCTCAGTTCACTTAGTTCTTCGGAACATTTTTGAGGAGGACTTAAAAATAAAAATAAATTCGATGGGAAATCTTGGAGCATTCGTTACGTCAGAGGAAGAGGGTGGCCTCCTCTGCGTTGGAAAGATCAAGTGGAGAAGGACTTGGCTTCACTTGGTGTGTCCAAATGGTGTTCAAGGGCGGTATTTGGGCAAATGCATAGAGTATGGGCCAGGTGGCCTAAACTGAAAATATTCAGTTCATGTGAGAAGTCAGTATTGTTGTGCGGAAGTTAAACATGACTTGTCTTTAACACCATCGCACAGAGGTTAGAATCTTTCGTCAACAAATGCCTTCGCATCATCTGCAGAATATTCTGGTCGAACACCATCAGCAACGAGACGTTTGAGGAACTCAACTTGTGGCAAATCAAATGAAGAAAGTAGCAATTGATAGGTTTCACGCCTAGAAAATCACCAGATAGCATCACGAAAATGGCACTGGACTGAAATTCGCAAGGGAGCAGAGATTGTGGTCGGCCAAAGATTACTTGGAGAAGTTCGATATTGCGCTAGACATCACATGGAATGGGGCAAAAACAACATCACAGAGCCAGGCACGGTGAAAGAGGACAAAAGCGTAGAGAACAAGGACAAAAAAATATCCGCAGGCGTGGCCAATAAGTGAGAGTCCAGATGTCTGAATCTTCGGCGGACAAGAGATAAAGCAATTGAGAAGAAGGTGCTGGGATGATTCCATCTCAGTGTAGGAAGTAAAATTGGTTCTTCGTTCACGCCGGCGCTGTTATTCGTGGTCTTCGCCCACAGACGGCAATGTTTACATCTTTTCGCTCTATCGGGAGCGATTGCAGGTCATAAAACGAAATTTTTTCGTAAGGGTAGTCGTTTATGGCATCTCATCTCATAGGTACCGTCTAATAAAGTACCATTGGTGGTACGCGCTGCCAGATGACGCAATCTTGTGTGGGCCACCGGTGGTACACGCCGCCCCATGAAGCAGACTTGTGCGGGCCAGCGGTGGTACGCGCCGGCGTGAACGTTTTAAACACGCAACAAAGTTTATTTCAGTTTGTTGATTCAATTTGTGTTTAAAGCCATTTGAGGTTGAATCAGCTGAATGAAAAAATTTGTGAGCAAAGATCTGGCTTAGAGAAAATACATTTTTTTTATAAAAAAATGCACCTTTTCAAAAAAATATTTTTTTTATATTAACGTTTTCAAAAAAAATATTTATTTTTTTGTAAAAAAACGCACGTTCTCACGTTAAAAAAAATAGTTTTTTCAAAAAATGTTCTGGCTTAGAGAAAAAAGTTTTTTTTTTATAAAATAAATCACGTTTCCAAAACAAAATTGTTTTTTAAATGCACGTTTTAAAAAAAATATTTTTTTCAAAAAATCTGTTGACTTAGAGAAAAAAAATTGTTGTTAACAAAAAATCACGTTTTCTAAAATATAATTCTTTTATATAAAAAGTGCACGTTTTAAAAAATAAATATTTTCTATAAAATAAATCATGTTTTAAAAAAAAAATTGTTATTTTTAACTGCACGTTATCAAAAAAAAACCTTTTTCAAAAAATCTTTTGACTTAGAGAAAAAAAAATATTCTTAACAAAAAATCACGTTTTCTAAAACATAATTCTTTTATATAAAAAGTGCACGTTTTAAAAAATAAATATTTTCTATAAAATAAATCACGCTTTCAAAAACAAATTTTTTTATAACACGTTTTCAAAAAAAATAGTTTTTTATAACACATTTTCAAAAAAATAGTTTTTTTATAAAAAAAGTATGTTTTCGAAAAAATATCTTAGCAATGGCTAAATGAAATGATTTAAAGTACAAATTGTTTGAAAATCCACTGTATTTCCCAGTTTTGGCTCCCAGTGTATACTACCATTAGGAACACTTGAAAAAATCCCTTTATTCCAGGCGTTTTGTTTTTTGTGTCAGAAACTTTTGTGTGAAAGAAAAAGTTTTCGCAACTGTTGAGTAGTATTTTTTACAATTTTTTTATTTGAACTTTAAAATCTTTTTAATCAACATTTATTGCCTGCAATAAGAAGCTATTGCCGCTGTAGAACAGATGTCGAACATTATTTTCACAATATTTCATTTACACTTTCATCACTTCTCCATCAACCTGCATCGTAAGCTGGCATTAATATCCACAGTTTTCATAAATATTCATAGATGAGCTGCTCTCCAGCAGCGCAAGCCCACCTGTGCCTTCAAACTCATATATTATACATAAACACTTTTTGAGTCGCAGCGGTGAAATGTTTTTGTAAGTGAATACCAGAAGAGGTAATAACTCACTATACCAACTTTACAGCTAGGTTAGCTTCTCATTTTTCCGCTCCACAGCCTAGTCTCTATGCTTCCTAGGCTCAACATCAGCTTAGTCAAGATTCAAAGAAAGTAAGTCAGTGGCATTGATTGCGTTCCAGGGTACCCTAGTACTATATTTCGTTTCATGCTGTGTACATTGCCACTTTGCAAGAGTTATTAAATTTTTGTTTGTAATCAATAAATTTTATTTTTGGTAATTGGAGGTATTTGGGGAATTATTAAATTTTTGTCAGCTAAATCTCATAATCACAATTTTTTGTTACATGTTTCCTTTTTTGAAAAGCTAATATAAAAATTGACTCACACTGATGTGCGCTTAAACATTCTCAACAGGAGCATATTTTTCTGGTGGTTTTATAATTTGAATGTAATTCTAGGTGGTCTACGGCAGCCTATTCATAAAAAAGTAATTAACAGAAAAATAATGTTGGATTCAGAAAAAAATATTACCAGCTACTAAGAGTTCAACTTCGTATTTTCCAAGTCTCCCATGCTCAGCACACCACCTACTGCTTAAGTACTTATGCACTCATTTATCTCACTTAAGCCTACCCACTGACACTTCAGGCGCCGCTGGCATCCTATAAGCGCTTTTTGTGGAACGACTTATCTGTCGCACAGATCGTTGGACAAAGCAAAGAAGTAACAATAAAGCAAAAGGCAATCAAAATATTAATAATCCCTTCCGCATAACTTGTGCGAGTACTTTGACTTCCCAGTGGCACTACAACTATCATACTTAGATAGATATGCATGTAAGTATGTATATCGCATCTATGTATGCGGGAAGTATGCCTGCAGCAGCTATATCGGTGCAGAGGTTGTGGCACTTACAGCAATTATAACAAACATATGTTGTACATACGCCCAGCAGCACGTGAATTTTTATGTCTGTGTGTTTGTGTGTGTGTTTGGTGGTGGTGGTGTAATTGCCTGCTGTCAACTGCAACAAGAGCATTGCATTCCGATGGGAATGAGAATATTTGTGTGGTAATAAGTAAGTAATTAGATCAGTCCAACGAGATTTTCACAGTCATTGCCATTATATAATTAATTGCATGAACTCAAATGGGCATATACCGGGTGGCTCAAAAACAAGTATCCAAGTGTCTGTTGTGATATTGTCAGCGATTTCGGAATAATTTCCTCTGATCACTTTCCTAAGCGAATCAGGGAGATTTTTTTCTTCGAGATATACATTCACAAAGGAGGGCTAAATTTGTAATTCTAAAGTCTTTCTTCGAATATTGAAATATTTAAAAAAAAATTGTATTTATGGTTCGTTTTAGCTGCTGAACTTAACAGAACTCGAGTTAGTTGAAGGAAAACAAATACTTTTGCGAAAAATAAAACGGCCTTAACTTTTCAGAAGAAGGACGCAGAGCGAAAAGCCTAAAAATTGCTCTTCAAACACATCAACCAGGTTAGGTTAGGTTAGGTTAAATGGCTGCCCTACAAATATTCAAAAATTTGTCCGTTGTGATGCCATACAGAGGAGAGGAGAAAGGAGAAAAGAAGAAAGAAGGAGCCTTGGGATCAGAGACGATCAGAGACCATGCATGGAAATGTTACGACGACGTCACATTTACATTTGTAATTGGCCGCAACAAGCTACTGATGAACTTCACCAAATGTATAATACTTAGACCCGCTATATCCGAATCCCATCGAAAGATTCAATCAGCCCTCAAGTGTTTCTCTTTATACTGGACTTTTATAAAGTCCACATACATGCAAAAAGAAAAATGAGAAAATTATATAAAAGCGCCACATATTGCCAAGTGTGAATTATTCATTTATTTAATTTTTTTAAATATAATTTGTTTTATAGCCTATAAACGCCCATAAAATATGTTAAAAAATAAAATGGAGTTTTCTAACGCGTCTAAGAGGAATTTTTTTTATTTGTTTTATAAAAGTGGTAACAATGCAACAACTGCTGCTGCAGAAATAAACACTGTTCACGGAGAGGATAGCGTTAGAATAAGGACTGCGCAAAAGTGGTTTTCAAAATTCCGAAGTGGTGACTGCGACGTGGAGGATGCCTCGCGCGCTAGTTGTCCTGAAGTCTTTAACTCCGACGCCTTGCTCGAACTCGTGGAAGTGAGCCAAATTTGACAGTCGATATGATAGCTCAGAGGTTAAATTCATCGCATGGAACAGTTCACAGGCACCTGGTTCAGTTGGGAAAGGTTTCAAAGCTGGGAAAATGGGTTCCGCATAAACATTCCGTCGCCAACCTTCAGCAGAGAGTGAATGTGTGTTCTCAGCTGCTGCAACGGCTTCAAAATGAAAGTTTTTTGAACCGTATCGTTACTGGTGATGCAAAATGGGCCCTTTACAAAAATCCTGTTCGCAAACGCCAATGCTTAGATAAAGATGAAACACCAGAACCGACCCCTAGACATGGCCTTCACCCCAAGAAGATTCTCCTGTATATTTGGTGGGATATGGCCGGTATTGTTTATTATGAACTTATGGAACCAAACCAGACGATAACTGCTGATTATTATTCACATCAGCTATCAAACGTGAATAAGGCACTTAACAGAAATCGACCGTCTTTAGTGAATAGACGCAAAGTTTTGTTTCCCCACGACAACGCAAGACCTCATACCGCAAAACAAACATTAGGCAAGCTGAACGAGCTCGGATGGGAGCTAATGCCGCATCCACCATACTCTCCGGATATTGCACCTTTTGATTATCACTTTTCCCTGGAATTCAATCCAATATGAGTAACAAGAACTACTCCTCAAAAGAAGTTATAAAAAGGGATATCGAAGCGTATTTTAGCTCCAAGGACAAACAATTTTTTGCGCAGGGAATTAAAGATTTGCTTAAACGTTGGGAAGACATTGTAAGTAATGAAGGAAAATATATTATTGATTAATAAATGCTTTAAACATCTTTTTTTATTAATTTTAAAACCACCTTTAAAAACGCACGAACTTATGGAATAAGTTGGAACTTTTTTTTCACTTTTATTAAATTTTTCTTTTATTTAAATTTTTCTTTTAATTTCAAATAAAAAAATTTAATTTTAATGAAAATTTGTCGAATTCTTATAAATTTTTTACGGAAATTTTTAGTTACTCCAATTTTACAAATTTCGTGCTAAATGTTTTTAAGTCTTATTTAAAGTTTGAGCTATTGATGACCATTTATGCGTATAAGTAAATTTTTTTTTATTAAGAAAGTTGCACAAAATGTATACACTTTTATATAAATTACACCCTTTATTGAGTATATGGCCGATCACTTCTTCTATTTGTGGTTTGCGTCTTGATGTTGTTCCACAGAATGAAGGGACCTACAGTGTCAAGGGAAGTCGTTAGAGAACTTAAAAAAAAAAAACCAAAAAAAAAATGTATCTTTAATTTACACGCTCACTTGAAGCTGATAATCCCAGCTCTAAAGAGTTCACCATTTACAAAAATTGCATTTCTAGCCGTATTTTCACTCCTCCAGGAATATTTACCAACTTCGCTCACTCGGCAGATGGCTCATTTCGTTGCACGGTGGTATAAAATTGACTGGTAATCAAAATTTTGAGTATGCAAAATATGTTCGAGAAAGAAAGTAATACTTGGTTCAAAGAGATAGCTACACTTTAACCACCCTGTGCATATTGTACACATACAAGCCTGCACAAGTTAATGTGCCTGTTGTGACGCTTAAATACCATTAATGAGGCGTTCTTATTGAATCCTATTCCACATATTCATGAGTGAGTCGACATTGACATGAGCGCTTCATAAATAAATTAATTATAATTAACACATAATAATGTAGACAGCCTACGTGCATATGTATAAGTATATGCGTACTACACTAGGTACATACATACAGGTGAACAAACACACATACAATAGCTGCTTCGTATGTGAAAAAGGCAAAGTATTTCAAGGCAGTATTTCAGGCATGCTGTATTTCCATTAAAAAATGCACTTGAATTTTTGAATTTCTCTAGCACTGCCAATCCTTCCTGCGCAAAAAAGGGAGGGAAAAGAAACGGCGAAAATGTTTGGCGGCTTTATTAGCATTTCCATTGTGTTGCAAGACATCATTTCAACGCTGTCAACATACGGCTGTCAAGCAACGGTTTATGATTTTTATCAGCTTGTTTGCTGTGCTCCAGCAATGCTGTAATCTTACTTTACATACACAACACACACACATACTCACTTAGCTGTACTAATAAAAATTGTTCTAAATACTTGCATAACTTATATAACAACTACGTCCGACGCCATTGACATGAGTTCGCTTCATATAAACATTTTACGAATAGGTGGATGTATATAAATAATAATCGCACATGCACCCGAACCTCTAGTTTCCACTCAAATCTGATGTGAGTAGTTGAATGAAATTCTTGGCAGTACAGTTCACATCCACTTTGAAGTTGTAATTATATTTGCAGTTAGAGGTGGCAGTGCGTAATTAAGTTGTTGCGCTTTAGATTTATGACGTGCGCATAGGTACGCACACCTTTATAATTGGTTAGCTAACTTCAAGAATTATGTAAATGAAAATCAGAAGCTGTGTGTTAATTCACTCGATTTTTTACGCCGCTTTCTATAATCTCTTAATAAATTCGAATTATTCTGCTCAAAAATATATCTAAAACAAAACAGCGGCCACATAAAAGGTTTTCCAATAACAGGTGTTACAGGTGAATAGATTGCGCTATCGAGGGACGATTAACGATTTTTTATGGCCGCACAATTTTATATGCCACACAAGCAACGAAACCATTGATCTTTTACGGGAAAAGTTTCCGGGCCGTGTTATCTCTCGAAGAGGTGATCACAATTGGCCACCGAGATCTTGCGATGTAAAACCTTGCGACTTTTTTCTTTGGAGCCACGTGAAAGAGAAGGTCTACGCCAACAGCCCAGTGTCGATTCAAGACCTCAAAGATGGAATTCGTGAGACTAATGTGGACATAGGGCAAGCCACTTTGTAATTCGGTCACGGAAAATTTCATGAAAAGGATATTGTCCTGTAAGCATGGTCGCGGTCTTCTTCTTAATTGGCGCGATAACCGCTTACGCGATTTTGGCCGAGATTAACAAAGCGCGCCAGTCGTTTCTTTCTCGTGCTAACCGACGCCAATTGGACACACCAAGTGAAGCCAAGTCCTTCTCCACCTGATCTTTCCAACGCAGAGGAGGCCTTCCTTTTCCTCTGCTACCACCAGCTGGTACCGCATCGAATACTTTCAAAGCCGGAGCGTTTGTATCCATTCGGACGACATGACCCAGCCAACGAAGCCGCTGGATCTTTATTCGCTGCGCTATGCCTATGTCGTCGTAAAGCTCATACAGCTCATCGTTCCATCGTCTACGATATTCGCCGTTGCCAACGTGCAAAGGTCCAAAAATCTTACGCAGAATCTTTCTCTCGAACACTCCAAGCGTAGCTTCATCGGATGTTGTCATCGTCCAAGCTTCTGCGCCATACGTTAGGACGGGCATGATGAGAGCCTTGTAGAGTGTTAGTTTAGTTCGTCGAGAGAGGACTTTACTGCTCAATTGCTTACTTAGTCCAAAGTAGCACTTGTTGGCAAGAGAGATTCTACGTTGGATTTCAAGGCTGACATTGTTATCGGTGTTAATGCTGGTTCCTAAATACACGAAGTCTTTTACAACCTCAAAATTATAACTGTCAACAGTGACGTGGGTGCCGATACGCGAGTGCGCCGACTGTTTGTTTGAAGACAGGAGGTACTTCGTTTTGTCCTCGTTTACCACCAAACCCATTCGCTTTGCCTCTTTATCCAGTTTGGAGAAGGCAGAACTAACAGCGCGGTTGTTAAGGCCGATGATGTCAATATCATCGGCATACGCCAGCAATTGTACGCTCTTATAAAAAATTGTGCCTGAGCGATTCAGTTCTGCGGCTCGTACGATGCTCTCCAACATCAGGTTAAAGAAGTCACACGACAGCGAGTCACCCTGTCTGAAACCTCGTTTGGTATCAAACGGCTCGGAGAGGTCCTTCCCAATTCTGACGGCGCTGCTGGTGTTGAGCAACGTCATCTTACATAGCCGTATTAGTTTTGCGGGGATACCAAATTCAGACATAGCGGCATACAGGTAACTCCTTTCCGTACTGTCGAATGCAGCTTTGAAGTCGACGAAAAGATGGTGTGTGTCGATTCTCCTTTCATGGGTCTTTTCCAAGATTTGGCGTATTGTGAATATTTGGTCGATGGTAGACTTTCCAGGTCTGAAGCCACACTGATAAGGTCCAATCAGTTGGTTGACGGTGGGCTTCAGCCTTTCACACAATACGCTCGCTAGAACCTTATAGGCGATATTTAGAAGACTAATCCCGCGGTAATTGGCACAAATTGCAGGATCGCCCTTCTTATGGATTAGGCAGAGCACACTTAAATTCCAATCGGCAGGCATGCTTTCATCCGACCATATTCTGCATAGGAGCTGATGCATGCACCTCACCAGCTCCTCGCCGCCATGTTTGAATAGCTCAGCCGGCAGTCCGTCGGCGCCCGCGGCTTTGTTGTTCTTTAGCCGTGATATTGCTATTCTCACCTCGTCATGGTCGGGTAACGGAACGACAATTCCGTCGTCAACGATTGGGGTATCGGGATCTTCACATTCTCTATGACATGCGCAGCTGTCACCGTTTAACAGGTTCGAGAAGTGTTCCCTCCATAATTTAAGATTGCTCTGTACGTCAGTCACCAGATCGCCGTCTTTGTTCTTACAGGACAACGCCCCGGTCTTAAAACCTTCTGTAAGCCGCCGAACTTTCTGGTAAAATTTTCGGGCGTTGTTCCTATTGGCCAGCATCTCAAGCTCCTCGCACTCACGTATTTCGGCCTCTCGTTTCTTCTGTCGGATAATACGTCTCTCTTCCTTTTTTAGCTCTCTGTAGCGATCCCACATGGCTCGCGTTGCGCCCGATCGCAGCGCCCATTTATATAAAAAATAGCATTTTTCTTTGAATATCAAAGTAAGACTTCTCTTTGGAAAACCCTATAATACTTTACTATTCCCTCCTAAGTATTTTAGAATAGGGAGGCTTTGTGGAGCTATGCTCCCTGCACTCGGTAGTCTATAGATTTTTTGCGCACTTTTCTAGTTGCAATTGTGCTCCATTGTCGGAACCTCTTAGAGATATTTATTGAAAACTGATTCCACTATTAATTTTGACACCTTTCAGGATACCAACGGCTCTTCGCTAGAGAATAATGATGGTTTTCCATCTTATTTCTTCATTTCTAATAGTTGTTCTTCTTTTTAGTTTCCCTTGCATATCTACATTTATTACTTTTTAATAAATCGCCTACATTTGGGAATTTTATGGATGCATAAAGAGCCTCTATGCAAGGCTGTTACAAATTTAAAAATTAATTAAAATTAAAAATTACTAAAGTAAAAAATTATTTTTAATTACAGGCCTAATTCCAAGCTATCTTCTTCTTCTTCTTCTTCTTCTTCTTGTCATAGTCCTTGGTGAACCCATGCTTCCTTCGCAGCTTCTTGCCATCGATATCGATTTACAGCCACTTCCCTCCAACATTGCACGCGCATTTTCCTAAGATCAGCTCGCACAACTTCTAGCCACCTATTCCTCGGGCGTCCCCTTTTTCTCTTTCCAATTGGGCTAAGATCTAGTGCCTTTCTCGTTGATTGCTCCCTTGGCATTCTGGCCACATGCCCCAGCCATCTAAGTCGTTGAGACTTAATAAATCTTATTATAGTTTCTTTCTTCCAGTTCGGCATTGTGCCTAATGCGATAAGTGCCATCTGCCAGTCTAAGCGGAACAAAGATCTTTGGAGCACTCTTCCAAACTATCTACGTCAACAAAATTTGTTGAATATATTACAACATCAAACAAGAAATTGTATTTTGCCGTAAAGCGTTACATATCCAATGCAATAAGCAATGCTGGTTTGCTTCATTGCTGACAGGTCAGCTGCCACAAACCTTGCTGCATTCACAGAATTTTGTACTTCTGCTTTCAACGTCAATACAGTTTGTAGGGACTTTTCTAAGGTCAACCATTCAATTTTAATCTCTAAATTACCCTGGTTTGAGCTTCACTCCAGTTTTAAAATGGGTAAGACGCTCCTTTCATGCCGCGGTGGTGTAGTTGTGGTTGATAATAATCATCCTTATTTGTTCAAAGACTCTTTTTCTTGTCTTCATGCCTCTATTTTGTTGAAAGCATCCACGAGGCTACAGAGCAGGTAGAACTGCTCATACATATATGCAAGGTGGCGTGAAATAAATCACTCTATTCGAAGTTTTATAAATAATAATCACTCGGCTCGGCCTCGGTAGTGTCTAGCGTAAGTGAACTGGTCGGCCATCGCAGAGGTTGTGGGCTCGAATCTCACGTAAAGCACGGTGCTCGCACATTTTCAAACTTACCTACTTTCCTAGTTTCTACTTAAAAAAACAAAAAAACCATTCCATTCCACAACCCCAACAACCTTATCTTTTCAATCCTAACGCTCGCACAAAAGTCAGCGCTTACTCTATCGCACAGTTACACATTGCATCAAGTGGCACCAGCAAGAGGAAGCGGGCAATCGCGATAATAACGCAGACTCACAAATTTAGCGAAGTCTTCAACCGATCCTCTGTGTGATCCTTCTGCCAGAAAAATATCACACACAGATGGCGCTCAAGCAGTAAGAAGGCATTGTTCCTAAGCAACGACAGGTGGGCATTCCCACTACTTAGGACTGGTAGCGGCCCTATGCTCCCGAGTGGGGTGAACAAGGAAAAAAAATCCATTTTTTTAATTAGTAAAAGTTATTCAAAAACATATTTGGATGATTAATTTTGCGCCATATTGTATATATATCATATATACAAATATATATACATATAATTGTATTAAAAAAATAAATAAATAAAACAATAAACCTTTATTTACTCACGCTTTCGTCGAGTTACTGCCTAAAGGTCGTTAGATTTGTTTAAAATTAACTCAATTGTGCATGGGTGGCTTTAATTAGATTGATACGAGTACAACAAATACAAACACGAGTACGTGTTCATCATATTTTAAATGTGTTGAGCTTCCTTGTGTTAAAGGCAATAAAAAACGTAATATGAAATTTTTCTTTTCATTTCTATTTCACATCTGCGTTAATTTGTAGTGAAGAAACTCAAACTGCCTACGCCTCAGACTGCTGCGAGTGGTGAAACAACGAAATGTATATTTAATTATAGGTTTTGAGCTGCGCGCGCCTATTGCATCAGTGTTTTATGTGGTGAGGTATATATTTTGGCGCTGAATTGTTAACCTATAAATTCAGTGATGCAGTTTTATGTGGTCAGCGATGCAAAAATGAGATTTGAATAGAAATCCTATGAGAGTGGAAGATCGTAGAAGGCAAGCGTACTACAATAAAACCTCCCAGCAAGAATTGAATCCTATTAGTTATAATTTGGTGATTAAATGGGGTAATTAATTTTGGGGCAATGAAAGTACCTATATTTTAATTATATGCAATTTAATATGAGCTTTGTGCTGCAGTGCGCTTAATTAGCGTATAATTTTTAGATTATAGTTTTCTGCTTCTTTTGTAAATTATTTTGAGTTGTATAAACAAAATCAAAAAAAATTCTTCATTTCTTATGCTGTTGATAGTTATCGCTAAGGTGGTCATTGCATGGTGAAAATTAATGTAATTACGCTCAACTACTAAGATATCCCGTGGCCCTTCCTTCCCAAGTGAAGCCATGGCAACTTATATATAGATATAAATATTACGAAATCAAAATTGCGAGTAGTAATGAATTCTCAGAACTGTATTGAATCCAAACACGAGCACAAGTCGGCGCAAAATTAATAATTCAACTTTGCTTTTGAGTAAAGTTTTCATGCATATAACACCCGTTTTAGGTGTTTGGCCGAGCTCCTCCTCCTATTTGTGGCGTGTTCCTAATAGTTTTTGGTTTCTTTCTAATATCCTGCAAAGCTTAACTGTCGTGTCACCGCTTTGTGTTCGAATAAATTCGACGGGTTTGTGTCTTAAGTCTTTCAAATTGCAATAGTTTGTCCTCTACTAGGAGTTCGTGTCTTAAGTCTTTCAAATCGGAATAATTTTTCCTCTACTAGGAGTTCGTGCCTTAAGTCTTTTCATCAGCCATCAACTGCAGGAAAAATCTACTCATCCGCAGGCACATAAAGAGTAAGGCATGTCAGCGTAATACTAATCAACGGTAAAACATCACGGCAAGTACGCAAATTTCTATCCCCGCTTAAAGGGTGGCATGATTCCCTAATCGCCTAATAGTTTAAAAACCAATTTTTTCCATGGACAAATCCATGACGCCTTAATTTTTAAGCAAAAAATAGCGGAAGCAAAGTTATAGGTACACAACCATTCATGCATTGCGCTTAAACAACTCTAACAAGTAATGCAATTTTTGTATTCTTTTTTAAACTCACATTTCTTTACTAAGCCACTCCACTTATATTCCATGCCATGCGCAGCGCAATGCAATTGCAATTTACCGAAAACAGTTACGTAATCCACAATTTCAAAAAATTAATATAACACTCAACGGTATGTCATAATTGTCTGATTTTGCGCTTGAATGCCGTTTTCCAATAATTGTATAGAATCTGATACACGCCACTCAAAGCCACAAGCCTCTTTGATTGCATCAGTTTTGTATGTGTGTGTGTGTGTGTGTGTGCGCGTGTATATGTGGCTATTTGCTTGTGCCACAATTTTCAGGTATTTCACGCCTCGGGCTCTAGCAGAACCAGTATATGGAAATGCCTCATTACAAAACTAATCAAGTAAGCCAATGTGGCGCATAAATTTCTATGTGCATACATCTGCACGCACGACTTCGCATAAATACTATTCGCATAGCAGACATTGGCCAATGTAATACAACAGACATTCTATTTTTATGCAACAAGAAATTCTATACCACAAAATAGGTGGCATTGGTATTGGGTTTATTTATTACTTCTGCCAGAAAACTAGTTTAATTTAGTTTGGATTTGCTATGGTTTTATTTTGTTTTGCTGCTAATTTAGTGTAATGCTCGTAATGTCTCACTATTATGGCACAAATAGCCATATTGTGTAGCTATTTTTCTGCAAATATTATGCTCATTATGCAATTCGTGTTTTTTTTCATTATTATTATTATGTAGTATTGATGAGTTTGGTTGCGTTGAGTTTTATTGAGGAAGTGTAGCAAAAATAATTACGCAATCATTGGCATACATGAATACATGCATATATATGCGTGTGTGCCTGTATTTTTTAATAGTGTTCGTTTAGACGACAATTGCGGCATGCGCCAATTTTAATTTTACATTCTTGCTGAGTATTTATGTAAGCCATAGGAGAGGGGATTCAAATTTCAATTGAAAGCGGACCTTAAGACTCTTTAATACTTTTTTGTGGTTAAAAATGAGGTTGACTCAGTGACTCGAGATGAACTTAATTTGCACTTAACTGTCAATTCCTCTATAGTGATAGCTTTTGACCAGATCTCCTAAAGTAGGTAGGTAGGTAGGTAGGTAGGTAGAGTAGATAGCAAGAGTATCACGTACTACAACTAGCACTAAAGTGCCATTTCAATAGACTAATGGAGATCAGTATCTACAAAACATTATAAAACTTAGATAAAGAAAACATTCTACAGCCATCCGATCCTGTTGATCTAGGCTAGAGTACTGCATTAGGATATCCTTAAAAGGCCTACTAGTTAACCTCAAGCAAGAGGAACAAGCTTTGAACTCGTTGAAAGCGTGAAAATGCTGAGAGTAAGTCTGGACAGAAGGACACATCCAACACTCTTTCGAACAATGGAACATTTGCTTTGAGTGGAATCTTACGGCCCGACTTGAACGACATCCACGTCGAAGTGGAAGAAAAATGGCCAAAGAACTGAAAATATTGCAAGACAGCATTCGGCGCATACTGAAAAATGAGCTCAAGGTCAAGGCTTACAGGTTCCAAAGAGCACACGATCTTTCTCCCCAGCAAAAACAGTTCGGTGCGAAAGAGCAAAGGAGTTGTTGCGCTTGCACAAACGTGGCGAATTTCCTAACATTGTGTTTTCTGATGAAAAAAATTTCCCAATTGAGCAGTTCATAAACCTTCAAAACGATCGTGTTTACTTGACCGAACGCTCATACGAGAATTTGAGCCTACGTTTGTCTACTCGAAGCAATTTCCCATCGCAAGTAATGATTTGGGCCGCAGTGACCGCTGATGGACGCTCTGCAATCGTTTTCATCGAGCCTGGTGTCAAAGTGAATGCGACTTATTATCGGAAAAAAGTTTTAGAAGCTGCTTTAGAGCCGTGGACACGTAGAAATTTCGGTCGTAGACCATGGACGTTCCAACAGGACTCGGCACCGTCTCATAAAGCTTGTGTGAACCAAGAATGGTTAAAAAATCATGTTCCACACTTCATTTCGTCCACACAATGGCTTTCCAATTCGCCAGATGCAAATCCGATGAACTATTCAATCTGGTCCGCTTTGGAGAGCAAGGTGAGGACTAAAAAATATGCCGGTATGGATGCGCTGAAAAAAACGATTATACGAGAATGGGCCAAAATACCTCAAGATCACACTCGGGCAGCATACAACTCATTTTTTGACCGTTTGAAGGCTATAGTCAAGGCAAAAGGTGGTCACATCGAGCTAAAGTGAATATAATTGAATAAAATTTTAATAATTTTTGAACAATTTTGCCTTCGAAATCAATAAAAACACAAAAAAGTTATGGTGTTTTGAATAGGTAACACTTCATATCGTTCAGCCTCTCTTTTACAGCCTCAGTCTGCTTACTTAACAGTTACAGCTGGCACGTTTGAGCTGGCAAGTTGACAGACCGTAGCAAAAGATCCTAACATTTTTACAGCAGTTGTGATAGAAGTAAGCGGCGGCATAAATGGAAAAAATAGAATACACGGCTTACGCATGTATGCAGCAAATAAAGTCAGCGTCAAAAGAAAGCGTACACCAATATTGATAAATTTTGACTATTTATGAATGAATTTATTTTGAAGCTTCAATTATTATTTTTTTATAAAAATATAGTTTATGCTACAGCAAAGATCGTATAAAGCAAAGTTTTGAATTTTGTGTAAAATTTGTAAAAATCAGCATATTTTTAAATTTTTTTCAAAATTTCTAATAAAATTTCAGGTATGTAATAAAGTGCAAGTTTTAAGTGGTTCAAAAATTGCGCTGATTTTTGAAAATATTTCTCCCGAGAATGTAGGTGTTTTTTCCATATAAAAACTATGAGTTGGCGTTAAATGAAAAAAAAAATGCACAAGACTGCGGCCGAATTTTTTTTTTGATTTTTCGCCTACCTGAAACTTGCACTTTGCCCACGCCACATATCAAATTTGAATGACCTATAAACCTGCATACCCGAAATTTTTCTAAAAATTCTGAAAAAAAGTTAGAAATTTTGATGAAATTTTTACGAGTTTTTATAAGTTTTATACAAAGTTCGGAAATTTCACTTATATGGCTTTTATTGTAGTATGAACTATATTTTTATAAATAAATAATTAAAATTTAATAAAGTTAATAAATAGTCACAAGTTTTCAATATACGGCATACACCCTCTTTTGACGTTGACTGTACATACACACGTATGAGTAGGGATGACTCAAATTGTCAATCAGTGTTCGCCACTTCCACGCTCATATTTAGTACTGGCGTGTGCCGCTGCCCATATCACTAAATTCTGCAACTTAATTTAACTGTCAGCAAATATTTTAGTGGCGTAAATTTTGATGCCAGGCGGACAGTAAATGAAAAGCAAATAGCGCAAAATTCTGCAAATTACATCCGCATTGCATCAAAGTTGGAATTAAACGCATTTTACGTGCGACCAAAAAATCATGCAGCAACACCAGCACCGAAAAAAAACTAAAACTAAAAAAATAAAAAATTAAAAGAAAAACACAAAGCGTTTAAACCAGCAATGGCTAATGTGCAGTTGCTGGAGGAAAAGGCTTAACCACGATACGTGATTTGGAGCAATCAAATGAAATGCGAATTTTTCGCCGCTGTCATTTGCGGCCGTCTATTGCCGTGAGTCGGCACAATTTCTTAGCGGCTTTGGTGAATCGCATTGTATATTTTCGCCACAATAAGAAAAACGCCTGCAATTGACTGCTTGCCACAATTCACAATTGAATTGTATTGCAAGCGCATTCAATTTCCACAAATTCACAAATATGGCAGAGGCAATTTTTTGTGATTTTTTCACTTTTTTTTTGGGTTTGTATTGCAGTTTTCAGGTTTTTCGCCTATTCCGCAATTTAGCCAGCTTTAGCTTAGTTACTCCATTAAAAATGAATCAAGCGCAAAGTGCATAGGAATGAACTTAGACGCTGCTGTTTTTTACTTTTTATTTATTCTTTCAACAATAACTTCAACACCTAATCACATCGTAAATATAAGCAGTAATAAAAAGTAATACGAAAATGCAAAACAAAAAAACAAGGAAACAAAAAAACAATTTTTTTTTTAATGCAAACAGCTTGCAGCAGAATTATTGTGGCAAGGTACAAGTAAAACTTAATAAGTATTTGTGTGCCAATATTTTCCTTTCTGCTTATTTTTACTGAGCTGTTCCTTCTTCCGACGCTTTTCATTCCGTTTTTTTTTATAGGCGTTTATTTAGCAGCTCTAAAATCGTAATGCCAGCAAAGATATTTCGCGCCAGTTACCGATAGTTCGATGGGGAACATTGAAATGATAGCGCTGGGCGCTGATTTCTCACACACACACACAGATATCAAAATCAATCAGCAGTATACATGCATATGTAACTAGGGGCTATGGCGCAAAAAAAACCGAGTGTAGTAAAATAGAAAAATTCATAAAAGGTGCACATAAAATATTACCAAATACTGTGAAAATGCTTTGTGGCTTGGAATGATAAAAACTGTTGAGTGCGCAGTCTAAGAAAACGGTATTTTCAAGTGTGTGCGAAATTTATTTTAGACTTTATTATTTTCACTTGTCGCCCATTCTCCACTGCAATGCATTTAATAGGCGTAGTTTTTGCCATTCAATTAAGTAGTAAGGTGGTTTGTAGCCGGCTAAAGGGTATTTTGTGCTGGAGTCGTTATTTCTTCCATTTAAATTTTTATAGGTAGGCCGTAGGTAAGCAAATTTTATAGTTTTCTTCTTAGCATTTTTTACATTTCGCTGCACTGGAACTTAGTATTATTGGAGCTATTAAAAGCACTAACTGGGCAATTGATTTCATGACTCTGAAATTCATTTGGTGTTAAACGATAGATAGTAATATGATAAAATAATTTGTAGTTCCAGTAAATTTTACGTTTGTCAGTCTTACTGTTTTAATAACTTTGCCGTTAAGTGTAAACATTTTTTATTGGATATTGACGTTTTGCTAATCGGAACTTCAATTTAATCAAGTTACAATATTTATATTAATATGCATCGAAATAATGTATACCCGAATGTAAGGAAAAATATAATATATTTATTTTTATATTTTAGTATAACGTGAAACTACCATTTGGCCTTATCTTTTAACAAAAGCAAAACAAAAAAAAAAAGGCCATGTTAAGTTTTACCGTTTGCTTAGGAAAGTATTAATATTTTCTGAAGTACACTTTTCTGTGCTGAGGGGTCATTTCACACTACTGAAATGCCGCATTTAACATTGTCTTGGATTGGCTTCTTCATTCCTAACATCAGCTACATAAAGAGACACTCGTACTTAATGATTCCTGTTAAAGAGCAAAATAGTGCTCTGCTATCAATTTCTGTTAGAATGTTACCAGCGTTCATGTGAAACTTAAGACAATTCATTACAGTTTAAAAAGTCGAAGTCGACATGCTTTGTAGAACCTGAAGTTTATAAGGAATAAGCGCGAAAGGATGTTAAAGCCTTGGCACATAGTTTTTTATTAAACAATTTTTTTCTGTTCTCTAAAAATGTATACATATACATATTTTTTTCACTACACAAATTTTTTTTCCGATTAAGATTTTTCTGGAACATGTTTTTCCATAAATTTTTTTTAATGAAAAAAAAAATATATATAATATATATAGTTTTAAAGGAGAAAAAATATAAACTTTTTTTCATAAAATTATTTTCTTTCCATACAATTTTTTCAAAATTTAATTTTTGTTCTTTAAAAAAATAGTATATATTGTATATTTTTTCCATTGGAAAAACCTTTTTTCCATAAAAACATAATTTTCTTTTAGTTTCTTCCATAAAATTGTTTTCCATACAATTTTTTTAATGAATAAAATAGATATATAGATTTAAAGGAGAAAAAAATTTATAAAATAAATTGTATAAAATTTGTTTCCATATAATTATTTTCACCATATAATTTTTTTTTCATTAAAAAAATATATTTTTTTTTTAAAGGAGAAAAAAACTATATATTTTTTTTAGGAGAAAAAAATATTATTAAATAAAAAATGTATACATTTTTTTCCATACAATTTTTTCATAATTTCTTTTTTGTTATTAAAATTATGTATTTTTTTCATTCAAAAAACCTCTTTTATTTTTTTTAAAACGTAATTTTTTTCAATTTATTCCATTTTTTCCATACAATTTCTTAATGAAAAAAATATATATATAGTTTTATAGGAGAAAAAAGTATTATAAAAAAAAAAATATATACATTTTTTTCCATATAATTATTTTTTCTATACAATTTATTTCAAAACTTTTTTTTAATAAAATTTCTCTTTCTATACATTGGTTGCAATAATTTTTTTTTTAATTTTGTTTTACAAAAATGTTTTTTTGCAATAAATATGAAATTCAAAAAAAAAATTTCTTTATAAAAATTTATCGAAATACAATTTCCGTATTAACTCACGCTAATTTCCCTGAGCTATAATCTATAGTCACATAGCTTTTTATTAAACTATTTCTTGTTGTTCATTAAAAATATATATATATTTTTTTTAATAAACAATTTTTTTCAAAACATTTTTTTCCGAATTTTTTTCTCAACAACTTTTTTCATCAAGTTTTCCCTACAAATTTTTATTTATTAAAAAATATTAAATGAAAAAAAAAAATATTTCTTTATTAACATTTATCAAAATAAAATTTCCATAATTTTAAAATTTATATATTGTAATTTTTTCATTGAACACTTTTTTCGCAAAACTGTTTTTATTAATAAGTATGAAATATAAAAGAAGAAACATTACTCTATTAAAATTTATCAAAATACATATTACATAAAATACAATTTTTCATAAAATATGTAATAAAAAATAAAAAAATTTCTGTATTCAAATTTATTAAAATATAATTTCCATAATTTTCTTCAAATATTGCGGACTCATGAAATTTACCCTGAGCTTGAAAGAATAGTCAACAGCAGCCACTTCGGCTATTAGTGGTCATTAACAGTGATTAGACTCTGCTATTTGAATTCCAACAGTAAACTCATTAAAATAGTCGAGGCAGCCCGTCGTATGCTCGCTTTTACTAAGCATAGCTAAAAATTAGTGCCAACAGAGCAGCAGCACAGGCCATAGAACATACTTAAGTTAGTAGCAGTACATCGCAGTAGTTTAGTTAATGTAATTGATGAAAGTAGTATTTCCATTGTTATTGCACTTCCCCTCATTTTGTTTTTTTCTTTTGTTTCAGGCAAATGGTGAAAATTTTGGTTCTAACAGCCGCCCAACGGGATGCCTCTTGGACAATACACCGCCATTCACAGTCTGTTATTTTATACGCTTTTACAATTAATAGATGCCGCCTTTGTACTCAAAATATAAAATTGCTTGCGGTTGCCAAAAATGGAAAGCGAATAGAGAGTGCTAACTAAATGATTTAAATTTCCCCGAGAATAAGGGCAAAGGTTTTACCAAATAATATCTGCTGTAAATATGTACCGAATGATGGCAGTGCAATGGGTATTTACGAAAAGCGCTTGAGGGCTTTAGCAGTGATTAACTTCATAAATTGGGGTAGAAGTGTAGTACACAAATACATGTGAAGTACTATGAGTACATATACTGATACTCCAAATACTTAAGTCGGCTCACCCGGCGCTGTTAGGTTACACGGTTTTCCGTAAACTTTTATAGCAGCAACAGATCAATTTACAAACCAAAAAATCCTTCATGTAAAGTATCCGCTAAAGTCCGGTGCCCACTAAGAATGAGTCAAAGAAAGGAGAAATATTTTTGAATAAGGGCATATGTATGCTTCATAGAAGTCATTTGAATTAAGAATTTCGTTTTTTCGATTCATAGAATCGCAAAACATGGACACTTATTTCGACCTTTTTACTTGTCAAAGGCAAATATTGCCTTAATATTTTTTTTTTATACATTTCACTTTTATCGTTAATTCAACGGCGTATCACATACTAAAAATGCACATAAAACGACTTCTGCGGTTTAGATTATCAGTGTAACTAATCTGCTTAGAGTCAAAATGTGTAAAAATTTGTAAAAGCAGTAAGACCTATGAAACAGCTGGCCGAAGGCGAATCAATCTAATGCAAAAGAGATGTGCACTTTTAATTGCCTCTTTACGTGTCACAGTTTGTTATGACTGGGCGGGGGAAGAAGTTGAGGGCTTTCGTTTTCATGCTGACTTCTGAAGGCATTTAAATTGGTAATAATTATTGAAATTAAGTGAACATTTGTTATCTAGTTTTTATCTAAAAATTGTAAAAAACCCCTCCTTTACTGCTTTTCTTTACACAATTATTACTAAAGTATAGAAAATCTTAAACGCATTGCCGATTTAATGCCGCTGGTGGACTACATCTGCTTATATTTATTACTGCCATTGTTTATTGTTGCACCGGCATCGAAGCACAACCACCGCCGCCGACAAGCAAATTAAGATCGGCAAGCAAATTAAGATGGCATGAAAGTGTTTGGAGTAAATCAGCAACGCTTCAGCAAGGCATTTAGTGAATTGCGTAGAAACGCGATAAGCAAGTGTTGGACGTGACGTTCATGGAGCAATGGTGAAACGTGAGCGGAGCATTGTCATTTAAAAGCGACTTCATTGACGAGGTGTGAAATTATTTTATGGGCAAGAATTATTGTTTTTATGCATGAATTACAGCCTACACAAAAAAATAAACAAATAGAAAATTATAATCTATTCACTGGCACAGGCATAGCAAACATGGTTGTTGTTGTACAACTAAGAAGTGAAAAAGACCACAAAAATGTTTAAAGTTGTGCGAATATAAAATTTCTCTTCCAATCTACCCACTCGCTGCCATAAAACATTAATTCTCACATTCTTTCAACAAAAACCAGCGCTGCCTTTCATCACATTCCGCGGTACCAACTTTAATCTGTTTTTCTCACATTTTATTTCCGCTTGATCCGCATCATAACGAAAACAATTTACCACAAAAATGTATAGCAACAATGATGCAGAAGACTGGTGACAACTTGCACATGCGTTAAGTAGGTAGCGGCAAAAAAAAAATTATTATTTTAGAAAAGAATTTAATAATTTGCCTGAGGTGTTGATAGGAATGGTAATGGGAATGGTTATGTTTTTGAAAACGGTTAGTTGTGATGGTAGTGGAAGGTTAGTGATAGTGAAACTGGTAGTGGTAGTAGTAGGGGTAGTGGTAAAGGAACCGTAAAATAAGTACTAAATGTAACGTTAAAGGGTCTGGAAATGTAATATTAATGTCAATGTTATTTGTAATGTTCACGCTAAGGATTATGATAATAAATAGAGCTTTAGTTATATTGGTATTGGTACTGCCAAAAGTAATGGTGTGTAAACTCCATTGATAAAAATCATGTAACTGCAATATTAGCTCTAACAAGCCATTAAGAAATATAGAATGGGATTGTTTTAGCTGCTGTTTTTTTTTCATAACAATATTTAATTTTGCATGCAAAGAATACTGAAGAATAGGTTTCGCTTGTTAGTCTAACCTTCGCTGAGACCTATGCCAAAGTGCTCTTACAAGCCAAAGCGTCTGGTTTATTCAAAGTTGAAAGGGAAGTAAAGCAGGGAGATGTGCGGTCAACGCTTGCGTTCAATCTGGTCCTAAACTATGAAATTAAAGACCTTGATTCATCAGAGACTATGTCCACCAAAGCTTCACAAATATGAGGCTTCGCTATAGACCTGATGATCTTCGCGAGAACTATGCATGTTCTAAAAACAGTAATCCAAGCACTCCAAATAAAAGTTAAGTTCTACGGGTTAAATATCAGTGAAAGCAAAACGAAATACCTCGCACGACTTAACACGTTGAGAAAAGCGTCTGATTTTAGAATTGGGGATCGTAAATGTGAAAGCATGGATCAAATTAAATATCTAGGACTGCTTCTTAGTAGAAAGGATGGTACAATGATTGCTATCGAAAAATGTGAGCAGGCTGCAAACAAAACATATTTTGCTCACGTTAAGCTGTTAAAAAGCAAGCTCTTGAGTAGAAGAACAAAACTCAAAATATATAAATTGACCAGTGGCAACATATGGATGTGAAACGTGGAAACTGAAGGCAGCTACAATTACACAATTAAGTGTAAACTTGAAAAGAAGAATACTGGGTCCAGTACGAGAAGAACATGGGCTCTATCGCATCAGATATAACAGCGAGATAGAGGAATTCCTATAAAGTGAAAACGATGTGTGGTTTCCCAATCGCAGCACATCCAATGGCTAGGATACGTTTGCAAAAGGCCAAATGAAAGAATACCTCGCAAAGTTTTGGATGCTCACATCTATGGTGAAAGGTATAGAGAACGGCCGCGGAAGCGATGGTTAGGAGACGTTGAGGACGATTTACACAGCATAGGAGAGACCAACTACCGTAGTAAGACTTTGGAACGAGATGCATGGAGTAGATTTGGGGAGGAAGGTAAGCCTCAAAAAGAGCTGTAGTGCTAAGAATGATGAAAGTGATTGATTTTTGTGCTTCTTGGCTAAATAATTGCCTACCATCCAGATGTGCTTCTTTCCCTTTGCTCGTTATAAAATCTGTTGAATCCACAGAACTGTGCAACTAATCCAAGCTCACTAGTAGTCTGAAGTGGTTTGAAGTAGGGGTTTCACTGAATACTTCACTGGCTGCCAGTTCAGAGGCGCATTACTAGAAACTGTAAGAAGGGGGTGACGATCCCTTTGACTACCTGTGGTCTACCCCTGAATAGGTCAGAGGTAGTGTAGACTAGTGTGCTTCTAAGTCTGAGCATAATTACAACTCTCGTTAATGGGTGGAGTCTTAAATGGACACTGCCACCTGCGGTACTCTATTAATGGTATTTTTACTTTACTAAAAGGATTTCTACTACCTCATTACTTCTTATAGTTTTATTTTTTCCCCCCTCATTTTTCAGGTGTATCCGATCTAATGTTGTCTGCCTTCACGTTCAGCGTGGCACCAATTTTTCTGATCTTTTCCCTCGGTATCAGCAGCTTGCCTGCATGCGTTTTTACGCATCGTCTAACTTTTGCTGTCATATTCGAGATAAGGAAAGGTTTCGCTGCTTCTCTTTCAGTGAGACGATTGGTAAGTGGACTGACACAGCGAGTAGATGAACTCATTCTACTTCGGGAAGAGGAAATTGTGTATAAATTACAGAAAAAGGAGGAGAAATTCATAAAGCTCGGAAATAATGTTCTGGTTGTTAAGATGAAAATTCAAGACTATTTGGGTTTAAGAGAGCCAAAAATTTAACATAGAAAGCTGTTAAATTTGTTGCATGTGGAAATCTCAGCCACACTTTTGCTTAGAACGCTTCAATAAAGCTCCCTAAAAGTAAATTTGACTACTCTCATTCAGGTAACATTTATCTTTTCACTTTAATACTGTCGCTCTCACGAAAAGTATAACGATGATTCCCAGGGACCAGAGGCGGCCACGGAAAAAGATCTGCGCTGGTTCTCAGTGACTCGAGTTGACCTTATTTTTATTAAATTTTAATTATTTTAAATTTTATTTTAGTACTTTTGCCAAAAGATATCCTGAACTACAACTCTTACAATGAATTTATTTCTAACTTTTTGCGTCCAAAAATTCTTCCAAAAGGTACTTAATGGCAAGAGTAGATTTATCTAACCAGCCGAAAGCCTCCGATGCTAGCGCTGAACTACTTTTAGTTTGTATAATAATTTTATTGTTATGTAAACCTTTATAAAATAAAATAAAAAAACTAAAATAGATTTATCTAAACCCCAATGAGTAATAGAAAAGGAAGTGCAGATGTCATTAATATTTTTTAATACTTTTCAATGCCTAAAGTAGCTTCCAATTGATTGCATATCATCAATTGCTTGATGACACAAATTTCTGGGGCAAGTAAAAAAGCACATCGATGTGCAAATTATATAATAACGACTTTCCATTTCTACCTTTTATATGTAGAAGATAATGACGCCGCTCTTTCCTCAAGCATTTATACAGCAATCTTTCAACTATTATGTATAGTAGTTTTATTACCGTTATTACACATAATTTTTTACGACTTTCCCGTGATAGTCATTAATTTGTTTTGTTTTAATTCCATGCCACACAATCAATAAAAAACACATTTGCACTCGGCAGCACATACGCGCGCGTATGTGTGTGTTTGGTTGGCTCTTTGTGATCAGCGCGTCGCTATACGACTGGCTTTCATTCATTCAGACAAATTCATTGATTGGAAACATTGATAAGTGAGCAGATATATTTACGCAGAAATAAGCTACCGATGAAAGCTTAACAAAGAGACAAATTATCGTAAAGCTGGCAAAGTCGGCAGACAGCCAAACAAACGATTAAATGCGCAACTGAGGTGAAGGCAATACATCACAGCGCAGCATAGCACAGCTGCTCCAGCTGGTGGCCAATAATACTTGTGTGCGTGTGTGGCTGTAGCTGGCGCTCGTGAAAGTGAAGTTAACGCTTAGGCTGCGCATATCTGCTTCAAGACATATATGTGGTATGTGTATGTGCACATATTTATTGCTTTGTGTGTGGCTGGCAATTAATACAGTTTATGAAAAAGCCATCAATCACACTCTACCACATACTTAGCTGTTAATTTTCTTTTTCGTATTTATCACTTTAATTGCAACTCTTGACTCTCCAAATGCAATTTAATTGCATTCCAAATGCTTCCGATCATTAAATTGATTTTTTTCGCCAATTTTGAATTTTTAGAATTTAGAAATTCTACTATAAATTAATTTAATAGGTCAACAGCTGTGCGTTGATCGCTGACTTCCGCTGCTTTTGGTGTGCGGTCTGCTGTGTGTGCGGTCTATGTAGTTTTCTATAATCAAAAAATTTCATCTCTTTACATACATATTTACTTCAGGTATGTTGATTATGTTTTCCTTGCCACTTCGCCCCTTTTTCTTGTTCTAGAAAAACCCTAATTTATTTAATTAGTGGCTAGCTGAATTTGTTACGCATGGTTAGTTGGGCGCAAATTTAGCGAAAGCTACTTGCAAACAAATTTATGTACAATAGGAAAATTTTCAAACTAGTCGCTGGTCATTTTGGTCTTGCATGCGCGCGTTCTTTGCTTAAGTCTTTTGTTTTAGCATAGTTTGTGCGGCGCTCATTCGCCGCTTCGGTGAGTAATGCTAACGCGTCTGCTTATTAGAATAGAACAAAATCATTTGAATTGCTGGTGAAAACTACAATGAAATAAAGTATAGAATAAAACCGTTGAATTTTAGTAAACAATTTTTTCCTCTCGCTCTGCTTTTCTTAAGAAATTTCACAAAACAAAAACCTTAAAATATATGTTAATTGCTACAAAATGCCGTGACGAAGAATTTGAACTATTTCACATATAAATCAGCAGCTAGCAGCTGTGATAAAGATGGGCAGGCAGTTATGAATTAGTGGAGCGCTACTGGCCGCCGTTGATGAAATGACGGAATGAACGCCGTAGGTGTGGAGGGATTGAGCAGGAAGTTCGGAATGCAGGTTAGCAAATAACTAAGAATTATAATGAATTAAAAATGAATTAATTAATATGAAATAAAATCAAAGATTAAAATAAAATAAAATAAAATAAAATAACTCCGTGTGGAGTTTTCAATCCGTTCTCCCATCGGACGCGACCCGGGAGGCGGATAGGGGAACGCTCTGTAGATATACAGGGTAGGCGGGAAATAAAATACCGCTCGTGGACCAAAAACTGGAAATCTAAACCCGGCAGCGACTGAACCAGATTGGGCGGCTCTCCGGTCGGCGTCTGTACTTCAGGTAAGAAGCGACTGTTAACGCACCTGCCAGCAGGTATAAAATCGAACTATTATAAAAAATGAGAAGAATAAATCAAGCCTCGGATAACCTTAATCTTAATTCTAATCATACACTTCTGGAATGTGGTCCAGCTCGGCCCCAGACTGATCATACTCCAGATACAAACAACTATATATATATATATATATATATATATACATACTCTGGGGACAATAGACAAGACGTTTTGCAGCCGGGAACTGATTCGCAAGCATCGCATGCAGCGACCAGCCCAGTTGTAGCAACTAGACAGCGTAAAAAATGGACATCAGAAATTAACGAATTCTTATTACGCACATACCTACAGATCACTAAATTAGAAACACATAGAACCCTTTTCCGAAAACGTTTACGTGAAAAGTTTGTAGAAAAATATCCGCAAATGAACGTGTCAGAGCAAAACTTGTCTGATCAATTAAGAGCAACACGCAGACGTGATTACATCACAGAAGCAAGAAGGGAAGAAACTACCCAGGAAGTGGCGAGAGAGCTCGGTAGCAACTCTGGAGCCCCAGCAAGCCCTGTGCAACCAAACAACACACCACAGGATGGTAGTATGGATGCAGAGAACGAACAGAATGTCCCTTTAATTATTGGGGCCCGTCAACGACAATGCAGAGTCAATAGATTTTGAAAGCGTATAGAATAGTTTTCAAGAAAATTATGCGAAATATAGGGGAATGCCTGTGATGAGTCTGCCGCACTTGCCGAAACTAAACACCTCTAGAAAACTCGGAAAATTAGTTGACTATTACAACGCTGTTGTATTACCGGAAACACTGAACGAAGAGATTAGTCTCGAAGAACTTATAATGGTCATATACTGCGTGGCTAAAACTATATCTGAAATAATCACTAACAAACATTTTGAGAACAATCAACACAATCAGAAGCCAAAACACTCCAGATCAACTGACAAGAGTAATAAACCGAAGTGGTTGATAAGACTCGATAAGAACATTGAAGAGCACCGCCGAAAAATAAAAAAAATAACAGCATTGGTAGGTGGAAACACCTCCGGACGATTGAAACGCCAAGTCCTCAAAATATGTAAAAACTTTAATACTCACTCGAAGTTCGAAAATAATGAATAAATGCCCAAGCGTACGCTCAAGCAAAAATTAAGAACCCTAACCACCAGAAGAGAAAAATATAGCATGTCTATGAAACGCAAGCAACATAATCGTATGTTTGAAAGCAATCAAAAGCTATTTTTACGACAATTAAAACAAACCACGAACGTTCAAAGGCAGACGCGATAAGAAACAATGGATGAATTTAGATCATACTGGTCGTCTATTTGGTCCAAACCTCAGAAATACAACACCTCGGCAAGCAACAATGAATGTGAAAATCATCTTTAGTGATGAAGCTTATCATTTCATACTAGATGGGACTGAAACCCCACATTGAGTTCGAGATTTTTCAGCTCAACGCGATAGCCTGGGAGCTCGTGAAAATTTGAATTCTCGTATGCGAGACTGGAGTTGTGCTCATGGTGGACATTTAAATGATGCCGTTTTTCACATATCGCAACAACTACTGAAAGACCCTTAGTGAGCGGAAATTAGTAGTGAATTTTCAAAGCAGCTATTTGAATTTTTATTCATTTATAAGGTAAACTGAAATTTTCTGAAGCAACTGTAGAAGTTCAAGCATAAAAGAAGTGTGTGATTATGATCGCTTTTCCCTCGAATTTCACGTACCAAGAAGTATGTAAAATTTATTATGTAATATTTACCTTTTAGAATTTTCTGCTTTTCTCAAAAAATAGACGCAGGAATCTGAAAATAAAGAGAAAAAAATAGTTATTAGATTTTGGTGAAGATTTTTAATTAATTCTGTTTAAAATGCTGCTGAAGATATCTCAGATATGGCCATTTTGCTTTTGCGGAGATGAACGGGTGAGACAATTTTACTGGGAGAAAAAAAAAAGGAACGCAAGTACTAAATATGAGGTGCTTCTACAAGCGTTTCTACAGGAGCGGAATTTAAGCAAAATAAATTATTATGAAGCTTAGTAAAATAATATAAAAAAGAAAAAAAAATTATAAATATCATACGGAATTTCTTTCAGTAAATCACTCCACCAAAATACTTATTTATTGTTGTAATATTTATATTTAGTAGTTCCGTTTCAAGACAGAGATTACACGAGAATTTATAAAAAGAGTGTAAGCATTTGGCTTGCAGTAAAACTGCCACCAAGTTGTGTAAGTGCCTCCCAAAGATTGCGATGTTTGAACAAAATAATAACAAATTATATAAAATGGAATTCAATTTCTTGTATGTGCAAGTGAAGTGGTTCTCTCGTCTAAATTCCCTGATATGCCAGCCAATTGTATGTTTGTGCTGTGTAACTTCAAAAAATTGCGGGTTTGATCTCTGCTGCTATTTTGTATGCTGGAAAAAAGCCTCTAATAGCAACTTCCGCCTATATTTTAGCTTGCCGGCCGAACAACATAAGAACCTAGGCTACGTATGAGTGCTACAATACATATCAGTAATTTATATATAAGCACTCTTCTCCACATATTTAAATACATACACACACATGAAAATACACACATATATACAACAATTAAACATTTCCCCTTCTGCATTCAAATGCGCGCCAAAATAGCCTAGGTGTGCTTTTCCCTTCATGCGCCGATGCTAAAGGTAATTTAACTTAATTAATTTTTAAGTAAAAGTGAAAACAATAAAAATCAATTATTACAACTAACTACTAAAAGCAATTAATCACATACACATACACACACACACACAAGTGAATTACATCGTTGAATTTTCGTCCGAAGATGAGACTAACGAATTATTATCTCTCTTCGTAACCATTTGCTTGCAGAAAACCGCTTAGAAAAAATACTTTAAGGCATGCGTCTTAGTTCTAGGCAGCTACATGAGTGCATAAAGCTAAAAAATATACCAAAAATATATTAAAAAATGGTTGGCATTTTGTGCAGATGCTACGAAAATGTCCTGAAATTCGAATTTGTCTACCAAAATCTTGCGGCTTGCTGCGCTTTGTTTTCGCTCTATGAGTTGTTCTTGAAAACAAAGAAGTCTCGGCGAAAAACTCTAATAATCGGAAAGTTTTGCATTGAGAGAAAAGATGGTCACCGCTTGATGTCAGGTCCGGTCTATATGGTGTGTGCATTAAGACTTTCCAAACGAGTTTTCAGAGTTTTTGGGAGTCACTTCAGACGTGTGTGGTCTTGCGTTGTTTTGATGGAACACAACACCTCCTTTGTTGGCCAATACTGGCCGTTTGTGGTCACTCGCTAGGTTGTAACGGTCAAATTGTTGACAGTAGCGATCTGAATTTATTATTTGGCCATGCGGAAGCAACTCATAATAAATGATTCCTTTCAAGTGCCAGCAAATACACAGTATAATCTTCCTGGTCGTTAGTATTGCAATAAAAATCATTAGCTTTTTCAGAAAGATAGTTGTTTTTGTAGACTTTTTGTATCAAGAATTCAAGTAAAGTGAGTTCTCCTAAAAATACCCTGGATCCGCAATCGACTACGAGTATCGACAGTATCTGCCAAACATTGGCCCTTGAATTATGAATCGACTAACTCAGTTACTATTTTCATGTGGCTTGCAACCAAAATTGGATTTCTGAACCGATTCCTATGCCGCACTGTCTCACTTATGTGTCTCACTTTTGTTGGATACCAACCGTTTTGTTTCTGTTGTTTTTGTTTCTCCTCACGCACAACGCGCACTTTCGTTATTAAATTGAATTTGTGCTGTTCGTCCCCTTGACTTACTCTACAAAACGTACAAATAAAAACAGAAAGTGGCTAAATAAACAACGGAACCCGTTTGGCAGAAAAAACACTTTCTACTTTAATTCTTTAATACCAGAATTGTGTCGAGAATATAGTAGAAATAAATCCAGAACTTTGGATTTCACTTTCTACCCGGTCAGCTCATTGCCCTCACCACTTTCGCCACGCACCTATCAAAAAGCAGCTGTCATTGAGTATTTAGCTAAGAATCGGCGACAGACTGGCAGTAAAACACAAACTCGTATATGTAAAAAAAAAAACACAAAACAATAAAAATAAAAAATAACATAGCCAAAAGTGTTAATTCATTGCGCACTCATACATGCGCACGCTTATACGAATAATGAGAAGTACAAAAAAACAAAAAGGTAAAAAAGCAAAAGCATAAGAATATTAAGAAGTTCTTTAAATGAAAAGTGAAATACAAGAAAAAGAAGGCATAGAACTCCACAAGTGTACTGCGCTATTAACTGTATGACATACATACACACACCCATACATATGTTAGTATGTTTGCGCAGAGGTATAAAGTTTCATTTAATTGCTACTTGAAAGCTTGACAAATTGACACTCAACACTCAACACTTAGCTCTGGTGGCACTCAACACTTTTTATTTCCTTTTATTTCACATACACACACTCATATACGTGCACACTTGTAGGCACATACATACATACATTTTAATGACTTTTATCTTTTATAGGCGATTGTAATGAATATGTGAACTATCAACACGAGACAGGCGATTATCCGTACGCGATCCTCGGTGTGAATATGAATTTGTGTTACTTCATGTGATTGATTGACTGACCGTCGTTTGTTGAGTTTGCCGACTAACTGTTTTGACTATGCGCAACTATGCTCCACTGGCTTACAGTTGCGGCTGCCCGCTATCTCTTATGGCTTTGTCGGCAGTGTCGGCACTCACATACGTACACAGAGATAGTTTTGTTGATCCCTTGGCGTAATGTTGTTGTGGTCGAAGCTACATAATTTCACCTATTTTCTCTCTTGCTCAGTTTGTTTTTGTTTTCTGTTTTTTTGTTTCTGTATTTGAGATTTTTCTATGCGCTTCTCTCTTTGATTTAATTTGTAAGTTGGTTGTTTTTTGTTAATTTTTTGCTGAGTACTCTCTCCTCTACGTATATATTACTTTTTCGTTTGGCCTTCAAATTTATTAGCTCGCTCTTGTGAGTTACACCGTTCATGGCTCTCGGCATTGAAAAACATAACTAATCCTCTATGAAAGGTAGAAAAGATCATAATTCCATATTCAATATGAAATTGAGTACTGCAAATTGAGGCTTTCAAAGCACAAAAGAAATGGAGCCAATAATAATAAGGAGCTGATAAGTAGAAGTATAAACAAACAATAAATACGAATGAGGAAAGCGACAATTATCGTTATTATGCATGTATTTGTATGGAAACCGCTTTATTTTAAAATGCGAAGAATTTCGGAATTGAATTGACGGCATACAATAGAATTTACTGCTCTGATTTCTTTTAATGGTTTGCTATTTAGGGCTAAGACGAATCAATTGAAGACAACAAAGAGGGTAGTTAAAGATTCGAAATACTAAGAAAAGCCAAAATATTAAAAAAAAGATATAACACGGAATAGAAATTGGCTTTTATTTAAAAGTGATGCATAAAAATTAATAAAATATTAACGTAAAAATTTGAAAAAATTTAAAATGAAAATTAAAAAATCAGTCGGACGAAGTAAACTTTTATCAAAATTTATCAAATAATGAGAACACACCTGGTTGCACAAGAGTATGCGCTGGCAGGTGGTAATAGTAAAAGGTGATCAGATTTTAGATACTTTTTCTAATAGGGTTATACTGACAGATCACGCGTGACTACAGCCAAACTGAATACTTCCATATAATTTTTTCAGATTTAATGACACTTCATCATGAAAAGACTTACGCCCCAACAATGTTTAATAGTTTAATACGAAAAATAATTTACACAGAGTCACTAAAGTTGAATTTACATGTATGTATTATATATTAGGGCGGATCGATTTAAAAATCGCCCATTGCTCTGTGAAAATCATATTCTAGGGATTAAAATAAGAAACTTTGCCGAAGGAACCATACCTCTAAAACGAATACTGATGTCCCCCAGTTTGGGTCGAACTTTTTAGTTTCTTTTCTCTTGTAAAGTCCAAAAATGGTGATATTTTGAAATGATTGTATGAGGAACCCCCCAGGGGAGTTCCAGGGGGTGTGCCACTAGCATGGGTGGATCGGCCGTCCAAAGTTAGAGGGGGTCGGTCATACAATTGGACTCGATTTGAGCACTCTAAATGGGTCAAAGTGGGATTTTTCGTTCGACCCAAATTGGGGGACATCAGTATTCGTTTTAGAGGTATGGTTCCTTCGGCAAAGTTTCTTATTTTAATCCCTAGAATATGATTTTCACAGAGCAATGGGCGATTTTTAAATCGATCCGCCCTAATATATAATACATACATGTAAATTCAACTTTAGTGACTCTGTGTAAATTATTTTTCGTATTAAACTTTTTTTTCCTATTCCTTAACAGTTTACGCTCTTAATTTCGTCCGCTTTTGATCATATCGCCACTGACATACTAAGCTCATAATACTCTCTAAAAAATAATAGAAGCCAAAAATCAGCGTGGAAAGTAGCTGTAAGACTAAATGCGTGGCGGCATTAATTCGACAAATGAGCAAACAACTAAAACATAATAAACTGTAAATGTGTGAGTGCTTCAGTTCAAAAGCGTTGCTGTCTGTCAGCTTAGTGGCAAGCTTTGTGAAGCGGGTTTTTAAAGTGGAATAAGAAGGATAGCTGGCGCGTGCTATAATTTGCACTATTTGAGAAGATTATTTGAGAGAAAATATTGTGTCTTTGTCATGTAAATCAAAGCAAGCGTATACAATTTTTTTGTCAGGTTTTGTTGAACGATTTCAAAAGATGTTTGTGCAAACTCAAGCAGATTTGAAGCGGGCACTGAAGTATAGGCTTTTCAAAAAATGAAATGGGTTTACCGGTGAAGCAGACATAATTTGACTTTTGAATAGAGAGAAAGGGGGAAAACACAGGAGGAAATAAGTTCCATGGAAGTCATACAAAATTCGTAAGAAATTAGAATTGGAAAAAGTAATATTTATGCACTTGCTAACTGAGTATATGGGGCGCCCTCAGAGAGACATTAAAATGGAAAGACTATCATTTTATATCAACTAAGGTAAGAGCCGTCATAGTAGAATGCGTTGGTGCATGACTACCATTCAAAATTCAGAGAGAACGTTGGTTCGAACCTCCGTGAAAGACCAAAATAAAGACAAAGTTGTTTCTAGTAGCGGTCGGCCCTCCGTAGGCAATGGCAAACCTCCGAGTGTATTTCTGCCATGAAAAAGCTCCTCATAAAAAATATCTGCCGTTCGGAGTCGGCACAATAGGAGGAGGAGCTCGGCCAAACACCCAGAAAGGGTGGACGCGCCAATTATATATATACATATATATAAGGTAAGAGGTTTCTAGGCATCTACAAAGAGTTGCATTCATTTGTGGCGAAGTGTGCTTGAATGTGACTAACTTGCGTTTGGCCACTGTGCAGGTAATGATAAATGTGGACAAAGCTTTGAGACTTAAAAATATTTATGGGACTTACTTCTTTTCTGAGTAGTAAAATATTACAATATAATAAAATTTTATGACACAGAGATTACTGACGTATGAAAGAGGTTTGGACAGATTTGTAGACCAGAAGATTAAGGAAAAATTTTTAATTTCGGCAGACAAATGGCGAGTTTTCGCATTTAGTAAAATGTAAACATTATTTGTGGTTCAAAATATTAAAAATTTTATTTTTAATTACGGAAGTTAAAGGTTGCTAGATTTTAAGGCCTGGATTCTCTTGAAAAGCCCGCATAAGATTTCTGTGATACTTTGAATAGATTTAATCATCATTCCTTAGTCCCCGTTGCAGAGCATAGGGCCAAAGTAAAATTTTTCCATTTTGTGTGATTCCCGGAAATACTTTTCACTTGCTGCGAGATTATTGTTTTGTCCACGGCTTTGTATTCCTCTTCGCTGCAGCGTCCCCAAGCGCCCCTTAGTCTGCATCTTCTGTGCTGTCCTTGGGAGCTCCCGGCCAGCGTTTGTCTGCTAATTTCAATGCCACCTTTCCGTAGGGTATGGCCATATCCATTTACGTGCTCTTACTTCAGTTGCGATTGGTTTTTGATGGCAATTTGGTGTTAGGAATCCAATTGTCTGGCCACCAGATACGTAGAATGCGTCTTAAGCAGCGGTTCACGAACACTTGAAGCTTTTGTACAATTTCCGCAGACAGTGTCTATCCATGTTTCACAGGCGTAGAGCGGGACTGATTTAACATTGGCGTTGAAAATCCGTATTTTTGTTGTAATGTGCATTTGCTTGGACTCCCACACCGGACGAAGATTTGAAAATGCACCTCTTGCTTTTTGGAATCTTGTAGATATGTTTGAATGGATTTACTTCATATTTATTTATTTACAAACTAACACTCTACAAGACGCTTACCTTAGGTATGCTACTCTATGGCGCTGAAACATGGGTTGTGTCGCAGACTGTTGCAGCCGCTCTTGGGGTATTTGAGAGCAAGATAAATCCGAAAATCTTTGGTCCTTATAGTTAAGCACATCAATATTCAGCACTTGCGTTGGCTGGGCCACGTCCAGCGTATGGATGCAGAAGCTACAGCAAAAAAAGGTATTCAGATGGCAAGTTAGAGGATAAAAACATGGGGGAAAATTATGCCTCCGATGGAAGGACCAAGTCGAGTGAATGCTATCCAGCGCAAAGCAGAGGCGACTGACGAGACTTGTGGTTCTTGATCAGGCCATTTAAGTCAGTAAGTAAATAATTTATTTATTTATTTAAATGAAAAAAAGAACAAAAGTAGGACTTCTTAAATTATTTGTTCATCCACTTAGTCATTTCTTAAGGTTTCTGAGACATCAGAAAGTTTTCTTCTTTGTGCTTTTAAAGAAAAAACATCAAAACAAATATGAGTAAGAGTTAAAACCTCTTTCTAGGCAACATATCAACAAACAATTAATAGAAAAAAAAATTTTTTTTCAAATAGCAGTCGCTGCTTGGCAGATAATGGCAAACCTCTCAGCGTATTTTCGCTTTTTAAAATATCATAAAAAAACCATCTGATGATCGGAGTCAAACTGACGATAGTAGTAAAAAAACTGTGGGCCCCTAAGTGTGCAAGGAAAGGCTCTGAGCTTGACCTTCAGCGAGTGGTAGAGGACTTAAACATTTTTCTAAACGAACTGTACACTGCGATTGACTTGAGCGTAATCGAAGAAACCAATAGAAGGTAGTCTTTTACTACTAACTGCAGCATCTCCAAGGTGGTTTGGCCAAAACCGAATCCTAAAAAGACAAAATGTCTGCTTGAATTCAACAGATCAACTACCAGCGTCCTTACAAGTGTTCCAACGGGCCACTGCGCTATTGGTACCATAGCCAGTAGAATGGGTGTACCTCATAGGGACTGCTGCAGGGGCTGAGGAGATGAAGAAGAAATTGAGTCGGCGCAGCACCTCCTCTGTGAGTGACCTGCACTTCAAAGAAGCTGTGCCAAATATCTTGGCGATTATTTCTTGTAAGACATGGGAAACTGGAAGGACTAGTTACCTTCCTAAAACGATCTAAGTGGTTGGAGCAACTCAGTTAGGAAATGGAAATGAAATGCAGGTATCACAATCGGCCTTAGGGCCACCGAGTGTCTTGTCTTGGACAAGCAACCTGGCTAGCTTTACTTCCCCTACGATTACATTGATAAAATTACATTGATAAAATAATAGATTGAGAAAATAAAACTAAATATTTTTCAGAAGTTGTAGGTTTAAAAAAGCAGCAATTCAGACAAATGGTTCAAGTGGCAACAAAGAGAATTATAAATATAGTACAATTCATGATCATGTTGATAGGTCTGAGGTTAGCGTCAGATTTGCGCTCAAAGCGCTCCACACCACTTCAGAGGCAACAGTGCGTTGCGTGAGCAAGCGAGTATTTGAATCTGAGTAGGTAAAATCGAGCGGAATTTTTGAATTCGATTGTTAGAGGAGGCTCAAACTTTCGATAATCACTATAAGCCTGAGTGGAAACAAATTAGCTACCCTGCTGCTACTACCGGTACCGTGTGCCTTGCCCAGTACACATGAAATACAAAACTAATAAATTTAGAAATTGAAACGGTGAGAAAGCGCATGCCATTGGCGTCAAATCTACATTGCCGCAAACCCTCACCTTTTCACTAGTGAATTTTTACAAATTGTATGCGTTGCGCATGCGTGCGCCTCCGCTTAGCCGCATATTATTTTCGCAAATGACAGCTGCCAAATAAAAATGCCTTATGACTGGCATAGAAATGGCGCTAAACTGAAAATGGGCGTACTCGGGTTGACACCCAGTATCATAAATAAGCAAAATTACTAGAAGCAGCGTAAAAGGAAAAATGAGATAAGCGCGCAAGTACGCATGTTTTCATGTAAATATCATACAGTTATATGCAGCTGTAATTAGTATTGGCTACGCACAGCCAATGCGCACATTCGTAGCTGCATTTATCTAAATTAAAAAAATTTTAAGTGCTAATTTTTTTTTTCTTTTCTCGCAGCATTGGAAAGCGTAGAAATATTGTCAAGAGCGCCGCGGAACGGCTTTGCGTTTTCATTTTACAACTCTACAACATACTTGCCACATGTAAATATTGCATATGCGCCTACGATTCACACACTTCATTAACGCTTGATAGGCGTTTGACTAAATATGGTTTTGCAGGTACATTAGGATGGCTCAGAAAAAAACTATTAATACAAAAAATTTTGTTTTCTTGTTGCTACCTTTGAAACACGAAACGAGAGAAAAGTTTTTTTACTATTTTTATAGTAACTCTAACAGCTCACCAAATTTTAAAATATATAAAAAAAAAAAAAATTCTCTCACTTTATAATTTATTTTTTATTTTTTCAAACCATCCTAATGTGTGTATTTACGTATATAAGGTGCATTTACATCTTTGCGCTTACATATACATTCGCATGTGCTCGTGTCATTTCTTTTGCTTGTGTGTGTAGGCCGCGAAGGCGTCTGTTGCTGCCGCATGCCACAAACAGTAGCTGCATTGCAGTCAAATGGCATGCTTTTGAATATTGGCCTTGCATCGATATGGGTCTGTGAGGCTAAAGCGCTGTTGTTGTTGTATTGTTATTGCTTTGTTTACTCGTGTTGGCCCAGTGACGCAGTTGACAGCGGCTGGAAATATAGGTTAATAGCGTCGGCACTGCGCTTGGCATTCGCACAACAACATTCACCCGCAAAATATTTACAATGCCAACAGCACAAGAATTTGCACACGCACACATACATATGCAACTATGTACGAGTGTGGTAAATGCATGCCGTTACATGACTGCTTAAATGCATCCTTTTGTGCATGGGCCTCCTTGCGCTGCCTCATTCGTTTTGCGCTCTTCCAATTATCTGCCAATAGCGCAAGCAAATATAGACACAGCCTAGCCGTGCTGCGGCAACATGTTGTCAGGTGGCACAAAAAACAAGAAAGCAAATACAAAAACAGTAACAAAAGCAAAAGAGTAAACTCTTAAGCGACTTGCAATTAATTTTTATGCCGCAACAATAAACAGATATTTATGCACCAATGCATGAGCATGTTTGTATGTGTGAGTGTGTGTGTGTGTGAGTGCTGTCAACATGGATTTTGTTTTGCTGCAAGTTATGCACTTACAGCCACCTCCACTATGCCGCTTTTTGCTAATAAACTTGCAGCAATAACCCACAACTGCTGACCCATTGTGCGGATGCAGGCAGGTGGTGTTGGAATTTCAGTTCGCGCACAAGCATATTTACATACACAAACACACACACACATGTGCTGGCGAAAATGCCACAAATAAACAGTTAGCACTATGTGACCGCTATCGTCACTATTCCACTAATATAAACAGCAGCAGCAGCAACATCAACTGCTAAGCAGCCACCAGACAGCACAATTAGAGAAAAGAATCAGGTTGCGGCCTGCAAGTGACGTCGATTATGCGACGTGGCATACATATTTTAGCACAAGAAATGAAACACAAATACAACAAACAAAAACAAAAAGTAATAACAGCAAAATAACCAAAATAGTTGTGCTACTGTGCAGCCACACTGTCTGCCAACAAAAATAGAGCAGCCGCCTAAGCGGCCAAACTCCCACCCAACGGCGAAATGCCCAACAAACCCCATCGCTGTTGTTGTTGCCACTGCGATCACTACTGCTTGCCGCCACCAAACTGCATCTTGCAACTTATGCAACTCACGTAACTGGCGCGTTGCTGCGACTGGCTGTGCTGCTCGCATTTCTTAAAATATTTTAATTTAATGCAATTTGCTGGAATTTAAATTGAAAATGAGGCACATTCAATGCGCCAGGAATGAGGCGCAATTATATTGGCAGTAAATGGAGCGGCAACATTGGGTGAGAATACAAAGGCAGCTCACTACAGGCGTTGCTCACATACCAACGTACTGCCTGGCAGGTATGCCGCGGAAGAAGCATGCGCGCCAACGCCCCCATTACACGTGAAATAGGTCACTTTTTTATTAACAATTTAGAAAAGAAAAATAGTACACACTTTTAATTAATTTAAAAGATTTAAATTCTCATAAAAATCTAATTAGAATGCTAAGTAGCTGCTCTGCTGTAAACGGTTGTGGGTTAGAGAGTAGCAGACTTGGGCCGCTTACACGAGCACAAGTGATGCATTTTAAAGCGAGAATAATATTTTTTTTTTTTTTTTTGTTTTTTGGTTTTGTTTCAATTTCCTTTTATTTATATTCAATGCACTCTAAAAACCTCTTTAAATCAAAAATTCAGAAAATTTGGCGTTGACTTGGTACCAGCAGTTACAGGAATATCGCCCTTTAAAATTTCTGAAATCCCAGCCGCAACGCTTACTCACTTAGTAAGTTTTAGTCCAAGAAGGACATATGCGCTGGGCCCCAAAATAAAACGGTCTATGCCGATAGATATACTATCCAGCATCTCCTGAGCAAAAATGTATGCCAGCTGTCCATGTGCAACTTAGACAGTAACCTTCACTATGAGCGAATTGCCCTTGCATTTCTGAGCGACAGTTAGGCGGCACCTTTGAGGTTAAGTCCTCATTAATCCGTGAGTATATCGAAAAATTAAACTTACTATGAAAGCAAAATGCGGCCTCGGTAGTCTAGCGTAAGTGGACTAGCCTGCCATCCCAGAGGTTGTGGGTTTGAATCTCACGTAAAGCACGGTCCTCGCAGATAATTTGACATTAGTGGAAACTGCGAAGCCGACGAGCTGGCCAGACAACGGACTTGTGAGGTAGGGCGTCCGCGAAAGGAGAGGATCCCGATCCCCTTGACAACCTGCGCTCTACTCCTGGAAGGATGGGATTTGCACCAACTCAGCGAGCGCTGGGCAAGAACACGAACGTGTAAGGTCGTGAAGTCCTTCTAGCCACGTTTGGATAGGAGGTGTTCGAGGGATATTCTAAGGATGGCAAAATCTCATCTCTCAAATTTCGTTGGCATCCTCACGGGGCACTGTCCACGAGGTACACATGCCGTGAGACTCGGAATTGCTTCGAGTAGTTTTTGCATCAGCTGTATGGAGGATGAGGTGGAATCATCTCGGCAGCTGCTTCTTAGCTGCCCAGCTCTCGCGGGACTACGATTCAAGCATCTTGGTTCTCACTTCTATTCTGCGCCTGCTGATATAGCAGGTCTTGATAAAAAAAATCTGGTGAACGTCATCAGCAGCATAAAGAGGTTAACACAAGCGCAGACTAGTCATCGTTCACAGTCCACAAATACTCAACACTCCCCATCCCTTTCCTTATCGTCCTTTTTCCTTCACCTCTTTTTCCCTTCTTGCAATGGTATCACAAAGGATAAACCAAACTTTTTTCATCCAAGTGGGCCCACACTCTGGGCAACCATCGCTACCTAACCTAACGGTCCTCGCACTTTTCCAGATTTACCTACTTTCCCTGTTTCTAAAACAAAACAAAAAAACTCATTCCTCAAACCCTTAAACTTATCCTTTCCATCCTTACTCCCGCACAATAGTTACCGCATTATTTGCATTGTGGCGGCTAAAAACAAGCAAAAACAAAGAAAAACACACAGTTACACATTGGATCAAGTGGCACCAGCAAGAGGAAGCGGGCAGCCGCGGTAATAGCTCAGACACACCACTTTAGCGAAATCCTCAACCGATCCTTTGTGCGATGCTTCTGGCAAGAAAATATGAAACACAGATGGCGCTCCAAGCAGTAAGAAGGCGTTGTTCCTAAGCAACGACAGGTGGGCATTGCCACTACTTAGGAATGGTAACGGTAGGCTAATCACCTACCCTAGCAGAAAGCAAAATAGATTTTCAAAACCAACGCAAGACTGAGTCTTATCGAGGTCCTATGCTCCCGAGTGGAGTGAACAAGAAAACAAAATGTATGCAAAATTGCATCCAGCTACCTACCAAGGGTATAACTAGGAACGAAGTAGCTGGTGCATTGGCTAGAGAGGTTGCGGCCTCGATATTAAAGTACTGAGAGTCTTAGGAGATTCTCACAATTGACCGAAATGCACCAGTTCAGCATCAGAATTCTATTTCGTTACTTATTAATATTTTCCTGCAGGCCATTTGCAATTTACAGCTGCATTAAGTTGGCAATGCGCAACTTGCGAAGATAAGCTTTTTATGTGCAACACTTACTTACTACACCGGCTACTAAGCTGCCAGTGGATAAGCGAGCAGTGAACCATGCCATAAATGCAAATATTCGCCGGCTGCCGTTGGAAGTTGGGAAATTGAATGCAGTCTTCGAAATCATGTCCATAAAATTTCAAATATAAACGCTTAAACAGCATAACTGCTCATAAAAATTATTTCATTATTTACTACTCAATTATCTACTTAAACTCACTTGCGCTAAATGGCTTTATGTACTGATATGTTGACACATTTTATTGGCCATACATAAATTTTTGTTGCGCATGCGTACTTAGTAAGACGTGAATGTTGTGCGTTTGAAATATTTTTCAATACAATTCTATTATCGACAATTTGCTGCAATTTGCGGCGAGGCATTAGCAAATTATTTTATAGCCATTATTGCCTTGGTGCCTGCCAATGTCGTATTTTCGGTTTTGCTTTTCGGTGAGTGGCAGGTGTATTAGATTGTAGTTATGTATGTATTTTAGTTATATACAAGGTGGCGGAAAATCAATCACCCTATCGAGAGTTTTATCATTTTTGCAAATGGCATTGTATGTTAGTCAAATTTGACGCTCGTGAACCAGGCAGCTGCAGTTTACAAACAGACAAGCGCGAACGGATCAAAATAAAGATTTCCATCATTTAAGGGGGCAAATCAGTTTAGACTAATCAAAAAATCGAAATTTTTTTTATTACATAAATTGTTAGCATAACTACTCAAGAATATGTGGTAAACATTTTGAAAGGAAATTCCTATTATTCCCGATTCTATGAGCACTTAAGTGACCGCCCGTCGGTTCGGCACCGTAGCGCGCGGTAGTTAGAACGGCGTTTTTCTCGAAATGACTTTTTTCAACTGGTGGGCACTCTAGCTCAAAAAGTTATCTAGAAATCGTTATGAAATTTTTAGGGAGTGTTCTTTATTCAATTTTAATTTATATGAATCTAATTCTTGGATTATATTATCATTAAAAATATTTTTTAAGCAAAATAGATGAAAAAATATGGTATGAAAAAATGGCATTGTGTTCAAACGCCTCAAAAACATGCAATTTTCAATATTATTTTATCAAAATTAGGTTCATGTTCTCAGGAAATATGTTCTGAATAAAAAAAAATGTTGTTGATTACAGAGAAAAATTACAACTTAAGGAATGTCCACCGCCAGATACTGGGATGGCGATCGTCTATGAACAGCAGGCTCTAACGCTACTATTTCCGACGAAAATAGCTTGAAAAAGTTCAAAGGTGTACTTAAAAATATGAATAAAATACCCTCTACGTTTAAACAATTTCTGATTATTCCTTCCTTGTTAAAAAAAATTCACGAAAAGCACACAAATTTCGGCCTCCTATACCGGAAAGAAAAAATAAAAAATTGTATCAGATTTCTAAGTTTTTAATCAGAAAGGTTAGGCAAACTTAAAGTATGCAGAACTATGGGTGATTGAATTTTGGTATAAAAAAATGCAAGTTGAAGCCACCCGAGAATTGCGCTGGTTTTTTACAATTTTTATTTCTTTTTTTGCTGGTAATCGTTTGCATTTCCTCCGTATAACGAATGCCCAACATTTCTTTTCATATGACAGAAAACATCTGCCAACCCTCAGTCCAATATATTAGATATAGTTTTTTATTAAATGAAATTCTAAGGTCAATATTGAAGTATTCAGATGCTAACGAAAGGCAAGTGGGGCTGTCTTCGAGCTATTTCGATCGCAGCAACAACGAGATAAAGACTCCGTTCGGGTAATAATATATTAATAATTGTAAAAAAAGTGTAATAATAATAAAAACAACAATAGCAATAATGATAGC
Source organism: Anastrepha obliqua (assembly GCF_027943255.1). Lineage (NCBI taxonomy): Eukaryota > Metazoa > Arthropoda > Insecta > Diptera > Tephritidae > Anastrepha > Anastrepha obliqua. The sequence goes on along the minus strand of NC_072892.1, from coordinate 137,265,616 downwards.
GATACAAGCAATCTTCACTTAAACAAGTTTATTAGCTGGGTTTTTGCATCAATTCAAGGTGTGCCTGTGAGCTCGAGACGAATCCATTTATGGTGCTGGCACTAGAACAGTTAAGCTGGTCTACTTCTTTGTTGCTGCATTGTTTCTATGTTTACATTTTCATGGAAAGTTTTGCATTTACAATCACTTTTACAAAAGTAAAATACTCGTAAACTTTGCGCAGTTGCCCTCAGTATAAAAGGTATAGAATGCAGAGGTGTGGCCAACATCAGGCCATTTACAGGCGCTCAGCGATTTTGAAGGAATCAGCTTATTTACTAAAGTCATAGGGATTCTGACGGTGATTTGTTTACGAAAAAACTGAGATTCTGTTGCTGATAAACGAAAAAACTCAAGGCAGCCACCACTAACATCACTTCGTTGCCATCTGAAAAACGAATGAATCGGACGAGTATGTGAATATGTGTGAAATAAGCGGGCAGAGCTCAGCTGCTGAGTTCACGGTGTAGACGCAGCCGAAGTTAGGTAGGTGAGATGGTTGAAGTGCCAGTCTGGCACTCCTCAAGTAGCACTAAAGCGCCGTTTTGATATCATTTTGAGACCTCCAACAAGCAGATATCTACAGCCAGCCAGAGCTGTAGATAGAATGGAGGAGATTGATTGGATTTAGGTTGCCGCACTGCCCCAGCCGAAGTTACTCTCACAATTTTGTTTCGGATGGCAAATTTGGTGATATATCATTTTTGCTTTTAATGGATTCAGCTTGAGAGAGCTCGAAAGGTCTATGCTCTTTCTACATAGGAAAATATAATGTTGATTTTTAATGGCACAAAATTTATTTGTTACTATGACGCGCATAAACCTACCTTCCTCATTAAGTATGAAATTTATGCCTGAAATAAAAGCTTTTCTAATTCACTTCATATAAAGTTATTTTATGTAAAAATTCACTACTTAGTGCTACCAAGGTTGTGCTGCAAAATTAAAGACGAAAAGTAAATCAAGCGGAGCGAGTCATAAATTGCACCAGATCACATCTAACCATCTAGAATACTATCTAATATCAACTATCCACTATCAAGCTCACATCGTTGTTGTTGGATTTGCATGCAAAACGTTTATTCCGATGCCGATTATTGACGAGTGCACAGCTACTGAGTCATGTCACACCTTTTTATAGATCACCAAATACTACCTGGGGTATCACGTCGTATGAAAGTAACCTTAGCTTCATACCGGATCTTATCCTGCAGTTTTGTATGACACTACAAGCCATTTTTTATGTATTTAAAGCTTCGTCTCACAGGGCTATGTGATCAGCACTAAGCCTGAAATGACTAGGAAACTCTCACAAAGGCTTTTTGGTCACAGTAACATACAAGACATAAACAGAAGGTCAGACTGTATTATTCCATAAGTAAACTTTTGCAAGAGATCTGGTTTTGTAACAGAACAGAATGGCAGGGAGAAGTGTTTAGAATCTGATTATCACGCATACAATTTTCTTACAGATGGATCCAAAAAGGCGGAAAGAGTAGAGCGGCTATTCATTCGATATAACTTTTTCTGCTCTAAAAAACTATACGCTAATTGTTCTTTTGAGTTATGCAATTTCTTATTTGTTTTGAGGCTTAGAAGTGGAATACCCAGGAGGCAGAGGTCAACATTCTCGGGATCTGCTCTTTTTTGCATTTCATCGACGAATGCCGAAGCAGCCCGGAATATTTGCGAGGGTATGGAGAAGGTGTCATAGGTGAGTCTACAGCATGGATATAGTTTGCAAAGTCCAAAAATGGCGACTTTGACGTCGATGACACGTGCCACAGCGGAAGGCCTCCTGAATTCGACGAAGAACATCTCAAGTCACTTTTGAAGGGGAACGATCGCCAAACCAGTCGTGAAATGGCGGAAAAAATGAACTGCGATCATAAAGCGATTCTCAATCACCTTCATTAAATGGGATGTACCGAAAATTTCTTTCAACAAAAAAAAAACAACAAAGAATACCGTCTCCAATTTGCTTCTCAGGATCTCACTCGCCATCGAGCAACACGCGTTCATATACAGCGCTTTTTATACCGAATCCTCATAGGATTGGAATAAGAAATTGTGCCTATGCATCAATATGAAGCAAAGAAAGGAGTGGGTGGCTCCAGCAGATACCGCAAAACCGAGCGTCAAGCCGGATCTTCATTCAAAGAAGGTTATGATATATGTTTTGTGGAATTGGGAGGGGATGGTGCACGAGCAAATGCTCGAAAAGAATGCCACAGTCAATAAAGAGCTCTACATTGAACTGCTAGACCGCGTGAATGAGGCTATTGGACTCTTTTCAGTCCTCTCTTTTCAGCTCATCGACATGGTCAAACCATACTCCTTCACGACAACGCCAGGCCCCATGTATATTAGCACAAGTCGTCAAATTCGCACTCCAAGAGCTCGAATGGGAGGTCCTTCAGCATCCGTCGTATTTCCTCGTACCTTTTCCGCTCCCTGTCAATCCATATGAAGGGCGTTACCTTCGATAGCAAAGAGGTTCTTAAAAACTGGCACAACAACTTCTTTGACACTAGATTAGGCGATTTTTGGCAGAACGGCATAGACAAATTGGTCGAAATATATTTGATTAGCTTATTGAGTAATTATTGTTTTTTGTTTAAATAAAAGTCTTTAGTAAAAACGCTACGAACTTATCCCCAACCGAATAGTTATATGCTTATGGGCAAATTTTATCTCAATTCCATTCTGCACTTGTCTTCAATTCAGAACATTTTAAGGCTTTTGAGATCAGCTGCCAGCTCACACATTCCCATTTTGCTATGAATTATAGGCACAACGGAACATAAATGTTGAAAGCACTGACTGCAAACACATACATGCAAATTTATTACACCTATATAAGTACATGTTTGTGCATGTTTACATACACACACATCCACATATATGCCAGCTGTTGCAAATCAATATATAAGCGACGAGCCCATTGTGGCCGGCATCTTAGCCACTTCCTTGAATGCACCGAACACAAACACAGAAACACACACAAATGCAGACAAGATGCAGAAATGTGCATCGAACCAACTACCAGTGGAATAATTATAAAATTTCTCATAAGTGTATTATGAAAATATGCAGTCGAGTAGATAAATGCAGCATTTTAACTTTTTTATGTGCAAAAAGAAGAAGAAGAAGCAGAGCAGCAAACAAGTGCACTATATAGCGGTGTGAAAAAGTTGAGTGAAATACAAAAGAACAACAAAAGATTACACACACACCCGAGAGCACACAATTGCAAAGGCGGATGAGCAATTGTTAAAATCAAAGTTGTGCCGGCGAATGCGGGTTAGTGTTACATTGTTGCACGCGCACTATGTTGTTGGCTAACTAAGACGACTAAAGTAGACGACTTTGTTTTTGTTGGCATTATAGAACGATTTACGTTTAATACCAACTGCTCGAGATACTACGATAAGCTTTTAGATTTGAAATCAGCGCACACACAATTAAAAGGCTTTAAGCGTTTGCGTTTGCGTGGCAAGGAGCGTAGGTAGTCAAGCTGGTGTTGCTGGTGAAGGGAGATAGTGGAAGCGGGCAAATGCGAAATAAGAGCACGGCGAAGCAGAAATGGTGCCTCCAATTCTTTTCTAATTTTTTCACTTCACTGCAAGTGCTACTGAAAGCATGCATTTGTATTTGTGGGTGCGTGTGTGTGTGAGCGTGTTTATGTTTTCACATATAAAACATCCGCAAATAAGCGAATAATGCGCACGTCGCAGAGCAGCAATTAAATCAAACAATAACTCAGCTGACTGCCGGCTTGCAACAAAAAAACAAGCGCAGTATCAGCGATATTGAAAAGGAAAAAGGTAGCAGCGCTGGAGCTGGTCATGCAACAGCGTGTGTCTGTTGTCAGCGCCGCCTCAACCATAAACGTTCGTTTATAGATTTGATATATGTATTTGGTTTTTTTTTGTTTTTCAGTTTTCCGCGTGCCTACGGTAGCGGTAATTGCCTTACGCTGAGATCAAAGGCGTATAAATCATAAATGTGCGGGGCAATAGAAAAACCTCAACCGGAGAAAAAATAAAGAAAAAACAAAAAGAAAAGCAAAAAATATAATAAATTACAAGCTACTTGCGCAGCCGGAAAATACTTAATTCGCACATTGCTACAACATACAAGCGCATACTATATGCCCCATGGCTCTTGCTAAGTACTGGCGTTGCTCCTACTTCAACACACCTGCATGATTGTGTGTGTATTATGCGCTAATGCTTTTTTAACTGCAATTCTATTTTTTAATTTTTATTGGCTTAGTTAGCCTATTGCTATTTAAGTTACCTCGATGCGGCTGCACACTGCCCAGCTAATCTGCGCCTGCTTCTCCTTCCACTTCTGCCGCTTCGTGCACTGCTTCTGCTCATTCTACTTTCTCACATTACAGCGTGTCTAAATCATCGTTCATTAGTTAATTGTTGGCGAAGCCGAAAGTTAAAATTTCAACCAACGCCTGGCTATTGAATCTAGAATACTTGTCCAAGTCACGCGTATGCCACTGTTTGCTCAAAAGAAATCAACAAAACCGCATATTGTGGCTGGTGTTTGCAATTTTTTTTAAATTTTTTTCTATTTTTTTAGATTTGCATTTATCTTCTAAGGCTGTCTATTGAAACGCCCCGAAATTCCTAACAATAGACGAATCAGGCACACACGTCCCAGGCACGGAAACGTGCTAAGCATTTGGCTACTTTTGATCAGTTACGCTACGTGCCTTTGTGTGATCGCGCTAATTCTTCAGCTAATTTCTCATTTAGTTCACTTCGTCGCCCCTTTTGACTTGAGCAAGAAAAAAATTTTTATTTATTGTTTCTCATCGTTATGATTGCCATCGATCTTGTTAGCAATTTGCGCGCAATGAAGGCGCTAAATAATAATGAGCTGCGATACTATCGTAGTGAAATTTGTATTGGAGCTAAACGCTTAACTGCTGTATGGGAGTCAGTCAGTGGGTTAGCAAACAATGGTAGATTTCTTACAGTACTGTGAAAACTTCAACTAACGGTCATTATTGCTTGACTGAGTCTGTGTGAAAATATATTAAAAAAAAGAATAAATAAAAAGAATAAAAAAAAATTATAAAAAAAAAATAAAAAATAAAAAAAAATAAAAATAAAGAATAATAAAAATATGAAATACAAAATAAAATAGAAAACTTGAAAAAACTAAACGGAAGTTGGCAGTACGCAAATAAGCAAAAATAGTTCCAAACTTTCTCTCAAAGTATCTCTGCTCATCAAATAAACAGCTAGCGCATTCCTGTCTCAGCTGCCATTAATTGTTGACAGTTATAATTTTGTAGTAGTAGAGTACTTTGTTTATTTGGGCAGCAGCATTAACACAGTTAATAAAGCAGTGACAGTATTAAAATGCTATGGGGTACCTCTCCCTGCCAACAAGTGCCACATACAGGTCAATGTAGGTCCAATCAGAATTTATGTGTTCTCACGCTGAACGGAACGCACACATTAATATTCGAAATGCTTATCCAGCCTATTTATCTTATTCCACTTTTAGCTTTTGTTATTACACAAAGTGCGTTTGCAATGGCAATGCCAACATCCGAAGAGGTGTTGTTTGGGGCATTTCACCAGAAAAAGTCTGCACAAGATTTATGAAACTTTGCTCAGCCATAGCTTATGGTAGTAGCCCGGTGGGACGGGTTCAAAAAATTGATATTTTTTTTACATTTTTCGAAAGAAACACATCTTAAAAATATACCATAAAAATTTCAGACAGAAATTTGAATTATTTTTAAAGTTATAGCTATATTAAGAGAGCGCGCCGTAGTGTGTATGAAAGCGTGTGACACGCCAGCAGCAGCTGCTCTGACCGTTCCCTTTTTCTGTTGCCGAAACTTTAAACGCGTTTTTCTGAAAACCATGTTTTCGAAATTTCAGGGAATCACTGACTCAAAACTACTCAACCGATTTGGCTAAACATTTCATCCGTTATTCTAGACATACATATCTAGATCCCGGACCTTTAAAACATTTAATTTTTTAATAATAAACTATTTAATTTAAACAATTCATGAAGAAAAGAAATAAGATTTTGAGAACATTTTTCACAAATCCGCCATTTTGTTTTTGTTTTTTTATTTGTATGTACATTTTAGGTTCGGGATCTAAAATAAAGTCTACAGAATAATAATCTCTTTGAATTTTTTATTTCAAATGACTTTGGAAGGCTATGTGTTTCCTCGAACCAACTCATCTTTTTTTTAAGGACTCCAATTTGACGTAAAAAATTTTATGCAAATTAATATAAAATTAACTTAAATAATTTTTTTTTATATACTTCAAAATACCAATAAAAACATGTATAAACTTTAAAACGATCGCATTTTATTTTCTTTTTAAAAAAGATTCATGAAAAAACGTCGAAATTTCGGTCGTTACACTGGACTACTACCTTATATAATAGATGAGAGAACAATATATTTTATCGCTAGCATTTTTAAAAGGAGATCCAGTTCTTTTCTATATGGCATAAAATTAAAATTTGAAAAGGTCGAGCCAAGGAGCACCAGGAGATTTGGTGGCTCCTAAAACGCTCAGGCTAAAAAGCCCATTGTATTTAAAACTCTGGAAAGGGGGTAGATAGTCAAGGGAGATAGGAGAAAAGTATCAGAGAAAGAGATAGGAAAGACTAGAGACAGAGATAGAGATAGTTAGTCCTGTGAGAATTTTCCAGATTCTTTGACAAGTCTGTAAATATCCTCTAGTTTTAGAGAACGAATATTACTCATTCTCCCGACATCGGAACCCAAAACTCGTAGCCGTGCTCTAGCAAAGGCAGGACACTCACAGAGAAAGTGCTCAGTGCTATCCGTCTCCTCCAAGCACGACAGGCACATTGGATCCTCAATTAATCCAATACGGGTCATATGCTGAACCTTTGGGTTGTGTCCTGTAATGATACCGACCATCAACCGAATGTCTTTTCTACCAGATGAAGAAAGTTCGATAGTTTTCTGTTCGGACTTGTCACAAAACACTTTGCCGTTCTGCAGCGTTCTAGACCGGACCATCGCTCTTTATGTAGATTGCCTACATAATCGCTGATCCAATTCATGATATCTGCTGTTCGGAGTCGGCTTGAAACTGTGGGTCCCTCCATTTGTGGAACAACATCAAGACACACACCACAAATAGGAAGAGGAGCTCGGCCAAACACCCAAAAAGGGTGTACACGCCAATTATATATATATATATAGGTATATATAGTTGTGATATTAGCTAGACAAGTAAATGGGTATTGGCGAATTCTATTCTGGATAGAATACAAAATGAAATGAGGACTAGCCGAGTCGCACATAAAAAAGTGTTTTATGCTAAGTATGTCGAATTTTGGGAACGAAATGACAGATAAATTGGCAAGGAAAGGACGATATTACGATTTATAAGTCCAGAGCCTTTTTGTGGCCTAGAAATGGGTAACTTCTCCTTTTTTATTCATGAAATAGAGGAAGGGCAAAAAGATCATACTGGGCATATCGCCATCAAGATAAACAAAAAGAGACAGCTTTAACCTAAGCCAATTTAAAGATTGTAGGGAATTAAATAAGAGTAATTTTAGAATAACCACAGAGAATTTTGAAAAGGCATAGAAGTGGATTGTCATCTTACTAACTAATGGAATCTGCAAGTTCTGTAGGGAAGAAAATGAAATAAGCAAACAAGTGCGGGCATCGTTGCCATCACTGAGGTATAAGCAGCACAAATAACTGGGTAAATATAATTTAACAGAAGGTGAAATAAAACTCAATAAAAAAGGACAAACACTAAGAATTTTTGAGGAAGTTTAAGTAAGTGAAATACCCTGAATCCGCAAAGGAATCTCTCAATAGATCTTACAGGTCGCTGCGTCAAATTTCCTCATAATAATAAAAGCAATAATAATAATAATAAAATGATATTGAATGACAGCATTTTCAGTAGACCCATCCATATATTTCAAATAAAATTTGGACCAAACCTTTTGCTTCATTACAGAAATAAAAAATATATCAAAGAGAAATGCCGCTTCACTCAGATCGCACAAATAATTCTGCATATCTCAGGAATTTTCTTCGTTATGTTGTTGTTTTTTCCACAGCCTCGAATTACCACTAATAACAACAATTGGAGCCTATTAAAAGATGTCAGCGCTTAAAATGGACAAATCAACAATCACTCGACAGCTTAAAGAAACACTGATCGATCGCTGACGGTCCGTTTGACTGAATGAATCGTTGAGTGGCTGGGCAAATCGACGTTTGGACGGTTTTGATGGGTGCACAGCTGTGCGATGGCATCCTTTCTATTTACTTTAATATAACTTAATATATACATTTTTTTTCCCGCGCGCACTTGTGACGAGTGTATTTGCCACTTTTTTCCTCCTTTTTTCACTGCTACACGATATCATTGACTACCGTTACAAAAACAGCTGTTTTGCCAATTGCACCATAAAGGTCAATCATGTACGCGTCAGGTGATTCATCAAAATGGAAAAATATTTTCAAGTGTATAGCTGAATAGCAGAAAGAATTTTCTCTATTAAATATATTGTTTTTCCGCCTTTCATCGGTAATAATCGACAATAAATGGCGATGCATCAATGATCTATCGCACACAATGGCAACAGACGTACGTAGCAGTAATCACCTCTTCAACGTGCCACAAGTACTTTCAAAATGCGAGACAGCTCAAGTTGCAACTCTTTAGCAATGTGCAACATCTTCAGCGTTAATTACCTGTCAGTTGTTTTCCTTGCTGTTGCAGTTGTTTCTTCTTCTTCTCTACTTGCCAGCGTATGGCGCGGCTTAACAACAGTTTTTCTCACAGTAGCGCACGCATTGACCGCTGACAACCCCTTTGGCCCGACCGCTGCACTTGGCTACCGCTTTGTTGCTGCTTGTCTTTCACTCTCTTTCACCAAATCGATTTCTGCTGATTGCGTGCTTAATCCGTTGCGTTTTGTGGTAAGCATTTTTATAAATCGATCAACGAGAATTCCATTTCCTATTGCTATGAGCCGCCACTATTGCTGGTGGTTATAAGCCACATGTCTGCGTAATTGCTGCTGGCCAATAGCTACCATTCGCCGCGCAAACGAGCTGTCTGTATGGTTTTTATGATTTATCAAAATATAAAAAAATTGAAGAAAAATGATTGCATTCTTACGCGTATGTAGTGATGTATGTGCGCCCCTATATATCTATTAGACTTCAAGAAATGTTAGCCTGAAATAAAAAACAACCTGTTTTATTAAGCCACAGCAGTTTGGTGCCTTCGCTGCCGGGCTGTCTATCCGACTATATGTAGGCCTGCCTGCCTGCCTGCTGTTCGCTGCCGCTGCTGCTGCCAACCACATGCAACAGAATCATAAATTTTACAACATCAATAAGGTGGCGGCTGTCGCTCAGCTGCTGCTTGCCTACAACAATCCACCAACAATAAGAACAGCATTTATTAGTACAGAAACAACAAGAAAAAAAATAAATTATCACAAAAGTTTCCACACTTCTGTGCGCCACATATCGTTGAGTGGTAGGCAGATATCTATCGTAGTTTTGGTTTTGGCTGAACCGCTCCCACTTTACACTTTACACAATTATTCAAAATAATGGAGAATAAAGCAATGGCATGAAAATAGCAGCTATAGTAGCAACAACAACAACAGCCACTGCATATAAAATCTTCACATAAATTAGTTGTGCAATGATGTTGTTTTATGAGTGAGGAAAATTAAAGCATCAATCGCTGCGCTGCACGAGACAAACGACGGCAGCATGTTGCAACTTCAAACAGATAGATTTTTTTTTTTTTTTTTGATTTAATACTTTTTTTTGTATTTTCGGTTTCTTGCTTCAAGCGGGCGTTGCAATATTTTTAGAAGCTCATCTGGCTGGTAGTGGTAAATTTAAGTTACTGGCCGTCTGCCCTACTTTCGTTGCATGCTCCATTAGTTTATTGCAGCAGTTGATGGTTGAAGCCTTTGTTTATTTTTCACTCATGCTAAATGTATTATTTTATTACTTATTTTTAAGGCGCCTGTGTGCTCATTTATGCAACGTCAAGTGCGCATGCACGTACAAATGTGGGTATGTAGTTTGCGATAAAAATACGGCTAATTGGAATTAAAAGTGTACTAAGAAATTAATACTACGTATGTCTATGGTGCACAAACTAAAAAAAAAGCAATACAAATTTTAAAAGTTTTTTTAATATAATTTATTTTTTTTTTTATTTTATAATTCTTTTTTTTTGTAACAAAAAAATTTTTTTAGAACTTTTTCTTTTTTAATAATTTTTTTTTTCTTTTCATTATATTTAGCAATTTTTTTTTTTAATTTTAGAAATTTTTTCTTTTTTTAATAAAAAATTTTTTTTTTTTGGTGGGATCAGGTCGGCGTCGTATATTTTGAGCTGCTCCAACCGGGTGAAACAATCACGGGTGATCGTTACCGACTTCAATTGATGCGTTTAAGCCGGGCATTGAAAGAAAAACGGCCGGAAACGGTAAAAAGGCACGACAAGGTTATTTTGCAACATGACAACGCTCGGCCGCATGTTGCTCAACCTGTCAAAAAATACCTTGGAACGCTTGGCTGGGAAGGGGTAACACCGCCGTATAGTCCAGACATAGCTCCCTCCGATTATCCTTTGTTCCGGCATATGAGTCTCGATTTGGCGGACCAGCGGTTCTCCTCGTACGAGGCTACCAAAATATGGGTTGAGTCATGGATAGCCAAGCAGCGGCCAGAATTTTGGAGAAACGGCATCCGGAAATTGCCCGAAAGATGGGCGAAAGTTGTAGCTAGCGATGGCCAATACTTCGAATAAAATATTTTGTACCGTTTTTTCACAATAAAGCCCCAAATCTTCGAAAAAAACCTTTAAAACTAATTCAACCTCCCAATAATTCTGTTTTTTTAATAATATTTTTATTGATTTTCATTATATTTAGTTATTTTGTTTTAATTTTAGGATTTTTTTCTTTTTTTAACAAAAACAAAATTTTCTTTGTAATTTTATAACAAATATTTTTGTGTTTTATTTTTATAACATTTTTTTTAATTTGCTTTTAATTTTTTCTATTTTCTGTCTTAATAACAATTTTTTTTCTAATAATGTATTTTTTTTTTTTAGTTTTACAATTTTTTGTTTACAGTTTGCCTTATTTTATAAGTTTTTTTTATTTTTTTATTTTTTTATTTTATAAAGTTTATAATTGTTTTCTTTCGTTAATGAGCTGTAAATTTTCAAAACAAAAACAATCAAATTTTTTACATTTTCAGTTCAGAAGCGTGACAAAATATGCTGACATTGTACAGCCGATTTCCTCTGCTCTGTTAGGCTACAGAGGCTCTGTTAAGTTTTAGAGGAGCAGCGTAATGATTGAGTTTATGTGCATAAGCCAGGTGGTGCTGAAATGATTGAAGTGCCGGTCTGGCACTCCTCAAGCCGCACTAAAGCGCCGTTTTGATTGTATAAGCCAGAAAGAATTAAAAATTTTAAAGATAACTTTCGAAGCGTAAAATTGCTCGATATAGAGCCACAATTATGACTTAATTTTAACGAAAATTTCACCAAGTCAATCGATATTAGTATGCGTGCACGTCTCAAACATTTGCAAAATGTAAGTTATCGTTCATAAATTGTATAGAGATGCTTCGAGTATTATATAATAATGTAGATACTCATTTTTCATCTAAAATATAGAAATGGAAGTATGGAACGGAAATGGATCTATCAGCCGTTTGTTGATGGCAACTAGGCATTGATGACTGTATTGGAATTCGTTGAACCTTTTTTGTGTGGTGATGTTCAATCAAGAAAGAACTCAGAGTTTGAATACAATATTGTTCGTAAATTTTTTCAAATAGAAGTTGAAACCTGCGGAAATGTGCTGCAGAGTTGGCGACTCAGAATGGGATATTACAGGATCAGCCTGGGCAGGGTTTTCAATGAAGTTATATTCCGTAATTAATTATTCATCCACCATCAATTAGACATTACTTTTTATTTATATAGTAAAAAAACAAAAACGAAAGATGCTTTCATTGAATTTAAACAACGGGCGATTGTTATTGCGCAAGTTAATGCATAGCTTCTGCATGCAGGTTCGTCGCTTAAGTCTTCTGTTTAATAATCACTTTTCGGCTTGTGGACGAATATTGCAAATATTAATACATATTTCGAAGTAAATACACACAAATCTGCATACATACATTTGCTATAGAATAAGCTGTAGTTTCGTACAAAAATTTTGTAAATTAAAAATCAGAAATATGTAAGTCAAAAATCGTTTACCATATACAAATAAATACTTGTCCAAATATCGCGGTTGTATCTTTTTTTCTAAAGCGGTCACCCAAAAAAGTCACCCCACGGCAGACAATGGCAAACATTTGAGTGTATTTCTGCCATGAAAAAGCAACTCAGACGTATGCCACAGGTATTAGTAGACATCCAGCTAAATACCCAATAAAAGTTTATAAAAATAATTTTAAAAAGTGAGTTTGAATTCAAAATGCGCAAATTACGTCCTTAACCACTATATAAGAGCAATTTTCAAAGAAACAATAAAGCATGGTATTTCCGTTATAAATTGAGCAAAATTGACAAATTGAAGAACTTCAAAAAAATACATAAATAAATACGACGCAAGTAAAAATTTAAAGAATGGGCTCAAGCACACCTATTTTGAGGTAAAAACGAGTTTTTAAATTTGTCTAAAATGTGCTTGGGTATGCAAGTCTTGATCTGAACCGAATTTATTACTGCCTTACTTGTTGTTTTTGCTTTTATATTGTTTCGAAAATATGCTTTGAAATAGAGTTTGCAGCGCACAAAGTACACCAAATGCCATCTGTTCTCAGCTTAAAAAAACGACAACTTTAAAAAAATGCTTCATTGTGACACGCGCATACAAGTAATTGCTTGATTGTCGGGCACTATGGGAAATGCCTATTCTATGTCTTCATTTATCTTACACTTCTTGCATTGCCAATTGTAGAAAGCAGTGCATTCCCTTCATTCCTTCATTTTCTTAGACCTTCTGCGCATAATACATAAAAAGCCCAAGCAAACAATGGCTAACAAATTCTTAGCCGCTAACAACTAAAACGAGGCTATGGAAGAACATTAAAAAAAAAAACGGAAAAAACACAAATAACTGACGAAGCTTTCAAAAAGAATGCTGCTGCCATAATGATTTGGAAATGTCACCTTTTACATGCAGCGCTTGTTCGTGTCACTGTCGCATGCAGTTGGTGGTATCGATTAAAATTGAAATGGATGACATCAGCCGCACTTAAACATTCCACCATTTAGCCAACTACACAACGAGCTAGCAAATGACAGTTAACCGTCCGGTGCAGTGCGCTGCACCAATAAATAACACGTACAAAGCGACATGTTGCAAGAACGACGCGCATGCAGAATATTGTAATGGCACAACGGTGCTTTGCAGACATGAAACAATGTCGAGTTTAATGCACCGCTGAGAATTGATGATGGAGCGCTGCCATCGAATATTGATGGGCAGGTGGTGGGCTATTGAAGGCGATTATGTTGTCACAGTTTGTGGTCTCTTGTGCTTTCTTTTCTTTGCCTACTCCGTTTCTGCGCGTGTGTGTGTGTGTGTAATTGTGTATGTTTGGTGACATTTTATGACATTTTAAGGTCACGTCAAAAGTGCTGTGCCATGCACCTGATTGCCTGCATTTGGTCACATTAAGTGACAGCAAGCCGATAAAGATTTTTGGGGCATCGCGACGGCCTGCGTGCGGCACAAGCAATGGTGTGGTTTAATTCCGGTGCGATGGTAATACCTATTTAACCAAGCGCACCACTACAGGTAAGCTTATTATAATTCTGTTCACATAATGGTTGTTTATAACAGCATTAGAAAAAGGTATAGACAAATATACACCAAAGTGATTGGAATGGTGAGGAGAACCGATTAAGTTTGGGCGGTCCGTGCGTAAACTCGATAATAGAGACGCAAATTGAGATTTCTGAATGCGCTTAGCTCAAATGTAAGAAAATCGAGCACTTGCCACGCCCATTTCTCATATAACGGTAGTTTATAAAAATGCGTAAAAAATTTATTTCAATAATTGGTTGAAGGAAATTTGTAAAATCTTGAACGCGAATGGATATCGGGGAACGAAATATGATATTTCGAGAGTTTTGGAAAAAAGAGGAAATTTTTAAAATAACACGAACGAGTCTTAAGATAACGCGACTTAGTTCATACATAAATATGTTACTCTCACACGAAGTCGGCTGTGAACTGAAATTTTTTTTTAATACATTTTTTTAAACAAAAAAGTGTTCTGTTTTTACTTTCATAACACATTTTTTTTTTATACATTTTTTTTTAAACAAAAAAATGTTTTGCTTCTTCTTTTAAAACAAATGTTTTTTTTTAATACAATATATTTTTTTTTTAAATAAAAGAATGTTTTGTTTTTATTTTTATAAAAAATTATATTTTTTTAATACATTTTTTTTAATTATAATTTAATTAAGCTATTTTTTTAATTTTATACATTCTTTCTTTTTTTTTATCAAAAAGATATTTTATTCTTTTATAACAAATATTTCTTTGTTTTACTTTTATAACAATTTTTTTTTTAATTTGCTTTTAATTTTATTCCAATTTTTTTTTTTTTAATTTTATTAATTATTTTTAAATTTTATTCCTTTTTTTTAATATTAGACAATTTTTTCGTTTTTTTTTTTTATTTTCCATATTTATAACAAAATTTTTTTTTTAAATATTTCATTTTTTGTTTTGCATTTTGTTTTATTTTATAAGATTTCTTTTATAAATTTTTTCTTTCGTTAATAAATTATTGTACGAAGTGGGTTGTGAATTGAAATAGGCGAAGTCGCTTAATAGCTCACTTTTCATATAACTTCAATTATCCAATTTACCAAAAAAGATATATCTCTGCACTGAACAAAGGAAATGCGCTAAAATTTAATATCTCCCTTGCCAAGAAGTGCTACTTAGGACTTAGTAGACAACTGAGAAAAATTACTCCTCATAAACCTCTTATCATGTCTGACCAATTTTATGACACACTTGCCCGACAAAAACATCCCATTGGACGCCTTTTAGAATATTCCAGAGTAGGATTCTATAGAAGATTTTTGGACGAATGAACGTTGGTTACAACGAGTATCGTATGCGATGCCTGGCCATAGGAACTTAGAAGGAAATGAGAAAGCTGATAACCTGGCAAGGCGTCCTATAACAAATCCGAAGCGTGCACTAGAGGGAGATCTTCTCGCTATCCCAGAAGCAGCCCGTTCGCAAATGGACTTACATGGAAACCTGCAAAATAATTAAAATATTGTGGCCCAATTTCAAAAAGTTTAGAACTGACGAGTTGCTAAGAAAGCCACGAGCAAACATATTCAGAGTTATGTCCACAATAACCTGCCACTGGCCTTTGGGAGTCCATGCCGGGAAGACGAGGTGGACATGAAACGATAGATATAGAAGCTGCAATCAAGAAGAATCAAAAGAAACAGTCTTTCACCATCTGTGTGAGTGGCCAAGGCTCGGTGTTCTACGACATAAAATGCTACGGAAATTCTCGATGGCTAACTTGAAAGAAATTGCAGAAAACTAAATATACGACCTAGGCAAATTCATAGTCAAATCAGGATGATTCCACTAAAAAAAGCAGTGGTTCTACAAGTGGCGTATCAAAATGGCATCTTTTGTGCTTATCAGGTGTGAGCTGTGTCACTCCGGCAACACCTCCACCACCACTACCATCGTATGCGATGGAACAGTGACCTGTGTGAGCTTTACTATGATATAGACATAGAGCAGCGAATAAGGATCCAGCGGCACTACTGGCTAGGTTATGCCATCCGAATGGATACAAACGTCTCGGCTTGACTTTCAACACCTATAGCTTTCGTCTTACTTACACTAATCATCATTTCGAAAAATTCCAGTCCAAGAAAAGCAACGCTTACTACCCACAAACGCTATAATAGGTTGATCCAGGTTGAACAGGTTGATCCATACCCTTTACTTTTATAGTTTGCCTTAGCTTATCTATCTACTATCTACTGTGAAAAGTTCATTACAATCACTCACCTTAGTCGTATTAAATAGTTGCACAATAACCTTTTGTTTGTTTCATCAACTGAAAAGAGAAAATAAAAGTAATTTCGTTAGAAAATTTCGGAGTGAAAATTCACATTACAGTCAAAAATTTTGGTTTACTAAAATAACTGGTGATCAATTCAAAATCGGTGTGCATGTATGTAGATATGTATGGTTGTACATTGGAAGTAAAAAAAAAAACAATTACGCACATCCCAACCTCTGGACAAACGTGGAAAAGAAAGTACATTTCTCGATAATTAGAGTTAACCGTGAAATCAAATTTTACTACAAAAATACTTTCGCCTCGCGAACCATTTAAAATATTTTTTCTCACACATATCCCAAGTGTATGCATAGTTACTCAAACAAAATCCCATAAAATAAAAAAATAGTTGGCTAGTACACTTCTGTAAGGTGTTTAGCCGAGCTTTTCATCCTATTTATGGCGGCAAGCAAATCAAACAAATCAGACGAAAATTTAGGGAGTTATACAAATTTGACTGAGAGGATTCAGACAGGACAACTAGGTGCTAGGGAAGCTTAAGGCAAATTTTACCGATTTTTGTTTTCAAACCTATTGTTTATTTTTTCACATATTTGAACAGGTTGACGATTCCATAACAATGTTATGCAGGCTCCGAACGGCAAATGGTTTTTTATGAGGCGCCTTTTCATGGCACAAATACACTCGGATGTTTGTCATTGCCTGCCGAGGGGCGACCGCTATTAGAAAGAAAACTGTTTCTATCAGTTTCGCTATAATAATAAAGGAATAGGATTTTGCTTTCTCGTGGCTTTTACTTTTAAATAATTTAATGGTAATGCATTTCAATGGAATCTGCTGACGAATATTTTGAGAGTGGAGATTGGGAAAGTATTGTTAGATCTCCTGTTGACAAATAAAAGCAGCATTCTTGTGTACCATGCAAAAGGCGAAGATATTGAGTGACCAACGGAATCTGGTCGAAAGATCGAATATCGAACGACTAATATCCACTTCGAAAAATCAATTGATATTATGATAATCGTGACAAAAAATGGAATAAATTATAATAATATTTAGCCACATTGAGGGTACGCAAAAAATTAGAGAAAGGATAGTCGATTGGATGAAATAAAATTTGATATCTTTTGGAGACTTTTTTTATTTAGCTATGTGCTATTCTGCGAGTGGCGTAGCCATATGGGTTTGTGCGTGACTACCATTCAGTGGTTCAGTAGTGCAGGTTTGAATTTCATTGAAGGATTATTAGCGATGCACCAATTGATACGAAATTTCTAATAGCAGTAGTCACTCGGCAGCCTTGAATGAATTTGTGCCATGAAATAGGTCATCGTGAAAAATCATTTGCCATTCGGAAGCTGCGTAAAGCTGTACGTTCTTTCACTTATGGATCAAGATCATTAAGGCGCACACCACAAAAATTGGGGAGAGAGCTTGACCAAACACCCATTGAAAGAGTGTAAGTGCTAATTATATATTATATATGTATATATATTTTTATAGATTAAATGTAAATAAATGTATACTTTAAGCTGATGGCCTAGTCACTAATGCTTTTTAATTTCATTGTGATTGTAATTCATTACTTTTCCAATTTTCAAATAAAAAAAAAAATGTACACTTCAATTTTTATTAAAAAAACTGGGTGCTAAGTAAATGATGGAACGAAGATAATAAGACATTTTATTTTGGAAGCATGTCAAATAATTTTTTCTGAGGTTCGATAATAAGAAACTTGAAAAATATCCAACGTTCTATCCCGTTATTACGTTCGAGAAATTCAGTCTGTGAGATAGCTCCTTTTACTGCTGGGCGGTGTCGTTCCATGGAGGCGTATTGTAGAGGAGACAATGGTCCACCCCGGACTGTAACGCCAAGATGATGATGATGATGGTGTAATTACATAAATAGGTTGGCATCGAGATTTTAAATTTTTTGTATTGTTTTTTTTTTTGCTCGAAAAAAAAAGGAAAAATTCTAGAAATTTACTCTGCAAGTAAATTGCGGCGCTTATTGACCTCTTCAAAGTATTGCATTAGCTTAAAAGGCACCTAGGTGATGCATATTTTTCTGTAAATCTTTCTTTCAAGTTATATACATAAATACATACAAGGTGGCGCAAAATTAATCACCCTAAGGGAAGATATATAATTTTTGCAAATTGTGGCTTGTGATTTCTTTTATTTTTATGATATTTATGATACTTATTTTTTGAATATGATATCATACATATGTCCGCAGCGGCTACGAGTTGCGTGCTCAATGCGACCAACCAAATTTTTGAATACTTTCCCAATAAATCTGGCCATGTGGCGCTACTGGTGACTTGAATATTGCAATTGAATCGATTGTTAAGCCGTTTTATTAGAAGAAAATGCCGTCGATGTTCAAGTGTGGTACATCTTGCTCGTCTAAATAGATCTCCTATAGACTGTTCGGACCCTTGTAGTGCTGTCAGTGTTGTTGGAGTCGTGTTAAGTATAGTTCGTGATACATTTCTTGATGAGATTTAATAAAAAGTTTCAGCTTTTGTTAGCAATATCCTTCAGAGATAAAAAGTATACCGATCCCAGACAGTTGTAACGAGTTCTGCTTAGAGCAGGACAGTGGCAAATGAGGTGTTCTAATGCAACGCTTTCTTCTTCGCATAAGTTACACGCATCCTTCTGAACCAATCCCATTTTCAATGCGTGATATGGAGTAAGACAATGTCCCGTCAGTACTCCAACCAATATTTTACAATGCTTCATTGAGAGTGATAAAATAAAGTTGGTAGTTTTCGTGTTGCAAGCTCGTAGCATTATTTTGGCAATCATGTGGGAGGACGTGGCTTCCCATATAGACTGTGCTTCCAGAGTTAGTTCTTCTCTATTTTTATCTTCAAAGCTGAGAGCGAGGGATAAATGTTCAACGTACTCATTCTAGGCAAGCGGGTGCCTGCCTTCGTTTGGAAACAAAAAATTCAGTGAGCGCCTTAACATCACCGCCTTACTCATTTCAAAAGAAATAAGCACCAATTATGCCACCAGTGGTCTATAAACTTTGCAAACATATAAAATTGTTTTTTTTTTTTTCAAAGTAAGTTTCCACAATTTGGAAGCGTTGATCTGGCGTTAGACGATTCATGCTGACTTGCCAAACCTTACTGCACAGAAATGCCAATACAGTTCGTCATTTGGTGCTGTCTAACTATAGATACCGATATGGATAGTGCTCATGCAGCTAAAAACAACCGATATTTGGTACAGAAGTGATTTGAAAACAAAATGCGATAGTTTTGTGCCACCTTGCACTTATATTCACAAAAAAAAAAATATGTTTCCATTTTGCTATTTTACTCTTTTTTTAATTGTTCACTAATTTTTTCTGCTTTCTACCGTACTTTGTTATCAATCTTCTACCCAATTCCTTACAACAATGGCATACACTTTTTTATTGTTATGCTCTTTTTTCTATTTTTTTTTTCTGGTCGATGTCGCCCTCTTGAGACTACGAGCACAAGCAAACGCGCTTGCCACGATTCCCAGCGGTGTCACCGCAACGAATGACAGGCAGGCAACGGCAATGCAAACTAAAAATCTAAGCTTAGCAAAGTCGGCCAGCAGAGCAATTGCAACGCGGTTCGTTCAACAGGTGACATTGAAACAATTTATTTATCTTTACCTAGTAATTTTTGCCAACCAGACAACATTTTTCCTCCTTCTTTTTCTTTTTTTGCTGATTTTAAAATTTTTTGCCAAGAAATGCTCGCTTCACTGCCAAACGTAGCGGCTGTTAAATGTTCCTAAGGAAAAAAAACGTTTCGCGCAACTTGCTTTTTTCACAACAAATTTTAGTTTTAGACGACAGCAACTCACTCGTTTCTATATTCTGGCTTAATTTTGTTGTTTCTTAGCAACTATTGTACCTTCAAGTCGTAGTCGTTGTTGTTATTGTTCTAGTGCGCTGTTGCTCTGCACTACCGCGCTGTTTTTTGTCACAATTTGTAAAATTGCTTTTTAAGTGACATTATTAGGTTCAACCACAAGACTCACAGCGCCCATTGCAGGCTGTTTGCTGTGCAGCCCTCCTCTGCTGCTGCTGCTGCTGCTGCTACTACTACAACTACCATAATTTGTGGCTGTTGCTCTGCTTCGTTCTCCACCTTGCCATTGTTGATTGCCTGCCGGCAAGTGGCTGAGAATATTTTTATTGCCGCTTTACCTTTATATGTCCATTGTTGGAATATATCTCCACTTGTACGTGCAGCTATAGTCATAATATTTGGCATTGTGACACTGTGGCAGTGTGGCAGTGTGTTTGCTGTTTGCTGTTGCCAGCGAAAGTTGACCCAGTGCGCGCTGCCAGATAGCAAGCAAAAACATGCTTAATATGTATACTTAGTTTTTGCATGGCCATTCCGCGCATTTTTGCATGCTTGCATTGCTACAAATTTATGTATACGTATGTGAGTGTGTGTATGTGTGTGTGTATGCGCGCATTGTTTCTTCATTTTGGTTTTATATTAAAGTACCACATAAATGGTTAATTGTTAGTTAACTTGTGAATTGCCTTTTAAAATTTGCTTCGACGTCAGCTGACAACAGCTGAAGAATTTATAATAGCCGCAAAAGCGATAAGAAAGTTCTGCGTGAATGCAGAAAAAGTGTGGCAAGAGTGGCAAGTGGAGAGCGGAGAGTGGCGGCAGGTGGTGCTGAATTGCGCTGAGTTATCGCGCCATCGACACATGTGTTAGCTTTTGTTGTTGGCAGACTGGCAAGCAATATTTTCGCATCACCTTATCGGGCGGCAGTTCATGCCACACAGCGGTTGTGGATGCTGCAGAGCAGTCACAAATTTGGTGCATCAGCATTGCAGGTATTTGTTTTTATTTTTGCGCATCGGCTTATTTATTGATATATTTAAAAATTCTTTCCAACTAAGCCTGCGCGTGCCTATGTGTGTGTGTGTGCATGTGCGCATTCGCCATTATTTCAGTGCATGCGCTGGTTACCTGTTGCTGCTGTCGCACAAGTGGCACATTTTTTCGCGCCAAACTTATTGGCTCAGCAGCGAAGCAAACTTATTGGCTTTTTCTTAATTTTTAGTTACTTTTATTTATTTTTTATTTTTTTTTTTATTTTTTTTTTTTTATTTTTTTATTTTCTTTTTCTTTTTTTTTCTATTTATCTTACTTATTTTCTTTTTGTTTGCATTTGTCTACTATTTTTTATCGCGTCGCCCAAATTTGTGCACAACTTTTAAAGGCTATACCAGTGGCATGCCACAATTTTATGTGGCAGCAAATAGTTTTTTTTCATTGTCATACCACATTTCATGTTGCAAGCGCTCTATAGTCATTGTAATGTGTGCCTGTCGCAGCGTTGCATTGCGTGCCAGCCAACCCAAATTGTGTCACCATTACCCATATGCCACAAGCCAATCACCAAGCAGTCTGCACGTGTGTGTGCGCCATACAAATTCAACGAAATAAAAAAAAGAACACCAAAAAAAAAAAAAACAAAAAAACAATTTGCTCGTTGACCGTCTCAATTTCATGTTGCATGTTTGTCACTTTCATCTACGACTATTCCAATTATTTCTAGTGTTGTTGTTGTTTATTTTCGAGAAGTGTGTCCACTTTTGTTTCTTGATTTATTTTATGTTTTATTTGTATTCAATTTTCATTTAGTTAAACTTTTTTTGCATTTCACTTTCCCTTTTATTTTATTTTATCTGACTTCATTTTTATTTATTCGCTGCAACGAATAGAAAGTTTTTCGCAATTTCCGAAAATTATGCAAATTTATGTTCGTACGCTCAAGCAGATGCATTTGTTTATTTCACACATTCTTTGGTTTTGTTTTTGAAATTCGCGCAAACCGCTTCCATCTGGACTCCTCTTCTCTATCTCTTTTATTGTCCAGTATTTGGTGATTGACTCGTCGGTGGTTTTTCAGTGAAATGTGCGTGAGTGAATTACCTAAATGATTAGCTGACTGATCGCTTGAAATTCAGAAACTTTTACTATGCCTTTACTTTCACGCAGAATTAGCATTCTGGGATGTTTACTTAGCTCGAATTTTGTATTCGAAATAAGAATATAAAAACTGCAAATTTTTTGCTAAAGGTGAAATAAGATTTAAAAGTAAGTGCCTGTTTTTTAATTTTATTATTATATTTAAGTGGCGCCAATTTTAGATTTGTATATTTTTCAAACCTTCTTAGCTTTACTCAGGTCACTTTCTGTGACCTTACATTACTTATTTCACCTTTCGCACGTTTTTATATTTAAGAAAAATATTATAAATTTGTCTGCGTACAAATATGAGACTGGATCAGTATGTCGCCGTGACTGACTGCAAGTCACGTTGCTGGGGTATATTGGCACTGCCATTCCAGCACAGTTTAACATGCGACTTTTTCGAGTTTCAAGCGAAATTTCGGAAACACACTTTTCACAAAAAAGTTTTTACTAATACAATATTTGAACATTTCCCTTTTCTCGTTTGGTCTTAAAGCTTGTCTCCCTGTCTTGGTTGAATTGATTTTCGTTGTCCTTGATTTTCCCGGATAAGAGTTAAAGTACATAAATGACGTCACTGCCATCACAATTCATGCTGGTTTTCTTGTTTTAGTATAGAACTGATTCACGGTCAGAAGCGCATTTATTTTCTTAGTTAGTGTTACCTTCCTTGATTTGATTGCCTTGATAAACTGGTCATATGGCAATATTGAAAGTGCTAAGTAACAAAAATGCCTCCTTCCTCCAATCTGCTTATTTCCCGAGCTTCGACAAACTTGACTTACCTTCGCAAACTACTAAACGAGGGGTAAGTAGCACAGCTAAGGCAGCGGCGGAGCTACCGAGAAATACAGCGCACGATTTAAGATTCATCATCTATAGGTGGATACGCAAAAACTACTGGTTGCTAAGCAATCAACCCGAAGCCGCACAGATAGAAACACAAGAAGACAAGCCTATGGCATGAAGCGGGGTTGATTGAATTGGTCCTTTATGGATGCCTGAATAATGCAGAAATTAGTTCCAGTAAGCGTGTCTCCCTAGAAGGAGAGGAGGGATTGTATTAGTGGCCATAGCACTCGACGCAGCAAACGACGATCACCAAATAGAAATTAAAAAAATAAAAAAGCAGAACTATACGAGGCCATGGGCTGAAAAGAAATTAGCTACCTGTGTGACCTAAGAGGCAGTAATCGCGGAAGGCTTCGGAAAAGAGGAAATGACTTAAAGTCAGTATAAGCAGGTAGCTTAGGATGGCCAGAAATAGAATAAATACCAAAAACAAAGAGATAAACTTTTTTCAATTTTAAAACTATTTTTAATTTTAAACTTTTTTTTAATTTTAAAACATTTTTTTTTTGAGATTTCGGGCATGGAGGACACAGGGACGAAACCGAGACAATTGGCGGCATATGCTACAGCAGGCGAAGACTCGACCAGGGTTGTCCAGACAACAATGATGATCATGAATTTTTTTTTTTTTTTTATTTAAAACTTTTTTTTAGTTTTTATGTGTTTTCAAGGTCCCTATGAAAATTTTTTTATTTTTTTTATTTTATTTTTTTTTTTAATAAAGTTTAGTGTGCTATTTTGGGCACAATTGTGAAGAAAAATTAAAAGACAAGATAAAATAATATCTAACAGTAAACATTTTATACAAAATTTACGGAAGTCCATATAATTGCTATGGGAATTTAATGGCAATTTTCAAAATGTTGCATATATATTAAATATTTTTTTTTTAAACAATTCATTTAAAATGGAAAATAATAATAAAAAAGTTGTTTCATAACTTTGGCCAAGGAAAAAATTTAGGGGGCAACATCAAGAAAAAAAAAAATATATATTTTTTGGTCATCCCAATATATGTATATATAATATATAATTGGCGCGTAGGTGTTTGGCCGAGCTCCTCCTCCTATTTGTGGCGTGCTTCTTGATGTGGTTCCTCAAATTGGTCGCCAAATACCTAAGAAGTGTACGTGCCAACTATTTATTTATTTTTTACTATTTAATTATCTACTTTGAAAGCAACTTTTCTGAAATATTTGCTAAGAATTTGTTGTTTGCTTGACTGAATATTTAAATAAAAGAATTAAAAAACCAAACAAAATATAAACTATATCCAATATAAAATTAAGATATGGCAATTTATGAAAACACATCTCCTCTTATGAATGATTTTGACGCTTTGGTATATTTTTAACCATTTTTTCTATATTTTTATTAATAGCAATGCCTCTATTTTTACCATCAGTATTCACCAAATTAATGCAAAAATGTCCTAATTCACGTTTTGCTAAGTATGCGGAGTAAAAACGCTTAGGGGCAAATATTTTCACTGCCTACATGAGTTCTACGACACTAATAGCTTTCTAATGCAAAACCATTCCTCAGCCACCGCCGTCCACCACCAACCATTCAGCGCATCATCACATTGGCTTATCAAGAAATGCATATCGCCTGAATGCTTTCGCTCAACCCCAATGCCAAAGATCCTTTTATGCATTTTTGCCCCCATAAAAATATTCACCATCTTCCAACAACCGCTCAGCCGCAAAAATACTAAACGCTCATTGCATTATGCATGCGATGCATTGAAATCACATTAATTATTAGTAAAGAGAAGAATAAATATATAGATAAACAGGCATAAAAATTCAATGGACGATTCGTCGCTTGTCGCCAAACACTGCCTGAGCTCGAATGCAGCTCGCCGGCGAATGCTCACAGCCAGCAGCTATGTTAATAGCAGCAGCAACAGCAGCAGTGAAGTCACCTTTCGATTTTTATCAGATGCCATCTGGCCGCAATCTACTCAAAGCCAAAGCCGCAATGACAACCCCAAAGATTTCACTGTATTTAATTTCCTGCTCCTAAATGGTGACTCGGTCAATGAGGCGATTCGAAGATTCACTTTTAATGCAAGGCGAATTGCCGAACGCCGCAATGGCAACAAAATTAAAAAGTGCACAACAAATAGTAGTGACAGCTTAAATACGCGATGTGAAAATGGGAAAAGATAAGGCAAAAAAATAAAAATAAAAATGAAATGAGAATGAAGGAATATAAGTAAACAAAATCGCTGTTGCATCCGTTAACGCTGCCAAACTGGGAAATCCAATTTAATTACAAAGTCCAATAATGTGCCCAAAGTAGCGGCAATAACAACACAACAGCAATAGCAACAATAGTCGGCAGTGGTAGCATCAGCTGGCCTCTTGGCGGTTGCTATTGACTCTAACTGGCAACCTAACCAGCGAAACAGTAACAAGTCGTGACAATATCCACAAGCGAATGAAGTCAACGCACGTTTCAGGGGTAAGCGAGCTAAGATATCCGGGAAAGGGGGGCCAGAGACTGACAAAAAAGAAAAACAAAGAGGAGGAAGATGCGAGTGCTTGTCACAGCCGCAGCAGATGACCCCAAAAACGATGGTGTATTGGTAAAGCGGCTGACAATACGCTGCTTGTTGTAGTTGCGCCGGATGGCTTTGCTGCACGCCTAAGAAACGGAAAACGGCAATAAAATTTTATTGAAGTGGAAACGTTTTTTTCGCTAATCGAATCATTGATGATGTTGGTTGTTGCTGTTGCTGTTTCTACTGTAGTTACTCTTGCTTTTGCTCTTAATGGTGCTGCAGCTGCCGCTGCGGTTCTGGCTCGCTTTCGTTGATGTTTGCGATGTTGATGATGATGAGGCTGAACAGCTGCAAATACACACACGCATGCCATGTTTCTGATCGACACTTGTCTGCACCATTTAAGTCGCACGAAAACACTTTCAGCGACAACAACAACAACACCCGCTGTACTAATCGACTGCACAACTTTCGATCATTTCACTAAATTTCATTTCATTCATTCATTTTTTCCCGCCAACCAATCAACGCTGCACACTTTTCATTTTATCAGTACCACACATCAATTTCTTCGCCTTTTTCTCGACAGCAAACTTTTAGATTTAAGAAATTGTATAACTATACCTGTTTTTTACTAACTGCTGGATGTGGAGTATGTGTGTGTTGGGCCTACAAGGCGTATGATTGCTCGAGCGCTTTTGGTAATTCGTTTCTTATGCGCTGCGTATGTTTTGATTTAATGTGTTTAGTTGTTGTAGTTGTTTTACCAGTGTATTATCTGTAAGTTACCTATATTGTGGTTGACTTATATAGTAATAAATTGATTGCATAGACAGGATAATTTATTTAACTATCAGTTGCTTAAACTCACAAAGAATGCTGGCTGCTTGTGGAAATGGACAGAAATGGTAATTAGAAAGTCCAGTGGCGGCTGTATTTATAAAAAGTGAAAAAAATTTACTCACACAGACTTTGATTTTCCTAGCGAGCTCAGGAAATTCCTTTGACAAATATGGATTTGGAAAAAGTATCAATGGGACAAAAGTAGTGTTTCAGAGGATCTTACTGTCTACTTGCGAACACTGCCTAATCTTTCATTGGGGCCTGCAGGTAGTAAGTCCTGGATTACATCAATAGGGTGGACATTTTAAATGATAAACGGAAAGATAAGGTATAAAAAAGAGGCGTTTTCGCCATGAAAAAGTTTCTTATAAAAGAAACTTCCGCCCTCAGTAAACTACATAAGGCTGTAGGTACCACCACACTTTCTACATCGACGGATCCAAAACCAGTAATGGAAGCGGATCTGGATGTTACTTAGACGAAGACACTAAGTACTTCTATGCCACAGGACAGATGACCACGGTATTCCTTGTGGAAGTCTATGCCATCTTGAATGTGGCGTACTGGCTAATTGAGAAATAGTGGCGGGGCAACAGTAATGGAATTTGTAGTGACAGTCAAGCTGCACTGAAAGCCCTTGCTAACCACGCTGATCTTCGAAGTTAGTCGGTGAATGTAAGACAAAACGGAACAATGTTGCAAAACACAACAAAGTTAGTCTTATTTGGGTGCCTGATATTGTGGAGTTACAGGGAACGAGTTGGCTGATAAATTGGCAAATGAAGGCTCTGCAAGTATTCCACTAAGCCCTTAACATTTTCTAGGTGTCAATTCCGCATCGATTCAACTATGGATTGAGGACTTCATGAGGTCTACCCATAGACGACGTTGGTCTGAGTTGAACTCGTGCAGAGTAGGAAAACAGTGACCTTTCTCCTAAAACTCAGCAGAAAGAACCTGAGAGTACTGGTGAGTGTAATCACAGGGCACAACGTCTGTGGTCAGCATATGACTGCAATGGGGCTCGTAGACAGCCCGATGTGGCTATCCTGTCGTGAGAATGACGACACTGCCGAGCATTTTTTCTGTATCTGTCCTGCATTTTCCAGAATCAGACTTAGGATTGCGATATACTGAGTATGGACAAAGTTGATACTCTTTCTCTTCCGGATCTCTTAAAATTCATCAATGAATGCAAGATAAGTTTTTCTGCTGTAGAAAAATATACAGTTGCTTCCAGCAATAATTTCTTCAACCCATCTGCCCGCAGGAAATGCTGAAGAAGATAGTGCAAATTGAATAATTGAATCACTCAGGTACCTTCAACGTACACTAGTACGCCGAATCTTCAGCCTTCTCTTACTTAAATAAATTTGTTATTGTGATGAAGGAGAGCAAGCGGAGAGCCCATTCCCCTCTCAGCGCACACATGATGTTCGCACTTACTTCCTCACAGAAGCACAGAGATGTATATGAAAAGTTGTATGTGAACTTGAAGCCAAAGGTCTAGTATAATTTCAGCTTATATCTTTTGTTTTTGGGTACTTGGCCGAACTCCTCCTCCTATTTGTGGCTACAAGGCGATTTGATGCTGAGCCAAAAATGGAGGGACTTACAGTTTTAAGCCGACTCCGAACGGCAGATAGTTTTTGTAAGGCGCCTTTTCATGGCAGAAATACAGGGTGACCGACGGGAATCTGACGTTTTTGGGATGGCTAGTACTCTGCCGGTGAGAGGAGTAGGGAGGCGAATTACAAGCCAGTAATCTCGCCATTCGATGCCGTTTCAGTAGCTATGGAGCGGTGGACGGTTGAACATCGCATGTTTGCGTATGACGCATTTGTGCAGAATGGCGGGTCTGTTATTACCGTGCAGCGACTTTTTCGTGTGCGTTTCAATCGTGGACGTCGTGGGACCGTTCCAAGCCGCAACACGATTCTCAGTTGGGTTCATAATCTACGAACAACAGGATGTATTGTGAAAAAGAAGCCAACAGGTGGCTACAATTGATGTTGAACTATGACTCGTGTGATGGCCAATTTTTGGAGAAGGCTGGAAAACTGCATTCAGGAGGATGGGCACCACTTACCCGACGTTATTTTTCAAATGGCATGTCATGACAAAGAATTTTGTGTATTAAAATAAAATATTTCATTTAAAATAACTGTGTACTGTTCATTTCAAAAACGTCAGATTCCCATCGGTCACCCTGTACACTCGGACTGATGACCGAACGCTACTAGAAAAAACGTTTCTATCGTTTGGAGTTTCACGGCCGGAGTTTCAAGCCCGGGTGCTACCGAATGTTAGTGACGCACTCACCCATTTGACTGCGGTAGCCGCCAGATCTTGTACTGCCCGTAAAATGTAAGCGAATATTGGATTGTACTGATATGCAGTGTTTCTCTTTTGCCATAGCAGAACTAGGGCCTGGTGCTCTGCTGTCTCCACATATGTGTCACAGAACCAAAAATTGTATGAATGCTCATAAGCATTCTCGCCTTGATCTTTGGAAGTTTTATAAGTTTTTTCAATCTTCGAAATTTAAATTCACTCTTCCAATAAGAACTTTGAGCGCCATAGTTTCACAATGTTATGTTAAAGTAGGCATCGTAGATATGTTTATCTCCTTTCGGCTCCTCTTAGCTGATATGATGTCCCACTGACAGGAAGAACTCCCACTGACTCATCGAAAAAATTAAAAGCTGCAGCCCATCTTGGGTATATATCAGCTAACTCGTCGTTGGAAAGACGAGAAGGTATGAAAGACTTGGCTTTAGTTAAATGATATCGGTGAGCTGGAGATTGAAGACTAAATAAGACCATAGCCATTTTTGAAATCCAATTTATAAAAAGTACTATTTTTGCCCAACATGAAAACTCAGTTATGTCGTGAGAGAAGAAAAACTCAGCTGCATTTCACAAATCGACAAAATATCTGAGGCCCTTAAAACGACATTTAGGAAGAAAATTCATATTAGAAAATTTTGTGAAAATAATTACAGCTGTTGCAAACGAAAATTATTGAAAATTCAGGTTTGAATTTTAAAGCTCATGGACTAATCTTGTGCTTCACCACTACTAAAGCAGTTGTGTATGCTTGAGGTCATGACTTTCTGGTCTTTTCCATTTCGTGCACTATTTTCTATTTTGCTTTTGATAAATTGAATTACATATTTACCAGAATGTTGACATTTTCGGTAATTTTTTTATATGCAAATATGTTTTTCTTTTTTACGTCAACATTCTATGTACTTTGTTTTCGTGGGCTGCGCTTGCTTTGAATTTAAATGAGTTGTCACATCGCGTCGGCACGCATGCCCTGCTTTTGTTATGCTCACTTTGCGCTTTAATGGAGAAATCAATGCTGATAAACTCAAAGCTTTAACTATTTGCTACGTGTATTTTCTTGACCTACAAAATGATTTCGTGTAGTTGTGCCGGAGAGTTGTTGCATTATTTGATTTAATTGCAATTTAAAAAGTAATAAAATCGCTTTGACATAATTGATTACTGCATAAAGTTGAATATTTATTTGGATTGTTGGATATTCTGGGGCGAATTCTTTACATTGTTTGCTAGATAATGAGTTCTTAGTAGGGAAAAGTGCAGAGGCAAGTAGTTGGGTACTAAATGGCAGCGGCTGTTGGGTCGACAAAGCTGGCTGGTTGTCCGCTAACGGGCCACTGCTGCGTTGCCAGACTATTATGCCAGCTACTTGACTTTAAAGCTGAACTCGCTGATGGAGACATATCAATAAATTTGCATAAAAAAACTGTAGTAATGGGAGTGGGCTTGTCACGTTTAATTTCAAATTTGCCTTTTTTGTTGTCGCCGAGCGATATACACTGCGGTTCAACAAAAGATTTAAATTAGTTTTCATCTCAAGTCATCTAAGTCAAAGATACATTGAAAGTCTTCCAAGACATGACGTTATCAGACAGATTATGTCTGTGAAGAAAGGCTTGCGACACTCACGTGTCATTTAATCCTCTTTTAGATACCTTTTATAAAACCTTCAGTTGGGCACTCGGCAGGAGGATAAAGGTCAGACTTTTCCTTCTTGTTCGAGAATCCTTTTTAAAATTTTATATCCATAAATCGATCAAAAATTAAATTTTAGGAAGCTACCTGGAAGCCCAAGTAGTTGGCTATAATATAAATATGTTAAATTCACGTCCAAAGTCGAAAAATTCTGACCAGACCCGGGTGCCTAACAGAGGATTAAAGCAGAGGAAGAGGAAGGCCTCCTCTGCGTTGGAAAGATCAGGTGGAGAAGGACTTGGCTTCACTTGGTGTGTCCAACTGGCGCCGGTTAGCGCGAGAAGAAAACGACTGGCGCGCTTTGTTAAACTCGACCAAAATCGCGTAAGCGGTTATAGTGCCAAATAAAAAGAAGAAGAAGTTACGAGTACATTCTGCATGGAAAGATTTTTCGATATGTCATATAATTTTTGCTTTATAAATACAAAGTTTTCGGAAGATTTTTTTTAAGTTTTGGTGTTTTTTTTAAATTAAAATTTTTTTTTTTTCAAAATCGTATTACCCATAAAAAGACCTTTCCGTAAAAAAGTTTTTTTTGGAAAATTAAACTTTTTTTGGCCCAAATCAAAACATAGATTGCATCGCCTTTATTTTGTCAAAATTTATCAGACATTTTTATTTAATTTTCCTGATATATTTTTTTTTCATTAATTAATTTTTAATTAAATGTTAATTAATTAATTTTTAATTAAATGTTATTAATTAATTTTTAATTAAATTCTAATTAATTAATTTGATATATTACATCGTTTTTGTTTCATAAAAGTTTATGGGACGTTGTTTTTTGAAAATTTTGGTTCCGATTTTAAAAATCACAATCTGCTTAAAATTGTTTCAATACGTTGCATTAAGATTTTTTCGTAAAAAAATTTCGAATGACTTTTTTGTGTTTTTTGAATTTTTTGTTTTGTAAAAATTAAAATTTTGCTTTTAAAGTCAATCAAAAAAGGATTTGCAAAGTTTTTACTGAAAAAAAATTTTCGGATGATTCTGTTTTTTTTTTGAAAAACAAATTTTTTTTAAATCAAGTGTCGCATACAAAGCCTTTTTTCAACATAAAATAATTTTTAATGTTTCTGTTTTGAATTTGTTGAATTTTTTTTTTAATTTGAATAAACGTTTGTTTCAAACCTTTGTTTCGATGTATTACATCGTTTGTTTTCACAAGAAATTGTTGGATGATATATATATTTTTGAAATTTTGAACTCGGTTTTGAAATTTCACATTACAATATTTTTATTTCTTAAAAACTTTTCGAAAGAATATTTTTGTGAAATTTTTTTTTGTTTTCAAACCCACACAAAAGAGGACTTTTTAATATATTTCATACGTTCTGTTTAAAATTTTTTTTTTCATCTTTGAATCACATTCCACGTAAAAGGATTTTTCGTTTTTATTTCATACAAATTTTTCAAGAATGTTTTTTGGTGAATGAAATTTTTTTTTTCAAAATCATGCAAAAAAGGATTTTTTGAAAATATTGTTTATTAAAAAAAGTTTTCGGACTACTTATTTTTTTAATTTTTTTAATTTTAATCTTTTTTTCAAAACCACATTTCACATAAAAGGCTTATTTTCAACATAGCACAACTTTTTTGTTTAATAAGATTTTTTTTAATTTGTATCTCACATATGAAAAATTGAAATTTGAGTTTGAAAATTTGAATGTATGAAATTGAAAAATTAATGAATGTTTAGAATATAGTATTTTATAGAGCTCCTTTACAAATTTTTCGGACGATTTTTGATATGTAATTTTGAACTTTTTTTGAATATGCGACACGTTTGATAAAACACCAAACTTTAATACTTAACTCTCTTTTACTGAATAATAATCTCATTAATTATAGATAATATTTATTTATTCATTCTTTCAACAATTAAAGTACGATTCAAAAAGTGTATCTCCAGACTAAGTTTTGATGTGAAAGTCTCTCGTGAGTTAGAGAATATATCTAAGTTGTTGCATAATTGGTTAGACTGCCTTATATAACGTGCAAGCGGTTCGTTTCGACTAAAATTGGTCTTGTGTCTTGGTTACGAGTGGGACAACTAAAAAGTATTAGCTCCAGCAAGAAGTGACATTTGATATGGTTCGTAACTATGTCCCTTATAAACATTACCGATGAAGTTTTTCTCCGCATTTCTAAAGTTGGCAATGCTAACAAAAGACATCTACTTTTATATGCAGGCAAACTGCAAGGCCAACGAAGTGAATCAATAGCAAATCCAGTGAAACGTTTCTGAACCCTCTAAATTCTTAAAGACGAACCCACATAGAATGGATTCCAAATAGTGCTGCAATATTCGAGGTTGGATCTCACAAAAAAAAAATACAAATTTCTCAGCGTGGAAATATCCTGGAACTTCTTTGAATTCCTTATTACAAAGCCAAGCATAGGTGTAGACTTGGCAATCATAAAGTTTGTATGTTTAGAAAACGACATTTTCAATGTAGATAAATGTGACCCCCAAGTCTTTCTTTTCATACATTTTTTTGAGGGTGGTAGTGCCCAACTTGTAATGGAAATCAATCCTAACTTTGCGTACTTTTATTTGTTACTTTATTTGAATAGTAAATAAAATATAAACATCAAATCATAGCAGATAAATGAAACACTGACAATTCTTGGTGACTCAAAATTTCGGTCTTTCTAGTATTAAAAAAATTAAAAAAAAATTCAAAAATCGATATATTTTTTCTTAAAACTTCAACTTTTCTATTGAAATTCAGGTAATGAAACTGCTATAGGACATTATGCAATACATAACCCTGTAATATTTAGATCCAATTCCCACTGGCTGAAGTGATTGATGTCTAGCATCTTCAGTTTTGGTACACAAATCGAAAGGATCTAAAATTTTATCGCCGACAAGAGAAGCAAACGATTTTCTTCGGCAGCTACTCATTGGCGTTATGACATTTTTATGCTTCATAATCGCCATGAATCCGTTAACTAATCAGCACTTCAAAGCACACTCGACTCAAATTTAACTATGTGAGCAAATAAAAGCGAACATAAATTCTGCAAAAGAAATCAACAAAGAAACGCAATAACAGTAAAATTTGCTGTTGAGTAAAAGAAAATTCAGTCAACTTTTACAGCTCTTAATGAGCCTCAATAAATCAACCAAATTGTTGTATCCAAATTAGTGGTTGAAGCAGCGGGTGGGCTCACCATCTACTCATTAGCTAATCACAAAATACTCATCAAATACCCACAGAATAGCCTTTTTAAGCTACGAGCGAAAGACATACTTTTTGTGCCACCAAGCAGTTGGCTGCATAGATTCAATGGTCGTATGTGATAACGTGACTGGAGTCGTGCGTACAGGTGGGATAGTAAAAACAAAAGAGAAAACAAAACTAAAATCAAGAAGAAAACAAATCTAATAAAATATATTGCATTGCATAGCGTGTTTTAGTGGCATTCCCAGTTACAGAAACAAACAAATAAAATCGCGCATCAGCAACGCAATCAATTGAGGTTAATATGCCGTCATTTCCCTAAACATAAAGAACGCAAAGGCAAAAAAAAAAAAACATAAAATCAGCCATTGCAGCGCTGTAGAAATGAATGAAAGCAGCGGCGAAGCTGCCAAACGCACTGCCTGGACAAGTGATTGACTGAATGGCTGTGACTGATGCCGCTGGCAAGGCAACTTTTGGCTACAGCGCAATAAGCTACGTTTGTGCGTGCGTGTGCGTCGGTTTGATCAATTGTTCGCAGCAAGTGGCTTCTTCGAAAGGTGGCAAGCGCTAAAAATCTACAAAGCTACATGCGGATGAATTCAAATATTCTACTCACGTCAGTGCGATGTGTGAGTGCGTTGTACCCCAGTGCATGTCCACGTATGTATGTGTGTGCGCAGCTGCAAGAGAAATAGCATTAGAAAGGAAGATTTCAGCGACCAGTTTGCCGCTTTACGGCTGGTGCCAATGAATTTCGATGAGTTGATATTAGTGCAGAGAAGTCAGCCAAGCGTTGATTGAATGCTGATGAATGTTGCAACAGCAATAAGAAGCATTAGAATTAAAGAAAAGTAGTAATAATTACTGTGGAGACTCGATATAACGGGCACGCTTGCACAGGACATTTCAAGTTGATTGGCAATTCGTCTGAGATTTAGTTTTCGAATTGAGAAAACTTCGTGTTCCTCTTCGGATGACACTAGCAGGACTAAGCAAGGACTAAGGGCGTCGAAGGAGGTCAAGTTCTATGAGGCTTCTTTAATAATTCGGAAGAATTGAAATCCTTCAAGTAGTGCGGTTTTCAGACCTCAAGAATTGATTAAGGGGGAGGTAGGGTTTAGCGCTAAAAAAAACACTTTTTTTGTGAATTTTTTACAGAAATATGGCTTAAGATACTTTAATAAAATCAGTTACATGTTATTGTACATCTTTTCAATAAGTTTTTAAAAAATATTAATAATAAAATATTGACAAATAAGCCCATGACAGAGTTTTTTTGGAGATATGTTTTTCGAGAGGTGCTCTGCGGTGCCAATCGGCATTCGTCGTAGAATCATCTGAAACTAAAAAAGTCGAATTTTTCAGTTAAAGTATGACGTAATGCTCCCCCCTACATTAATAAAATTTTTTTTTTCATTTTTGTAGTTTTGGTGGCAAAAAAACGTAAAACGAGCATTTTTGGCGAAAAATTTCGCCATATTTGTAAGTGAAAAACAACCTTAAAAAAAAAAAAATAAAAAAAAACAGTGTAGGGGGGGGGAGGTATTTTTGATTTAGAAAACGTGTGCCGAATTTGAAAAGAATCGGTTGAATAGTTTCGGAGTTGTGATTGGCACCGACTTTTAAGAAGTCGTTTCGGGAAAAACGCGTTTGAAAAAATGACTCTGAGAAATTATCGATGCTCCGCATTCGAGGTAGAGTGCCTACAAAGGCTATAACTTTGAGAGTTCTGCTCCGATCCACTTAAAATTTTGACACAACATTCTTGAAATGATTTACTATAAGATGAGTGAAGAAAAAAATTTCGATTTTGTGACCCTACCCCCCCCTTAATGCTGATTGAAAAATGGAAAGACAGAAAAGAACTTGGTGCAGTGCTTTGGAGAGGATGAGGATTTCAGGCAAAAGTGGGCCATCATTTAGTAGTAGCAAAACAAGTAAAATAATAAAGAATTAAATCCAAAACGTGAATTAAATTTTTTTTTTATGTTGGTATGGACTTTCCCGCGTTTAAGTGTTGACTGGCGTGAAACAAACAAAGTGGGGAGGTAGAAGTGGCAGTCGGTATGTAAGCCAACTCACTTAGACCATTGCTGATCCATTGTGAAACAGGCAAAAAAAACAAAATGTAAAAGCTATGAATATATATTTCCGTGCTTATTGAGGCCAAGCATCAGAATTTATGAATTAAAGCAAAAAAAGCAGAAAGAAACTTTTTCCGGCCTGCGTCATCGATTCATAATAAATCTAACCGATACTGGTGAAACAAACAAAACTCATCCAATAGCTGCTACAGGTATATAACAAAATATGAAAGGACATAAGTTTTGATTTTTATATTTAATATTTTAGTATCTGATTTGGTATAAAAATGAGAAACCCTCCAAACTAGTTTACTTAATAGGACTATGAATAAGTTCGTGCGGTTTTTTTCGAAATTTGAAACTTTATTGACGTAAAATGGTTACAAATTTAATATTCAAAGTATTGTCCATCGCTTACTACTACTTTTTCCCATCTTTCTGGCAATTCACGGATTCCCTTTGTGAAAAATTCGGTCGGTTTTGCCGCAATCCACGAATCGATCCATTTTTTGACTTCATCGTAATTACGGAAGTGCTGGTCAGCCAGGCCATGTTGCATCGATCGGAAGAGATAGTAATCGGATGGCGCAAGGTCTGGACTATACGGCGGGTGGGGTAGGACATCCCATTTGAGCGTTTCTAAGTATGTTTTGACCACTTGTGCAACATGTGGCCAAGCATTGTCATGTTGCAAAATAACTTTGTCGTGTCTATCGGCGTATTGCGGCCGTTTTTCTCGCAGTGCTCGGCTCAAACGCATCAATTGTCGTCGGTAGACATCCCCCGTAATCGTTTCATTCGGTTTCAGTAGCTCATAATACACAACACCCAGCTGGTCCCACCAGATACACAGCATAACCTTCAGGCCATGAATATTCTGCGCCGACGTCGATGTTGAAGCATGGCCAGGGTATCCATACGTTGCCCGACGTTTTGGATTGTCGTAATGGACCCACTTTTCATCGCCAGTCACAATTCGATGCAAAAAACCCTTTCTTTTGTGCCGTTGAAGCAGTTGTTCGCATGCCATAAAACGGCGTTCAACGTCTCTTGGCTTCAATTCATACGGCACCCAATGGCCTACCTTTCGGATCATTCCCATGGCTTTTAAACGTTTGGAAATGGTTGATTGATCAACTCCCAAAGTTTTTGCAACCTCTTCTTGCGTTTGAGCCGGATCTTGATCGAGCAATTCCTCCAATTCGGTATCCATGAACTTTGGCGGCGCACCCTCGCGTTCTTCGTCTTCCAAGCCAAAATCACCACTTTTAAAGCGTGCAAACCACTTCTGGCACGTTCGCTCAGCTAGAGCATGCTCACCATAAACTTCCACCAAGATACGATGACTTTCGGCTGCTTTTTTCTTCATATTAAAAAATTCCCCGCAAAAACACATTATTTGGCACGAAATTCGACATTTTCAAGTGTGGTAAAAATATTGTTGTTTACGCTTCAAATAAAAAACTTATACTGACGTTTGTGCCTTACGACAGTAGCTCTCCAATGAATGTTTGGAAATGTGGATCGATGGAATAATAATCAAGTTACGCCATCTGTTGTAAAACCGCACGAACTTATTCATAGTCCTATTACATCGAAGCTTTGTCAACATTTAATAACACCGCGTTACACACATTCTGTCCTATGAACCAAATATACTTTTTCGGAAAGGGGATAAAAAATAAAAATCATCGGCGATGTACACGTCACAATTTTGTTTTTTTTTTGTATTTTATAACTTTAAACGAGCAATTCTTGTATGAATATCTGTATAGCCACACGATCTCAGGATTAGCTTAACGGATTTGAATGAAATTGGGCACACAGATAGTGCATCAGATTTTTAGACTTTTCACCTAGGTGTTGCCACTGACAATGTTTCACAGGGTTGCCACCTGTTCGAAAAAAAATGCATGAGATATGCCGATGTGGGTATCAAAAGAAAGGTATTTCACTCCGCATTACAATAGAGATATAAAACCCCGAATATTTTTATTAATTTTATTATATTAAAATTAAAAATTGTTACATTAAAAATTTTCCTTCAAGTTATGCCGAAAATTTAGAAAAAAAATTCTGACGTGTACATGAAAATCGCCGATACACGTGTATTTTTATTTTTTCTCCCCTTTCCGAAAAAGTATATTTGGTTCATAGGACAGAAAAAAAGTTCGTTTTTGTAACGCAGTGTAATAACTAAACTGCAAATAAAATTAAATATTTATACCTGCATTTAACCTTCGTTACTTACAGGCTTCACTGTAACAAGAATATCGTACGCCACTTTGACAGTTCATCATTAATCGCGTCAATTGCACAGACAACTTTGACTATAATGCTGAATCTTGTTCTTATATACACACACACACACACACTCATATACAGCTATAAAATTCATCGCGAAATGTATGCAAACAAGTAACCATAAATAAATAAATAAATATTTGCCATCTGCGCGTAATTATTAATGGCGCTACAGCTGCCAACTGACCAATGCCCCAACAATTCTTGCTTAGATTTCAAGCTTTCGAGCCAGCGCAATTTATGTCGCGTTGTCTGCCTGCTGCTTTCATGTTGCGCTGTCATGCGATTAGTTGATTAGTGATACCAGTTGCACTATGCGCAATCAGACAAAAATATCTTTGGAATCAAATATACAAAAAAAAGAAAATATAATACAAACAACAACAAAAAAAGAAGGAGAATAGAAGAAAAAAGTATTTCTCGCTATTCAAAGAAAATGTCAGCCAAATGACTTGCAATCAAGGCGGCCGCATCGGGCTGCAACAAAGTTGCAAAACGCCTACGTGAGAATGTGTAAATATATTGGCGATAAGTTTACTTTGTTTTTTTTTTTCAATTTATTTGCGTACTCACGCTATCATGGCTGGCATCAAGGAAAGTAATAAATAAAATTATTGTTAATAAATACAAAAGCTATGCGCAGAAGACTGCAACACCCACTTTTTTAAAAAGGCTACACGGAAAACGAATTGGATATGCATTAGCGGCAATAACAACAACAAGATTGGTTCATGCCTACACACAGGAGGGAATACGTATGTATGTATTAGTGCAAGTCACATAAATGAGTACGTAATTTTGCAGATTAAATGGCAGTTAAATAGAAATAATTTTTTTCTTCTAATATTGGCTGCTAGAAGAGGCTGCTGGCACTTATTGTGTAATGATTTTTTTTTTTGTTTTAAGAACACTTTTATTGCAAACTGTATACATACATTAAGCAATATTTGTAGAATAACTTAAACTAGCAGCTAGAGAATTTCAGTCGTTTATGAATGCACCCGGTGGTATCCCAATTCCCATTCAACCCAATTGATTTTTTTCAGACTAAAAGAGGAGATCTGTGATGGATTTTCTTTTGAGTCGGGTCTTTTTCTTTTGAGTCGGGTGAAAGCAATGGAATTTGCTATCATTTGGGTTATTAAGGAGTTAGAGTGAGCTAAGAGCCTGAGATAGTGGGATCTTGCATATTTCTCTACTTCTTACATAGCAGTGGATATTTGAAGGTCACGGTGTATTTGCGAGTTTGTAATAAAGTAGGATGAGTTGGTGATCATTTTTAATGTTTTTGACTGAAATCGTTGTAAAATTTCGATATTGCAGTTTGCCGCAGTGCGCCAAAGTTGAATACCATATGCCAACACGGGTTTTAGATCTGCTGAGTATAAGAGCAATTTGCTTTCGACAGAAACTTGGTCTGTGAAGGTCTCTGTTTTTTATACCAAGTTCTTTTCTTTTTGAGAATATATGTGTTTTCCACGTTAATTTTCTGTCTAGATGCATTCCTAGATATTCGGTTTCATTGATTTGTGGAATTTCCATATCGTTGAGTTGGACAGGTGGGCAAGTGTCTCGCTTAAGAGTGAATGTGACTTTTACTGATTTTGTTTCATTGGACTTTATTCTGTCACTTGCTAGTAAAGCAGTATCATCAGCAAATTTGCTTGTAGTTACTACTTCAGTTTCGGGTAAGCCATATGTGTAGAGTAGGTACAATATTGGTCCCGTTACGCTTTCTTGGGGAACGGCCGCTGAACTTTCGCAGAGCTCGGAGAGATGTTCTCCTTCCTTGACGAAATCGGTTATTAAGATAAGACTTTATAAGTATGTAGAAGTTTATAGGGAGGGTGGTTTTAGTTTTGTAGAGCAAACCGTCGGGTCATACCCTATCAAAAGCTTGGGCAATATCGAGGAACGCTGCTGTGCAAGATTTTTTTTGTTCGAATGCATTGTGAATGTATTCAACAATTCGATGAACTTTTTGTATGGTGCTGAGTTCTTTTCGAAAACCGAACTGATGATTGGATATTATTTTTCGTTCTACGATGATCGGAAACAGTCTTTTAAGAATAAGACATACCATAAGTTTGGAAGTGATTCGTAGAAGGCTTATTGGACGATACGATTCAACTGAATCTGGTTGCTTGCCAGGTTTGAGGACCATTTTAATTTGAGCCACTTTCCATTGGGCAGGAAAGTTTCGAGTTACTATAATTGCATTAAATAAATACGTTAACAGAGTAACTCCTATTTCTGGGAGCTCTTTGAGTAATTTGGCTGTAATAAGATCATAGCCGGGAGATTTATTAGTGCTCAGATTTTTAATGGCAGATTTCACTTCAAATTTAGAGAATTTACGTATGGGTGGGTCCATTTGATGGGTTTGTGTTAGTATCGAATTTATGTCTTCCAAGGCATCGGGTGAAGAGGCCATTGAGTATGGGGTAAATACTCCTTTAAGTGCCGGCCGAAAATGAAATGTGCTGGGTAATGAAATTAAGTTAATTTTTATCAGAGTTTCAAGGAGTTCATTTGATTATCGTTAGGGATTAGTTAGTAGTTGGTAGTTAATATACGTTTTTTTTTGTTTTTTGGAAAAATAATTTGTGAACCAGACATCGCTGAGTCCGTATACTTTTCTTTCGCATGTAGTTTTCGAGATATCATCAAAAAATTTATTTTCAATTCAAGAAAAAATAAGGTAGATCATAAAAATTTCTAATATTTGGAAAATCCGTCAGCCAATAAAACCAATTCATAAAATGTGCCATATGCCTCATTCTAAGTGGCCCCCTCTCGTTAGGCAATGGCAAACCTCTGATGTATTTCTGCCATGAAAAGGCCCTTCATAATAAACCAATTGCCATTTGGATGCGGCTGAAAGCTGTAGGTCCTTCCATTTGTAGAAAAACATCAAAACGCATAGAACAAATTGGAAGAGGAGCTCGGCCAAATACTTTATATATTATCATTTTGCACTAAAATAAAGGCATTTTCAAGGTAGAAAAATTGTTTTCTTTGCAAAAATATGAACATTTTCTGATTTAGTTGTTTGCTTATTTCTTAAGCCTAACATATCTAGCAAAAAAAGCGAATGAGGGACACTGGAGCACTTTTAGAAAAAGACTTCTCTATCAGTTAAAGTTTCGAGCCCGAGATTTCCAACCGCCACACATTTGAATAGTACTAACGCATCAACCCATTCGGCTACTTGGTCGCAAGCCACATAGGGTTAGCTCTTTAGATAACTTATTTGTCACCTAATCTGGCGTCTAAGCTTAAAGTTATATCAAAAATCCGAATTCCATCTCTTATTTTTACGTAACTTTTGAACTGAAAATAAGTTAATGATTCTCAAGTTGCAGCAATTTAAGTTTGCGCACAAGTGTGAAAACTTAGAATAAGAGACCAGTAAAATTTTTTTCATACCTCCAATTCGCCTAGGCTGCATAAGTATTTCATTCGTGAGTAAAATAAAAGTGGAAAATTGAAAATGAAAATTAATTTCTAAAATTTCTAAAAAAATAAAATTCAGAGTTAATGACTTATTTCAAGTTTTGTGTTGCTAATTTTATGGCTCTAAAAACGATTAATAAGAAAAAAAAATTTTTTTTATTTAATTTCTTTATTTCCAATTTATTTTTCAATCGCAGCAAACTATTAATTTTTAATTTATCAATTTTTATTTTATTTTTTTTTTTTTTCAAAATGTTTAATTCATTTTCCGCATTCTCTAAATTAAATCCGACACTTTCAACGCTAGCTGCCAAATACCAATCACTACTTTTGCCACACACCGAAACCACAAACTGCATGTCCTTGCCACTCTCTGCAGTGTCAGTGCAGGCAGCAAAAAGTGAAATTCTTCAAAAGTGTGCCACTTTGTTGCTACATGAAAATACGAAAAACAAAAAAACCACCCATAACAAAAAGTAAGTTCACAGGCGCACTGCTTACTGGCTGCCCACTAGCGCTGCATTTGCATAAGTTTAGCCAAAAGCGATGGTAATGATTGCGATTGCCACAAACACTTGCCAGAATTTCCAACAAAAAAACAAAAAAAAAAAAACACTGAAAAATAAAAAGCAAAAATTGCCGAAAAATGCAATATTCCGACCAGCGAATTTAAAGAAGAAAGTTTTGTGTGTTCACTGAATGAGTTAGTCGTTTGCGCTACGATTGGCGCAGTGGGTGAGCAACACAGGGGCACATTAGCTGGGTGAGTGACTTGCGAGTAACTGCGAGCACCTCAATTGCTGCATGCTGCATTGGTGGCTGCCACTAATGGATTGAAAGTGAATCGCGACTGATATGCAGGCATCGAGCGTACTTGCCTAACAACTGTGAAATTACAAAATCTTCGAAGAAATCGAGCCAAGAATTCGGCAGCCAGGCGGCGGGCAACACATGTGATACAGCGTGTGCGTATGTGTGTGTGTGTATGCATGAGCGCTTGAAAGCGTCTATGTTCGCATACAATTTACATAGCGCCGCAATCAATGCGATCTCGCAAGCATTTATTTATTACAGATGTGAACGAAAGACTTAAGCAACAAACTTTCCTACTTTCTTTCTGTCGCTAGTTGTTCACGAAAAACGCCTGCAATTTCATTTTCAAATTCATTTTCATTCATCTCAATGTGTTTTTTTTTTTTGCTTTTTTTTGTATTATTTCTTCTGTTTTTGTGATTAGTTTTCGTGATTTTAGTTTTCTTCTCATTTGGTTGGCTTAAATTATTTTAACCACTTCTAAACGAATTAACGAAACAACATATCATGCCATCACTGCATCCGCAGTGCAGACAAACTGTCAGTCAAATAGTCAAATAGCTAAATGGTCACCAACAAACGTGCCACACGACATAAAACAATACCAATCAACGGTGCCGGTGGCAGTGACTGGCAATGGCAGCGACATGCAGCAGCCAATCAAGTGAAAAACGACGGCAGCTTAGCAACAACAACATCTATAGCAGCAAGAATGCGAAATAAGAAGAAAGCTGCAGATGATGGCAACAACAACAAACATCGAAACTTTTGCATATATGTATCAATCGCTGTAAACATCTCCAGTCATGCTTGTGGCCGTGTCATGTGGCAAGTGGCAAGTGGCGGCCACAGCATCGGTTCGTAATTGCAAGTAGCTCAGCTCCAGCAGCAGCAGCAACAACTTTTTCCAGACACTACCTGCTTGGGCATGCAATAAATGTTGCAAGTGCAATCGTGCCACAAATGTGCAGGCGGCAAAATGTGTCGCAAAGGCTGTTGCTGTTTTATGTTTCTTTTATTACTATTTGTCTTTTCTCTTCCTCCTTCTTTTTTTCTTTTGTTTCTCGTTTTTGCTGTTTGTTTCCGATGTTGCACTTATATCAATTATTTTTGCGTTCGTCTAAAGTAAATAAATACCAACAGTTGCTTATCCATTTGTTTTATTTGATTTTATAAGCTTAACTGCCGCTGTGATTCTACAACTTGTCGTTGTTGTTGTTGTTGTTATTATTGCACACTACTGGCATCGCAATGAAGCTGAAAATTATTGCCACGAACTCAAGTGACCTCAATGCCAGACAACAACGTGTTGATGCCATGACAGCACAACAAAAGCAACAATGCCACTCCAATCGATCGAACGAAACGAAACGAAACGAGCGAGAAATCACTACACATTTGATTTTTGCCCACATGTTGCACAAGCAGCACAAGTGGCACTCTCTTTATGTTTTTATGTTGATACATGCATTGTTGTTGCTGCCTCAGCTGCTGCTTAGCCTCGGCTAAGTGAAGTGTATTGGGTTTATCGCCAGGCGAAATGTTAATGTGCCAACATAAAAGCAATATTTAATAGCCATGTGAATGTTATTGGCTTTGTTGTTATTATTGTTTTTATTGCTGTTACTGCAACGCCACTGGGCGCTGGATATGCGTTGTTCTTGTATGATTGGCCTCAACGAATTGGTTGTTGCTAGTAAAGCGCAAACTTCTTTAGCAGTGGTTGTTGTTGGCTTTTCTTCTCATATAGTGCCGCTTTGTTGTTGTTACTAACTAAGCTGTTATTTACGTGCACTTGTTGGCTTGCACTAACTGACCATGCAACAAACTCCCACACACAAAGTGTTGGCTGCAGAATGCTTTGCATGCACGAGTAGAAATGAACACCGCCACATATACACACACACACACATCCTTGCGCGTGTATGCGGGTGTAAAAAATACTTGCGCCTGTGCCTACAATTTCAGATATTTTCTCCTCTTTCCGCAACGTTTGCACAATTTGAGCAGATGCTAGTGAAATTTTTGCCGAAAATTTTCGCATTTCATTACTTACAAATACACACAAACAATTATTTACGGGTGTTTGTATGTGTGTGTGTATATGTCAGTTGGACCATGCTAAGCATCGCTCAGCTGTTGCGGCAAGTGTTGCAATGTTCTTTTGCAATGCCAGCTATGTGCAGCGCGCGCTTTTTGGTTTGTTGCTGTTATTGCTATTATTGCTGTTGGTTGATCAGACGTTTGTTTATTCACATCGTGGCTACTTGACAGTGGCTTGAGTAAACAGCTGCAGTAGCTATAATTTCAGCAATCAGCAACTAACCTAGTAAAAGTTGCATGCCACAATGCTACTGCTGTTGCTATGGTATTTGAATAGAAAGACTCGAAGAAATTCGAGGTGGGCAGCTGGCAAGACACAAAGGGAACAACCAGAGGGTGGATATGTATGAGGAGATTTGTCTCATATGCACAAAAGGGGCAAATACCTTGAAAATCAGTAATGAAAGAAAAGTTAATAAAATTACAACAAAAAAATTCAAATATGAAAATATGAAAATCTCTTCAAAAAATTGTCTTTATGATACCAAAATTGTACTGCACTTTAGTTTATTTGTAACTAGCAGGGTTGGGCATAGTGCCCTAAATAATTAGTAAAATAAGTGCATTTAGTGAATCTCCAAT
This sequence comes from Anastrepha obliqua, assembly GCF_027943255.1. NCBI lineage: Eukaryota > Metazoa > Arthropoda > Insecta > Diptera > Tephritidae > Anastrepha > Anastrepha obliqua. The sequence goes on along the minus strand of NC_072892.1, from coordinate 137,220,636 downwards.
GTGACAATGAAACCCTTATTTTAACCATCGCTAAACATTAGTGATAGTGAAATTTACTGGTAGTGCAATATGTCAGGAACTCACGGCAATCGAAGAAAACGGTAAGCAAAACTTTTACATTCGACCGAACTTGGCGTGCTTTTTTCGTTCTTGGTTCGCGGCAGCTTTCATTGAGATGATTGAGGTTTAGTTTCCTCGTCATAACCATAAACCCACGATTTGTCACTAGTTATGACCCTCTCATTAGCAATGTTCATGCGATGTTGCTTTTGGTCGAAATGGAGCAGTTTTGGTACAAATTTTTCGGCGTCTCGTCTCATGCCCAAATCATTGAAAATAATCGAATGGCACGAGCCAATCGATATGTCTAGGTCCTTAGCAACTTCTCTAAGAGTGATTTGACGATTGGCCAATACCATTTTCTTCTTCATTTCACTTTATCAATTTTTTCGTGTATTGTTAAAGTGCTCGGGCGTCCGGCTTTCGGCGACGCTTTTCGCCGTTCACATCTTCTCGGCCTTCTGAGAACATTTTTTACCACCGATAAACGTATCTAGTTTTGTTCCAAAGTAGCTTCTCCGTATGACACAGTGAACATTCGGAATGCATCCGCGCATTTCATTTCGTTTTTCACACAAAATTTGATACAGGTTCCTTGATCCATCTTTTTGAATAGGTAAAAATCGAAGACGAGCCGAAAGCCGTGCAAGCGAAGCAGCTGACAACAATTAACTGAACATTCAAAATGGCCGAACTCGTCGGCATGAGTGAGAGACATGAGCACCAACATACCGACACAAAAAAATCGAAATATATTATCTTATCCTTTTTATGAAAGTTGGTAGAAATCCGTATAGCTCATAGAAAGGGGAATTACCTATACTACATTTTTTGCTTCCCAAAGCAACTTTAGTGATTTTACTTACTTTTCGTTTGTTTCAATAAGAATCTGGAAATAAAAAACATAAGAAAAAGGATGCATTAAAATTTATATTAAAATATGAATAACATTTTTTTAATTAATTTAAGTATATATGTCTAGTATATCATTTAAGTATAGTATCAATAATTTCAATAAAGACGAATAAACAATAAATTTAAGTGTTTTGAAAAAAATTGTTTAGCAAGGCAATGAAATCAGAAATATTCAGAGAGAACTCGTCAATTCCGCATACAATTTTTCCCAAGCAATATTTTTTCGATGTTTCTTGCGGTGTCCCTCAGGGCAGTATTCGGGGCTCATTGTTCCTTATCATCTTTCTTAGTGATACATCCGAGTGTTTTTACTTCTCGAAATTTTTTTTGCCTTCAGATGGTTTACAAATTTCTAAGTTAATATCAAGTCTTTCTGAAGCGTGTGAGCTCGTGATAAAAATCGTCTTTACCTAAATTTCAAGATATGTTTTCATATGTAAGTCAATTATTTATGTTTATTTATATTTTAGTCAGTTATTTGCTAGCTCATATTTAATTATTGACCCATCTAACTATTATGAATGAAGTTTCAAGTCTGGGTGATTCAAAACTTCTATTTCTGAGTCAGTTAATATAATTTAAATGATTTCCAAGTTACATTCTCCACTTCCATTCATCCGGCACTTGGGTTCAAAATATACTGATCCATGCGCGCTAGGGTTACTATTTACGTCACTTATGCGATCCTGGTTGGAGCTGTCTTTATATGGAGGCCACAACATTATTTCCTTTTTAATAGATTTGTATGAATTCAAAAGAAGTTTTTTAGTTACGCTTTCAGATCGCTTTATTTCGTTGATCCTAGTCTTCTGGGTCTTCATGATGTGCTCTCATAAATTTGAAGTTTTTAAAAACGAGAAGAAGTATTCTTTCACTCTGTTTTATCTTCGATATCAGGCGCAATATGATTGACTGTTCTCCACTTTGAGAGCGCATTTATTTTCATATTCCCCAAAAGGCAGCCACACATCGCTTTCTTCGGCAAAACCAGTGGATAAAGCTACAGACTTGCCAAAATACTGCCATTCGGACAGCGACCGGTGGCCTCCTGATGTCCCCCATTCAACACCTTCACAACGAGGCACAAATGCTCCCTGTAATGGAACACAATAAACTGCTCAGCAGGGGTGCTACCGCAGGTTTCACCCTTGCAGACACTTTCTTGAGCCAGAGCCGCCTTCTAGGCGCGTCAGGAGACACCTCTTAAACTATACCGACGAGATCTAGGACAAAACTGAGAGAAATCTACTGGACCAGACAGTATTTAGACAGTTAATAAACGGCATTCACCGGGAGACCGTCACCACCTTCTTAAGCTGCCGCCCTGTGAATGCCGTAATCTACCTATTGCAGATGAAGAGCTCCAGCTTCCCCGTGAGACACGCGTTCTGGATACTGTAGCAAGTTAAACTCCTACTTATCCAGAATCGACCCCGACATACCAAATATATGTCCGGCATGTGAAGATACTCCGCACGACACTAACCACCACTTCACATGCCCCCTCAAACCTACTCATCTAACACCCCTCTTCCTCTGGACCCAACCCGTCGAAACAGCATGTTTCCTGGGTCTACCTTTAGATGAGCCAGACGAGGACGACCGGTGATATACCCTACACTGACGGGGCTTCTATTACTGTTAAATCAACATCAACAACAAAACCTGACTTTAAGCCTCCTACGAGCGTAATAATATTACTTGCAATTTTTGATCATCAAGAATTTCATAAAATTTTTTTGATATATTGTATAAATTTCTGCATAATTTTTTATAAACGAAATAATTATTGACCAGCTTTTCAGACTACCCAACATATTCAGACTATCCCGCACGTATTCAGATCTAGAGACAGTTTTTTTTTTTGCAAATTGCAGTTCAATAAATAGTTCATGCGATCCAAGCAAAAACAATGTAATCATCACTTTCGATCCACAACTCACTTCTCGAACAACAACAAACTCGGCGTGTTTGTCTCATTGTATGCCCCCAATAGATTAGTCAATAGCATCAGCTTTTATTGCTCGCAAAATCCATATGTCAGTTAAGTTGGCAGATGTTTCCCGTTGCAGCGGTTTAATTTACATTAATTTCTCACTTCATCGCATACACATCGGAAGTGACAGTAAGCGCGCGCCACACCGCCACACAACCACAATGCGGCAGCCTACAGCGCAACTATTTGCGATTTTTCACAACACGCAACACCACACTCGATGAGCAGTAATTAATTGGATTTATGTATTATGAATGAATGACAGCTAGCAAGGGTATTAAACTGCAGTGAAAAAGAAGTAAATCTGGTTCAATACGAGATTTCTAAATCATTTTTTTGAAGCATAAAAAGAAAAGCAAATGTTCAAAATTCCGATGTAGCAAGAAGTAAATGGGTTGATAAATTAAAAAAAAAATATTAACTTCTCAACTGCAGCGCTCAATTCCATCTCTCTTGCACTCTTCTGCACGTTAGAGGCACTGTGCAATAACAAGATTCCCCGAGCAGAGGTAGTCCATTCTTCGACGCTTGCGTATCCTTACACAAGATGTTACAGGATTTCAGTGAGCGCAAGGTAAGCAAAATACTTCTAGCATAAAGCAACACTACGAACTGGCGCAGTGGGAGCTCCATACGAGCAAATTATAGCGATCGAGTAAGTTGAAAGGGAAAGTGAGCAGTATCTTACATATAAATAGGAGTGACATCAAAGTACGTGTATGTGAGTGAATGAGTCAAAACCTGGTGGGAAATAGGCGCAACAATTCCAACAAAAAGTTTGTGATTCGCATCTTAGAATGACGTCTCCTCTACATGGATTCAGAGTGTTTCTCTGAACTCAAATTCCTCAATAAATTTTAATATTTTCGTCCCATTTTTTTTGCTTTTTCTTTCCTCCTCTGGTAAAATATGTTTACCCAGGTCTTAGTTCTATTTGTCTTGGGCACATGTTTTTTGCTTTGACTTTCCAAGTTACCTGAAAACCTCGAGCTGTCTATCAATGCAATGAGTTTGATTTCAAGTAGTTTGAGGTGTGCGTAATAGCCTCAATTTACAGCTCGTAGTCTGTCATTTATGCAAATAAGATACTTGAAGGTTTCGACTTTTTGTTGAGCAGTGCAAAATCCATATATAAATTCAATGCACGAGATCAGATAAGCCTTACGCTTGGCAAAAATCTTCAGAAAAGCTTAATAATGCTTTTGACCTGAAAACAAATTAAATTTAGCGGGCGGAAAATGAGTTAGTTTTGGCAGAGAGTATTTGGTTTTAGGTCAAGGACGCATTACTAGTCAGTATGCCGCTTAAAGTGAAACTGGGGTTCTACACAATTTTTTAGAAGAGAATTTAGTGAAGAGGTCATGTGAACTACATATACTGCCCAGAGCCGGGTATTTTTGTGAGTACTCCTAGCGCCAGTAGGCTACTTCTCGGGATGCAGTAAATGCCATTCGAAGTGTGACAACCAAAGCATAGCATTCACTTGGTTTTATGTTTTACTGTTGTTTAGTACTTCTATTCTGCATTTGATTTTGCCACCCAAGCGGCTTGCACATTTCAACTTCGATTTCACATTTCTCAACTTCAATTCTTAGAGCCAACTGAATATCTAAACAGCCACACGCTGCAGTGTCATAAATCACTATTACTTGGCTATTTATAAGCAAAAAAAAAAAATGTAATGCCATTACCCGTGCCAATAACAATTGTCGTTTGCCAATTTTTCAAACTGACAATTTGACAATGAAAAGAAAATGTCGCGCGCACAAAAGCCTGAAATATATGAAAATAGCAAAACAAATAAATAAATGAAAAAAAAAACAACAACACCAAATCTATTATAAAGTAAGCGGCAATAAAAACGGCCAACAACAAAATAAATAACTGCCAGCAGCCATAAGGCGTCTATGCCAGCCAACGGACAGCGACCCAACGCTGCGCCACTGAGCAAGCTCATAACTTTTTTCCCATCATTTTTGGGTCAAAGTGAATATGTTATGTGTTTTCGTTTGTCGTGCTCTACGTACGTAGGTATGTAGGCGCGTGTGTATGTACGGAAAAGTTTTCTTATTTATACACAACTACTTATCTTGTTGATGTGCGCATGGCTGGCCAACATATTTTACAAAAAAACACGAATAAAAAAGTAAATAAATAAGTAAGCGAAAAGTACAACAATAACAATGATATTCGTTTGTCTATATTGTTTTTGTATGGCGGTAGCATATTTCTATATTTCTTGTAATGCTCATTGTAGTTGTTGCTAACATATTAAGTACACATGTGTGTGCATCGGAAAATGTGCATTTATGTGGCCTTTTCATTTCTACGGCGCATCTGCAGCATGCGTCGCTGCGGGCACAATGACGGCGCTGACACAGGGAAAAGTTGTTTCACGTTACCTTGTATGCAACATTTGTTTCGCTTTCATTTGACCGCATTGACCACATGCGGGGCAGCAGCAGCAGCAGCCGAGCAAAAGCACTACGACAGGCAGCAAGGGAGTTGAGCAGCGCAGCGCAGCGCAGTTAAACGAAGGGGCCACAAGGCAGCCGCCATACAAAAGTCAAACGAATCTCAAATTGAGATCTTCATATTCACTGCATACATACATACATACATATGTGCTGGTGTGTTAGGGTGCATCACTCGTCATAGAAAAAACAAAAATCGGTACTCAAGGCTAAAATGTTTCATATTTCAATACTTCCAACAAAATAATTCGGAAAAATTTTAAAATTTACAGAGATTTGATAAAAATTCCAAAATCGAGCTTTTTTATAGAAAACATTTCTAATATTTTTTCAAAAACAAGACTTAAAGCTTAAACAAATCTGCAGTGAACTAAAAGACAATTCATATTTCAAGACTTCCAACAAAATAATTCGGGAAAATTTCAAAATTTGCTGTAGTTGAATCGATTTAATAGTAACTCAAAAAATGGAGTTTTTTATAAAAAAATTCTAATATTTTTTAGAAAAGAGGGCTTTAGGCTTAAACAAATCAGTTTTGAATTAAAAAAAACTTTCATATTTCAAGACTTCCAACAGAATAATTCGGAAAAATGTTTAAATTTACGTGAGATTTGATAACAATTCCAAAATTAAGTTGTTTTATAAAAAATATCTAAAATTTTTTCAAAAAGAAGACTTCAGGCTTAAACAAATCGGTACATAATTAAACAATTTTTTCATATTCCGAGACTTTCAAGAAAATAATTCGGAACAATTTTAAAAATTGCCTGTATTGAACCGATTTGTAGTAACTCAAAAAATCGAGCTCTTTTATAACAAAAAACCCACAATTTAAAATTTTTTCAAAAAGAAGACTTTAAGCTTAAACAAATCGGTGCTGAATTAGAAAATTTTTCCATATTTCAAGACTTCCGACAAAATAATTCGGGAAAATATTAAAATTTACGTCAGATTTGAAAGTAACTCTAAAAATCGAGTTTTTTTTATAAACAAAAAATTTCTAATATATTTCCAAAACGAGGACTTTAGCCTTAAAAAAATTGGTACATAGTTGTAGAATTTTTTCATATCTCAAGAATTCGTAATCATTTTGAAATTTACGTGAGTTGAAACGATTGGTTAGTAACTCCAGAAATCGATTTTTTTTTACAAAAAATAGAGTTTTTATATGTATAAAAAAAAAATACCTTAGAAGAAAGAAGACTTTAAGCAAGCCTTTTGCTGCCTAGAATGTTAAAATTTTGGTTAATCTTAATTTTAAAAATTTTATTGTAGTTTTTAATTTTTATTTATTTTAATTCGAAAATTTAAAAACTAAATCGAGAAAGTGAAAATAATTTAAATTGGGGCATAAATCTATTAATACAAAGTGACACAAAATTAATCATCCCATTTTCGCTTATGAATAGATTTTTTATATTACTAAATAAAAAAAAAAATATTTTAAAAGATGAAAATCTTTATGTTGCCGTTTGCGCACTGCAGTGATTGCCTCTTTGTGTACGACAGCTGTTCAGTTCCCCAGTGCCAAATATGACTGACTTAAGAAACCGTTTGCAAAAATTATAAACTTTCAGATAGAGTGATTAATTTTGCGCCATCCTATAGCACTAAAATTAAAAAGAACGGAATTGACATCTACTGATATCTTAGTAGTCTAACTCAACGTATATTTGGCTGAGTTGTTCAAGTTTTGCCAAGACAGAAGTAGCGTTCAAAATAACACTATTTTGATTCCACTGAAACAAATTTTAAATATTTTTATGCACATAAACCTTTTAAGCTTATGGTTTTCCATCATCTGAGGTGATATAAGCCAGTTATTGCGATTTGAAAGAACTATAATGAGAAAAACCGACGGTTCTATTCGGCTCGAAAACGGCACGTATCGCATCCACTACAACAAGGAAATTTAAAACCAGATTGGTGATGAAAATGTAAGACATTTTATTAAAGCGCAGCGGATTAGATGGATTGGCCACATCATAAGAATGTGCAACGAATGAGTACAAAAAAGGGTGTTTACTATGTGTCCAATTGCAGCAAGAAAAAGAGGCCGACCAAGAAAGAGATGGCTTGATGGCGTAGAAGCAGACTTAGAAGCGGTGGAAGTTCATAATTGGAGAAATGAGGCGAGAGAGAGACTGAATTGGAGGAGACTTATTGATGAAGATATGGTCCACCACAGACTGTGCATCTAAGAGAGAGAGAGAGAGAAAGACAGAGAGCTGTTTTATGGGGAAAAATATTTTTTAAGAACTAATTTTATTTACAAATCGGTTTGTAAACGAATTTGGAAAACTTTCCAGCTCATGTAAAATTGAATATTTTTGCGAGATAATTTTTTAGTTCTTTTATTAATTTTTGTATTTAACATATTTTTGGTACTCTATAAGTACGCAGTTTACATTTTGTTTATTTAAAATATTTGTGGTAAAACTCTTACCACAAAGTAAGTTTTGTATATTAATTCCAGTGGAAAATTCGGAACCTTTTTGATGAGCACCTTAATGTGTGTTTATGTTAATTCTTATTTCCTTCATAAAAAGAAAATTTGCGAAAAATAAGATGTATTAGATTCTCGTATAGAATCTGTAGTCATATTTAAAGTGGATTCTTTCTTCTTAAAACGTTCGCTGCTGTGCTGCCTATGAGACGATGCCATTTCTGGGTCATTTAAAATTTTTTTTATAAATACCTACTTTTCCCTTGCTTTTGATAGAGGATATACTTTTTTCATAATTATTTACATTACAACGACAAAATTTGCAAACTTTATTTGAGCTCAGTAAATAAAAAAAAAAAAACAAAAGGATTTCCAATAAGAGGTGTTATTTTGATATTCGAAGAAAAATGCTATTATTTACAATAATATAAATGATCAGATGTTTATTTCATTATAAAGAGGAAGATAGGCCGTTAATAGTGGAAAATAACATCAGGCAAATGACCACCACGACCACGCTTACAGAAATGAGACGTATGAGGAACAACCAAGTCCAATGCGACCAGCTGGCACTGAGAAAATCCATAAACCACCGCTGCATGGCATAAAGGTAGGTGGACCCACCATCTCATCCACAACGATAAGGCTTGGGTCCAGAGAAAGCACGGGTAGACAGGCCCGTCGAGAGGGGGGGGATCGGAACTTTTTCCCCCGGCCCGGAGTTTTCAGAGGGGCCCGGACTCGAGATTATACGTATTTATATGAATTAGACATAATTGGAAAGGGTCCGCATTTGCAATTTTCCCCCGGGGCCCGGATATGCTCTCTACGGCCCTGCGGGTAGACTTCCATCTCTGCTAAATCCTAAGTGGTCATGGCTGCTTTAAAGCGTACCTTCACCGCTTTGGACACGAAGAAAGTCCATACTGCGAGCAGTGCACACCAGCAGTTGAGCAGGACGCAGAACATGTGCTTCCCACGTGTCCCCGTTTCAGTAGAGTAAGGGCTAAACTGGAAGACAGTCTGGGCAGCAGCATCACGCCCGAAAACTTATTGCCACTGATGTTGAAGAGCAAGGACAATTGGAGCAAAGCCCAACACATGGCTGCTGAAATAATGCAGCAACTCCGACATAGCGAGTAGGCAAGGAGGATGCGCGAACGCCAAATAAAATGGTGACGCAGCAAACCTATCCAGAGATGAAAACGCAGGTAAACTGACGATACCACTATTAGAAACTAACTTTTCAATGACAACGAACAGGGGCATGGGGGGTGGGAGCGTATAGATCCGACAGGCGGGGTTCTCTTCAGATATGACTTAACAGTTGTGGTAATAGGCAGATGCAGCTTGTGACATTTTGCATCAGAACAGTAACTGACGTTGAGTGCAACGCTCGAACCGCCTCCCGACGAAGTACTTGACGGTAGTACCGAAGGGATTGGTACTTTGACGGTAGGAGGTTTAGTGCTGGTTAAAGTCCCACACATCGGGGTAAGGCTTTCTATGCTTCCTCCTCATAAAAAAAATCAAATCAATCATTGGGTAGGGTGTTTAGGGTAAAAAAAAAATTGGTTTTGGTTTATTTGAGAAAATGAATGTACATAATCTCAAGAATGTTGCGTCCGAATTTTAAGTCAATCGGTGCAAAACTCACAAAGTTAGAGCATTATAACCGTTGGCCGCTCCGACTCGGCTACCTGCTATGGTCGAACACCATTGACACATTTTCTGGAAAACGACGTTTGTCAAGTCGGTGGACACTTTTTCTCTGAATCTACTAGACCGATCTTCCTGAAATTTTGTACACACTTTCTCTACATAATTACCGAGGTAACCCTGGGAGGTTTTTTTTCAATTTTTATTTATATTACAATACAATAAACAATATAATGCGATTTATCGTCTAAAAATCGCACTTCTACTTCAAATGTTAAAAAAAATTGTAAAAAATTTTTTTTTAATAAAAACTCGACAGGGTTACCTCGGACAATTGATTACCTAATGAAAACACTTTAATTTTTTGATTTCAGATGATCCAATGCTGAGAAAAACTGTCCACGGCAAATTGCCTTTTTTTCGAGACGTCTGCGTAGATCTGCTGTCAACGGCTCAATTTTGTATATTTTCTTGTGAAAATTTTTGAAAATATTTTTGAAATATGAGTTTATAGCATACTAATTGGATAAATAAATTTACATTAATCATCTTTCCAAAAAAAATTCATAAATAAGTGCATATTTTTAGTGGAATTAACCCTACCCCCCCTTAAGTAGAGTGATTATTCTCAAAAGCATGATTTTCGACTTACGTAGTTATTGCAGCTGGCCACGAATATAAGTGATTGTTTAGGTGGGTATTAACTTCCTCTTTTTATTTTATTTTTTCAATTAGAGCGAATAAAGTCAATAGCTACCAGGCAATAAAATATTATTATCCTAAACGCATTGATTACTCCATTTAAATGAGGAAAGTGAGGGTGTGTTTGAAAGGCTAATATGACAGATATAACAACAAAAGTAATTCCCCAGTATTAGACGCCATCAACACATAATCAACAACTAACTTTCGATTAAAAGCGAAATTTCTATACGTGCAGAAAAAATAAACGCTAACAAGGAGCAGTGCTAGTAAGTGGCTGGCAATTGAATCAATTAAAAATGCATTACAAAAAAATTGTTCATGCAAAACTTTCATTGTGAGGCGAGAAAAGAAAAATGCAAAATGTGCGCTCAATTTCAATAAAAACAAATTTTAGTATTCCTTAAATATTTGCAATACATTTACTAGTAATAAAATAAACATATAATATATATCTATATGTACACGCTCAGCGCCACTGCTTACATTACTTCATAATTGAAATGTTTTTTTATTGCTTTTGCTTTTACGTGCTCATATTTACATGCCTGCGTTTGTCCAATTTGCGTGTAATGTAAGTGAAATCTTTTATTACCTGTTATTCAAGTGAATATTTTGCATTCGCTTTTGTATGTGTGTGCAAACGTACAAAGTGCAAGTGGATGATCACTTATTCACTTATGTCGTTACTTATGACATTATGAAACACTTTCGCGCAATTGTCAAGGAAAGTGCTTTTTGGCGCGTAAAACTAATTTATTTCTCTGCTTAAACAAAAGATAATAAAATATTTAATTTGAGCGCATAGCGAGTTTTATTTTTAGCTGCAGTAGCGCTTATTAAAGTGATGATGAAACAGAAAGAAAAACGAAAACAAAAAAAAGCGAAAAACAAAAACAACTTAAAAAAAAACAAATACACGAAAATTTGTTACACATAATTTTGCAAGCCAGCAGCCAGTGGAATGTGATTAATTTGATCAGAAATTTTAACTCTTCGAAGCTATATTCCAAGCAAGGCAGCCACCGTAGTCGAATGGGTTGGTGTCTACCATTTAAGAGTACGTAGGGGCGAGTCTCCGTGCATGAGCATCAAATGATAGAAAAAGGTTTTTGACGTGATAACGTCTTATAATTCGATTTAGCCGGGTGCACGCACAAAAAAATGTGTCGTTACCTTCCTCATTAGTGTTACCTTGCTCATTTGTCGTTACCTTGCTCATTTTTCGTTACCTTGCTCATTTGTCGTTACCTTGCTGTTACCTTGAATGAACTGCAAGCGAAAGCGCGGAACGAACAAAGCAAACGAACGGCAACGTTCGACATCTTGCTCGCTCCTACTTAAGTGAGCGTATATATGTATGTATATGCGCATATGTAGGTATATAAATTCACATACTTGTATTTGCATATGCCTTCTTGCTGTGTGCATGGTAATGAACCATTTCTCTGTTGAGAATAGGACGATGATAGAAAAAGTAGGAAATGAAAGGGAGTGTTTCGAGTTTAAAGTGTCTTGAAAAAGGCAAATCGATGAAGGTGCCTCTTAGTGTTGTTGACTTATTAACGTCTGATGCACAATCGAAAGTGAAGATATCTTTCATGAATTTGATAAATGTTTCGTCATTTTTCACGTTTGTGTAAATGTAACTTGACCTATTCCATTGCAATTCCATTTACCTCCTCCTCTATATCCATACAAAATATCTATCAAACAAATAAAATTAAAATTTTGTTTTGAAAATTGCAACCATTCCGTCAATATTTTCTTATGACGTTGTCACGTTAAACTATCGTCATTGAACCGACTTTACAGACAACATCTTTTTCGGATAACGGTCGCTCCTCGGCTGGCAATGGCAAACCTTCGAGGGTATTTCTGTCACTAAAAAGCTTCTCATTAAAAATTATCTGTCGCTCGGAGTCGTTCTGTAGGTACCTTCATATGTGGAACAACATCATGACGCACTCTACAAATAGGAGAAGGAGCCCGGTCAAACACCTAAGAAAAGTGTTCGCGTCAATTATTTAGTTATTTGTTTGTTTATTCATTTAATGAAATTAACTTGCCACTTGCAGTTATTTGCAAAGCAGCAAAAGCATGAAAGGTGCTTAAGGTAATCAACAATCCTTCCTCCCTTCAAACAGTACCTCACACGAGTCCCCCACTTTTGCCGAATTGAGTTAAACACTCAAATAAATTGCGCCTAAATTTATATACCTATTTCCGGACCACTGTAGTGTTTTTCAAGCGGAGGTATACGCAATTAAGGAAACGGTGGATTGGTTGCTCGGTAATTACTGTTAAGGAAGTAAATATTTACTCCGATCCTTGGGCTCGTTACTTGTGCGTTCCAGATAGGTCGGGGAATGTCTGGCTTCTCTCTCGATTGCAGCCGAATACGTCGACATCAGGCTCATTTGGGTTCCCGGTCACAGCGGCATAGAGGGAAACTGCTGGGCTGATGAGCTGGCTAGATAAGAAACTTTGGAGACGGTTTCGTCACAAAATGAGAGGATTAAGAACCTCTGGTCTACATCTGGAAAGATGGGCCTTGAGTCAACTCAGCGAACGCTGGGCTGGTGCGCAAGCGTGCAAGGTCGCGAGATCCTTCTGGCCTTCGGGGACGCTCGAGGGAACTCCTAAGGCTAACAAAGGCCCAACTCTCGAATGTGGTGGGTATCCTTACCGGACAATATCCGTTAGGGCTTCATGCGGTGAGACTTGAGATTGCCTCAAGTTCGTTCTGCAGAAGCTGTGTTGGAGGACGAAGTGGAATCATCTCAACACCTTCTTCTCAGCTGCCCTGCTCTCGTTTGACAAAGATTTAGACATCTGGGCTGTGATTGTTTCGCTACGCCTGCGGATATAGCAGGTCTAAATATCACAAATTTGGTGAAATTCATCAGTAGCTTGTTGCGACTAATTACGAGCGTAAATCAGCCACCATCGGCGTCGTCGTAACATTCCCATGCATGGTCATCATCGTCGCTAATCCCAGGGCTGCTTCTTTCTTCCCTTCTCCTTTCTGCTCTCCCCTGTTTGGTATCACAACGGACGAATTTTTGAATATTTGTCCAAAAGTGCCCTAAGCTAGGGCAGCCATTTAACCTAACCTAACCTCTATACCTATTTAGTAGACATAACTAAAATTTATCTCTTTTCTCAAACGCGTATATTTAAAATAATATTTTCTGCCTTTTATCACCTGCCTAAAACTCGTCCGTAAATTCCACACACAAATCGTGCGTTTAGTGCCAGCAGCGAGTTCGCGTCTTAAGTCTTTTATTTAACATTTCATATTTACAAGCCTATTTTAGCTACCGGCGTTATTTGTGCCTATCTTTACTGCCTACATGGCGGCCAGCGTGCTGTGGTAAATGAAAAATGAGTCAAAAGACTTGTAAATTTAAAACACACACATACACATGTCTGCGCATATATAGAAAGAATAACAGTTTTATGCACAAATTTATTTCCCTGGAACGCCTCTTCGACACCTCGAGCTATTGGCATTGCCTGCTCACAACATTGCTGTTTACTCTAAGAGCCCATTAATGAAAATAATGATAATCTTAAAGTATTTCAAATTTATCAAAAGCTAACGCCTTACTGAGCTATCAGTGATGCTAATCAGCGCTGAGTCAATAATAAAATGTTAACAAGTCCATATGTATGTACATACACGCATACATAGGTATGTTGTGTTTATTAAGGCGTTCGCACGCCAACCTACTCGTTTATTATTTGATGCCTTCAAACTATTTCCCATGCGATACTGTGGCTTGTTTTCTTTTTTTTTTTTTTTTTTGATTTGCTTTTTATTTGCCATTACCTCTAACAAAGCCAAGCGCACCAATATTTCTTTTTTCAACATTTTTCTCACTGTCTCTATATTACATATCTACATACATAATTTGTATGTGTCTAATATTTGTTTAGTTTTCGGCCTGCTAAACAAATTTGTCTAATTGTATGAACTGCGCACACATACATATGTAGGTACATGTTTACTATAACCGTTAAGCGTAAATAACAAGCAAATAAAAAAGTTGTGCAGCAAACGGCCTCCAAAGCAAGAAAGCATGATGAGTAGTAAAAAAAGAAGGAGGAGAAAGGTGAAAGGGGAGTAAATGCTTGCAGGCTTCAAATGCTAACAGAGTGTTGAAGTGGTAAATTCAACACTGGCAAGAGCGTGATGAGTCAACACATCAAAACGGAAGAAAAATAAAAAAAAGTATAACTATAAACGAGTGTGTGCACTTCACACGCAGCATTCAACAGAATAGGCAAAGGGTGTTTTTTAGGAATATAAGTATTTTTTAAATAAAAGCTAAAAATACGAAATCAGTAAATTTTATCTATGAAATTTCGTTTTTCAATAACTTTATATATATATTTATATAAATATATATTTTTATTTATATATATTATACATATATATATAATGGCGCGTGCACCATTTTTGGATGTTTCGCCGAGCTTCTCCTCCTATTTGTGGTGTACATTTTGATGTTGTTTCACAAATGGAGGAATCTATAGGAGGAGGGGCTTTTTCATAGCAGAAATACACTCGACGGTTTGCCACTGCTTGCCGAGAGGCAACCGCTATTAGGAAAAACTTTTTCTTTATTTTCGTCTTTCACCGAGATTCGGACCTACGTTCTCTCGGAACTCTGATTTTAATGTTTACGTGCTCTATTGTTTGTCTGTTTGTATGCGGCAGCTGTCTAATTCAAGACAAATGACTGACGTACGACACCATTTGCAAAAATTCTTCCCATCTTCCGATAAGAGGATTAATTTTGTGCCACAGTGCTTTTACATGTTCCATGAGTTAGAGCTCCATTTTGTGGAAACCACATTTCATCTGAATCAATGTTTTCCCTGTTTTAAATTTGTTTGTTGGATAAAATGTTCCATGAATCATAAACAGTTAATGTGGCATAAAATTTATTAAAACACGTAAAATTTTTTGCCCAGATGAATTACAAGGTTTCTATGCATTTCGTGCACTTATGAGCCATTTTCAAAGTTGGTAGGTAGGTTAGATGGCAATAGTACCCTGGTACACTAAAAGTAGCACTTACGCGCTGTTGTGATACCATAATGTGGACCACTACCTGTAAAGCAATTTAGGGAAGAGGAAACCATCTACAGCCATCCAGTGCTGTTGAATTTTAATCAGGCAAACAAAAAAACTGTTTCACTTTCTTTTCTAATTAAGTTACTAAAAATAAATAAAATAGGGTTTTACGTTACAAGTTTTTACAAGGTAATGGCAAATATTTTTAATAAGAACAATATTTCAACCGAAAGTGCATACCATGGTCATGATTTGGTGAGATTTGTATTGAAACAAATTTAAATATTTTAGAATAACCGGCGATAATCTAATATATGACCAGGTACAGAAAATATTATTTATTTTAAAATTTTCAATGAAAAATAAAAAAGGTTCTAAATATTGTAGAATTTCATAGGGTCAGATTGGCCAAAAAATTTTTTCAAATTACCTTGCAAAAATGCTTCAGGTATACGGCGAACTTTTTTTCGTTACGGCCCAGTTCTTACTATTTTTTTTTTTTTGTTTTTTATTTTTTAATGAGTATTATTGTTTTTTTAATGAAAGTAGTTCTCATTATCTCGGAAAATCCATATAAAATGAAGTTTCAAACTACATAAAAATTACATAGAAATTAAAGATTTTACAAACAATTCCACTTTATAATTTTTTCCTTTCCATATGAAAAAAAATTTTGTGCATTAGTTACATGGAGAAAATGCTCAACACCGCCAAAACAAAAAAAAAAGGAGAAAAAAAAACAAATATATATATACTATATATGCAAGGTGACACAAAATTAATCATCTTATCGGAAGATTTATAGTTTTGAACACTTATCAACTAGACAGCTGCAGTATTGAAGCAAACAAACAATGTAGCATGCTAAGGTAAAAAAAATATATTAATACAAAAATAAAGATCATGTAAAAATAATTTTTGTTTTATTTAGCAAAGAAGTTATTCGCGGCCCTTTGCTCCTCTCTGAGACCGTAGAAAATAACAATAAAAAAGTAACTCGAAAATAAAAATGGATGATTAATTTTGCGCCACCTTGTATATAAAAGAGTAAGTAAATTAAATGTAAATTAAATTGATGTAGTGGAAGAGAGAAAAGGGATGTAGGCTGGAGAATTTCCTCAAGTCATCCCCAAAGGGCACGCTAAGGAGTCTCAAGCGTCTAGCCGCCAGAGCCTGACATTTGCAAAGAAAGTGCTCAACAGTCTCTTTCTCTGCAGGATCCTCACAGCTTCTGCTATAAGGGTTGTACGGAATTCCAAGCTTCTCCGCATGAGTACCGATCACCCAGTGACCAGTGATTTTCAAAGTAAATTTTTCATCATTTTAAAACGCATGAGGCACTAGTTTTTTAAGATGAAATAAGAAACTATAATAAATAAAAATGCAGTCAAAAAACAGCACCCTATATAAAGTACTCACAGCGCATTCCAAGAAATGCATGTTAAATCTGCGCCCCTTGTATGTTCTATCAAGCAACAATGCTGACTAATGAGTACGAGTAACTTAAAACACTACTCCGGTAACTCATCTACTGACGGATCATATAACTCAACTCGCCATACTCATTGACTTAAGTTGCGGTTTGGTGGTTGACTGATGGCAGACGTTGCTTACTTCTCTGGTAATAGTTTAGCTTAGTTGGTTTCTTAATTAGTCAGTTAGGCCAAACGTGAGTAAGATTTCAACTTGTAAAGTACATCAACTTATGTAAAATATTTATTAAGAGAAACGAGAATAGATCAACGTATAAATATTTACTTGTATGTGCAAATATATTTGTACTGTCAGCTAGCGCAGCAACCCGTGACGGTGCACTGTAGTTGGTAGTGGCAAATGTGGGCGGTAACGAGCTACTTAATTTTGTTTGCTTGTACTTTTATTAAAATCATGTTTTGCTTTCTTGACGGTGAATACGCGTCTTGCAGATATTGGTAATGCGCTAACAAGCAGCAAAAACATTAAGGGTTCTTATAGTAAGTCGAAATTCTTGAACAAAGTAAACGGAAGAAATTTAGTTAGCTCTATGTGAGTATTTTTTTATGTATTGTTAGACAAGCGACCGGCATAGCCAGTATTGACTTGTGTGTGACCACCCATTCGGTTGGTAGTCGGGTTCGGCTCCCGTTGTGGATATGAAACAACAGATGGCAGAAAAATTATTTTTTAGCAAAAGCAATCGGGTCTCAGTGGGTAGTGGTGTTCTAAGTATATATATTTTGGTTATATTCACACACACACTTTAAGACACACACATCTACATCTTGGCACACTTTTGAGGCTCCCTTTATTTATACGTGGCTTTGTAGTTTGTATCTACATTTAACCAACCGATTTATTTATAAATATTTATATTAATAAAATAAAATTTTCCACTATATCAAAAATGAAAAATCCGCTTAATTGTATTTTCCGCTACTGAATGTTTGTAGTTGTGTTATAATACTTTCACTCAATGGCAGTAGCCTGAATGCGCAATGCCTTTTGATGCAAATCGAATAGCTAAAAGTATACCTTTTAATTTGATATGTAGATATGTTTCACCCAACTATTAGGAAAAAGAAAAAAAAGTTCAACAAAAGTTCAATTAAAAAGAATTTAATTAAAATTATTTCACTGAAAGTGCCCATAACGTATGGCGCCCTTATGAAATGCAAAATAAAAATAGCAATTGGCATACAAATTCGATTAAACAATTTTAATCAATTTTTTTCCAATACAATATTTTTGATTAAATTTTTTAAATAAATTATTTTTTCTGAATATTCAGTTTTTATACGAGAAACCAAATTTGTCAAAAAAAAATTTTAATTAAACTACTTTAATCAATTTTTTTCAACTCAATGATTTAGTTTTAATTTCTATTTCGTAAAATCAAATATTTCTAAAATTATAAAAAAGACTTCAATTATAGGGAATATATTTGGATATGTATTTTTTTTAATTACATTTTTCATGAGCTCAAACATTTTTGATGGGAAATTTAATTTGAAACAAAAATTTAATTAAACTCTTTTAATAAATTTTGTCAATTCAATGAAATAGTTTTGAAAATTCCTTTTTACAATAAATAATTTTTGTTTTGTAAAAAAACATTTTTAACGGGAAATTAAATTTGAAGAAAAAGACTAATAACACATTTTTAATATTTATTTTTTTTTTTAATTCAATGAAATAGTTTTGAAAATTTCGTTTTAAATAATTTTCGTTTTTTAATAACTAAATATTTCTAAAATTATGAAAAAAAAATTTCAATGAAAAAAATTGAGTTGGAGGGAATGTTTTTGATTCATTTTTTTTTAATTACTTTTTTATGCGAAATTTGAACTGATTTTGAAAAATTTTTTGAATACTTTTTGTTATGTAAAAATGAAATATTTCTAAAATTATAAAAAAAAACAATTTCAATTAATAACTTTACTTTGAAAAGAACTTTTTTGATTATATTCTTTCTAATTACTTCTTTATGACCACAAACATTTTTTATGGGAAATTTAATTTGTAACAACAATTTAATTAAAAAATTTTAATAAATTTTTTCAATCCACTGAAATAGTTTTAAAAATTTCTTTTCAAATAATTTTTTTTTTATAAAAATTAAATATATCTAAAATTATAAAAAAAATTTTGAATTAAAACAGTTCAATTGAAGGGAATGTTTTTGATTATATTTTTTATAAATTTTTTTGTGAACAAACAGTTTTTTGGGAGAAATTAAATTTGCAAAAAGCAATTTATTTAATAATTTTAATTTTTTTTAATTATAGAGAAAGTTCTGCATCATTTGTTTTTTATAAACGTAAGGTTTTTTATGAGCTATTAAAATTATAAAAAGAATTTTAATAAACAACTTTAATTAGTTTTTTTTTTTGCAATTCAGTGGAATTGAGTTTATTTTTTAAACGGAAAGTGGAGTTTTCTTAATTAAATTAAAAATTGATAAACATTTTTTTAGATAAATTTATTTGGTAAAATTCAATTTATTACTAAAAATATATCAATGAAATATTTTTAGTTCAATTTATTTTAATTAATTTTTGTTTATATGATGTATATATATATCTCTTTTTTGTTGTATAAAATCTGTACAAAAAAAATTGGGAAAGTTTATAAATGGCACATAAATATATTTCTTATTTTATGTATCCATTCCTAAGCAATATTTTTGAAAAATATTTAAATAGTTCTTTAGAATTTGCAAAATACTCGACCACTTCGGCAAATTAAGCTGAAAAAGTTACGTAGTTGGTTTTTTAATCACATAGTCTATAAGAACTTGTTCAACTGCAGTAATGGACTCCTTTAAGGAGTGACTCTGTTTAACATTTCTCATAATGCTGCAAATTGTAAGATTTCAAGAATAAAATTCTGATGGAACATGGCAAGAAAGTAATGATTAAACAGCCCTTCTAATGCAATCGCTAGCTTGGAAAGGAACCAGAATTCGGACCCAATGACTAAAGAAGTTCCTAGATAAATTTTCAGTGCAAGAAACTGGAGAAATGTAGTGCCCACATACAGTATGTGCCGAAAATCAGAGAACGGGTGGGAATTGTTGTATACAAAAATAGGTACAAAAGGAATACTAATGGAGGACTTTTAGTTGAATTATCATTTTACTAGCCTGAGAATTGATTGAGAATTGA
Source organism: Anastrepha obliqua (assembly GCF_027943255.1). Lineage (NCBI taxonomy): Eukaryota > Metazoa > Arthropoda > Insecta > Diptera > Tephritidae > Anastrepha > Anastrepha obliqua. The sequence goes on along the minus strand of NC_072892.1, from coordinate 137,200,655 downwards.
CCAACAACAAAATGACAACAATTATTTCGACTGATATTTTTGTAACTTCCTTATGCTAAAGGATTAATTGAATATGGTTAATTTATTCCACACCATTTTTGCTGATCAATTGGAAATGTTTTTGTTAGAAACTCGCTTTTTATGATTCTAATTAGATTGCTTCGTGCACTGAAATTTTTTTTCCAATGCTACATTCACCATTTGCGTGTTCAGCCTCGCTTCTTTTATGCAAATATTTTCCACTTCTTATTTCTCGATTCCAGCGTTTATGGAAATTAATTACGACCCCAAATCGTATAGAAGTGAAGCATTAAGAGAGAGAAGAGCTGGTATTGAATTTATGACTATATTTTCTATTTTACTTGCTGCTTTTTCTATTTTTATTGCTTGCCACATGAACAACACAGAGATTTACCGCAGGAGAGGGGGTGTGAAGTTAGTTTAATTTAATATAAGAATGCATATTACACATAAATATATAAATGAGGAGGAGAGACGGCTAAGTGAAGCTTCAGGAAAGTAATTAAACTCAAATTGGCAAAATTCGTTAAAAATAAAGGAAATTTATTTGAATTTGATGAAAAGCTACGATTTGTTGTGTAAAGAATACAAATACTGTATTAGCAATTTGGTTGTTCAGTTTTAGTATCTTCTAAGTAGCTGTTGAGAGTAGCACTTGAAGGTGTCATTATAATGTATGAGCTATCGGCTTGTGAAACTAAATTGATTTCATTGTATCCAGAGCATTCGCAATGATCGGCTTCATTAGAAGAAATACTAATAACTTCAAAGAACTTCAGATGTTGAAGTCATTTATATTGCCTAAGTGAGAAGTTGCTTAGAATATTGCTCATTAATATGAAATCCATGCTGCGAAATGCATTCTAAAAAATCGAAAAAGCACAAACAATTTCTACCAAATTCGCGCTGAATAAGCTTGACTGTCGAAATGGTCCTCCTCATTAGATCAGCAGACTGAAATTGTTTAGCCTACAGTCATTGTCAGAGAGAAGAATTTTACTTCTCATTAATTTTTATTTATTCTTGTTTGTTCATTAAGTGAATGAAGCTATAAAAATGTAAAATCTCGTCAATACTACAACGATTTTTTGCCAAAACATTTATACGAGGTGGCGCAAAATTAATCACCCTATCGGAAGATTTATGACTTTTGCAAAAGACGTCATTCGTCAATCATCACCATTTCTATCAATAAAAATATTTTTTTAGTAAAAAGTTATTGAAAAAAATTGAATGATTAATTTTGTGCCTTGTCCCTTGTTCATACGAAAATTGCATGCTTTAAAATAAAATATTTTTTTAGTAAAAAAGGTATGAAAAAAAGACGGATGATTTATTCTGTGCCACCTTGTTCGTACGAAAATTGCATGCTTTAAATAAAATATTTTTTTTTGTAAAAAAGTTAAAAAAGGTATTAAAAAACAGATGATTAATTTTGTGCCACGTTGTATGAAAATTGCATGCTTTAAATAAAATATTTTTTTACTATAAAAGCAAAAAAGGTATTAAAAAACGGATGTTTAATTTTGGGCCACCTTGTTTATACGAAAATTACAAGATTTAAAATAATTCTTTTTTAGTAAAAAGCTACTGAAAAAAAATTGGATGACTAATTTTGTGCCACCTTGTTTATACGAAAATTGCATGCTTTAAATAAAATATTTTTTTAGTAAAAAAGTATTGAAAAAAATATTGGATGATTAATTTTGCGCCACCTTGTTCATACGAAAATTGCATGCATTTGAAGATTTTAAAAACAAATAACCATAAAAGCAAATCATTTTAATTATTTCTAGACTATACTACTTTGACTTATGACATTTTACCAAGCATACCAAATTTATCTGATGCTATTTGCTGTCTTTAATTTAATTATCAACACAGAACTATTGCTCAATCTAATGTACCGCTAGTTACATATCTAAATATTCCAGACATTGTGTAACCTACATATACAAACACATATATAAATTGCCAATTTGGCAGCAAAGGAACTCTTTTTTTATCAAATCACAGCAAAGCAGAGCAAACCAAATCGCTTAACGGCCATCGCAAATGTTGTAAGCAAAATAGAACTATGTTGTAGAAGTGGCAACAGAACAGGAATAGCAGTGACAAGCAATGGTCAGTTGCAGAGAGAGCAGAATACAATACAAAATTGCATACCTCCCCCTCCTTTAGAAATAACCAAACTCAGCAACCAAAGTCAGCAGTCAGCAGTCAACAGTCAACAGTTTAATACAATTGCCACCACAAAATGCTTGCGTTGAATGTTCGTACATATGTATGTATGTACAGTTGTATGTTCTACAGATGCTTGGCACATAAATGTGTGTATGTGTGTGTGTCTGTGTGTGTGCATGGTAGTGTCTTCGCTAAATACTTGGACAAAGTTATCTAAATAATCTTAATTGTTTTACATCCGTTGCTTGGCCATGCACAAGTGAACCGGGCAATGAGCGACCCACCGAACCGAGCGAACCGACCGATCGACCAAAGAGCCAGCCAACGAGCAAACCAGCCAACAGACTGACCGACCGACCGACCGACGACCGATCAACTGTTCAAGTTGGCATCCAAGTGACCCAAATTCGCTGCTGGTCGCACAAATGACAACGGCGCTCAAAAGCGGCGGCGATGTTGCTACATATATTTTAGTATGGATCGGCGATTTGGCCGCAACAAAACCAGCATAAACTGTTACTTATCTGTGATTGTTACTTTATTGTTGTTGTTGTTGTTGGTATGCTGTCATTTAAATATTCTCATACATACAAATATATTTCGTTTTTAATCTTTGCTCGTTTAATATTTCTTTTTTTTCGCTGCAAATTTATGCACAGCATTTACAGCTAAGATGTTTTTGATTTCGTATGCGTGCATCTGCACACATACATACACATTTATATTTACGCCACAAGTGTACTTCGCATGACCATTTTTTGAGTTTTTTCCAGCTAAAAATTGTGTTTCTACTTTTTTTGACATTTATGGCTTTCATTACATTGCGGGGTTTTTAGTTCTTAATTTCTAATTTTTACTTTTCATTTTTTACTTTACTGTTTTTCTCGTGCATCACCACCTCCTATCGTCTTTTCCTTGCCTTTTCTTTTAGTAATTAGTGGTTACACTTTCAACAAACAAAGCAGCTCTGCTGCTTCTACACCTTCCGTTTCGTTCTGTACTGTTACTTTTGCTTTGACCTTTGCTGTTGTTGTTGCTACGCTAGCTGTTATTGCGTTTGTTCTAACTGAAGCTGCCGTTGCTTAATACAGGAGCACATCTCAATTAGATTTATCCGTTGAAATTGCTACTGTGAAGAAGATGAGGGAGAAGAAGAAGACTGTAGTGTAAAATATTTGGAAAAAAAGAAGCTAACAAAACCGTAAGTTTCTCATAATCAGCGGACTATTTGTGTTTTTATGTTGGATTATTAATATCTGTGAGTTTTTTTTCCTTTTTTCTAGCTGTTATAAGCCGAAAAAGTCATGCGGAAATAGCACAAAGACCGAGAGTAGTTTTGCAATTATGCTTTGGATTGCATAAAAATTAAGTAATTTAGTGTTGGACGAAAATAATAAATGTTTGTGAGTGATTTTTAAACCAAGGGAACGTAATAACTTCTTCTAATAGATCCCTGAGAAAGTTAGTATTGGGACTTCAAATAAAAAATATAAAAAAAATTGAATTTTGTGAAAATATGCGTTATAGAAGCACGAGCTTTCCTATAATGAGTGAAACCCAACAGTGCGAATTTAGAAAAAAAACTAGTATGCTAAATAACAAAGTTTATATATTTTAAGTTTTTTTTTTAAGAATGAGTAGAAAACAGGAATAATAGTGTTAAAACTAAATATGAAGAATATAAGGTTTCTAGTTTTTCAACTCAAAGCGATACATTTTCTTGCTCAACTGAATTTTGAATTTTACCACTTTTACTGTTCTAGCCGGAAACTGAAGTGTCTCTATGTAGAAGCTCACTCTCCTATGTCTGTTGTGATTATGGCTTCTCTGTTGGTGGTATTCAGAGTGCCTTTAATACAAGGTAGCGCAAAATTAATCATCCTATCTGAAGATGTACAGCTTTTGCAAATGACGGCATACGTTGATCATAATGGACACTTGGGAAATAGACAGCTGCAGTACACAAAAGGACAAGCAAACGAGCGCGTAAAGGTCAAAATAGAGATTTCCAGCATTGAACATAATTTTTTTATTCAGTAAAAATAAAATTCAATGATTTTTATTGTATTATCAAGCTTTGCACATAATAATCAAGTGCACTGTTGTTAGGTCATAAAACCAAGACTTCTTTTCCTATTAATTTTGCATTCGAGTTTGTTGCTTAAGTCTTTTGTCAAATGTCAAGAATTTTTTATACAAATTAAAACCGGTAATGGAGTATATAAGTAAACTGAGCACGTTTGACGTGACCAATTAAGACCCGGGTTGAATTAGCATTAAAGAAAATTAAGTCGCTGATACACTCGAAAAACAGGCAATAGCAATTACCATCTCACCAAAGAAGTGAAAGAAGTTCATATTGGTTCCGATAATTTTTTGGAATCTTATAAATAACAACGATTCAAGGTATGTATAGGTTTATCTCAGAACAATTTGAGAATTATATACATTAAAAACCGAATTATCATTTGACTAAAATAAAAAAAAAGAATATTCGTAAAATATTCTGTGCATGAGAAAATTAAAACGCTAAGCATTAGCGTCTTCAATACTCGGCACAGATGTACAAATGCAAAAGGTACTTGAATGATCATTTAATATGAATGACAGCACGAATTCCAGAGACTCAGGTTACATAGGACAGTTCCTTTTGAAAATTGAATTAGAAGACATCACTTAAATTCTCAAAAGGGATATAATAAATCCCAATTACGAAATTTTATATATCCTTTTGTGTGTTATAAACTGTTCATCTTCGAAATGCATGTTGAGTTACTGAGGTTTTTTTCATGCAGGCAAGGTCGTACAGTAAATAACTCTTTTTTCTCGTAACACAATGGACGCAGAAGTTCGCCTGCGAGTGACGAGATTAAAAATTTTTTGTATCATTTCAATGTTTCATGTACGATAAGTAAGTGAGGAGTATGCAAGCTTGGACTTGATTGATATATGTATGTACAAATATATATATATATCTAAAAATATATATAAAATTGGCACGTAAGCCCTTTTTGAAGGATCGGCCGAGCTCCACCTGCTACTTTTGGCGTGCGTCTTGATGATGTTTCACAAATGGAGGGGTCTCCAGTTTTAAGCCGACTCCGAATGGCAAATGGTTTTTGGATGAGAAACTTTTTCAGGGCAGAAATACAAACATCAGTACAATTGTCTGCCAAATTAATACTGGGTTTCTGGAAGGGTCATTCTGGAGGCTTAATGGTGTTCGTATTTATTGGTATACTCCTTGAGTAAGCGCAGAAGATAAGAGTCTTTAAATACATAAAATAAAAAAAAAGAATTTGTGTAAAATAATCCTCAAAAGCGAGTATCTTGGAAAAGGTTAAGTTTTGGACATCGCATAATCTAAGCAAATTGATCAAAAATATGCTATATAGTAATGGTCTCAGGTATTTAGGATGACTTTCGCGTTAACCCTGTATATATGCATAGATAAACCAGAGTATGTAAAGCAAATCAGTAGCGTTAAAAACACAACTTTATTTTTTTATTTATTTATCTATATTTTTGTCATAAAAAGGCCTCTCATGAAAAATCGCTTCCAGTTCGAAAGCGGCATAAATCTTTTGTTCCCTTTATTTAGTAATCGAACAAATATCTAATTACAAAAATGTTAACTCACCTAAACTTTAATACAGCTTAGCATTCGATTACTGTTATACAAAAATATATTATTTTGAGCTTTGCACTCAAGCTGATATAAACAAGCACACTTTTTATTGGATGAACTGCAACCTAAAAGTCATATCTGATGCCTTGTGAATAATTTAGTTATTTGTAATAGTAAATTCAGAGCATTGACTCCTTCACCTAATCACGTATTTGAAGCATCAACAAATCAACTTAAATGTAAAAGTAAATTCAATATGAAATGGTTGTTATATGAAACTTAACTCAAATCGTTCATAATTACCAATGGATGTTAGCGAAGAGCAGTGCACCCACCTTTTGTCCAATTTGTGGTGTCAACAACGGATGAGCGCATAAGCTGGCATGTTATCGAGCGAATAATCATGCAGCCAACTGGTAAATGGAGTAAAAAGTGATCGCTTAAGCAGTCTCGCTTTTGTCATAGCTTATCCTTGAAAAATGGATCTAATTTAAAAATTAAATGAAGCACTGCCTGTTGGTGCTTATGTGGAAAGAACGAGTTTATCTTCGCTTCATAAGCAATTTTGTTAGTATTGCAAAGAATTGATGTTTCACTACGACAACAAACAAATAAAACAAGAAAGAGTGTAACTGAAATATAGAGAAGTTTCAGCAACTTTCTGGAAAAAAATTAACTACTTCCAATTCAGTTCATTTTTAATGTTCCCCTAGGCAGGCAAAGGCAAACCTCCGAGCGTATTTCTGGCATTAAAAAGCTCCTCATAAAAATATATAGCGTTCGAAGTCGGTTTAAAACTGTAGGTCCCTCCATTTGTGCAACAACATCAAGACGCACACCAGAAATAGGCGGAGCAACACGGCCAAACACCCAAACAAGGGTGTAGGCGCCAATATATTTATATATAAAGATTTGCTACATTCTCAAATTCATATTTGAAGTATGAACTCATTTTTTATTTTTGTATTTCTTACCATTCAGTGAGACATGAATTTCCATTAGTTTTATGTTGCTCTTTTAACTGATCAAGTTATGGCGGCTATGCTTTATTATTAAATGCAAATTTAGAACTTTTTTCCAGCATAGGGTATAAAATGTGAAATGAAAAAGATGGCGCTCCACTACAGCTAGCACTCCTATAAGTTGTACAAATTACGGAACAATTTTTTACTGGTCTCACATTTGTGATCCTCGCTTGCTGCCTCGGCTTTCAGAACTATTATAAAAATTGCTAAATCACATAAAACCTTGGTTTTGATCTTAACTACTCAGTAAAATAATTCAAATAGGAGGTTTCTAACTTTTAAATTCCTTTCTTTCTAATTATCTATGGCCAACTTGAATTTCGCCCCTTAAGACTCATTCAATTATTTGCAGCACTTTTTAACCCAGTTCGCTTATTAGTTTCTGCTCAAATTAGTCCACAAGGCTTTATTTAATAGCTGGAATTTTATACGAAAACAAATCCAAGACATCGTAAGTAATCAACCTCTAATCAAAAGTTTTAAGGTGGAATGCTAAATTCGTTTGGAATAAATGAATCCGCTATTTTCTCGGTAGATAGCTGTACTGAACGATATCTCGTAAGGTATCGATGAAACAATTAAAATTTTATATTCGTTGTTAAGGTGACATTTCACACCAAAAAAATAATGTTGCTGCTTCTTTTTTGATGCATTCAGTTGTGAGTTACAGGATGTTAACAATGGAAGCACCAAAGAGATTATTTTAAAAAGTTCGTAGCTTAAGTCTTTTGTTGTAAGCTCTGCATCCGCGCATTTCGCAACGAAGTTTGGCAGAGGGGTGTTATCTGTATTTCATGATGTCAAATTAATCGGTTGCGCCATTAAATTATATCTCAAATGCTTGCAAGTGTATTGTTTGTGTCTTTTGAATTTCGACTTCAAAGAAAACATTAAGAATGAAAGAAGTTATTAGAAATTCAAATTAAAAATTTAAATAAATTTATTCACAAGTTCACAAACATATACACACACACACACAAATGCCCATTTCTGCAATTCATGCTCAGAAGTTGGTTGTCATTTGCACGATTTACAGCTTTTCAATCAAACAGCGAGTGTCAGCCCCGAAGATTGGCTGAGAGTCTTCTTTCTTTACGCTGCGCCAACCAGCTGTGTAGAATGTCAACATAGAAGATTGTTGCTGTGATGACAGTCAGAGCAAAAATTATAGCAAATTAAAATTCCATTTGCCCATTCGCGCATGTCCGTGTGTTCGTGTGCATGTGTTAGTGCAAGTCAGGAAATAGTAGCTGCAACTGCCACCAGCGCACTCTGCGCACTTCTGCATTTCATGTTTCACCTCGAACGCGCTAAATTGATTGACAAGTTACGTTACAACAACTACAAGTAGCAAAAACAACGAACAACAACTATAATAATAAGCAGGCAATGTTGCTGACAGCTGTCCAGCTGCAGGGAAGATTGCTGCACACCAAAGCTTGCTGCTGTTGTCATAGCTACATCTTCCTGTTGCTGCTGCCACTTTGGCTGGGTGCCTGTAATTACACTTCGCAATATTACATAAATGCCAGACACATGTGACACATATGTAGCAATTGCAGCAGCAGCCATCCTAGTCAAGTGGCAACAGTAGCAGCAGCAGCAGCAGTAGCGAAAGCAATAATTGCGGGAGCAACAGGTGCTACTTTAAGCGACTGGCCACGTATTATAGTAGTATTAGTGATGCAGGCACTTTTTATTACGGTGATTTGTTTTTGTTATTGTTTTATGACCAACTAGTTTTGCTTTTACAAATCGGTGCCATAAAGGAATTAGTTCGGTGGTCAGTGCTCACTGGCTCAAGTTTTTGTCTTTGCTGCTTTAGTCATTGCGCCGGGGACTGTTGATATGCAAAACAGCCTCTAATTTGTCAGCGAGTTTGCTCGCTTTCAAGACAGTTAAAAAGCTATTCACAACTAATTGGTTTTTAATTGAATTATGTGTAATTTACAAAAGGACAAGATCAGTCGTTTTTTAATCCGTATTTAACAACCGACTGGTTGGAGAGTCGAATCACTTCAGTGGTGAGTTTCCTAATTTGCAAAAAAGGAAAGATTTTGGTTAAATGGTTTTCATAACTATTTATTAAAATTTTGTTATAAATCATTACGCAAGTGATTAGATTAATATTTTAAAAGAACTTTAATTATTATTGAAATACCTAAAAGCTCGCATAGAGATTTAGTTTCCTTGAAAACGCATTTGAGTATTCACCAGGAAAATTCAGCGCATATATATTCATTCAGGCTGTTAATTTATTTAGCTACGTTTATTATTAGGCAAAAACACTAAAAAAACGTATGAGAGTATATTTAAAAAAAAAAAACCACTGGAAATATTTTGTTTATATTATATTAATTTTTGAAATTAAAGCTGCGTTGTATTTGGAGTACACAAGGGAGTCACGTGGGAGAGCAGCCACAACTTGGAGGTGGCAGATGGTTTCAAAAGCGCAGAAATCAGGCTATTCGTGGAGACAAATAAAATGTTTACCTTTAACTAAATCAAATTTTAATCTGTTTGTTGGGACCCAATGCTCCACCTAAGCACATCGGAAAAATATAAGATACATGTAAATATATATTTTTGAAAAAAAAAAATATAAACTTTTTAATATTTAAAAATATTATACTCAGCGAAGACAGTTCTTCCACTACAAATCCAAAAAATTATATAAAAAACGATTAGTGCAAAGTTAAAACCAAGAAACGCATTTTATTGTTTCTTTCTTATAAATCCTTGTATTATAAATTATATTATCTGTTATTTGAATGAAAAATTTTCATGAATGTAGATTCGAGTAAGTAATATATTTCAAGGATATGCTCCGGAAAAGCTTTTGGCATACAAATTACGAAAAAACTAATTTAGTGTATTTTTTGAAAAATTGCTCTTGAGCAACGAAAAGCTTTTAAATGCACAGCAAATGGCACAAATGCACAAAGATGCTTTGTTCTGAGTTTTTTGGTAAGTTTAGAAAGCATAAAATTTTCGAAAAAAAATGTGAAGAAAAGAGTTCAAAATAGGTTAGAAATATTAAGTTTTGTAACAAAAAATAATTATGTAATTTTTGAAAGCTGGCTATGAGCATATCAGATTTTTCAGTTAAACAGAAAATTGTTACAAATTATATTTTATAAACATATATTTCATAAATATAAAAAATAATTTATTGCAAATTTTTATCAGATTTGATAAAATGCTTTTTAAGTAACTTTTCTTGTTCTCATTATTTTTTTTTTTCGTTGTCCGACTGATTATTTTTAGATATATGTAAAAATTAGTGATATTCAGTTTAGGTGTATAGTTCAGCACCAGCAAAAAAAAAAACAAAAAAATCATAGAACAGAATTTGGAAAACTATACTTTTGAGATAAATTATTAAAAAAAAATAATTAAAAGTTTATTTTAATTTCTTTATTAATTGTTATATTTAACCCAATAGAATATTTAATATAATATTTCATAAATAATATTTGTAGTTTTTCAATATAATATTTTTAAATTAAAATATTTAATTAAAAAAAAAAGTTTATTTTTTGAAAATTTTTTTTCACGTTATATTCAGATACAAAAAGGAAAACTGCTCTGGATTAGCTCTTAGTTTGCATTACTTTAGCTACTCATGTATGAAATTTTAAATCTTAGGGATGCCTAAAAGAAGACACTCGGTGGCCCTAAGGCCCATTGTGATATCTGCATTTGAGTTACATCCCCTAACTAAGTTGCCTAAGCCATAAACACCATAAATAAGTGAATATAACTCACGGCAGACTACAACTCAGCTGGGTAAATTTTTATTTTTTTATTATTTGCTTTTCAAATTCTTTGAGTAACTAATTCTATACTTTGAAATACATTTTTTCACGAAGTACTGCTTTTATCCACCATAGCCGAATGGGCTGGTGCATGACTACCAATCAACAGTGGTCGAGTTCGAAACCCTGTGTGGGCATGAAGCACAAAACGATAGGAAAAGTTGTCTAATAGTGGTCGCACCTCGGCAGGAAATGTCCAATCTTGACGGAGAATGTCAACCTTTAAAAAATGTCTTCCTTAAAGAACTCCTCATAAAATACATCTGCAGTTCAGAGCCAGCATGAAACTGTGGATTCCTTCACCTTAATTAAAGATTATTTCAAAAAGTCCACGTTTGGGTGCAAATACTTCTTGAGAACCCAACCTTTTTCTAAATCTTCTTACAGGGAAATTCTATATTTTTTACAGAAATTATTGCTTTGCACAGCAAAGGTTTTCATTAAAATATAAGTGTAGTGCCATGCAAATTAGTAACTGAAAATCAATACACGAAAAGCCGAAAAAATCCTCTTCTCCACTGCTTTAGCAGCTATTGGTATATGCTGATGTCAAACGTATGTCTCTAAAGCCAACACCACTGTTGAGTATGCTTTCACGCCTCAACGGTATATATGCACCACGGCTTAGAAAGGCAGCTCAAATCTAGTAGCCACAAAAAAAAAGACCTTTTGTTTTTTATTTCTTCACTAGAAGCACTTTTTTACTGTTTTCATTCAAATACAAATTAGCACCAAATGCATTCGAATCAAAACGAAATGTTGTTTACAAAAATAAACAGCTAGAAATGTGGCATAAATGCAGCTCTGTATTGCTCTTTACAGTTAGCTATGTGGCTTTCTATTCTAGCACCGAAAATTCGTTTATTTTTGTATGTAGCTGGAAATTGATAATACTTAAGCAGAAGTAGCGACTTAAAAGGGAGTAAAAAAAGATAAAAACTGGAATAGCTCTGCTAGCAAAGTATTATAATTGATCCGAATATCGCCGAAATTAGGTAATAAAAAGCAGATCTTCATAGAGTAATTCATTCTTGTTGTTGTTATTTTTTTCTTTGAACTTCCTTCATTGTATTTCCTGTTCTTTTTTCTATGTTTGCCTAATTAAAGTTGGGTAAGCGTAACGGTAGTTTACGACTCCAAGCCCACCAAACAGTTATTACGTATTTAAAACTTTCAGCTTCTTAGCGTGGCATTGCTTTTGAGTATGTCATTCGATTGATTTCTTTGTTAAACTTTATTGCATTTATATAAATATTATGCTATTGCTTAGAATACAGCGTTCCGCTTTGATTTTGTTATTAAAAATTATGCACATTGAAATTTACTTTTAGTCACTCTATCGACTACATAAATTCAGGTTCGTTTCTTAAGTCATTGATGATAAACAGGCAAGTTGCTTAGGTCTTTTATATTAAGTTGGTTACCTATACTATTTTTCTAAATTTCCAATTTTGTTGCGCAAGACTTTTATTTAAAGTGCGTTTCTTAATCTTCTAGTACCAGCTTGAAGTCTTGGAGGCATCACGATCATCCACGATTTCATATCAGGTACCTAAGTTAGAGCAGTCGTATATAACTGCCTCTCCATATCCCACTTGAGCAACTGTATTTTCTATGAATTTGTTATTAATAGCTAGCCGAGCTATAATTGGGCTTTGAGACCATGAATCGATACTTATTTAAGTGAATTAAACTTGCTTAAGTATTAGAGCGTAACGTTTTCACATAACCAAGTTTGTTGCTTAAGTCTTTCAAATCAAGTTCGCATCTCAAGTCTTTTAGAGTAATCATGATTATTGCTAAAGCAACTTAAATATTTCTTAAAAGAACCATCAATGAAAGGAATCTGGCAAAAATAATTTTTTTTTTTTTTTTATTAAATAACTGCTGTTTCTGAAATTAATAAAGGTTAAGCTTTTCTATTAAATTTAATTTTAATTACGCTTAAGTTAAAATTAAAATGGAAGGAAATTTGTGTAATATGAAATATTTATTATTATACAGGGTTGCAGGGAAAAAATATATCTTTCTTGCTTGTACGTCCCCAGCCTTTGGATGTATTCGTCCAAAGAGTACGATTTGTTTGTTCTACTTTTTAATTTTTTTTTTTCTATTTTTTTATTAAGATATGTCAATGAATAAAAAAATAAAAATCATCAGCAAAATTTTAACCAACCCTAAAGTTTGAAATTTACGATTCTTCGGTGTTTCATACTTCACAACATTAAATGTGTATATATGTGGAAGCTGTTGTGGAAATTATTTGAAAAGCTACCATACATTTTAGCTATCCAAAAAGGAATATTGTAATTGAATAGACAAGTGGTCCAACCTACTAAAAAAAAAAATCGAAAAACATTTGAGATAAAGAACTAGAACTTATATCAGAATAGGGCAGGTCTTGTCGAGAATGAATTATAATGAATAAAAAATTTAAATTGTAAAATAATACCATAACTGGCGAATTCTCCTTCCAGGTTCGTAGCTTAAGTCTTTTGAAGTAAACTGGGAATGTTTGAGGTAGTTTTAAGCATTGGTGGTAAATTTTGTTTAATAAAGTACTTTGAACTTCTCTGTATAAATGTACACCGAATATATAGTATATATATATATATATATATAATTGGCGCGTACACCCTTTTTGGGTGTTTGGCCGAGCTCCTCCTCCTATTTGTGGTGTGCGCCTTGATGTTGTTCCACAAATGGAGGGACCTACAGTTTCAAGCCGACTCCGAACGGCAGATATTTTTTTTATGAGGAGCTTTTTCATGGCAAAAATACAGTCGGAGGTTTGCCATTGCCTGCCGAGGGGCGACCGCTATTAGAAAAATGTTTTTTTCTTAATTTTGGTCTTTTCACCGAGATTCGAACCGACGTTCTCTCTGTGAATTCTGAATGGTAGTCGCGCACCAACCCATTCGGCTACGGCAATTCGAGAAAAATATGTAAGTATGAGAAAAAAAAAATTGTTTACGTTTTTTTAAGTTTCAATATTCCTGAATAATCTGCATGAAGAAGATCCTTGCGGCATTTTAAGCATCTTTTTGGAGAACTTGGTTGAAATAATCCTTTAAAAGTGTGTTTAACCTGAGAATTGAGCACAAGTTCGCTGGTTAAGTCTTTCACTTGAAGCAAATACCTCGATTCGCCTACGAAAGCATGTTTTTTAGATTTTTAAAAATTTTTAATGAGTCATTCCTTCATGTTTTGAAAAATTTTTTACAAGGTGGCGCAAAATTAAACATCCTATCAGAAGATTTATAATTTCTGCGAAAGATGTTACTCATATTTGACATTTGTGAATCAGACAGCTGCAGTATACAAACAGACAAGCAATGGAGGGCGCAAAGGTCAAAATAAAGATTTCGACGGCTCAAAATAATTTTTTTTATTCAGTAAAAAATTGGTAAAAAATGTAACTGAAGGTTTTGAAACGATCACTACTATTCACTGAGTCGAATATAATTCGCTTGCTTATTAATTGTTTTTTTAATTTCTAGTGAAAGCTAGATTTTTGAAATCATCATTTTTTATTACACAATTACGTATATCGAGAAAAGGAGCTCGTGGTTTGAAGATGAGCTAGAACTTTATATATCATATAAGTACATTTGTGTTCAAGATAATAGAAGTTCCAAATTTATTGAGAAATTTTTCAATTAATTTTCATCGAGATTTGGACTTTCAGACATTTTTTTTAAAAGAGTATAAAAAAAATTAATTAAATAATTGGTGCGTACACTTCTGTTAGATATTTGGCCTTCTTTATTTGTGGCATTGCATATTGATGGTATTTCACAAATGGACGGACCCACTATTAAGCCGACTCTGAACGGCAAGTAGTTTGTTATGAGGAGTTTTTTCATCACAGAAATGCTCTCGGAGGTTTTCCATTGCCTGCCGAGTGGCGATTGCTATTAGGAACAAATTTTTCTATTGAGGTTGCAAATTTTAATTAATTTTTAGTTAATTTTTTATTTTGCACACCCAGTAGGTAATTTTCTGCCACAGAAGGAATACTCGAAACCAGCGAATGCTCGAAAGCGCTTACAAACTTCAAACTTGCACTTTGTTATACTAGAATTGAATGGGCTACAAAATTTCATACAATTAAAAAACAAAAATAAATTGTGCATAGTTTGCGAAAAAAAAGTTAATAGATTTTTTTTTAATATTACGCCAAGTTTAATACTTTGACTCATTTGCTTTTAATTGCAAAATGAACTTTAAAAGAATTTGGTTACAATTCAAAAAATACGAAAAAATAATTGTCGGAACTTCTTAATACTTCAAACTACTTTGATTTCAAGGGTGTATATATATTTTTTTGTATATTTTTTTCTTCCCCCCAAATGTATCGTTCATGTCTTTAAGAGCAGTTCTACCTTCAATTTTTCATATTTGAAGTTGGGTCGTGGCGCTCTACCATTTCATTTGCGCTACATTATTTTGAATAACTTTCTTGCATATTTATTGAAGCAGGCATTTCACATTAAATATATTTTTTCATATATTTATTTCTTCCCCACTAATGTATGTTTTATATCTTTTAAAAGCAGTTCAGTTTTTGGGTTTTCTTATTTTAAGTTGACTCCTGGTTATCCACCATTTTATTTCTGCTTTATTATTTTCAATAACTTTTTCATTAACTTTTTCGTTGGTAATTCCATATGGCACTTGCTGACATATTTCTTTGGTCCTTAGGTGTTTAATTTCTTCCAAAAAGTTCGTTGCTTAAGTCTTTTTATTTCAGAACTTTTGTTTTTTGTTTTTCGTATTTTACTTCCCTCATTGTTTATTAATATTTTATGTGTAAAAGTATGCCAAATTTTTTAACACTCACTTGTTGCACGTTGCACGCCGACTTTTTGATGCTCTGAAGTCGACACCTTGATATCCTGTCGCCTTGGTTGTATTGTGTCTGCAGTTTCGACACTATTGCACTTTCTTTTGGACAGTTCAACTCAATCAAGTGTTGAATTATTTTTCAAAAATATTTTTGGTTTTATTTTGCTTCTCGTAAGTTTGTTTTTAATCCTTCGAACACTTTGTCACTAAATGTGTACGCATTTATCTTTACGGGTTACTAAATTTTAATTTTTTTACTAATTAATTAATTTAAAATTTAAAAAATTGGAGTTGCTTATTCTTTGAGCAAAAATTTCACTTGTCGAAATTGTATACAGTTCGCAATTTCCCAAGTTGCCGGAATAGTTAAATTAAAATTCGGCTCCTTTCCTCGATGAAATTTGATATATGCACACATACACTTGCATAGATTGCTTTTAATTCCAAGCCAGAAAATTATGCTTCACTTTACTTTCAAAACACAAGTAAATTTTTAGTAAATGATTGTGTCCGCTTAAGTTATATTTTGAAGCAAAAATATCCGATTCGGTTTTTTGGCTTTTGGAAAGGAGGAAAGCGAACTTGACCGTAGAGAGGTGACTGAATAACTAAAGCATATGCCGAGCTAATAAGTAGTTATATAAGTTCGAAGGCTTTTCTTTTTGAGCGTGCTGCACAAAGAAGAAGATTTTGCGGCTGCGACTGCGACTGCAAATGCGAGTGCGAATACGAATGCGAGTATTGTGCCTGTGGCGACTGCAGATGCTTTGGCTAGTGTTGTATTGTGGTGTCGGCGTTTACTATTGTTGTTGTTAACGTTGTAATGTACGATGAATTTTTCCGCGCTGCCTGTGCTATCGCCTTGGCAATGGCAATGCTTATGAATGCTCCACAAAAGCGCCAATAGAATGAAAGCGGCGTCACAATGCTCGGCGAGCGGCAATAGCAGCATCAACAACAGCGAGGTGGAAGAAAACTCCGAAGGTAAAAGCTAGCAAAAGCGAATACAATTAAGAAAGCCGCAACAGCAACATAAGCCGCCAAGCAACAACAAAAATTACAAAAACTAACAAACACAGCAGCGGCAGCATAAAAAGCACAGCTCAGCTGGGGCATAAATGCGGCTCGCTCTTCAGCGCTTGCTAGCAAACGCGCCGCGAATCACCTCATTTTCCTCCACTCACTCCACTTTAATTTATTTATTTACTTTTTCTTTGGTGTACGTCACAAGCTGCAGCTCTTGCTGATTTCTTTTGAGGCACGATATGAAAAACTTTTCTCAACAAGTCACCGCTTAATATAAACTCTCAATGTATACTCGCTGAAGCAGAGCCAAGGAGAGTAAACGAGAGAGTTTATCTGGTATATTTGTATGCTCTACGCTCGCCGCCGCTGTTGAAGGTTATCTACACAACTTTAGCTGCCCCCACGGCCATGGCCATGGCCATCCATAGTCATCGAATCACTCCACTCAGCCACTCTGGCTGCGATGTTTGCCGGCTTTCCAAAGCAACGACTGCTTTTCACTGGCGCACTGCGATCATCGTCTGTTAGTGCGGCAGTGTAGCTACGATGTGGCGGTTACACTGCTTAGCTGGCGCGTGCTGTTTGCGGAAGCAACTATTTTTTCCACAAAAATACGTATTTTTTGGTTCTATTTGGGTTATTTTTATTTGCGTGCCGCTACGTCTTCTGTGGAGTTTGGAGTTACATTCTACCATTAGTTGATATATTTTTTGAGTGCATGGATGTGTCGCCGCTAGCCACTGGCGTGTCTGTGTAGTTTTGTACAACAATGGAAAAACCTAACTCGGAAGCTTTTATAGTAGATTTATAACTGTAGCGGTTTTTTCTCAATTTTTTTCGATTTATATAAATTATGCTTTTATGCGGTTTTTTCTTTTTTGCTTTAATAATTTGGTTTCTTGCTTCCTGGTGTAATTGTGGTAATAAATGGCCTACTGTTAGATGAAAAAAAGATTACTATTTTAAGTAATCAGAGAACCTATTAAATATCAAAATGGGTGGCCTGAAAACTGCCAAAAAAGATATGAGCTTCTTTTACTGCAATATCGTATTAGCTATCTAATATTTGTAGTGAATTATATTTTCTAGTTTTTTTTGTTTTTTTTTTTTTGTCGGAGCTACCCAACCTCGCACACAGAAAATGGTACTCATACTCATACTCATACCAGTAAATCGGAATAGCTTCTTGATTTTTAAGAGCCCATTTCATCCTCACTCGAAATGTATCGATATGCTAACCTTAACCAACCTAACAAATTAGAAGATGAGCCTGTTAGATGATACTGGTTCCAAAACTGGCAGCCCTGTATGCAGAAAAAGTAGAAGAAGCAGTCTTAATCAAAACACCCACTTGGATCTTCTCCCTCTTCAATGAAATGCTACCGTAGTTACGGGGCAGAGCAAACATCCAGAAGAAAAAGAGGAGAGACTGTTTTAGTGCCACACCTTTTGACGTAGCGCACGACGGTCGCTGGAAGTGCGAAGGCATTTC
The DNA here is from genome assembly GCF_027943255.1 of Anastrepha obliqua. NCBI lineage: Eukaryota > Metazoa > Arthropoda > Insecta > Diptera > Tephritidae > Anastrepha > Anastrepha obliqua. The sequence continues at coordinate 137,182,613 of NC_072892.1, read as the reverse complement.
AAACCCTATTTCACCGCGACCAAAAAAAAAAAACAGGATTTTCGCATGTGAGCGTACTTTAGCAATAAAAATATTAGCAAGTTTACTTCAGGGAAAATTTCAAAAATTATGTTAACAAGATATCTTCACAGGTTGAGATTATTTTAAGAATAATAACAATTAAAGTAGGTGTGCGAATGTTTAGCGAAACATGGTAACATTTCAATTTCGAGTAGAACTGAGATTAAATAATTAAGACTTTAATTTATATATGTATGTATATATAATTCACACCCTTTTCGGGTATTTGGCCGAGCTCCTCCTCCTATTTGTGGTGTGCGTCTTGATGTTGTTCCACAAATGGACAAATTCCACAAGACTTTAATTTACCTTACACAAAATTTGCTTTCGTGTTTGTATTCAGAATCGTATTTTTATTCGGTTTCATATTCGTTTACCCATTCGAGACGAACTTTGCAATCCTGTTCGTGCTCGAATTCTTATTGCTATTCTTACTCATATTCCTATTCGCATTCATTTCTTATTCGTATTAATATTCGTATTCGTATTCGTATTCGTATTCGTATTCGTATTCGTATTCGTATTCGTATTCGTATTCGTATTCGTATTCGTATTCGTATTCGTATTCGTATTCGTATTCGTATTCGTATTCGTATTCGTATTCGTATTCGTATTCGTATTCGTATTCGTATTCGTATTCGTATTCGTATTCGTATTCGTACTCGCATTCCTATTCCTATTCGTATTCGTATTCGTATTCGTATTCGTATTCGTATTCGTATTCGTATTCGTATTCGTATTCGTATTCGTATTCGTATTCGTATTCGTATTCGTATTCGTATTCGTATTCGCCTTCTATACTACGAATTGCACCGAGTAACCTAAAACTAAGTGGAATTCAAAATATATATTATATTAAAAAAAGTTGCTTTTGATAGAGAAAATTCAATGAAACACCTGACTGATAACATTAAATTAATAGTGTAAAGTGCGAAGAATGATTTAAGAAGCATTTTTAAACATTTTTAAACATTTTCAATCCTATAAGTGGCAAACTGACTGGCCAGTTTCTACATAAAAACAACTTACTCAGACCTAATAAATTACTCGGCCTAATAAATTATGTGAAGAAAAGCTTATAGGTTTCCGGATTCTATAATTATAGGCGTTATGCTTTACAAAACCTGGTTGATAAAATGAAACATAAAAGAAAAATTCTAAAAATCTTTGAGTAAAGACAAATGTAAAGACATTTGGTCAAATTCAAATAAACTTGCAATTTCAGGCACCACAAGTCAAGACTATCTCTGTCCTTCTCGTAATAACATCCAAAGAGTCTTTAATTACGGAAAATACCTTTAAGTCATCTACGTAAAGTAGGAATTTCTCAAAGGAAAAAAACAACTGATGATTATAAAAAGTATTAAAAGAAGCGGGCTAAAGGCAATGCATTGTGGTAATCCAGAGGAAGCAACAGAAGGGGTAGATGTCACTGCCTATAGTTTAGCAACTTAAAGTCTATTATACAAATAACAGCTAATTTAAATCACAAATGACTAGTGAAAGTCCAATGAATCAAGTTTACTACGAAAAATTTTATGAAAATCTAAGAGGACTCAGTTCATCAAAAGCGCTCAAGGAAATTAGATTTCGATTCCCTTGACATCATTGAGGTCACAAGGTTCGGGTAGTGGGAGCATTCAAAGCTTATTTGAATTTCCTCAAGTGCTGAAATGTATGAAAATGAAAATTCAAAAGCCGACATCGGGAATTATATGAAGACAAAGGCTTTGGAAAGTTCACCGTTACAACGGAAATTAAAAAAAAAACATTTTGTATACGATAACTTCTTTCTAAGTGAGTGGGTGGAAGCGCCGGCAAGTAAAATAAGCTTATTCTAAATGGGCTCTAACAAATCCTATGTATCATTTTTTGAGAGTATAAGCGTCTGATATACAATTATGCCGGGCAAAGGCTATTATAGTTTATGTAATATATTCGGAATTAAGCAATCCATGTGGTTACTGAATGAGAGTTCAATCTACAGTTTATTTGGTTCGTAATCCGAAATATGATTTTTCAGTCATAGGCAACAAATTATTTTGAGACTTTGTTATGGGAAGTGTAAACTTCCAATTACCTTTGAATTCATCCAATATGTACATACCTAGAATCTTGTTGCACTTCGTTATTAGGTTTTGTATGGAAATTTCAATGCATCGAGCTGTGGCGAGACCAGTTGTCGAAAATATCAATAAAATGAGTGAAAATTTCGGGTTCAACTGTCATGTAAGCACTTTTGAAGACTTAAAAATTTGGTATCGTCTGATAAAACAAAAATCGAAATGAACAGAAATTTCATCTACTAATCGTTGTGAATTGCAACTACCCATTGGGAAGCGGATTGGAACTGATGGGTTTCTTAAGAGAACTTGACCGGTGAGCCGACGCACATAATGAACAAGCCAAGATTAACGGTGAGAAAAATTTTGATGTCTATTTGGTGGGATCTATTATGAGATTCTCCCTTACAGGCTAGACAGACGGTGAAGTTAATCGGGATTAACGAATTATCTCAGACATTAAGTGCAACAACAATGGCAGTTAATATCTATCGTGAAAGAAATATAATGAAATTTTTAAAAAGTATGAGTAAGAAAGTCCCAAAACAATCATTGCAGCAAAAAAATCTGGAAAAATATCATAAGCACAACAGGAGTAAGTATTTTATAACATTCTCGTTTTATTATTAGGTGCGCAACTAAGTTCCCGCTGTTTGTCAATAGATGCCGCCAGCAGTGTGTGCTAGTCGATTCTAACATAACCTAAACGTCATGAAGCAAGCTTAGACATATGGCAAACAAACTGCTTCAACACATTAGTGATTTTGTTTAGGTATCATAAACTTTTGGTTTTGTGAAAATGTCGGATTTTGTGCCGAATAATCGTCATTTGCGGGAAGTGTAGATTTTTAATTTATGGTGGTGCTGCTTTAAGGGGTTACATGGGTTTCGTCGGGTAAAAAAAGGCCTATTTTCAATATTATTTTTTCTATGTAAAAAATTATTTATTTAATTCAAACTTTTTTCTGTCTTATAGATACAATTTAAAGAATATTTTCTGAAATTTTCAAAAAAAAAAAAATTAAAACTCCTCCATTGTGACGTCATTTCCCGTGACCCCTCGAAAAAAGCTGCGCCCGTGTTGTCAGCATAACTCCTGACAGCATCATAGAAAATGAAAAAACAAAAATAAGTGTTTTAGTTAAGACCATAAACTCGTGCTTGAACGAAGGAAAGAAAAAAAGTAAAAATTGGAATTTTGGCAGACATTTTTCCAAAAAAAATGAAAAATCCGGTCAAAGTTGCTTGACATTTTGTTTTTTTTTTTTTAAGTTGTAATTGAAAAAACCCTTCGTTCAAGCACGAGTGAATTGTGTCTCGAACACCTGTGTAAAATTTCATCAAGATCGGTTGAGTAGTCTTCGAGAACATTTGACAACCGACTTTGAAAACACGGTTCCGAGAAACGTTTTTTAAAGTTTTGAGTAACAATAAAAGTGGATATATCTCCGAAACTATTATTCGGAGCGACTTGAAAATTTAGAATAATATTCTTGAGATATTGTAGAAATTAAGAAGTCAAAAAAAGAATGATTTGTTGAACCCACGAAACCCATGTAACCCTCTTAACACTTTATCGACCGATTGTGGTTGAGGCTGCCACTCAGTAAGTACCGGCTAAGTCGCGCCCGTATTTACTCCCAGTACCGGCTAAATTTTCACTATCCATTGCGTTGTGCTTATTCCTTTTGTTTTAAAGTAATGGAATTTTATTGATATTTATACTTTATTTTGTATTTATTTTATACAATTTATTGCCTGTTTAACCCATTTTTTCGTCTTTGAAATATTTTTATTGTCGCTTACACTTCCTTGCCAAACCCGTTAAAACCTACCTAGAAGCACTGAAATGGGAGATCCTACCCCATCCACCATATTCTCCAGATATTGCGCCGTCAGATTATCACCTGTTCCGGTAGATGGCACATGGTCAGCAGCTCCATTAATATGAAGGCATCAAAAAATGGCTTGATCCGTGGATAGCCTCAAAAGATGGGGAAAAGTAGTAGCCAGCGATGGGCAGTACTTTCAGTAATTCATTGTATTTCATTAGGACAATACCACATCACGCACTTGGTTAGCGCTTCTACAAAAGCTACGAGAATTTGGTTTGCAGGATTTCATGTATTCACTTTATTGCCTGGAAGTGGAAGAATGTTAAAACCAACTATTTCTGCTTACGACGAATAATTTTATTGACGGAATACTCGTCCATAGAGAAACTTATGAAAATTGTCTGTTACAATTTTTTTGCTAATTGGAACGCGGATTCTTATGAGAGCAGCTCAATGGGATCATCTGCACCATGGCAAAAAGTTATTGAACAAAACGATGAGTATTTGATGTAAGTCCGCTCATACTGCCAATGCTACGTAACGTCTTCAATATCGTCCAAAAATAATAAAGTTTTTTAACAACACTTTGTGTACTATTAGCTTCAAGTATTCGATTTCTCTTACGCGAAAAGCCTGCTTATTATTATTTATATGCGATTATCTACTCCAATAATATTCGTTTATCAATTCCAGCAACAAAATCTATTACATTTCAGTCGTGATATTATCCTACAAATTCGGTCACGACTAAACATATACGAGCACTTTATTTTAAGTAAAAATTTTAAATAATTCCGCTTTCAAATGCCTTTAGGAATGTCATTAATTTAATTTAACTACAATAATTAGAAATTAATTACACGCAGTTCAAGTGAATTCGCCATTATATTAGCAATTTTCGCTCGTTATTTATATACGAAAATCGGTCTGTGGTTCACGCTTAGCAGCTACAAAGCATTTCGAGAGAATATGGAAATAGAAAAATAAAACTTGATTTATTTGCTGTGTCCCACTAAAACCTAAAACTGCGAGAAATTTAAATAATAGCCAACAGCAAATTTAAAGAAAGAAACAAAAATATATGGCAGACCCAAAAAGCTTTGCATTTTCTTGTACGACTAAACTCAATGGGTATTGGACGATGGTCACGACAATTACGATACCGCACACACGATTACCGGGCCGCAACCAGCGAATGGCTTATGCCTTATGCCGCATGCCACAAATTGCACGCCGCTGCAACTAAGCAAATAAGCGAATACATAAGCAACACACACACGCACACACAAACGATTCGACAACGAATGCGATGATCTGAAAGCAAAAATAATTATCATGCGCATTGGCAGCTTGAAAATAGTCCAATATAACAAAGCAAAAGGTACAAATTAAGCGCCAAATGAAACTCATTCATGACCGCATAGAAGAATGAAATACTACACGAGACACACACACACACGCACCTACACAGCCATGCAGTATAAACGACATACGGACGGCTGCAGAGGGCATGCCAAGAGAGATAGAGAGAGAAAGAGAGAAGAACAGCGGCAGATCAATGGAAAGCGTGCGCAATCAACGTGGACTACCAGGCACATGTTTGGAGTAGAAAGCTGGTAGCGGGAGACCTGGCACTTGAAGAAATAAAAATTCATTGATGAGCTCAGCTTGCCACATACCAATCAACAATAGAGCAAATGCGAACGTGAGCGTTTGGTAGTGGTCTGCTATGCTCACAAAGCGAAAATTCGCTACATTTCTAAGTAGTAGCTGCTCTTGAGCGTGAATTTGAAAGCCTTGACCGTGATCTTCAGCCCAACTTAGTTGACATGCGCTCACCAAACAGAGAGAGAACGAGAGAGAGGCTAAAATAGAGAAATAGATGATACAAAAGAGAGACAGAGCGAGAGGGAGAGAGCAATGCTTGAGTATTTGAGCAAAACACTCAAAAGAAAGCGGCAAATGTGAGCCGTACTGCTGCAACAGCTGCTGGAAAGTAGCAGCAGCACCTGTTTCTTCAACAATAACTCTAAAGAAAGCGGAAAACTTTAACAAAAGCTTCATGCCACAACCAATGCCATTGCCGCTTTGTAGTTTTGTGGCGAAAGAAGGAAATTCAGATTGGCATGGCAATGAAGACTAAAAGAAGCTGAGTGTTAGTGTTGTGGGTAGCAAACTCAGTGATTAACAAGGCTGCGCGCTCTTGTATCTCCATGAGCACAAACATACATACATTCATGTTGGTAAACTCAATCAGCAGCACTCGATTTGGCAGGCAGTCGTTTTTATTGTAAATCTAATAATTTCTCCCACTTATTTTATTTTTGTATTTTCGCTTATTGTTCTTGCTTTTTAACAGCCGCATTGCCGATTGTCTTGAGCGGCTCCAAAAAGGAAGTAAAATTCGAAAATGCACTGAAATGATGAGCGGTGGGACGCGCGCCGCAAAGAAATACGTATGCATACACACATGCATGCGAGTATATGTACATCTATTTCTGTTTTCTTTTTTTCTTCTGCCTTCTGTTACTATGCCGGCAATTGCTTATCTTGGAGGGCTTAGCAAGAGTCGGCAGTTCTGACAGGTAATTAAAATTCTAATAAGATTATAATACCTTTGGTATATCACGTACCTAATGACAGAAACAAAAAAAGTGTGAATGATTGCTGTCCGAAACGTAGTAGTAAAAAATGATTAAAATGAAAGGAAAGGAAAAACCACGGAAATTACAATAAAATGCTAGGAAAAAAAAACCAGCTGAACACTTCCTCTCACATAATTATTTATAACAAACTTCAACCTGAAGGATGCCATTACTGAGAATGTGTAGAGTCGTGTGTTATATTAGGGATGCCAATATTAGCAGAAAATTTTGATCCTGATATTTTGGGATATTTGTAAAGTAATTCTGGGATCTTGAAATACAGCGTCTTCCAATAACAGGCGTTATTTTGAATACCCCGCTATTTCGGTGGATGTCACATTTGAAGCTGTACTTTTTTGGTAACTACGCCATTAATAAAAATGGAACGATATTCGCTTAAACAACGCACTGAAATTATTAAAAATTCACTATAAAAATGATGAAAATTTAGCAGAGATGGTTCGTAAAACTCGAACATTTTTGGGTCATCGTGAAGCACCTTGTCGGACCGCAATAGAAAAATTGGTGAAAAAATTCGAGCTGTTGAGGCAAGTTAGTGATGTGAAGAATAAAACCCGTGCACGTCGCTCAAGAACAGCCGAAAATATTGCCGTTGTAGCCCAAAGTGTTGAAGAAACCCCAGATTTGTCCATTCCACGTCGGTCTTTGGAATTAGGCATTCCACAAACGCCATTACACCGTATTTTGCATAAAGATTTGGGTCTTAAGGCTTATAAAGTCAAGCCGGTCGATCATCAACAACGTCGTGTCTTTGCTGATTGGGTCGTTGAAATGCATGAAAATGAAATGAACTCCATCAAAAAATCATCTTGAGTGATAAGGCCCATTTCCACCTCGGTGGCTTCGTCAACAAGCAAAATTGTCGGATCTGGGGTTCAAAAGTTCCAAAATCCAAAATTTATTATTGAAAAGCCTCTTTATCCTTAACGAGTGACTGTTTGGTGCGGTTTATGGTCCGACGGAGTCATTGGTGCTTACTTTTCCGAAAATAAAGCTGTAGCAACAGTTACGGTGAATGTATTGCAGTATCGAGAGATGATTAACGATTTTTTATGGCCGGAATTGGATAGTATTGATAGTAAAATCACGTAACTCCCCTCTTGTTTGAGCCTTAAATGAATTTATTTCCATATCGGGTGCTACCCAATTAGATTTTTCTTCTCCGAAAAATGTATTTTTAATTGCTTTGTATTCTTTTGGTACTTAAATCATGTCCGATAGTTATTCTAGTTTTCCATTTAATTAGTCTTTAAGAACCTTGTCATAGACTAAATAATACTATACTGTGTTCATAGACTAAATAATACTACTTGGCTACTACTTAATGCAGATAAATCTTCAGGTAACACATTTTTGAAATTCTATTTAAAAACCATTTGATTCTTCTTCTGCTTAATTGCAGCGATAAACGTTTACGAGTTTCTTTCTCGTGCCAACCGGCAGCAGTTGGACACACCAGGTGAAGCCAAGTCCTTCTCCACCTGATCATTCCAACGCAGCGGAGGCCTTCCTCTTCCTCTGCTACCATCAACTGGTGACGCATGAAATACTTCCAGAGCCGGAGCGTTTGTATCCATTCGGACGACATGACCCAACCAACGTAGCCGATGGATCTTTATTCAAAGGTCCGAAAATCTTCCGCAGGATCTTTCCATTATACACTCTAAACGACGCTTCGTCGGACATTGTCATCTTCCGCGCTTCTGTGCCATACCATTTGATTCAGGAACATATAAATGACATATAAGAATGCAAATAAAAGTGTTTTTTTTTTTAAGTTAAAATACATAAAAAGCACTTCCAAAAATATTTATATACTCCACTTTATAAAGCAAACAAAAAAAAGCTATGCATCATCTGGAGTCCATTCTATGAATTCCATGCTGATACAATTGAGCGAGTCCAAAGTAACTTCTTTCTTTTCGTTCTTCAATCGCTCAATTTTAGTGATCTTGTTCCGTCTTGCACTACCCATTGCTTGCTCATAGATCTGAACTCATGATATGACTAATGGTTTAATTGACTGAACGAGACTTCTCTAATAGATAAGCTTCTAAGAACTTAATAGGAGGCTTCGGTTCTATTAACTTTTATCTTTGTTTTATTCTCTATTTGATTTTTCATTCTAGTAAATCTAATTGCTTTAATTTTATTACTAGAGTACTTCTTCTTCTTCATCATCTTCTTCTTCTTCTTGGCGTCACAGTCCTTGTCGAGCCATTGCTTCCTTTACAGTTTCCAGCCATCGATTTCGATTTACAGCCACTTCCCTCCAACATTGCACGCGCATTTTCCTAAGATCAGCTCCCACATCTTCTAGCCAGCTTTTCCTCGGGTGCCCCTACTAGACCAGTCGTTATTACTATTAAGAAATTAGAGTTAAGCTGTTCTGTGCTAGAAATTATAGACTCCAAATTATTAGTACTAAATTAGGAAAAAATATAAACAGTAGACAAAGTGATTGGAATGAGAGTAGCCAAGCTTAGCGTGTGAGAGGATAAATAATTATGTAATGTTTAAATAAGAATTAAGTGTAAATGGCAACAAGTGACAGTTGCATGGCCTGCATACTTAAAGTTCCTAGGTTCTATTCATTGCAGTTATTCTACACAGATGGCATTTTTACAAATATCATACTGCAATCATATTTATTAATAAATTACATGCGATGCATCGTGACTAATTGCTCATGATTTCTTCTTCTACTTAATTGACGCGATAACGGTTTACGCGATTTTGGTCGAGTTTAACAAAGCGCGTCAGTCGTTTCATTCTCGTGCTAACCGGCGCCAGTTGGACATACCAAGTGAAGCCAAGTCCTTCTCCATCTGATCTTTCTAACGCAGAGGATGCCTTCTTCTGCCTTTGTTACCACCAGCTGGTACCGCATCGAATACTTTCAGAGCCGTTGCGTTTGTATCCATTCGGACGACATGACCCAGCCCGCGTAGCCGCTGGATCTTTATTCGCTGCGCATATTATTCAACATGCTATGCCGTCGTAAAGCTCATACAGTTCTTCGTTCCATCGCCTGCCAAAGGGTCAAACTTTCTACTAAAACTTGGAAGGACAGACGTTCGGTTGATGGTCGGTATTATTACAGGACACAACTCATGGGGTCAGCACTGAGCACTCTGTCTGTGAGTGTCCTGCCTTTGCTAGAGCAAGACTACGAGTTTTGGGTTCCGATGTCGTGAGAAGGAGTAATATTCGCTCTCTTAAGTTGGAGGATATTTACAGATTTACCAAAGAATCTGGAAAAATCTCTCAGAACTAACTCTCTTAATCTCTGGCTCTATTCTTTCCTATCTCTTTCTCTGATACTTTTAGAGACAAAGGTCGAAAAATTTTGCGCAGAATCATCCTCTTAAGCACTCCAAGCGTCGCTTCATCGGATGTTATCAAACTACGAACTACTTCTAATACAAAATTTCTATATGTAATTCTTGTATTGTTAAGTATACTGTGGACTAGATATGGGTTAAAAAGAGCACAATTTAGTAAGCACATAACAGCACGGTTGGTCCAATAAAACGCAGTAAACGGTGGTCTAGAGCTCGAAAACTTTGGGCATTTGCAGGATTTTTTTTTTTACAAAATGAAAAATGATATTTACATTTTTTAGACTTTTTATTTAATTTCTTTTACATACAAAAATGAAAAAAAATTTTAATTTTAATAATTTTAAAAATTGCGCTAAGTTCACCCACTAGAAAAATTTAACCTGGACGGTGTTGTCCATTTTGGCTCTTCTATTTATCTGAAACACGAAAAAATTTTTAATCATTATGATTGTAGCTTTGTTCCGTACTAGAATAAACAAAAACCAAAAAATTTACAAAATGGCGCGATTTTGGATTTGACAATTCGGGGTTTTTCAGTTTTTTAATCAAAAAAATACGAAATAATTAAAATAATAATTTGATTATAGTACAGACGATAGTCATTGATGCTGAACAAAATATTAAAATTTCAGACGAGATAATTGAGTTTAAAGTTTAGAGAGTGGATATTTTCCATTGATGCCGCCGCGTGACTAATCTGACTCTACCTGCTAAAATCGAAAGTACTCGGAGTATCCTTGCAAAATATTTGATGGTATATTCTTAAAAGCCCATACTTTTGAAATATCAAAGAAATTGATTTTTTTTTAATTCTAGACGACCGGAGCCCCTTAATGCATAACTTTTATTTTAAATCTATGTACATAAATAAGTGATTTTGAAATCAATTGTTGCTTTTCTGCTTTCCTTATTTTTTTATTATTGCTTATTGTAAGCAAATTTTCAAATAAAAAAATTTGTAATACTTTTTATTTGAAAAACAACATTTTTTGGGGTCGCAGATTGTCGGCTACCACAGCATCTGAAAATCAGAAATATCATCTGCGCACTGCGGTTAGCGTATATAGTTTTTTTTATAGATTGGAATGTATTCAATTTGTATTAGCTAAATAAATATTGACTACGGAAATGTCTTTCGCACGCCGTATCTTTTAACAGATTTATGCGGGACAGTGGGGTAGGGCTCGGGTTTGAGACCTACTGTGAGGATGAAAAACCAAATGATAGAATTGTTTTTTTATATCGATAATTCCTCGACAGGTCAAGCCAAAACTTCTCATTAAAAAACATCTGTATGTCGGAGGCTGCATAGAACCGTACGACACTCCATTTGTTGAGAAACATTAAGAAGCACACCAAAAATCGGAGAAGGCTCAGCCAAATACCCAACAGCAAAGGATACAGGAAAGTCAATTAAATATATGTTTATTTACAGGTTGAGAAAAACAGAAAAAGTTATTACTCAAAATTAATTGTAAAATTCAAGAAAATATACCTTTTAAAATACTTTTTGAGTAAATTGCATATCTATCTATCTATTTTTTTTCTTGGTGTCATTATATAATCAAACATTTGCCTTTGGTATTTCAAAGCAGTAGTCATTTAACTTTTTGGGGGGTAAACTTTATAGATTCGACATAAAAAGACCGAAAAAAATGTATAGTTTTCCGAATAACTACACGATTGTATATGCTTTCCCCTCACATGCCTCGCTGAATTGCGTTTGCTGCACTGATTTGTAAATTTCCGATGGCATTTTCCCTTTTACCGCCACATTGCCACGCAATAAGAGGTACAATAACAGCAATCATGGTTGCGTCAACCATTTAACAGTTATTATAAAATAGACTTAACTTATTTGTTGTTACATTTAATAGAATTACAAGCAGTACGTACGTGTGTGTGAGTGAGTATGCACCGAAATGCTGATAATAGAAAGTTTTCACTTTTTCCGCTACAAAATCCATATTGCTACATACACACATAAGTGCATATATGTATATATATGGTTATAGTGCATATCATTCGCCCCATCAAATCTCATCTTCGATTGAAATTTGGAAGCAACATTATCGTAATTCAGCGCCAGTGATAGGCAGATGAAAAGATGGGCTGTAACAGTGGCTAGGTGTTATATGTTTTCATTTAAATTATTGATTTTTTCCTTTGTGTGCCTATGGCCTTTGTATTCATTGCGTTCATAACTGTTCTTCTTTTTATTTATGCTTGGGGCCATGATGGGATTTTTTTCGGTATATTGTTTCACACTTTCTTGCTGGCAGGCGCTGCTCAATTGGATTTTCAAATTCTTTGTATGACAGAGCTTTACTTGCGGGCTCAAATGGAGAATGCCATATGCAAATCAGCATTACATGGAAACTTTACCACGCCTTTTATTTCTATTTCTATTGTAGGCAAATCATGAGAGTTGTAAATTACTTTTACTACAAATAATAAATGTTAACCAAATCAAAGCCTAATTGTGGGATTTCGAACGAAAGACAAGGGCATATCGCATATTTGAAAGCAACTAGCGAAATAAAGTGGAATAAAATCTCTATTAAAAACTGAAAGTGTGGACACATTCTGGGAATGAGTTTAGGGTAATATTGAAATATATGAGATTTCTGAATAAAAGTCGAATTGTTCCAGCACAGCGTGCGTAAAGCGAAATGTCTTTATTTGTCCTTCCATCTATTTATTAGACGTTTTGATTGAGAAAAAAAATCAAGTTCGTTGCTTAAGTCTTTTGTTGGATTCTTAAGCCTTTGTTTAACGCGTCTTTCTTCACCGGTACTAAATTTAATCAAGAAGTATATTTGGTTTATGGAATAAGCCACTAGATTATCATATCACAGTAGCGTTCACGTTCAGAACACGAGGTTAGAAAAACGAATTAAAATGAAAAACGAATTAAAATGAAAAACACTTCAAATTGGCTGTTCAGGGTATCTTCTACCTTCATTTCTCATCTCTCATCTGTACAAAAAAAAAATTTTTTTTTTTAATGTTTTGATACTATTTTTGTACACTGCAGCAAGTGGCAAAAAAAGAAGTACAGTGGCTGGCCGGCGTGATTTCGTCACTTGTGGTCATCTGAAACAGAAAAAAGAAATTGCTTATTAATCAGTGTACTTGTCGTTCTGGCGGGTAGTAAGATCAAATGATTTTGATAAAAAATAACAAAATGGCGGACTTCGTAAGAAAATTGCCTTTTTTAAAGTGGAAATCGGACTAAAAAATGGAAAGTTAGGGACGAAATAAATTAAATCTACTACCCGCCAGAACTATTGATGTGTAGAAAAACATATCTAAATTTCAGCTCAATCCGTTACATAGAAAATTTGTTTTCACGACGGCCATCCGGAAAAACGTTGTTTTGAGAAAATCGCGTTTAAAGTTTTAGCGGCTTAGCGCGCGCAAGTACGAGCCGCTCTCATATATGTGCTATAATTTCGTCAATATTTCGAATTTCGGTCTAAAATTTGTACAGTATATTACCAATATATCGCACTTTCAAAATATGTAAAAACCCGAAATTCGAAATTTTCAAAATAAGGTACCAGAAAATTAAAATAAATTTAATTTTTTTTAAACAATTTATCTTTAAAGTAAAGTTCATTGTTTATCACAAAACTGCCGTTCCTCTTTGCTTTTCGCACAATACGATACATAATTTTCTCAAGATATTTGATTTTAATTAAGTTGTGTCATTTACTTGCAATTTATTGAATTTTCCTCTTCCACAAATGACTGCCACGGATAACCCATTTTGGCGGGTGTGTGCACGGCTGCTCGGCGTAGCAGCTGAAGATCTTGCATTCAATCCTTGTCAATGATATTAAACACTAACACAATAAAAGAAAGAGTAACAGCAGACGCAACTCGGCAGGCAATTCTACCATCAAAAATGCTGCTAATTAAAATGATTTGCCATTGAAGTTGGAATTTATTGAAAAAGTCTAGAAATTGGAAGCGAAAAGTATAAAAGCGAAACCATAAAATTAAAAAGAGACACTTCGTTATTATTTTATTCACGGATACAATGAGTCAGTTTGTAATGTTAAGAAAAGTACATCAATTTTTCGTCTGATTTAATTCAAGTCTTCCGCTGCTATTGCAATTTTTACGCTTCACCAGCTCGGTATGTCACTGGATGAGCAATTTTTGACATACGGCCAAACCAACCATACAATAGGTTCTCAAATACTCGTCTGCTTATACTCCTATGCCAAAGTAACGGGTGTTTTTGGGTGTGGAGAACTTTCGATAAAGAAGTTGTCCATACTACAGCTAATTCTGTACAATACACAAAATAGAAAATTATCACTCAAAGCTTACCTCCAAGCAGCGTTTAAAAATTTTGCAAATTTATTTCTCAAATCAGTTTTACCAACAATGAGCTCACCAAAAGTTGTTTTACTGACACGCTGAATGCCGCTTAATAAAACTAGTGATCTCCAAAATACTCTAAGAAGCAAATCAAAATTAAAGGCAATTATAATTGCTTTTCTCCGTCCTCAATAGGCTTAGGATTGTGCAACTTCCATTTGAGTCAACAATGCTATGCAAAAAGTAAAGAAGTAGATACCCGAATCGTGGAAGAATAAGTCACTGATTATCCATACATGGAATTTGCCATTCCGCATTCTCTACAAAAGTTTCCTCGGGAAGTGCATCATCCCAGTGCGACCCTTAAAAGATATATTGTGCAGCCATGTAGCCTCCTCAAAAGATTTTTAGGCTGCTAAATCCCAAAACTGCTGTGGGCTCAATTCATACCAGGAGGTTTGGAGCTATGACCCCGCTACCCAGGTAATATAGTCTGCGTTTTCAAACTGCTGGGCAGTCACATAAAACATGTTGCGTTTTTTTTCCAGTGCTCAATTAAGCCACATTGTTCCCGCTCACGTAAAAATGCACTTTTTAAACTGTTATTTACCCCGCAGAAAGATGCACTACCTACGAAGGGAGTGTTTGCACCCCTTTTCGCTAAAGTCTCGGCAATTTCATTCCCTTCGTGTCCCATCATTTTCCGGAACCCGCATCAAGGTAACAAAGCTCCTTGCTGCTAGAGTTCCTAGAATTTTAAAACATTTCCTGTCCAATTTTGATTAATATGAGATTTAAAAGCTGCTTGACTGTCAGAGAGAATGTTAATATTGGCACCATGCGTGCCTCTATGAAAACATTACCTGGCATATAGCTCTACGTCGTGAACCTTCGCCTGGGAAATGGAAATAGTTTTTCACATTGCAGTCGCTTTCTTGAAATGTGATCCGACAATTCGAACCCCGACAGTGCCGTCTTCCATTTTGTACCCATCAGTAAATAACACCTGTGCGACCCGCTTTAAAAATATTTCATTATTTCTCCACGCTGAACGATCACTGATCACCATTTTGAAGTTCTTGGAGAATTCTGTTTTTTTCCATCTGGTCATAGATCGTCAAGCATGGAGAGTTTATATTATTCGCCAAATCTTGGTAGGTATGTGCGACTTCTGTATTTCCAAAACTGAAATCTGCATTAAGAGGAAGAAGTTTTGAAACTCTGATAAGGAAAGCAGCAGAAGTCTGAAGAAAATAACATAAATGGTCTTCCAACACTGACACATAAATAGAAGCGTAAAAGATAAAGATCTATAGTAGAAATTAGAGAAACAGAGAACTGGCAAGAGTTCAGTCACAACCACATTTATTACATTTTATAGAATTAAAATAAGCGAAGAGGTAATTCGTAGTTACTCCTACCCATCACAGCCTGGACAGATTCAAGAATTGAGTTCCCGGATCTCACAGCTTTAATGAAGAACAGTCTTGATGAAGTCAAGGAAGAATATTTGGGAGAAAACAGACTTTGGCGCCTATCAGTAATCTTAATTTGCCATAAAAGTATTTTAGACTTTTGAGTTAAGTTATATTAGAGTCAAACCACGTCAAGTGGGCCCCGAATTTTCCATCAAATTCCCGATTTTAAAATCAAATGCATTTTTGGATAGAGAATTTGTCACATGATAATTGCTGTGAATAGTTTTTTTTTATTTCGCTTTTTGTTTAAGTTATTAACAATTGAATTTTTTTGCATGATATTCTTGTAAAATCAATATCTCAGAAACTACAATTGATAATTTGATGAAATTTATTTCGGTTACCGAAAAATGTTTACTCTACCGATTTAACGTTCAAAGACTGTGTATTTGTTGAAACAATAATTTTTAACAATAATTTTTATGAAAAATCGCAATTATTTTTGCGTTCTTCACGCTCTAAATGGACAATATTACAGTCAGATTAAGCGCACAATGTTCACCTTTAATAATCTGTAAAAAAAACTTTGTTCATCCAATCCGTTCTGAAGATATCGAATTTTTTGTGAGTCGAGGCACTACGCACGAAAACGAACTTGCATGAACATGGCTTTGCAGAGTCGTACAGTCGCCGCAACTTCTAGTGTCAGTGTGCTGTGATTTCTAGTATGTTGTCTATGCTTTGAGGTTAGAAAAAAATTATTATGTATTGTTATGAAAATGGTTCGACCTAATGAGTGTTGCAATCCGTTGGGGAAAAAAGGTCATAATTGCGTACGTCATAATTTATTCCAAATAACCGCTCACTGGGATGTAAAATTCAAGCAATATATCGGTAAATACATTTGCAAATCATGTCGTATGAAGATATATAGAGATGGAAGTGTTACTGAAAGTCCAGCGTATATACGTCCAAGTCCACAGTGGGTATAATCTTGATATTTATATACATATATTGTGCATTGAATAGTTATTATTTAGGCAAATAAAGTCAATTAGTTCTCAAAATTTGTGACAGAAAATTTTGATTAATTTTTTCTAGTGCTGGCCAAGGAGCAGAAAACGATGAGTCTGAAGATTCCTCTGATGCAGAAGAATGTTCGGATAGTGAAGCTAATTTTGAAAACCAGGAAATTCAGAATAACCTAAAATTAGAAAAGGTGAACAATATTTTACAGAAACTTGGTGAACCGCCAATAAAAAAACGACGTTTTTCAAAATTAAGTGATATGAATGTCACAGAGATAATAGTAGAAATCATCAACGAAAAAAAAATACCGCGAGAGTTAATATTCAACAAGGAAAAAAAAAACTAAAAAATTTTAAATGAATTAGCAGTGCAATTTCTTGTACACTTTTTTTGCAGTTGTGATATAGTACAAACGACGGATAAGATAGCTGAGTTTTTGAAAAAGTTAAGCGAAGATCTAGCATCCGTGTTAAAGCATGACTTTTTATCAAAAGCCCAAGCAGCTTACTTTGTTGAAAAGAAAAATACTGCAAGTGATGGGGAATTCGTTGTCACGTTAGATTTTGCAGAAAACTACACAATTCAAGTGCAAGATGCGATCCAAGCTCATCACTGGTCAAATACCCAAGTGACCTTTCATCCGTATGTAATTTACTATTGTATCGATGGTAAACAGCATCATTTAAGCCTTGTCATCATTTCTGAAAAACTAACCCACGATACAAGTTCGGTTCACTTATTCAACACAAGACTTGTTAAATATCTTAAAAGCAAATTTGGATCCAGAAATATAAAAAAGTTCTCATATTTTTCTGATGGAGCTGCATCGCAGTACAAGAATAAATCTAACTTTTTGAACCTATATTACCACAAAAAAGATTTCGGAATCGAAGCTGAATGGAATTTCTTCGCGACTTCCCATGGCAAGGGAGCTTGCGATGGGGTCGGCGGAGCAGTTAAAAGACTAGCTCGAAAAGCAAGTATGCAGCGTGTTGCTGGAAATCATATTCGCGATGCTAAAGCTCTTTTCGAGTGGGCCAAAGGTGCGTTTAAATCGATAGATTTTGTTTTTTGTTCGCAAAAAGATCATGATGCACATGAAAAAAAAATTTCCAAACGCTTCAATGAGGCAATAGCTATAAAAAAAACGCGGCAATTTCATCACTTCGAACCTGCAAGTAACAAAAAGATTCGAAGTAAAATCTTCTCCGAGGACACATCTTGTTTCGAGACTATTATTACTAATTAAATTTTGTATGTTTTCATGTAGATATTGATGTATGTAATAAAAATTCTAGGAATGAAACACCTGATTTTTGAATCCTTAATCCTTTTGTATGTCTTTTTTAAGTGCTATACGTTTTAGCGTATGATCCCATGGGACAATGCAAGGCCAACTGTAAAGCGCGTCGCGTTGCACAAAAAATTCGATATCTTCAGAACGGATACGACTCTGCACAGCCATGTTCATGCAAGTTCGTTTTCGTGCGTAGTGCCTCGACTCACAAAAAATTTGATATCTTCAGAATGGATTGGATGAACAAAGTTTTTTTTACAGATTATTAAAGGTGAGCATTGTGCGCTTAATCTGACTGTAATATTGTCCATTTAGAGCGTGAAGAACGCAAAAATAATTGCGATTTTTCATAAAAATTATTGTTAAAAATTATTGTTTCAACAAATACACAGTCTTTGAACGTTAAATCGGTAGAGTAAACATTTTTCGGTAACCGAAATAAATTTCATCAAATTATCAATTGTAGTTTCTGAGATATTGATTTTACAAGAATATCATGCAAAAAAATTCAATTGTTAATAACTTAAACAAAAAGCGAAATAAAAAAAAACTATTCACAGCAATTATTATGTGACAAATTCTCTATCCAAAAATGCATTTGATTTTAAAATCGGGAATTTGATGGAAAATTCGGGGCCCACTTGACGTGGTTTGACTCATTAGTTAAGGAGTAGATCCGGAAAAAACGTATCTGATACTTTTTAGTAGGAAACACAAAACACCTACTCTTCAACAAATATTCATAGGAGGGAAACCACTTAGAGTAATAGAAAGGGCAAAATATCTAGGACTTATACTAGATAGGAAGCTAAATTGGGGGCTCACAATCGCAGACAGAGCACGTAAATCTATGACCGCAATGTACTCCTGCGGAAGGCTTATTGGGAAGAAATGGGGATTGGAGCCCAGAATGATACATTGGCTCTACACAGCAGTGGTTAGGCCAATTCTCTACTATGGTATTGCAATATGGTGGGATGTCCTTCAGAAGGGTGTGAACATCAAGAAACTTGACAAGTTGCAAAGACTAGCATCTGTTCTGATAATCGGCGCCATGTCAACCACACCATCGAAAGCATTATATGCGACATTAAACCTCCTTCCGGTAGATCTGCAGGCAATATATAACGCACGCAGTACGGCAATAAGGCTAAACACTCTAAACAAGTGGTCAAACTCGGATTATGGTCACGGTAAAATCCTGGCTGGCACTTTGGCGCTTTCTGGACTGGTGGACTATGCACTCCCACCCATACTTGCCATTACAGCGTTTACGACCCTCAAGGGAAGAGTGGGAACGGGACGATGTGAGACAGGGCGAGTCCATCCATGTCTTCACATAAGGCTGAAAGCTCGAGGGCAGGGTGTGCGGAGGTGCATATTCCGAACATCTGGGGATCTCCTTCAGTTTTTGGCCCCCCACCAATGTAGTGTCTTTCAGGCTGAACTGATAGCAATAAAAAAAGCCGCGACACTGATACAGTGTGATGCGATATCCGGAAATGATATCTACATTTTCACTGATAGCCAAGCGGCGATAAAATCCCTCACAAAACAGTCGACAACCTCCAAGGTAGCCATGAAATGCCGCACATGTCTTAACGAGATGGCTGAGTCCTTTCACCTAAAGGTAACATGGGTTCCTGGCCATCGCTACATTGAGGGTAACTGTAGAGCCGATGAACTAGCAAGACTCGGCACTAAATTGTCTGATGAGTACATAGATAATGACATAGGGATACCCTTACAAACATGTAAGCTACTCATCCTTGAAGAAATTGTAAAGAAAGCAAACGAAAGATGGCGTAATGAAGCAACCTGCAAAATCGCCCGTCAACTGTGGCCTGACTCTAAATGCTAAACGCACAGAATCTCTGCTAAGCCAAAATAAACACAGTCTTAGCACATTGATCTCAGTCATAACGGGACATTGTCTAATAAGTAGACACGCCCAAAGGATGGGTGTGCAAGCACATGACTTCTGTAGAAGCTGTCTAGATGAGGACGAGGAAGATACAATTTCGCACCTACTGTGCTACTGCCCTGCTCTATCCAGACGCAGGTTTACTATAATGAGTTGGAAGATCTCAGTTCTATAGAAATCAGAGATATTTAAAAATTTTTGAAAAGCACACACTGGTTTTAGGAGAGATAGGGACGAGCTCCTCACCCGGCATCACAATGGACTATGAGCCTGAGTGTATCCCACAGGACAACCGCTTCAACTTAACCTAACCTAGTTTAGGATTAAACTCACGTGCAAAATATTTAACTTTTTTTTTTTTTAAAAGAGAAAAAGTTATATACTCTTAAAAACCACCCGTTACTTGCCGCCTATGCATACATAAGTATATGTGTAGAGCCAAATGTGTGTATGCTATATTGAGCTGTCTTGCTATCTATCCTGTGCTGCTTACTCACTTCAATGCCGTCTTGATTGTCATTGTTAGCTTGTTGATATTTATCAAATTTCAAATAATTTGTACACTTCGCCTACCAACACCATTTGAGCACCCGCAAAACACGTCGTTAATCTTGATAAAGCTATTCACGTATACACACGCCTGCTGAGGAAGTTGCTGCCAGTTTGGTTTCTCGTGCGAATTGAATTGCTGTGAGAATTTGGCAATAATTTTTCGCTTTTTTAGAAAAAAATGTACAATTTTTTGCTAAAAATTTACAAATTGAATAATTGTTATTATTTCGTTCTTCCTGTTTAAACGAATTATCCTACTTTTTTATTTCTTTTTTTTTTTTTGTTTGTTTTTTTCTTCTAAAAAAGATGTGATTCTACGAAATTATCCACTGACACTATCAAATTCCTCTAGATCGTTATCGGGGATATTTCGCAAGCTTTTCAAGCAAACTCTTCGTGAGGCTCTTAAAATGGTAGAGAAAACATACATGCAGTTATTCTAAACGAGCGGTCAAACATAATTTTGTGTTCGAAAAAATTACTAGTCTGTGCCTAAATCCACGGTTTATCTGAGCACCGTTTAAAGTTTATTGAAAAATGTTTTTGTAGGAAACGATTAACGATTATTTCCGGTGTTGGTTATTTGCACAGCAAAGTGAAACAATTTTTCTATTACTATTCAGATGCTAAGCCAACTTACTGTGCAGAACCAATTCATTCATCACCCATGCGATTAGTCGCTTGTGCGTTTGTATGTGCCCTACTTGAACAGGGAATCAAAATATAGTATATGTGCTTACACACATATATAAATTAATACCTAAGGGGGACAGATACCTGTAAAATGTCAAAAAATAAAATTTTTTTCATAAAATGTTAATACTCATATAATCCTTTAAGAATGTGTAAAAAAATTTTAGAACGTAAATATAAGTATTTCTTATATAAGGTTGGCCAAAAAGTCTTGCGGTATTTCCGCAAGCTTGTCTTTGCAAGCGTGTAGTTCTAGTTGTATTCGTCGCATCGGTTCACGCTAGAGCTTTTTGGAAAGCTCTTTTCACGTGCTAACGCGTGTTTGATTAATTGTTGTTTGCTTTTAGTCGTTCGTGAGTTATAGCGTCGCAAGCATGGAGCAAAATAAAGAGAAAATACGGCATATTTTACAGTACTACTACGATAAAGGCAAAAATGCATCTCATGCTGCCAATAAAATTTGTGCAGTTTATGGACCCGATGCAGTTTCCATTTCCACCGCACAAAGATGGTTTCAACGTTTTCGTTCTGGTGCAGAGGTGATCGAAGATGCGCCACGGTCCGGAAGGCCTGTCGTCAAAAATTGCGATAAAATCGCTGAATTCATCGAAAGAGACCAGCATAGAAGCAGCCGTAGCATCGGCCAAGAGCTGGGCATGAGTCATCAAACCGTTATAAACCATTTGAAGAAGCTTGGATTCAAAAAGAAGCTCGATGTATGGGTGCCACACGACTTGACGCAAAACAACATTTTTGCCCGTATGGATGCATGCGAATCGCTTCTGAATCGCAACAAAATCGACCCGTTTTTGAAGCGGATGGTGACTGGCGATGAAAAGTGGGTCACTTAGGACAACGTGAAGTGCAAACGGTCGTGGTCGAAAAGCGGTGAAGCTGCCCAGACGGTGGCCAAGCCTGGATTGACGGCCAGGAAGGTTCTTCTGTGTGTTTGGTGCGATTGGCAGGGAATCATCTACTATGCGCTGCTCCCCTATGGCCAAACGCTCAATTTGGACCTGTACTGCCAACAACTGGACCGCTTGAATGCAGCACTCATGCAGAAGAGGCCATCTTTGATCAACAGAGGCCTAAATGTCTTCCATCAGGACAACGCCAGGTCACACACATCTTTGGTGACGCGCCAGAAGCTCCGGGAGCTCGGATGGGAGGTTCTTTTGCATCCACCGTATAGTCCGGATCTCGCACCAAGTGATTACCACCTATTTCTGTCCATGGCGAACGAGCTTGGTAGTCGGAAATTGTCCCCAAGAGAATCCTGTGAAAATTCGCTCTCCAAGTTTTTTGACAATAGGGAAGCGAGCTTCTATAAGAGGGGCATTATGAAGTTGGCATCTCGTTGGGAACTCGTCATCGAACAAAACGGCGCATATTTGACTTAAATCGCATTATTATAACCAATTTTATGAACAATTGAAAATTCAATAAAAATACCGCAAGACTCTTTTGACAACCTTATATTATAGATCGTCAACCGTGACGATTCTATTCTTTGCGTTCGAGCGCTGGCCGACTTTAAACGCGTTTTTCTCAAAAATTAGCGTACACGATAACTCGAAAAGTTATTGACCGATCTCCCTGAAATTTTGCGCACATCTTTTTTATGATATTACTTTCTATGTGAATTTACAACACGTGCTCCGCGCTTTCTATTACATTGTTGCAGCTTGGACAGAACGAAGTGTCCTCCATTCTAAAACGATGGAGGTACTCCAAGAAACATCCGTGGCCGTTCAATATTTGGGTTAAATAGTAATCTACGTCATCGTGCCTTCTGGTCACCCATTGGCTAATTGTGGGGATAAGTCTATAGGTCCAACGTCCGTTAACAGACGAGTCCCATCTGCTTTGCCATTTTTCTAACGAATGCAGACGTTCTGCAGCTTTCGCTTCCGTTGTCGGCTTTACTCCTTGTCTGTCATAAAGTTGTCCCATTTCTGCACAAGTATACTATATCTATTGGAAGCTTTCCAGCGATGACGCAAGCCGCGTCGTCTGATACGGTCCTGTATGCGCACGCGACTCTTAGTGCATTTCGCCGGTGCACTTGATCTACTGGTTCGTTGGGCATTCTTATGATGTGGCCAATCCATCTAATCCGCTGCGCTTTAATAAAACCTATTACATTTTCACCACCAATAAAATTTTCAGTTTTGTTGTAATTTAATGTTCGAAATTAAAACAACAACTAAACGCGTCTTTTTAAAGACCCTTTATTTCATAAAGCCAAATATGTCAACCAGCAGATTTTTTTTGGCGGAAGTTTTTAGTGCTAGTTTTGTATGCAATACGGGTACCGATAAAAGCTATTCAGGCTTTTCCGACTCCTTCTGGTCCTCTTTAGCGGTTTCCTTAACGAAAGACGACATTCAAGAAGCGATTTTGAATCTGAAACCTTCATCCATAACCGATGCTTCTCGCTCAAAAAGCCGTCAATGTTATTTTTTTATAAATCGCTCTCTGCTGGACTATTTCTACAGTATTATAAAAGGGCTTATATATCTCCAATCTTCAAAAGTGTAAACAGGAATGACGTCACAAACTTATTATGAAAATGACAAGAACTTCGAAGTTATTTGAGACTGAAAAAGCAAATTTTAGCTGTGTCTACCCTTATAAGCACGAATCGATATGGCCTTGCTGGTGAAAAGCCTCCTGTGTTTAACCTTGCCATTTTTTCTGAAAAATATGCATCGTGTGCTCAGGCCAACTTATCGCGATCAGCGATGAAGCCCAGTTTTGACTTAATGGCTTCATCATTAAGCAAAATTACCGTATTCGGGATGAAGTGTAACCTGCAGCCATTCAAGAAATCTACTACTACTATTCAACACAACCGTTTGGTGTGGTCTATGGGCTGGAGGCAGCATCAATCCATATTTCATACATATATATGTGTTTGGCGCGTACACCTTTTTTGGGTGTTTGGCCGAGCTCCTCCTCCTATTTGTGGTGTGCGTATTGATGTTGTTCCACAAATGGAGGGACCTACATTTTTAAGCCGACTTCGAGCGGCAGATATTTTTTATGAGGAGCTTTTTCATGGCAGAAATACACTCGGAGGTTTGCCATTGCCTGCCAAGGGGCGACCGCTATTAGAAAAATGTGTTTCTTAATTTTGGTGTTTCACCGAGATTCTTTCTGTGAATTCCGTATGGTAATCACGCACCAACCCATTCGGCTACGGTAGCCTATTCGCTAGTGTTAATATAACAGTGAATAGCGAACGCTATTGCGCCTGATAAACGACTTTTTGATTCAGGAAATTGAAGCTCGGCGCTACTTCCCATACAGCCCGTGAAACAACGGATTTACTGCGTCGTCGTTTAGGTGAGCAATTTACCTCTCGTCTCGGCCCAGTGGATTGGCTATCAAGATCGATTGAGGCATTGGAAGAAAACATTACTAAACTTATTCACGAGATACCGACCGAAGTTCTCCGGCGAGTCACTCAAAATTGGTATTTATGGATGTCCGAATTGAGGCGCAGTTGCGACCAACATTGGAAAGGGATTATCTTTAAAGAATAAATGTCATGCATGGTTCTATACAAAAACAATGAAGGTTAGACATTCAGTTGAATTTTTATTGTCTTATTTCAATTTAAAATCCAGTACCTCACCCTTTACACAGCTTTTTTTAGGACCCGTACAGAATATATCGCTTTTAATATATGGCGGCTCTTTCAAGGGGCTATACGAAAAGTTGTGTGCATCTTGATGTTGTTTGATTGAGGGTTTTACAGTTTTCTGTCGCCTCCGAAGCAGTTTTTTCATGGCAGTAAAGTTCTCGGGAGTTCGGAGTAGCAAACACTATAAGAAAAACATCTTCTTCCAATAGTTTGTGCCTAGAGTGGGTTTCAAACACGGAATCTGTAAAATGATATATATTCCTATTGACAGTGCTTCGCTAGAAAAAACAGGGTGTACCAAGTACAGCACAAGAAATCTAGGGCAGTGGGTGAAGGTTGTCATTTGGATGGGAGTGGTGGTGTTTCTCGCATCACTTTCCCATTAACTCCACTCCCATTAAACAAATCCATTGGACCGAGGCGCCGAAAAATTAACCAGGTTGCTTTATAAAAAAACGGTTACATAGTATAAGAACACTTTTTTAAGTTTTCCTTTTTTAATAGAATACTCAATAAATATCTCTCTGAAAGCATTAATAAGTGAATATACAACGTTTGAAATTGTGCATCATAA
This sequence comes from Anastrepha obliqua, assembly GCF_027943255.1. Classification (NCBI taxonomy): domain Eukaryota; kingdom Metazoa; phylum Arthropoda; class Insecta; order Diptera; family Tephritidae; genus Anastrepha; species Anastrepha obliqua. The sequence continues at coordinate 137,157,177 of NC_072892.1, read as the reverse complement.
TAATAAATCCGATCGGATAAATTTTATGGCTTATGCTTTCCTGATGCGCCGGAGGTGTTGTTGATCGCTTCAACAAATTAGCAAACACGAACAAAGCAAGCACAAAGTGAATTTTTAATAATCGTTTGGGCCCACCTACAGTTAGGCAAATTGAATTACATAAAAAGTGAGGGAGGGAATGCGCAAGCCACAAAGATCCACAATAGACAACAAAAACAACAGCAATGCGCCATATGAGTTGCAACTGCAAACAAAAACCCACAGCTAGCACACATGTATACATATGTACGTGTATGTGTAAGTTCATATGTATGCGTATATGTAAGTACCTGCATGTGCATTAGGCCTTAGACAAACGAGCAGCGCTGTTCATTTTGCAGGAGTGTTGCGTTACAAATACTCATTAAATTAACGCGACGCCTGATAAGATTACAAAACAGAAACAATAGCAGCCTACGAGAACATTGTATGGCTTAACAATAAGGCGCGTACTACCAAGCATAAAAATGAAATGCCTGTGAACCCAGTGCATATTTAAGGAAAAGTAACGTAGACACAGACTTAGCTGAAAGTTTTCATTCTTAAATCTCAAATCGATGTCAATAGTGACGTACCGCCACCAGGTAACAAAGATGGGTGTTAAGTTCGTGGTCTTAGGAAGTTAGTGAAAAAAAATAATTTTATTTCTATTTTTATTTTTTTTTTTGGGGCACTTACACAACTTGGCGACAGCTTTGCTACAAGTCAGATGTTTACACACGAATCGCAGGTACAGACATCCATAATCCGCTTGAAGCTCTAGACATTTGCAAAAAAGATGCCTTTCCAAATGTCCACCAAATTCTTCGGATAATGGCGGTATTGCCCGTTACCACGGCAGCAAACGAAAGGTCTTTTTCCACGCTGCGACGCTTTAAATCTTACTTGAGGTCTACAATGAGAGAAGATCGTTTGAATGGACTTGCTTCTATGAATATCCATCGCAACGTGAATGTAGACATTGACTTGGTATTGACAGAATTTTTTTCCGTACCTCGAAGAGTCGCAATGTTATCGGCACATTGATAAGTATTGGGAAAAGTGCATGCATTCATTAGACTTGGAATGAAACCATGTTAAAATATTTTAATAAGATCGAAATTAAAATATAATGACCTAAACCACTTCTTGAAGGTATGCGAGCATCAGAAAGATTTGACGAAGTTACTTTTCATTGCAAAATATTTTTAGTGTATATTACTTTAATATATTCATTGTATAAAACAGAACAGAAAAAATATTTTATTTCTTTTTACATGTAATCCCTGTACACGATACTTAAGCACTCAACAAGAAGGCAATTTTTGACGGTGAATAAAAAAAAAGCTATTGATATTTTTACTATCCATTTTTTTATATATTAAGAGCAGGGAATTATGCGTCCTTGAAGTGGACGGGAAAAACAAAAGGCAGTGTCCTCGTCGTCACGATTTCTACCCTTGTGGTCATCCTAAAAAAAAAAGATGACAAATTCTTAACTAATATGAATGTCATTATCGTATGACGCAGAAAAACGGGGAAAATTATTTTTTTCATAAAATGGTGGCTACTCGAAAATTGAGGTCGATTTCTCCCTAATTTTTAAGCTTTATCGAATTATTTACACATATTTAAAATTGAAATTTCCAGTTTTTCGTACGTCATGCGATAGAGACACATTTAAAGAATATTCATGATAAACTTCAAGCAAATCGGTTGATTAGAACTTGAGATAGCGTGCCGACCGTATCGAAAGAAGTAATTTCGAGAAAAACACGTTTAAAGTTTTACGTTCCCTGCCTATTGTTACCGCCGTCCGCTCAAACCAGTCTAGCTGTAGCGTCACTAAAATAGTTGTAACTTCGAAAATAATTCGAATTTTGAAAAATCCTTTAAGGGAGATATTTCTGAATACTTAAACTATCGAATTTTGAAAAAAGAAAAATTTCATTTTTTTCAAATTTCTAGACTAGAATACTCCCTTAACGTATATAAAAAGAGGTTAATCGCATTTGTCATATTTTATTTGTAAATGAAATTTTAATCCAGAATCCCTCGTGGGCTGAGTCCTGCGCACGGCCCTGTTCTGTCTTTATAGAGAAGCATGTTTTTATCTTCATGCGCTGGTTCTGGAACACATCTGCTGTAGGGTGTCTTCTCACGGTGAAAATCGTACATTTGAGCAAGTCGTAGGTGAATAATTTTTGCAAAATCGTTGTCTCATTTAAGGTAGATAGAGTTTGTTATTAGAGTACACCCAGCTAGAACATGGTTTAGACTTTCGGTGTGGTCGCCACATCTACGACATATGTCTGCCGGAGCATTGGTCTCTCTGATAACGTACTTTATATAATTTCGCGTGTGCACTACTCCATATTGCATAGCAAATATAGCACTTTCTGTTCCCGCTAAAATTCCTTTACTGATTAGCCATAAGTACGACAGTTTCGTGTCGACATGTGGGCTTTTCAATTCGTTGTAACAAACGCCATGTATGGGCATTCGTGATTATTGTTCAACTTTGTCCATTTTTGTTGTAGTGTTCCTGCTGTTAAACTCGTGCATCATTCTGAGAGGTGTAAATTTGCCTTCAGCTGCACTGACTGCATGGTGAAATTCAAAGTTTCCGGCCTTTCCATAGAAGTAATTTCTAAGTTTCAGGATCAGCTTATCATGCACTGATCCAACGTCAATTGCACCTCTACCTCCTTCTTTTCTAGACAGTGTAAATCTCAACACAGAGCGTTTAGGGGGATGACATTTATGTTTCGTCATTATTGTTCGCATCATGCGTTCCAATTTGTTCAGTCCAGTAGCTGACCATTTTACTACGCCAAAACTATTCGAAATTACAGGTATTACAAACAAGTTGATGGCTCGGATCTGGTTATTGCCATTCAGAATTGTCTCGCAAAGCATTTGGAGGTGTCTTCTGTACTCGGCTATAAGCTTTTTCTCATTTGCATTGTTTCAGCATTGTTTTTCCAAGGCACTTACACTTCACTTTTTTCCATTCCCTTAATGTTTGCTGTGGTATTGTCATCTGCACCCGGTTCAACATTTATGATTTTGCCCTTTGCAATTTTTATAATATTTTTGGCATTTATCAAATCCTATGGTCATACGGATATCTGTAGAGAAGCTAATTACGCATTCTATCAATTTTTCCAAGGTTTTTCTTTGCCAGCTATAACTTTAGGTCATCTACATACAAGAGATGGTTGATTGATAACTTTCCGGCATCACCATATTCTAATCCATATCCATAGCCCGTTTTCTTAAGTATGTCGCTGAAGGGGTTCATACTTATTACACCGCGTTACACACATTCTGTCCTATGAATCAAATATACTTTTTCGGAAAGGGGATAAAAAATAAAAATACACGTGTATCGGCGATTTTGATGTACACGTCACAATTTTTTTTTTTGTATTTTATAACTTTAAACGAGCAATTCTTGTATGCATATCTGTATAGCCACACGATCTCAGGATTAGCTTAACGGGTTTGAATGAAATTGGGCACACAGATAGTGTATCACATTTCTAGACTTTTCACTTAGGTGTTGCCACTGACAATGTTTCACAGGGTTGCCACCTGTTCGAAATTAAAAAAAAAATTCCATGAGATATGCCGATGAGGGTATCAAAAGAAAGGTATTTCACTCCGCATTACAATAGAGATATACAACCCCGAATTTTTTATAAATTTTATTTTTAAAATTTTTACTTGGTGCGAATAAGCTACAAACGTAACAAAAGTTATTTCGAGTCGGGCACTGCATTTTTCGTAAGATGAAATATACAGAAAGACGTTTTCGCGCAACAGAACTTAAAACAATTGTCAAAGTATACGTCTCCTAGTAGCGCAACTGTCAGATGATCGGAACTTCCGGAACTGTAACAAACACACAAACGGCACAGAGTGTGTTGTATGAAACAATAAATTAAAGGTTAATAAGTTGTTTAAAAATTTGGAGTCCCTTCAAGTTATGCCGAAAATTTAGAAACATTTTTTTTTTTTTTTAGAAAAAGAAAATCTGAGAATTGATAAATTTTTGTTTTTTTTTTAATTTTACATAATAAAAACATTTCCACGAGACTGCCTGCAGAAATTCAGCGCGGTTGGATGATATGCTTTATAAGAACGATGTTATTGTTTCATTAACCCCTAATAACCGCAGCGCAGCAATTAGCCAAGAGTGTGGAACAGAATCGTAAAATTTTGCCAGTCAGTGTATGCTGCATACAGGTTCCGATTTTGTTTTTTCACCTACCCCAGAATTACTTGGTCTAAAATTAGCTATTCCTTACGCTCTTGTGATGTTCGGGCGCATCTTTTTTGTTCTTCCGCCTACATGATGCAGTAAATCGACGTCGTAGTCAACGTTCACTGTGCTGACTACCAGACTAAAATCCAGGCTGAAAAGTTTCGGGCCTAACACATAGACGGCACTGTGACTATTGCATTCACCTCTTTTCCAGTTAGTACTAAACTTAAAAATATGGCTGTTAAAATTGCATGATATTCTGTTCATTAGATCGTGAGTTATTTTGCTAAGAGTGATGCTACTTTTGTTAAAGAATCAAAAAGAATTTCGTGTTTTAATTTTACACTCTTCTTGATGACAAAAAATATCGTTCAAGCGCTGAAATGGCTTGAAAAGTGTTGAGGGAACTCCACTCACCCAAAGACTTCAAACTTTGTCGTAGAGAATTGAACTTCGAATTGCTCCCACACTCACCGTATTCGAGAAATTTGTCTCCCAGTGGCTGCTTGTTTGTCTTTAAAATGCTGGCCGGTAAGAAATTTCGCTCGAATGAGGAGGTTATGGCTGAAACTGTGGCCTATTTGAGGCAAAAGATAAATCATTCTACAAAAGTGGTATTGAAATATTAGGGTGGCGTGGGAATGATTGCGTTTTTTGATGGAAATTACGTTGCTAAATAAAGCTAATTATGAACAGAAATACGTGTTTCCTCTGTTAGGTTCGGTACTTTTCAGCCCACGTGTTACATGAGACTCCTGTGGACAAATAATCAACTAATAAATTTCTCTTACTTTCTGCTCCTTTCGCAAATAATCAATTAATAAATTTTCTCTCACTTTCTCAGAATACTTTCTACCCATTCTGTTGCGCACAACTTTGTGAACAGAGTTCTAAAATTCTGGGACACTTCACCACTGGGTATAAAAATCAAATAGTGAGACTTCTATGGCAAACACTTGGCTCAAGGGCGAAATTCCAGGAAGAAACTTATGAATCATTTATGAAAACATAAAAGCTGCAAGGAGGCTAATCCACTGGCACTGTCTGTAAATATGAATCTAGTCGTCTATGTATTTTAATATACCCCGCATGGAAAACTTCTACTAGTGAAAGAAATTTCCGATGAATAACTAGTCCGATTTCGCTAATTGTGAATCTATTGCCAACAAGTGCGTCTTTGGGCTATGTAGACAACTGAGCAGAAAAGTCCTCTCTTGAAAACAAAACTAACTCTCTATAAGTCTCTCATCATGCCCGTCCTATTGTATGGGGCAGAAGCCTGGAAGATGGCAACATTCGATGAGGCGTCCCTTGGAGTGCTTTAGAGAAAGATTCTGTGGAATATTTTCAGATCTTTGCATGTTGGCGACGGCGAGCATCGCATGCGATCGAACAGTGAATTGTATGAGCTTTACGGCGACATCGATAGAATGCCTATTAATAACGATCTAGCGCCTCCGTCGGCTAAGTCATGTCGTCCGTCTATCTAAAATTGCATGCGGTGAGGGCGAATTGAAACTTGAGAATTGCAATTGAAGTAGAAATGGAAAAGAGAAGCGAACTAGTTACAGTTTTTAATTTCGTCGAACCGCACCAGTTCGGTGCTAATCCATGGCACTGTAGGTTAGCTCTTGTTTAAGCGCGTGCTAATTTTTTTTTCTCTATATAAGCATAAGTCCATATGCTCGATTGTTGCCTTTGCATGCACTATATCAATATTATTATTTTTTACGCTAGCTACATACATACATACGTATATGGGTACTTGTATGTGTGTGTAGCCTGCAGTTAGGAACGAATGTACGGTGGGTAGGCTTCGGCGGCTTAATAGCTGCATTTAATAAATTAATATAACCATATTAGAAGATAAATGCCGCATGCAACCTCCGCAGAAGCCGTCAACGTTAATGCTTGTGGATTTACAGTGGGATTTTAAATGAATCATTGATTATAAAAAAAAATAAATAAATTTGTACCTTTTTAAATATTCGCAGTCAAAGAGCTTATTGTTGTTGCTGAAGTGGTTCAATTTTTCTACTGAAAGAATCCTAATTAGCAACAAGTACCGGTTTTCCATCACTGTTCTCGTGTGCTGATGTCTTGTTTTTTTTTTGTGAGATCCAAATATAGCAGCAAATCCTTTATCCCGTTGCCTGAGCTCTCATTAATTTGCTGTAAGGAAAGCATACCGAAAGAGCGAAGTCTTGCCCTAGCTAGCTCTGGACAAACAGCTTAATAGAACTTGTTTGTGTTCAAACTGAAATTTGAGATTTGAAAATACCGAGCCAAGAAGCATCGATAGATTTGGTAAATCCTAAAACACTCAGGCTAAAAATCCCATTGGATTTAAATCTCTGGAAAGTAAAAGGGTAGTTAGTCAATGAGGAAAGGAGAGAAATAACAAAAGGAAAAAGATAGGATGTGAAAGAGACATAGAGGTAGGTAGACCTGTGAGAACTTTCCAGATTCTTTGGTTAATCCGAAAATATCTTCCATTTTGAGAGAACAAATATTACACATTCTCGTGACACCGGAACCCAAAATTCACAGCCCTTCTATAGCAAATGCAGGGCATTCAAAGAAAAAATTTGCAAGACAGGCCAATCGGGTTCTCAATTATTTCAATGGTGATCCTATGCTGACCACATCGCACATGGGATGTGTTCTATAATAATACCGACCATCAAACGAACGTCATTTTTTCCAAGTTTTAGCAGAAAGTTCAACAGTTTTCTATTCGGGCTTTTCACCAAACATTTTGCAGTTCTGTAGCCTTCTAGACTGTATTATCGTTCTTTAAATTAATTGCATACGTAATCGCTGTTCCACTTCATGATACATGCCGAAGTGATTCCAATTATTGGAGCTGGTCCCTATAGGGTAACCGCTTGGCCAATTCATCGGTAATTTTCTTCCCTTGAATACCGCAATATCCGGGAACCCATCATATAAGTACAAGCTTATTCCGTCTTGCAAGAAAATTAAGCTTCTTCTTACATTCTTGTACAACCTTTGAGGTTTGCTTTGTGTTCTCCAGACTCTTCAGTGCAACTAAGGACTCCAACCTGTTTCCCACTCCATCTCCTCTTAATTATACAGTCCGCTACTTTCAGAGTGGCAAAAATTTCGGTTTGGAAAACAGTTGTCATTCCTCCCATAGCGTAATGATACTTTTTATTATCGTTCAAGTACCATCCAGCTCCAGAACCTATTTCATTCTTGGAACCATCGGTAAAGAAAATGTCCGTCAAACCATTTTGAATGCACTCTGGCTCACTCCATCACTCACGAACTGGAAAATTACCATCAAATTTTCTTCCAAATGAAACTATCGGTTAGACCTTAGGGTCGTCGTAAGATGTCAGTGGATATTGCATCATAAAGATTTCTCTGTGTCCCGAAGTTTTATCTTCGATCCAGAAACCTTATTTATGGAGTCTTCACTTTGCTGTTATTGCTTCCTGTTGTATCTTAAGACCCAAGGGGAGTAAATCAAGCATGGCTATGTAGGCATCGCCGGAGGTAGTACTCATGGCATCCGTAATGCATAAACCAACACTTCATTGCAGCCTATGTAGTTCCCGAAGTGTGGACTTAACCATAGTCCGTCGTCACCAGACTACAGAGGCATAAGTGATGATTGGTCACTTGTTTGTGCTACATAGAAGTTGTTTCAACAGTTTGTTTTTCAACAAAAATTAGGAAAGATTTACGGCTGACAAATTAAGAGTCCAATTATCTCTTAGGCCCGTAAAAGCAATCCTTACAATATGAACAAATATTGCAAAATTTTCCCAACAACTTTAGCCATGCGTGCGAAAGGGTTAACCATTACTTATCCATACCGTCATTTCAAGATTGTTGCAATGGCAACAGCTAACGCACGCAATCGACTAAAATGGGTATACTTCTGTGGCGAGATTTTAACCTAACAACAGCACGCCGATTATAGTGAATTTGTTGCAAGTAATGAAAAATATTCCGTTAACACAAAGCAAGTGCATTTTATATATGCACAAGTAGTTGAACTCTTTTCACACTAATCTCTGCTCTTCTAAGCAAAAGCGAATTCCCGCAAATCGATTATACACACACATACATAAAATCGCATTACGTAATATTTGCCACGGTGCGCTAGAACATTTCCATTTAAAATGCATAACGTACATGTTGTTGGCACTTCCTCTGCGAGAAACCCTTCGAGCAGAAGCCATAACTGCTGCAGCTGGCGCGTTTTCAGGTGCTATCAGGCAATGTGCAACAGAGAAACATCGCGAGTGCGGCTCAAAACTAGTGCATCATTAGCTTTGATTGAATTTTTATTAATATCGCCAGTATCGGAACATTTACTTATTGAATGAACAATAGCTATATGTATAAGTTCGAGTGTATATAAGTGATTGTTTGTGTATGTATATTAGGGCGGATCGATTTAAAAATCGCTCATTGCTCTGTGAAAATCGTATTCTAGGGATCAAAATAAGACACTTTGCCAAAGGAACCATGCCTTTAAAACGAATTCTGATGTCCCCCAATTTGGGTCGAACTTTTGGGTAGGGGCAAATTTTGCAAAATCCCACTTTGACCCATTTAGAGTGCTCCAATCGAGTCCAAATGTGTGATCGACCCCCACTAACTTTGGACGGCCGATCCACCCATGCCAGTGGCACACCCCCTGGAACTCCCCTGGGGGGTTCCCCATACAATCATTTCAAAATATCACCATTTTTGGCCTTTACATGAAAAAATCAGCTAAATGGCTATGTTTTTTCTTTATTTTTATTTACTTATAATAATATTTATTATTTATTTATAATAATAATATCTATTTTTTCTCTTAAGAAATTTATTTAGTCGGAACATATGTAAATGAAAAAATTAATTTAAGTGAGTTATAGGAAAGAAACTAAAAAGTTCGACCCAAATTGGGGGACATCAGAATTCGTTTTAGAGGTATGGTTCCTTCGGCAAAGTTTCTTATTTTGATCCCTAGAATATGATTTTTACAGAGCAATGGGCGATTTTTTTGCTTCCCCACAAATCGACCCGGCCTAATGTATATGTAGTTCGTATATGCGAAAAATCAAAAAAATTAAAGGAATGCCTTAACACATCCAGCTGCTGGCTATGAAGCTGAGTGCGTACAAATGTCCAAGCATGCAGACTAGGGATGCACATCCTGAGATCCCGGTACTTTTTAGGTGCCGGAAATTCTGTGACTATTTTGTATACGTCCCGCGATGCCGAAAAATTTCCATATCGAATTTAAACAATTAAAAATTTGTTTATTACAAAATTTTATTACATTAAAAACCTTTCATTTTCAAAGAAACTTTTGCCGCTTTCGACTCACTACTGCCTCCCTAGAGAATTCTTCCGCTCGCCAAGCTAAAAATTTGTATGTGAAAGCAGGAACTTTGTTTATACCACAAGCGCTATGCTTAGGCCAGTGCTTCCATGTAAAGATAGGAATTTTTTTTTTTCTTTTTATTACATTTAGCATACTTTAGATAGAATCCTTTGGAAACGAATGGCATTACATAATAATATAGTTTTTCAAGACGGAAATTATTTTAAGTAATTTTTTTTCATTTTATTTGCTGCTTTTATCTACTTTCTTTTTATTTAAGACATTTTCTACAAACGATCTGTCGCTTTGCGTTGAGGCCAAAAAAATTAGCCAACTGCTTCTGTCCTTTGCGTGGATCCGTCTTGTACCAAATGCTGTTAGGTCCTCCTGCATTTAACTCTTCTATTATCTACGTCCAAAATAAACAAGACTGACGTTATAAAAATGTTTTTGATAGCGCCATTTTTTAACGAGTTAGTGCGTTTGGAGTTACATCCCTAGCGGACTTCCGGTGAAACCTTGGTGACATTCGGTTCAGTGGAAGCGCGAAGTTACTGCATCTAAATGTCATCGGTACAAAAATGAATTTCGAAGAAAGAGCTGATATCATTTTAATTTTTTTTTAATCGGTAAAACGTTTACCGAAATATTTGAATTGATGAAAAAATTGTATGGCCCCAGACAAGCCACCACCCACAAAATCGTGTTAGGAGAAGTCAAAAATCAAGTCGACGCTCACAAGTTTCCACGATTCCAAAGGAATTGTCCACAAGAAGTTCCGTCAATGCAATTTTGTATCTTTGCGTTTTGAAGCGATTGTCAATCCATATTCACCTGATATGGCTCCTGTAATCTCTACCTGTTTGGAAAATTGCATTTGGCCATGACATCCTGAAGGACATTCCGGATTCCGGTCAATGACCTGAAACACTCTTTTAAAAAGCTTTTAAATCGCGGCGATAGGGGCTATTTTGAATAAATAAGCTCTAAGTTCCTCCTAAAGCTCCTATCGTTTCTATTTTAGCTCAGTCTAGTTTATTTTGGGCTTCACCTTGCATCATATATGTGTACATACATCAAAGCTAGAGCATTTTATGCATTGCCCATGTCTTCATAAAGTTCACACAGTTCATCATTCAATCGTCTACGCCATCATAAAGTATGAGTATCACCAAACTTTTGGAGTTTGTTAGAGTAGGGTGAGGTAAAGTGGCTTCCGTGATGGAGTAACTAACTAAATCACTATAACAGCTATTAAGGGGACACGGTGGTCTAGAAATTTCAAAAATCGATTTTTCGTTGCCTCGATATATCGAAAGTAATGTATCTTAAGAACGTACCTTGAAATTTGTATGCGGAAATTCCCAATATTACAGCTTCTACAGCCCATTAACTAGGTAGAAAGCGATCCGCGCGCTCCTGTACCTCAAACTTTAAACTTATTTACCTCTAAACTGCTTTTTCGGCCTGGTGTTGTGAAAAAAAAAAATTCAACCGAATCGTCTGAAATAGAATGGCTATCGCCCGTACTAGAATCATATTACTATTTTAATTATTTCGTATATTTTGATTAAAAAACTGAATAAAACCTAATTTTTAGAGTGCCAAATTCAAAACCGCGCCATTGTGTCCATTTTGTTTTTTTTTTGTTATTCTAATAAGCGACATAGCCACAGTCATGTTGATTAATCATTTTTTTGGTTTTTGTGTTTCAGATAAATAGCTGAGCCAAAACGGACAACACAGCCCAGGTTGAATTTTTCGGGAGGGTCAACTTCAGCGCCATTTTTAAATTATTAAAATTAAAAAATTGTTTTCCTTTTTTTTTGTAAAAGAAGTTAAATAAAAAGCATAAAAAATTTAAATCTCGTTTTTAATTTTTTTTTTATTATAAAAAATCCTGAAAATACCCTAAAATTTCGAGCTCTAGACAACCGGGACCCCTTAAATGCGAGACAAAATAATAAAATAAGAAATAGTTCAATTCCAATCGGCACAGGAGTACATACATTTGCACTCACAATCAGGCTCTAAGTTGTAATTTAGTTGAAATAACGAAAGCATCAAATATGAAAACTGATTAGGTATAGCAACCAACTGGGTTTCCCACGACAATTGGTTCTACGTAACCGGAACGCCCCGGATTTATATTCGGCCAAGGGCTGTCACTGCAGTAGCATTCCCAGTATATGTATGAGGAATGTTTATGGTGCTACAACCATAACCAACTGGTGTTGTAAATGCTTTGGCAGAGTGCCATTACGACTCTAGCATGAAGGTTCAAACAGATTTTATCCAGCCCAGAGTTAACGAAGGCTGTCTCAAAGATGGCTATAACTTATTTTGGGTTCCCCTAAATCGTGAATGGGAATATCAGTCCGTTGGTGCAAGGGTAAAATCTTGTACTTGGTTTTTGGTTCTCTTCTTGTCTTCCTTCATGGCTCTAATGCCTATACCCAGACTTATAACGTGATCTATTTTATTATGGTCTTACAATCAGTAGCTATTTGAAGGAAAGCGTAAACCACACCGCGTTTAATTTATAATTTAAACCTTCAAGTTTTGTCCTCTTCCCTAAAAGGTGACTAATAAGGTGGGCGTTACAATTCTGATCTTCCGGTATAAAGACTTTTGAGTGTATCCAGGAGTTGTTAACTCTCGTGGACGGCTCACATAACATTGCTGAAAATATTATATATAGAGTTTTCCAATAACAGGTGTCATCTGTCGCTATCGAGAGATGATTAACGTTTTTTATGGCCGGAATCGGATGTTATTGATGTGGACAACGTTTATTTTCAACAAGACCGCGCTACGTGCCACACAAGCAACGAAACCATTGATCTTTTACGGGAAAAGTTTCCAGACCGTCCTATTTCTCGAAGAGGTGATCGCAATTCGCCACCGAGATCTTGTGATTTAACACTTTGTGACTTTTTTCTTTGGAACCACGTGAAAGAGAAGATCTACGCCAACAGCCCAGGGTCGATTCAAGATTTCAAAGATGGAATTCGTGAGACTATCGGGAACATAGGGCAGCTACTTTGCAATTCGGTTATGGAAAATTTCATGAAAAGGATATTGTCTTGTAAGCGTGGTCGTGGTGGTCATTTATCTAATGTTATTTTCCACTAGTACCTTCCTCTTTATAATGAAATAAGTATCCGATCATTCATATTAAAAAATAGTAGTTTTATTAGAATACCAAAATAACACCTCTGTTTGGAAAACCCTTTACTACAATACAATATTGAGTACTTTGATAAATCAAATTTTATTTTATTTATTTATTTTTTTGATTATTTTATTTATTTAGTCAAATGGGCCATAAGTTATTTGTCCATTTTTGACGTTACTAAACCAAATTGCATATGCTAAACTTATAGCAGCAATTGAAGCTTAAACTACTACACAGATATTAATAAACGAAGTATTAGAAAAGCTGTGGTAGTGTAGAGGTTAAGCAAAATAATAGAAAAGATATAGGTAATGATATACATACATGGAAAGAAAAGAAGATTCAGGGTACCCGGTGGCAGAATTAGGCTTTAAATTAGAATTTCTCCCTAACCACCGAGCATATGCATGGGAAGCGGATAGCCTTAGCTTCACTATTCGTGCGGATTATTTAGTCACAATGCCAGTTGAACACTCTGAAAATGCAATCGAAACGTAGCTCAAGGCCAATGATTCTTGTGCCACTGCTCGACGTAGATTCTGTTCACCTTACAATATTCGACGTTTACGTGATGCCCAAATGAAGACTTCATTCGTTCATGGGCATGAAAGTTCCGGGCAACAAGTTCGGTGGCAAACAATCCATGGCGGAGACTCAGCGAGATATGGTGAACAAATTAAAATATTGAACTCATCGCTACTAGTTTGCACGATAATACGCATCTGTCCGGGTGGAGGTTGCTCTTGGACTTCCGAAGGATTTTGGACGTCACCGCTTCAAAATTAAAAATGTGCAAGCATTTACGACTACATTTTTTTTTTTTTTTTTGTATGTGAAGTTTCATTTCAGTAGCAGCCAAAAGCGCTGCCACCGGTGTGGACATGAAAACACGGATAGACAGGAGGTGGAATAATCTATCCACTTATAAAACCGCGAAAATCATGTGTACACAGAATGCAGATAAATACGCCAGATTCGTAGTAGCCCTGTCTAGAAAGGAAAGCAAAACTATCGTAGGAATTGCAAACAATGATAGCTGCAGATTTTGCAAAGAACTAGAAGAGAGGGAAACTCCTAAACACCTTCTATGTTCTCGCCTTGCATTAGCTATAATCCGAATGAAATGTTTAGGAGCTCTACAATATGAGAATATCTTTCGGGGTTAGAGCTTCAGAGCTTATTAAGATACGCAAAAGACGCAGGCTTATTACAAGAAGCCTAATACAAGGAAACGTAAGGGAAGCTCCATCTAGTACCACTAAGGACCAATAGGTCTATGTGATAGCTTTCAACCAGCCAAGTCAACCTAACCCAACCTAACGTTCATTTCAATCTGTCAAATCATTCTTTGTTTTCAAGCCATTAATACCGACGTGTCACAGTATTTTCTACTACGGAAAGAATCGAGTTTCGTGCCCTGATTTAGATTTTATTTTTGGAACGTTAGGACATTTAAGAACGAATGCTGAAAGTTTATTACGACTTTTTGCCATCAACTAGAACAAGATGGGTTCCTGACTTTAAACTTCGTCAAACAAGCCTTGAGGAGGATTCGCGTCAAGGACGTCCAAACACATCCAAAAACTGCAAGAACGCCAGAAAAAAAAATACAGAATATCGTATTGGAAAATCGTCGAGTGACTCAAAGAAATTTAGAAGAAGCCTTAAGCATCTCACTAGGCAAGTATTGGATTTCAGAAAGTTGTGAAACAATGGAAAAAAACTAATTCGAATGCGACTCTCTCAGCAACATTTGAAGCATTTTCTAAAGGATAAAGAGGATTTTGTGCTTCGATTCATTACTATGGATGCGATATACAGATCACAGAGTGGTGTGCACCTGGTTCTTCGGCTCCAAAAAGAGGGGAAGCGAAAGGATTTTTCTTTGTTTATTACTTGCAATCTGGTAAATCAAAAAATTTTGAATATTATTGTAACCTTTTGGACTAGCTGGACTAACAGGCGGCCGCCTTAGCCAAACGGGTTGGTGCGTGACTACCATTCGGAATTCACAGAGAAAACGAGATTCGGTGAAAGACCAAAATAAAGGCAAAGTTTTTTCTAATAGTGGTCGCCCCTCCGAAGGCAATGGCCAACCTTTGAGTGTATTGCTGCCATGAAAAAGATCCTCATAAATGCGCCGAGTCACAAGAGCATTTTGACAATGGCTAAAATCCATCAATTAAAGTTGGAATAGTTGGAGCGTCCGTCGTATTCACCAAATTTAGCCCCTAGCGACTTCCATCCGGTTCCAGGCCTAAAAACATTAATGCGTTAAAAGCGTTTTTCATCAAATGATGAGGACATAAGATCTGTGGAAGCGTATTTTGCTGCTCTCGCACATTCTCATTTCAGGGATCAAACAATAGTTTGACTTCAACGCATGTTTAAATGCTTTCAGTGATTGGCTTTTTCTTCATTAAAAAAGTTATGTTACAAGGTGAGTCCCGGATGAGTCCCGAGATTCATACATGACATACACATGTAAAAATCGCAAACGGTCATTGGCATGCTAGCAACAACAGCACCAGCGGCACAGCGCGCATAGAATTATCAGCATTGACTGCAAAGAATTCATCAATTCGTACCAAATAGATTTTGAAAATACCTTTTCCGATCGCCTCTTGCATCGCCTTTGGCTGAGGTTACGCAGCCGCAATGGCCACAATATTGTTGTTGCCTTGCCACTTTCTGCTTTCTTTTCATTCATTTCCTTCACGAATGCACACTTATCCACACACACACACGTGTCAGTATGCGCCATTCAATTGTGTTATGCCAATGCTGCTGGTGAAATGCAAATCAACCTCAAGAATTTCCTTCGCACCAATTTCCAATTCTCATTGAACAGCAACAACAACAACACTGAAGCAGTGAAGGTTCTGCGACGCTGGTACTGCTGCTGTCGAACTGTCAAGTCAAAAAGTTGATTTTACTGGCGCATTTCTGCGGCTTCTGCGATGTCTTTTGCTGATATTGTTGTTATTGCTGCCCCTATTGTCTTGCTTTCGTTGCTTTGTTTTTGACCATCACTGTGCCAAATAAACCGAAGGCGACCCATCTTTCATACTTTTCTACTACTGTTGCTTTTGCTTATCTACACCACTTAGTTTTGTTCCGTTGATGGATATTTTCCTCTTCACCTGCGGACTGGTTTAATTTTATTTTTACTTATTTTTTAATTTTTTATCTTTTCGTTTAAATTGCCGCGGATGCAGTAAATGAGACAACATTTTGTGGTTGTGTTCAATTCGACACAATTTTTGTTCAAGAGTACATTTTTTCGTGTCACAATCCATGAGTAGTTAAATTGGTGAGCTAAGCAGGCGCTTTTGGTGCCAAGTTGACTTAGATTAGTAAAATTGTTGGTTTTTTACATTTGAGCTGAAGTGATCTCCAACCAGTAGTGAATTTTTTTTTTGAATTGGTTTTTGGCCAAAAAATTAGTAAGGATTACTTGCTGATATCCATTCAGAAGCTGTTAGAATTTGTTGATCTGTTCAACTATTATATGCGGGTGGTAGTGCAAACAGACTTACATCAGTGCATTCTTCCAACATTTCATATTCATTGAAATTTGTATATTATATATATGTACAGTGGCGCTCAAAATAATAACAGCGGGGCACATATTTACAAAATCTATTTACGAGTAATCACAAGTACTCGAAATGATATCAAATACAAAACACATCGACAAAACTACACATCAATGCTAGAGGACAAACAACTCATTAAAAATAGTGAGAATGATTGTAAATTACAATGCACGAAAGGCAAAGCGTACATTAACCTTCTGAACATAGCCAAACCTATTAACATAAACTTCACGAAAAGGTCTTAAAGTGAATGCTGCGTATTCCAATCTATAGCGAATATGACACGAGCACATAAGCTTGAAAATCTAAGCATCAAAAACCGATGCACAATTAAATCCAAAAAAAGACATAATTGCAAATTATTTAGAAATAATTAAATTGATGTGAGCAGCGAAGCTAAGCTCGGAGTCAAAACCAACACCCAAATCTCTAATTTCTCTATATGACCTCAGCGGAGCATTACAGTTTAACCTAACAACCAATTTGTTAATTGATTTTCCCTTTCCGTGCTCATCTTGCATTCTTCTATTCATATTCTAAGCTGCTACTCATTCGGAAATCACTTAGCCAGTGTGTTCTATATGCCACTCTGCCCTTTGGAAATCTATAAATTTGTATCGGCGCTTGTACTTCCGTTTTCATAATTTGTTTGTAACAGAAACCGTGAAACATCTATGCCAATTATTATCTAATGTTTCTAAATTCTTGTTCGCAAATTCGCTAGTCTCAATTGTTTGAAATTTTTTACTTTTCGCACTATCTTCTCGTGGTAATTTTTTGTTAATTGCGCGCTTCATAGTAACTGTACGCTAATTGATCTGTGAGGCTCAGTACATTAACAGCCAAGAGCTGGAGGCAAAGATCTTGTTGGTTGGGCTAATACTGTGACGCTTTGGTCATTGTGTCAATGGGTAATTTGGTAATTAGCACTATTTCAAAACGTTTTCATGTTACGATGCTGATGTGAGAATTCTCTTCGTAGTGGTTGTATGTCCGCTAAAAGTTTAGCTTTTATTTCTTTTCCAAATAAACACCAATTGCTGACATACTCGTATTTGCATAAGATGGGAAGTTTGTGTTCTAAGTTTTTAGTATTAATATAATATTTTGCATACTTACATATTCATAAGCTACTGCAGCTTACTTCAAAATTATATAGGGTTTTCCAAACAGAGGTGTTATTTTGATATTCAAAGAAAAATGCTACTTTTTAATATAAATGATCGGATGTTTATTTTCATTCAGAGGAAGGTATGCCGTTAATAGCGAAAAATAACATCAGGCAAATGACCAGCACGAAAACGCTTACAGCACAGTATCCTTTGCATAAAATTTTTCATAACCGAATTGCAAAGTGGCTGCCCTATACCCTCGACAGCCTCTCGAATTTCATCTTTGAGGTCTTGAATCGACCCTGGGCCGTTGGCGCAGACCTACTCTTTCACGTGGCCCCAAAGAAAAAAGTCACAAAGTGTTAAATCACAAGATCTCAGATAAGACGGTCCGGAAACTTTTCCCGTAAAAGATCAATGGTTTCGTTTCTTGGCGGGCACGTAGCGCCGCTTGTTGAAAATAAACATTGTCCAGATCAATACCATCCAATTCCGGCCATAAAAATTCGTTAATCATCTCTCGATAGCGCAATAAGACATAAGAAATACGACATAAGACATAAGACAGAAGACATAAGACATAAGACACAAGACATAAGACATAAGACATAAGACATAAGACATAAGACATAAGACATAAGACATAAGACATAAGACATAAGACATAAGACATAAGACATAAGACATAAGACATAAGACATAAGACATAAGACATAAGACATAAGACATAAGACATAAGACATAAGACATAAGACATAAGACATAAGACATAAGACATAAGACATAAGACATAAGACATAAGACATAAGACATAAGACATAAGACATAAGACATAAGACATAAGACATAAGACATAAGACATAAGACATAAGACATAAGACATAAGACATAAGACATAAGACATAAGACATAAGACATAAGACATAAGACATAAGACATAAGACATAAGACATAAGACATAAGACATAAGACATAAGACATAAGACATAAGACATAAGACATAAGACATAAGACATAAGACATAAGACATAAGACATAAGACATAAGACATAAGACATAAGACATAAGACATAAGACATAAGACATAAGACATAAGACATAAGACATAAGACATAAGACATAAGACATAAGACATAAGACATAAGACATAAGACATAAGACATAAGACATAAGACATGAAACAAAATATAAAAACTTAAAACATATAGCGTAGCCAGACGAGATAGGCAAATACAATAATTTTTTCACAACACCACTTTCTAGAAAATTTTTAAACTAATAGAGCCAAAATCTTGACAGTTTCAAGACACGTTTGTGTTTTTTTGTTTTCAAGCTGATTGACTCTTGAATAATGATCCAAGCTTTTATATCTTCAAATTTCTATTCGACGTATTCAGGGTGAACGATATGAAGTGTTACCAACTTCACACTGCTTGTATCTGTAAAATAGCTCATGACATCAACGTCAAAATTGTTCTAATGACAGTTCAATATATAATTTATTAGCCATCAAAAGCATTTGCGTCTCAGTTTTTTTTTCTTTGATGGAATTAAAACGTAATAGTGTGTTTGCGTTATATTTGGCTGGAAAATCATAACCAGCCATTGTTCGTGAGCTCAGTCACCTCAAAGTGAATAAAATGTTTGTGTATGGCACTTTCAAACGTTACAGTGATACTGGTAGCATTGCAAAACGCTATGGAGGTGAACCAAAAAAACACCGCAACAACGCCAGAAATGGTTCGGAAAGTAAAGGCTCCACTTGAACGAAATCCACGTCGAAGTAGAAGAAAAATGGCCAAAGAACTGAAAATATCGCAAGACAGCATTCGACGCATACTGAAAAATGAGCTCAAGGCCAAGGCTTACAAGTTTCAAAAAGCACACGATCTTTCACCTCAGCAAAAAAAAGTTCGGTGCGAAAGAGCAAAGGAGTTGTTGCGCTTGCACGAACGTGGCGAATTTCCTAACATTGTGTTTCCTGATGAAAAAAATCTCCCAATTGAGCAGTTCATAAAGCCTCAAAACGATCGTGTTTACTTCACCGAACGCTCATACGAGAATTTGAGCCTACGTATGGCCACTCGAAGCAATTTCCCATCGCAAGTAATGGTGTGGGCCGCAGTGACCGCTGATGGACGCTTTCCAATCGTTTTTATCGAGCCTGGTGTCAAAGTGAATGCGACTTATTATTGGGAAAAAGTTTTAGAAGCTGCTTTAGAGCCATGGACACGTAAACATTTCGGCATTTCGGTCGTAGACTATGGACGTTCCAACAGGACTCGGACCGTCTCATAAAGCTCCTGTGAACCTAGAATGGTTAAAAAATCATGTTCCACACTTCATTTCGTCCACACAATGGCTTTCGAATTCGTCAGACGCAAATCCAATGGACTATTCCATCTGGTCCATTTTGGAGAGCAAGGTGAGGACTAAAATATATGCCAGTATGGATGCGCTGAAAAAAGCAATTGTACGAGAATGGGCCAAAATACATCAAGATCAGGGCTAAAGTGAATATATGTTAAAATTGTAATCATTTTTGAACAATTTTGTCTTTGAAATCAATAAAAACTAATTTTACACAAAAAGTTACTGTGTTTTGAATAAGTAAGACTTCATATCGTTCACCCTGTATTTCGAATCCATCGAATTAAAAATTAATTATTATTAAAAAGTTTGAACATCTCTATTAGTTTTTCGTTTTTACCAAAAACCTTTTGTAGAAAGATTTCAATTGCACTACCAGGCAAGGAATTTTTTGATAATTTTTGAGAATTATTTTGGTAAAAATAAAATGTCAAATCCAAGGTTGGGAAAAAAAATTTAAGAAATGTTTCACATTTTATGGATTAAGACCCGCTTTTTGAATAAAAATAGTGAAACCTGAAAGAATCTACATTATGACAAATTTCATTTTAAAACAACTTCTAGGCGCGCCTTTTGAATGACAATTTACTTCAAGCATTTTTTATTTGCTATGGAAACCAATTTCATAATTGTATGTCATCCCTACGCCGTCATTGTCGGCCGCCGTAGCCGAATGGGTTGGTGCGTGATTACCATTCGGAATTCACAGAGACGTCGTTGGTTCGAATCTCGGTGAAATCAAAATTAATAAAAACATTTTTCTAATAGCGGTCGCCCCTCGGCAGGCAATGGCAAGACTCCGAGTGTATTTCTGACATGAAAATGTTCCTCATAAAAATATCTGCCGTTCGGAGTCGGCTTGAAACTGTAGGTCCCTCCATTTGTGGAACAACATCAATACGCACACCACAAATAGAAGGAGGAGCTCGGCCAAACACCTAACAGAAGTGTACGCGCCAATTATTTATTTTTTTTTTTTTTTGTCATCCCTACTTCATTCCTGATATGGTGAAAATATTTTTATAGAATAAATAAATGTCGAGAGAAAAGTACTTCAAAAATAAAAGCCTCAAAAGTTTGATGAGCATTAATTTCCATAAAAATATGCCATAAATTTTGCAAAGCCGTTTGATATACTTAAACTACACTCCGATCACAACAAAATGACTAAGTAGGAACGAACTCTAAAACTGAAAAATCCACTGATTTTATTTCCCATTTGAAGCTGTATTTTTTTTTTAATGGGACGAACCGAATATCGTAGTTGATATAAATTGTTACCTTCCAAGCTTTATTAGCAGTAGAAATGCACGTAAAAAACTGGTGAAGGTGTTCAATGAATCTACGCCTTCATTTGCAACTGTGCGTCGATAGTTTTTATACTTCGAATGTGGTCGTGCAAGCGCTTAAGACGAGCCACGTGGGGGGCGTCCAAAAAGGATAATAACACCAGAAATCATAGGCAAGTATGGGATATTGCTTATGAAGATCAAAGTTGTACTAAGAGTATAATTGTTGATAGCACAGATATCTCATATGAACGAGTAATCCATATTTCATGTGAAGAATTATATGAGGAAAACTGTTTAGAAAGTTGGTGTCGCATTCATTAACAATTCATTAAAAATGATAGTACAATATTTTGCAAAATCATCTTAAAATTAATAGAGGATTTTTGATACTAACATTTAAAAATGTACACTCTTTTATTTCTGCATTCAATACTTTTCAACCAACCTGAAGCACAAATTTTTACCGAGCGGCTAAAAATTTCCAATTTCCTTAATTGCCGCCTATTATTTGGCCGCATATTAACTAAAACTCCAATGTTTTGTAGAAGCAATCACTCAAAATTTTCTCTCACTCCACAAGCGAAATGATGAGTTAGACTTGACTGAAATGCCTGCAAATGTTATAATTTAAATAAGCACTTTGGACAAACCCCTTCTAGGCTTATATTAGACAAACAAAAATTAATTACAACAGCGCTGAGAAATGCCATTAATTTTGAGACTCAGTGGGAGTTCGCTGTTTACTAAAGTACAATACGTATTACCTGCAAAATGATTATATTGATTGCTTAGTTGGTGTTGAAAGGAACCTCTAGAAAGCAAAACCAAACACATGCCGTGCGTCAAAAATTAGATCAACGAAAGTGCGAATTATTTTCTTACTTCTTCCAAGAAAAAAAGCACAGTAATAATAATAATAATTAAATTTTTGCTTTCGTACTTTTATATATTACAAATCAGTGGCTTTCAGCTAAATGCAAATTCACTTTCGAATACTGACACTTTTTCGTTGCCAATAAGATTTCCGGCAACATCGTTAGCAGCATTCAAACACCTATGGCCTATTCAATTTCTTTCGAACACTCATTCTATTGTAGCATTTGTTGTTGTATGCTAATTTATCTATGTGGCTTGGAATAGTGAATAACTAACTGTTTTTCTTGTTTTTACGAGTGATGCGTATTATTGTGGCAGATATGACTGTTGTGACTTTTGCCATTGTTATTGCTGCCATTTCGGATGCTCTGACATTCCATTAGTTCAACAATCAATCGATCAGTCAAAAGCGCCTCACTATTTACTTGAGCACTTCAAGTTTTCGATTGATAGACGAAATCTGATTTCTCCCATTCTCGGGTGCACAAACACATGCACACATTCATTATGTATGTCAGCTTTTGAACTGCGCGAATTGTCCACCAGACTTTCGTCAAATAGTGGGAAATGAAAGGTAGCACCGCCATCGGTGGAATTAACATGATTTTGCTCCACAAATGGACTGAAATTCACCGGATTGGCTTAAAAGAATGGCATCAATGATATTTAGCTGTTCTTGTGTTATTATACAAATAAAGTCATCAGTTATTTTAATATACCCGCCTCTGCGATTTCCTATTTTTTTTGCTAGAAGGGAAATATTTGTCTATTTGTATATCCTTTGAAGTAAAAATTTGAAATCATAAATAAATAATGATTACTCAAGTTAGCGCTGATCTGAAATTTAGCAATAAGTACGTAAATTTGAGCCCGCTTTAATTAGTTTCTGTGGAGATCTGGCAACGCAGTTGGCTCTGAGAGAAACGCGGTTGGTTCTGACAGCAACGCGAGCAAGGCAGTGTAAGTGGGATTGTAAGAGGAAGAACGAATGTAATTGAACGGGATAAGAAATAAATGTTTATTAAAATAAAGAGTGTTCTTTTATTATTCGGCTATTGATAATCTGGTGGTGAGTGTGAGTCGTTACAGTTTCCATCCAGAATCATTTGATATACATTTTTTTTTCATATCTTTACATTAACTCCATACCAAAGCGATTTTTGTCGTTTTTTTTTAAGTAGCTCAGACGATTTT
This sequence comes from Anastrepha obliqua, assembly GCF_027943255.1. Classification (NCBI taxonomy): domain Eukaryota; kingdom Metazoa; phylum Arthropoda; class Insecta; order Diptera; family Tephritidae; genus Anastrepha; species Anastrepha obliqua. The sequence goes on along the minus strand of NC_072892.1, from coordinate 137,133,918 downwards.
TGACATCCTAGCTGATGTTAAATGGAATCCTCAAATTCTTCAAACACCTCATAACTACGCGATTGTAACCGCAGAATCTTGGTGTGCTGGTATATTGAATTCAACAAAATGGAAGATATGGATGTGGACGATATGTGGTTTCAACAAGACGGTGCCACTTGTCACACAGCTAACGAAACAATGGCTCCTTTACCGAATAATCTCACATCGCGGCGATGTCAATTGGCCGCCAAGAGCATGTGATTTGACACCGTTGGACTTCTTTCTTTGGGGTTATTTGAAAGAAAAGGTGTACGACGATAAGCCACCAACAATTCAAGAGCTAAAAGATGGGATAATTCGGCACATTAATGGCATAGAACCTCAATTATGCCTCAGCGTCATCGAAAATTTGAACCATCGAAGGCCGAGGCCGCGGCGGCCATTTGGCCGATATTTTGTTCAATACGTAATTAAGCTATACCAATATTATCATAATAAAGAGAAATGATAGTAATTTAAAAAAAAATTGTATTTTATTTAAAATTAAAACCGGCCCTTAAATCTTAACCACCCTTTATAATTTAAATAATATAAATAAAATAACTTATGACTTTCGGATTTTTACACAACCGGCTGTGACGTTTCGCGGTACCGGCATACCTGTAAAAAATCATATCAAGCTACTTTGAAAACAGGGACTTGCTTTATGATACTGATAACGGAATAGGTACCTATAAAGTAACTGGCGATGTTCCACAAGGCTCGGTGTTTGGCCCAACACTTTGGAATGCTATGTATGACAGTATCCTCACGCGTGTCCTTCCTGAAAAACTGAAGTCGTATTACTGACAACACGACGGGTACGTGCAGAATTAGTGATTATGATAGCTGACCATGACATAAGATCGCAGCCATATATCAACTATCTGGGAGTACTCAATGACTTGAAAATTACTTTTGAGCATCATTTACGCTCAGTGAGTGAAAAAGCCGTAAGAATAAATAACGCATTGACTAGACTTATGCGTAATATTGGCAGCCCTCGCGCAAATACACGGAGCCACACACAGAATTGGCGTCTTGCGAGTAGCCAGTACCTATCGCACTGTCTCAGATGACGCAATCCATGTGATAACAGGAATAGTGCCTATCGACCTTCTCGCGGTTGAGATGTATAGGTCACTTAACACCATTGGGAAGAAGAAAGGCTGCGAACAATTGAAGAATGGCAGATATGGTGGGAAATGGCAAACACGAAGAAATTGATTTTTGTATCACACAGTTTCTTACTAGACATGGTTCCTTCAAAGCATATCTATACAGGTTCCATTTGGAGAACGACCCGTACTGCCCGCAGTGCCCCGAAGAACAATTAACTGCGAGGCATATCTTCTTCCAATGCACGCAGTTCATTAATGAGCAAAATGTACTTGAGAGAGCGTTTAGTGAAAATATAAGTGAGACAAATCGTATCCCACATATGTGCGAAAACGAAAAAAAAAAACAACCGAGTCATATTGGAAATAAACTTACAAGTCCGAAGTTTGGCAAAATCTGCAGATATAATTCATCCGTAAATAGTTGCTGCACTTATTGCAGTGGTTGTGGAACTCCTGGACGTTTAAATGAAATAAATTTCCCAATAAACGGAAGGGGAATAAAGTAAATAATTGCTAGAAAGAGTTGTTTATAATCGAGGTCGTTCACCAGCCAAATCTCCGAGTGTATTTCTGCCATGAAAAAGCTTCTCTTAAAAAACCATCTGCTCGCACACCACAAACAGGAAGGGAAGTTGTATGATCAAAATGCACCGGGTTGACTGTTTTCTTCGATTTTCAAGGCGTAGAGTACCATAAGTACCTTCCAGCGGGCCAGACAGTCAATAGAGAATATTATTTATCCGTTTTGAAGCGTTTGAGAGATGCTGTACGTCGCAAACCGGCGGAAATGTGGGCAAACAATTCATGGATTTTGCATGATGATAACGCGCCAACGCATCGAACCCAAATTTTGCTGGATTATTTGACCAAACACCAAGTAAATACCATCGTGCAAGCACCGTATTCACCTGATATTGTCCCATGCGAATTCTTTTTGTTTCCCAAGTTGAAGTTACCACTTCATGGAAGGAGATTTCAATCGATAGAGGAGATCAAAGAGAATGCGACGAAGGAGCCGAAGGTGTGTGAAAATTTGAAGTGAACCCAACAAATACTTTTCGAGTTATTTAACAATTAACAAAGAGCGCTCGGATGCTCCAGGGCGTTCAGGCGCAAGATTATCTATTAATAAAACTCATTTCTCTTGTCCGATTGATTTCAGACGAATCTCCAAGCACTTGTGATGATCAACGCAAGGGACTTCTGGAGAAACGGGCTCCACACAAACACCGATAAGTTTTAAATTTATTAATTTTTTTTGAAATTTTGCTAAAGTCAAGTCAAAAATAAAGCAATTGACTAGCAAAAAAATTTATTCAAAATCAAATTTTTCGGGCGTCTGACTACCCCTAATCCCTTACGCGTGCGCCAAAATGCACTTTTCATAAATCGCTGTAGCATACTCCCCTCTTTTAAATTTCCTTTAAAAATATCTAGAAATTAATTCTCTATGCTTTATTTTATTTCATTTTCATTAATAGAAAGAATGAAAGAGTAACTTAACTTATATCTCATAGGGCTGCTCAAAACCGCCAAATTATAGAAAAAATTAAAAACGAGAATTTATGTGTACTTTTTTCCAAAGCAATTTTTATGCACAAAAGCATGTTAAAAAAATTATAAAAATGTTTGTTAATATCTATGGTTCCAGGGACGGACACTGGGTCAGAAATCACATATTCAATAACATTTTCTGTCTTACTTAGTAAGTTTTAGTTTTCTTATCTTACTTACATAAGCTGCCATAGTTACATTTAAATTTTTTTTATTAAGCTGTTTTCCACCACAAACATTCACTTCACGATTTAAATATTTTCTCAAAAATCTCCATTTTCAAACTTTCAATTTCCAATTTTCCATTTTTGCCCATTATCGTCTGAGCAGCACCTTAACGTACGTTCAACGCTTCACTTATGCGCCTCGTTTATGTTAAATGATTCGATATGTGCACTTCAATGCATTTCTAATTATTTATTTAAGTTTTTCCACAAAATTACCAGCCACTAGTCGAGGCGACAACAACTTGCAAGCAAAATTTATAATTAAAAAAAATAATTGCCGGAATTATACAAATGAAATAAACCATGGAAAAATGATAATCAAATAATTAATGTGAGAAAAATTTTCTTGATACAAAATAGGAATATATGCATGCATCTATGGATATATATATTGAAGATATGTATGAGTTTATGCGCTTAGTAGGGGTACCTGGGCAATTTCGACTGCGATGCAGCAGCAGGTTGGGCAAAACATTTACTTTCAAGGCAATTTCATGGCCCTTGATTAATGGAAAGCGAAAATAGTTTTGGCCGCTTGCAGCTCTTTCATGTACACATATTTCATAATTCATGCATATTTTATGCTAATTTCATGCATATTCTGCAATTATCATATTTTGTGCTTAAGTGATTTAAATTTTTTTTCTTTTGTAGGTGAATTGGGTTTCTTTTTGGTTTTTTGTTTTCTTTTCTTGTGCTCTGTTATCTTCTTGCGTCCACGAGTTGTATACGTACAGGTGACTAGAAGGTATAACAGTACTTCATTGAAGCTTTCCTTGGTAGCCGCAGGAGCGTAGTAGTCGATATCGGGACAGTCCAGGAGATGCAATAGATGAACAGAGGAAGATGTATGGCAGTTCTTTTATTTTTATAGAAAAATCTCACCAAAATAATGCAGAAGAAAAATGCAGTTAACTTTTAACCACTTCGAAGCATCTATTACAAGAAAATTTATGGCAAGAACTTAAGGGTTTAGAAGCAATTCACTCGTACATTCGGCACTACGTTTTACGAGAAGCAATTCACTCGAAAACTTGGCACCACTTTCTTATGAAAAGCTTTTTCGTGACAGAAATTCACTCGGAAATTTGGCACCACTTTTTTGTAAAAAGCTTTTTCGTGATTTCCAATAATTTTTTTTTGGCTAGTCAGTTGCTTAATGTTACAAAACTAAAAAAAAAATTAATAAATCATTTTTCTACTTGACTTTAGCAAAATTTCAAAAAAAAATTAATAATTGTAAAAGTTATCGCTGTTTGTGTAGAGCCCGTTTTTCCAGAAGTCCCTTGCGGTGATCGTCACGAGTCCTTGGAGATGCATCTAAAATCCATCGGACAAGAGAAATTTGTTTTATTAATGAGTCAAACCACGTCAAGTGGGCCCCGAATTTTGCATCAAATTCCCGATTTTAAAATCAAATGCATTTTTGGATAGAGAATTTGTCACATAATAATTGCTGTGAATAGTTTTTTTTTATATCGCTTTTTGTTTATGTTATTAACAATTGAATTTTTTTGCATGATATTCTTGTAAAATCAATATCTCAGAAACTACAATTGATAATTTGATGAAATTTATTTCGGTTACCGAAAAATATTTACTCTATCGATTTAATGTTCAAAGACTGTGTATTTGTTGAAACAATAATTTTTAACACTAATTTTTATAAACAATCGCAATTATTTTTGCGTTCTTCACGCTCTAAATGGACAATATTACAGTCAGATTAAGCGCACAGTGCTCACCTTTAATAATCTGTAAAAAAAACTTTGTTCATCCAATCCGTTCTGAAGATATCGAATTTTTTGTCAAACTATGTAAGGTTTTGATGCGCAGTATAGTCTGGTGCAACGCGACGCGCTTCGCAGTTGGCCTTGCATTGTCCCATGGGATCATACGCTAAAACGTATAGCACTTAAGAAAGGATTAAAGATTCACAAATGAGGTGTTTCATTACTAGAATTTTTATTACATACATCCATATCTACATGAAAACATACAAAATTTAATTAGTAATAATAGTCTCGAAACAAGATGTGTCCTCGGAGAAGATTTTACTGCGAATCTTTTTGTTACTTGCAGGTTCGAAGTGATGAAATTGCCGCGTTTTTTTTATAGCTATTGCCTCATTGAAGCGTTTGGAATTTTTTTTTTCATGTGCATTATATTCTTTTTCCGAACAAAAAACAAAATCTATCGATTTGAACACACCTTTGGCCCACTCGAAAAGAGCTTTAGCATCGCGAATACCTATGATTTCCAGCAACACGCTGCGTACTTGCTTTTCGGGCTGGCCTTTTAAAAATACTAAATCCTTTTCGAAATACTAAAGGTTTCACGCATTTGTTTCGATGTTACCTCATCTGGTACCGTTGTTAAAATTTGAATTTTATCATTTGCATTTTTTTTCTCACGTAAAGCAGACTTTATATTCTCCACAAATGCTGAATTCAATTTTTTTTCTTTGTTGAATATTTACTCTCGCTGTATTTTTTTTTCGTTGATGATTTCTCCTATTATCTCTTTGACATTCATATCACTTAATTTTGAAAAACGTCGTTGGGGGTTCACCAAGTTCTTGTAAAATATTGTTCACCTTTTCTAATTTCAGGTCATTCTGAATTTCCTGGTTTTCAAAATAAGCTTCACTATCCGAACATTCTTTTGCATCAGAAGAAACTTCAGACTCATCGTTTTCTGCTCCTTGGTCAGCACTAGAAAAAATTAATCTAAATTTTCTGTCACAAATTTTGAGAACTTATTGACATTATTTGCCTAAATAATAACTGTTCAATGCACAATTTATGTATATAAATATCAAGATTATAAACACTGTGGACTTGGACGTATATACGCTGCACTTTCAGTAACACTTCCATCTCTATATATCTTCATACGACATGATTTGCAAACGTATTTACCGATGTATTGTTTGAATTTTACATCCCAGTGAGCGGTTATTTGGAATAAATTATGACGTACGCAATTATGACCTTTTTTCCCCAACGGATTGCAACACTCATTAGGTCGAACCATTTTCATAACAATACATAATAATTTTTTTCTAACCTCAAAGCATAGACAACATACTAGAAATCACAGCACACTGACACTAGAAGTTGCGGCGACTGTACGACTCTGCAAAGCCATGTTCATGCAAGTTCGTTTTCGTGCGTAGTGCCTCGACTGACAAAAAATTCGATATCTTCAGAACGGATTGGATGAACAAAGTTTTTTTTTACAGATTATTAAAGGTGAGCACTGTGCGCTTAATCTGACTGTAATATTGTCCATTTAGAGAGTGAAGAATGCAAAAATAATTGCGATTGTTTATAAAAATTATTGTTAAAAATTATTGTTTCAACAAATACACAGTCTTTGAACGTTAAATCGATAGAGTAAATATTTTTCGGTAACCGAAATAAATTTCATCAAATTATCAATTGTAGTTTCTGAGATATTGATTTTACAAGAATATCATGCAAAAAAATTCAATTGTTAATAACATAAACAAAAAGCGATATAAAAAAAAACTATTCACAGCAATTATTATGTGACAAATTCTCTATCCAAAAATGCATTTGATTTTAAAATCGGGAATTTGATGCAAAATTCGGGGCCCACTTGACGTGGTTTGACTCTAATATATAATCTTGTGCCTGATCGAAGTTTTTTCTTTCAAAATTAAAATAAGGTGGCCTCAGTAAATATTTTCCAGATTGTCGAAAAAATAACCGACACTTAATTTTAAAAAATAATTCGAAATATTTGCAAACAAAAATCCTTCGATCAGGCACGAGTTTTTTATGTTTTTCAAAAGCAGTATAAATTTTATTGAAATCTACTACGCAGTTTTTCAGTTACAGTGATCACCAGCTCAAAAAATATAGTTTTGAGAAAAATGCATTTAAAGTTTTGCTGCTGCTAGCTACTTGTTCTCGAACTCTCCGGAGCGCCCGAGCGCCCTTTGTTAACTATTGAATAGCCCGAAAAGTATTTGTTGGATTCACTTCAAATTTTCACACAATATTTTTAAGATACTATACTTTAAGAAAATGTAAAAGCGGCACTTTAAATTTTAAATAATAATTTTTTTTTTCTATTTTACTGGCGAATTCCTGGTACTTTGATGAAGAAATATACAACAAATTGCATTTTATTATGGCATTTAGAGTGTACCGGCGAAAACAATTTATCCCCCAGCCACACTCGTGCCATAAAATTTAATTTTCCTTACTTAGTGATAATTAAGTTACTTAGTCTCAATTCAACACCCAGCGATATTCCTAAAAAGCCCAAAGTCATAAATTTCTTAGAATTACTAAATATCCAAATAAAAATCATCGGTGGTTGGGCAGTGGGTTAGAGCTTCTGTAAATGATAAAAAAAGCAAATACACAAATAGCTGTAAATACATACGTTTGTACATCACTACAGGTGAATGCATGCGCTGATATGCGCTTGATACGAAAATTGAAAAGAAAATGTAGAACAATTAGAAAGCATGAAAGTAAAAAGTGCATCTACCGAAGTGCATAAGCAACTATTTACATACAAGCACTTTTAAATTTTTTATTTATTTTTATTCTTTTCTTTACCTTTTATTTTCAACATTTTTTGTTCTGCACATTTCGCTAAAATTTTGTGTAAACTTCCTCTTTTAAATTTTCTGAGGGGAATCGATTGCGAGATTAAATGCTTAAAAAGTTACTCGAATCCACTTCCATGCATTTCTATGCCCCCCCATGCACTTTTACTTATACTTGTGTACACACACACACGCTCACATTCTTATACCTCTTGTTTTCATTTCTCATTTCAAGCTGTCGTGGCTTAATGCACTACAGTAGGCATGAAAAAAATGCTTTTTGTAAATATGCGTACATCTAACGGTATTTAGTTGTTGTCGCTCTGTTGATCCACTGATGCGCTGTTGCCCTCGGCACACGTACACTTAACGGATTCTTTCCAATATTTATTCACATGAGCAAATGCATGTAGATACATAAATGGGTGAGCGACACCTGACCCTTACAAGCCACACATAACACATACATACATAGATATTGGAATATGAAAATTATTGTTATGACAATTTTATCGGTTGATGCCAGGAACCGTTAGCTATCATCATTTCATATGCGGCACATTATTTTAAGAAAGCGGACAGATGTAGACAAAAATTTAGTGACCCATTTTTAATTTGGTCCAATTGTCCAGTTGTTTTCACGGATTGTACAAAGTGACGCAAAATTTGTCAAACAAACTTTTTTGAACAACTTTTTTACTAAATAAAAAAAAAAATGCTTTTGAGTGATGGAAATCTTTATTTTGATCATTGCGCGCTCCATTGCTTGTCTGTTTTTATGCTGCTGTTGTGTAGTTCACAAGTGTCAAATACGACTGACGTACGACACAATTTGTAAAATTTACAAATCTTCCGAGAGGTTGATTAATTTTGTGCCACCCGAAAAAAATGATATTTTTTATTTTAGAGTTTTATTATTTTTTATATTTTGTCAAATAGAAGTTGCCAAATTTTATGAAAAACTAGGTATGTATTTCAAGAGTGTTTACTATACTCGTATTTCGGAAATTGTTACGATCAGAATGTTGAATTGTTTTTTATTTCGGGATTAGAGAATGATTTTAAGAAATTCATAACTCCAGTTTTCTTTACGCTGGGAATTTTATTATATTTACAGCGGCTCAAAAAAAGAACTCTGACATACACTATGATCAGAAAGTACCGGAAATGTTTAAATATAACCAAACAGAGTTAAATTTCAGGCAAATTTATTTTATCTCCTTCAAAATATGACCTGTCTGAAGCAACACAATGTGCCAATGCTTAACCCAATCCTCCATGCATGTCTGGTAGGCCGTCGAAGGGATGGCCTTCAGCTCCATCGTTGCATTAGCTTTGATCTCCTCCATCGACTGAAATCTCCTTCCACGAAGTGGTAACTTCAACTTGGGAAACAAAAATAAGTCGTACGGGGCCATATCAGGTGAATACGGTGCTTCCACGATGGCATTTACGGGGAGTTTGTTCAAATAATCCAGCACAATTTGGGCTCGATGCAATGCCGCGTTATCATCATGTAAAATCCAAGAATTATTTGCCTACATTTCCGGCCGGCCAGGCAGACACTATGTAATGATCCGATGGCGCTAAAAAGTGATAGATGGGTGTCTTGCAGTCCTCCAACATAAGAAGAAAATTTCGATCGGTTCCCACGTGCGCGGTTCGTTTAAATTAAACATTCCCAGTTGATCATAGGGTACATAGCATGCAGCTTCAAATTTAAAATTTTTCTAAGAAATGCAAGTTAAATATGTTTATTATTATATTTTTCTATTGGGTATTCAAATAGGATTCTAAAACTAGTAAGAATAATTTACAAATCCATTACCTCCTTGTAATAAAAAATTTATCATGCGGCTTTCGCAAAATTGAAGTCAAAAAAGAAGTCGGACATCTGGCATTATTGTGATTGTTTGGCACTTTAAAACGGGGAATTCCACAATTAATTCCCTCTCGGTAGAACAGTGTAGAGAAAGAAGCAAACGTAATAAATTAAAATAATATTTCAGTCGGGTTTTGTTGAATAAGAGTCCCTTACAACTTAAAGGCTTCATCACTCGTTTAAGATTTAACATTTACAAAATACATAAAAGTATGCAAGAAATAACCGCCCATAAAAATATTTTTCAATAATTTCAACTTATAACTTTATCTTACTTCAATAACTTGAATCACACTAAGGCCCATAATAAGTCCTCTCACACATAAAATATGTCTTTTTCGGTTTTCCAGTTGACCATAATGATAAATGTAATATGAGTAATAAAGAAAACTCACTGCACTAATTTCAAGTCTAGCTGGATTCCTAATATACCCATATTGCAGCTATACTTTCGCCGTGGGTCTATGACGCACATTCATGCATACTCGTATGTGACTATGCCAAATTTGCAGAGACGGAGATAAGAAAAAATTTGCGACACCTTTCTAATAAAATTTTCGCAATTAGTAGTAAGAATATTAATCATTACCATGTATGAGCGCTACATTAGTGAACTTATTTTAGATTTGCTATAATTAAACCAACAAAAACAGAAATATTAAAAGAGCAAATAATATATATTCATCAGGAATCCCTAAATATGTCGCATTTTACTCGGTCGTTTAACTTAATCAAGAGAAGCATGCGTGTGCATGTGTGTGACTACTTTTGGGGGGGAAAAGCCTACTTCTACAAGTATTTCTACAAATCTGTGTGACCCAGTTAATAATTTCACTATCCAAAAAATAAATTTTATAATGAACAAAAACACTTTTAGAACGTAAATGGGCGGTCTTTCTAGTTCATATAACCTGACATTAACGAAATTAAAATCAACAGAAGCATAGTAATAAACAAATATTTGTCAATTTGAACATGAAGTCATTTTAAAACAAAAGAAGTGTGTGAGCAAACATATGTGGGCAGATCACTTTTATGTAAACAAATTTGGGCCAACGCACTCAAGTATAGGAATATGAAATTTATGGAAATGTGTGAAGTGTGACGCAATGCATGCGTGTCGCCAAAGAGGCGAGCAGAAAAAATTAAAGTGTTCTAGTAACTTTCCTCTCCGTTGATACATCGAAATGCTGCTTTTTTGGAGCTCGGAAATCAGGAAACAAATTCTGAGTAATTGTTAAATTTTGAAAGAAGTAAACGATGCTCAAATATTTGCAAAACAGCAGACCGCGGCACGTTACTTCTTTGCTTGAACTATTTGAAGTTCAACCAAAGAATGCCCACAACTCAGACCACAAAGTATTTGTCTAGTGAAATATAATTGAAGCTACCTCTTTTTTTTTGTCAAAACAAAAATTTCTTTACATCCCTAAACAACCTGAGGATGTGGTTAATCCTTCTTTGGCCTTCCCAGGTTTGTTGAACCTTTTTTTCTTTGCTAAAATTAGCGCTGTGTCTCGTATGTGAAATATTTTAAATTACATGTCAATGAGATTATGGGCGCCATCGATTCGTCACTTCTCTGCTCGCTCTGTTTGGACTCTGTTCACTTCACGAAAAAATTGCACATAAGAGCAACAACAAAGTTATCGAGCAAGATCGGCAGCTAGCGATTATGGTTATACCTCATTACACTGGTACAACTCAACCTCAACAAGTTGTTTCCACTGGTTTGATTTTGTGTTAGTATTTTAACTTAACTCCATGTTTTGCTCATATTTTCCATGTCCGCCTCAATGATACTTTTTTATATATTAAACGGTCTTCCTCTGTTAAGGCTGCCCCGAGGACTCTCATCACCTGCAGTTCTGGTGTCGTCGTTATTAGGTACCAGTTCCATTTTCGTTTCCTTTACAATATTTTTCTGCTTTATGGCTGGCCAAAGTATAGAGTTTTGAATGGTATTCGGCAAGAATATCCGCAGGCAGCAGTTAACAAAAGTTTCAAATGCTTGCGCATATTTTTGCGACAGGTTCCACGTTTCACAGGCGTTTCATGGCATTATGCAAATTAAAAAATTTATTTAAATTTCTTGTTTTATTTATTATTAGGGTTTCAAACTGCCGTTTGAAATTCTACGTGCTGTAATTTTTCATAATTTCTTTTAAAGCTTTTGGTAGTCATCAGGGTCTTCGAATTGGTTGGTGCGTGATTACCATTCGGAATTCACAGAGAGAACGTTGGTTCGGATACCGGTGAAACACCAAAATTAAGAAAAACATTTTCTAATAGCGGTTGCCCCTCGGCAGCCATTTGTGAAACAACATCAAGACGCACGCCACAAATAGCAGGAAGAGCTCGACCAAACACCCAAAAAGGGTGTAAGCGCCAATTATACTATATATGTATATATAGTAATCAGGGTACAAATAGAAAGTTATGGATTACGCTCAGAAAAATAAAGACAAAGAGACTTCTGATGCTTCAAAACTAGTCAGATTTTCTCATGAATGGCTGATCAATGTAGGCTAAAATTTTGTATAAAAATTTAAAATCAACACTTAAAACACGTTATCGAAACCACATTTTTTAACCAGCTTAGGTGATTAAAAAAATTCAATGCAACTGATTCGCTTCATATTATTCTACACTACAAAAAAGTACTAGTTCATTCCTGGTCTTATTCAATTACCTCCTTTCAGCTTCCCTTCCTGTCTGCTGGAAGTAATTCTCCCGCAGCGACTGTTTGGCAACGTTGTTCTCAGTCTTCCTCAGGGTGTGGCCGCTCTGTTGTCATTTTTTCTGCATATTTTAGTTGAATTGACTTGCCTTCCTCTGTACTTCGGGGTTAGATATTGGTGCGCAATTACGATCTCGTATACCGTCGCGGTAACACTGTTCATCTTTCGAGGCTATCCACGGATGAAGCCATTTTTTGGTGTCTTCATATGAGTGGAACTGCTGGTCAGCTAGACTATATGCCATCGATCGGAACAGGTTAAGGTGGATAATCGGACTGCGCGATATCTGGAGAATATGGCAGGTGGGGTAAGATTTCCCATTTCAGTGTTTCCAGGTAGGTTTTAATGGGTTTGGCAACGTGAGGCCGAGCGTTGTCATGCTTTAGAATCACTGTTTGATGCCTTTCCGCGTATTGCGGCCGCTTCTCGCATAGTGCTTGGCTCAATCGTATCAATTGAAGTCGATACCAATCCCCAGTGATGGCTTCGCTTGGTTTTAACTGTTTGTAATGAATAACACCAACTTGGTCACACCAAATACATAGGATAACCTTCGCAGCGTGAATATTCGGCCGAGGTGACGACGTAGAAACATAACCGGGCAGTCCCCATGACTTTCTTTTATTTGGATTGCTGTAATGAGTCCATTTTTATCACCCGTCACAATGCGATGAAAAAACGCCTTCCTTTTTTGTCGCTGGAGCTGTTGTTCATAGGCGAAAAAACGACATTCAACATCCCTTGGTTTTAACTCATAAGGAACCCAAGTCTCCTGTTTCTGAATCATTCCCAAAGCATGCAATCACTTGGAAATGGATTGGCGGGCAATTTGTAATACTGAAACAAGCTCTTTTTGCGTTTGACATGGATCCTCATTGAGCAATGCCTCCAATTCAGCATCTTCGAAGGTATTTGGCTTTCTTTCACGCGGATGGTTGTCAACATTAAAATCACCGTCTTTGAAGCGACGGAACCAATTTCTGCGCGTTCGTTTACTTAAAGCAGCATCTCTATAAACTTTTTGTAGCTCTTTCTTCGAATGAAAGCGGAAAATCAACACTTCCCCCAAATAACGATTATTCGGCACAAAATCAGACATTTTCACGAAACCTAAAGTTTATGACACCAAAACGAAATCACTAATGTGTCGAAGCAGTTGGTTTACCATATGTCTAAGTTTGGTTCATGACGTTTAGGTTATGTTAGAATCGACTAGCGTACACTGCTGGCGGCATCTATTGACAAACAGAGCATTTGGAGACACCTTGTGATCATTGCGAGGACCTTTCGCATTGTACAGCTTGATAACAAACTATATTTGACTCATACAGTAAAAATTCATAGTTGGCTGTGCGTAGTTATGGTTTTTTTTTTTCAATAGAGCGGTGCAAGTGTGCCGAACAACGCTTTGACTTCGTTAACTCTGCTCTCAACGTCAATCTTATTTCCTCCATTTGGATGATCATAAAGGCAAATGACGACGACGATACTTCACAAAGAAGCGGACTGTAAAGTCGAAGTGTTAAAAGTATGGTAGGAGGGGGTGGACGGGCCAAACTGGGGTGGTTTCCTTGAGGAATAAATAAAACGAGGGGGGGATTTAAGTACATGCAACTTTTAACGGGCTGCATGTGAAGAGTACCTGACGTAGAGCCTGGTGCTCAACCGCCTTCACGACGATTTACTTAAAGGTTGTACCAGGAGGGGATCGGTACATTGACGGTAGGTGGTTGATTTTGGGTTAAAGTCCTACACTGTCGTAAAAAAAAAAACAAATAAAAGTAATTCTCGTCTACAGCCCAAATTTCTTTTATTCTTTTATTATACTTTTAATTTTTTTGAAAAATTTGACAATTTTCGATTTTTATTGCTTCGATCGTTTAAAGAATTATATTAATGAAGCACAATTTCAATTGGGGTTTTTTGGTCACCACAACATTTACATACGAGGGTCGTTTGAAAAGTCTATGCAAAAATAAAAACTACTTAATTATTTGGGGCAAACCTTTTTTTATTTTTCAATAGGCTCCTTTTAGGTTTTACACTTTGTCCAATGCTGTTCTAATTTGTTAACCCCTTCCGAATAATAGGATTTGCCCAAGTTCGGAAAAATAGCCATTCGTTTCTGCAATCACCTCCTCGGCGAACAAAGAGGGACCCGAGGGTTCAATGGAGCCAAGTTTGGGGAATAGGAGGGATGTGCAACAAATTGGCACCCTCTTCCATTAATTTTGCGACCACGACTGCTGAGACGTGAGCTGGTGGGTGGTCGTGATAGAAAAGAAAAATCACTTGACTTCTTTGATTCAAACGAATGCTAAACACAAAGAAATACACCAAACTGGTTGAAACTTGGTGTGTGTTCTTCCAAGAGAAGCTGCTAACTAAACACAACCTCGATATGCGCAAGTAGTGCCATCTCTCTAACTTCGCACGGACTTTTTGAACGACCCTCGTACTTGTGGTAGACAGTGACATATGCATATCACACAAGTACCGTTATAAGAAGTATGTTAAACTTCCTGTGAATGGTAACAAATCGCAGCAAGTGCACAGTCGGCAAAGATCAAACTCATTTTCAGCACATAAACGCAGGCAACACTCACACCAACGCACATTTTGAGAATAAGGAAAATAAAAGTGATACAGTACAAATGTGCGAAATGTGCAAAATACCTTTTGATTATTTATCGATTTGTATAAACAACAATTGGCCAGTCATTAGTTCTCGTAGGTTGGTCCGCTATTGTGTGAGTGTGTGTGCATGTGTGAGCGGAAAGGCATTAATAGTAATTTTGGACCTCTTTACAGTCTAAACGATTATTATATGTAAGTTTGCTTGTTTCTTTTCTTACAATTGGCTTAAATCGTTTGTACAAACAGCTAATCAGCGTGAAAATGGGTACGCGCATAAAATGAATGCGATTTTTTGTTTTTTTTTGTTTAATTTCAAAATGGAATCAGTACAAACTTTTAGAAGCAACAAAATCAATGAAGTCAGCTTTGAAAAAAAAAACTGCGACGCACTCTCTTCGCGGAGTGGCAATGTGGAGCATACGATGTGCGCTATGCGTGTGTACGAATATGTTTGTGTATATGCACAGTGAATATCGCAATGGCACGCGCTCGAATTTCGATTGTGTTGCGGAAGAATTTGGGCTAGAAGCAAAAGAAAAGAAAATCAGCTAAAAGCAAGAACTCTTTGTTGTGTTGACGCAGGCGTTTTTTTTTCTCTTGTCTGTGGCACATAAAGATTACATATCTACATAATCAGCACATTTTCGGTGCTCCATATTCGCAATTTCGTACAATTTTTGTTTGTTTGTTATTTATTATGAAGAATTTTATGCTTAATTATTTGTTTGTTTTTTTTTCACTAAAAATATAAAAAATAAAACTAAATTAAATTACACACAACAAATGGTAATTCGGTGAAAAGATAAATTCTTTAAGTCACATAAGTTTTTGTACGTTAATCGGGTTCATAATGTTAGTATAGATAAATATATAGACCAGGTATATACCTATGAAATGAGACTTTTTTCAAACGTTTATCAACAAAAAATGGTTACAAATTTAATCTTCAAAATAAAAGCCATCACTAGCAACACATTTTTCCTATCTCTCAGGCAATTTGTGGATGCCGCGCCAACAAAATTGCCCGTCTTTGACCACAAACCAATCATCGCGCCATTTTTTGGCTTCTTCGTGAGAATTGAAGCGCTGCTCGAAAAATGCGTGGCCATTCGATGCAAACAAATGATAATCGGAAGGCGCCAAGTCTAGTGAGTAAGCCGCATGCACCAGCGGTTCCCAATGGTACGTCTCCACCGGCTCGCTCTTGTTCGATGTGGCGGAGCATTGTCATCAAGTCAGTTCATGCGGCACCCAACTTCCGACCTTTAAAATCATGTCGATGTCTTTCAAACGTTTAGAAATGGGTTTTTGGGTCACTCCCAACTGCTGTGCGATTATTTTTTGCGTTTGCCCATCATCTTCATCCAACAATGCTTGCAATTCGGCGTCTTCAAACGTTTTCGGTGGCCGGCCACGGTCCTCGTTCTCCACGCTAAAATCACCATTTCGAAATTTTTCAAACCACCTGAGGCACTGTGCTCTACTTAGAGCAAGTCCACCCTAAGCTCCTATAAGCATTTGATGAGCTTGAGAAGCGTTTTTCTTCAATTAATAACAAAAAATCAACGATGTCCGCAAATCGTAGTTTGAAGGCACGAAATTCGACATTTTTAAGAGCGAAAAAAATGCATTGTTGTATGAAACGTAACAAACAATGAACTGAATATTGTTGACAGATGACAGACGAAAAAAACAAGACAAGGAAGGTTTAAAAATAGTCCTAGCGACATCTAATAGCTACAGGGCCGCAAAATTAGTAGCCCTATCGGAAGAATTAAAATATTTGCTAATGGCGTTGTACGTCACTCATATTCGACACTTGGCATCTCGACAGCTGAAGTATACAAATAGTCGAACAGGCAAGCAATGGAATTTGTATAAATTAAAACAAAGATTTCCATCAGTCAAAATCATTTTTGTTTTAGTAAAAAAGTTATTCTAAAAACTAATTGAATGACTAGATTTGCGCTACTTTGTATAATACAGGGACTTACTAAGAAGTTTAAACAATTTTTCGGTTCGTTATTTAATTTCAATAAATTATTTTTTGCTTTTTGTCCATATAACGAATACCTGAAATTTTTTAAATGTAAGGAAAAAAAAAGTGTGAAACATCAACGCGAATATTCAGGGGGCTTTTGTACCAAAATTTAATGGGCTTTAAAATTGCAAACTTGTTACTTTTTCTTTTAATTTTGATAAAACGTTTAAGTTTTTCAATTAAAATTTTCGGATTTATTTTTCTTTTTGAAATTCCACAAAATTTAAAACTTCGACTTATATAATTTTTTAGGAAAATGAGCTAAATTCTCATAAAGCAATTATTATAATCAAATAAGACACGAGTAAATTAACAAACCTAGTTTAATAAGTCTCTTTATATACGCGTACACCCTTTTCTAGGACTTTGACCGAGCTCTTCCTTCTATTTGTGGCGTGCGTCTTGATGTTTTTGCACAGATGGAGGGACCTACAGTTCCAAGCCGACTCCGAACGGCAGATATTTTTATGAGGAGAAAAAAAAATAAGTCCCTCCCCTATACTTATTTAATGTAGTGTATACCTTATTGCGAGTGCTACATGGGCCCCCTTTCGAACACCTGAAACGGAAAAAAATCAAAAAACACGTTTTAGGTAGCTACATCAACAAAGTTCGAAATGCATGAGAAATAAATTTTCAAAAACTGAAAAACTTATTTTCGCAAATGTCCAATACTACTAGAATGGTTAAATATCTCCCGGCAAGAGTAGAGTAGAAAGGTACATACAATATCTTCATCATTTCCACGAAAGTCGGTTCTACGTTACCGGAACGTCTTGAATTTATATCCGGCTAAGAATTGCCACTTCTGCAGCATTCCCTGTACATGTATGAAACAACAACAATAACCAAAATGCCTTCATATTTCCTCACAAATAGCGCTGAAGACGCTTAGCTCAGTTAAGAACAGCTACAAAACTGTAGCAGCAAATGAACAAACAGATTTTCTAACAGCTTGGCACTTGATACTTTGTGGCCAAAATTAAGCATGCGATATTAGGATGAGCTCATCAAACTGATCAAAAAGAATGTTCTACAACTACATATGCGGCTGCTAATGGGTCGCATTTTTCTTGCGGAGAGGCTAAATTTCGTTAGCACCATTTTCTTTCTGCAGCTTCATTTATACCATTTTTGTTTTTAATAAAATAACATTTCTTTCTATAACAAAAACCACACAATTCGAAGTCTCAAACTTTGAGCAACATTTTAAAACATCTATAAAAGTTCGAATAGCAGCGTGGGCTAGCAAGGACTCTTAGTGCGGCTTGACTTTCACTAGAAATTCAATACTGCTACCCCGCCACTTTTTCTCAATTTACCAGTACGCCACATTCAAGATAGCATAGACTTCCGTACCCATCCGTCCTGTAACATAGGAGTACTTAATGCCTTCGTCTAAGTACAATCAAGATCCGCTGCCATCACTGCTTTTGGATCCATCAGTGTAGAAAGTGTGCTAAATCCCATTAATAAGTTTTCTGAACTTAACTATTGATCTCTATCTGGGGTCAAAACATCAAACTTCCTACCGAAGCTAACGTAAAGCACCCGCTTGTCCGCTGGCATCGAGAACAGTATGCACCGCTCCGACAACTGGTGGCATATATGACAGTGGCCAGAGTCCTCTTCATTTCCCCAGACTCCTTTTAATTTGAGCCTGTAGCCACCTTCATTGCTTCCTTCCGGATTTGTAGACCTAGTGGTTGCAAGTTCAGGATCGCATTAAGGGCATCGCTAGATGTCGTACTCATAGCACCTGTGCAACCCAAGCACACAATTCTCTGTAGTCCTTTTAGGGGTTTTACCTTGGAATTAAATATTGTAGCCTTCCACCAGACTACAGAGGCGTATGTAATAATTGGTTTAACTAGGATGATGTACAACCAGTGTACTATCGCCGGTCTTAGACCCCATGTCTTGTCAATGGTCCTCTTACACTGCCAGAAGACTTTTAGAGCCCGAGAGGCCTTCTGCTCGATGTGTGTCTTCCAGGCCAACTAATATATAAATATAAAAATCCTATTAAAATGTTTTTCCAATTTTTGTTTTTCTAATTTGTACCTGTAAATACTCTACGTTCCTAACCTAGCTAACCCTGAACTTGGTTGGAAATATAAAATTTCAGCTTCATTCTTCCTTAAAGTGCTGAGTTTATGTTGCTAGAAAGCTTGGAAAAAAAGTACAAACAAAACTTAGAAACACTGTGGCTTCTTTTACCCAGTAGCGAATTTCGTCGGGTTTGACACAATTTCATTGAAATGATTTCCATAAAAGTGGTAAAAACAGTCAATAAAATAGGACACATTATTAAAATTTATTGAAGAAGTTGGGCTCAGAGAAATACTTCGAATCCATGAACGGGGCAAAATAGATCTTTCAGGTTGCAATGCTAAATCCCGCCATAATAAGTAATGATGATACTTTCCATCCCATAAGTTTCCAGTACATTGTGACAACTAAATATTTCATAACACGTTTACAAGTTTCGTCATTTGTCACACCAACTATAACTTCGATTTAATGTTTAAACTCTTGAATCGTCTCCGAATGGTTGGCGCTACATTTGTCTTTAACAAAAAATAGTCTGATGGCGACAAATCGCAGATTCTAAGATACTAATTGACATCAGCTGATTAATCATTTTCAGTTTTCAATATTCGTTTAAGATATTTTCCATTTTCTTAATTGAGGAACTATCCATTTTCTAAATGTCTAAATTTTTGACAAAAATTTCTCACTAAAAAAAGTGGACAGTTCAAATTCAATACAAATACTGGGTTTATGCCTAAGTATTTGACCTCAGAAGACAGTTGCACTGTTCTTCTTCTTAATTGGGCGATAACCGCTTATGCGATTTTGGCCAAGTTTAACAAATCGCGCCAGTCGTTTCTTTCTCGTGCTAACCGGCACCAGTCGGACACACCAAATGAAGCCAAGTCCTTCTCCACTTGATATTTCCAAAGCGAAGGAGGCCTTCTTTTTCCTCTGTTACCAGCAGCTGGTACCGCATCGAATACTTTCAAAGCCGGAGCGTTTGTATCCATTCGGACGACATGACCCAGCCAACGTAGCCGCTGGATCTTTATTCGCTGCGCTATGTCTATGTCGTCGTAAAGCTCATACAGCTCATCGTTCCATCGTCTGCGATATCCTCCGTTGCCAACGTGCAAAGGTCCAAAAATCTTTCTCTCAAACACTCCAAGCGTCGCTTCATCGGATGTTGTCATCGTCCAAGCTTCTGCGTCATACGTTAGGACGGGCATAATGAGAGCCTTGTGTAGTGTTGGTTTTGCTCGTCGAGAGAGGATTTTACTACTCAATTGTCTACTTAGTCCAAAGTAACACTTGTTGGCAAGAGAGATTCTACGTTGGATTTCCAGGCTGACATTGTTACACTGTTGTTGTTACATTGGTGCACCATTACTCCTTTCAAAGAGGGTCGTATGGTAAAATGCCTTCCAAATTGCCATTCCTAGTGAAAAGTACCGATTTTCATGGAACTTTCATAATAGGCTGTGAAATCTTTAT
The DNA here is from genome assembly GCF_027943255.1 of Anastrepha obliqua. Lineage (NCBI taxonomy): Eukaryota > Metazoa > Arthropoda > Insecta > Diptera > Tephritidae > Anastrepha > Anastrepha obliqua. Next base: position 137,113,575 of record NC_072892.1, on the reverse strand, counting down.
ATGATATGATAAGATATTTGTATTACTCTATACATCCGTAGAGCTCGCGGAGCGGATACCAGATTCTTCCACACTAGGCTCCAATGAATGTGGAAATAGTTTTTTTTGTAATTTGATATTTTGAGCCCTCTCCTCGCGCAACGATTCAACGTATCCTAACTTATGGGGTAGCATTAATACTTTTATTTCTCGGTTTGTTAATTTGCTAGTTTATGATAAAATTTTAAGTCTTTATTGATGCGCCAAAATTTCACAAACACTTTGCAATAGTCCCTGCAAAAAGCCATCGCAAAATTTATACTACAAATTATCGATTTTTTTAATTCCTACAGTTTCTCATTTGCTTGAGTTTAATTTGTCATAATTATTTTTATTGACTTAAGCACAGCTATGCAAAATTAAAAAATTGTCTTTCAAAAGAATTTCCAAAACTCCTTTTGAGGCTTGGCAACCAACATTTTTAAGCCTGTTATCCCGTGAGGAATCTTTATTAACATAATTTGTCATAATTATTGTTATTGACGTTGCTAAAGCGTTTCAAAAACGCTTGTGTGGATATAATATTACGATATTCGTGGCATTCTCTTGCGGCACTTTAGGGGAAAGTTTCAAAGCTGCCAAAATATATTTACTGTTCAGCACGTTTTTGCATACTTTTAAAAATTACTTAATGTGACGCATGAAATGAGGCAAGATTTCACTTAAATTAAGCAATTTATAAAGATTATGTGGCAGGACTTTTTTAGATTTTATTATTTTTTCATGCGGCAGTGCATGCGAAGAAACAAAGTAATGACCGTGAAAAAAAAACAACTAAAAACTCAAAAAGCGAAAGAGCTAAAAAATCCAGAACAGCAACTGAACGCTATAAAAAATTGTTTTACGTTGCTTAAAAAACTTCTTCCCGCATTCTCAACTCCTTTCGAGTCTTTCATAAACAATTAAGCCACACAATTACACCCGGCTGGATATGCGAAAGTTCTTTGTGTACCCTTTAATTTCACATACCCGCAAATGGCGTAGAAAGCAGGCGAAGGCAGTAACCAAAATCACTGATAATGCGCCAACCAGAATTATATCTGATTATTGTAATTTGTTAATGTCCTAAATTCGGTACATGCAACTCGGCGACTGTTGGCAGTTTTCGTGACAAGGTATTGCATGGCAGCAGGTAGTCAGCAAGCAGGTGAAGGTGATGCAGTAGGCGAAGGCGATGTCTGCCACTGCGTGAAAGGTGTGTGAAATTTACGAAACATATTGTTGCCCTTTTTTTCTGGCGCGTAAGAATGCGTGTGTGTAGAGTTTTATTTATGAGTCACTTGGGAGCAGTGACGGACACAGGGGGGGAGGTTTACGGGTGTTGATCCTCTGTCGAAGTTAAAAAAATCTAAAGTCCACATTTATTTAAAGTCAACATTCAAATACATACTTATCCGACATTAATACGGTAAAGCTGGAACCAAATTTGACAGAACGTCATAAAACGATTACTCATATGAGTAGTAATAAGGCTCCTGGAGAAGATGGTATGACCACAGAGGTGCTGAAAACTCTCGACGACAAAGGACTTCAAGTTCTACTTTCCAAGAATATGGCACTACGGAAGCGTGGCTTGTAGGGTTGGTAACTCCTATTCACAAAACGAGAGAAATTGAACTGTGAAAACTGCCGCGGAATCACACTGATAAAATATTTTCTCAAATCATCGCTTCACAGCTAACTGCGGTAGCAGAAAAACGGGTGAATACCAAAACGGCTCTCGCCCAGATCGATCAGTAGCAGACCAAATATTCAAATATTTATCCTAAAGCAAAATCTTGAAAAATGCTATGAATACAACTTAGACGTGCAAATCCTGTTCATCGATTTCAAGCACGCTTTTGAAAGTGTTCTATGGGACAAAATCCTAGAAGCGCTTGCCAACTTGGGTATCAGCGAAAAACTCATTCAGTTGGTTGACTAACACTACTGGAAAAGTAGTTGTACAACAAACAGCGTCAAAGCCCTTTGAAATTTCCTGTGGCATAAAACGACTCACTTTCTATATCCGTCTTTAATCTTCTTCTTCATTAAGCGGTAAGAAATGAAGTCAAGTGTGAAAACCTTCTTAATCGATCAGGAATAACATTCGGACGAATGCGGACGATATCGGAATAGTGGCGAGGAACAAAAGGTTTCAAGTATACACCTTTTGCAACATTGAAAGTCGTGCAGAAAGGGTTGGAATAAATGAAGCCAAAACTAAAGATCACGCGCAGCGAAGAAAGACGAAATCCTCAAAGCATTCAAATCGCGCATCAGCCACACAAAATGCTTACGCGATTTTGGCCGAGCTTAACAAAGCGTGCCAGTCGTTTCTTTCTCGTGCTCTCCGGCGCCAGTTGTGCACCCCAAGTGAAGCCAAGTCCTTCTCCTCCTGATCTTTCCAAAGCAGAGGAGGCCGTCCGGAAGCCGGAGCATTTGCATCCAATCGGACGACATGACCCAGCCAACGTAGCCACTACCCTATGTCTATATCATCGTAGAGCTCATGCAGGCCATTGTTCCATCGCCTACGATAATCGCCGTGCAAAAGCTCAACAATCTTGTGCAGAATTTGTTTTTCGAACACTCCCTGCGATGCTTCATCCGATGTTGTCATCATCCACGCTTCTGTGCCATACGTTAGGACGGGCATGATGAGAGTCTTGTAGTGCGTTAGTTTTGTTCGTTGAGAGGAGACTTTACTGCTCAGTTCCCTACTTAGTCCAAAGTAGCACTTGTTGGCAAGAGAGAGTCTACGTAGGATTTCAAGGCTGACATTGTTATCGGTGTTAATGCTGGTTCCTAAGTATACGAAGTCCTTTACAACCTCGAAATCATAACTGTCAACAGTGAACATAAGCAAAATATTAAGGAAGTAATTTCCAGATACAAAAAAATCAAATCAACAAAAACAAATTTCAAAACAAAAACAAGCAGTGACGTGGGTGCCGATACGCGACTGCACCGATTGTTAGCTTGATGTCAGGAGATACTTCGTTTTGTCCTCGTTCGCCACCAGACTCATTCGCTTTGCTTCCTTATCCAGTTTGGAGAAGGCAGAATCATCAATCCAGTCAATAATACTCCGGTCCTATCCTACGGTTACGAGTGCTGAACAATGACAAGCAAAGAATCTTAAGAGTGTTGGAGCGAAGGGTGTTGGGACCAAAGGGTGTTTGCCCCCATACGTTGCAACACTAGAACTCACCGATTGCGCTACAACGATGAGTTGATGAACTTATACCGGGGGGAAGATGTAGTTAAACACATTAAATCCCAAAGACTTGGATGGTTAGGACACAAAGTGCGCATCGCGGACAGCCGCTCTCAAAAATCCTTTTTAACAACAAACTCTCAAACGATCCGACTCAGAGTACATCCAAGGTTAAGCTGACTTGACCAAGTCATTGCCGACCTGAAAAAGCTGAGAGTTATGAGCTGGAAGCCTATTGCTATAAGCCGTGCAGATTGGAAGAGGTTTGTGGATGAAGCTAAAGCTCAATCTTAGCTGTAATCACCACATGATGATGATGATGACAGATACAAGTTTATGACAAAACACCTACAGTCGAGTTCCGTGTGAAATTCTACGCAGGTTTGCGATATTTAGACTGTCCGAAAGTATTTATAGCATGAAATATCATCTCAATTGTTGAATCTTGTACTTCATTTTTACTAAATTTATTTTTCTTATTTTTTATTTCTTTTCCATTTACTTCATAGATTGTGAAAGCATAATATACATTTACATTTTCATTTACTAAAGCGAAATTTCCCAAATTTAGGTGTCGTGTAAGTAAGACAATTTCCCTTGAAGCTATCAAAAGTGACTTCAAATTCGACCAAGAAAGGACGTGTGCTCTATTATTTCTCTATTTTACGTTTTACAAGAATATTGCAATCACTCTAATAGTAACTTTCCTCAAAATGCAGGCTCCGCTGCTGGTTGGGCATAAAAAAAATAAAAAATTTGCTGTAAGCCTTTCGTGTTCGCACCACGACCGATGCATCGACGACGCCTTTTTTGACCCACATTTTTTAAACTCTCCATCTTAGCAAAAGAGATTTACGCGTGCGTAGTTTCGATGGCCTGATTTTTTTACTTTTTTCGAAATGTAGGTACACATGTGCCTCACACCACTGATGGGATGCGTTTACTCTTTTTTTGTTGTAATTAATTTCAACATTGTTCTTATTCATGCCGAAGCGGGCGGTCCAAACAACGCGTGTACTTTGTTTGGACTTCGTTATTTTTTCCGGCCAGTTCTTGACCGCATAGATGCTTATCAGTGGCTTAATTGAATTCTTGTTTATCGCCATTTGCCAATTTGCCTTTTTTCCACTCACAACTTATGACTCATTCACTTTTTTTGCAATCAAAGCCTAACAAACAGAACAAAAATGTTCTGTTCCAGCAGCAAAACAAAATTGAAAACATGCAACAGATTTTTGCTTGCAACTCCTTTCTCTTAAGAAAAAAAATAATATAAAAAAATAAAGCAGAAAAAAGTAAACCCGAATTTCGCCTGGCACAGTTTATCCCACTTTTGTACTTTTTTCAGATTCTTTTGCGGCAAAATTTCGCCCAAGCAGGAGTAACAACAGTAACAACAACAAATTAGTAGCTTCATTGCCACTCAAACTCGAAATATTTAGCGTGAAATTTTTTGTAAATTAAAGTGAATGTAGGCGCAACACTCGCAACAAGGCAACTAAACTTCATTTAATTTTTTTTTTCACTTTTCTTAGCCCGCGTATAAGTACAAAAACAATGGCAAGTGAAGGTGGCAGCTGCCAAATTAATTAGGCGCAAATATTCCAAATTTTTTTTTGATGCATGAAATTGGTTGCACCTACCGAAAGTGAAAAACATGCACACACACGAGTGCAAATTATACAGCCTTGGCCAAAAGTATGAGGCACTTCTTTAATTACACAATTTTTCGTTTTAAATAAATCAGTACAAATGAAAGGAATTAGTGATAAGAACACTAAAACTTTGTAGGTCCACCGTTTGCTTTGATAAAGCAGCAATCCCTGGGGCATGTTGCGTACGAGGTTTGCACATTCGGCTGTACTTATGGCACTCCACTCGTGAATTAAAGCATTTTTCAGAGCGGTTTCCATTTCTATGTTGTGTTCTTTTATCTTACATTTTAAAATAGCCCACATCTGCTCTATGGGGTTTAGATCTGAGGACTGTTCTGACCAATCTAACAAAACAATGTTTTTGCCTCTAAGCCAACCCAACGTAGTCGGTGATTTGTGACAAGGAGCATTGCCGTGTTGGAATTAAACTCCACCTAAAATCTTCTTCTTTTTTTCATAGCTTTTTCTTTAAAATGCTTCCTTCAAAATGCTCCTCCAAAGCGGTCTATCTTGAGCTGTTGCTTCTTGAGCTGTTGCTATTCTGCCTTTGGCCTTCACGCCCATTAGCTTTCCTGTCAAGGCTTTCTTCCCGGTACATTCAACAGGCATACGAGTCACATGACCTAGCCATCTTGTGCACTGCGCTTCAATAAAACGTACAACTGTCTCGTTCTGTCTTTTAGATCCTTCAGTTCAGAGTTCAATCGAATTCTGTAGCTACCATCATCCATTCATATTGGGCCAGAGATCTTTCTTAAAGCGTTTCTTTCCATGCTAGCAATCTGCGCGCAGTCATCAACCTTAAGAGTCCATACCTCACAATCGTACGTTAGAATTGGTCAAATAAGGGTATTGTACGTAGTTAACTTTGTAGCTTTAGACAAAATTCGGGACTTGAATAGGTTAAGGTGGGCGTAATACGCTTTGTTGGCGGCGTTGGTGCGATTCGTGACTGCGGAAGTTGAATAACCGCTACATGCGAACATAACTCCTTGGTACTTAAAATGCTGCACTGTTTCAAAAATATAGGCACATGGAAATTTTCCATCTGTGCAGGCCACCTTGATTTCATATATATATTTCTTGAGGGAATAGCGATGTCATCTGCACATATTTGGGTTGTTTTAGTTATCAAGTTATACCACCTTTGTTGACTTCTTTTACGACAAAGTGGAGCATCAAATTGAATATGACTGTTGATAAGGCATCACCTTGTCTTACACCTGATTCAATAGGAAACGACTCTGTGAGCTTCCCATGAATGATCACTTCTGCTTGTGTATTCGTTGCGCTAACGAGCCTCATTAGTTTGGCAGGTATTCCAAGAATAACCAGTATGTGGATCTTATCTATTTTAACATTGTCGAAGGCTTGTATTCATAGTTTTTTTCAAAAATTTGGCTAAGAACAAAACATTGACCGTTTGTAGACTTGCCTCTACGAAATCCGCATTGGTATTCAATTATTCTTTCGGCATATTCGTTGATTCGTTCATAGAGAATATTTATGAAGAGCTCGTAGGCCGTGTTAAACAGTAAGATACCACGACAGTTATCGCATACTCTCATATCACTTTTCTTGTGTACTGGGAAGATTATGCAGCCAAGCCAACCCGATGCTATGGATTATTTTTCCCATACGTTCACTATTAAATGGTGGAGGTGTTTATGTAACTCCTCACCACTTTCTTTCAGGAGCTCAGCCGCTATAGAGTTTTCGCCACTTGCCTTTCCATTTCGAAGGTTTTAAAAAATGCTTAGGGAACGCGCAAGCGAGGGAGGTTTTAACATTTTCTCGGATAGTCAAGCCGCGATCAAGGCTCTGACGACGCCATAGTGCATAACGAAACTAGGTAACTCCTCTTGGCTGTGCAGGTAAATTTCTCTAATCAGGGTTCCAGGACATAGGAACATAGAAGGAAATGAAATTGCTGATGAGCTTGCCAGGAAGGGGACTGAATTGGCTAAAGAGGAACTGCACAAATTATTTCTCAAGAAAGCGCAGTAAATATAGAGCTCCATTTCTGCATGTGCTATTTCGAAAACCCTTTGGCCCCAGTAGGTAGGTTATAAGGGGATCCCGATCCTCTCCTTTCGCGGGCACATTGCCTCACAGGTCCCCTGTCTGGCCACCTCGTCGGCTTCGCAGTTTCCTGCAATGTCACTGTGACCAGGTACCCAAATTATCTTTATGTCGAAGAATTCTGATGCAATCGAGAGTGAGACCAGGCATTCCCTGACCAGCTTCGAATGCACCATAATAGAGCTTAGGGCCCTGATGGCCGCTTGGCTATCGGAGTAAATATTTACCCTCTTAACAGTTGTTACGCAAGTAAGTAGCCAGTCAGCTGCTTCTTTAATTGCGGCCACCTCTGCTTGGAACACACTGCAGTGATCCGGTAGCCTGAATTTGAGTTTGATGGGGAGCTCTTTGCAGAATACTCCTCCTCCAACCCTACCGTCCAACTTCGAGCCATCCGTGAACAGGTTAACGAGGCCCTGTCCCCAGGTGTTGCCCCCGGTCCACTCCTCCCTTGGTGGAATATGGGTGGAGAAACTTCCACTTGGACTTAGCGAAGGCACACACTGGTCCGTCGACGAGGGGATGAACTCAAAGTTTCTGAGGATGCTTGAGTGCCCATATGTGAGGTTGAGCTTATAGCCCAAGCCCCTCAGTCTGATTGCGGTACGAGCAGCGGCAATTCTGCCTGCGATGTCTATAGGTACCACGTTTAACTTTACGTTAAGCGCCAGAGTAGGAGTAGTTCGAAGCGCCCCACTGATTCCAATGAGTGCAGACCTCTGGACTCTCTCTAGCTTTTTGACTGATGTCGTTCTCTCTAGTGAGTTCCACCAGACAGTGACTCCATATAACAGAATTGACTTTATTATGGTATTATAGAGCCAGAATACAACTCTGGGCGAGAGGCCCCACCTTTTGCCAATATTTGGCCCCGGTACAATATACGGAAGACTCAGAAAGTCTTGGGGATTCCCTGCCATTCAATTTTCAAACTCGTAGCTGTATTTACCGGCCACTAGACGATCGGCACACAGGCGAAAAAGCTAGGTTTACCATTTAACCCCCATTGCAGAAGCTGTGGGGACCTTTCAGCGAAGGAGACTGTTGAGAACTTTCTCTGTAAATATCCGGGTTTGGCAGCTGGACGATTAAGGTCATTGGGTGTTCCTTTTTCGAGATCCTGGCGCAGTGTGCCAACATAAATCCCATCAATCTTCTCCATTACATCAACAGCTCTGGTTGGCTCCCGGCGCTTTAGTGCTACTTGGGGCGCGCCAGTGTTGTACTTCAGCCATTTTACCTACCTATCTACCTGTGGAAAATATACTCAAAGGGTGAAATATGAGGTTAGTTGTGTATTATGTAGTAACTCTCTGTTAGAACCATCATCTATCCATCACCTATCATGTCATCTATGTTATCCGCTTTAATTAGGGAGAAGAAAAGAGTATTAACATGGTCCAGTTATGCTCATCATTGATAGTAACGACGGCTTCTTGCTAATTTTCGAAAACGAAGAAGGTGGTGCAATAATCCCGCTCTACAAAATCCGCGTCATTCATTCCTCTTGGAAGCATCAATTTCCTATTGATGGCGTACAAATTTTCCAAGCTCCCATTGCAACAATTCTGACTCTTAGCAGATGAACGGGGCCAAAATGTGCTGTATTTGAAAAGACAATTTTTTGATAAAAATGTTCCTCTTCAAACAAGTCTTCTTCATGGTCCTTTAGGCCAAGCGTCCTTTCGACGAACCAATCTATGTAGTTCTAGCAAAAAGCGAACCATTTTGTAAATTTCTAAGCATGGAGTACATTTTTTCACACTTCACGAATATTTTAAGAAGTCAATGAAAATTGTATCACTCAAAAGCTATATGGACCACCCTGTATATAGACATACAGCTCGTCCGCCATGCTCTTCTCCGAATTCTTGCAATTATTTCCATTGATTTCTGCTCTCGTTTCAATAATTTATAACAAAAGTTATAATTATTTACAAAGGCGGCTTTCTTCCCACAATGCTTTTGTTGTTTCTGTGTTGCTGTGGAATTCGGCGGGCCATCAAAGCCACAAAGTTATCTCAAATAACTTTTGACGGTTCGTTTAATATGTTGGTGATTTCATTTGCTTACTTTGCGCACTTCTTAATTTCGCACCGAACTAAATTTGACGCGCACTGCTGATTTCGATCGTTGGCAGGCGATAAGTGTTTGCGCAGGAAAATAATAATTTCCACTTAATCTACGTAACTTCACGCGCAAGTGTCTTGTCTGATAGCAGATGTTGCTAAATATTTAATTGCGTGCATGTGAAAATTTAATTGATTTGAACTGCCAATGCCAACGAACTCGCTGCAGATTACATAGTTGCTGTGAGAACGTAGGAAGTAAAATAATTTGAATTAAATTTTAAATGAAAATCTCTTTTCAAAGCCTGCAACTGTAATCTTTTAAAATTATAAATTATTAATATAAAAAGATGAATGATAACTTCGAATAATAGATTTTTTTTAACAGGAAAAGGAATATTTTTTGCTATTTTTTTTTTTGGCAGTTTTTTATAGCTACAGAATTTTAAATCGAAATAGAATTAAAGTTTTTTCTAGAAGCGGTCGCATCTTGACAGGTAATGGCGAATCTTCTAGTGAATTTCTGTCATCAAAAATATTTTTATAAAGGCTGTGACCCAATATAGCGAGTATCTCCATATTGCAGTTACTTAGCTCGAGCGAAGAGTTTTGCTCTTCCTGGGGAAGCGCAAGCACACCAAGTATGGCTGAAGTATTTAGGTATGTACACAAGCATATGCCCTTTCGTCTTATCTTAGCATAAGCCCTTTGAGCCAAATTTAGTATAAAAAGATTAAGCAACTTCACCGGGTTCTTGAAAGTTTGGCTTTGAATGAACTAACAAAACAACTCAAACAGTGAAGCCTCATGATCAGCTGAAGTGCCGATTATTCTTCGATTGATCTCTGTAAACATTTGAAGAATAATCTGAAGTACATCGAAAACTCATTCTCAGATATGAAAGCAAAACACCCAAATTTCATTTAAGGGGTTATAGGCAATTAGAATTAAAAAAAAATCGATTTTATTTTCTTAATGTACATATATTTAGGAGTACACACACAAAATTTAATATCGTTCCGGTGAATATTTTCGAAGTTACACGCAAATTTAAAAAGGCGCTTCTGAGTGCTTGAAAGTGCAAACTTTAAACGCGTTTTTCTCAAAATGGTGTTTTAAAGTCGGTGACCAACATTACTCGAAAACAACTAAACGGATTAGTGTCAAATTTTATTACGAGCTGCTTAAATATATTTTTTAGTAATTAATAGAAGATTTTTTCTCACCGATAAATATTTTTTTTTATAAGCAATTTAAGGCCGAAATTTTGGTCAAAAATCGATATTTTTGTTTGAGAAACTGCCATTTTGTCAAAAGATTTATTTTTCTTATTCCTTCGACTAATTACTAGGACTAACATTACTTTAACGAAACCTGTTTGGTTTTTTAATTTCAGAGGATCCGGTTCAGAGATATAGGGGTCCCCCCAAAACGTGTTTTTTGTGAGGAGTTCTCGGAGATCAGCTGTAGCTCCTTTCCAAATAAATAGTTTTAATAATACTAAGTCTTAAAATATAGCTAAAAGATAGCATAATATGTGTACAAATTTTCAGATCAATAAATTTAAAAGTTTTTTTAGAAAAAATTCTGGAAAATTCGTTTTTGTCGGCCTTTAAGAGAAAGCTTTGCATCCACAAAAGTAACGGTTAGGGTACACTTTTTCGTCCATCCATTCATTTCGTTCAAACCAAATGCAAAAACCACAGAGGCATACTAATGCGTTTAAGAAATCATAAAGAATTTAAAAAAAAAATTTTTTTTATAACGGGTGATCAATTAAGAGGAGTTTTTTTCATTTGCGTTTTTTTTACAGATCGCGCGCGAGTTGTGGCAAACTGTCATCGTGGATTTGTTGAACAGCGTTTGGCATTTCATCATGGAAAGACTCACACCGCAACAACGTCTACAAATTGTGCAACTGTATTATGAAAATCAGCGTTCTGTGACAAATGTTTTTCGTGCGCTTAGACCGCATTATGGTCAACATAATCGGCCTGCCTTAAACACTATTCGACATACCATCAACAAATTTGAATCCGAATATTCATTGGTGGATAATTCTCGACCGAATAGACCACGTCCAGCAAGAAGCATTGAGAATAAAGCGGCAGTAGCAGAGAGTGTACGTGAAAACCGCGATGAATCGATTCGGCACCGTTCTCAGCAACTTGAGCTGTCGTATGGAACAACTTGGTAAATTTTACGGAAGGATCTTCATTTAAAAGCATACAAAATACAGCTCGTACAAGAACTAAAGCCAAATGACCTTCCTGCACGTCACCGTTTTGCTGATTGGGCTCTTGAAAAGATTGAAGAAGATCCGCTGTTTTCGAGCAAAATTTTGTTCAGCGATGAGGCGCATTTCTGACTCAATGGTTACGTCAATAAGCAAAGTTGCCATATTTGGGACGAAGAGCAACCAGAACAGGTTCAAGAGCTACCTTTACACGCAGAGAAAACAACGGTCTGGTGTGGTTTATGGGCTGGTGGAATCATCGGTCCATATTTTTTCAAAAATGATGATGGCCGCAACGTAACTGTGAATGGTGCTCGCTACCGTACCATGATATCGGACTTTTTGCTACCTGAAATTGAATCTAATGATCTCTACGACATTTGGTTTCAACAAGACGGAGCCACTTGCCATACAGCTCGTGAAACAATGACTTTATTGAGAAGTCATTTCGGAGAGCAGCTGATTTCACGTTTAGGACCTGTGAGTTGGCCACCAAGATCTTGTGACATCACACCTTTGGACTTTTTTCTTTGGGGATTCGTGAAGTCCAAGCACCTCATGATTGATCACCCGTTAGTAAAAAGTGAAAAAATGAAAAGTTTTTCTTGAGCTTTATCTTAAAAGGAGTAGACTAACCTCAGCAATCCAACCAGAAGTAGCTGGGTATAATAATAACTTATTGAATACTTACTTTTCTAAAATAAAATAAAAGATAGCCGACTCTTATTGGTACACCCGAGGTCATACAAACACTTTGTTCACATAATTATGTTAAGGGGTTACATACTTACAGAATTTTCAAAATATCGATTTTTTTACAGATTATTATTTTTTATAGGTTTAGGCGTATTTCTGTGCAAGTCGATTGTAAAAATTACCCATATATACAAAGTTATAGGTTTAGGCGTATTTCTGTGCAAGTCGATTGTAAAAATTACCCATATATACGAAGTTATGGTAGAAAATGTAACAGCCCGACGAGAGTTTGATGCGCAAAGGTAGCTGTCCTTCATTTGGATTTGAAAGTCTAAACTCGTTTTTCTCGAAACTGCTTTTTCCGGCATGGTCTGCATGATAACTCATACAACTTTTAATATTTCTTCATACCTTTTTGAAGTGAAACTTCTTTAGGCGCGTAGAGTATAATTTCAAGGCCGCGACACACGAGCTAGCGTTACGCAAAACCGTCACGAAATGTAATATATAAGCCTATGGCATATAAGCTATTCTTTTTTTCCGTTTTGTGCGGTGCTTCGTAGTATCCGCACTCTGTTGACGACCGCTTGCCACTCGGCGATGCTTCGCAGTCGACACAGCCGGATTTATATATCAGACTATTTTTGTGAAAAATGTGTACTACGTGATTACGACGAACATTGATGTAGCCGATGACTTGGCAGTAGCCGATGGGGCAGTTGGTAAACTAATGCATATAAATAGATTATGGCAACGCTGGAAAAGTGAGTTTTGTATGGCTTGACTTTCCTGATACTCCGAAAATAGGACAAAAACTCCGAAGGAAATGCAGTGCACATATGATAGCTAACAATATTAGTAAAACAGCAGCTAGACGACCAGCTACAATACCATTAAATCACCATAAAACTATAAATGCAAAACGTACACATTTTCCTGTAGTTTGTGCATGTGCGGGAACCATACACAAATCTCAGGGCGGTACATATTCTGAAATAGTCTATGAATACGATAAAAAGCAGTCACAATCGCTAGTGTATGTCGCACTGTCACGCGTTACTTCCATTGATGGATTGTTTATAATTACACGCAATGATGATTTGAGATTCTATCCTGAACGGAGACCACCAACAACAATGACACCATTGCGATAAATGGTCAAAGCATAGTAATTGTGGGTGTCTACATAACTCCGAATTCACATATCAACGACATTATCGCATTTATACATGGTTTGTTATTAAGATACACTCGTGATGGTGGTAAACTTCTTCCTCAACTCGACGATCTGAAACCTCTCATATTAACTGGAGATTTCAATGTAAATTTTGCATCGGGCACTTCCATGAAATTAATAGAATTTTTCGAACACCAACTGAATTTACAAATGAGTAATGACCGCTATATTTAACAACAAAATCAGGAACAACGATAGATGCCGTATTTTCTCACTATATCGACACAATCGGGTCAAGAACATATATATCCTATTTCAGTTACCACAAACCGATTGTATCCACTGCTGCAATTGCACCACCAATACAAAATGTACAGGCTATTGAAGCATCGACTAATGTACAAATTTCAGAAATAAATGAATAATAATATTTTCCACTATTATTGTATGTAATTTTATAAAGAATCATTTCAATCCTCATTAAAATATTTAAATTTAATACTAAAATCAAGAAGTTTCACTGCAAAAAATGCGCACATAGTGCCGCTATAACTTTATTTTACAAGAATTTTTTACTTTTTTCCAGATCCATCAACATTTCAAGAAGAAATGATGCGGACCGTGGAGCAACTTTTTTCATTGTACTTTGGGTCACCTGATTTTTTTATTTACTAATTTTGCGTACAGAAAAATTAAAATAACTTTTATAAAATAACTTTTTTATAAAGTTTAAGTACTAATAAATAATTTAAACAACTTTTTTATATTTATTTCTATTGTTATCCTTTCTAAAAAGAGTTTTTTAGCGCATTTTTGGCTCGATTGTTAGTTGTTGTAATCGATATGCAGTACAATTCCTCTTAACCGGTCACCTCGGGACTGCATACCTGGCCGGTTAATCCGAAGTGTACTTGTATAATATATTGTACACATACATATAAAAAAATGGAGAAGCATTTTTTAAATATTTATGTATTTCATATTTGCATATGTGAATGTCTTACATCAATAAAATATAAGTGTAATAATTATTTTTTGAAAAAGTCTGTGATTTTCTTCTGTTTTTTAACCTTCAGTAAATTTCTGAATGCGACATCCCTCCATTTTCTAATCACGAAAACGTCTAATGCTGTTGACTCATGTTGCTGCTCAATGTATTTCAATGCAATTTCCATCAAATTTTTGGCTTCTTCATGAGAAACTGTTTTCTCCTCTTCAACGTCACTACTCTCATCATCTTCCTCTTGTTCTTCGTTTGCTAAATCTATGATTTCGTCATCATTCAAAAATTCAGTTTCAAGGTTTTCGTCACAGTTTATCATCCAATTTTCCACATCTTCTGCCTGTAATGATTGGTTACCCGATAACTTTTGAAGGTCTTGTAAAGAAGATTTGTTTTCTTCTTCTTCAGTCCCTGCAATATTCGAGATCACAATTAGATTCTCAACATCTGGCCAAAGTTTTCTCCAAGACTTAACAAACGTTGAAGAGGACATTTCTTGAAATACTGTAGCTAACATATAGATAACGTCCTTGATATTGATCTTTTTGATGACTTCTAAAAGAGCTTTGCCTTCACTCTCCGAATGTTACAGAATTTCAGAAACAAGTTTACGCCTGTATCGTCTTTTTAAACTTTCGATCACTCCTTGGTCCATTGGTTGCACTAAGCTTGTCACACTAGGAGGAAGATAAACTAATTTTATGTCATCTACAGCGCAATCATGAGGATGGGTTGGAGCATTATCTAACACAAGAATTACTTTAATAGGCAAGTTTACACTTTTTAAATGTTTTTTAACTTTTGAAACAAACTCCAAATTAAACCACTCTTTAAACAAGTCTGAATTCATCCACGCTGATTTTTGTGACTTATAATAAACCGGAAGGGAAGATGGACTCAAGTTTTTGAATGCCCGTGGTTTAGCAGACTTGCCAATAACGAAAAGAGGAATTTTATGAGTCCCTGCTGCATTCGAACAAACAGCCACTGTAATACGTTCTTTGTTCTTTTTGAAGCCAGAGGCAGACTGTTCATGACTGTCTAGAAAAGTTGTTTCTGGTAACATTTTAATGTTTAGCCCGGTCTCGTCCATATTATAGATTTGTTCTGGAGATAATTCCTCTGTTTTAACCATTTCAACAAACTTATGGTAGTCTTGAATTCTGTCGCACCAGAAGTATCAGCAGACGTTTTTTCTCCACTTACATGTGCGAAATGAATTCCGTGTCGCTTCTTCTATCGATTAAGCCAACCATCACTTGCCACAAAGTCACCTCCAATATTAATCTTCTGGTGGATAGCCAAAGCTTTTTCTTTCAAAATTGGGCCGCCAATCGGTGTACCTCTTCGAGGTTCCAGAAGAAACCAGATCCACAAAGCGACGACCTCGCAAATCGGTTTTTTTCTCGTACAACGGCTACCCAGATTTCTATCAGATTCCATTTTCGAGCAAAACTTCTCACTGGAACGCCTATCTCTTCGCCAATCATTTACAGTGCTTTTTCCAACATTATATTCTGCACATATTTTCGCTACGGATTCACCATTATCAATCCGCCTTAGCACTTTTAAACGTGTATCCATCGAAACCACAATTCGTTTGCGCTTTGCACTCATTGTTAAGGAAAGAACTATGTTATGTCCGTACCCACAGCAAAAACAAATCAAATTGATCAAAATGACAAACGACAAAATTCTATCTAACATCGTTTATAGTTTACTTCGCCGGGATCTCCCCGTAATATCGGGGGAATCCCAGCCGCATCGCCTCGCCGGTGAATTTCTTGGAAAATATTGCATTGCGCTCTGCTGTTGTAAACAGGCCGGTTAATCCGTCGACCGGTTAATGCGAAGCCGGTTAAGAGGAATTATACTGTAAAAGTTAACCTTGGAGTTGGTCTCAACAGTAACAAAAGCTACGTCTGCTGCTTTTCCAACTGCGAAAACCTCAACCTCGAATACACTGCAGTAATCCTTCCTTAAGACTTACTCTGGACAGTATATCCCAGGACCAGTCTGCAATAGGTAGCTGCTAATAGTTCGTCGTGGCTGAAATTTTAGTGTCGGTCTGAAATTTATTATGGTTTCTTTGACAAGTGGTACTATACGAGGAAATCGTCAACTACTCTAAACAACCTCAACTATTCGCATGCCCTTGTGCTTATTGGCCTGACCTCTTACACTCAAATGTGCATACACACACACACACGTTAATATAATTTACATAGTTTTGAGGTCACCAAATGACATTAGCTGGTAGATTTT
Organism: Anastrepha obliqua; assembly: GCF_027943255.1. NCBI lineage: Eukaryota > Metazoa > Arthropoda > Insecta > Diptera > Tephritidae > Anastrepha > Anastrepha obliqua. The sequence goes on along the minus strand of NC_072892.1, from coordinate 137,097,154 downwards.
ATAAGAATCTTTCTACTTTAATGGATTTGTATACATATGCATGCATGAGTGTGTGTAGGTATGTATGTACATACATCTAAGTGACAATTTCAAATTGCGGTCAATGAGCTTCAACATCTGTGCATCGGAACAATACTGGACGCATAAATCACTCATCTTTCTGTGTCTCAGGTGGTTCAAATTCACCAGCTTTTGTTTTTATATGTGTGTATGTGTGTGTGTGTGCATGTGCGTATAATTAAAATTGGTAAACACTAAATAAATCAAAAACTCATAGTGGTTTTCCGGTTTTGATGTCAAAACATTTGAGCAAATAAACCAACGCTAATGATTTTAGCCATAAGCGCTGACCGCCATTACTAATTGATGGAATTCCTCAGCCGAAAGATGTGCGTTTTGTACATACATACATTCGCATGTACCCATATACACAATTACATGTAAGTGTGTGTGTGTGCAGTAATGAGCGAAGCTCGAAGCCATCCACTTGGCCATACTGTGGCGATTAGGCTTTCACTTCTAATTCACTTTTTCTTGCACTTAAAGTGGCATAAGTAACAGCTGCAACTAACCTGCAATCGTAAGTAAGTACTGTGTGACAGTGCAAGTGATAAATATGAAAACAATGTTACTAAACTAGAATTTAGAATAATTAATGCAAAAGTTCTTAAGTTAATGGCGCGAGACAAAAACTTTTCACTCTCGCCTCGAAAGCGACATGCTTGACAGCATAACGCACACAGAAAAAAAGACACAAACGCCAGACCACAGAATGAAGAAGTATACAATAAGCGCAGAACTAGTTGGTTAGGGGTCGCTGCTAGTCGCACTTCAGTAAATATGGGTAGTAATGCTACCAAAAACATTTGCGATGTTTACCCAAGTACCTAAATATTCCTAAAGCCAAATGTGGTTTTCTAAGTTGAGAGCCGATAATTCCGTGGCAAACAATCGAAAAACTATCAAATACTCTTAATCAACCTTGATCGTCCATCTAAGAACATTTGCCACAAATTGGTAAAACAAACAGGGCAGGTTTTTGGGCTCCGCATAATCTGTCTGAGGAAAACAGCGATAATCGATCCACAAAATGCAACTTATTGTTTCAACGGTACAACACAGCACCGTTTTTCTTTTATCGTTTGATCACTGCAGATGAAAAATGGGCCCTGTGTGGTAACCCAAATCGCAAAAGACAGTGTGTCTACCCGAATGAACCGCTAGGAAGGACTGCTCAGCCAAGTTTACTTCCGAAAAAAGCGCTTTTGTGTGTTTGATGTCGTGTGGAATCGTGGAACCATCCATTTTGAAGGGTTTAAACCTGGCGAAACTGTTAAGGCAGGCCTTTATTGTGTAAAATTAAATCGAGAAAATAAATCATGAATTGAAAAGTATCCCTACGATTATTAATTGAAAAGGCGTTACTTTGCAACACTACAATCCAGGATGGCACTACGCAAAAAAAGAAATGCATGTATTAGAGAGAGAAGACAGTATCTCCCACACACCATACTTGCCCGGATTGATTGCGCTATCGGATTTCCATTTATTTCGCCCTTAAAAAAAATTGGTTAATATTTTACTGAAAAACTAATAGATTTTTATTCGGCATTAAAAATTTGCACACTATACGGCAAAAGGTTGTTACCAACGAGGGTGATTACATTATTAAATAAAAAGGAAAACTTGTAAGAAATTTACTTATTCGAATTTACTGTATAAAAACGACATTATTTTCAGGTACCCCTACTATTTATGTCGCGGAATGGGTATTTTCTGGTTTTGGCATGCATTCTGTACCGATTCTATTTTGTACGATTATTGAAACCGAGTAGAAAAAAGTCTAACTTACATCAGCGTGATGGTATCAGAGTAAACAATTGGCGATAATATCGACATGTCATTAAGAAGACCTAAGGTTCGACTCTACGAAAAATTTTTTTTAGTTACCTTAGATAGAGTTACCTAATTATCATATGATAATTTTTTCTAAATTATACTGCATACAAAAATTTAAAAAAGTGGTAGGTCAAGTCGAGTAATAAAATACTATCCACCCGAAATCTTAAATACAGTTGAAGGATTTGATCTCAGAGGTCTCGTGCTCGGAGTCCCACTGACTGTTGTTAAGGGAGAATTGCACAACTTATTTCTCAGAAAAGCTCAGAATAGTTTGAGCTGCATTTTTCGTGTGCGCGGTACAATAGATGCAGGACACAGTTCTGGAGACTCCACACCATTCAATTTCTGGTCATTGGACGATCGGGACACACGCGGAAAACTAGGTTTACCATTTATTTCTCACTGCAGAAGCTGTGGGAACCTTTCACAGAAGGAGACTGTTGAGCACTTACTCCGTAAATGTCCGGGTTCGGCAGCTAGACGATGGGTTTGACAGTCTGCGGCAGTGCTCCAGCCTAAGTCCCATCAATCTTCTCCCTTACATCAACAGCTCAAGTTGGCTGTAGATATTTGCTCCTGGAGGTTTCAGAAGAGTATCAAAACGGCGCTTTAATGCCACTTGGGGAGTGCCAGAATATGCCAGATGTAAGCTAACCAACTTAAAGTCCTTAAACTGCAGGAGAACTGTTATCTCCTTCTCATTCCACTTTTATATTATTAATGGGGTAATTTACGGCTACTTTCTTCTGGAATACGTAAATTTTCACATCCCTCAAAGCGGTCTGCGGAAGATTAAACTTTTTTTCAAAAGGTGGCAAAACTAATCACCACATCGAAAGATGTTATAATTTTTGGTAATGGCTTTCGTATATTAACCACATTTTACACTTCTGAACTAAACAGCTGAAATATAAAAAACAGGCAAAAATTATACTCCACAAGAGCGTGGAATAATTGTATCAGTTTTTTTTACCAATAAACGGTCGGTGATATTAGGGCAACGTGAAAATCGACATTGATTTGCTAATCCATAGTATCGTCGCCCCCGATATCATTTTTCCGACCATCCTTGTTTTTCAATTTTTTTCCTTTTTTCATTTTACCTTCGAACTGAAAATTTCGTTTTCACTGAACCGAATTTAATCGATCTTCTGCTCTGCTCTGCCCAGGGTCTCACAGGAAATCTTTCGCAAATAGGGTATATTTAAAAATTTAATAATATAATTGCAAATTTATTAATCCGGTTCGTATGGAGCAAATTGAACACAATTGAAACCTTCAATGTTGAAATTGTCCACTTAAGCGATTTTGACGCATATTTGAACACAATATTGTTTAATCAGTATTTATACGGCGCAACGGAAAGCGCTAAACCGAGCACAAACTATGCCGATTTACAGCCATTTGTTATTAGTTCCAAAACATGCTCAAAGTGTATAATATGAGACTAGTACTTTCGAAGACTTTTTCAAACTTTTTTTCTGCAGTGTAATTACTCGTAGTTATGTACACCAACAACTACTTATATATGAATGCTCTAAAGCATGTGTCCATGCAGACATTTCTTTCACGAATTTTGAAAAGAAAAACTCGTTGACAACACATGTAAATATGTGTTCCATACTTTGGAGTATTTAACCCAGTTGCCGTCCTACAATTCTAAATTCTAATTATAGAAAATCAGCAGCAATGACAAAAATAAAGCCAGCAATTTCTTTTTCATATTTCCTCTTCTTTGCCATTAGAACATTAGATTTGGTGGCGTATTTACTTAATGCGATTAAGTGTGCAACAAAAACATTGTTGGCGAATATAGTAATAGAAAAACGCAAAAGTTTTTACACACAAGTTGCTTGAACATATACTCGTATACGAGGTGTAATCAAAAAGTAAAGAAAAGTAAAAGGGTGAACAAAAATAAAAAGTGCTTTTTCAGAAAAATATAAAAAAAATTAAAATATTAAATATGAAATATAATATATAAAATGTAGAATGTAGAATATAAAATATGAAATATAAAATATAAAATATAAAATATAAAATATAAAATATAAAATATAAAATATAAAATATAAAATATAAAATATAAAATATAAAATATAAAATATAAAATATAAAATATAAAATATAAAATATAAAATATATATTAAAATATAAAATATAAAATATAAAATTAAAAATATAAAATATAAAATATAAAATATAAAATATAAAATATAAAATATAAAATATAAAATATAAAATATAAAATATAAAATATAAAATATAAAATATAAAATATAAAATATAAAATATAAAATATAAAACATAAAATGTTGTTTTGTTTTGGGAACAAGAAAACTCGCAAGGGGCCAAGTCCAATGGGTATGGCGATTTAGACAAGATTGCCGTGTTATTTCTTGGCCAAAACATGCAGAATTTCTGATCCATTTTTTCAATAGCAGAATATTGTCGAGCACAACAGAATACGTCTAACCTTTGCTAAACACCTATTTGAAAAGTCATCGTACTTTAGAACACACCTCGCACACTCTTAAATGGAAGGTGTAGCCACATAGTCGACATCATCGACTTGGTGACAAATATCACAAAAACAGAGAATGGACGCAAAATTAGAAAAGAAAAATCAAGTGAGCAACGCGAATAAACCGCAATAAAAGAAGCATACAATTTCAGAAGCCCCCATTGACTGGCCACTGTATATACAATCATTTCTGCAGCTCCACTGGCAAACGCTTATGGTATGATAATCGCCGCACCGCCACCGCCTCCATCGCAACGCGTCGCTTACTGCTCTCAGCTATGTGTCGACTGCAAAGCACGTTAAGTTATTTTTGATCAACACTGGCCCCACTCAATGCTCAGTGCCATCAAAATCGATGCATCCATAGCCGCAGGCTGATTGTCAACATCAAAATCATGACAGCCTCAATGTGAACGCATCAACAATCAAAGTGGCGCAAAAATGGCAGACGCACAACAACAATGTGGTCAATATCAGCGGCGTAACTAAAATACATTATTCGCGCATATTAAGCGAAAAAAAAAATGTAGCGTACTGAGAAGTATGAAAAAAGAATATAAAATATAAAAAATATGAACTATAAAAAGCTAAAAGAATTTCTGAGTTAGGTTCGCTGAAAAAATATTATTCTGAATGTGGTGAAAGTTGTTGTCGGCAACAAGATATTCTTGACTTCGTAAAAAAGAAAATATTATTTATGGCTGGTAAGTATGTCTGTATGCACTTACACACAAATATGCACGGCGGTGTGTTCTAACTAGAATTTGAGTCTCAATATAACTAGCCCACTATTCATAAGTATGTATGTATGTATTTAAGTAGATATGCAGGCGCATGCATAATATTCGCAGGCAAATTTGTGTACGAGTACCACTGAATTTGTATACAACAAGTGCATATGCAACATTCACTTAATTACTTTCAATTTTCTGGTTTGATGAAAATCCAGCCACAGATTTGAATCCACTAAGTAAATGAAATTAGCCACATTTAGGGACAGTAATTATTTGATGTACTGTTTATTGAAATTGGAAAAAATGTTTTGCTCGCCTAGTATTACAGGCCTTTTTGTGTTGGCAGCAAAAAGGGTTGTGGTTTAGTTATATGATCATATAATTAAATGTGTACGGCAGAGGAGGAAAGTAAAGCTTTTTTATTTTTTTTTGCTGGTATCAGCCTCTACTCTACAAGCTGTCATGGTCGGAAGAAAGTGAGGCAAATCAGTCCCTCAATTTTGGTATAATAAAGCGCAAGCCTCAAGTAACTCAAAGCCGAGTTGATTTTTCAAAATTTTTTCTGCTGACGGTGTTGGGTGTTATAAAAAATATAACATAAAAATATAAAAAATGTGAAGTAGGCGTTAAATGGAGAAAATTCACAGGACTGCGACAGAAAAAAATTTTGAAAAGTCAGTATGATTTTTGATCTACTTGAAACTTACACTTTATTATACCAAAACGCTGACATCTATAAAACTGAATACCTGGAATATATAGGTTTTTAACCTCAAATTAAAGTTTTTTAATTTCAAATTAAGTTTTTTTAAATTCAAATCAATTTTTTTTTAAATTTCAAATTAAAGTTTATTAATTTAATATTGAATATTTAGAATAAAAAATGAATACTAACAAAAATAAGAATGAAAAAAAGTTAAATAAAGAAATTTGGACAAAGCATTTAACGCAACGGTTGTTCTACTACAGCCAGCGGTAGTTTCCTAGACATGTCAATGTGATAATTGTTGCAATCAGTAGAAGGATTGATTCTTCAATAATCTGTATCAAATTTTGATTATTTTGTCGATCGGCCAGCAAATTTCGGGCAGAGAGTTTTATTTTTGAAAATACCTTTTCTATAGCATTTATCATGGGGGAATATGGAGATAGAAAAATTAACGTATGATTAGTCTCACTAATCTTTTCGCGGTTTGTGGCTTCTGGCATTGTCCAGAACCAACCATGCTTCGACGATGTTACTTTCAGCAAGTTTAGTAAATAATCCATCAAGAAATGTAATAAAAACATTTGAATTTGGAAATTATTAAATTACTTGAGAATGTAAAGGGTGGTTAATGGGCCGGCGGCTTCATTGGGCCGTATTTTTTCCAAAATGAGGCCGGTCAGGCAGTTACTGTGAATAGTGTTCGCTATCGTGAGATGATAACGAACTTTTTATTGCCCGAATTGGAAGATACGGATGTGGACGATATGTGGTTTCAACAGGACGGTACCACTTTTTACACAGCTAACGAAACAATGGCTCTTTTGCGCGAAAAATTTGATGGCCGAATAATCTCACGTCGCGGCGATGTCAATTGGCCGCCAAGGCCATGTGATTTCACACCGTTGGACTTCTTTCTTTGGAGTTATTTGAAAGAAAAGGTATACCTCGATAAGCCAGCAACAAGTCAAGAGCTAAAGGATGAGATAATTCGGCACATTAACGGCATAGAACCTCAATTATGCCTCAGCGTCATCGAAAATTTGGACCATCGGATGGAGGTGTGTCGCCGAGGCCGCGGCAGCTGTTTAGACAATATTTTGTATCATGCGTAATTGAATGATGCCAATATTTTCATAATGAAGAGAAATGATAATAATTTCGTAAAAAAATTGTATTTTATTCAAAATCAACACCGGCCCTTGAAACTTAACTACCCTTTATAATGCAATTTAAATTCTATTCTTCTTGTTGTTGGAACTATTATATGGGCTGAAGTATTTACCGAATTTATTAATAAAAATTATTTTCTCATGTGTTTGTGGAACATTTTGTGAAAAATTTAGTTTATAATTTTTGCGTTGTTCAATTGTTGATTTGGAGTTTAAACAGTCCAGGTTGATTTTGATAGTTTTTAATGTTATTTTTAAAGCTTTTAATGCATTAAATACCGTTGTTGTGGCCATGTTGGGGTTTTTATTTTCAAATTTTATTTTTAAAGTAATTGATGGATTTGCTTGAATTTATTTCTCCACATTGTTTAAAATCTCATCATTTAGTTTAACATTCCATTTTCCACCACGATTCACATAATAATAATAATCTCACATCCATCTATCTTATACCTTCTAATTATAGAAGTGGCTGTGGTTTTATTAAGTCCAGCTAATTCTGCTGACCCTGCAATAGTTTTACCTTCTTCATAGCATTTCATCAAAATCTCCTTTTTTTCAAAAATCGTTTTAACACAATTTCCCCTGCGCTTTCTGCAACGAGGAACAGGTAAGTTGTCTTCATTTTCTAAATTACTATCATCAGGATCTTCTGTGACCTGCATTATTCGCCGATAATGACGTTTATTTGCCGGACTTCCTGTATTATCTTCAACAGTTACTTCTTCAGGTGATGTATTGGTGTTCATTATCATATATTTATTTAAGGGTTTTAAGGATTTTGAATTTCAAATATTTATTTTAAAATAAATAATAATTACACAACAAGAAAAGAAAAGTTTTATTTTATGATTACTGTCATTGGAAAATAATAAGTAATTATCATATCATATTTCATAAACTTTAATTTCAAATTAAAAATCTTTAGTTTTAATTTAAAAACCTTTATCTACAAATTTTGAATAGAAAGTTTGAACTCTGATTACAATTTGTTGAATTTTTACAAATTTTATGCAAAGTTCAAAACTTTGTTTTATATGGTTATTGTTGTTGTATGAACTATGTTTTTATAAAAAAAAATAATTTAAATCACAAAATAAATTAGTAAATAGTCTACACTTATCAATATATGGATTACACTTTCTTTTGACGTTGACTGTAGATCAGCCATAGAAGAGCAAGAAAGTTATTAGACAACGCGACCATAACGGATCTATGGTACCAAACGTCTATTCTATTACAAGTTCCGCCGAAACGCGTATCATTAACCCTTTAACAGCTCAGGGACATATATGTCACACCTACACACAGTATTATAACTAAATCAAATCAGAGGTTACTATTTTGTACCATGGCTAATATTTTGGTAAAATGTTCCAATGAGATTATACCAAGAGAATCGCAGACTAACGTAACGGTACCAATCTGTAAGAAGAGTAATAGACGCAACTGCAACAATTATCACGGAGTTTCGTTATGAAGTGGAGCGTATAATTCATAAGATTGAATGGGTACGCTGAACAAATATTCGGCGAGCAAATATTGGAAGATCGATGACCGATTAAAGCTTTGTAGTTTGTCAAGTTTTTGAAAAGTATCATGAGTAAAAAAGCAACTTGCATGCCCCGTTTATAGATTTTCTAAAAAGCGTTCATAGTAGCGAAAGAGATCTATGCCGAAGTGCTCTTAGAAGGCAAAGCGTCTGATTTATTCAGCGTTGAAACAGGAGTAAAGCAGGGAGACACGTTGTTTACGCTTGTGTTCAATCTGATCCTTAACTATGTAATTAAAGATGTTGATCCACCAGAGATTACATGATATATGCGACTTTGCTGAAAACCTAGTCATCTTCGCGAGAAATATGAATGATCTAAAAGAAGTATTTCAAGCACTCCAAATAAAGGCAAAATTCGTTGGATTAAAGATCAGTGAAAACAAAATGAAATACCTCGCAAGACTTAATGAGCAGAGGCTCTCGGCTGTTCGAGCTTAACGCTTCCTCTTGCCTAAACATACACAACAAGGGCAGACAGCTAACGTTTGTTACTGCTAGAAGGCAAGAGGTGATTGATCTCACCTTACCACATTCAAAATTTCGATGGTCAATCAGAAACTGGAAAGTCCTTGCCGAAGATTCGTGGTCAAACCTTAGTTATATTGAGTTTCAGTGTAGCGATGAGGCACAAATGCCATTGCCCTCCAGAAACCCCAGTAAAACAGATTGGAAGAAGTTTAAGGGTGCGTTGCGGGGCTTTGACGTGACGCCACCAAGACTTCGGAAAGAACAGGAGATTGAGGTGGCAGTTGAGAAACTCAGCGCTGCCTTAGTTGAAGTGTCAGCCTGTCCAATTCGACCTCTCCTTGATCGGACTCCCGTTCCGTGGTAGAACCGAGAGCTCCAAACATTGAGACGTGAGTCGACAAAACTTCTAAACTGGGTCCTCAAGACTAATCTGAGGCCAACTTCTTTGGCACAGAGCCCGTTTTGGCACTCTCCTCTGCAGCCATCAAAGCCACGGTTAGCAAACAACCCACAAGCGGGCTTGGCAGGCTGAGAGAGGCTGCAGATGGATAAAACTGATGTTACCTGTTATGTCCGATCGAAGGTCGCAAATCCTCCAGGCATTAAACAGAAGGGAGTGCAGACAGCTGGTTGGACTGATGACGGGCCACTTTCTGTGGGCGAAGCACATGGAAGAGGTAAGCATCTCAGACAGTGCACTCTGTCCAGCTTATGAAGAGGAGGATGAGATGACGGACCACTTTCTGTGCGTCTGCTCCGCCTACGCTCGAATCAGGTCTGAGGTCTTTGGCACTGATGTGTTAAGAAGCGACCACCTTGTCTCTTTGCCTCTACAAGATCTACTCAGATTTCTTCGGAGATCGGGAAGGTTTAAAGAAAGTTAAAAGGGAACTCAAGTGTAGTACCAGATCTTAGAATTGATGATCATGAATTTCAATGCATGGATCAAATTAAAAATCTAGGACTGTGTCTCAGTAGAAATGATGATACAATGATTGCTAACCAAGACCGCGTACAGGCTATAAATAAAACATGTTATATTTTGCCCACGTGAAACTATTAAAGCCGGCTTTTCAGTAGAGAACGAAAATCAAAAGACATATATAAAACATTGATTCGGCCAGTGGCAACATATGGATGTGAAACGTGGATACTGAAGGCAGTTACAATTACAAAATTAAATGTTAAATTGGAAAGAAGAATACAGATAAGACTACTAGGTCCAGTACGAGAAGAGAAGGGTCTCTATCACATCAGATATAACAGCGAACACGGTCAATTATAATTTCCATCTTGCTATATCGTGGTGAATCATGGACACTCGGAGATGCAGATAAACAGAAGCTGCTGATTTTTGAGAGGAGAGATCTGTGAAAAATTTTTGGTGCGATATGCGATAAAGGTGACTGGCGCAAATGATACAATCATGAACTTGAAGGACTATATTCGCACCCATCTGTGATAACCACAATCATGATCAACAGATTGAGATGGCAAGGTCACACATTGCGGGTTATCACAGATTACCCACCTCAACAAAAACTCTTCGGTAAATGCCACAGACAGAGAAGAAGGGGCCGCCCGCCGTTTAGATGGATTGACGATGTAGAAGAAGACGCAAGCTTATTGGGATTTCGGGCATGGAGAACACAGGTGAAGACCTGATCAGGGTTGTCCAGCCAACAATGATGGTGATGAGCGGAATTCCTACACGGTGAAAACGTTGTGTGGTTTGCCAAATCGCAGCGCATCCGATGGCTAGGACACTTTTTGCAAAATGTCAGACGAAAGAATGCCTCGAAAAGTTTCGGATGCTCGCAAGTATGGCGAAAAGCGGAGAAGGGGACCGCGGGAAAGATAGTTAGACGACGTTGAGTACGATCTAAGAAGCATGGGAGCGCGCAATTACCGTAGTTGGACTTTGAATCGAGAAGCACGGAGAAGAGTTGTGGAGGAAGCTAAAGCTAATTACGAGCCAGCGGCTGCCGTAGCCGAATAGGTTTGTATCGAACTACCGGGCACGAAACACTAATTGACAGAAGATTTTTCCCTCATAGGGGTCACCGCTCAGCAGACAATGGGAAACCACCGAGAGTATTTCTGCCATGAAAAATCTCCTCATATTAAGCCATCTGGCGGTTGAAGGTCACGTATACCGTGTCAGGCACTCGAAATGTAACCAACTTCAGAAAAAAGAAAATCTGTAATGGATTTTAAACTTAATAGTGTGATTGCATTATATTTGGCTGGAAAATCACTACCAGCGATTGCTCGTGAGCTTGAGCACCTTAAAGCAAATAAAGTTTTTGTTTATTACAGCACTACTCTTTGCAATGATTCTGGTACGAGTATCAAAACGTCATCGAGATGGTCATCAAAAGACTGCAACGTCGCGTGAAATGCCAAAGTCAAGGCAAAAGGTGGTCATATCGAGCAAAAGTAAATTTATTCTTAATTTTGTATTATTTTCACACATTTTTTACTTTGAATTGAATAGAAGTCATTTTTCAAACTAAATTTATGAACTTTTTAATAGGTTACACTTCGAGTGTCGGACCTTGTAACTGTAGGTCTCTCCATTTGTGTAAAATTTGGCGGTTTGTTTCATCATAACCGCCTGCTAATCAGCGCTGGGTTTAAACCATTTCACTACATTTTATTTATTTACGGATAAGTGACGTAAAGCGCATTAAATGTACAAGGTGGTGTCAATTTAATCATCGAATTTTGGTTGCGAATAACTTTTTTCCTAATTAAAAAGAAAACTAATGATTTTGAGAGTTGGAAATCTTTATTTGGATCCTTAAGCGCTCTACTGCATATCTGTTCGTACATTTGTATGCTGCAGCTTTCTAGTTTTCAAGTGCCAAATAGGATTGACGTACGATTCCATTTGAAAAAATTATAAGATCTTCCGATAAAGTGATTAATTTTACGCCACCTTGTACGTGGGTAGTAGACGCCGCCTAGTTGAGCGTAAAATCGCAGCAGCACCATTATTTTAGCTACATTGTTGCTTGTTGCGAACTAAATTGTTGCTCAACTCAGCGCGGCAGCCCAATCTTACTGACAGTCAGGTAGTCAGTCGTGACAGATGCAGTGCCATAATGCAAAGTATTGGATGGTAATCACGATGGCTTTTAATATGCTACAAAAATCAGTATGCAATTTACAAATCCCATTGTGGCGGTGGCTAAGACTGCACGTCTCGCAGCAAATTATGCTGCCGTACCAAGGATGCAGAAGCACTTGTGGTGCAGTCACAACAGATATGAAATAATTCGATTTTTTTTGTCAGTTTTTTGGCTTAAGTTTTGTTGCACATCACTCACCACTCACTACTCGGTATCCATAAACTCATCAACTGCGCAGTCGAATGCGTTTCTTGAAATATTCATTCTTACATGCACTTGCGCAGGTATGCGCATTAGGGTGGTTCAAAAAAAAAAAGTGTAATATAAATTTTTTTTTTTTATAATTGTCACTTGAAACATATTTTGGCTCAACCAGGAAATTTTATTTAGTCTTTATATACTTATTCACTCCGCTTGGGCGCATAGGGCTTCGACAGAACTCTTCCATCGTACACGGTCGGGTAAAACACCATACGATGTCACTTTTGTGGAGAGTCCATTGTCTCATAACGTGGTCTAGGACGATGACGAAGAGAGGGGCGATAGAGGACAGCATTGCCGTAGGAATGCGTTGGTGGTGGTGAATGGGCCGCCGATGTTGCCGTTCTGAAGCACTGCCTGTTCGGAGTTCTCGTAAAGTGCTCTGATGATGCGGATTATCTTAGCGGGAGCTCGCTTCCTACTCAATGCCAGCCTTATTGAGTGTCATTTGATTTAGTCAAATGCCCTTTTAAAGCCATCGAACAGCATGTAAAGCGCGGAGAGTCACTCAACTGATTATTCTACTATGATGGCCGGTCAACAAAGCTTCGGTGAAGGCAAAATCCAGCTTGTTCGCCCCTTAAGGAGTGTTTGACATATTGGAGTCTACTTTGTATGATTATGGCTGGAATTTTGTAGATGGCGTTGAGTAGGGTTATTCCTCGCCACTTGCCGCAGTCACGAAAATCGCCTTTCTTACACAACTTCACGAGATGCCTTTTGTCCAGGACGGAGGCAGCTTTTCAATGCTCCTTACGGACATAAAAAGAAGAATAGTCGCTTATTTTGGACACATAGCAAGAGTTGACAAGTATGATATTTAAGAACTGCTGATATAAGGAAAAATTGAAAGACAAAGAGAAATTGGTAGGAAGAAAATGACGTGGCTAGACAACATCAAAGAGTGGACAGGTCTCAAAACAATCGGCGAACTTACAGCGGCAGCGAGAAACAGACAAAATATAATGACATCATTAATAATATTACTTCACAACTGTACGACTAAGATCATAAAGACGTTTCTATGTACTAGGGTGGATTGATAAGTCTTTAGAATGAAGAACTAGACATTGGTTTTTTAACAAAACATTGATTTATTTTTCAACATAATCTCCTTTTAAGTCAATACATTTTTTCCAACGCTTTTCTAACATATTTATTCCTTCTCTAAAATAAGTTTTTTTAAAACCTTCAAAATAAGCATTTGTTTCAGCTATAACTACACTATTTGACACAAATCTTTTTCCGCCCAACCAATTTTTTATATTTGGAAAAAGGAAAAAGTCATTGGTAGCTAAATCTGGCGAATATGGCGGATGAGGGAGCAATTCATGGCCTAACTCATTTATTTTTTCCTGCGTTTTCCAAGATGAATGTGAAGGAGCGTTATCATGATGAAAGAGGATTTTCTTCTTCTTCAAATGTGGCCGTTTTTGCTTAATATTTTGGTCCAATGTATCCAACAAAGATGAATAATATTCAGCTGCAATGGTTTTACCCTTTTCAAGATAATCTATGAAAATTATACCTTGTGCATCCCAAAAAATAGATGCCATAACCTTACCAGCTGATGCAACGACCTTTGCCTTCTTTGGAGCACTTGAGCCACATTCTACCCATTGTTTGGACTGTTTTTTAGACTCTGGTGTATAGTGGTGGATCCACGTTTCATCCATCGTTATGAAACGACGCAAAAATTTCGATGGATTTCTGTTAAACATATCTCAACCAACTTTTGAAGTCGACATTCGGTTCATTTTTTGCAGAGGAGTTAGCAAACGCGGCACCCATCTTGCTGAAAGCTTTTTCATACCCAATTCATCATGTATTATGTTATGCACGCGCTCATAACTAATGTTCACAATGTCAGCAATCTCTCTCAATTTAATTCTTCGATCTTGTGTGACAATTTTATACACTTTTTCCACCGTTTCTGGAGTCGTTACCTCTTTTGGCCTCCCAGAGCGTGGCTCATCTTTGGTGCTTATCCGACCACGTTTAAACTCGTTTAACCAATTGTAAACTGTTGCATTTGAGGGTGCATGTTCCCCTAATACTGTCTGCAACTCAATAATTTGTTTCTGGTTTAAACCTTTCAAACGAAAGTACTTTATAACAGCACGATGTTCACTTTTTTCCATTTTTAATAAAAATACAATAGTGTTTTGCAAAAATAATTCTCAAGAAAGTACCGTTTGACCATATGTTATGAAATTTTGACAGCTTGCTTTTGACAGTTCACTTTTAACGATCACAATAATTCAGTAAATTAATGACCGATAGATGTCGCAATTCTAAAGACTTATCAAACCACTTTCGTAATCGCGCACACCCAGCATGGATACGCCGATTAAGAAGAAGAAGACTGACCCAGACAGGAAATTTTTGTATTTTAAAATATATTGAAAAATTTCAACCAGATATTTTATTTTATTCATTATTACTTTTTTTTGGTTTTTTTATATATGGTATTAACCTACAAATACAAAGTACCTTATAGAATAGATAATTCACATTTCTCTGCCATTTGTGTTCATTAACTGCAAAAATGAATTTATCAATTTAAAATATTTGTATGAAAAACTCGAATGTATTATCCTGCTGGAACTAAACTTTTCTTTAATGGAAATTTACAGTCTGTAGGACTCACTTGGATGTATGGTGGTGCACCTTATTGCTCAAACGCTTGTATGTTTGCTTGTACGCGCACAATCGCATGTTTATCAGTTTGTGTTTACTTGACCGCAGTGACCAGAGTTTGAACGCAGTGAACGTCAGGTGGCATTAATAATGTCATATCGAGTTGCAAAGCCAAAACGAGGTAGATAATTTGGAGAAGCAACAACCGAAAAATTTTAATCTGCCACTGCAGCGCACTCACATGGATAGGCGCATACATACACACATATGCATGTATATCTCTAAATTTAATAAATTATGTGGAAACTTGGCTTGGCGTAAACGTGTGTAAATTCATATGTACATTTATTTGTACTTTTATATTGGAAGTAATTTTTACGACAGCCACAAGCGAAAGGAAAGTTACCATTGACAAACTACAACAACAAAAACGTATGCTTTTTTGGTGGAGAGTAGGACTCGTTGGTGTGAGTAGCTATTTCTTTGTTAATTTCGTTGATTTCTTTTAATAGTTGTTATTGTTTAATAAACCGTTATTTTTTAATTAATTAAATATTAAGCATTGAGTAATGGATTTCTGGGTAGTTAAGAATAAATGTTAAAACTTGTATCGGGTGTCTTTTTAGCTGCACTACCAATAACGATACCTATGATTTGACGGGTGAGAATGACAAACTGTGCTGACATTTCTGTCCACCAAGGTTCATGAATCGTTTAATGTTGAAACAAGGCTTCCAAATTGTAGAAATTTACTTTGAGAACAAAAAAAAATTATAATAAATCTGTTCGCTAAGTTCATAGGTTGTTTTCAAAAATTAATCAGCTAAACATCTCCGACATTTGATTTCAACAAGATGGCGCAACTTGCTATACTGCGCGCTTCACAATCGATTTATTGCAATATTCCAGCCACCATTGACGCCTATGGCCGGATTTATTGAAAAAGTATTCAAAACTTGGACTGATCGAATGAACAATGTAGTTCGTAGCCACGGCGGACATATGCCGGAAATCATATTAAAAAAAATAAATGCCATGAATTTCATTTATTCACAGATCATAATAAAAAAATTCATTGCAAAAAATCTCAAAATCTCTTTATGCTCGAAATGCTCCTATTGCTAGAGCATTAATTGGGTCTAACAAAATCTCGAATTTTATTGAGGTCAATTTTTAATTTTCAAAATTTCGCGACTTGAAATTTTTGAATATTTATTATAAATAATTCAATTGTACTTCCTTTTTTTAATGCCTATTAGCCTTCAACTATGTCCACTTAGTCTACAAGAATCTTCTGTATAAAGGGTGATTTTTTAAGAGCTACAGGAATTTTTTTCAAAAAACACACGTAAAATTCAGTAAAATGCATGACATTTTTATTTAAATAGATAGTACAGTCCATATAATTTAATATTTGCAGATTATTTCATGCAAATGTTGACCGCGACTGCGCTTCAAATGGTCCATCCGCTTAGTCCAATTTTGGCATACTCTTTCCAATGTTTCGGCCGGTATCTCACATATAAATGCTTTAATGTTGTCTTCCAATGCGTTAATTGAAGCAGGCTTGTCTGAATAGACATGAGCCTTAACATAGCCCCACAAAAAATAATTTAAAGGCGTTATATCATGCGATCTGGGTGGCCAATTGACAGGTCCCGAACGTGAAATAAAATGTTCACCGAACTCGCCTCTCAACAAGTCCATTGTTACGCGTGCTGTGTGGCATGTGGCACCGTCTTGCTGAAACCACATGTCATGCAAGTCAAGCCCTTGCATTTTGGGCAAAAAACAAGTTGGATATCATTTCACGGTAGCGCTCACCATTCACAGTTACGTTACGATTCGCAGCATCTTTGAAGAAGTACGGTCCAATGATACCTCCAGCCCATAAACCGCACCAAACTGTGACCTTTTCTGGATACATTGGTAGCTCTTGCAATTCTTCTGGCTGATCTTCACTCCAAAATCGACAATTCGGCTTGTTTACGTACCCATTGATCCAAAAATGAGCTTCGTCGCTGAACACAATTTTTCGATAAAAAAGTGGATCTTCGGCCAACTTTCCATGAGCCCATTCACTAAAAATTCTGCGTTGCGGTAGGTCGTTCGGCTTAAATTCTTGCACCAGCTGTATTTTGAAAGGCTTCACACCTAAATCCTTTCGCAAAATTTTCCACGTTGTTGAGTAACAGAGGCCCAATTGCTGCGAACGGCGACGAATCGATAATTGATGGTCATCATTAACACTGGCCGATACAGCTGCGATATTTTCTTCAGTTCGCACTCTACGTATGCGGGTTGGTGGTTTGATGTCCAGTAATGTAAATTTGGTTCTAAATTTAGTCACATTAGATCGAATAGCCGCTTCAGTGGGTCGATTAAACTGACCATAAAATGGAAGAAGCGCGCGATAAACTTTCTTAACAGAACACGCATTTTTATAATAAAATGCAATGATTTGCAAGCTTGGTTCGTTTGTAAGACGATTAATGGTTAAATTATAGACCAAACTGAATATGTTTGACACTGAAACAAAACACGAAAGGTCCGTCAGCTGTTTAAACCAACTGTTTAAAAAGATAATAGCTAAAAAAGTACCCATTGTATTGGCTTAAGGGGACAGATAGCTTTAAACGGCCATATTTTCGCTGATTTTCATTAGAATTATTTAAAATGAAGAAGTCAATATATTTTTTTCAAAATTCACACACAGTTTATTTCTACATTAAAAGGATATAATTTTTTTTTTATTTTAATCATTTAAAATGGCGGATGTACACTCAATTCTTCCAGGAAGGTCGCAGCGGGGCTTCTCAATTGGCGGGCATTGTAGCATCGGCGACAATGACCTGAATACAAAACACCAAAAATTTTTTTGTTTATTAATGTAATAATTTTTATATGAATTAAAATAAATTAAAAAATAAAATAAAATTCGCAGAATAAAATGCTTCAAAAACAAAAAAAAAACAGTGAATTTTGGGGCAAATTTTCTTATTATTTTTGCTTCGAGAAAATTATTTTTTCGAAGAATTTTCCAATTGTAAATTCACATAGAAAGTAAAAGCATAAAAAATATGTGTGCAAAATTTCAGGAAGATCGCTCAATAACTTTTCGAGTTATCGTGTACGCCAATTCGAAAGATATAGTTTTGAGAAAAACGCGTCTAAAGTCGGCAATGTAACTATACCTCTTCCAGCGCTCAAACGCAAAGAATAGAGTCGCCACGGTTGACGATCTATAATATAGGAAATACTTATATTTACGTTCTAAAAATTTTTTTGACACGTTCTTAAAGGATTATATTAACATTTTATGAAAAAAAATTTTTTTTCGAAATTTTACAGGTATCTGTCCCCTTAATAAATAAATAAATAAAATATTTATATTTTTTATTATTATTCTAAGTTCTCAAGCTTTTAAAAACACCCCATACACAAAACCATCTATATATCATTCATCTACTTAGCTATGAAATATTAGTGGGTTCACGAATCATAGCAGCTCCTATGACAAAAAAGTAAAAAAGAAGATTTCCTCTACACAAAAAATGTGAACGCTCCACAGTTACCAAATTGACAATTTTCTCCGAGTATTGCATATCAGCCTTTAGTAATGGATACTAGGTAGACACCGTTTATTCTGACTTCTCTAAAGCATTTAATAAAACCTCACATAGTATCCTACTGTGCAAGCTTGAATGCTTGGAATTCGATCAAATTTTTCTCATGAGACTGAAATCTTATCTCACCAACAGAATTTTCTATGTAGAAAGTGAAATAATAAATCATGTCTTTGGTGGCCTCATCTGGCGAGCCTCATTTCATCTCACTTGGCCTCTCATATTATTCGTAAGAAAAATTGTTTGTACTTGGTCATTAAGAAACTAATAATTACTCTAAAACTTTCTGTTTAACTGATAGACTTAATAAAGAAATCAAAATGCGTATGAAAAATATATTTGTTGAAGACTGGCTATACTTTACTAGACTTTGGGATTCATCGTCCCCTTAGTATAACAATAGCCTATGTGCTCATAGGCTATTATTTTTTTATTGAATTTTTGGATTTTCCATCGTCGATTTTATATGTGGTCAAAATTTTGTCAAATTCTAGTTCCACAAAGTGGGTCAAAACGTCAGTCAAAAAATAATAAATATTTACAGACATAACGAGATTTGAGTGAGAGCTACTTTTGACAAAAAGTTTGAAATTCATTTTCTCAAAATCTCAAAATTTATAGGCTATTTTAATACTAAGGGGACGTCATGATTGATTGCATTCAGTGGTTGCAATTCTTGTAAGACTTTGGATTTTGCTCTAAAACTTTAACGCGATATATTTGCAGGTAGAAAATAGTTTTTTATGTAACTTTTAAGCAAAGTGGTTTTTGTTTAAGAAATTTATATTGAAAGTATTGTATCTTCCTCCTCTCGTCCTAGAGGTTTTCTTAACCTCTTTTCCTTAGCAATGGTATCACAAAGGAGGAACAAAAATTCTTCATCCAAGTGGGTCCACTCTCTACGCAACCATTATAACCTAACCTAACCCATATCTCCCTCCTTAAATAATCTGCTTTCTTGATCCTGTCTTGATTTTCCAAAAACTAACTACACCAAACTTTTTGCACTCAACTTTTGTGCTAATCTCATGAATACTTAATTTTTCGCTCTGTAAGGTTATTTTTTCTTTCAGTAGTTTCCTTTAAGGGGAGAGCCTCGTTTATGAGGTCTAAAAATTGCATCTCTTTCCGATTTTTTTTTTAAGGAAAAAATTAATTTTGCACTGCAAAGTTTTTTCTATCTTTTAATGAACATTTAAAAAGTATAAAAAATTTTTGTACTGGTTAAAATAAGTTGAAAAAAATGTTTAACATAGAAATTAGTAGAGCGCTGCAACGCTGCAGTTTCCAACTGGCGTACAAGATACAGCTCGTAATTATTATCTAAAGCAAAAAGTTCAAATGGATTTCTAATTATCATGATTTTTTATTCTAGATAAACTAAGAAAACTGAGACAAATTCCAAAATTTCAACTTTTTGGAGGTTTTAAAGAAAAAAATGTCTTTCTATAAAAAAAAAAATCACTTCAACTTGGTATAAAAATCTTGAAATTTTTTTTTTTTATCTATTTTGTTAGTTCAAAGAGAATTTAATACTGAAGGGAGCAAGCTATGATTCATTTCAAAAGGTTCATTAGTTTTTTTTTCATTTATGTACGCCAATTCAAAGAAATCAAAAATAAAAAGTCGAGAAAAGAAGATAAAGTTTGTACTATAGCTGTCCGGTCACAGCGTAACTACCTAACGCTCGCCTACCTTTGGCTTTGTATCTACGGAAATATTGAGAATTAGGCTCTGTAACTTTGTGTGAATATTCTGAAATATATTAGGAATCGCTTAAAATGAAAAAAAAATTGATTTTTTGACCTTATAAACCAGGCTTCCCCCTTAAATTTTGCTAAGACATACCGTTATGCGTACATTAAAAACTACTTGCCATGAGTCACAAAAAGTACATCAAAAGTGATAACGAAATGCAGTGCTTTTTCCGCTTAGTCCTTCCCCTATCGCTCACAATTTCGCTTTTAAGTGTTCGAATTTCAATGTCCCCATATCAAAATGTCTTATGCATTTGTGTGTTGTTGTAATATCCAAGGTTTTTTTCATAATCATTTACATACCAGTTCACAAGCAAGTTCATAGTGAAATACTTTTGGTACGCCTAATACAACCCAAACTCAAATAACTCGCACTCTCTCCTAACTTAGTATTTTATTAGCGAAAAACTATATAAATAAACTAATAAAGATTAGCGATTTATTTGCAAATATAAAAAAATAAATACTAAAAATATAATTCGCTAATGCAATAAACGACAATCTGCACTTGAAGTGGAAAATAATGCCGTAGTTTTTAATTTGACTTACAAATTTTATAAATATTTGGATTTAGCGCCTTTTAGTGCGCAAAAAACGAAAAAATCAATTTCGGGTGCAAGTTAAATGTCAAACAAATATGCGCCGAGCCAACACTAAAGATTTAAGTAGCGAACCCACATTTTTTGTGTTTATTTTGATCAACTTTCATTTAATTTTTATTGAATTTTTCACCACTCTATAGTTGAGTTTGGCATTCCTCATTCCCAAAAACCAAAAAGCTACCTTCAGCTTATTAAAACATAAGTATTATCTTATTACGCAATAATATTTCATTTTAGGCGTTCACTTCATTAAGGGGAAAATTACAAAAAAACACTTAGATGATGTGTCATAATAGCAAGTAGCCGAAAAGAAATGAGACATAAATTTTCGCTCAGAAAATGAACGAAAGTGCTGACAAATATATGCACTATGTATACTTGTGAGCAAAATAATTGCAGCATGACTGAAAATACAAAAAATACTCATACCAATTTCTAATTTTCTAATCAGAGCTTGTCAAATAATTCTAGGCATGAAGTCTTGTAGCTCATTCAATTTGTGTAAAATATTACGAAATATTAAAGTGCTTCAAATCTCGGGTGGATTTCTGAACGCCCATATAAAGAACGCTCGATGTTTTTGTATATTTTTTATATAGGGAAAATGCACTAGACTTGAAACTTGCACTTTATTAAAGCAAAAATAAATTATTTGTGAAACTGTATACCAGAAATTTTTGTAAAATTCTAATTAAAAAGTTAAAATTTTGATGAAATTTTAAATTTCGCGGAGTTTCAAAATTCAAATTCTACGGTTTTTATTGCAGTATAAACTCCATTCTGTAATAAAAAAAATAAAAAAGCTAAGTAAAAAATAAATCAATAATGCCGTACTATTATTGTGAACATTGGTGTACATATGTATGTATATAATAATGGCTGCATGCACTTAACATTTTAATGCACGAATGTCGTAAAAAATTCAAGAAAAAGTACACACAGCTACAAGTATGCATACATAGATGTGTGTTTGTATGTATGCAAGTGCACATATTTTTGTAACGATTTTCTTCTCATTGTTTTTGTCTGCTTGTTAGAGAATGCCGAAAGTTAGCTGCTGGCGTAAGTGGTACGAATATGTTTATAAACATAATAAATAAAAAATATAAACAACTTTAATATAACATTTATTTAATTTTATGGCGCTAGAGACACCGAGCGCCGCACTATGGGAAATATGAGTCGAGTGCTGAGTAAAAATCGCTAACTTTTTGGTTTTGGAGTTACAGAGTTGAAAATTTGAAAGAAAATAGTAATAAATTCAGAAAAATACAATAGATTATTTTCTTCCTCAGCACCTAAACCTGTTCCTGTGATATTAGTAAATAGGTATGTATAAGTAGTACCCGAAACCCAAAAATTTGCTTTGCGATGAGGTAGGAAAAGATATAAAATGGAAGGCAAGGGGGAAGGTTTCATTCTAGCAAATTTGTTTGGGGAGTTTTGTCAACATTTCCAGAAATATTGAAAATGAATTATATAAATTAAACATAAAGGGGCCGTTAAAGGTACTTAAGAGAGTTTTGGTTCGCAAATAATTATTTGGAGAGGCCTGCCACCTGTCTACAAATAAAATTTTGCTAAACTTGTATTATAGAAAAATACATTCGGAGGTCTGTGAAAAACATCAATTTTTTGAGAAAAGTTTATCTCGAAATAATTATTTGGCAAGGGTTGCCACTTCTCATAATGTCTAAAAAAATTCTTTAAGAAAACTGTGTTATAGAAACATGCATTTGAGAATCTTTACTAAGCACTAATTTGTTGAGAAAATTTTATTCTGGAAATACAATAATTATTTGAAAGAGGTCGGCAATTGGCTAAGAAAGCAATAAAATGTACCAAAGGTATTTCTGGAAATATTTATATGTGGAGGTTTGCTACTTATCTATAAACAAAAGCAAAGTTTTGGAAAAGTTTTAAATATTTTTTTGGAAGAGCTTGCCACCTATGTCAAAAAAAAAACAAATAAAACTCATAAAAATTTATATAGTCGCAAAAGTCCAAAAGTTGCGCAAAAGGTACCTAAGCAGATTTTAGTTTGCAAGTAATTATTTGGAGAGACTTGCCACCTCTCTAAATATAAAATTTTGTGAAAAGTGTATTATAGAAAAATGCATTTAGAGGTCTGTGCAAAACATTAAATTTTTGGGGAATTTTTTAACTCTAAATCATTATTTGGTACAATTTGGTGTCACAATATCTATTTTATTCTAGAACAATGCATTTGGACACCTTAGCAAACACTAAAATTTTGCCGAAAATTTTATTACGGAAATAATTATTTGTCAAGGGTTGCCACTTGTCTATGAAAACAGTACACTTTTACGAAATTGCTTTCAGGAAATATTAATAAGGTTTGCAACTTGTCTAAGAAAAAGGAAATTAGTTTTGATAACAGGAAATAATTTTTTGGATAGGCTTGCCACCTATCTCAGGAAAAATGTATAACTAATTATAAAAATGAACATCGTCATAGAAGACCAAAATTTACGCAAAAAGTACCTAAGCAAGTTTTAGCTTAAAGAAAATAATTTGGAGAAGCTTGCCACCTACATATGTAAAATTTGTTGTTTTTTATTTTTTTTATTTATTTTTTTTTTAATTTGTATTCTATAAATATGCACTGGAAGTGCTTTATTACTCATCTGAGAAAAAATTGAAATGCTGCGAAAGTTTTATTCTCAAATAATTATTTTCACTTGTCTAAGAAAACAGGAAAATATTGATAAATTTTTTTCTAGCCATAAAATTGCTAAGAGAAATTTCATGTTTCATCATCATCAGAAAAAGTATGTTTCTTCGTTTTGCTATATATATATGTATAATTGGCGCGTACACCCTTTTAGGGCGTTTGGCCGAGCTCCTCCTCCTATTTGTGGTGTGCGTCTTGATGTTGTTTCACAAATGGAGGGACCTACAGTTTTAAGCCGACTCCGAACGGCAGATATTTTTAGAGGAGAAATGGCAGAAATACACTCGGAGGTTTGCCATTGCTTGCCGAGGGACGACCGCTATGAGAAAAATGTTTTTCATAATTTTGGTATTTCACCGAGATTCAAACCTACGTTCTCTCTGTGAATTCCGAATAGTAGTCACGCACCAACACATTCGGCTACGGCGGCCGTTTTGCTAGACTTTTATAAAAATTTATAATTTTTTTTTTAGTTTTTTGTCCACTTGAATACAAAATATTGCCTTGGTAACTATGTAATTGCGGATTTCACTCATAGATGGCTTCAATTGAGTTTTTAGGTGTGCAGACGTAGTTCAAAAGTAAAACACATTTCGTTATTTGATAGTTGGCAATTCAGCTGTCAATCAGTAAGAAAAACTTTTTTGATCGGTGGCGTTCGTTGAAAAATCGAAAATCTAACCAAAATTTTTCCTCATAGTTTGGTTTTTATTTCCGCAAAGGGAAAACCGCATCGCAAGCTCATAATAAGTTAAGTGCTGTTTATGGTGACGAAGCCTTAAAGGAATGGCAGTGTCAAAATTGGTTTGCCAAATTTCGTTCTGGTGATTTTTCACTCAAAGATGAAAAACGCTCTGGTCGTCCAGTTCAAGTTGATGACGCCCTAATCAAAGCAATAATCGATTCGGATCGTCACAGTACAACACGTGAGTTTCCAGAGAAGCTTCTATGTCAAATACGCGCATTGAAAATCACTTCAACCAGCTTGGCTATGTTCAAAAACGCGATACATGGGTTCCTCACGAACTGAAAGAAACGAATTTAACGCTGTGTATTAACAGCTGCGATTTGCTAAAGAGAGCGATGAAAAATGGGTTATATACCTATGAAATGAGACCTTCAGCTATTAGTCCATATGTGTCGCTAGGAGTATTTTTAAACCTTCCCAATTGTCTCGTTTTTTCGACTGTCATCTATCAACAATATTCAGTTCATTGTTTGTTACGTTTCATACAACAATGCGTTTTTGTCGCTCTTAAAAATGTCGAATTTCGTGCCCCCAAACTACGATCTGCGCACATCGAAAAACCACTTGTGCAATGCTGCTCTCCCGGTTCAAAGGGAAGTCTTGTTTGCATCGAATCGTTAAGGGTGATGAAAAATGGGTGTATTTCTTCAATCTCAAGCGTAAACGATCGTATGGTCCGCCCAGCCACAAGCCAAAAATAACGGCCAAACCAAATCGCTTCGGCCGCAAGGCAATGCTGTGCGTTTCCTGCGATCAGCGTGGTATGATTTGGTACGAGCTTTTAAAGCCAGGTGAGACAGTGGGCCACGCACTTTCCGAGCAGTGCTTCAATTCTCACGAAGAAGCCAAAAAATGGTTAGATGATTGGTTTGCGGCCAAATACGGCCAAGTTTTTTGGCGCGGCATGCACAAATTGCCTGAGAGATGGGGAAAATGTGTCGCTAGCGATGGCTATTATTTTGAAGATTAAATTTGTAACCATGTTTTGTTAATTAACATTTGATTGAAAGTCTCATTTCATAGGTATACACAACAATATCAACCGGAAAAGATCGTGGAGCAGCCCAGGTGAACCAACTCAAGCAACATCAAAATCTAATATTCATCAAAAGAAGGTTTTGTCATCAGTTTGGTGGGATTACAAAGGAATTGTCTACTTTGAACTCCAAACACCCAACCGAACGATCAATTCTGAGGTCTACATTGAACAACTGATGAAATTAAACAATGCAGTTGAAGAATAGCGGCCCGAATTGACCAATCGAAAAAGTTTTGTATTCCATCATGACAATGCAAGGCCACACACATCTTTGGCCACTCGGCAAAAATTATTGGAGCTTGGTTGGGATGTTTTGCCACATCCACCATACAGTTTTAACCTTGCACCATCTGATTACTTTTTGGTTTCGATCTTTGCAAAACTCCTTGAATGGTAAAAATTCAATAATGATGATGATATCAAATCGTACCTGATTCAGTTTTTTGCTAATAAAAACTGGAAGTTTTATAATCATGGGATTATCATGCGGCCTGAAAGATGGCAAACGATCATTGATCAAAATGGGCAATACTTTACAGAATAAAGTTATTTAGTTCCATGAAGAAAATTGTTTTTGATTTTCTAAAAAAATCAGCAATTACATAGTTGGAACGCAATAGATAGCCTTAATAGAACTGTTTTAAATTATACTGAAAACTGGGGAATTTGTAACCATTGTAAAATGCGTTTGTGGCCAGGTTGATTACTGGAATACTCCACTGTGCGCCGGCCAAGAGTCATGCGGCGGCAAAAAAAGTACATTGACCTGCAAATACAATGCGCTTTCAATTATTCAAAAATGTTGCAGTGCTTACAATATTTCAAAAATTTGTTTACTAAATTATTAAAAAGCCAAAATATTAAATATTCACATTCCTTTTAGTGCAACAGGCGCCAATATAATTTAAAGCCGTAAGCCACGCAAGAAAGTTGCTTTGTACTTGCAAGATAGTTGAGATAATTCCTTGCTGTTTAAATATATCAGTTCAAAGCTTTTGACGTTAATTTATTATTGTGAATTTGCAAATATTTTTGTAACAAAATTGTGGCGCTGTTTTATTTCAACGAAAACAACTTTGGTAGCTCTTGTTTCCATTTTCAGCTTGAGAATGCCTTAAGAAATTTTTTACATATATCTTTTTTTCATAATTTTTTTTGTTTTTTTATTATTTTCTTCTTTACTTATTTTAACACTTTTTACGACTATCACACTAAGTGCGAATTCACTAGCTTGTTAAGTCATAAACAGTCACGTGCAATTATTCGCGTAAATCTTAGTTTTGTAGCTTGCAAGCAATGCCTATGGCACACCATCAAAATGTAAAATGTTCACGCAAATTTCTTTCTATGATTATCGTGCAGCACTTTCAAATATTATTTTGGTTCAAGTTTTATAGCATCAAAATAATTTGCAAACATAGTAAGCAGGTTATTGTAAAAGTTAAAATAATAAAAAATAAAAGGCTTTGTATATTGCATACAGCAAGGGACAAAAACGGAGCTTCAGTCAAAGTAGTATTAGTAAATCTACTTGCATCCACTTATACAGAGTTCCGCAAAAAACGTGCCTAGTTGCCGTTTTAAAATAAAACATGTAAAAATTGATTCTCACAGAATTCACTATTTGTATTCAAAATAATAATTCCAAAGAGAGTAGTCAGTTTTTTTATCAGCTGCTAACTCAGAAAAATATTGACACATTGACTCATTTTTTAAATAATTTATTTCTCGTCTTAGTTTCTGAGACGCTTTGTTAAGAGGGGTTTTATCTCTAGGGAATCGTGTGTGTTGCCATTTTCGGCGAAGTTGTTTTTTCCTTGCTATAAGTTGCTTTATTTCTTTGGCATAGTTAGATCCGACTACTTTCTCTGTGATCGAGGAGTTATTGCGTGTATTGCCCTGGAGAACTTTTTTAAAGAATTTCCTCTTTGTGTGTTTATTGTAAAGGACTGGTGGTTGGTCGTTTCGACAACTGCTTCACATATTGGGAAATATCTGAGTTGAGAGAAGATCCCTCACTCATTTGCACATAATTAGTTGTGTGATTTTTTTTTAAGTCTTCTGACAATGATGGAATCATTCTATAGAATTAAAGATAGACTATTTAGAACCTTGATTGTAAAATGTTGCTTGCAACTCAATGTGATTGTGTGTTATTGAGAAATCCCCCGAATCCCCTCCTATTGCACCATTGAGGCTCAATTACGCCACCATCTGCTTACACTGAGAGCTCATATCATTTTGAGTGCTTAAGTGACAACAGCAAAATCAAATGGTATTTATTTTTGACGCTTTTACTTTTACACAATTTCAGTGGGCCAATCAAGTACAGTGCGCCAGAGCCAACAGTTCAAATGTGATAACTGCATAACGTAACATTTTATATGACGAGTACGAATAATAAAAATTGGATCATGTTTTTCGGAACTAAACACACAAACTAAACGAAGCGGCGAACTGTGGAAAAAGTAGAAATGTATAAAAAAAAAAGAAAAAAATTACTAAAATAAATTTTATGCAATTTTTGTTTTTACATTTCGAATATCAACAACATTTTAGAAATCACTTATGTAAGACGCGCGCAGTTGAAGCGAAGAGAGTAGAGCTGATGGACTGATGTGCGGTAAACTACAAGGTACTTAAAATTAAATTACAAGCGATTTTATTTCATTTTTTTTGTTCGTTTGTCAAACAGTCTGTCCGAATGGCTAATTTAAATTAAAAGCATTGACAGAGCAAATATTATCGGGTAGGTATTACACTTTTTTCTCTTTCGTAGTATTGACTGTGCCCGCCATGCCACAGCCTGTGGCATTTCAAATACATACCTACAGATATGTTTTTGTTTTTGGTTTTGTTTTGATTACTTGTCGGTGCCACTGATTGGTTTACGCCACTGAACGGTGCAATTTTACCCGTTATAGTAAATTCACTTTGATATCGGATTTTTTCACGTCCATAATTATCATCTGAGATGTCTCTTAGTCCGCTTATTAGAAATCTTAACTGTTAATAAATAATTTGAGATTGCATGCATTTCATGTTTTCAACTTTTGTTGTAACGATCGCTAAATTTCGATAAGCATTCCAACGATTAAGAGCGTCACAAATGCAAAAATAATACGACACGTGACTTTTAAATTAGAGTGAAATTTAGATTATTTGTTACACCTAAGAAATGGAAATATTTGAGTACAAACTGTAGAGGTAAATATTACTGCAGATAGTGAAATGAACTTTGAATCTAATATGTTTAATATTTTTCACAACTTCTATGCGCATTGGGACTAAGTAAACATGCAGACAAATATGCAAATAATATTTCTAAACTCCTGTGCACTACTGGTGTCAGTAGACCTGCTAGAGTGTTATAACTTTGTTCATAAAGCAGTTATTTGTAGGTTTTTTTTCCTTGGTCTCTACCCGCTTACTGCGTTTCGAGTAGTTTATTATTTCAATTCATTTGTATTTTAGTGCAAATATTTTTATATATGTATGTGCGGTATGACATTCAGATAGATTACGAGTATTTTCGATTACATTTTATAGCCAATTGAAATAAAATGCCTGCGATTGGATACAAGCAGTTTATTAGCTATTCTACTATATAACTATTATGATTAAGTCATGAGGTAGGAATGTTTGAAGTATTGAAGTTTTTTAAATTGTCAATAATTTTTTTGACAAAATCATTGAATGATGTTATCAAACTAGGATACTTTGAAAGTTGTTTAACATTAAATGCTGGAATATCATATTGTGCACAGAATGTTTCATGTCTCTGTCGTGCACTGTGAAAACGTGGGCAGTCGTGCAAAAGAGGATGCATACTCTGCACAGTGAGTGGGTCACACGGGCACCAGTCTTCGTCAATGATTTTGAATCGCTTTAAGTATGCCTTATTGAAACCATAGCCAGTAAAGAGCTGTGTCCATTCGAATGATATCCCAAAGATACTCCTGCTGCCATGACTCCCATATTTTAAGACGAATTTGCCGTATAGCGTAGCAGTGTATATTCAATCAACTCCTTGACTTGCAGATTCTCTTGCCTGCTCCTCTGCGCGCTCATTTCCTTCAATACCGATGTGTGATTTGACCCAGTAAAAGTCTATTCGGTGTCCCTGGCGAAGAAGGTGCAGGTGCTGATGAATTGATGCTATTAAGGGATTAGGATTGCTCCGATTTTGGATAGCTTCCAAACAAGAGCGACTGTTGCTAATAGGACTATGAATAAGTTCGTGCGGTTTTTTTTCGAAATTTGAAACTTTATTGACGTAAAATGGTTACAAATTTAATATTCAAAGTATTGTCCATCGCTTACTACTACTTTTTCCCATCTTTCTGGCAATTCACGGATTCCCTTTGTGAAAAATTCGGTCGGTTTTGCCGCAATCCACGAATCGATCCATTTTTTGACTTCATCGTAATTACGGAAGTGCTGGTCAGCCAGGCCATGTTGCATCGATCGGAAGAGATAGTAATCGGATGGCGCAAGGTCTGGACTATACGGCGGGTGTTTTGACCACTTGTGCAACATGTGGCCGAGCATTGTCATGTTGCAAAATAACTTTGTCGTGTCTATCGGCGTATTGCGGCCGTTTTTCTCGCAGTGCTCGGCTCAAACGCATCAATTGTCGTCGGTAGACATCCCCCGTAATCGTTTCATTCGGTTTCAGTAGCTCATAATACACAACACCCAGCTGGTCCCACCAGATACACAGCATAACCTTCAGGCCATGAATATTCTGCGCCGACGTCGATGTTGAAGCATGGCCAGGGTATCCATACGTTGCCCGACGTTTTGGATTGTCGTAATGGACCCACTTTTCATCGCCAGTCACAATTCGATGCAAAAAACCCTTTCTTTTGTGCCGTTGAAGCAGTTGTTCGCATGCCATAAAACGGCGTTCAACGTCTCTTGGCTGCAATTCATACGGCACCCAATGGCCTACCTTTCGGATCATTCCCATGGCTTTTAAACGTTTGGAAATGGTTGATTGATCAACTCCCAAAGTTTTTGCAACCTCTTCTTGCGTTTGAGCCGGATCTTGATCGAGCAATTCCTCCAATTCGGTATCCATGAACTTTGGCGGCGCACCCTCGCGTTCTTCGTCTTCCAAGCCAAAATCACCACTTTTAAAGCGTGCAAACCACTTCTGGCACGTTCGCTCAGCTAGAGCATGCTCACCATAAACTTCCACCAAGATACGATGACTTTCGGCTGCTTTTTTCTTCATATTAAAATAATGAAGAAGAATTCCCCGCAAAAACACATTATTTGGCACGAAATTCGACATTTTCAAGTGTGGTAAAAATATTGTTGTTTACGCTTCAAATAAAAAACTTATACTGACGTTTGTGCCTTACGACAGTAGCTCTCCAATGAATGTTTGGAAATGTGGATCGATGGAATAATAATCAAGTTACGCCATCTGTTGTAAAACCGCACGAACTTATTCATAGTCACATGCTATGTCAATTGCCAGAGCTTCAGCCTGGAAGACAGTGCATATGTCATGTAATTTAAATTTATGTGACGTCCAGTCGTCATCTTGTTTATGAACGACAAAAGCTGATCCACAAGCGTCTGTTTCAAACTTGCTTCCGTCGGTATAGATGTGGGTCGCGTTTGCGTCGATAATATTGTCAGCTTCCTGTTGTGGTGCTATACTTTCAAAACGTATAGACTGAAGCTCGGAAGGATATAGTTCATTTTTTGGTGCAGTACGTCATATTCTCCAGATAATTTGACACTTTCGATTTGCATAGTTTCTTTTATCTTCAGATGCAGCGGTGTGAACCCTGCAAGCGCCAGAGCCGAATTGGCCGAAATTGTGTGAAAGCCTCTGATTGCTCGTATAGCGAAAATTCTTTGGAACGAGCGGAGAAGACGGCGTATATAATAAAACTGTATGGCTTTGCCCCATATACTTGCAGCGTAAGTTATAGTTGGCTCACAACTTGTTTATAAATTGTGATAACGTTTCCGGCGTGTATACCCCATGTGGGTCTAACATATCGGCATACGTTTCTAGATACTCGTTGAACTGTTTCGAGAACGTACTTAGCATGGTTGTTGAATCTCAGTCGATCGTCTATTACTACACCCAGGTACTTCAT
Organism: Anastrepha obliqua; assembly: GCF_027943255.1. Classification (NCBI taxonomy): domain Eukaryota; kingdom Metazoa; phylum Arthropoda; class Insecta; order Diptera; family Tephritidae; genus Anastrepha; species Anastrepha obliqua. The sequence continues at coordinate 137,065,469 of NC_072892.1, read as the reverse complement.
TTCTTCGACGAAGATTAGTCGATTGCCAATTAAAAATATTTCAGCTTGTTTAGCATTACTTTTAATTGCCATAGCATATGTCTTGGTGTCGATAAAAGTCAAAAGTTGTAGGTTAGATTAGGTTGGTGGTAGGTACGTGGCTGGCATAAGGGTGTAGAAGGGCCCCATTCAGGCCTGAAAGTTCATGGTGGTTCAAGCGGTCACTTAGGAAATCTGATGGCTCCTTCACGGAGCGGAAAAGTGAGACACTCAGCTTGCTGATGGAGTCTCACTTTCTTGGTAATCAGATAAGCATCAGCCGGCAACAGCCCTTATTGATAGAGGCAGTTGTCAGAGCTGTTACACCTTCTCGGCATGACTGGTTCGTTGCCAGATCTGTGGTGAATGAGGCCGCCATTCGATTTGCCATCAAATCTTTTGGCGGCTACAAGTCGCCCGGACCAGATGGCATATATCCTGCCATGCTGAAGGAGGGTGCAGAGTTCGTGACAGCAGCCCTGAAGAAAATCTTCTCGGCATGCCTGGCACTGGCTTACATAGCACGCTCTTGGAAGATGGTGAGGGTCGCTTTCATCCCAAAGGTTGGAAAAGACGACTACACCAGCCCCAAAAGTTTTAGACCCATCAGCATGACCTCTTTCATGCTGAAAAGTCTCGAACGACTGGTGGAACTGCGTATACGTCAGAAGTCGCTGCCAAAGAATCGTTTCGGTGCGAGTAGAGGAAGATCTGCTGTTGTCATCTGGGGTGGTACCACTAGTTTGAACTCTTTTTCCTCTTATTCTTCTTCTTCTTCCTCTTCTTCTTTTTCTTCTTCTTCTTTGTATTCTTTATAAGATTAAATCTTATTCTTCAATCATTTTTCTACCAGAGATACAATTTGGTTGGATTTTATTGCTTATACCCGAGGGGCTGTTTAGATATTGTCATGCTATTCGTCCCTTTCTAATTCCCAATGCCGTGAAACCACTTTGTCTCTCGGATAAACGACAAAATACTGTGGATGGCTGCCGATTCAGAGTCTCCTAGACATCCAAAGACGGAAATGTTCAGACAACAATATCGTGTTCCTGTAACAACGGAGCAGTGACACAGAAAGTTTTCTATGCTCTTCACATCCTACTCTTTTCTTTAACCTACATCAGAAGTCATGTGAGGAAAGCCCCACACGTTTTCCATGTGTTTCCATTGTACAGTGCCAGGTGATGATCTCAACCACTGTATTAAGGAAAGGCTGATCTAAATTGATGAGAACTAGTTCTGTGCTCATTCCTTTTAGGCAAAGCTTGTATAGTTATCTCTCAAATGGACTTCATGGACTATCTACCGCATGGACTGTCTTTACCGATGTAGACCGATTCGGCGCAGAGCTTCCTTGAGGATAAAGAAATGCCCACATATTGGGCAGTACTAACTTATTTAGGATCAGTTCTTCCCCTACTCAGTGCACCCGCAATGCAATTTCCAATGCAATTTCTCTAAGTTCACGAACCCAAACAAAATTCGGTTAGCCAGCTCATTATTGTATAGGTAAATAAAGTAGAGAAAGATGCAGACTAACAATTAGCCAGGCGTGAAACGCATGTTTTTGCAAAAATATAAATTTTCTTACGGATTCGATAGCTTATCCATTCAGCGAAAACAAGAGTAAGTTCGTTCGGGAAGATTTCTGTTTAAGGCGTTAAGCCCATAGAAATGCGGGTAGCAATTTTAGCACTGAGGCTAACAAAATGAAGATTTTATTGTGGATTTCGGCGGATATCAGCTAACTAGCAATTATTATCTTCCTCTTCCCGATTGACGTGGTAACAGTTCAAGTGATTTAGGCAGAATTTAAGATCTCGCGTTTTGAAATCAATTCCTCCACGTACTAATCCTCAGCAGTTGGACACACCAAGTGCAGCCAAATTCTTTTCCATCTGATTCTGATCTCCACCAACACACAAAAGGCGTTTCCCTTCCTCCGCTACCACCAGCTGGTACCGCGTGAAAGACTCTCTGAGACATTCGGATGACATGACCCAGCCAACGAAGCCGCTATATCTTTACTCACTGTCCTATATTTAAGTCATCGTAAAGCTCATACAGTAAATTACTTCATCATCTGTGATATTCGTCACTGCTAACACGCAAAAATTAGAAAATCTTCTACATAATCTTTCTGTCAAATACTCCAAAGGATATCTCATTGGATATTATCATATCCCGATCTTCTGAGCCACATAATAGGACGGGCATGATGAGAGACTTATGAAGTACGATATTTGTTTCGTTCATCGAGAGAGGACTTTTCTACTCAAATGCCAACTCAGTCAAAAGTAGTACTTTTTGACAAGAGAGGTGTTAGAAAAATGTTTTTCTTAATTTGGTGTTTCACTGACATTCGAACCGACGTTCTCTCTGTGAATTCCGAATGCTAGTCACGCACCAACCCATTCGGCTACGGCGGCCGCCGTAATGGTGCTAATGCGGGCTCCTAAAAAAACGAAGTCTTTTAAGGGGTAACACCACTGTAGAAATTTCAAAAAATTGATTTTTTTTTTATAAGCTTAAAAAATTCTTTGAACCTTTTAAAATACAGAACAAAAAGTTTTATACGTTACCGAAGTCTATTTCATAAATATTTTAAGCTTTTAACCAAGCGTTAGTGACTGCTACCTAACGACTTCTCCAAATTTCCAAACTTTAAACGCGTTTTTCTCAAAACACGTTTTCTGAAATTGGCACGCAGCATAACTCAAACAATTTTAAATATTTTTAATCAGGTTTTTCACTACGTCTGTATAATAACCTTCTTAAGAGAAGAGCGTAGGGGATATTCGATAGATTAATTTAAACGATTGTTATAATTATTTAAGTGCTGTTTTTTTAGTCCAAAATAGAGTTTTTTCCTTCAAATGCTTGCTAATTCCACAAAAATAAATATTTTTTAAATCCCCTACGTGTTTCTCTAGCTATTCTTATCTAGATTAAGAAAAAAATGTTTCTTTGTTCCAGATTAAAATTTGCACCCTCTGTGCTGCGTGCCGCGGAGCTCCTTCAAGAGAAACCACATTACAAAAATGTCTCCAATGCCGCCATTTTGTAAAAATTTTCGATCAAACTTTGTAGTTTTGTATTTTAGTATATAAGTAATAACTTCCCAAATCAGAGTGATTGTTTCCGCTTTCCTTCTATAAAAAAAATTCTTTAAAAATCGTGTTTATTTTACGCGTGTACAGTGGTGTCACCCCTTAAAGCTTGAAAATCATAACAGTCCACAGTGACTGCACCGACTGTGAGTGCGCCGACTAATTGTTTAATAACAGGAAGTACTTCGGTTTGTGCTCATTCACTATCAGACCCATTCGCTTTGCTTCTTTATACAGCTTAGAAAAGACAGCGCGGCATACACCAGAAATTGTACTCTTACGCTCTTGTAATAAATTGTACCTGAGTGATAAAGTTCTGCGGCTCGCGTAATCTTTTCTGGCATCAGGGTGAAGAAGTCACATGACACTATCTAAAACCTCATTTTGTATCAAGTGGCATCGAGAAGTCTTTTCCAATTTTGACAGAGCTGTGGTATTGCCTAACGTAATTTTGCACAGCCGTATTAAATAAAAATACCGGTCATACTAAATAAATGGAGTAGCAGTACAAAAATTTCTAATATACAAATTTGTTGGGTTGACATTTTTTTTTTATTTTGTGTGACTAAATTAGTGCTGTATTTTAGTGTGCACTTTTTTTGGTCCATCGTATTTTTTTCTTCTGTTTTTTCTTACAATTTCTCTGTTCGTATTGGATAAAATATGAGGAGATTATTTCGCAATTCTTCTTAGATCCTGAAAGGGTTTGTCTACTCTGAGAAGTGCGCATTGCATTTTCAGTACCAGTAGTAAAATCTCGCTGATTACTGATATTTTCCAGGCACCTAATATATATAAGTAGCGCAGTGTACACATTTATGCAACATTCATTATGAATTAGTGAAAAGTATTTAATAGAGGCGTCACTTCTTTGCGTTTTTGAGAAAAGGGCATAAGAAGTGGAGCAAAAGTGTATCAAAAACAAGGTAGGAGTGATTACTGCAGAATATTCTATATTTTATTTCTGCGGAGGATTAATTTCCTGTCCGCCCAAATATTAATTTCCGCTACTGAAAACTATGATGGGAGCTAGAAGGTATGGACTGAAAGATTCGGTACCGAAATTTGATGAAATTCAAACAAGGACTTTATTGCAGCAACGTTATGAATATCTTTGAAATCCAAATGTGCAGCCATAGAATAATTACAGGACCATTTGAGAGGTTGTTTTGAAGCAAAAGGCGGCCAATCGGAAAAATCAAAATTGCAGTAGAATCTTATTACGAGTACTTTAAATTTGTACACCAATTTGAAAAGGAAACAAAATTTATCGCACCACCAAGTGTATCGTCGTTTAAGCTTTGAAGTACAAAAACAAGATACAAATGTGGGGTTACCTAAATTTTAGAAAAGAGCGTAAACATTGTGTTATTCAAAAGGGTGAATTGCTTTTTTTTATTCACCAACCAAACCAACCCCTAGTTTACCATATAAAAAATGTATATAAATTGATGATATGAGCTTCCGGTGAACAAATCTCTATTTTAGCACAAATGTCAGTTAAGAGATTTTGCTCTTTAAATGACGATATGAAGTATGTTTGAGTGATAGAGTAGTGATATACCCGCATTTAGCTATCTAAATAGAACTTAAGGCGTTAATACCTTTTATGGCCTTTATACCTTTTGAAAGTACTTCTAATGTCTGCTGCTGCGTTCACTTACTATAAGAAACAACTTTTTCTATAAATCTACGGAAAGAGCCGTGCCAACAGTAGGTAGCAAACCCGACTTACTAACCGTATAGCAGTTGAGCACAACCCTACGGGTACGGCGACTACCGACTACTAAGTCAAATTGTATGCTTATTCCTGTTCATATCTAATACGCATCTTACTTACTTTCCTACAAAAGTTCCAAAATGTGGATTAAATATGAATAGATATTTCAAGTCCGTCCTGTACTCTTTTTACAGCTGTTTTTTTTATTATTATTACAAAGTATTGTTACGATTACTTACAAGTGAGTAATCGAAAACGCGCAAAAAAGTATTCAAACACGTGAGTGATGTGTGGCGACATACGTCCGCGATCACTTGCCTCAGAGTTGCACGTTCTCTTATGCCTGTTCGACCCTTCGCTGGTGATCATTTATGAAAGGCGCTAGGTTGGTGATGTGCATACGAGTGTATAGTGGGCTGCCAATCGCACCGAAGGTAATCCCAGAATTTCGGTATTCATTATGGGAATTAACATTCTTACGTTCAATGAAGTTCAATAAGTTAAGATTTGTTTATAAAAACTGAGTGATATTAAATATACTTTTTCAGCGGTAATTAGTGCATGTTTGTTTTTTTTTTTTTTTTTTTTTAAAGGCAGGTTAAGACTTGACCCATATAGACCTCTGAGATGCCTTGGAAAGATATTTTCGCACCTTTTTCATTTCTTCGACGTTTTTCATTTAATGTGCCACTTTTTGTTTTCACAAATACCGTTGTTTTGTGTCTGTAAATAAAATCTATAAACACTTTTGAACAGACCTTTTGAGCTTAAATTTTCTATAAATTTATAAAAAGTATTTTTAAAAATAAACTTCATTTATAAAAAACGCGACTTTTGGAAGTATATTAAAATCTGTCCAACTTAATGTTTCACAGAGATATTTTGGCGAAAGTCTTAGATTATAATAAATTTTAGAATTTAGTTTAGATTTCTTGTTGGATAGGAGCGGTACTGCAAAATAAATAGGTTTTATATATTTTTCATTTAGTTCCAAATCAAGCAAACAAGGCGACTTAAAAGTCATATTTATGTATGTAAACAAAAATTCTTAAAAATATTCTTAAAAAAATCTGATTTCTTTTTTTCATTTCTTTCGGCTAAAAATGGCTAAAATGAGGACTTATTAAGAAAAGAAACATATTTTAAGTTGAATCATTCCAGCTGCGTATTATAAAAAGAAAGAAAAAGCTTGAAAAAAATTCCTGTTATCCTTTTTTATAGATTTCGTTGAAGGTGAATCTGGCCTGAAAATATCATTTAATCGACCATCTAGCATTGCTCCGAAAGGAGTAACTACGAATGAATACTCACTCAATAGTTTTTTACACCACTGAGTACTTTTTCTACTCGAGTCGTCATGCAAATATTCAGTTGGGTATCGAATACGCTTTTTAAGTATTTATTTCTACCAGTATAAAAAACTTTGTTTGATAACACAGTGGAATAGCCATTTTAGGGTCTCAAAAATGCGTGATAGTCAAATTCCAAGAAGATTTAGCTTGACCTCATTACAGTTTTTTTAGCGTGGTTCAAGTTTCAATAACGCAACTATTCGTCAAAAACGCAATTATTTTACTTCAAATATTATATTTATACTGTCTACAGAGACCTATAGTAGAATTACATAAGCAATTTTTCTATAGAGCATTTTTAATTTTTAAACCGCATCTGAAAGGGTCTCTTTGACCCTCTTTAAAATAAGTTTCATACAAGTGTATTAAGGGTTAAATAAGCTACAGAAATTTTAGGCAGAAAACTTTCCTGGGAGTCGCTGCAGGTGAAAAACTTCCAGGGGCTAAATGTGTACGAAAGTTTAATAGAAGTACCAAAAAAAATGTTATAAAAAAATGTTCCACAGTAAGGAAATCTTCACATGTTCAGTAGAACTTTTCCCCTTCTGAATGATTGTATGAGTTCGATACTTTTAACAAATACAGATATCGAGTTCATAGCGATATCGGAACAACACTAAGCCCATAACCGTGAAAATAACCATCCAATGGAGTCGCAGAAAGCATTAGACCGCATATCATTTATAAAAAACACTTTGTAGTACATCAAAAAAATTCGTACGCACTTGCATGAAGTACATGAACAGCTAAAATTTCAAGATAATAGGTCAGGATTTTCTCAGGTTATATTATAGTAAGTATGACCGACTTAAAAATTGTAACCTCAAAAAGAAAACGCGTCGAAAGTTTTATGTATGACGGCCATTGCACTGGGAAGGGTTGCTCCAAAATTCTAAATAAAAGTCGGTACAGAATTTACAATAACAATTTATTTCTTTATTACATTTTTTAATTAATAAATTTATTAATGTAATTATTTATAGTCGAACTCTTAAACGTTGTTCCTGATTACTGACTTCGAGCTAATAGGATTTGTTCCATCCCATTCCCAGATTGTAAAGATTGTAAATTGAAAAGTCAAATGAATGAAATTCGGTAGGTAAGTAAATTCGCGAACAACCCAATCAACAGATGCATTGGACTTGAGTAACAATCTATTTTTTAAGGTATATTTTTGAAATTTCTGCAGGGGCCTATGCTTCTAATAAAATATTCTTTGATTAAAATTTTATTTCAAATATTTCTTATTTGGCATTAAGACCATTTGTAAGGCCAAAACACTTCGTCAAGTGCATTTTTCTTTTTCAAAAGCTCACTAGCTACTTGGCAAGTTCAGAGTGGCTTCTGATCCCTTCAATGAGTTTGTACGCGTGCTCGATTTCGCAACCAAGCAGCGAGTGCCAAGTGAAAGGATATTTGCCCCTCACTAGCGCAGCGTGTAGCATTTTTATGTGTTTGATTATGCATTACAAAGTTCGTCTAATTCATCATTCTATCTTTGCTTTGCATATGGGCTACGGGATCTAAACTGAGAGAACCCGAATGTGCTTAAAAATCTATATCTTTCTCTCGCCAAGTTTGAGAAGGACGCGATGATAATCCTCTGTTTTAGGACAGTCATGCCAATATCATCGTTTAACTTGGTCATCGTCAGAGTATGTAGTTCCCATCGGAGGCTTTGATTGCGTTTTCATTAGAGGTCTCAAATTCAGCGTATAAGCAGATATCCTGGGCTGTTTTACCTTCTCACATTTTATATAACTTCCAAACGGATGTTCGGAAGCTACCCAGAGCTGTGAGCCGCTTGAACCATATGTAGAAAAATCGGCCTGGCCACTCACAGGTAAATGGCGTTCAGAGCCTTTCCCTAATTGACTTCTACACATTGAACTATCCTCAAATCTTCGTTGCACCCAAGAATGTGGTGCCACTGAGGTTGATGATTAACGACATATAGAACTAAGTACAGCATATGGATGCCAAAAAGATGCAGCAACTCCGGCATCGTGAGCAGGCAAGGTGGTGATGCGAACGCCAACAAAATACATAAACCATGAAACCTGCTCGGAGGTGAAAATACAGGTGTGTGGTATCGTCACAATTTAGGAACTATCTTTTCTATGGTATTGACGGGGAACGGGTGGTAGGAGGCATACAGATCCAGCAGGATCATCTGAAGTATTGCATTAGAACAGTTACTGACGTTGACTGTAATGCACAAACCACATCCCTACGAAATACTTGACGGTAGTATCGGGGAATTGAGAAGGCAATTGAGATGTAGAGCCTTCTCTTGAAAAACGAAAACAACCCTGTAGAGAAGAACAATCACTCCCGCCTTGTATACGGCGCAGAAGCTAAAACGATGACGAAAACTGATGAGACATCACTGGCAGCGTTCAAGAGAAAAATTCTGCAAAAAATCTTTGTTCCCCTTCATGTAGGCGAGAATGAGTTCTCTATACAATGGAACAGCGAGCTGTATGAGCTGATATGGACATAGTGAAGCGTATTAAAATGCAGCGGCTGCGCTGACTTGGCAATGTTGAATGAAAGTGCTCCGGCGCGGCAGTCCTTCGAGAGGGGACACACTGGTAAATGACAAGAAAGAGGAACATCTAATGTACGTGGGGGGGACCAAGTGAGGCATAACCTGGCAGCACTCGGTTGCATCAACTGGCGCCAGCAAGCAGCGAACTGAGCTATATGGAGAAATGTTTTAGATTCTGCCAAAATCGATATACGGTTATAGTGTCATCTAAAGAAAGAAAAAAGACGAAAAAAGTATCGGGAGGATCGGAGTTCCAACTGTAAAAGGTTTAGTTTGGGTGAAACTCCCGCACTGACGAGGTTAAGCTTTCGATGTTTAGTTTAGATTAGGTTAGTCAGGTTGGTTGTTTAAGACAAGACACTCGGTGGCCCTAAGGCCCATTATGCCAAGATATTAGGCACTGTTCCTTGGAGTGCAGAATATTCACAGAGGAGGTATTGTACCGACTCAATTTCTTCTTCATCTTCACAGCTCCTGCAGCAGTCATTGTGAGGTACAACCATTCTACTGGCTAGCATGCCAATAGCGCAGTGACCCGTTATAATACCTGTGAGGACGCTGGAAGTTGATCCGTTGAATCCAAGCAGATATTTTTCCCTTTTAAGATTCAGATTTGGCCAGATCGCTTAGGAGACCCTACAGTTAATAGCCCGGGACCACCTTCTCTGGTTTCCGCGATTACACTCAGCTCAATGGCAGTGAATAACTCATTTGCTTATGTCCTCTAGTACTCGCTGAAGTTCAAGCTCAGAGTCAATCCTTGAACACTCATCCGCTCTTTCATTTTCTTCCACTTCAGAGTGGCCGGGAACCCAACAAAGTGTGTGGTGTTGTGTTGTTGGATAAACGACAGCGACCTACTGCCTTCTTTAACTTTCTCGGATGCTTGCTTCTCATAAAAGCATATTATTTGATATTAATTTGATATTGTTTATGAAGATCCAAGCCTGATTAGCCTTGGAATCGCTGATATTCCGTCCATCTCAGATCAACAAGTGCTCCACATCTCTCATTAAGTTATTAAGTATGAAAAGTTCAGTAAATTTATGGTTACAATACACCGAGCTGTTGGAGTCCCGACATTACGGGATGGCAAAACCTGATATATATGTAACGCCATTCGCAAATACCTTTTACTAATTTACGCTAGTGTTGGTGGTCAATGAACTTCCGCCAAACGTAGAAACTTATTTCATTTTTTACGCGCCGATTTAATGTTGGATGTTGCAAATTGTGAGCGCACACGAGTACTCGTGTTGCATAAATGCAGTTATTATATTAGTATTGCCGCCAAAGCTGCCTTTGCTGCTGTTCTTGCTGGCTTGTTTGTGTTGTTGTTGTTGTTGTTGTTGGGAATGGTGTTGTCGGTGCGCCAGCTACTGTTAGTTTATGTAATTGATTTCCATCAGCGAAAATCGCAAGCAAAAGAAAACTGCCTAGAAAAATCAATTTCGATGCATTTGCATTGTCATACATGTGTGTGTGTGTGTGGGATTGTGCACGTCATAGTGTGAATGCGCCTTTCGTTCTTGTAGCACTGGCAGCAAGCTGCATCACTTGCCCGCTTGCTTAGCTTGCCTTGGCGCTAATTTGATTTATTTGCAAGTGCCTGAGAAGGCGCATTCGATGTGGCAACATTCGCCAGCATTTGTGGCAGCTGTGTCAGCAGAATCATTAGCATTTTTATGTCGTGCACCACATGTTGTACGAACAGTTCCATTGCTTGTTTGTTTCACTTACCTACCTCCACTCGTGTATGCATGCATGTTTGCCTTTTGTTGCATTCGCCACACGCGTTTGTTTCTAATTGATATTGATTTTTGTTGTTTATGGAATAATTGCGCCCCAGCTGATTTGGTGTATAAATTAGCAGCTGCTGTGAGTCAATGCCGCTTTCTTTATTCATTGTTAGAACTGCTTCTACCGCTGCACGGAATAACAGTAAGCCGGTCATTGCACCCGCTGGGAGAAAATGTTTCGCTAACGGAGACACATTTCCAATTGTCGCAATTAATGTTTAAGCGCGGATTTAGTAAGACACCCTTTACAATACCCTGCTGTGCACAGAATAGGGATCATAATGGTGTTATTTTAGTATTTTACGTGACATCGGGGGGAGGACGGAATTCTTGTTGCAGCTTGTTTTCAGCCGCAGATACAACGGGATTGGTGCAAAACGACGCGTGTAACTAATGCGAAGATGGAAGGTATACATTAGAAGACCTCCTTGGCCACAACCCTGCTCAAAGCAGAACTCGTTACAACTGTTACTGGAAACAGTATACTTTTCATCTTTGAAGGATATTGCTGGCACAAGTGTAAATAGTTTATTAAAACTCGGCAAGACAAGTAGCCCACATGGGTTGGGGCGTGTCTACCATTCGAAACTCAGAGAGGAACGTAGGTTCGAATCTCGGTGAGCACCAAAATTAAGAAAAAGTTTTTTCTAATAGCGGTCGCCCCTCGGCAGGCAATGGCAAACCTCCGAAGGGAGGGAGTCCCGAGAAAATCACAAATGAGACCTATTTTGGTCAACAGCTCTTACACAAAGAACATTGAATGAACTGGCCAACGCATTGTTTCGGTGCAAGATCCATCAGTTCTCAATGAGTTTGATCTGAAGATGAAAACTGCTGATGGTCCCTTCGTTGGTGTTTAACTCGTCAATGTCTGTAGCGTTCCCAATGGCGGAGACTTCGACCTAAAAGAATTTTTGTGTCGTACTGCTCCTTTCAGAAGTAGTTAATACTAGTCTTACTGACTGGCACTACTACCTAAAATGTATAATACAACATCAGGTTCTGTTTAACCTAATTGCTCCCTGCCTCAGGTTGGGAATTGGTTGAAAGCCAAATTCTTTCATTAAATTTCCGTCTTGCGGACAAATTTCAGAATATCTGCAACCGGAGTATTCTTGATTTCATTCGGATCCAATTGATCTCGTTGAAAGATGTGCATTTTGTCTTTCCAAGGCAATACAGCTGCACAAATCATGCTCTGAGGTTTCATCATCCTCTAGAGGAGTCTTAACTCTGTCTCATTTCCAATGTGAATTTTTGAGAGATGATAATTTAAGTAATAGTAACCTGTCAGAAAACAAGGCCACTATTTTCCTCATGTCTACTTTACGCAAGTTTTGCAGTTCTCTATTGTAAGTAAAAGGTTTTGTAAGCTTGACGGAGATCGTGTGTAACTTCCCAATGGGTATCTCCTAACTATTTATCCTTCACTCAGCTTCTACCCTGTTGATGTCACAGTATGTTTCTGGACCGACCTCGCTCTAGGAAGGGCGCATCATCAGGAATTTCATTACCTTTTATTCCAGAGCGATCCGCAACCCAGCAAAGTACAATTTTATTTGTTGCACTGAGTTGGTTTAAGTTGTTAAGGCATTCGCACAATAGTTTCGATTTCACAGAATGAGAAGTTAGTGGTTTTAATGCAACTTGACTGTCCAAGCACACAGCTATGTGCGCACCCTTGTTGCCTCTCAAATGATTTATTCTGGCGCAGATTGAAATGGCTTGAATTGGCCAATTTGAACACTGGATCACTTGCCCTTTGGCTCGCAGATTTTCGTGTTTGGATCTTAGATTCCAGCATCGCCCCAGTATTTGTTATCGAGCAGTCTGTGAAACATTCAAGACTTCTGGGATCGATCCAAGATCCTTCAAGATTCCATTCATCTCAGTCTGAGACTATGATTCGGATAAAATTTTTTTTCTACTATAGGGACGTTTAGTATCCAACCATAGAGCCAAGTCTAAGCAAAATTTCTAGTCTCCGTCCTCATGCTCGTTCATTTCCAGAGCCATTGATGTCGTTTCTCTAGATGGTACAGGAGAAGCCAAGCTAATCAGGAGGCTATTTATATTTTCTGCTGAGAAATTGTGCACTCATATAAAAAAAGCTGCATTTTTTTCCTCAACTAAAACAATTTTTCCCAACATTAGATTAAACAACATAAATGGTAGAAATTTACGCTCCTGAAACCTTTGTTCGGTGTCAAACGACTCTGATAGATATGTACTTCTCAGTTTGGACAGAGTCAAATCAGTTCTGAAAGATTTCCAAGCGAAAATGGCAGCTCTTCAGCGACCTGTCGAAGACGGTTTAAAAGTTCACGCAGAGGTGTTTGTAGCAGTTCTTCATTCCTTGGTATTTTTCAAGACTTGGTGTATTTTCGGTGGCGGTGGATTCACCAGTTCTGAAGCCACAGTGTAAAGGTTCAACTCTTCTCCTATTGCCGATGGACAACAGTGTTTTACATTAAACGTTCGACATATCTTCAAATTTCTAAGAGAGTAAAAGCAATTTGCCAGATATTCTTTTGAATTGGTAGCTGATTACATTTAGATTTAAATTAACTGTCGGTAAACAAATCCGGTCATATCAGATTACCATTCAGCAGCATACAGAAGCGTCATCGTAGATCAGGTACAACAGCCTCTTAAAATAATTCTTATGAATAGTTTTATTATAATTTATTTTTATTTTATTATTTTTTCTTGATGAATATTTTTAAACTGGAACTTGTTGTTACTGACTTTAATATTTTTTGGGAGTCCGGCGAAATTGATAGCTTTTAGTCCTTTAGAGGAGGATTCGTTATTGATATTGAGTTTCCCTTCCTTCTCCTCCTGCCATTTAACTCGCCGAACACCATCTTTATGCCTTGACAAAGCTTGCAAATAATGATTCTCTCCCCGTTTTATCCCTTGGGTGGTTGGGATCCTAACACGTGCAAGAGCTCACCTGTCCAACAGGGAAATCTTTCTTGTTGAAAGACATCGGACATTCCAGGTGCTTGTTAACAAACCTTAATCCTAACTTATTTTGTCGTGGTCGGGTAGGTCCCAGTCCCGTAATACAATTTATTCTGATGTAAAAATTTCATAGCACTCTTGGCTGCTGGAGACGCATGCAAAAAAGTTACTTCTAGTTAATACCCAATTGCCAACTAAGAACTTTCCACACTTGTGGAATTTGTAATAATCTTCAAAATGAGCAAAAGTTATTGAACTAAGCAGCACATATTAGAACTCAATCAGATAATTCGAATTCATAACAAGTGGCGTGATAAAAGGTTGCACGAACAGGGACTTAGAGTCTGCCGAAAACGATTGGTTTTTCTTTCTCTTAAAATTACTGAAATAAAGAAATTGTTTGCATGTCTACTAATAGCTAGGGAACGACCGAACTTCGGCCTCGGTCATGTTCGGCCAGAAAAATTCAGTTCGGCTTCGGTAAAAAAAGCGCTGAATATTTACTTAATTCTTTTTATTCGAAAATTTGATAAACCTTAATTTTTGTAAGAAAAAGTTTAATATTGACATTTTCTGTAGAATTTTTTGAAAATTTTGTATAAACATATATCCGGTCCTCAATCGAGTTAACTGTATCACCATTACGTTGAAAATGCAGATAGGCTATTGCTTTACATATCTAGGTTAGGTTAGCCAGTTTGCTTGTCCAAAACAAAACACTCGGTGGCCCTAAGGCCCACTGTGATACCTGCATTTGATTTCCATCCCTAAACTAAGTTGCTTGAGCCGCTTAGACATATTCAAGAAGGTAACTAATCCTTCTGTTTCATATTTGGCACGGCTTCTTTGAAGTGCAGAACATTCACAAAGGAGGTGCAATTTATTCTTCATCTTCACCACTCTTGCAGAAGTGATTGTGAGGAACACTCGTTCCAACATCTGTAAGTGGTAGTAGTTCTGTTGGTTTGGTGGTAGTTGATCTGTTGAATGCAAGTAGATTTAAAAGTACTGGACTTTTAAAACGTCAAGCCTATATCTATTGGCTTCTTGCGAAGGTTCGGTTCGATTTTGGTTCAATTAGGCTTTAAAAATCGATTTTTCAGTAATTATTCAATTTATATTGAACAAAAATTTTTGCATTAATGATGTATAATTTGTAAGTGCTTAGAGTTTTCAAATAATTTTCAGCCTCCTCTAAACAACATAACATTTTCAACTGTTTCGGAGACAGTCTCGAAAATATGTTTACGGATGGCTCGAAGTTGGACGGAAGAGTTGGTGGGAGAGTATTCTGCAAGGAGCTTCCCATCAAGCTCAAATTTAGGCTTCCGGACCACTGTAGTGTTTTCGAAGCGGAAGTGGCCGCAATTAAAGAAAGTGTGGATTGGTCATTTGGGTCCCTGCTCACAGCGGCAAAGAGGGAAACTGCTTGGCCGATGAGTTGGCCAGACACGGAATCCTTGAGAGGGCTTCATCGCAATATGAGAGGATTGTAGTTCCCTTAAGAACCTGTGGTCTTCTACTGGAAATATGGGCCTCGCAGCAATTCAGCGAACGCTGGGCTAGTGCGCAAACGTGCAAAGTCGCGGCCTTCTAGGCCCGGGTAGATCGGAGGCGCTCGAGAGAACTTCTAAGACTAACAAAGTTACAGCTATCGAATTTGGTAGGTATACTAACCGGACATTGTTCGTTAGGTGTACATGCGGTGAGACTTTGCATTGTATCAGGCCCTCTCTGGAGGACGAGGTGGAATCATCTCAGCACCTTCTCCTCCCACGAGAGCAGGGCATCGTCGGGTCAAGGTTTAAACATCCGGGCTTCACAGCGGATATTGCGGACTTACATATCACAAATCTGGTGAAATTCATCAGCACTTTGAAGCTGTTAACTTAAACGTAAATCGCCACTCGTTGGTTGTCATCCTGAAATCCTCTAATCTAAGCCCTGGATTCTATATGGTTCCTGCTTCTTTCCTGTTCCCCTCCCCTCCCCCTGTATGGTGTCACAATGGACAAATATTACTTTTTGTCCAAGTGAGCCCTTCGCAAGGGCAGCCATTTAACCTAACTTTACCTAACCTCGCAGATTCCACGTCAATAGTTATGGGCTGTTACAATTTTATAGTCGAAATAAATACTGCCGGAATGTTGTTTATCCGTTAAGTTCACCAGGGTGAAAATATAAATTTTGGTTAACGTTTCGGCACTGCCAGATCATAACAAAAATTTCAAGGTAGCTTTATATTATTATGAATGTAAAATATATTATATCTCTGTTGAAAATCCCGTTAGTCGGTTAGTATCAACTTTTCTTAAAAATACACTACCTCACAAGAACACTGCCAATCACTTAAGCAAACATATGATGGTCCCCGTTTGACGGAAATACATATTCGACAAAGCTCAGAGCAAAGTGGCTATCCTATTTTTAATGCCAATGTGAAAAATTAAAAAAAATGGAAAAGTGTGATTTTGCATCTTTCTCTAACCTATGAGCTTTTTTTAAATTCTTTTTTAGATGGTGTGATGACAATCCTCATAACGCCAGGGTATTCCACCATCTGTGAGATCACTGGTGTGTGAGGCAATCCTAAAACTCAATGTTTGTTTGTTAATGAATGAAAGCAAGTTTACTGTGAACTTCTCATTTGCGTGTGATAATACTGATTTAAAGTATTTATAGTTATCGAATAGTTTATATTTACTCCTTACCGGGATAAGTTTGACATAATGCAAAACTTGGTGTGCATAAGAGTTTTCGCTCCGCACTCACATAGATCCGAGTCGATGGCACGAATCATGTGTAAATAACTGGCATCGTAATTGTGGCTAACCAATATTCTGTTGATAAGTTTTATATCTTTAACAACAACTTGAAATTTTTGAATTAGGTTTTCCCTGGTAACTGTGTGAAAATATGTGCAAAATTTGCATATGACAAATCCGTCGTACCATTCAGAGAAAACGCTATAGCAAATCATTCTCAAAGCTTCTTCCACAGTGAATTCAGCTTCCATGACAATGCCATTATCTGCTGCTTCTTTTGTAATTTGATATGCCCGGAGACCACACCACACCACTTAAACATTTGGGAACTCAAACTCTGAGAGCTGCGCGTGAAACCGAGCAATATAGTGATTGCTGGAGCGATTGTTTTTCAAGAGCTTTTGCCAATTTCTTTTGGGGCAATGCTTATTAATTTGACATTTCTTCTCATTTGACAATTAATGTTGCTAGAAACATTTCACGGCTGTGGATTAGTACTATCATTTAGCTTTGCAGAAATGTTGCTAGATTCATGTTGGCAGCATGTTGCAAACTTTTTGCAATTGCTTGTTCGTTGTAATCCACATTTCCTTTCAACTAAATTATTGTAAATTCAGCGTGCCCGGATTCGAGTTTGAAGCCAACAGAAGACCTCTGACTTGAGATTGAGATAAGAATCAGAAAAGGATAAATTTCCAGCAGAATGCATCTTAGTGATATTGTATTCGAGCAGTGGAGCAAAATGAGCCCAAAAGACGTGAAACAAAGCAATACAATGATTGCTGGAACAATTGTTTTTTAAAAGTTTGCAGGCTATTTGGCTTGCATCGTTTGATAGATTGGAAGATATCTCAGCAGTGGGTTGAAAGTATCTTCTTAAATTCATAATAGGATAGGTACCCGGTGGGCGAACTTCCAAAACATATAACTAATGAATTCCATCTGGTATCGCTACGAACTGAACCGGTCTATGCATAACTGCAAGTCAACCAGTTCTGCCCAACCTAACCTTGGGTGCAAGCACACATTTCGCCCGTCGTCTGATAAACTGAGTGCCCCACTTTGAATTGTTCTGGTTCGTTATTTGCGACTTATCAGCGATTTGAAAAATTTAGTTTTTACAAATTTTTCTTGGAAATGAACAATCAGAAGGGTGTCAAATACTTAGATCAATTTTCAGTTCTCCAAGAATTTCCATACCCGTTAAATTTTGTTGCTCGCCAGTATAGTTTAGACTGTTGAAAATGCCATAGCTGCAGATTCCACTCTTTAAGAAAATTAAGTTCTTGAGTGGCTATCAACCAATGAAACTGTAATTTACACCTCAAAACCTGTCAACGACTATTAACTGGATTTGCTACAAATAGAATTATACCAAACTAGTAGCAACACTTAACCAGAGGCAATGTTGCAACACAATATTTTAATTAAAATACATTCAACCCGAAAGGCAGACAGCACTTAACACAATAAACGGAGAAGATGGAAAGGCGGAGCGACCGAAAAGCCCCAACCACAGAACCAACAACATCAACACTAATACCAACACCAGCAGTACCACTTGTGTGCTTAGCTACTATCACAACTGCTCGTTGCCGCCACTTCCTTATTATGCCTTTAGTAATTATCGACTCAAGGTCGTTGTTGTGGCATGTAACTACATAACTGCCTAGCAAAACTCTCCCAATCGATTTTGATTTAGATGCAGATCGGCTGGCGCTGTAGATAAATAAATGTTTGAATTTATCATAGCTGCTGGCCAAGTGGTGGAGTAAGTGGCGATCTTGATAAGCTGTCATAGCTGTTTCATATGTTTATATGTATGTACGTACACCGTGCCACATAACAGTGCCACACATCTGTTCTGTTAGTGGTCATTCTATATTTTGCTCGCAACTACTCTGTAACAAATGGTAACTGGCAACTTGCTGCTGTTAAATATTTATCAACATTGATTGGTTAGTTTGTTCTTGCACTTCTGCGTAGATTCACTATTTCGTGCATCAGTGAGAATAGAGCAAAGCTAACTGCTCTCATTTTTTTCTTGCGATGAATTTCATGCAGCTTTGCAACTCGACGGGATGATGTCTGAGCTATTAAAATATTTTTCTTCCTTTTAAATTGTATTATATTTATTTGTGTAAGTATTTCAGAAATGCATAAGCGTGATCCCTACGGCAGGAAAATGAACCTCTGTAAGGCAAAGAAGGATATAGAATCTCAATGTCAACAAAACTTTTTTGTTATTTTCTATTGTCTTTTCGTTCCACTTGAATTAATCTATAAAAGCGGAGATAGCCGCAATTAAGGAAGCAGTGGATTGGTTGCTCACTTCGGTAATTACTGTAAAGGATGTAAATATATACTCCGACAGCCAAAGGGCTACTAGAGCTTTGGGCACGTTCGAAATTAGTCGGGGAATGCCTACCTTCCCTCTCGATTGCATCGGAATACTTCGATATTAGACTCATTTGAGTTCCCGGTCACAGCGGTGTAAAGGGCTGATGAGCTAGCAAGACGGGGAACCATGGAGAGGGTTTCATCGCAAAATGAGAGGATTGAAATTCTCTTGAGAAACTGTGGTATGCTCCCGGAAAGATGGATCTCGCGTTAACTCAGCGAGCGCTGGACTAGTGCCCAAACGTGCAAAGTAGCGAGATCCTTCTGGCTACCGGCAGATCGGGGACGCTCGAGCGAACTTCTAAGGCTTACAAAACTGCAGCTCTCGAATTTGTTGGGAATTCTTACCGGAAATTGTCCGCTAGGTGTCCATGCAGTGGGACTTGGGATTGCCTCAAGTCCGTTCTGGGGAAGTTGTCTCGAGAACGAGGTGGAATTATCTCAACACCTACTTCTCAGCTGCCCTGCACTCGTCGGGCAAAAATTAAACCGTTTGGGCTCTCACTTTTTCGCTACATCTGCGGATATTGCGGATTTAAATATGACACATCTGGTGAAGTTCATCAGTAGCTTAAAGCGGCTAATTTACATTCGATAGTAGTCGCCATCCTCTAATTAGAAGACTTCCTCTTCTTTACCTTTTTCTTTCCCCTGTTTGATATCACAACGGGCGAATTTTGAATATTTGTGGAAGTGGGCCCCTCGCAAAGGCAGCCATTTATTCTAGCCTAACTTAATTTAATTTATAAAATATGAATATAATAATTTATAAAATATGCAAGAAATTCGATAATATTTCCATGAAAAAGTGGTGCTTTGCTCATGCCTTAAAAAATGTGCAACATGTTGGCAACATGAAGCTGGCAGCATATTTCTACAGCTGCTTAGGATATATCACTATTTTGCTGCAAGAGTGACTTAATCCAAAACATTTTATTTCGGATAGACATGCAGAAATAACTACCAGCTTTTCTTTCATACTGTGTAAATAGTTTTTTTTTTTCATTTTTACTTTTTCATTTTTTATCCTCATTCACTCCGGTCGGGAGCACAGGGCCTTGACGTCTTTTAAATCGTACACGGTTCTGGGCTGTTGTTTTTGCGCTGCCCCACGTGATGTCGGCATCTGCTAGCTCGCGCAGAACCGACCTTCTGCACCTAATCTTTGAACGACAGCGAACTCTGCCCTCTTGCGGGTTCCTCTCCAGTGTCTCGTGATGCTATCTGATGCTTTTATTAGCGTGAGACCTATCCGTCCCTACTTTCTGCATTTGATTTGCCATAGGATGGGTTCCTCTTTCATTTATCTCCATAGCGCGTCATTGCTGATTGTGTTCGGCGAGAATATTCTACAGGTTATGCGAAGGCATTTGTTGACAAAAGATTGTAGCCTCTGTGTGATGGTGGTAAAGACCAGCCATGCCTTACTTCCGTACAACAATACTGACTTCACACATGAACTAAATATTCGTAGTTTAGAGCGCCTAGAGATTTGTGAACTCGCCCATACTGTTTGCTTTTGCCCGAACGCCGCTGACTGCCAGCGGTAGCTATCGTCAAATTCCACAAGGCACACGGCAACCATTATGTGTCTTGCTGGCCAATTTCTTTTGGGAAGATGCTTATAAATTTGTTATTTCTTCTCATTTGACAATTTATGTTGCTAGAAACATTTCACGGCTATGAAGTTAGTACTAGCATTTAGCTTTGGAAAAATGTTGCTAGATTTATGTTGGGTACATGTTGCAAACTTTTTGCATTGCCTTGTTCGTTGTAATCCACATTTCCTTTCAACTAAATTATTGTAAATTCAGCGTGCCCGGATTCGAGTTTGAAGAAGTTTCGGGAACAAGAAGAAATCGAGTATGTAAGACGGATAACCTATTAATTCGAACTTTCGATTGCTCAAAAAATCTCTTGTGTGAGCCGATACATGAGAGCTCCTAATTACTTGCTGAAAGATGATTCATCTTCGCGGTTGGTTTTCTTTAATTCTCTAAAAACTTTTGGCAAACAAGTGGTTATGGGCCACCCAGAATTAACTATTTTAAGTTCCCTAGTGGCACACTTGCGACTTGACCAGATTTTCCGAAAAACACGCAACCATTTGATTTGGGGTACTTCTTCCGCGAACAACTTTTGTTGTAATAATCTCGTCTTGGAACACCCATACTGTCGATAACTGTTTTGTTTGCTCCGGCTCATACCTGTATATATAGATCTAAGATTCGTAACCTGCAACTCGTACGATATCATAGACTTGCTTGAACTAACGTGGCTGAATTTCCTCAACATTCGAGTCTTTTTTTGAGCTTTTGAGCAATTTTCAAATTATGAGGTACCCAAAGAGAACAAATCTTCTTGACGACCAAATTTGCATGTAATATTCAATGCATGCTGGTTTCACTAATGCTTGGAGATGCCTCTATCTCGCGATATGAATGTGTCACATGACATTCTTTAGTTATAAAATTGACGCACAGCATCGATTGTTTCCTGCAAAAACCGTTTTTGTACGGCCTTCACGAAATTCTTCCTGCAAGGTTCAACGGCCACGTTGGAACTCGTTGTGCTCATACTAGCATTTTAGAGTGACTTAGTGTGGTCCTTGAACGCCAAAAGCAGAAGTAAGTTGATCAAAGCACTTGGATCAATACTATTCGGTAATCCACGTGAAAATCGCAATAAATCGTCGGAAGAGTCAATCAATTAAGAGTTACTTTCACCCTTTAGGGCAAGATATATTTTTCAACTAATTGAAAAAGAGCAAATAAAGCTCCTAAGGGAAAAGATCATATGTAAATTTTCGCTAGAAAATATTAAGATTTTCTATAAAAGTACCGAGTTACAGCTCGACACACACAGTGTTGCAAGGAGGCCCTCTTAAACGGCAAACTTCGTATCAGTGCCAAGTGGACTCAAAGTTAGCTAAATTCCCTACAGGGATATCAGCTTTACAAGCTTTAAAGAATTCATGAATGTTGCCACATGAATTTGTAGCACATTTATTACAAACACAAATAAAGCACCTGTGCCTGGGTGGCATTGAACAAATGCGGTCGCGCTGCTTCTCCCGCTATCTGACGAGTTTCTCAACTCACGGCATTGCTTGATCTGCCTCATAATCGGTATATTAACCGTGCATAATGAACGTGCAACATGGTAATTAACAGTCTCCACAAACTTCGCAGCGAAGTGGATCGCCAATGACTTGTGCAGCGCAACAGGTAGCGAACAGGCAGACTGCCGCGGCCTCTACTGACCGATGTGGCAGAAGTAGGCGTACATCATCGGTGGCCGATCGACAGTCGCGATTGCATCACACACTTACCTAACAACAGGCAACGGAGAAAATTCGTGGGTATGACGACGCGCGTGGCATGCTTTGCCAATTTAAAAATTTACATCTATGAAATGAAGTATGTAAATATAAAAATACATACATACTCACGTGTGTATATGGCCAGAAAGCCACGCTGCAAGCGGGTGTAATGAATTGCTGATTCCGCTCGAGTTACTAGTCCAGCGTAGTCGTAAAATTGTAGTTGTAACATTTTTACGATCACCCCAAGAGGTGCGCCAAATTTCATAAAACTTTAGTGGCCGCACTTAAATGCTGCTGTGATCATTAAGCGTTACTTGCTGCATTCTCATCTTTCCTCTGCCTTTCTTGAAGTTATTAGACACAAAAATGGGATGAAGTGGATGCAAAAGAGGGGAAAAAACTATATTCTGTGTGCTGACTTCAGTCATATAAGTACATAAAAATTTACCAATAAAATTTTGTGGTACATTCTCGACTCACATTTTTTATTTTTTATTTCTTTTTTTTTTGTTAATATAAATGGACCTGTAAAAAGTCATCTTTGTTACTGAGAGCATTATGATAGCACTAAAGTGGAACCTGTTGTTGGAATCTAATTCTATTGCTGCCCTTAAACTTCGCCTTCACTAGTTGTAAGCTTAGTGTATAAGTGCATATAGTGCTTAGTATAATGAATTGTGCATCAGCCTTTATTTTGCTTAATGAGAACTACACATTAGTGTACTTATAAATATAACAGGTGGCGCTAAAGTAATCCTCCTATCAGAAAATGCTATAAATTTTGGGAATGGCTCCTAATGTCAGTTCTGTTTTGACATTTGTGTAGTAAACACATGCGAAATACACGTTAATAAACAATGTTACGCTACACTGCTCCAGAACGCGGAATATTGCTGACTATTTATTTGACCAATAATCGGTCGGTGACTTTGGCACAACGTGAATTTCGTCGCAGATTTCCTCGCCGGCCAACGCCTACTGGTGAAACACTAGCCGCTCGCCTCGAAGAGACTGGCACAACACGAGATGCTGCAAGGCGTGGCAGACCCCGGAGTAGCCGTTCTGCAGAGAATATTGCTGCCGTAGCCGAGGATGTCATGGAAGCGCCGTCGACATGGACCAGACGACGTACCACGCAAATGGTTATCAGTCGACGGTCTTTACAACGAATTTTGGTACAAGATTTGAAGATGTTTCCGTACAAAGTCCAGACGGTGCATCAGTTGTTAGCTGCTGACCGCCAATCGCGTCTAACATACGCTCAAGCCATCCTTAATCACCACCAAGAGGAAGATGATTTTTCATCAAAAATAATCATGAGTGATGAGGCCCATTTCCATCTTAGCGGGTACGTAAATAAGCAAAATTTACGCTTCTGGGGCAATGAAAATCCGCGTGTAACCCACGAAGAGCCATTACATCCGCTTAAAGTCACTGTATGGTGTGCTGTTTTCGCTGGAGGAGTCATCGGACCTTTTTTCTTCGAAGACGTCGCGGGCCGAACGGTTACTGTGAATGGTGAGCGCTACAGAGCAATGATCAACGAGTTCTTTTTGCCGCAACTTGATGAATTGGGATTGGAAAACATGTGGTTCCAACAGGACGGTGCAACGGCACACACTGCACGTGCCACAACCGATATGCCGAAGGATGCATTTCCCGGGCGCCTAATCTCCCGTTTTAGCGATTTGCACTGGCCAGCAAAATCGCCTGATTTGACCGCTCCAGACTTCTTTTTGTGGGGCTTTTTGTGAGGACCTATCGCCGGAAGTTTTGGCCAAAGTGATGGAAAATGCCATAAAAAGGGCTCAAATGGCAATCAACTGTGGCGGCTGCCATTTACATGACATCATATTCTCGACTTGATGTAAAAAAAATTAAAAGACCAAATAAAAATAATCCACAAGAAGCATCAAAGTTTTTTATTTTTTTTTAAATTACAGCCAAAAAACATCGCAAGGTTACTTTTGCGCCACCTGGTATATAGTAAAGTCGGGTATTGTGGGCACCATTTTACTTTGATATTAATTTCTGCCAAAATAATCGTAATGAGAAAGCGAACTTGTTTTCTTTCCAACAGATATTTAATTATCTTTACATTTTACTGCAAAATATACCCTCGTATAATGGTTTTCGTCTGCTAATATAGAAGAACTGAAACCACCTTAAAAGTTGATGAAAAGAAAAGTGGTGGGTAAAGTGGCTCAGGGTATTCGCGTAAAGTGGGCCACTAGATAAAATCACCAAAAACATTTGTAAGAGTTAATAATAACCCAATGAATTTATTCATATATTTTTTTTTTAATTAATGACCTTCTTGGTTGACTATTTGAAAAAAAAAATTATTAAACTTAGGTAAATATAAATCCACATTCTGAAAAGCAGATGGTAGAAATTTGAGTTCTCATACTCTTGCTTAAGTAAATCTAAAAACATTTTTACAGTTTCTTTTGTGAAACCCATTGTTTATTTGTTTATATAAATAGTACATAGTAAGACTAAGGTCTTTTAATAGTACTTCAAAAATATTATAAGCAACTGGAATGTTTTTAACATACAAGTTTCTTAATCTAAATTTTACACCAGTTCATTTATAAATCAATCCAATATATTTAACTTAACTATAATAATAAGAAGAAAAGAAGCAGTAGGAAAAGAAAAGAAGGATTTAGAAAAGAAAAAACAAAAGTATTAATTAGAGAATATAGAGAGAAATTTAATGCGCCTATCCAATGCAGTCAAACACTTTTAAAATAATTTTAGACTTGTGCCCTGAAGTTAAATCTGTTAAGTCCAGCCTTCACAGTGTCAGGTAATGAGTTCCACACTTTAACAGCGTTAATGTAAAATAATCTAGATGATGCTAGGTAATTAAATTTTGGAACGATGAATTTGTTGTGTCTGCGAGACCTTACTGGTATGAACGTTAGATAGGGAGGAGACCTGAATAATGTAAGTTTGCACAAAAAAATGCAATTTCTAGCAGACAAATAACTATTAAGGCAACAGCCTAGTAACCTTGATCGCCATGCAGAGATATGGTCATATCTGCCAATCCCATATACATACCGCGTGGCGTTATTAAATGCCACATTAAGTTTATGGCAAGATGTGGAGTCGAGTTTGCTGTATACCACCTCAGAGTAGGTAATGAGAGGCATAATTAGCTAGAGAACTAATTTGCGCCTCGTTTTCTCTGGCGTGAATGTTGCAGAGACTCTCAGCTTACGCAATGTAGCATAAATATTCCCCACAACCCTATTTATATGGCCAGCACAGGTAAGTTTTGTGTTAAGAATAAACCCCAAATTTTTTACCTGATCCAGATTCCTATATTAAAAGACTATTCCGTTGGAGAGCGAAAACTAAACGCATTTTTTGTGCCTGGACAGGAATCCATGCAGCCAAGCTTTCCTTGCACATTGCTTAAGGGCCAAAAATTTGTTTGGCACTTTATTTCTTTCCCCCAATTGAAACGCCAGGGAACGAATATCGTGTCTCGTGAGGCCGCAAAGGCTTGATTCCATTTCTAATGTATATTTGACAAGGTCTTTTTCTGTGGCTTGGCTTACGTCCAAGTGGGGTTTTTAAAAGCAGGCTAGGGGGTGCATTACTCCTTGCCATTCTTTGCGATGTAAAGCGGGGCACATCAAAAGTCTTTGATGCAAAAAGTGGGCCCATCTCCTCATTCCTAACAGCTACAATGGCTTTTTCATCATACCGGGGTCCCATTTTCTTATTTCTCCATTTTTGGCATGTCTAAATATGTATAATTGGGAAATACAAAACAGGAAAATTAACGAGAATTAGGAAAATACTAAGGGAGTAATGTGGGCTACTAGTTCACGATACCAGACGCTGACTAGCCCACATTAGCCACTGTACCACTCACAAGAAAAAAGTATTACAAACTTTCGTTTAAATATTTAAATACAGGGTGGCTGATGAATTTTGCTACATTAAGAAACTCAAATAACTTTTTTTTGGTGTATGGAATTCATTTATTTTTTTTTTTCAAGTTGAAGGTCATTAAATTTTATTAAATGTAGCTTAACTAGTTTTAAAAATAATTTAATTTAAATGCCCCGCATGCTCGTTGACACAAGTGCGGCATCTTAATAAAAAGTTGTTCATTGCTGCTTTGAGAATTGCGACAGGAATAGCCGCAATTGTTGCCCGAATGGATTGTTTTAGTTCATCCAAATTTGTTGGCTTTGTTTTATAAACTTCTTGTATACATAAACCCCACAAGAAAAAGTCAGGTGCAGTAAGGTCAGGCGACCTGGGGGCCAACGAAATTCGGAGTTTCTTGAAATCAGTTTATTGGGAAATTTTCGTCGCAACTCTGTCATAACAGTCTAGGCTATGTGAGACGTTGCCCCATCTTGTTGAAACCACACAGAGTTGAAAGGAATTCTCTTTCGGCGTAGTTCTGGATAGAAAAATTCTTTCAGCATTTTCAAATAACGGTCTCCAGTAACCGTAACGGTGTGACCAAATTTCTTCAAAAAAATAAGGCCCGACAATACAGCGTGAAGAAACCGCACACCACACTGTCACGCGAAGAGGATGCAATTCCGTCTCGTGGAGTATCTGTGGGTTAGAAGTACTCCATATTCGACAATTTTGTTTGTTCACATTGCCGTTTAAATCGAAATGGGCCTCATCAGACATGAAAAGGCAGTTTAACATGTTTTGGTCTTCTTCCACCATTTGCAGGATCTTCTGGCAAAATTCCAAGCGAATCGGCAAGTCTGCTGCATTCAGTTTGTTAACCATTTGAATTTTGTAGGGAAATAAGTCTAAATCTTTGTGCATTATTGTTTGCAAAGACTGTCGGCTGACACCAAGTTGAGCAGATAAGCTTCTTGTTGAAACCCTTGGATTGCTTTGTATAGCTGCAGCTACAGCAGCGATCGTTTCCTCCGTCCGAACTGGTGGGTTTCGATGATAAGGCCTTCTTGCGACTGTTCCTTGCTCAGAAAAATTATTCACCAGTCTCATTATGGTCCATCTGCTCGGGGGATCGCCGCCAAACATCCGCCTGTACTCTCTCTGTACCAAAACTACGGACTCCAGTGCGTGATAGCGGCGAACTATCCAAATTCTTGTTTGCGTGTCCCAGTTATCCATTTTAATAAGTTTTAAAGATCTATCTGCAAATTAAAACAAAAATGGAACAGATAACTTAAAAAGAAAAAAAGTTATTCAATTTTTTTTTGGTAGCGGCTTTCATCAGCCACCCTGTAGTTTCTTACCGCATTAAAAGATGCAGAATAGTTTAATAATTCTATGTGAACTTTCACACTCTAATAATAATTACTTGCTAAAAAAATATCATTAATATTACACGCCACTGAAAAACAAATCGACTGCACTTCACAAAATATTTTGTTCAACTGCTCATCAGTGAAGGGTCCAATTCAAAAGGCGAGCAGCGTAAAACATCCGTTATATGAATTTTGAAGTTCATAAGCAATCTTTCTAGTGCATGTTCGTTATAATGAAAAATACAGTCGTTGACCACATTACCCAAATAGCCCACAATACCCGATCTTACTGTACCTGGTCGCTGCTTATGTCAAACATTTCCTTCAATGAAGTCCCGCTTTAATGCTGTTCCAGGGTTGTACAGTTTTTTATTTTTTGTTTTTAATGCAGAACGAGGCCGATAGTCACAGCGTACTATGTATGTATATATGTATGTTTATCTGTAGAGTATTATATTAGCTAAGGCATGATAAACATTTTTAGCGTCAAAATCTTTACTTTCAATTTGGTCAGTTTGAAATTCTATATCAAAGCACAATGAGGCCGGGATTCTTAATAACGGGTGATTTTTAGCTATTATCTTTTTAAACAGTTGGTTTGAACAGCTGACGCACGTTTCTTGTTTTGTTTCACTGTCAAACATCTTCAGTTTGGTCTATAATTTAACCATTAATCGTCTTACAAACGAACCAAGCTTGCAAATCATTGCATTTTATTATAAAAATGCGTGTTCTATTAAGAAAGTTTATCGCGCGCTTCTTCCATTTTATGGTCAGTTGAATCGACCCACTGAAGCGGTTATTCGATCTAATGTGACTAAATTTAGAACCAAATTTACATTACTGGACATCAAACCACCAACCCGCATACGTAGAGTGCGAACTGAAGAAAATATCGCAGCTGTATCGGCCAGTGTTAATGATGACCATCAATTATCGATTCGTCGCCGTTCGCAGCAATTGGGCCTCTGTCACTCAACAACGTGGAAAATTTTGCGAAAGGATTTAGGTGTGAAGCCTTTCAAAATACAGCTGGTGCAAGAATTGAAGCCGAACGACCTACCGCAACGCAGAATTTTTAGTGAATGGGCTCATGGAAAATTGGCCGAAGATCCACTTTTTTATCGAAAAATTGTGTTCAGCGACGAAGCTCATTTTTGGATCAATGGGTACGTAAACAAGCAGAATTGTCGATTTTGGAGTGAAGATCAGCCACAAGAATTGCAAGAGCTTCCAATGTATCCAGAAAAGGTCGCAGTTTGGTGCGGTTTATGGGCTGGAGGTATCATTGGACCGTACTTCTTCAAAGATGCTGCGAATCGTAACGTAACTGTGAATGGCGAGCGCTACCGTTAAATGATATCCTACTTTTTTTGCCCAAAATGCAAGAGCTTGACACGCATGACATATGGTTTTAGCAAGACGGTACCACATGCCACACAGCACGCGTAACAATGGACTTGTTGAGAAGCGAGGTCGGTGAACATTTGGGACCTGTCAATTGGCCACCCAGATCGTGCGATATAACGTCTTTAGATTATTTTTTGTTGCTATGTTAAAGCTCATGTCTATTCAGACAAGCCTACTTCAATTAACGCATTGGAAGACAACATTAAAGCATTTATATGTGAGATACCGGCCGAAACATTGGAAAGAGTATGCCAAAATTGGACTAAGCGGATGGATCATTTGAAGCGCAGTCGCGGTCAACATTTGCATGAAATAATCTTAATACATTAAATTATATGGACCGTACTATCGATTTAAATAAAAATTTCGTGCATTTTTTTGAAAATCCTCCCTATAGCTCTTAAAAAATCACCCTTTACAAGTCGAGACCCAAAAGACTGTAAACGGTATCTTTTCACTGAAAATAATTAAAAAATTACTAGGAGAGAAATATCATGCAACTTAAAATATTCGCTTTACCTTCATTAAATTACACTAGTCAACAAAAATTTTTTTTTCTGGACCCTATGGACTAAACTTACGAAAATATGTGTGAAGGTACAATAAAGCGAACGCCCATCTCACATTTGAAAAATACACTAGTCAACATAATATTATTTTGCAACCATGAACTAAGCTTAGAAAATATCTGTGAATATCCTATAAAGCAAAAGACCTCCTCACATTTAATAAATTACACTAGTCAACAGAGTATATATTTTTTTTTTGCATTTGAATTAAGCGAAAAACTATATTATATTTGGAAATTACGATACTATATTTGGTAAATTACATACACTGGTCAATAAAACAGTTTTTTGCAACTATGAAATAAATTAAAAAAATATTTACTAAGGTAAACGAAAAATAACCGCGTTTCCCCATTAATCGAAATTTTTATAAATATAGTAAGAGTATTAAAGATTTTTTGATTTGCCTTGATATTTCATATAGAAAAGTTGAATATATGTACTGCAGTGTATTTGTTAAGTCAGCCGCCTAAGGTACTTAAAAAATGAAAATTTTAGTTTTATATTTTATATTTTTCTGCGCAGTCTCCTTTAAGTGAAATAAAAAAAAATAAATAAATAATTGGCGCGTACACTTCTGTTAGGTGTTTGGCCGAGCTCCTCCTCCTATTTGTGGTGTGCGTCTTGGTGTTGTTCCACAAAATGGAGGGACCTACAGTTTCAGGCCGACTCCGAACGGCAGATATTTTTATGAGGAGCTTTTTCATGGCAGAAATACACTCGGAGGTTTGCCATTGCCTGCCGAGGGGCGACCGCTATTAGAAAAATGTTTTTATTAATTTTGCTTTCACCGAGATTCGAACCAACGACCTCTCAGTGAATTCCGAATGGTGATCACGCATCAACCCATTCGGCTACGGCGGCCGCCGCTTTAAGTGAAATACACAATTCAAATTCTTAATAACGCTTTATGCAACCGAGAAAAATATTCTTAGGATTTCTTTTGAAGATGGCTTTCTATGGCCACCTTCGTCTGGGTTTCGTTCGAAAATCTTTGGCGGGGACCATATTTTCCAATTTGAAGAAATGGAAAAGTGCCTGAGTGCTAGCTCAAAATTTTACCGTGGGTGATAAATTTCTGTGAATCCCATTGCTTCATCTCGTGCAACCTGAACCGGGTAAATAAATGCGATGCCTTGCAAAAAGGGGTCTTCGTATGCCAACTTGTCACATCTCTTCTGTATGTCTCACGTATCTGACCCAATAAATAGTGTAGTACAGTTCATTCATTGGCGGCCGCCGTAGCCGAATGGGTTGGTGCGTGATCACCATTCGGAATTCACTGAGAGGTCGTTGGTTCGAATCTCGGTGAAAGCAAAATTAATAAAAACATTTTTCTAATAGCGGTCGCCCCTCGGCAGGCAATGGCAAACCTCCGAGTGTATTTCTGCCATGAAAAAGCTCCTCATAAAAATATCTGCCGTTCGGAGTCGGCTTGAAACTGTAGGTCCCTCCATTTGTGGAACAACACCAAGACGCACACCACAAATAGGAGGAGGAGCTCGGCCAAACACCTAACAGAAGTGTACGCGCCAATTATTAATTAAAAAAAACAGTTCATTTATTGTAGAACCATATTGACTTTAGGGTAGTAATCAAATAACAAAATTCTTTCGGTAAATTTTCTCACAAATGTTTCCATCCATCATCTACATAGATTTTTAACTTTTTGAACTTTGGTGTCTTTTCATCTTTCTTTATCCACTATGCCGGCTCTTGCTTAGACTCCGGATCATACTGGCCAATCCAATAAATTATCCAGTAAATATTTTTGGGTTAGCTACATATAGACTTCGTCACGTTATAAACAGTGAAATCTGTTTCAGCCGAATGATCTAAGTTGAAATTCTCGTTCATCTAAAAATTTTAACCAGTGTCAGCATATATCTCAATAGTGATTTCAAGGACTAATTTATAGTTATTTTTTCAGATAGTTTAGTAATTGAAAGTTGTTATCTCAGAGCAGTAAAGCTGCTCAATGATAACCCAGACAAGAACTCTCGCTACAATCAATATTCAGCAGAGAATAAAGGCACTTTTACATGACACTTAAATGACATTCTATGTCTTTTTTTTTGTAAAAAGTTCACACTGGAAGTATAACTAATTACTCAATCTAACATTAATAAAAATAGTCAATTATTGGAATCCGTAATCCATGGTAAAAGTCAATGATGCTTTAAATTTTACTGGAGCGAATTGAAAGTTAGGATGGTAGCAAAGTCCCATCTGGGTGTCATCTATACATATAATATATATTTTTGTGAAAATCGATATGAATTTTTCGCGAGTTTTGTGTAAAATTTGTCGTCAAGCCCTAACATTCATAACTATAGTATAGGGATATTTTGAGAAGTTCCAACAATTTATTCGTTTCTTATTACATTTTAATAATTTTTTAATGAAAATATAGTTCATTCCACTAGGGGTGCAGGCAGATCGTCTCCACGCGGTGCACCTTGGGTAACGCCAAATTATTTGCGGCCTTAAGGACCTCTCCAATAACGAACGATGACGACCCTGCCTTCTTTTTGACCTCTCTCTCACAACAGAAACTCGATAGTTGATCTCTGTACTGGTGGTTGCGCTATTCTGCCACCTGAGTATGCTGGAGTGAAACTCAACTGAAATGGCTTGTGGGCTAATGCCGTGACCGCCTCCGTCCCGTTAAAACTCTCGCAGACCTCGGAGTACGTTTGGGTTTGGGTGTAGGTGCGGTTGAGATAACTCCCGCTATGCGTCCGATCTGGTTCTGAACGTATGCCTCATAAGGGCATGCACAGACAATCATGGGATCTTTTGGGGACGACTACACTTTCGAGTTTTGAATAGCGGTTCCGAGTGGGGACCCTTACAACACGAACACTAACAAAAAATCATAAAACGAAGAAAAAAACAAACCAAAAAACCTTAGGCGGCAGCGGGCCGGAGCCGAACCCCAAAGTCTCATCGAAAAAGGGACGGAATGACCCTCTCTAACTAGCCCGATCCGAGGGGCCAACTCGAAGGAAGGGAGCTAAGGTCGAAGCTCTGGATAAAAAGAATCTGCTTCACGTCCGCGTGCCAGGATCTGGCTCCCCTATGAACCTTCTGCTCCAGAGGAAATCCTTCGCTATTGCAACCCAAAACCTCGCACACATAACTGGAAGTCGGTTAAGGTGGGGAAGTCCGAGGGAGATTTTCGGTAGGCGCTATTGCGGCTAATTTTTAAAAGTAAAAAGTGTATCCATAAATTTCTAGTGAATCGAAAAACACGTCATTCCAAAGACGTGTGCCATTTAAGGATTAACTGACAGGGAAAATGAATAACTGGAATATATTCGAGTCTCCAAATTCATGTGACAATAAATGCAACTTTGTGTGTATGACCCAAGTTAAAATTGCCTACAATTTTTTTGACTATACACCTGTTACCCATTACATACCCACAATTTCCATGCAATGAGAAATCCTCTTCTTCTTATGTCAACAAAGATGCAACAGCCGAAGTGCTCACTGCTGAGGAGAGCGCCACTATGCCGGCTTTCATTAGAATGAGCGCAAATTGCAAGGTCACCTCTGCTTTGCATGCAATCAAGCTTAACAACCGGCGCACACAACATTCCCGCTGCATGCAACACCAATAGCAACAACACGTCAATACGAACTCTGAAGCTGTTTGTGTGCAAGAAAAATGTAATTAAAATTTACTGATGCAATGGACAGCAAAGCTGTGCACCTCTGACTGTGGCAACCGGCTTGGTGTTCATGCAGTAAAATCAATCAGCAGCGAGGAAGGCTTGCCAAGTAAAGGAAAGTGTGTAAAAAGCAGAGTGAAAATGAGCTTTCCTCCTTCCTCAGGAGCACCGATGTGATCGATGTCTAACTGCCTTGACCACTACACCAGCTGCTATGCAGTGAGGTTGCATGCCACAATTTCAATTGCATTACCGCATCGTACAAAGCACTGCATCAATGGTTGCAATGAACAAAAGAAAAAAAAAAACAACAACGAGATTGTATTCTAGTTCGATTTGTTTTGATTTAAGTTGATGTTGCTGTTGCTGTTATGGTTTTAATTTTTTGCGTTTAGCACCTTGGCCAAGTATTAGACTTAGCAACACGTATATGTGCATGCATTAGGGTGGCCATAATTTGTATGAAAAAAAAATACATTTAAATTGTTTAGGAAACACTTAATAGGAAGGTAAGGTCATCAAACTGCTGTTAGTTCTGCCGCTGCTGTTAGTTAGGTCTTCTCCAAACTGGATAAAGAGGCAAAGCGAATGGGTCTGGTGGTGAACGAGGACAAAACGAAGTACCTCCTGTCTTCAAACACTCGCGTATCGTCACTGTAGACAGTTGTAATTTTGAGCTTGTAAAAGACTTCGTTTATTTAGGAACCAGCATTAACACCGATAACAATGTCAGCCTTGAAATCCAACGTAGAATCTCTTTTGCCAACAAGTGCTACTTTGGACTAAGTAGGCAACTGAGCAGTAAAGTCCTCTCTCGACGAACAGAACTAACACTCTACAAGACTCTCATCATGCCCGTCCTAACGTATGGCGCAGAAGCTTGGACGATGACAACATCCGATGAAGCGACACTTGGACTGTTTGAGAGACAGATTCTGCGCAAGATTTTTGAACCTTTGCACGTTGGCAACGGCGAATATCGCAGACGAGCAGACGTATAAGCTTTACTACGACATAGACATAGCGCAGCGAATAAAGATCCAGCGGCTACGTTGGCTGGGTCATGTCGTCCGAATGGATACAAACGCTCCGGCTTTGAAAATATTCGATGCGGTACCAGCTGGTGGTAACAAAGGAAGAAGAAAGCCTTCTCTGCGTTGGAAAGATGAGGTGGAGAAGGACTTGGCTTCACTTGGTGTGTCCAATTGACACCGGTTAGCACGAGAAAGAAACGACTGGCGCACTTTGTTAAACTCGGCCAAAATCGCGTAAGCGGTAAACGCGCCAATTAAGAAGAGAGAAGGAGAAGAAGGTTATCAAACAGGAAGTTACCAAAAATC
This sequence comes from Anastrepha obliqua, assembly GCF_027943255.1. Lineage (NCBI taxonomy): Eukaryota > Metazoa > Arthropoda > Insecta > Diptera > Tephritidae > Anastrepha > Anastrepha obliqua. The sequence continues at coordinate 137,031,193 of NC_072892.1, read as the reverse complement.
TACCTTCAAGACGATCGGAGAGATTTAGAGGTCTCGACTAGAGTTTCAAGTTTGAAAAGATTTGAAAAATTTTCCCCAAATTAAGATTGGATTAAGAGGTTAATAAAAAAATATATATTTGTTTGCTATTCGAATTTTTATTTTAGTTCTTTTTATTTTTCAGTCGAATTTTTCAATAGTGGTTCTTCTTCTCTAACAAAAATGGTTTACGCTCATGTATTTGATGAACTGCAAGCATTTGTTACAAAATTTACGCAAAAGTGTATTTTTACCTATGCAAATTCAATGCTAAAAAAATTAAAGCTTAGCATTAAGAAAAAAAATTGTTTGCCGCATCCTGATATACGTATACGCGTGTAGAAAATTATATATTACTATAGTAGTGTTTACTTTTTTATTATAATTTTTCAAGTAGAGAGTCAGCTACCCAAAAGAGTGTTTTAATTGATAATGTCAAAATGGGTATGTTGTTGAGAATCACTTTGAGCTCAAGCTTAAACTTTCAGTGATTGGATACATGTTTTTAATTTTGAAATGGCGACACCCCAATAATACATTCATGTACACATTGACACATGAATGTCCCGGTATTTAGTAATAAAAGTGTTGAAAGATGAGAATTTCAATACGGCCAATGGCTTTCTGTCTCTGTCAACGGTTCTTGCCTTGCCGTGGCATGCAACCTTAACTAATGATTCGATCAAAGTGTCGACGCTAAGCAAAGTGTTGCATCAACGCCTTCAATTGTGGCGCTTTCATAATCTATATAAAGAGAGGGGAGAAGTAGATTGAAAAAGAACAACAATAGCAACAGCAACATTTTTAAATACGGTACAAAATAAGCGCATCATTTTCTCGCTTATCGCCCATGTTCGCATGCCAATCGTAAATATAAAACGGAGTAATTTGTTTTCTATCAGCGTCTCATGGAAATTTGTTACAAATTGGAGCCGACTGAGTTATGAGAATATGGCGGGTTGGAAAAACTAAAATATGCTCAACTCTAAGTAAACTATAAAGGTGGTAATTTAAAAAAGGGAACTAACTATTATAATTTTTTTTTAATTAAATAAAATATCACAATACTCGTACCAAATTAACGGTAATAATAACAGCAGCAGCCCGAAAGTATTCTCGAGGACAAACAATTTTTTTGAACAATTTTTATTTAATGGATTCTCTAAAAATTTAAAAGCAAGGTATTGGTAAAGAAGTAAAAGAGGGCAAGTTAAAGTTCGCGAAAAATCCAGATGATTTTTATAATGTTTTTCTTTAACGGAGTTGCGCACATTCTCATATAATAAAAAAATTCATGAATTTTCCTAAAATTTTAATTAAAAACAGTGGAATTGTGAAGATAAGTTTTTGCATTTTTGTTTAGTTCCTTAATTTATTTCTTGAATTCAATGAAAATTCACTAAACTTTTTTTTTTGTTTTAAAAAAACTAGAAACATTTTAGCATTCTATATTGGGATATTGAATAAAATTTACTTAAAATTTAAGTGGAATAAATTTTCGATATTATTAAAAGTAACGCAAACAAACAATTCCTAAAGCAGAAACTGGATTATTGCGTTTTTTAAATCGCATTAGAAGTGCCGGGCAGATAAAAATGAAAATATTCAAATATGAAGGTAATTATTAAAATTAATTACGGTACAATTTATTATTATTTTTTTAATATAAAACAGTCACAAGGAAAAAATTCCAAACTCAAATTTTCTAAACGTATATACTAAACTCTCTTATATTAGTAACTCCTCTCAATACTCGGTCAAACATTTTCATTGACAGCCAAGCGGCTGATAAAGGAGGCATGACTCCTTGGACCAACTCGAAATGTGCTCAACAATGCAGATTCAAAATGCATGAACTCTGCGGAGACAGGCAGGCCACTATTTACTGAATAACAGGACATAAAGGAATAGAACGAAATAAGAGAACTGATGAGCTCGCTAAGGTAGGTATTCGCTTGCCGAGATTGAGAATGTCACTCTCCTTTCTACAAACGGACCTGAATGAGGATCTAGCTTTGGAAACGCAGTCGATATGAGAACACTCCACCTCGTACAAAAGTGCCAAAACTATGCTAAGGTCTGGAATACGAGCACTACAAACTTTATTTTATCACTTTTATTTTATCATCAACGAGGCGAATGCTAGGGGTGCTTTGAAATCAATACTTAGCCACTGCCCGGCTCTTTGTGGGACTCGATAAATGTGTCTAGGATCGACATATTTTTCATGACGTATTTATCGACATATATTTTTTGAAGAATATTGCTGGCAAAAAGCTAAACGGGTTTTTAAAACATGTGAAGAAGTTCATTAAAAATTGCATAAAATAATAATTCGACTCCAAATGGACCCTAGCGACGTAAGCGAGATCTTTTTACAGATCAGCCACCACTACCTAACCTAAGTTCATATTTAGGTAAACAAAAAAGTATTTAATTATTTTTCAATTTCTCCTTCGGCTTAAAATATTAATACTCTAGAATAAAAAATTGGAGACTTATTACTTAGTAGCATTTCAAAAATTTAGAGGTTTTCTTTTCGATCGAAAGCTTATATAAGAAAGGATTTGGCTTCACCTGATGCTTCTAATTGTCATCAGTGGTTTCGAGTTAGAAGTAGTGGAAGAGAAGTAAATGGAGAAGAATAAGAGTAGAAACAAATTTGTAGGTGTATAGGTAATGTTGAAAGCTCTGAACGTGTTTTCCCTGTATTTCGATGATGAAATTAAGAAAGATAAGTCTGTTCAATTTGGTGATTTTTTCTTGCTAATCTACAGTTCCTAGTCAATAAAATGATTGCTTACATGTCGACCCGACCGCACGGCGCATAAGATTTCATCATCATTAGCAACGATTTGCCTACAAGAGTATATTTAATCTATGACGTCGATTACCGATTATTATAATGGAATCTCCGTTCTACTGCTGCATTCCAGAGTATTGAATGGGTCCATAAATAGCAAACATTTCTTTATTCGCCTACTCTGACTTTGCACGTTGGCCTTAGTGATCCTGAATAGTGCATAAAATTGTAGTTTTTTGCCTCGATTTTGGAACGCTGCAACACACAGCTGGCTTCAGTAAATACAAAACGTCGCGAGAAATGTCTTACCAAAGACATCGAGAAGAAAATTCTGAGCATTATTTATTTCATTCGAGATTTCCCAAGCCTGCCAATTGGCGTCCGAGCCTTGCATTAGCCACTGCTTATCATTTATGATGCTCTGCTGAGCTTTCCACACTGACACACACACTTTGTGGCATATTACCGTGATTACTAATTGTTGCGTTACTTTTCGACAACGACACTGTTGAATTTCTGTACTGTACTTAGCTGGTTTTATATCGCCTTGCCCTTGACGGACTCGTTCTGCCTAAGCTAACAGGAGTCACAATCCAGCTTTCCAAAGAAATCAAACATCTTGGAGTAATCCTCGATACTAAACTTGTTTAGAAGTCACACGTTGAAATAAAAACATTCAAAGCACTGGCAGCCTTCTAGCAGTGCAAAGGTGTCCTTGGGAAAACTTGGGGTTTTTCTCCTAGCAAGGTCCTATGAATCTATACGCCTATGATAAGACGTATTATCACCTATGTATGTATCAGTGGTCTGGATGAGTAGACTCTCTGCAGTGGGAGTCAGGAGGACCTTATCCAGACTACAACGCACTGTAGCCATCTGTTGCAACGGAGCTTTTCCGACTACTTCAGGCCCGGCATTAGATGCTCTGATTGGTTTACCACTACTTGATACTTTCATCCAAGGAGAGGCCTTAAAGGCCATCTGCAGGCTGAAACACAATGGGAACTGGTACGGCCCCTGTCCGGTATTGGAAAACAGAGTTCTGGTGTCTTCGTGGAATCAAGCGAGACAAAACTACACTTTGCTCTTGGAACGCATGCATCTGTGTTTCAGGCGCAGATGTATGCACTTCAAGAAGCGATGAACTTTGTTGTGGAATCCGATGGAGAGGCAGATCTATATGTGCCTGCAGCGACAGCCAAGTTGCGCTCATGGCTTTAGACATCCCCAGAACCACATCAGGGGTAGTTGAGTCCTGTAAATCTAGACTGAACTATGTCGGTAGACATAACAGCCTGATGCTAGCATAAGTATCGTGGGAAACGAGACCTCTGACTCTTTAGCTAAGATGGGCTCTGAGGCTAACTTCTTTCTCAGCAAATGGGTTACTACAACTCACAAGCGAGCTTGACAGGCTGAGAGAGGCTGCAGATGGACTAAACTGATGTTACCTGCCATGTCCGATCGACTGTCGCAAACCCTCCTGTCATTAAGCAGCTGGTTGGACTGATGACGGGGCACTTTCTGTGTGCGAAGCACATCCAGCTTGTGAAGAGGAGGACGATACGGCGAATCACTTCCTGTGCGTCTGCCCCGCCTTCGCTCGAATCAGGTTTCAGGTCTTTGGCACTGATGTGTTAAGAAGCGACCACCTTGGCACCACAAGATCTACTCAGATTTCTTCAGAGATCAGGTACATTTAAAGAAAGGGAATCCAAGTGTAGTACAATGGACTTAATTCATGTCTGAGTGCTGCACTTGCACTTTTAACTGCGAAAAGAGTCCTTGGAAAGGCTATCGTGGAAGAGTTGTCACGAAGAAGTCAGTTTTCCCCCTAATAAATGGCGAAAACGCATTGCTTTCACGAATTTTGCATAAAGTTAATTTTTTCGAATGAAAGTAAGTTTTGCATTTTTGGTATCAAAATAAGAAAAATTGTGTGGAGAAAATCTGGTTTAGTGCTGAGTAAAGAAAATTGATTAACAACCGTGAAAGTGGTGGTGGTTGGGGGATAGTATCGGGGTGTATGGTGGCTTGCTTATTCCCATAAATATTCCTTTCGACAATACAACTACCCCAAGCACACTATTCCTATTTCTAAAGTTATGGCTTCTCTGTAATATACCCAAGCAATTGTCGAAACAAATTGGTAAACTCTATGCCCAATATGCTGAGGGAAGTGTTGAAATGCCGTGGGTACCCAATATGCTACTAAAAACGTGCATATTTTTTGAGAGTTTTTTCAATACTTGAAATTTTTTGTATATTTTTCTTTTACTTTTTCCAAAAATTCCTATTGGTTTGAGTGTTTGTTGTGCGCCAAACTTCACTTTGCATGGTAATTTTTTTTATTATTGTATTTTCACAACTCCACCAACAAGTGACCTGCGCATAGTAAAAATTCCGTCATCGCTAGTGGCAACCCCTTTATACCCAAGTACAAAATCGGATAGCCAAGCCAAAAATTGTATTGGCACAGGTCAGCTGAGATAGCAGCATGCACACATGTCGCATATGTTGTAGAATATTATGAAATTCAAATGAGCGGCTCAAAAGCCGCCACTCTTGTATGTGTGTCTGCACATACATACATACATACACATGCGTGGTTATGCATTTGTGAATATTCTAGTACGCAAATTTCCATATGCATTTGCATAAGCGATTTGGCAGTATGATGCAAGTTGCACTTAAGCGCACTCGACTTGCAACTTCCTGCCAAGCGCAATTGATAAGCGTAATGAAGTGCAGCTCAAAGCGCACTCGCGCAACTCATATTTTTCAAACCTTATTTGTAAGTGCATATCTATGTAGGTATGTAAGTATGTGTACGGATGTTTGAGAAGTGCCAAAGCGGCTGCCGCAGGAACCAACAACAACTGCAGACATAATATTGCCTAAAATATGAATTTAGTGGTAGTTGCAAGTACAATAAAACCTGGTTTGGCGATCGTACAATTTGTGCTTTCCCATTATTGTGTTTCTAATACTTTATGTGTATGTGTGTGCGCCTGTTTACAGGCATTCAGTCCATTTTCAGCAATCATAGCTCGTTTATCATGATTATGTATCAGCGAGCGGTGGACTAACAAGGAACAGCATTGCATGAATGGCGCACCAGTGATGATGGTGGTGCTGTAGGCTGTGGCAACAAGCGGTAGCGCAGTAGCAGTGGTCAACTGTCCGACTAACTAGCTGAATGAACTGCCCGACTTCCCTATCATTTTGTGTTTTTTCACGACTTGCAGCGCTCGTCGACGCGCCTACCGAAGGGCCAGCGATAGTGTCGCTGATCTTGCCACGCGCTTTACTTGATATGCGCGTCCGAGTCGGGTACGGCCTGGTGTGTGGCAACCATAACGAGCGATGCACTGGCACAGACACAAAAAAGAGAGGCAAGGAAGAGACAACAATTTTTTTACCCACTACTTGCCGCATAAGCGACAGTACTATTTGTTGCTGCTGTTGCCATCATTTGTTATCATATTAATAAGCGAACAAGAGCAACGACAACAAAAACAATCGGAATATGCAATGAGCAGTAAATACCACAAGTCTCGCGCAGTGGCTTTGAACTAAAACAATAACAAGGAAAAAAATAGCGACAAGAGCAATAAGTTCCGAAGCGCATACAACAACAACAACTGCCACTTACATCAAGTGTATGCACACCAGGCGACAAACGACTGGCTGCAACTGTTACTGCCGCCGCTATGCGCAATGACCAGTGGCAGCACCAGCCGCAGCAGCGGTTGACAGTCGTTGTGTTGATGGCAGTGGTGGTGGTGGCAGCGGCTCACCACTTCCTTTGGTGCTGCGGATACTGCTAAAGTTGCCACCACTGACCGTCACAATCGCCACCATTGACAACACGACCGCATTGCTGCAGTTACATTCTGTCTTGTTGTTGGTAATGATGCCACTGCGATCACCGTCTGCACTCGGCGTGAAAGGAAATGCAATTGTGAAATTTATTACCGTGGCAACACGCCACCATTGTGGACACAAACTGTGTATGTAAGTGTTTATGTATGCATACTGCAACATGTCGCAAAGGAGGCAACAATAAAAGCGCTGCTGCTAATGCCACACAGCACGTAGTAGAGCAGAATGTGATGCACAGTGGTACCCAAACGAATGTAATGCCACAAAAATGTGCGAAGTAATCTACTTTTTTTTTGTCAGGACAAATATCAAGTGCAGCATTTAGACTCAATTTAGTCCATTGTACTGCAATTGGATTACCTTTTAATTTTCTTTAAATCTACCCGACCTTCGAAGAAATCTGAGTAGATCTTGTGGTGCCAAGGTGATCGCTCTTTAACACTCAGTGCCAAAGACCTCAAGCCCGATTCGAGCAAAGGCGTGGCAGACGCACAGAAAGTGATCCGCCGTATCCTCCTTCTCTTCACAAGCTGGGCAGAGTACACTGTCTGAGATGCCTACTTTTTCCATGTACTTCGCCCACAGAAAGTGGGCCAGTACTGCCGTCTGCAGTATTCTACGTAACTGAGGTACCAGAAAGCGAGAGATCGTATCCCACAAGTAAGGCTTACCCGGTATACTAAGCTATAGACAGTTAACGTCGCTAATCAACCGGCTCATAGGTTGATCGTAAAGCCTATCCCTAGCATTTACGTTTGATCAAATTTCAGTGGTGGCCATTCCCAAAAACCGTAAGGAGCGTAATGTTAAATGAAAGAGAAAGCAGGAAACCTCCATAAACTTTTGGGATAGCGCAAATAGAAATACCTGAGGAAAATATATTGAAGAAGTTCCATACGGCAAGGCGATTCACTTGGTCCAAAAACAGTTTCAATTACCAATATTTATTTTTCGAGAAATAGAAAGATCTGCCACGGCTCAGATCTTTCAAGATCTAGCATTTAAAATTTGCAAAATTTGTGTTTTTTTGTACTTTTTAGCGACAAATATAATAACATTAGCGTTGTTTCAGAAGATTAATTTACGATTAGAGTTTTATAAAATCGGTCGCTCTTTGCTGTCATCGGATACGATTTCCGTTCAGTTAATGGACTATATAGCGCTTGATCGTGTTGCAGAAACCGATGCTTCTAGAGGCTGAGACTCAGACTGGCTTAGACTGCTTGAGAATGAGTTTGGTGGGATGACATCATGTGGTCAATGGCGAGCGTTACCGCGACATGCTGACCGATTTTTTGTTTCTCCAAATTGAAGAACATCACATAGACGAGGTTTGGTTTCAACAGAGTGGTGCTACAAGCGAACAGCCAACGTTACATTCCATCTTTTGAACTGACCAATAAGAACGTCTTTAGTAGATAAAAGGTAAATGTTACGTCAACCATCTAGAGTGGGTTCTCCAGTTGAAATATAAACTCAAAGTTGCCACAGGTGAGATGAGCGGGGAAACTCGATAAATCGCACTTTAAAATTTGGTTGACACAGTGAGCTCCAGTAAAGCTAGACATGGAAAGCATTTAAATTAATTTGTGTTCCATATTTCAAGAAAAAAATAAAAAAAAATCATTAACAAATGTTTATGCGTCCTTTATCGCCGTCGACTTCAATACCAAACGCTAGATGCTCAATCCTGTGTGCCCGTGTTGAAAACCCGCTGTGGGCACGATACATCAAAATGACGGAAAAGGTATTTTCTAACAGCCGTCGCCCCTCAGCAGGCAATGGCAAACCCCTGATTGTATATCTGCTTTGAAAAAATCCTTTATAAAAAAGCATGTGGAGGCGATATAAAACTAGAGAGTGCTCCATTTGTGGAACAACCTCAAGACGAACCCAAGAAATTGGTAGAAGAGGAGCTCGAGCAAATAATCAAGAAAAGATGTAGGCATCAATTGTGTATATTGCAATGCCTGTGGTTTTATGCTGCCCCTATATGGCCCGAGCCAAAACGTACAGCATATAATACGCGCCAAAGGTACTTCGCCGAAGTGCAATAAGTGTGGCATGTGGATACAGGAAGGTCGCAAGAGACTCAATAGACGTTATCGCGAGCAAACTACCACCTAACATTCAAGCAAAGGAATTGACACGTCGCTATAGCAGGCGAGGAGCCGTCATTAGAAGAAAAAACTGCAGAGTGACTGCACTCGATGGAAGAAAGGCAAAGCAGATGAAACTCGTCTACTAACGGACGCTGAACTCATAGGATTATCTCAAATATTGGCCAATGGGTGACCAAAAAGCACAGAGTCGTTGACTACTATCTCAATCAAATACTGAGTGGTCACGGTTGTTTTTTGGAGTGCCTCAATCGGTTTAATCTGGAGGATATTTCTTTCTGCCCAAACTGTAACAATGTGATTGAAAATGCGGAATACGTATTCTTTTACTGGGATCGTCTGAAAGAGGAGCGTCTAATGTTTGAAACTCTTCTGGGTGGACAGCTGTGCCCGGATAATCTAATCACCAAGATGATCGCAGCTAATACTTGCTGGAAGGCAGTTTGCAAATTATGCGATAATGAACCTTCAACGTACAGAGTGGCAACACAACAGCAGCTTTTGACTGGAAGTGGACTGCCTATAAACCGAAGTGGACTGCTCACAAATGCTCACGATGGTATCAGACCACGACATGTCGGTAGTACCCGCAAAATGTTGCTCGATGTTCAATTTGCTGCAGAACCACTAATGAACATAGTGAAAGCAATAGATACTATCGATAGCGTACAACCTCTACACGACCATGTGAGAAGACCATGTGGAATTCAGCCGAGACATAGGATTATAATAGGGTTAGTGGGCGCATATCACACATACCACGGCACCTTTACTGATGTTTCTGGCATTTTGAGTTTAATCTCTTTAATGAAAAAATTAAAAAAATGTCCGTGGTCAAGCTTCGAGCTACCAGATATGCTAAACCGGGCAAAGAGCCAAATTTCACACTGTGCGCCAGTGGTCTTTCAGTCTCCGTTTGACTTCCTCTGCACCAGATACTTTTACATTTTGGCAGGCTCGTTAATTCAATTTATCTCACTTTGGCAGTTATTGTTTGTTCATTATGGCTACTGGGGCCATTGTTGCAGCAGTGCGGCAAGTAGGCACACACACACACACACACACACACACACACACACACACACACAAATATCTACGTATCTACATGCGCAGATCCATATACAAATATATGTGGTTGGGATCAGTGCAACATGGCCTTCTAAATTGTGGTGCTGGACATTACCAGCGATGCTCGTTTTTTTCATCTCATATTTTTTGTTGTGTTTGGTAGATTTTGGCCCTTGTTGGCAGGTTATTGCTCTGGTTTCGTTGTTTGATAGGTTATTGCAGTTATGGTTGCTGGTTGCTGTTGACTAGCTGAGCTGATCTGGTGATCTTGTTCGCGTCGTCAAGTTATTATTATTTTACTTTTTTATTATTATTAGCATTTTTAAAGTGACTAGTAGCAGTCGGCAGCAGTTGTGCCTCTGTTTCTTGTTTTTTTTTTTTTTATTATATTGGTGTTGTTGATGGTGGCGGTGGCGTTGTTGTTATGCCCAAATGATGATCATGATCAAGGTTGTCGGCTGGCCAGTACCGCTTGGCTGCTCAAGTGCATGTGTATGGGTATGTGTGCGCTTGTTTGTACTATTGATGGTCCAGCCAGACTATTACGAGACACTGATTTGCGCTACACTTGGCCACTTCGCCACATGGCAGGACTCTCTCAGCATAATTCAATGTTGTTATTTGTTTATTGGCATGCATTTCTTGTTGTTGCTGTACTTGTTTTATTTTCCATTCGTCGCGCTATTAAGCATGCCAATGGGGGTTATGTAATTTGTATGTTCTGGGTTAAACGACAATATAAGTTTGTAACTTTTCTTTCGCAATAGTTGTTGTTGTGGTTGCTATTGTTTTGATGGTTATTGCAACGTGCATTGCCCCTCTTTTCTGGCAATACATATACTGATGTGTGTATCTGCATGCAATACCGTCATGTACGAGTGTTTTGATAAGCGCTCCAACGCTTATATGGCCGCATGAGTGGCGACTAAATAAAATAAGGCAAGCAAATCTTTTCGATTTTTGCGATCCCGTGTATTTCGGGATGAGATTACAGTTCCTAAATATTCACTATTTTGCAATAACTTACCGAAAGAAATTGCTCAATATTGTTTGGGAAGCTCTTCTGTATTACATGAAAAAACAAATAAAGAAGGGATTTGAATATACTTTTTTTTTTTTTTTTTTTGAGTGAAAATCATTTCTTGTGTAACAAAACAAAACAAACAAACAAAAGTAAAATTTAAACATATTTACTAATATTTTAGCGCATACATTTCTCATAAAGTAACTTAAGGTAAATATTGGGTAGTCGCAAAAGTCTTTTCGTATTTCTAATCAAACTTCAACTCATTTTTTTTTATATTTATAATGAACTTTTTTAAACCAAATATGTACCATTTTGGTCGGCCACTTTTTGCCATTTCTCTTTTAGAGACATTATTCCATCAGTGTAAAACTTTTGAGGTTTCTCGGCGAAAAACTGCGACAAGTAATTTTCACAGGCTTCTCTTGAAGCCAACTTTACTCCATTAAGGGAGTTCTGCATTGACCGAAACATAGGGTAGTCCGATGGTGCAAGGGCAGGGGTATATGGTAGATGCATCATAACTTCCCAGCCAAGCTCTCCCAGTTTTTGCCCAGTCATGAAAAATGTGTGTGGCCTAGCGTTGTCCTGATGGAAGACGACGCCCTTTCTGCTGATCAGTTCTGGCCGTTTTTTTTTTCGATTACTTGCTTCAATCTCATCAGTTGTTGACAGTAAAGTGTAGAATCAATCGTTCGAGCAGGCTGGATCAGCTCATAGTGGATGATTCCTTTCCAATCCCACCAAACACACAGCATAACCTTTCGAGGCGTCAATTCTGGCTTTGCGACCATTTGTTGAGCTTCACCACCCTTGCACCATGATCTTTTTCGCACATTATTGTCGTATTTGATCCACTTTTCGTCTCCTGTTACCATTCGCTTCAGAAATGGTTCGATTTCATTTCGTTTCAACAAAGAATCGCAGATGTTAATTCGGTCCATTAAATTTTTCACAGACAACTCATGTGGTACCCAAACATCGAGCTTCTTTTTGTAACCAGCCTTTTTTAAATGGTTCAAAACCGTTTGATGATGAATGTTTGGTGCCTTGGCGATGTCATGGCAGCTTATGTGACGGTCCTGGTCAATCTTTTCCATAATTTTCTCGACTTTTTTAACGATAGGTCGACCGGAGCGAGGTGCATCTTTCACATCGAAATTTCCAGAACGGAAGCGAGCGAACCATTGTTGTGCTACTCGAACTGATACAGCATCGTCTCCGTAAACTTCACAAATTTCATTGGTGGCTTGCGTGGCATTCTTCCCTTTTTTATACAAAAATTTCAAAATATAGCGAATTTCTTCATTATTTTCAATCATTTTTGAACAGCTATAACTTTTTTTCAACTTCTCCGAATTTAATTTTTTTTTTTTGGTTAAATGAAGCTTAAAACCTTTCACCTTTCTAACACCATATGATATGACACAATGTGATTGGTAGCACTGAAGATAGATGACTCCAACGACATCTATTGACAAAATACGAAAAGACTTTTTCGACTACCCAATATGTCAAAACAATTCGATATAAAAAAACTTAAAAACGCAGGCGAAATCTTCTGCCTCCATTAGGTTAGATTAGGTTGAATTGGCTGGCTGAAAGCCATCACATAGGCCATTATATTGTTCCTTAGTGGTACCAGATGGAGCTTGACCCTTACGTTTCCTTGTATTAGGCTTCTGCGTATCTTAATAAGCTCTGAAGCTCTAACCCCGAGAGATATTCTCATATTGTCGAGCTCCGAAACATTTCATTCGGGTTCTAGTTCTAGCTCTAGGCAAGAACATAGAAGGTGTTCAAGAGTTTTCCTCTCTTTTAGTTCATTTCCAAATCTGCAGCTATCATTGTTTGCAAATCCTACGACAGTTCTGCCTTCTTTTCTAAACAGGGCTAATACGAATCTGGCGTATTTATCTGCATTCTGTGTACATATGATTTTCGCGGTTTTGCAAGTGGCTAGATTATTCCACCTCCTGTCTATCCGTGTTTTCATGTCCGCAGCGATGCCATTGTATCCCGTATTTAAAGGTTGACAGCGCTTTTGGCAATCTCATCTACAATTTCGTTTCCCGCAATGGTATCATGTCCGGGTACCCAATAGATGTGTAAGCGGCTGTCTGCAGCTGGTCTCTCTATGGCTTCCCTGGTTCTAAGAACGTTTTAGATGAAATTTCATATGAGTTTATTGCCTTTATTGCCGCTTGACTGTCAACGTATATATTTATGGTGGAGTTGCTCGATGTCCTTGTTAATGCTATTTCTGCACCCTTTCCTACCGCAAAGACTTCTGCTTCAAAAATACTGCACTGGTCAGGGAGCTGAATTGGCCACCTGATGCCCAGCTCTGCGCAATAAATCCCTGCACCTACTCCATCCATCATTTACGAACCATTGGTAGATATGTTAATCGTATTGGGGCTAGGTTTCATATCCCTTTCCGCTTCTTCTATTGTTGTTCAGGAATGTTTCCAACCATAATCAGTGAGATTAGGGAAGGAGCTCTGGTATTACTCAGCAATTGGGCCACGGACTGTGGTTTAAGTGTAAACCCGAGAAAAACTAAACTGATGCTATTCACCAGGAAAACCAAGGTACCAAACTTTAATCTCCCAAAACTAAACGGCGTCAGTCTCACGCTAACCCAACAGGCAAAATACCTAGGTGTTATCCTAGACCCCAAACTCAGCTCTTTACACGTGTAAGAGAATGTTGGGTAAAAAATGGGGTCTCCAGCCAAAACTATTCAACTGGTACTACACAGCCATTGTAGTGTCAATACTAACATATGCGGTACTAGTTTTGTGGCCTGCAACAGAAAAGAACTACAACAAAACTAAGCTGAACACGATACAAAGAACTGCGTGTATTTTAACTACAGGAGCGCTTAGCATCAGTCCTACTGAAGAGCTGAATGTACTAACTCATCTGCTACCATTAGATCTACACATTAAAACAATAGCTACTTGCAGTGCGGTGAGACTCAGAGACATAGGAAGCTGGACAACAAGGTCATACGGTCACAGTAAGATCCTACCGCTGGGACCCTCGCTGCTCAAACACAGATCAGACTACACAGTCCCCGACCTTAACTTCAAGAAAGGCTTTACGGTACGTTTTCCACCGAGAGCCGAATGGAGCAAAGGGAAGGTGATTGGAAGATACGATTTCGAAATCTATACCGATGGTTCTAAGATGAACTGTGATGTGGGAGCTGGCCATTCGAAGCCATTCAACCTATCTCAGTCAAATCGTCTTCCTGACGATGCCAGCGTGTTCCAGGCAGAACTTTTAGCGATCAGAGAAGCATGCAAATCACTAAAGCTCTATTAGGAAGTTGGTGCAAGAGTAGCTATCTTTTCAGACAGTCAAGCAGCTATAAAGGTCTTAGACTCCAACTCCATTTCATCCAAACTGGTCTTACAGTGTACAGAAGTTCTGGAATTGCTTAGTCATTGCCTTGAAATTACTCTGATATGGGTTCCCGGTCATAAGAACATACGGGGTAATGAGATAGGAGATGAGCTAGCAAGAAAAGGTTCGACACTAGAAATACCAGAGGCGGTGGCAGTCTCCACCCCACTGAACACATTAAAAGCATCCATTGCGTCATACTATTATGCTTTAGCCGAAAGAAGATGGAAGCAAATAACTACATGTATTACAACAAAAAACACATGACCGTCATACAAAATCCAAAGGACGAATAACCTGTTAGGATGTTCTCGGCCAAACATCTCACGCATCATTGCAACCCTTACAGGCCATTGGTAAGTAGGGGATCATGCAGCTAGACTCAACCTACCCTTCAATCCTATCTGCCGAAGCTGTCAAGCGGAAGGTGCGAAGGAAAATCTTTTCCACTATTTATGTGAATGTCCAGGGCTAGCTAGGGCACGACTCCGCTCCTTCGGAAGCGAAGGAGCAAATTAAGGAGATCTCAGACATCGAGATAAAGGATCTGCTGTTATACTTGGGCGTCACTAAATGGATCTGACTTGGGAAAAACCAATCAAAAACAAATAAAAAAAAACAAAAAGGACATCATCACACGAGACAGTGTGACAGAATTGTATTTCGGAGTCATATAGTCCGTACTGGTGCGATAACTCATACCTATTGAGCTATGTCCGAATATTTCGCAAGTAAATTCACCCGTAGCGTTAAGTCTTGAAGCAGACCTTCTTCCGCAATGTCAATCGGTGGTAGGTTGAGTATTCTTTCGAGTGCTGCCGTAGGAGTAGCTTTTACTGCCCTGTAGTTTAGAGTGCACCAAGACGTTGAATACTTTCCATAGGTGTTTTGTGTGTCGTTTTTCTCAATGCAGTCCACCTCACTAGAGCTCTATAGAGTCATATTGGCTTTACTACAGCTGAGTAGCACCAATACATTATTGACGGAGAAAGACTCCATGTAACTTCCAGCATTCTGTTACATGCATATAGTGCGTTACTACCTTTTCTTTCCTCTCCAATATATTGTGCTTCCATGATAGTTTGCTATCCAAAATTACTGCAAGATACTTTGCGTGGTCTTTAAAAGTCAGTTCTACGCCGCTTAGCTTCGGGTGGTGCCAATTTCTGACTCCATTATTGACGTTGTTATATATCTATTTCTACCAAACCGATAATTTTGACCGCGGCGATATTTAGTTGGCAAAATATAAAAATTTAAAGAAAAGTTTTAAATAAAATGAAATGTATTTCATTCTAATATTGCAGGCATATGACTACTAAATAGTAATATTATTTATTTTTTATCTAACACATAGACTGAAAAACCTCGGACCTAACACATAGATGGCACTAATTTTATTATATTCATCTATTTTACGGTTTGTACTAACCTTAAAGAGACAGCTGTTAAAATTGTTATTGTGCTAAGAGTGGCGCTACTTTTGTTATTTTCAAAACGGTGGATCAAAAAGAATTTCGAGTTTTAATTTTACACAGCTTCTTGATGGGGAAAAATACCGTTCAAGTGAAGCAATGGCTGGAAAATTGTTAGGGGGACTCCGTTCATTATCTGCCTCACAATCAACAATAAAACGGTGGTTTGCTGACTTGAAACATGGTCGTTGAGACACCGATGATGCACAACGAAGTGGACGTCCAAACGACGCAGTAACACCAGCAAACATAAAAAAACCACAAAATCGTTTTGTGTGAAGTTGCGTGAATTAGTCGGACATCGTAAAGATATCAAACAAACGCCCCGGCTTTATATTGCATGAACATTTGACTATGAGAAAACTCTGTTCGAATTGGGGGCCGCGTTTGCTCACTATTGACCAAAACCAAGACTACGCCCTGTGTCACAAGTCAATCAAAACAATGGCAAAACTACATGAATTGAACTTCGAATTGCACCCACATCCACCGCATTCGCCAGATTTGGCTCCCAGGGATTACTGGCTGTGCGCAGACCTAAAAAAATGCTCGGCGGTAAGAAATTCCACTCGAAAAGAGAGCTTGTCGCTGAAACTGCGGCCTATTTGGAGGCAAAAGATAAATCGTTCTACAAAAGTGGTATTGAAAGGTTAGAGGCGAGCTGGAATGATTGCGTTGTTCTTGATGGAAATTGCGTTGATGAATAAAGCTAATAAGAAGAAAGAAACGTTTTCTCTTTGTTAGGTCAGGAACCTTTCAGCCCATGTGTAAAATTCATTCGCTTTTATGTATCCCTAAAGCTTTTTGTTTTGTATTTGCTGTTTGTACCCGGAAGTCTTACATAGATACCGTCAACCTAGTTGACATGCACGATTCATACGGTTCGCTAAAGGTCATTATATGGGGTCACGCACAGTCTGTATAATCTCACTGAACTGGACTTGCGAAACAGTAAACCTATATGCTAAACCCTAAACTCCGATCTCTATAGCTTTAATTTTGCCCTGCGGTACCACCGACAAAACCAATTATATCTCTTCACATACACATTGGTCTACTCTCCATTGTTTGGTCGTCTTCTTTCTGTGCTGCGCTGTCATTCTTTTTTCTGCAGCTCTTGTAGCACATTCGCATACCAGTCTTGCATTTTGGCTCACACCAGCTCCTATTGCAACATGTGCTATACTACAAGGTCCAGCAATCAAAGTGTAACCAACTACAGACCGCTCGCGCAGCTGATGTCCGAGCATCAACTGTCGCACCATTACTCGTTACAATGATAGTAATAGCAGCGCGAAACGTCATGGAAACATCATCAAAAGCCTGCAACATCACGTGAAATGGGTCAAAAAGTGAAGAAGCGATTGCCAATCCAATGGCAGAAGAACTGAAAATATCTGACCGTAGCATCCGCCGCATACTGAAAAATGATCTCAAAGTCAAGCCTTACAAGATCCAAAAGAGACATGATCTCACACCAAAGCAGCAACAAGTCAGACTTGAGAGAGCGAAGGAGTGCTTTCTTTTGGCCGAAAGCGGTCAATTTCCGAACATTTTGTTTTCTGACCAAAAAATTTTTCAAATTGAGCAAATGGTAAACTCTCAAAAGGGTAGAGTTTATTTGACCAACTATTCATACGAGAATTTGAGTCATCGATTTACCACCAGGAGGCAGCACCCGTCACAGGTATTAGTTTGGGCCGCTGTAACCGCACATGGGTGCTCTTCAAGGTCCAAACTAAAACATTCACCAGTCTCGAGGCGTTGAAAAAACCATTGTCCGCGAGTGGGCCAAAATACCTGCAAGTCACATTCGGGCAGCTTGCGATTTGTTTCTGGACCGTCTCAAGGCCATAGCCAAGGACAAGGTGGTAATATCGGTCAAAAGTAAATTGACTCTTAATTTTCACACATTTCTTACTTTGAAATATATAGAATTAAACTAAATTGATGGCCTTTTGAATTGGTTACACTTCGAGTGTCGGACCCTGTATAATGCTTGGCGTAATTCTTTCTTTAACTATAGTTTCTATAAACATCCCTTCGGACACATATCCTGAGCAGAAAAAAGACCATATGGTCCGCATTCTCACTGCAACCACCGCGGAACGAGCAGCCCATAGCGTGATCATGACCAAACCTGTGAAGGTACTCTCTGAAGCAGCCCCGTTAGGAATTGTGTCATGTAGAAATCCGTTTCACCATATCTTTGCTCGACCTCTGTCTTTACACTACCGATAAATCTACGTATCCACTTCGCTTTTGTCGCTAAGTCCCTGCCACTTTGCCACACATCCATGCTTCTTTGTCTTTCTCCTTTGCGCTCGTCAGCCATAAGTCAATGTCCAGGCATCTCGAATGGCGCTTATCCTCGAAACTATTTCCGCCTTCTTGGCTAAGGTTTTTTGTATCAGGGCTGTGCCCCATATGGGTGCTGCATACAGCCCAGCATCCATGCGCTCTGAAGTGGATGGTTTAAGGAATATATCATACAGCACAAATATTAATATCTCAATCATTTGAAGAGCTCAACATTGAACACCAAAAATCAGGCTGATTTCTTCCAAAAAAGTGTTGTAAACGGAAAGTGCTTTTCAATGTTGTTTTTTGGTATAAAAAAATTTTTTTCAGTCTATGTTTCATATGACTCGTAAGAAATTTTTATGTGCAGCAATCTGAGTATTTCCGGCACTTAAAATCCGGGATCCATTTCAAATACCTCGAAAAAATTTTTATATGCAGCAATCCGGGTATTTTCGGGACTTCAAATCCGGGATCGCGTAATCTTAGAACTGGCATTCTTAGTGACGACTGACTGTTGTAGCGATCTGGTGGTCGTGGTGGTGGTGGTTATTATTATTACTCACATTGTAGTTGTTGCTGCAGCTTCCGCAGTTGTTTGTAGTTATTGGAATAATGGTGGCTGCATAGAAGTTACATAAATTGGACGATTACTAAAAATGCATACTTTTACCCAAAAATTGGTCATAACAACACCGCAACAACAACACACGTGCTATCCGTGTTCCTCCAATTTTGGCTTTCTCGTAAAGTTTTCATTGCAGCAGCGCAACTACACACACACACACATGCATATGGAGTCTTGCTCGAACATGTGTATTTGTGCTCTTTACAAGTACAAAGCGTGCCCAAATAATAACAACAAATCCATTTGTACAATAATTGGTACACATTCAAACTGGGTGGTGAGCTATTCGCTGATAATCTAACGGCATTCAAAGTTCATTGACGTCTTTTGCTGCTGCGCTGCTGTTGGTAAATTGTGGGTTTTCTAATTGTTATTGCTTTTGTGTTATTACTTATTGAAATAGTTTAACTTTTTTTCGAGCGACTTCGCGAGGACGTGTGTGTAAATATGCATGTATGTATGTATGTATGTATGTATGTATGTATGTATGTATGTAGTTAATTCACTCATATTCATATCTAGTCAAGTGATTAGCTAACTAATGCAGATATCAGATTAAGTAAAAGGTGCTGACCATCTTCTGCTAGATGCACTTAAGGAGCCATACTCAGGATACATACAGTCCTTCAGGTCATTTTCGGATGATTATATTAGTGTTAATGTACTTAAAATATATCAATCTTCATTATAAACATCGACCTTTTACTTGACCTCAGTTTGAAGTATCTTTTTTTACAACAAAAACAACTCATAAAAATTTTATTTTCTTCTATCGAAATTTGGTCAAGTTTAAGCGCTTAGCGCTAAAGCATTGATTTCAGTTTGCATCGCAAATAAGTTCAATATTCAGTCATTAAATTTTGTCCCGTACGAACACGGCATATACTTAAGTTTTTCTTTTAACTAAAAAATGGAGAAAATTAGTGAAAATAATAACAACCATAGCGTGTCACGTAATAAAAAATGGAGAGACGAGAAACGAAAAAAAGGTCCAGATTTCAAAAACAACGAAAAAGAAAGAGTGAAACAGTGGAGGAAAAGAAAAAGTGAAGCCATGACCCAGGAAGAAATATAGAAGAGGAAGAAGTACGAAAAAGAAAAAAAGAGAGTCCAAAGAGCCAAAGAGTTGATTCAACCCCAAGACAGGGAGGCTGGTTCAAATATTGTTGGTGATTGCGAATCTGAATGTTTTCCATACAAATATAAGCAAACGTATGCTAAGGCTGTACAGAAACGTTAATCCTGATTACGTTAGGAATAAATCTATAAATGAACCAATTAACGATGACGAAACTACCAAAATGGTGAACGATTTTTACTTTCGTCCAGACATTGTTTATAATTTATAAGCAATGGAAAAAAGGAGACGATCAACGAGTAAAACTGAAGACAGAAGAAATCAGTTGTGGAGAGTTACACGAAAACCTTATATCCGACTTACCATATGTCATGTATTACATAAATATAAAAAGAGTACAAGCACAAGCATTCCAAAGCGATAAAAATAATGAACATGCAAGAATACTTCAAATTGATTTTGCTATGTCTTATTCTTGCGCTTATCAAAACGAGGTGCAGTCAGCTTTATGGAGCAGGGAAAGTGTTATTCTTTTTACGGCTGCTTCATTTTTCATGGCACAATGTAAAACTTTTGTGATATGCTCTGATACAAAGCAAAAAGATAAAGACAGTATATTCGCCTTCGTGACATATTTGTATGATAAAACTTTTGCAGCAGATCATGGCGAAAGAATTAAAGAAGTTATATGGAGGGATGATCCTTCTTCTGAATTCAAAAATCGTTATATGGTCTCGTTATTGGTATATCTCTCTGAAAGATATAGCAAACAATTTGAATGGAAGTATTTTGCCACTTCCCATGGTAAGGGAGTTGTAGACGGAGTCGGTGACAATATAAAAAGACTTGTTAATCAAAAAGCCCGTAGCCAAGGAAGCAATACTGCAATCCAAAACGCGAATGATTTCGCAAAAGTTGCTGCCACATTAATTCCTTCAACATCCAGTTTTTATATTTCTGCATCCGAAATAGCTAACAAAATTCGGGATGTTCGTCCCTGGGAATCGTCCAAGCCTATACTCGGAATATCAAAATTTCACGAAATATTAGCAAATGGGCGCGAAGTTTCATGTAAAATCCATGCTCAAGATAACAACAGCATTAAATTTTTCCTTTAGAGAACGTCCCGTACGAAAATTTTCATTTTTACACTGTAAGTCATTTAAACTAAATATGTTTTAAATGTTTTTGTTGTGTTAATAAACTCTAACACAATCACAATCAAATGTCATTTTCGTTTTCTGGTTAATATTATTAGTTTCGCTGAAATTTCACTTAATTCACTATAACTCAGAGTAGTGGCAGACTGGAGCTGTCCCGTACGAACATATAATTTTTTTTGATTTCGCAAAGATATGCGAATATTTTAAAGCACGTTTATAGGTTTCGCTTAGAAAACTACCACACAATATTAGTGCACTAAATAACTCGTTTTAAAAAGTTATGGTTTGTCTATAATTAAGGTTGTAAACTGTAAAAATTCGTACGATCTGTCCCGTACGAACCATGGAATGCTCCATAAGCCGTTTTCAGTCTTGCATTACGCTTCCAAAAAAAGTTTAGTCAGAAGACAAAACTCAATATATTATTCGGTATCACTACGACCGAGATGAAAATTTCAAGCAGCTGTACAAAAAAATGATTGCTGTGAATGGCCATGAATCAACTCATTTGGTCGACTTGAGTAAACTTTTGCTGCGTCCAATTTTTTTAAATTAAGTTTAGAAAAAAGCATTTACTGGTAGAGTGGTTTTTGCAGTAGGATAAATATATTTAGAGGTTTTGTTTTTGTATTTGTTGTTGGTGACATATGCGTTCCCGAATCGAATGGTTTCTTAAATGTAATTAAGAATATTTTTACTAAAATTTTACTACATTTTTTAATATCGGATTTTTAATGTTAGTTTAGCTTCAAATTTTATTTTGGTTTTATTTCAGTTATCGAATTTTTGCTTGCATTAAAAAAGTGACGTTAAGTCCCGAGATTTGTTTACAAAAGTCCTGAATCCCGGGATTAAAATTTTCCGCTAATACTGGCATCCTTAGCGAGGACTTATTCCATTGCGCAAGAAATGAAGTTTAGCCAGAATTCAGCCACTTGAAATCGTTAACATAAGGCCAGTCTCAGGCATGAACGCCACACGAATGGACGCAAAAAAGCACTTTTTGGCATAAATTGACGCCTGTCTTTACTTAAACGTAACGACGTTACCCATTTTGGAAGCAGACATTAAATTAACAAAAGCAGACAGTACAGTGTGTGTGAGTCCCAAATATTTTTTTCGTGTGTCTGGATAAATTTCCATGATCTACCAAAGCAAACGTCTTAGATAAATGAAGCTAATATAATACAAAACATCAACTACACTCTCGGAGAGCACTGCCCAACAAACCGGCATGCGCGAGCAATGGAGCAACATTTCTCGTTCCCTACGTACCGCCGCCGAAGAAGAAATCGGATTCTGGCGAGCCCGAAAAAACAATTGGTACGACGAGGAATGTCATGCTGCCGCAGAAAGAAAGGATGCCGCCCACGCTGCGATCGGGCGCAACGCGAGCCATGTGGGATCGCTACAGAGAGCTAAAAAAGGAAGAGAGACGTATTATCCGAAAGAAGAAACAAGAGGTCGAAATACCTGAGTGCGATGAGCTTGAGATGCTGGCCAATAGGAACAACGCCCGAAAATTCTACCAGAAAGTTCGGCGGCTTAAAGAAGCTTTTAAGACCGGGGCGTTTTCCTGTAAGAACAAAGACGGCAAACTGGTGACTGATGTACAGAGCAATTTTAAATTATGGAGGGAACACTTCTCGAACCTGTTAAACAGTGGTCATAGAGAATGTGAAGATCCCGATACCCCAATCGTTGACGACGGAATTGTCGTTCCGTTACCCGACCATGACGTGGCGAGAATAGCAATATCACGGCTAAAGCACAACAAAGCCGCGGGCGCCGACGAACTGCCGTCTGAGCTATTCAAACATGGCGGTGAGGAGCTGGTAAGGTGTATGCATCAGCTCCTATGCAAAATATGGTAGGATGAAAGCATGCCTGCCGATTGGAATTTAAGTGTGCTCTGCCCAATCCATAAGAAGGGCGATCCTGCAATTTGTGCCAATCACCGCGGGATTAGTCTTCTAAATATCGCCTATAAGGTTCTAGCGAGCGTATTGTGTGAAAGCCTGAAGGCCACCGTCAACCAACTGATTGGACCTTATCAGTGTGGCTTCAGACCTGGAAAGTCTACCATCGACCAAATATTCTCAATACGCCAAATCTTGGAAAAGACCCATGAAAGGAGAATCGACACACACCATCTTTTCGTTGGCTTCAAAGCTGCATTCGACAATACGAAAAGGAGTTACCTGTATGCCGCTATGTCTGAATTTGGTATCCCCGCAAAACTAATACGGCTATGTAAGATTACGTTGCTCAACACCAGCCGCGCCGTCAGAATTGGGAAGGACCTCTCCGAGCCGTTTGATACCAATTGAGGTTTCAGACAGGGTGACTCGATGTCGTGTGACTTCTTTAACCTGATGTTGGAGAGCATCGTACGAGCCGCAGAACTTAATCGCTCAGGCACAATTTTTTATAAGAGCGTACAATTGTTGGCGTACGTCGATGATATCGATATCATCTGCCTTAACAACCACGCTGTTAGTTCTGCTTTCTCCAAACTGGATAAAGAGGCAAAGCGAATGGGTTTGGTGGTGAACGATGACAAAACGAAGTACCTCCTGTCTTCAAACAAACAGTCGGCGCACTCGCGTATCGGCACCCACGTCACTGTTGACAGTTATAATTTCGAGGTTGTAAAAGACTTCGTGTATTTAGGAACCAGCATTAACACCGATAACAATGTCAGCCTTGAAATCCAACGTAGAATCTCCCTTGCCAACAAGTGCTGCTTTGGACTAAGTAGGGAACTGAGCAGTAAAGTCCTCTCTCGACGAACAAAACTAACACTCTACAAGACTCTCATCATGCCCGTCCTAACGTATGGCGCAGAAGCTTGGACGATGACAACATCCGATGAAGCGACACTTTGACTGTTTGAGAGAAAGATTCTGCGGAAGATTTTTGGACCTTTGCACGTTGGCAACGGCGAATATCGCAGACGATGGAACGATGAGCTGTATGAGCTTTACGACGAAATAGACATAGCACAGCGAATAAAGATCCAGCGGCTTCGTTGGCTGGGTCATGTCGTCCGAGTGGATACAAACGCTCCGGCTTTGAAAGTATTCGATGCGGTACCAGCTGGTGGTTGCAGAGGAAGAAGAAGGCCTCCTCTGCGTTGGAAAGATCAGGTGGAGAAGGACTTGGCTTCATTTGGTATGTCCAATTGGCGTCGGTTAGCACAAGAAAGAAACGACTGGCGCGCTTTGTTAAGCTCGGCCAAAATCGCGTAAGCGGTTATAGCGCCAATTAAGAAGAAGAAGAACTACACCAAAGCACCCAAGATTAATCATATTTAGTTATAAGAATTTCGATAATTGCGCAGTGCTAGTGAGTACTGGATGAAGCTGTATTGATCACTAAGGCTTAGGTGGGTAGGGAAATAGATGTGGCAGTCGATGGCGATCATTAAACCAACTCACTTAAACCGTTTCCAATCCATGGTATCACCAAAGTAGTAGTTTATCTGCTACTCCTAGTTAAACCATTTTTTTTTTAAGTGCAAGGCCACTCATTGAACTGGCTGACACTTATATCCATAAGGCAATCAGAATAATTCAATAACGATGAGCCAAAGTATCCACACCTAGTGGCGTGCTAAGCAGGATAATGACAAATAAGATATCTGACAGACTCTTCCTCCTTCTCATTCTTGCAGCTTCTGTAATAAGCGAAATGAGGTGCATTCAATCTTTGCGCAAGTCGACCTAGTACACAGTGGCCTGTGATTAAAGCAACTAACATGGAGACGATTTTGTCACTGACCGATTAAGTAGCGCCTCTTAATACCTGACGTTGACGTAATACGAAATTGCTTTTGTAGCGTTACTTGTCAGACTATCAATCCATCTCGTCCTGGCTGAAGTGGCACTGCTATTTGAACCACGCAGTTTGTAACCAGAGAGGGGTATACTTACAATTTCCTTATCAAGAGGGAGGCGACTAGTAATGCCCCCTCTCGCTAATTTCTCTGTTTTACAATTTCTTGGTATATCCTATATCAAATAGATGCGGAAATAGACGACCATCTCTTTAAGAGATCCCCAGCATTTGCGAGGAATGGTGGAATTAGTGACAACCCCACCAAGATATTTAATCGTCACATGACTATCGCAGTATAGGTATATAGATTTTCTCTGAAGGTAATCACATTTTTGCTTAACCAGACAATTACCTCCTTACTGGCTAGAAGTTCAGCTTGAAATACGCAACACTGATTAGAAAGACGAGCCGAGACACTTACTTTTGGCTTAGTAGAGTTGACGCTAAATCTAACTCTGTTGTCAAGCTTTGAGCCATCAGTAAAGAACCGTTAGAAGTTTTTCAGTCCAGGTATATGTCAACCCACTCTCATCTAGCTGGAATTCTAGTACTAAATAACCTATTATAGAATGGTTCATTCAACTAAAAGTCAACAGAATTAGTTGAACCCAGACCGAGTGAGTGACTGAGCAGCAGTGTTACTATACTCAGTTTATCAACCAAATACTATATAGGGGAGGGAAGAAAAAAAAGAGAATTTAGAGGACCGCGGGTGTAGTTCTAAGCGTGATGCTGATACATATAAGCGTCATACGTTGAACCCTGTTTAGAAGTCATACAATTGCTGACGTAGGAGATAATCGCCATAAACCCTGTTAGTTAATTCCGCTAATCTCCTTCATCTTCTTGATTGGTGCAGTACTCGCTTAAGCATTTTATGCCGTATTCCAAAAATCTTGCCTGTTGTTTACTCTTCCTCATAACAATGGGTTCCAATAAGAAAGACCAAATTCCGACCTCTTTGTTTATCTTTTTTTTGTTTTTTGTTTGTTCACTCCTCTCGGGAGCATAGGGCCTCGACAAGACTCTTCCATCGTAAACGGCTCTGTGCTGTTGCTTTTGCACCATCCCATGAGATGTCGGCACCTCCTAGTTCGCGCAACATCGACCTTCACCAAGTGTTTTTTGGTCGACCGCCACTCTGCTCCCTTGCGGGTTCCAGTCCAGTGCCACTCTCGTGATGCTATCTGGTGGTTTTCTCAACGTGTGACCTATCCATCGCCCCTTTCTATGTTTGATTTGCCTAAGGATGGGTTCCTCATTCGTTAATCTCCATAGTGCGTCGTTACTGATTGTGTTTGGCCAAAATATTCTGCAGATGATGCGGAGGCATTTATTGACGAAAGATTGAAGCCTCTGTGTGATGGTGTTGGTGACGAGCCATGTTTCGCTTCCGTACAACAATATTGACTTCACGCATGAGCCGAATATTCGTAGTTTAGTACGCGTCGAGATTTGCGAACTCCTCCATACTGTAAGCATTCGCCCGAATGCCGCCCTTGCTTTGTTTAGCCTGCCGTTTACATCTTCATCTGCTCCACCATCCGCCGTGATAATGCAGCCGAGGTAGCAGAAGCTTTCGACAAATGCCGCCGGGCATCCATCAACCAATATCTGCCTTGCGTTACTGTGATCGACGATGTTGCCGTCCAGTCCTCAAGATGTCTGGTGAAACTCCATACGATGCCTTTTTGGTGAAGGGTCAGTTAGCTCATGTCATCATCGAGGAAGATGGCGAAGAGAAGGGGTTACAGGGGACCACCTAAGGCAAGGTACCAAGGCCTGCTTTGGTAGTGAATGGATCGCTGATATCGCCTTTGTGAAGCACTGCCAGTTCGGAGTTCTCGTAGAGGACTTTGATGAAGGGGACTTTCTTGGCGGGAACTCCCTTTCTACTCAGTGCCATCCATATTGCATCTCGTTTGATAGTGTCGAACACCTTCCTAAAGTCGAAGAGCAGCATGTAAAGCGGAGAGCGCCACTCAACTGATTGTTATACTATATTCCGAAGTGTATTGGCTTGGTCAACATAACTTTCTTTGAGGGCGAATACCAGCTTCCTCGTCTCTTAAGGAGCGTTCGATATCTTTCAGCCTACTTTGTTGCAATCAGGAGAATTTTAAGCCCGGAGAATTTGCAGGCATTAGTACGAAAAGACACAGCCATTGTTTTTTTAAAAGTGGCTGCTCCTCGGATGGCAACGGCAAACCTCCGAATGTATTTCTGCCGTGAAAAAGCTTCTCATAGAAAACCATCTTCCCTTCAGACCCGGCTTAAAACTGTGGGAGCACCCGCCTGTTGGAAAGTATAAAGTATGCACACCGCAATTAAGAGAAACAGCTCGGCCAATCTCCCAACAGTGGGTGTAAGTCAATTCTTATCATTATAATTAATATTATTACGTTCTAACTCATTCATTTCAACGATAAAATGTTCGTAGAGGCACTCATTCCGTACAGTATTTGAATAAATCGATTGAAAATTCGTTCATTCACTTCTAACCAAATCTTTCTATATTCACTTTCTGCCGAAATTTCCTTCCTTTTTCTATATTTTTCACCAAGCAGTACTAAATTTTCCTATGAATAATCTGATTAAGCACAAATTCAAATTTGTTGGAACCTCAAACACAAAATTGCACTCAACGAAATGTGTTGGTGCAACAATAAGAACAGTAAGAACAGTAAGAACAATAAGAACATATTTCACATTTAAAGGCACCAAGATCTCACATAAGATCGTGGAAGGCAAAACCACTACAACAACTGTATGTACACATGTACCTATGTAGTTGCAAAGAATTGTTTCCAGCTTTGCGCCACCTGCAACATCAACTTGCATGTATGTGTGACTCGTAGCTATAGCTGAGGTTTCTCATTTCACGCCACTGCGTGGATGAGTTGCACTAACGGCTGCATGTCATGTGGCTTATGATGGTTACCAATCCATCAGTGGCGCACTTTCGCACTTCCACACCTCAAACGAAGTGTGCCTGGTTGCAGCTCAATGCTGGCGATAAAGTGTTAAATTGATGCGTCAACAATAACCATAACAGATAGTAACAATGCTGCAAGTTGCTCTCAATGTTGTGGCATGTGGAAATGCCACAGCGGGCATACGAGTATGCTCATGAACATTAGGACAGTTCTTTCAAGTAACTTAATTAATTTTTTTCGAGATAACTCAACCCCATTCTATGAAACTGTGACAAATTCGTTTATTTCAAATCGGCAGACTTGGAACGAGCCTTTTGTCTCAATTTGAGGAGCTGCCAACACCGAGCACAGTTTACTTTAGATTAAACTGGTACGAGGGGTGCCTTTTATATGTCGGGATTAGAGAACAAAAACAAATTTCAATCATCGAAAATCACTTTATTGTTTTTCAAAATATTCTCCATGAAGATCTATACACTTTTGCATGCGTTTGAACCAATTGTCGAAGAACTTTTGCCATTCTGAATGAGGTACCTCCAAAACATGTATTCTGAATGCCGCAACCGCTTCTTCTGGTGTCGAAAAACGTTGACCTCTCAGTTTGTTTTTTACGTACGGGAATAAAAAGAAATAAAAATGCAGTTGTTTGAGCCGATGTGTGAGAGCTCGCATTGTCCTGGTGAAGAGGGACCCGTCTTTGGCGATTACTTACTTACTTACTTAGGTGGGCAAAACAACCCGTTACCGAGTTACGGCCGACCTCACTAGCTCTCTCCAGGCGCCTCTGCTCCGCGCGCGCCTTCTCCAATTCTGTATACCAAGCGAGCATAGAGTTTCCTCCACTTGGTCTTTCCACCGGAGCAATGGTCTTCCTCTTCGTCGGCTCCCTTGGACTTCGCCCTCGAACACCTTCTTTGCTGGAGCTTCTTCATCCATACGCACGACACGCCCTAGCCAACGCAGGCGTTGGATGGCGATGCGTTGAACTACGTCAATGTCGGCGTAGAGCTCATACAGTTCATGGTTCATTCTTGAACGGTAGTCTTCGCCAACGCGCACAGGACCGAAGATCTTACGAAGAACTTTTCTCTCGAACACCCCAAGAGCGGCTGCATCGCTTTGTGACACTACCCCTGCCTCTGCGCCATAAAGCAACACGGGTATGATGAGCGTCTTGTAAAGTGTCAGTTTGGTCTTTTGGTTTTCCTAATTTCTTGGAAGACAACTGGCAAACAAATGGTTGTGTACCACTCAGAGTTTACTGTTCTGCGTTGTTCTAGTGGTACGGTTGCGACATATCCAGTTTTTCCGAAAAAAACAGGCGACCATTTGCTTGGTAGTGCTTCGTGCGCGAACAACTTTTGTTGGAGTTGGCTCATCTTGAAACACCCATACAGTCGACTGCTGTTTACTTTCGGGCTCATACGCGTAAATCCATGATTCATCACCTGTCACGATGTCGTAGACGTGTTTCGAAGTCCCGCGATCGTATATTTTGAGCATTTCCTTCGACCAATCGACACGAGCCTTTTTTTGAGCGATTGACAAATTGTGTGGGATCCAACGCGAAAAAATTGTTTTGACAGTCAAATGTTTATGCAATATTGAATGTATGCTGGTCCCACTAATGCCTAAGATTGTCTCAATCTCACGATAGGTCACATGACGATCTTGCAATAGCAGTTCGCGCACAGCATCAATGGTTTTCGGAACAACAGCTGATTTTGGGCGAGCTTCACGAAATTCGTCTTGGAGTGAACTACGACCACGATTGAATGCACCATACCATCGATAAACACTGGTTCTTGATGGAGCTTCATCGCCAAAAAATGAATTAAGTTCATCCATGCAATGTTGCTGAGTTAATCCACGTCGAAAGCTGTAAAAAATAATCGCTCGAAAATGTTCACGATTTAATTCTATTTTTGGACCGAGATGAATGTTTTAAGTTACTGTAAACAACACAAATAACGCTGGTATTTCAAAACGTTCTGAGTACGTAAAAGCCAAAAAATGTCAAACTTTGCGATACAGCTGTCAGTTGCCAGATTGCAATACCAGGGTTGCCAAATCCTGCCAAATAATATGTACACATTAGAAGAGCAGGTGTAGTGCTGATTTTTATCTTGTTGGTGATTAGAAGAATTCTTTCTGAGACTTAACAGCCAATAAAAATGGTCTTCTGCCAGAAATCTCATTCCTCTGGACCCAATGCAGGGTGTATTATTATTATTTTTCAGCTGTTATGCTACGTTAACCTCTGTAGCCGAATGGGTTGGTGCGTAGCTATCATATGGAAGTGTGAATCTCCGTACATGAAACATAAAAATTTATTAAAAAAGAATTTCTAACAGCGGTCGCCTTTCGGCAGCCATGGAAACCTGGAAGTGAATTTCTGTCAGGGAAAAGCTTCTAATTTGTTTCTAGGCACTCAGTCAATTTTGTCATTATACAAGGATTTACTCGCAATGCCGGCTGCATGGATATATGTATTATATTATACTTATCCCTATAATAAAAAGGGATCTGTAGATGATTTTATTATTATAATTTTTTTTTGTTTGTTTTGTGGCATGCAGTACCGAAACTCAAACTTTGCCGGCCGCATTTTTACTAAATTTTAGCGGCCACCAACTACTCTGTTATAAATAAATATTATCTTAGAAATTCGAAAGCTTACCACCAGCTAACATATATGCTTGCGTATATATTATATATTAAGGTCAAAACAGTTGCAGCTTTCCGAAATTATAAAATTTGTAACGATTTGAGAAAAAGTGTTTGAAAATGTTAGCAAGCAACGGAATCAAAATAATGGAATTTTCAAGTAATATTATTTTTGTCTTTTTTTGAAAAATGGGGTGAAAAAAAACTCGAATAACTTAACCAAACTCGATTTAAGCTTCAATGGTGTCATTTTATCAGTTCTTATATTTCTTAAGGAAAAATAACCCACTGAATAGGAATTTCCCCACTCACTTTTAGATGACTAACGAATGGATTGTAGTGTTGGAGCAAGTATATATTCTCATAGACTTAGGCTAGGTTAGGTTAAGTTTTTGTGGAAATCGGCTTAGAGTAGCCAACTCACTTAGATCATGTAGGTCCATACCACTGTGTGACACGGGAACCTTACTGTTAGAACTAATTAGACTCTCTTAGAAAGCGTAGTATTGGTTTTGTTCTAATAGTGGAAAGTTCCGTGAGAGAGTCAAACGAGTATTTTCCTAACAACCTTCATCTACTGCTTGCAAAGGCTGAGCAATTACAGAGAAACTGTTCTACTGTTTGTTCCTCTTCCTCGTCTCTACAACCAGAGAGAAAATACATGAGAAAATACTCTTGGTCTAAAAGAGTTCCAAACTAACAGCCAATGACTGGTGACACAAGCGAAATGTTTTCTCTTAAGAGCCTAAGTAATTCTTCTCATATTTTCTTATCTATTTGTGGACAAATTAGCCTGGTTGTAACAAATCCATTTTTTTCTCTCCATGACTTGTAGTCCTCCAGGAGAATATTATTTTTTATACTTAATTTGAAAGTTGCCATAGGAATTCCCATATTACCTCTGTTTTCAAACAGTGGAGGTTTAGTACCCTTTCTGTCGAGCTCACCGGCCTTGAAATTTCAACCTTTGATCACAGTATACAGTCTGTGTCGGAAGAAAAGCACCGGCACTTTTCTTGTAACTTTAAGATATATTTTGTTCTGCTTTTTGCTGCATAATAGTCCCACTCAAGGGCTACGACGCCAGTGCTAACTCAGGTTAGTGTCGTTCGAAACTTTCCCGTAAACGCAACCAAACAAAAATGAGTGAGAAGTACGCGAAGCATTTCGAGGCGAAAGAGCCGAAATTATCTTAGTGCCCACAAAAGTGATTAAAAAATCAAAAAAGTTTGTTGTGATGTGAAATCAGCGGTATAAGGTATGCTGAATTTTTAAGGTGAATTTTCCGAGCGCGGCTTGAAGCGAGTGACGAAAAAAAAGCAGGATAAAGTGATCGTCCAACCTTTTAAGCGGGCCCCTTCTTTGTGACTACGCCAAGCGCGATCAGTTCTTGCTAAAAAGGGAACAGATGTGAGTATCAACACCATCGAACGAGGACTGAAGGAGGTGAATAAATCCTACTGTCCCACATCAGCAAAACCACTGCTTTCAGAAAAACACTTTGAGAATCAGCAAATCAAGAAAATGGCGTCATAGTATTGGACTGGCCTTCCCCAGACGCCAACCTCATTGAAAATGTGTGGGGAACTATGAAAACGCATGTTGCCGAAGGCCAGTCCATGATTTAAAGCAACTCGTGCGTCAAGTTCGCAAAATCTAGTCCTGTTTGTCGACGAGCTACGCAGAAAAGCTGGTTCAAAGCATAAAAAAGGTGCCCGGCTATACTCGACAACGATGAAGACTACATGGCTTCTTGGTTATTGATATTATGAGTCGTAGTTTTGTGCATACTTTCATGTAAAAAATTTTAAAAATTAGTTGCGCATTAATAATCGCGGTTCCTGTTATCTGACACAGATTGTAATTGCATTTATTGATTTGAATGGCCGCGTGACTATCCGCGAAGATATTTATCGTTGTTCTTGCTACGGAGTATGTGTTAAGTTACACAGTTACCTTCTTTATAGCTAAGACTCTTGCCTGATAAACTCTATAGTACTATAATTGAGATAATTCAAATCCTGATTATTTTGAAAAACTCCATAGCCCACTGTATTTTCTAGCTATGATCCATACCCGACTAGAAATTTTGGTAAGGCGGGGATTAGGTGCAAATAAGGCAGACCGCATTCCAAATTTGCGCCTCATAAGGCAGCCAAACTAGGCCCAAGTCCCGAAAGGTATCGCCACACATCTGCCTCATTAGGCACAGGTTCGAAAAACCGAACTTCGGTAATACTCCGGATGCCGGAAGTGAGACACGGCCACAGATTTTCGTGACGACAACCAAATTTGGTATTGTTCTGGCATGCCAATTTTTACCTTGCCTAAGTAAGGTAATAGTGAGGCGTGCCTCAGTAAGGCCTTCCTATTTCGGGCCTAACTGATTCTTCGGCATGCCTCACTGTAATTCTAGTCGGGTACTTATAAAAATTTATTTTCTCTCTTCTCCATGGTCTTTGAGTTTGCCTCTCTCTTCTTGACGGGTTGCTAGTCTTGAAGAGCCTATCAAAGGTAGGTTTAGGGAAATAGTATCTAGTCGATTTATTGAATAAAACTACTCATAGTATATAATATAGAAGCGCGGCCGAACCACCGAGTTTTCCATGATGCCATACTATTAAGACTAAGCGCTGAAGCGTCGACCACATGTTTTCCTACCAGATTTAGAGCAGACAAGTTGACTAGCACCACGAGCTCTTTCTCATAGACTTATAATTGAAAAATCGATGCGTCTTGCCAATACTTGCATCTTTCAGGCGGAAGTATTGATCATAGGGGAAGCTTAGAGGCCACTAATCGCAGGCGTCGTTTTTAGGGCAATATCGCTATTCTTCCGAATAGCCAAGCTGCGATCCAGGCACTGGATTCAGTTACAACAACCTTTAAACTAGTGGAATAAAATAGGAATAGCCTCACCACTTTGAGTGAAAATCACAGCGCTGCCTTAATCTGTGTTAAGGGGCATCGGAATATTGAAGGAAATGAAAAAGCACACGAACTGGCGATAGGGGAATCAGCCTCTTGCAGAATCGGTACTCACACCACTGGGTGGAATACAGAAATTGCTGTTGTTCTATGGATTGTAAAGAGAGATCAGACGACTCGCAAACTTGGCAGAACGTAATGACCCACCTACAACCACAAACGATTTACAACATTGACAAATTTGAAACGAAGGGATACCTGCAGACTCACTGCAGTCATAACTGGTTTCTGATTATAGGAGAGCAGGCAACTAAAATGGATATCCCTCACCCTTACTGCCGTACTCGTAATCAGCCGGAGAAAAAGAAACTATCTTCCACTTCCGCTGTGAATATCCTGCTCTACGGAAGGCGAGGATTTTATCCTTTGGTAAACCGTTTTTTGAAAACTTCGAGAAGCTGTCTGATAAGCATAAAGAACCTTATATTGTTGCTCAACAAACTGGATATAGTCGTGAAGGAATACCCCGTATAATAACATGTTCAGAGTGAGGATGTTGGAAGAAAATCGTGCGGATGTGCTAATTGGACTCTCCACTTCATGCAACCAACCAACACCTTAACATCCCAATTGTTTTTTTTTGTTTTTCGTGAAAAAATCCTTACTGTGATTATGTTAATAAAAAAATGTTTATTTAAAATTTTTATGCAAACTTCCTAAGCTTAAACTCCTCTATTGTCTGAGATGATTTTTATCTAAAATATTTTTAAAAATTTATTTAATTTATAAAAACTAGATTTTTGATGGTTATTTCAAGTCTCTCTACAGATCACTTGGATCTTAAGATTTTTCCGAAATATTTTGGCAGAAGTCTTAAAATATAATAAATTTTAAAATATCGCTGGAAAAACAGCACAATTTTTTTTTTGTGTATGGAAAGTCATACACCCTAATGTGCATACATACATATAAAGGTGTCAGGCTGCACTCTACTACACATACTGAATGATTTATAACTTTGGGCTTATTTCGCTACGCTTGCTTGTTGCAAGCATTGCAAATAGAATGCCTCAAAAGTATCAGGCCAAGGATGCTGATGCTTGGCCAGCATCTTCCGCCTAACGGCTATATTTATGTAATTTTGTTAAAAGTGGGCGTGGCCAGCATAATTTAAGTGATGATGTAATAATTTCATCCTACGTTGGCATATTTATTGCGGTCAAATGTGGCAAAACTACAATAAAATACATACCAAGTTGCCACACTCGCTGGCAATTTGTCAGAGCCCACAATCGGTTGCCATCGATTGCTATAGAACATTTGAAATTGGAGCAGCAAAGTAAGTACAAAATACCACAGTCGTTTTGCTTTTGCCACAAGTTCAATCTACTCCGATTACAGCAGCGTTACTCGTACGTGGCAGTTACTAAATGTGGCAGTTATGCATTCAAGGGCCGCTGCGTCATGCCGCAATTTGTTTGGAATTTTCGCTGCTGTGCTGCAAATTACGCAAGCCAGCTGCGCATGCCACTGCGCTCATTAAAATTAATTGCCACAAAGTCAACGCTGGTCGCATTCGTTACCATTTGCATTGCCACTGCCACTGCCACAGCCACTGTCAGTGGCATCGTGTTTGTGTGATTGTCAAAGCCATTACTGCAACTTCTGCAATCGCTTTTGGGCCAATTGCTGCACATACCCACATCCACACACATATTTACGTGGCAAATCGCTTTGCACTTTGGTCATTGGCCGCTTCCCACAATTGTCGTTTGGCTGAGCGATTTTTATGCCACATCACTGCCAACACAATTGACTTGGAGCAAGCTTGAGACTGACAATGCAAGTAGCAACTATAGCAACAACAATACTGATTGATAATGCGCACCATGCGCGGCAATAGCAGGTGCCAATTGCCCGCCACTCGTTCGCCTCCGGGCAACTTCGCCTTTTGAGAGTGTGTGTGTGCGTGTGCGCTTGTCGCCTCAGCTACTTGCAACTTTAAATCACTTACTAAATGGAACGTGTGAATGCGCTTTGTGGCAACCGCTCTTTGTTCGTAATACAGGCAATTTTGCAATTTTTTTCCACTCTCATCCCGTTAAAACCCTTCCTCGAATGAGCCAGCAAAACAAAGCTGCACAAAGCTCCCCGATTGAGTAGTGCAACAAATATGTTCAGTTAAAAGTAAATATGGTAATTCAAGTTGCAGTGGCTTTTTGCCACAAATTTTTATGTGGCAAGTGACATGCATTTATAATCTGAGCTCAGAGGAACTTAAGGGTCAATAATTCTATGCTTATCCACTTATTGCACTTTCCTAGCAAAATAATTTCTGGAAAAAAACTGTGAAATGCAATAACTGAGGGCGTTGGTAGGTGGGCGGGTGTGATATTATATATTATCATATAATGGAAAATGGGTAATTTTGTAATTAAATTTAAAAAATATGGCACGAGTGGGCATAATTCCGAGAGGCGAATAAAGTACTGTGCAGACAACTCTTTTGACATGGTATGCTACTAAACGTTCAGTGACTTTGTGAAGAGGTAGTGGGGGCTCAAAAGTATAACAGCAGCGTTGTAAGTAACCCTTTCGGCAGATCCAAAAATTTTTATATTATTCCATCCACAAATCTTAAAAACTTTTCATAGAGAGCTATGAAAATTTCTGAGGTAAAATGTGGAGACTACAAATTGTCTACCAAGGAAACTGGGTGTGTTGTAAATGGTCTTACGAAAGAATCCAGGCTTCGCTTTCGCAAGAAAATTTACAACAAATCAGTAACCAGTAGTGAATAATTCCTATACCGTACCATTTTCCATTTGTTTGCATGTCAGTTGTGAAGTAGACAGATGCACAATTTTACAGGATAGAACAACGCGTTAAAATTATTGGAACTTAGTATTAAAATGGTAGATCTTTAAGAACAAAATTTCGCAAATTATGGCGGAAACAACCGTCCGAATGAGTCAACAATTCGAAGAATGGTAAACAAATTTCAAGAAACTGGACTGGCAGACCAAAGACGAAAAATTGGATTTTCTGTTGAGAATATTTCTGCTGTAGCGCAAAGGGTAGCAGAAATAAAAAATAGTTTAAAAAAACTAAAAAACACGCTTTTATTGCTAATCGAACTAAAAAGTAGAAAATAAATTTTAATGACAAAGGGACCTATAATGAAGTAATAGTAAATCGAACGATCAGTCATAGTCAACTACCACAGAACAGAATTATAATAAAAATTAAGATACAAATAGAGTAATTCAAATTAGAGTTAAAAGCGTGGGATGCTTGATTTAGTAAATATTACAATCATTCTATTGACAACTACCTATGCACAGAAGGTTATGAAAGTGAAGCAAAATGCATCCCACGCTTTTAACTCTAATTTGAATTATTCTATTTGTATCTTAATTTTTGTTATAATTCTGTTCTGAGGTAGTTGACTATGACTGATCGATCGATTTGCTATTACTTCATTATAGGTCCCTTTGTCATTAAAATTTATTTTCTACTTTTTAGTTCCATTAGCAAAAAAGCGTGTTTTTTAGTTTCGTTAAATTATTTTGTTTTTATTATGAATGAAAATTATTGTTATCATTGCAGTCAGTGAATAAATGATTCGATATATTCGTGTTATATTTAATTCCTTTCTTATCGACTGTGAGTCTAAAGCTATGCAGTTATCGGCCGTGATAAAGAAGTAATCGGGATGAAGAACTTATTTCGTGGAGGGAGCCTGAGATACTGATTTACAAGAATAAATAAAGATTTTTCATTTTACAACCAAATTCACCTTACTTTTTGCCCACAGTAAAAAAAGAAAATATTAATCCTGGCAATTCTAATAAGGATAATGGAAAACTTTTATCAAATTATTGCATTGTCATCGGTCCTTGATAGGTATGCAAAATTTCAAGTCGATCAGATTTTTAGAAGCCAGTGAAAATTAAGCTCAAAGATTCCGTCACATACATACATACATACATACATACATACATACATACATACATACATACATATATTACATACATACATACATACATACATACATACATATATTACATACATACATACATACATACATACATTATCTGTCTCTGGATCTCACACCCTGCTTGGCTATAGTATGAGTCAGAGGAGGGACTAAAGTCACTAGATTTCTGCATAGGGCAACGCCGCACGTTGGTGTCCTTTCGCCTCTCTTTTGACTAGTTACTATTGACGAAGTTCTTACTAAGATATCGGGATCATTTCCTCCAGTCATGGCTAAGATCTTGGAAGGGTCATTGGCTGTACTCAGTCGCCAGGCTGCCAATTACTAGGCATCAAGTCAACTCTGATTAAATGGAACTGGTGCTTCTTACCACATAATATAAACTTCCACACTTTAGACTTCCGAAATTAAACCACCCGCATTCATCTGAAGTCAGGTATGTTGGAGTAATAGGTTAGGTTAGGTTGAAGCGGTTGTCCTGTGGGACGCACTCAGGCTCATAGCCCATTGTGATGCCGCGTGGGGAGCTTTCCCTATTTCTCCTAAAACCAGTGTGTGCTTTTCAAAAATTTTAGAATACCTCCTATTTCTGCGGATCTGAGATCTTGGAGATGTTGGAGTAATACTTGACCACAAACTACATTGAAAATTGGGTAAAGAAGGGCAGTTTAATTTTATACTCCTGCAAATCTATGTTCGGCAAAAAATGGAGACTCAAGCCATAGTTGTGGATGTACAACGTAGTGGTTTCGCCAATTTTAACATAAGGATGCCTGGTTTGGAGGGTAGATCTTCGGTAGATCTTCGGTAGGGCTAAAGCATCACCTGCTGCGATCAGAACTGCTTGTATTGTATTAACCAGAGCTGTAGAACTTATCTGAGTTCTGCACTTTATGTCGCATTTACTTCCCATCGACTTTTACATTATTCCACGTTATTCATTTTTTTCCATTGCTCCTCAAAGTGCAATCAGATTCAAAGAAGTTGGCCCCTACAAGCAATCTCTGAAGAGACAAGGTAGCATTTTTAAGCAGTTAACACCGCATTTCTGTGAACTTCGTACAGATCTGTCTATCCGCAAACTGGTGTTTTAGGATCGTACCAGAGCAGTCTTTCCAAATAGGCAGGACTAGAATCATTTTTATTAACGGCTCCGAGATGGAATCAGGAGTCAGTCACAGAAGTGACAATTAACATATTTCCTTAAAACTGCGGCATACTGCTAGTGTTTTTCAATCAGAAGTTTACGATATTGCAGTCAAGAAATGCGTGAGCGAGAGTATTAAAATTTGTTCCGATAATCAAACTGCAATCACGGCACTGACGACGTCCTGGTGTAAATCCAACCGGCCAATGCCTATAAGCAGGAGATCAAATCTCTGGGATGTGCAGGTAACATGAACTTCCCAGAAAAGGTTCAATTGAATTGGGTTCAGAGGTCTCCTACTCGGTAATCGGCATCCCC
Source organism: Anastrepha obliqua (assembly GCF_027943255.1). Lineage (NCBI taxonomy): Eukaryota > Metazoa > Arthropoda > Insecta > Diptera > Tephritidae > Anastrepha > Anastrepha obliqua. The sequence continues at coordinate 136,992,380 of NC_072892.1, read as the reverse complement.
CTGCCTGTTGTTAAAATTGTATTGCGGAACTTATTTTTCGAAAAATGCAGTACAGACGGAATTCCACTTCTTTGTGTGCTATTTCGACAACCCTTTGGCCCCAGAACAATATACGCAGTACGCAGATAGTTCTAGAGACTCCGCGCAATACACTTACAAACTCTCAAGTTATGCTTACCTGCCATTAAACGATCGGCAGACACGCGGAAAAGCTGGGGTTGCCATTTAACCCCCATTGCAGAAGCTGCGGGACCTTTCAGAGAGGGAGAGCGTTTGAGTGTCTGTAAATGTCCGGGTTTGGCAGCTAGACGATTAAGGTGACTGGTTCCTTACTTCGACAGACTGAGGCAGTGCACCGTCTAAAATCCCATAAACATTCTCCATTACATCATCAGCTCTGGCTGGCTATTAAAGGTCACATAATGGTATCAAAACGCCACTTGAGGAGTGCCAGACTGGTAGTTCAACCATTTCACCTACCTCCCACCTATCACACATAATTGCTAAGATCCGTATTTGCAATGAAAAAAGTGAAACCTGAGAGAACATAAATGTTTTATTATAAAACAACATCAAGGCGCTTCTATTGAAAAACCGTTCACATCGAAAATCAGTCCCATATCAAAAACACAAAACTAAAAAACTTGAAGGCCTCTATAATTACTTACTTAGTTACTTATATGGCCTAATCAAGGATCAAAACTCGTTACCGGATTAATGCCAACTGCAACAAGGCGTTACTGCTTTGCGCGCACCTTCTCCAATTTGTGGTCTTCCCCTAAATCGTTGACTTCTACCTTTGAGAGCTGACTATTGATGCACTTAACTATGTCTACATCGTCGTAGAGCTCATATAGCTCGTAATTCACTCGGCGGTAGTAGTTCTCGCCAACACGAAGAGGATCGAAGATTTTCCGAAGTATATTTCTCTCGAATACCCCAAGAACAGTTGCTTTTGTCTGCGACACAATCCATGATTCCGCACCATAGAGAGCACATGAGCGTCTTGTAGAGTGTTAGTTTTGTTGAGCGAGAGAGGTATTTGCTACACATTTGCTTTCTGAGACCATAGTAACACTTATTAGCAATCGCTATTCGTCGGTTTATCTCCAAGCTGTTTGTTGTTGTGACGATAAATATACAAGATGAAGTCCAAAATAAAAAAGACTGGCGACATAAAAATATTTTTGACGCCATTACCATATTGTAAATGGTGTTTCCAACATGAACCTGAAACTAAGCGTAAAAGTGCCGAATAGAAGACCCCGAACGAGCCACCACCCAAAAAATCGCGTTTGAAGAAGTCAAACCTCTAGTCGATGCTCATTTGTTTTTACGATTCCAAGGGAATTATCTAGAAGGAGTTTGTGCCAATGAACCAAGTCAATGCCATTTTCTATCTTGGCGTTTTGACGCGTTTGTTGTATCGCATTGCCGAATTCGCCCTGAATACCGCGCAGGAGAAAGCTGGCGCTTATTGTATGATAATGCACCATCTCATCGATCCATTCTTGTGACTGATTTTTTGACTAAAAATCGCATTTTAACCATCAATCACTCACCGTATTCGCCTCATATGGCTCCCTGTGACTTCTCCCTATTCGGAAAATTTCATTTGATCATAAAAGGAAAACGTTGAGCGTCCGTAGAGGCCATCCAAAAAGTTCGTACCGACATCCTGAAGGACATTCCGGATACCGGTCAATGATCTGAAGCACTCTTTCGGAAAGCTTTTAGATCACGCAAAATAGTATATCGAGGCCAGAGGGACTATTTTGAATAAATAAACTCGAAGTTATCAAAATAAAGCTCCTGTCGTTTTTATTTTAGCTCAGTCTTCTTTTATTTTAGACTTCACCTTGTATATGTATCGTGATAAAATGTTGGATCCAAAACGCCGTGTATCATTCCTGGTGGACAGCATATACCTACTTCGTCTTTCACTCATTAACCGCCAGACCCACTCTAGTTGACTCTCTTTCGATAGCGGAAAACGCTGCAGTAACATCTGGCTTGCCGTGTCCTATGATGTCAATGGCATCAGCTTATGCAAGCAGCTGGACACTTTTTGTGAAAATAGTGCCATTTCGATGAACACTCGCTCTCCGCTGTACCCTTTCCATGATAAAGTTAAAGAGGTCACACGATGGTGGCCCGCCTTGTCTGAAACCTCGCTCGGTATTGCAAGGCACGGAGATGTCTTTTTCTACCTTGATAGAGCTAAACGAGTTACTCAATGTTATTTTGCAAAGTCGAGTCAGTTTTGCGGGAATACCGAACTTAGACATTGTGGCGCATAGGCGACCTCTTATCGGGCTATCGAAAGAGAACTTATAATCGGCAAAGATATGATGAGTTATGTCGTTATCTTTTTCATGGGTGTTTGCCGGGATTTGGCGAAGTGTGAAGATCTGGCCTATGGTGGTCTTTTTAGTCTAAACCACACTGATAAGGTCCAATCAGTGAGCTGGCATATGGTTTTAGTCTTTCGCATAATACGCTCGACAGAACCTTATATGAAATGGCGATAAGTCTGATCCCTGTAGTTGGCGCATATAGGGATCGTCTTTAGTACAGGACAAAGGACACTGAGATTCCAATCTTTGGACATGCATTCTCCCAGCCATATTTTCCTCATAAGCTGATCCATGCACCTGGGCATTTAGCTCATTGCCGCCGGCTTTGAACAGTTCTGAACAGAAATAATAATCCTTGGTCGGCTATAAATTCAGGTTATTCCCGTTACTTTTCACCGATTGTCATGGAAACGTGTGGCACTGACCTCGTCACAGCTAAGTGGGGGAATATCTACACCGACGCCTTCACTTGGTAGTACCGGGCTCATTTTCCTAGCGGCGTTATCAATAGCATCATCGCCAGCCAGTAATTTATTGAAATGCTCCGTCCATAATCTCAGTGTCAGCTTCGTATCTGTGACGAGATTTCCATTTTCATCTCTACAAGAAGATAGTCTGGGCTCGTAACCTTCGGTCAGACGTCATTGGCCTGTGTAATTGGTTTACACAAAAATGTGGCAAAGTGAAGGGCAAAAAGTGATAGTTCAAAAACAAAAATGTAATAAAAAAAAAGAAAAATATTGAATTGTAATAAATAAACGCAAGCTGATCTCTGTAGAATGATACAAATTATTTAGCACAATAAACTTTCGTGGGAAAAGGCTTAGATCTGTAAGCTTTTATAGAGTAAAAAATAGCGACTTTATGGAAATTCTTTGGAGGGCATTGCGTTATTCGTTGCTGTGCAACTGTAAACTACTTTGCGTTTTCAGAATGATATCATTAATTAAATACAAGGTTGCACCTACATATCTGAATACAAATCCATTCATTTGCGTGCGTGGTCCAACCCCCAACAATGGCCTACAAATCTGGCCAGCGCGCGAACCTTCACCGCGAGGGCAGTGCACTGCTGGGCTTTTAGCCTATTATTATGACTTATCTTTTTTAACATAAATTGTAACTTGAAGTTCTTTGAAAATACTTAATTTTTTCGTTTTTGCTTAAATTCTGTGTATTACAAAAGTTTTTGTTTTGTGAATTTACTGTTCTTTATTTGCATGTGTACCAGCCCAATGTTGGAAGTAAAAATAACTCCCATATTTGAAAGCGATCTCGTGCCGCTCGTCGTATTGGCTAAAGCGCGCTTCTGGGCAACCAGAACTGCCCAACTGCCCAATTGCCCATCTGCCCGAACCCTACTTTAGCTGCAATGGACGTATTTTATTTTAGACCGGTCGCGTGTTGTCAGTAACCAGCAATTACCAAAAATCAGAAAGCAATTTGCATTGAAATGGTGTGTTGGAAAAGAAATACCAAATGCTGCACGTTAGCGATGCGCGATGCCACAAGCTTCTCAAAACAAATAGTACGTTAAGAGAAAGACCGCACAGAAATTCGAGCGTTTCAATTCTTTGTGCATACACTTTCATACTTATATACACATACAGACATACATACATGCATACATATATACATATGTACATACATACCTACATTCGTACAAAAACTGATCCGGTCTCTGAAGAATTGCGAACACGCAAAGCTGTGTACAAAACGCAAGCTATTCTTTAATCTGCCGAAAATACGGAAATGAGAAAATAATTCCAAAAACAAATTGTTCGCAAAGTCAGCCTAAAACTTAGCAACAATATGCAAATTTTGATAATAGCGGTACTATTTTATTTATAAGCTGATCTTTGACCCACTTCGCAGCAATCAAAAGCGCTATGACGCGCAATAAGACAGAAACCAATAGAAGTAACAGTCGCCGCAGTTGAATTTAATTATTCATGAAAATTTAGTTAAGCTGTCAAAATACCTTAGAGCTAAGCATTAACACCTGCATGTGATTATAGTCAATTTTCATATTACCCCCATACAAATGCAAGGTATTCCACCTTAACGTCTTTATTGATATTGCAATAATCCAAAATGTTTATAGCCAATATCAAAACTGTACTAGTTCGAGAATATTGTGCGAAATGCGGTCTCTGGCGTTAGTCAGCTCGTTTTAGAATGAATTGCGCATCGCATGCCTGGAAGGATATGATGACATAATAAATGACATTTAAACATAGTTTGGAATTCTAAGCTTAAAAGAAATTATCAGCAGGTATAAACCTATGTGCGCCTTTGGATTAGAGTAAGCAAAAGTGTTCATAAATGGTTAAACATTCCTTATGTTAGTTGATATATGTCGAATTATAAGGCCAAAGACGCGTTTTAGTGTGCTGCGCAATATATGGCGGTCAGGTCAAATGAGACAAAAAAACAAAATATTCAACTCTAACATAAAATCAGCGTTACCTTTTGGTTTAGGGTAGAACCGGGCTTGGTAGGCTTCATTGGCAAAATGCTAAATAGCAGAATTATTGAAGCGGAACTAGGAGAATCGGTGCTCAGGAGATTGGTAAGTAGAGGTACACCGCAAGGGGGAATCCTCTCACCGTTTCTTTGGAACGCAGTTGTAAATAAACTCCTGTTAATACTGGAATCGGTGGGCTGTAAGGTGATAGCTTACGCCGATGATGTTGTCATTGCTGTCTCTGATAAATTTGTATCTACATTAAGATTCCTAATACAAAATGCTCTATACATACTTTCTAGATGGGCAGAAAAGTGTGGTCTAGGAGTCAACCCAGACAAAACACAACTTATATTGTTCACTAGGAAACACAAAATCCCTCAACTAAGTCCAATTATGCTCAAGGGGAAGCTCTTGTGATTTCGGAAGAAACCAAGTACTTGGGACTAGTCATAGATAGGAAACTGACTTGGAAGTCAAACATCTTAGAAAGAGTCAGGAAAGCGAACCTAGCTTTCTATGCCTGTAAGAGAGCTTTAGGTAAGACCTGGGGTATTAAACCTAAGGTTGCTCATTGGCTTTACACTGCTGTCGTCAGACCCATTCTTCTATATGGAAATGTTGTCTGGTGGTGTGTTATGCAGAAAAAAACCTATTCTAATTTATTGAACAAGGTGCAGAGATCAGCGGAATTAGCAATATGTGGCGTCATGAAAAGCACGCCATCCATGGCTTTGGACATCGTGCTACATCTTCTGCAAATACTCAGCGGCCTGCTACGCTTTAAGGCTCAAAGCGAGCTCACAATGGAAGACTGTCACACATGGACATTCAACCATCTTAGACTCCTACACGAATATACCCAGTGACTGTGATTATCACCCTCCTATTCTCTGCTTCGAAAGGAATTTCCTAATGAAAATCCCTTCTAGACTGGAATGGTTTGAAGAAGATCCAACACCCAACATACCCGTTGAGATCTACCCGGACGGATCCAAAATGGACACCGGTGTAGGATCAGGGTTATTTTGCGAAGACTTTTCTATTAGTGAATCCTTTAAACTACCGGATCACTGTAGTGTTTTTCAAGCGGAAATAAACGCTATTCATGAAGCCTTAAAATGATTAAAGATAAACAGAATATTGTAGAGTACCTCCACTTCACTTCCAAACATTCCTAATACTCCAACTCAAATTAAGTAAACCACTTCAATTCACTCCACTTTCAATTTCAGTGACATAATTCTTTCATTTCAATGTACTCCACTTTAACGACACAATTCTTTTTCAATTTCAATAACATAAACTCTTTGCCCTTTACTTTGAAACCCGAAACATAAGTAAACACATAGCACACACCAAATGCACTTTTTGTCACACGATACCCCACTCCAAAGCAAAGCCATAACTCATTGTGAAGTAGGTTAACCTAAACAAAATTTAAGTCAACCTAAGCAGAATTTTAATTGTATAGTATTTTAAGTGTTTACAATTTTTGTTATTGATTTTTACTTGCAACAAATGTTTGATTGTAATTATGTATATTGATAACAAGGCAAAAAGAAAGTATAAAAATAAAGCCATTCTATCAGAAGTCAGCTCAGTCAGCTCTAGCAGCTCACACAGCTCACATCTAATAGTTGGAAGGCAGTCATTTGCCCTAACTCTAAAAAATCTTCTTTTATTTTAAAGGAATCTTTAGTCGGCAGGTTTGCCCTAAAGCTCTTCCATGGATTTAGTAATTCTTTTATTTCGATGATACCGTTTCGTCAATTTCCATGAGGGTCTCTAATATTATCATTATAAGTACACCACATCACTTGTACCTTACAATATCATCAACGGATATCTGCATTCTATCAGACAGCCAAGCTGCACTACGAGCCCTGGATGCATTCCAAACAACATCAAGGAGTGTCTTACGTTGTCGCCAATCTCTAAATGAGATGGCCAAACAATATCGTATAATCTTATGTTGGGTTCCAGGCCACAGAGATATACCAAGGAACTGTAGGGCAGACCAACTTGCAAGAGAAGGTACCTGTTTTCCAGATATAAGTAATTTTATGGAGATACCTCTCGTAACTTGTAAGCTTCTCATTAAGGACGCATTAATCAGGTCTGCAAATCAAAGATGGATTAGCGTTAACACCTGTGAAATTGCTAGGCAAACATGGTCAAGGCTAAATTTACGTCTGTCCAAGAGTATTATAAAACTGAATAGACTTAGTAGGGGCCCTCACAGGACATTGTCTCATAGGAAATCATGCAAGGAGATTAGGCGTTTACACGCATGATTTCTGTCGTAGCTGCAGAAATGAGGAGGAGTTGGAAATAATTCAACACCTTTTTTGCACATGCCCAGCTCTAGCCAGAAGCAGGAACCGATTTTTAAAATCCTACTTCTTAACGAATATTGGTAGATAATCTATACATTTTAGGTATCAACAACCTTTCACGCTTTGTCAAAAGCTCAGGATGATTTAATATGGAGGGAAATGTAGCCCAGCCCCCGAGGCTCACAACGGATCCATTTCGTGGTCTAAGTGGCATCGTTGTTTCTATGTGCGATACGGCTGCCAAACCGTAAACCTGAAAAATGTTCAAAATCTTTTGATCATTAGACCCAAGTCTCTATAAACAAGTGCTTATTGCAGATTCGAAAAATATGGTGGCCTGTTTGCACTTAAATGGAGAGCTCTGGAATCGAGCCAATTAATATGCCCAAGAACTCGAAAATTTAGAGTATTTTCAGCAATTTTTTTTTTTTAATAAAAAAATTAAAACGATATTTAAATTTTTTAGGTTTTTTATTTAACTTCTGAAATGAAAAAAAAAACTAAATTGTTTTTTTAATTTAAAAATTTGAAAAATAGCGCTGAAGTTGACCCTCCCGAAAAATTGGACCTGGGCTGACTATATGACTGTAGCTATGCCTTGTACTAACTATAGGGTGGGCCATGTAAGATTTGCTTTTGAATCGGCTATAAAACAAAAACTAATCAATATTTTTTAAAACTTTTCTTTTTATTTTGAAGATTGAACATTGTCATTTAAGAATGAAAAATAATATCGTTCAAATGACTGTCACGACTGGCTTTACAGTAGGCCATTCGATCAACCCACTTTTTAAGTTCATTTTCGATTGTTTGGGCTCCAATTTCATGAATGGCAACTTCGATTTCGTGTTTTAAAGCATCAATCGTCTTTGGATGGTTCGCATAGCATTTGTCCTTAACGGCTCCCCACAAAAAATAGTCCAACGGGCTTAAATCACAGCTCCGAGGCGGCCAATTGATATCGGAATTTCGGCTGATTATTCGGTTTTCAAAAACGGTAGCCAAAAGTTCGAGTGTAACTTTAGCAGTGTGACAATTTGCACCGTCCTGTTGAAACCAAATTGCATCCATGTCATCCTCTTCAATTTTTGGAAACAAAAACTCGTTGAGTATGTCACGGTAACGCTCGCCATTTACTGTAACCGCGGAAGAAGAAGAAGACTCACCACTTTGGAAATAGGTTTTCAATATTTCCCAATTTTGTTCAAGCTTATGGCGTCCCATTACATAAATGTCAAACCTTTAAGTAAATTATGAACACATTTGACATGTCATTTGTGTTACCATTCTCAAAAAAATAGGTGGTTCAAAAAGCAAACGCTATATGGCCCACCCTGTATAATCAAAAATCAAAAAAAAAAAAAAAAAAACATTGACAAAATGGCGGGAATTGGACACTCTAGAAATCAGGTTGTTTTCAGTTTTTTAATAAAAAAAATACGAAATAATTGAAATAATATAATAATATGTTTCTAGTACATTGATAGCCATTGATGTTGTGAACTTATTAAAATTCCAGACGATTCCGTTGAATAGAGTTTTTTTTTTTTTTTGACAACACCAGGCCGAAAACAATAGTTTTACGATAATTGAGTTTAAAGTTTTGATTGTGGATAACGCGACCATTGATGCCGCCACCTGACGAATCTGACTCTACCTGCTAAAACGGCTGTAGAATCGAAAATACTGATAATATCCTTCCACCAATTTGATAGTATATTTATAAACACCTATACTTTCGAAATATCAAAAACACCGAATCGATTTTTTGAAAATTTTAGACCACCGGGACCCCTTAAATATGCGCAAGCAATGAAATCAAAAAGCTGAAATGGCAATGAAAAAAGAACAAATATATTGCACAACAAGCACTAAGGTGGAACCCTCAAGGATCGGGTCAGCCAGATGTCCAAGACTGAATGACAATGGGTATTCGTGGACTACAATATGCAGAGAAACAAACAACAGCGTTAGATCTAGAGGGATTGTCAAGGCCCTATGCTTCACTAGAAGAAAAGGATAGCAGCACGTAAGTATCTTAGAATCAGAGTGGATCACCAGACTGTGAAAAATTTAGTGCTTAAATAACGGCGGCCGCCGTAGCCGAATGGGTTGGTGCGTGACTACCATTCGGATTTCAGAGAGAGAACGTTGGTTCGAATCTCGGTGAAAGACCAAAATGCAGGAAAAGTTTTTTCTAATAGCGGTCGCCCCTCGGCAGGCAATGGAAAACTTCCGAGTGTATTTCTGCCCATGAAAAAGCTCCTCTTAAAAATATCTGCCGTTCGGAAACGTCTTGAAATTGTAGGTCCCTCCATTTGTGGAACAACATCAAGACGCACACGCAGGAGGAGGAACTTCGGCCAAACACACAAAACGAGTGTCCGCGCCAATTATATATATATATATGTATATATATGTATAAGCAAAGCGTACAAATGGCCTACTGTCCATGAAAGACGAAGCTCTGAGTGTAGGCACTCAAAAATACTTACAAGTAAATTCAACCCAGTCACGATGAATTCGTCTACGCATATGTCGGCACTGAGGCATTATTCATGGCCTATTAGCTCACACCTAACCTCGGATCATCAGTCTCCCCACAGATTAGAATTTGACAAAGTATAGTATTTGGAGAGGCTTGATATATTATACCTATTCTACTGTTTAAGCGTAGGTACTGCAGCCAACACTTTCAGAGCCGGAGCGTTTGTATCTATTCCGTCGAAATCTGCGTTACGTCTTTGTCGTCGTAAAACTCATACATTCTTCCATCGCCTATGGATACTCGCCGTCGCCAACTTGCAAAGGTCCAAAAACCTTCCGCAGAATCCTTCTCACCAATTCTCCAAGGGTCGCCTCATCGAATATTTTTATCGTCCAAGCTTCTGCGCCATACAAGGGAAGCCATAATTTCATTACCACTGAATATTTAGTGATAGTGAAAAAAAATTAAATATCACTGAACATTTAGTGATAGTGAAAAAAATTGCACTACGACTAAATATTTAGGGACAGGGAAAATCTTTAGTGATAATTAATATTTTTAAGTAACATAACACGGCTTCTTGAAGAATAAAAGTAAGACTATACGAGCTGTTGTTGTTGTTGTTGAAGTAGTTGAGTAGTGCTACTGAAAAAATCCTTAATAGCGACCAGCACCGTTTTACTACCACTGTTCTCGTGTGATAATGTTTTGTTTTTTTTTTTTTTTTTTTTTTTTTTTTTTTGTTTTTTCGTGTTTCTCAGTCAGATCCATTTTGTGAGATCCAGGTACAGCAGCAAATTCTTTATCTCGATGTCTGAGATCTCATTAATTTGCTGTAGGAAAAGCTTACCGAAAGAGCAAAGTCGTGCCCTAGCTAACCCTGAAAATTCACATAAGTAGTGGAAAAGGCTCTCCTTCACCGCTTCCGCTTGACAGATGGGATTGAAAGGAAGATTGAGTCTGGCTGCATGATCCCCTACCTTCCAATGACCTGTAAGGCTTGCAGTGATGCTTGAAATGTTGGTTGAGGGTATCCTAACAGGTGATTCGTCCTTTGGTTCAAACCGATAAGGAAATGTTTTCTCAATAAATCATAATTTTGAGTAGAAACTTCAACTATTATTGTTCTTCCAGTACAAAATTACTTCAGTTGCTATAGGTGCGCCATGGGAGTCTATAAGTATTTAATAATTTACATCTAAAAACGAAGAAGTTATTTACAAAAATTGAGCAGGTTGGTTTATTTTAAGCGAATATGAGTTAACGCCTCATCAAATTCGAAAAATGATGTATTAGGACTGCAATTACTTTATCCTATCGGTTGTCGTTTGAACTTCAGGGGGTGTTCTTTTACTTTATCTTGGACATCCTCTAGAGAATCCTATGATCAGAAAGTACTGGGAATGTTTAATTTAAACGAACCGCGCACGTGGGAACCGGTCCAAATTTTTTCTATATTGAATCTTGCTTGAATCATACTGATGACCTGAGAAATACTAGTATCAGTGAGATAAATGGGTTTGCACTTCCGCCATCAGATCACAATGGGCAAACAATTCTTGGATTTTGCGTAATGATAACGCGCCATCGCACCGAGCCCAAATTGCGCTGGATTATTCGGCCAAACACCAAGTAAATACCATCGTGCAAGCAGCATATTCACCTGATTTGGCCCCGTGCGACTTGTTTTTGTTTCCCAAGCTGAAGTTACCACTTCGTGAAAGGAGATTTCAGTCGATAGAGGAGATCAAAGAGAATGCGACGAAGCTGAAGCCATCCCTTCATCGCCTACCAGTGGCGCATAGAGGACTGGGCTAAACGTCGGCACATGTGTGTTGCTTCAGACGGGTCATATTTTGAAGGAGATAAAATAAATTTGCCTGAAATTTAACTGTTTGTTTTATTTAATATTCTCGGTACTTTCAGGTCATAGGGTATATGACTCATCACTTTCTAGTAAGACTTTTAAAAATTTAAATTGGATATCGGGAATGATGAAGAATTGAGTCCCAGGAGTCAGAGTGCAAACGAAAATATTTTTCAAACTATTCCAGTAACATATTTTGTTCTATTCCAAAGAAGTCGAGCGCTTCCGGGAGAGCTTCCAAATACTCAATTTCTTCCTTCTTCAAAGTATAAATTTCCAGCTTGTGGCATAGTTCACCTAACCTGTTTTTGACTTCTACAATTTCGAGAGTGTCAAATAAATGGGATTGCTATTGAAACCAAGACGTCATGGCTTTTTTCCGCAGATCGACTTAATGACCAATAAGAATAAGAACCAAAATTTTATTTGTTTTGTGGGCTTCTTTAAAAGGAAAAATTTTAAAATTACAGTAAAAAGTTTTTGGTTTTTGCAGCTTTAAGGTTTCAATATGCCTTTACAGTTACCCAATAATTATGACGCACTGCCCACACTTCGCCGCGCTTTAATGGCATGCCATTTACTTGTAATATTGGACCTAAATGGACATTTAAATAGCTTCAAAATTGTTGATTTCCTTTATTTACTTTTTACGATCGGCCAGTTTCGACAGCAAATGCATTATTTGCTGCTATTAGTGAAATGCAAACCAAAAGTAATGCAACGCCCGTTCATTATTTCTTAGGTCAACGGTATTTAGCTATTCATACGAGCAATAACTGTATAAAGTTATAAAATAATTTAATTAACCCATTAGCTATCAAACGCTGCAGGGGGCCGGGGCACTAACACCAAATGTTCTTGTTGCTGCTGAGCGTTCATTAGAGACTTCGATTTAATCAGCGAACAGAATCGAACTAAACAGTAGCATACAAGTGGCAGAGTGTCTCAGGCAAAAGACAATGGGGCGTCTAGCGATCCCACTATTTCGGGTCGCCCCGCCATTTAACCACTCATTCGCTTAATTAAGCAATAGTTTGCTGGCTGCATTCAGTTGTTGAAATCTACGCATTAATATTCACGTGCCCAGTAGTTACCACTAATTACCTCTTATCAGTGCAATGACACCTCTGGCTATTATAAAATCATCTACGCATTACTTTAATGTGGCACGTCATCATAGAAACGTACCCCGTTAGGTGGAATGTGTGGTGAAGGAATGAGGTAAGCAAATGCTTGGAGTTACAGAAATGTGTTCTTAGGTTTTCATGTGGGCAGGCAATTTAGAAATTTAGAATTTTAATGGCATGAATGCAAATGAAGTCTGGGACTGACTGTCATTGAAATTTGTGAAAGTAAGAATTGCAACAAAATCTGTGCTGCGCTCTTTACTTGGCCTAAAAGCTCACCAAAATATGGTCTATGAATATTGGTATACTTTGAACAAAGCTTTGAAGTACTTCTTCTACCCCGATTGACTATTATTTTAATTATATATATATATATACAACAAAATAAGCAATGGAACGCGTAAAGGTCAAAATAAAGATTTTTAACCCTAATCCGATGTTCGTTCGTGTCCGGCCCGTTTTTTATCAAACTACTGTGCGGTCCATATTTCATGCAATTTGATTATGAGGAAATATTATTAAAACAAAAAAATTTGAAAAAATCTCTTCATGTTTAATTAAAGCTAAGAAGATATGTACCTTTTGAATTTTTTTCAAATTTTCTGTTGGCGTTATGTAGCAGAAATAAGCGCGGATCCATCGACATGAGATTAAAGTGCCTAATGGAACGACCCTAATCCCAGGGTTAATACCCATGGTTGTCAAAAAAGTCTTGCGGTATTTTTATTGAATTTTCAATTGTTCATAAAATTGGTTATAATAATGCGATTTAAGCCAAATATGCACCGTTTTGTTCGATGACGAGTTCCCAACGAGATGCCAACTTCATAATGCCCCTCTTATAGAAGCTCGCTTCCCTATTGTCAAAAAACTCGGAGAGCCAATTTTCACAGGACTCTCTTGTGGACAACTTCCGACTACCAAGCTCGTTCGCCATGGACAGAAATAGGTGGTAATCACTTGGTGCGAGATCTGGACTATACGGTGGATGCAAAAGAACCTCCCATCCGAGCTCTCGGAGCTTCTGGCGCGTCACCAAAGATGTGTGTGGCCTGGCGTTGTCCTGATGAAGACAATTCGGCCTCTGTTGATCAAAGATGGCCTCTTCTGCATGAGTGCTGCATTCAAGCCATAGGGGAGCAGCTCATAGTGGATGATTCCCTGCCAATCCCACCAAACACACAGAAGAACCTTCCTGGCCGTCAGTCCAGGCTTGGCCACCGTCTGGGCAGCTTCACCGCTTTTCGACCACAACCGTTTGCGCTTCACGTTGTCGTAAGTGACCCACTTTTCATCGCCAGTCATCATCCGCTTCAAAAACGGATCGATTTTGTTGCGATTCAGAAGCGATTCGCATGCATCCATACGGGCAAAAATGTTGTTTTGCGTCAAGTCGTGTGGCACCCATACATCGAGCTTCTTTTTGAATCCAAGCTTCTTCAAATGGTTTATAACGGTTTGATGACACATTCCCAGCTCTTGGCCGATGCTACGGCTGCTACTATGCCGGTCTCTTTCGATCAATTCAGCGCATCTTCGATCACTTCTGCACCAGAACGAAAACGTTGAAACCATCGTTGTGCAGTGGAAATGGAAACTGTATCGGGTCCATAAACTTCACAAATTTTATTGGCAGCATGAGATGCATTTTTGCCTTTATCGTAGTAGTACTGTAAAATATGCCGTATTTCCATGTTTGCGACGCTATAACTCACGAACGACTAAAAGCAAACAACAATTAATCAAACGCGTGTTAGCACGTGAAAAGAGCTTTCCAAAAAGCTCTAGCGTGAACCGATGCGACGAATACAACTAGAACTACGCGCTTGCAAAGACAAGCTTGCGAAAATACCTCAAGACTTTTTAAGGCGAAAAAATTCTAACAAAAACAGCAAAAAGTGCTAAAAATTTGATTCCTTGTTTCTGATTTCTGCAGAGAAAACAAAATTTTCGCCACTGAGCTGAAATAGTTTTTAGCTTGGACCGAAACTCTAAAGGTTATAGCCATCTGAAAACCTAACTCTATATATATGAAAATAATGCTAAGGTAAAAGTAAAACAATGTAATTATCAATAATAAAATAAATATTTGGCACGTACACTTCTTCTTCTCTTTGTGACGTGCGTCTCGATGTTGTTCCGCAAATGAAGGGACGTACAGATTTAAGCTTACTCGGAAATTTGCCATAGCCTGCCGAGGAGCAACCGCTATTAGAAAAAACTTCTTTTATAAGTTTGCTGTTTCATTCACAGAGATTCGAACCTGCGCACTGCCGAGTGGTAGTCACGCTCTAACCCATTCGGTTACGGCGGCCGCTCTTTATGTTACAGTTTAGTTGAAATGGAAACCGAAAATAAGGCAACCTATGGGTCTATGCGAAGCTATGTCTTTATTGGGATGTATGATACAATCAAAAGAGCTTTAAGTCTGCCTTCCTAACGAGAATTGAGAATTTCCACTGGCATTCTCACAGGTCACTGCATATTGCGCAACTATTTGCGCAGGATATAGTCGGCAAACTCCTGTCGTTTCTGCGACCAGTCGCCGCAAACACCAAAATACCTGCTGCTCGAATGCGTAACCGTAGCGAGAGGAAGGTATATGGGCCTGGTATAACCAGAAGAAAGGCACAAGCGATCAGGTCAACTTAGCTTTATCATAGATTTATTGAGTGAACTAGGCTTGCATGGGGTAAAGCAATGGTTAGAGGGCTCAAAATATCTTAAAATCCACGTGACAGCTCCATAATCATTCATACATTCATGATAAAAGACATTTAAACAAGCATATGACTTTTCTAACTCTACTTGACCATTCCAAGGCATTTGACTCCGTAGACCATACACTTTTAATCTTGAAGCTGAAAAACTTATTTAGCTTTTCAACGTCGGCTCTTATGGAAACATATCTTAGTGACCGATTACAAGCAGTATGTGGTGATAAAAGCATATCCAACTTTCTACATATAACCAGAGGTGTACTTCAAGGCTCTATCCTTGGTCCTCTTTTATTTGTCTTGTACATTAATGATTTGTTCAATGTGAATAAATATAGTGATGTCCATGTATATGCCGATCTTTAATGCCATAGGCAAAGTTTATGATATGATCCGAAATTTATGGACAACTCGACATTTTACACCGACTGCTACTAGCTAAAACGTATTTGTTATCAATGTTACTGTATGGTTGTGAGTTATATAACACAGTTTGCCACAACTCGCGCGCGATCTGTAAAAAAACGCAAATGAAAAAAACTCCTCTTAATTGATCACCCGTTACTTCTTGTGATAGTGTGTGTCGTAGTAAGCTTAGTGTTTTGTATAACAACATTGCAACAATATTTCTGTTTTTGCGAAAAAATTGCTTCCGTATCTTTTTACGACTTGCTTAGGTTTAAATGTTTAGTTTTACTCCAGAAGATCATAAACACTCAGGAACCCAGATACCTCAAAGATCGACTTATGTTTTCAAAGTCCTGCCGTTCTTTAAACATAGTCCCGATGAAATACAGTTGTTTTGTGACTGAACGTCAATATCATGATGGAAAGAATAATGAGATGGCGCCTATCGTGGTCCCGTTACTTTGCTCTCAGCGAATTTGACAACGAGTTACGTGATTTTAGCTCCAGTATGGCCAGATTACTATTTTCGTAACTTGATTTAGCATTTTTTTTTTTTTGTTATTTAGTCTCGGAGTTTTAGTTCTTTCTTTATGACATTTTTCTAGCTGTTCTAATTAAAGGTAATGTTTATAATTTTGTAAAATATACATTTTTTTTAAATTAGTTCAATAATTGACTTAGTTTTATTTAGCTCTACTTTTTTTAACATCTGGTGGCATTGCCCGCGATTGCAGGTGTTGTTGGTGTTCTTCTGCTTTCGGCAGTCAAATCTCTCTCTCGCTACTGCAGTATTGCCTACCTTTGGATATAAAAACGCACTAAAACTCCCATTCAAAGAAAATATATTAAAGGACTCAAATTTTTATTGAATCATTTAAAGAACTTTGTATGCGTGACAAATTGTATTTAGAATGTGCGTTTTTTTTTAATAAATGTGTTGTGCTTATGTACAATTTAATTTATGAGTTTTTTTGTTAAGCGAGACTCTTTTGTTAAGGTAACGACTTATTTGCTATATTTGAGGTTATGTAACTAGACAAGTTACTCTTTTTGTAAAAATGTCATTATGGTTTCTTTAGTATTTTCTGGTATTTTGTTGCTTATTTTTATACTGAATCAAGAGGTGTAGATGCCCTATGTCCCACTAAGGATTGATGGCCGGAAGAAACGATTACACCTCTATGGTTTTAATCCGCATTCAGTAAATTCAAACGCCTTTTAAAACGTTTAAAAATTTTCAATCTTAAGAACAGTTTAGAGACGGACATTTAATATTCTTCAATAACCCTAAAAGGAGCAAAAAATTAAATTCACACTTTCAAAATATCAAATTTTATAAAAACCAACTAATTTTCATTAGCACTAAAATCTTCTCAGAGTGGCCTTTTTTAACCTTCCTTTGTATAATAATACAGTTTTTTTTTAACCTAAAGTTTCGGTAGCTTTAAATTAAAAGAAAAAGAAACAAACACGAAACTTCAAAATTTTCGCATTTTCGGTATAAAAAAACACTAAATTTATTGCGAAGAGCAAATGTTGGCAATACTGCACAACTCAGCAAACGTGACGTCACGTATTCTCTGATAGGCGCAATCTTCTTTCTATCGTTCTTGCGTCAATACTTTGTGTTCTCTGTCCGCCTTTGTAATACCTCATCTCTTCTTCTTCTTAATTGGCGCGATAACCGCTTACGCGATTTTGGCCGAGTTTAACAAAGTGCGCCAGTCGTTTCTTTCTCGTGCTAACCGGCGTCAGTTGGACACACCAAGTGAAGCCAAGTCCTTCTCCACCTGATCTTTCCAACGCAGAGGAGGCCGCCCTCTTCCTCTGCTACCACCAGCTGGTACCGCATCGAATACTTTCAAAGCCGGAGCGTTTGTATCCATTCGGACGACATGACCCAGCCAACGTAGCCGCTGGATCTTTATTCGCTGCGCTATGTCTATGTCTTCGTAAAGCTCATCGTTCCATCGTCTGGAATATTCGCCGTTGCCAACGTGCAAAGGTCCAAAAATCTTACGCAGAATCTTTCTCTCGAACACTCCAAGCGTCGCTTCATCGGATGTTGTCATCGTCCAAGCTTCTGCGCCATACGTTAGGACGGACATGATGAGAGTCTTGTAGAGTGTTAGTTTTGTTTGTCGAGAGAGGACTTTACTGCTCATTTGCCTACTTAGTCCAAAGTAGCACTTGTTGGCAAGAGAGATTCTACGTTGGATTTCAAGGCTGACATTGTTATCGGTGTGATTGCTGGTTCTCGTTCACCACCAAACCCTTTGTAATACCTTACCTTACAAAATTTAACGTATAAAGAAAGCTCGTGCTTCAAAAATAAATTGTTTCGCTACCTTGCCGAAAATTGCTGAATGTACTCAAATGGTTTCACATTATTTAAATCGCTTCCAATTAATCCCTACTCCTACTATGTACTACTATTTTTACCTTACTTTGCTTTTTTAATACCTTCTGCTGTAATTTTAATTTAAATTTTGATTTTACTGTTAATCCTTTTATGTAAACTATTCTTAAGGTCAATCATTGTAAAAATAACCTATGCCGAAATAAATTTGCCGATGACACAGCAATACCTACTTTCTGCTGGTAGCACAGAAACCGAGGCTAACACACAACTTTAATGTGCTCTAAATGATATCCTTGCGTGGACAGAAGCATGGCGAATTAAACTTAACTAATCGAAATCAGTCTATATAAATTTCTCTTATGATAAAATCAGATATCTCTCATTGTATCGTGGTATTACTCTAAATGCTAGGCTTAACTGGAACAAACGCATTAATGAAAAAAAGAAGAACTTAACATCAAATAAAAAAATGTCTACGGGCTCAGGAACAAAAAGGTCCAAGTTATTAATATCCAACAATAGAATTTTGGGGTTGCTCAAATTTCAGCAATGTAATGCTGATTCAAAGATTTCGGGATAGAGTATTAAGGCGCTCTTTGGTATATTCCCTAGAATTAGTCGCCACGGCAATGCAAAACTATGCTAAGTCACACATGGATAAACTACAACAGCGAAGCTTCGGGGCTGCCTGAGCAATTGGAGGAAAATATTTAAACGAGCGAAGCCCCATAAACTTCTGGAGTAAGCAATAAATTTTTAAAATATCTATGACTAATAGTTGCAATGTTAATAATAAATAAAAAAACCAAAAAGTACAAAAAAAATGTTTAAGTTCCAAGAGCGGAATGTGAATATTGTCGCTCAGCTATGAGCTCTCTTCTGAAAGGTGCAAGATATAAGAAACAGCAGAATTTACGAGCAGCTTCCTCTTTCCTTATTTGTTGTATTTTGACACATTCAATTGCTTTGAACAAAGTGTTTTTTTTTTTTTGTTTTTTTTTTTTTTTTTTTTTTTGGTTCTTTAAAAGCATTCCCAGCAGCTAAATTGGTATCCGAAGCTACCCGCCACGGATTTCTGACAAACGAAACTTCCATTAACCCGCACATATCACACAGGCGAAATTTAAGCACTTTATTGCTAAATATCGTGTTAGTTGAAGTGAGTAGCTTGTGATTTAGTGGCACCGCTAGCGCTGGAAGCTATCACACAGGCCACTTCCTGTCACTTCAAGAGACACAGAGTGATTGCGTAATGTGCGCAAAACTGAAAGCAACAAACGAGAATGGGAAAAAAAGAAAAAATTACAAAAATATAAAAAATAAATAGTTGTAGAGGGCACAGAAACAAGTCGAAGAACGAGGCGGGTTGTTGAAACGGTATTTCAGCTTGAGTTTGAATGTTGATGGAGGTGGTTTTGTGGCACATAAGCGCGTTACACGCCACGTCATAATTTGCCGTTGCTACAACAGCAACTACCCGCAATTGCTGCCGTTCACTCTCAGCTTCTTAGCTCGCAGGCTTTGTTGTTGTTGTTGTTGCTGCTGTTGCAAATGCCATTGCCCTGTTGCCGATCAACCATACAAAGATACTAAAATCTTAAAGATCTTCTTGACTGTTTTACGACGAGTTTTGCTCTGGTCAATGTGTTTTTGTTATTGTTGTTGTTATTGTTGTTAGTGATGCTGGTGCTGTTGTCGAGCTGTGTTATTGCTGCTGCTGTTCTTGTTACAGTTGATCACGTTAGTTAGCAAACACCTGTTGCTATTGTTGTTGTTCGTGTAGCTACTGCCGCAGTTACGAGTAGTTACGTGCATTCCTGGTCTAACTGGCTTACCGGCCACCGGTAAATGGCCAAGAAACGCGCCGCGTTTGCTCCTGAACTGCTGTGAAATTGAAAAGCTTATGTTTGTGTGTGTGTGTGTGTATGTAAGTTTGTATGCGGGAAGCCAAAAATGCTATGGGCATAGTCGCACTGTCACACATACTTATGCGCATACAAAACTGCCCTGCAGAGAAAACTATTGGTTGTCAACTAGAATACTGCCAGCATCGACAACTAGATGTTACTTTTTTTTTCTTGAGAGATCGATAATAAACACCATAATAAGACTAGATAATAAAGACCATAATAAAAATGTAAGGTAATACATAAAATAAAATATTAAAATTTTCAAATGTAGCATAAAAAGGGCGTACCAAAGTAACCAACAAATTTGTGAAACAACGAACAGAATAAGTTGAAGCCAAATAAAAACAAAAATAACTATTAACAGTTGCCGAAAAAAACCTTTAATTTTTTTATGATATAAAAAAATATTTAGGCTGTCGCCTGATTCCAATAGAGCTTTATAGCTGTTTCACGTCATTTTGTAGTCTACAATTTTCAAATCGAACGCGCCACCGTACGAGTTTGTTCCTCATAGAGAAGCAACACCTTCATGGCTGCGAAGTCGACTCAACCTTTTCTGCTTTCTTAAGTCTTGCAAATAGTAGATGTATTCATGCGGCCCATCCAGATTAAACTTCTTTTCGTCACCAAATACTACATTTTCCCATTCACCGGAATCGTTATTTGTAACAGAACTCCAAGCCATGTGGCCACTTGCAAAATCGAGGCCAAGTTCTTTGCAAAATTTATTCAAAAGTGTTGTTTACTGTAATTTTTTATGCTTCAGATGTGGTGCTTTTAGAATAGCTCTTTAAACGGTGGGTTTGCTAGCTGCAACATTTTCCATTTCTTTAATTATTTAATTAATTAACTTCGGTGTCAAAGCCATCGCAGTTCTGCCTTTGTATTTCCTACAGTAACAGGCACTTTGTTTCACGTAAAGACCCTCAACGTTTAGACACCGACCAATCTTTTTGGCAATTTAAGATCCCTCTGAGGAAAAGGTATCGATTTATCCTTTCTGCTTTGCCATTTTATTAGAAACATAATTAAAAAAGCAAGCCCTTTTCACTGCTCAAATAAACAAACGCAAGCTCCGATATTACCGAGGCATGATAATTATTTCTTTTGACATTTTAAAACCTAGACTGAGCTGGTGTAACAATATTATAAATCTATTCGTCTAGTTCGTATTGAATGTTACTTCCTTGCAATATTACTAAAGTGTGGCTTTGTTTCATATAATTGGATATACTGCTATACAGCGGGGGTTGTTTGATGATGATTGTTGAGTTTTTGGTCAAAAAAGTATTCACAATATGAGCCTTGTGAGACGGTGCGTTATAATTGTGCCAGATCAATGAGTTTTCTTTACACAAATTGGGCCGTTTCCTCACAAATTGGCACATTATCTCTCAAGCGTCGCATAACTTTCAACTAATGTTCTTTATTTAGGGTAGAACCATTTGGAATGAATTCCGACTGCACAACTCCATGATAATCAAAGAAAACCAGTAGCAGGGCATTCACTTTTCATCAACTTTGACGAGGTTTTCTGGGTTTCGGCTCATGTGGATAGCGCCATTCAGATGCCTGTTGACTGGTTTGCATGTCAAACTCATATACTTACGTCCCATCACCTGATATGATGCGCTGGATAAACGTTGAGTCCGAATTCACTTGCTCAAGCATGTCTTCAGCCACCTTCTTCCGATGAATTTTTTGAAAGAAATTCAACTCTCCTAGAAAGAGTTGAGCAGCCACGCGTCTCATGACCAATTGAGGGTGTAAAATGTACCGAATTGATTAGTGAGGCACGCTAAGGTCACGAGCTACCTCCCTAAAATTTAAATTATGGTTTTCAGCACCATTTCATTGACTTTGTTGACGTTTTCATCCGTTGAAGACGTTGATGGGCGACCATTTTCAACGATGCGGAACACAAAATTTAAGACAAATTCTTTCTTTGATATTTTTATTCATAGTGAAAATCGCAGAGCACACCTGCGGCTGACTGATATAATTAAATGCCAAAAACAAGCTAATTGACAGATTCCGCTCAAACTCTGCGACACCATAGAGGACACTTGTACCAACATTCCAGTAACAAAAATTTAGACATCTGTGTAGCGCGCGCATTTTAAATGAACAATTCCCGGTATTTTTTGCCAGGTGTATAGTGTGATTGCGGCCGCCGTAGCCGAATGAGTTAGTGCGCGACTACCATTCGGAATTCACAGAGAAAACGTTGGTTCGAATCTCGGTGAAAACACCAAAATTAAGAAAAACATTTTTCTAATAGCGGTCGCCCCTCGGCAGGCAATGGCAAGCCTCCGAGTGTATTTCTGCCATGAAAAAGCTCCTCATAAAAATAATTGCCGTTCGAAGTCGGCTTGAAACTTTAGGTCCCTCCATTTGTGGAACAACACCAAGGCGCACACCACAAATACGAGGAGGAGCTCGGCCAAACACCCAAAAAGGATGTATGCGCCAACTATACATACCTACATAGTGTGATTGGCTTCTAAATATTATTGAAACCCAAAAAGAAAGAAAAGCTTTAAATATGTTAAGTTTAAATAGAAATAATAACAAATAGTGTAGAACAAAAAAAAACCAAAAAAAACAAAAACAGTATATTTCTACTACTCAGTAGTCTAGCTTAAGCGCCTGCCATCCCAGAAGTTGTGAGTTCGAATCCCACGTAAGGCACGGTCCTAGCACTTTTCCCTCTTTCTAAAAAAACAAGCAAAAACAAACAGTTACACATTGCATCAGTGGCGCCAGCAAGAAGAAGCGGGCAATCGCGGCAGATACACAAAAATTTAGCGAAGTCCTCAACCATCTGTGCGATCCTTCTGCCAGAAAAATTTGAAACACAGCTGGCGCTCTAAACAGTAAGAAGGCGTTGTTCCCAGTATTTAGGACTAGTAGCGGCAGCCTAATCATCTACAATGTCAGAATTCAAATAAATTAACGAAACCCACTCAAGACAAGTCTTGTCGAGGCCCTATGCTCCCCAGAGGTGTAAACAAGGACAAAGCAATATTTCTACTACTACCCACTACTACCTACTAAACCTGTCAGGTGAAAAATTTGAATGCACGCAATTTAATGAATGAGATCACAGCAAATATGTTCAAGCGCGAAAAGTACCATAATGGCCGCCTGATCGATAAAAGATAGGCGTATATGATTACTAATGCAGCGTTCTTAAGTATTTTTCAGCGGCTATAGTATGATTTCCTATATAAAATACCAGTAACTGAACTACTTTGGTATATTCCCATACTAGTTTGCCTTTTCCCTACAGGGTGCTTGTGAGCACACATACCTGTATACATACATATGCACATAGTACATATTTACAAACTTAAACGCTTCATCTAAAACAAATTTAGTGCTGCTCTTAGTTGATTCAAGTGTCCATTCCTATATCTCGTGCTCTGATCTCATCTGTTTATTTGCCAAACTCCGCCTCAAACTGCATCTGCCACTGCTGCTTACATAAATTTCTACATTTGTCCATTTGCGCAATTGTTAGTGCATTATTCCAAGCTCATTTATTCATTCTGACTTTGTGTCTCTCAATTTGCCATTCGTTTGCATATTCATTTTTTTCTGTTTTTTTTTTTTTCATTTACAATAGTTTTATTCGCGCGTAATAATTTCTTTGGTTGCAGAATTTCGAAATTAGTTTTTCCATCTACTCCAACGGTTAGTGAATTGTTGTTTGTCTTCCTGCAAGCACCACCTCAGCCGTGCCTATCAGTCCGAACTCGCAGTCATGCCCACCTCGCTGCTTCTGCTCCAGCTCCAGCTTCAGCTCATTATCTATTCTTCCACTCGCCCATCTACATACATAAAAACATGCTGTCCGTCCGCTTGTCCATCGCTCATAGCTCGTTCGTGCGTCTGTTCGTGGTTGTTGGTGATTTTCAATTTGCATTTCTTCATCTTCAATCTGGCGTTGTTTGTTGCATTCACAACAAATTAATCCGCATTTTTACTGTTAGATTCATGCACTTCGAATAATTTAAGCTGTAGTTATTTAAAGGGCCCCACCAACACCAGCGCAACCTATGGAAGCTACATAAACAAAAGCAATGACAGCGGGACTGGGCTTGAAGTGAAATTCCATTCGCTTTAACTGCTGTAGAATGGCACAGTGTCTTAAAATCGAAGGCAAACTAGAAATGTCAACGGATCGAAAAATTTACTCATTCCAATTTTACTGGGATGAAGGCTTTTTTGAGTGTGGTAATGTACATAGCAGCCACAGTAGCTGATGGATTTGTGCATTGGAAAACTCTTTTCTTAAATCGATCAATATTTTGTATTAGGCCAACTTGTTCTTGTTTTTGTTAATGTTTTTGCTACTATTGTGCTAATAGCATAAAATATTCCCCATATATTTTTTAGAGTGCTGCTGATGTGACAGTTCTTGGCCGGATATAAATCCAAATTGTTCCGCTAACTTAAAACCGGTTATCTGGGAAGGCATTCGACCAAGTTTTTATCATTTTTCTTGTATTTTCTTTTTATTATTGTGAACAGTAAAAAGTTCAATACATCGATTTTAGCTAACACATCAGCCTGCTCATTCTCTTGTATTATTTTGCGTACCGGCAACTGTAGCAAAATACCACGCCGTCAACGTAAGGGAGATCTGATCCACGGTTTTTCCTTCCTTTTATTGAGTAATGATTTTTACGGGGCGGGTCCCAAACCAAACGTACAGCCAGATATTTTTAAGAAAGTTTCGTCTTCTCACATTAGCTCACTCCCAAACGGGTGTTCGGAAGCTACCCAGGGGATAATTGGGCGAAGTCAAGCAGTCGTGAGTTGCTTGAATTGTATGAATGGCGAAATGAAACTTTTACCCACTTGCGTGGCCCACTTGCGTGGACTTCTGCACATGGCACAATCATCCTACCCATAATAAAATCAGCCTTGAAATCCAGCGGAGAATCTTACTTGCTTAGAAGTGCTACTTTGGACTAAATACGTAATTGAGTCGTAAAATTATCTCTCGATGAACAAAGCTAATACTTTGTAAGTTGATCATCATGCCCCGACCTATCGTTTGACGCAGAAGCTTGGCCGATGACAATATTTAATGAAGCATCCCTTGGAGTTTATGAAAGAAAGGCCCTGTGGAAGATTTTTGGACCTTCGCACGTTGACGACGGCGAGTATCCACAGGCGATGAAACAATGCAGCGAATAAAGATCCAATGACCCCACTGGCTAGGCTATGTCGTCCGAATGAACAAAACTCTCCCGTTCTGAAAGTATTCAATGTGGTTCCTGCTGGTGGTAGCAGAGGAAGTGAAAGGCCTTCACTGAATTTGAAAAATTACGTGGAGAAAGACTTGGCTTTCCAAGTATGTCCAACTGACGCCGATTAGCTCAGGAAAGAAACGACCGATGCGAGTCGTTAAACTCGGCCAAAATCATTTAAGCGATTATCGCGATCCTGAATAACAAACTATGCTGAGAGTGAAATGTGGAATATCTGGTTCACGAAGCCTTATTAGCATTTTAACCACGTATAATGGAGCTGCGGTATAGTGAAATACGCACCTAATCTAGAGCATGGGAGGTTACCCTCGATACACATCCTAAACCTGCACTTGAGGCATTGCAATACTTGTCACCACTTGCTATTTTTATACGCCGGGTAGAGTGAGTCACAAATTGCTGGTAACAGTGATTCAGGCACAAGTACAGAAAAGCTAGGAAAAGCTTGAACAAGGGAACCCTACGAAGTTGAGTTCCGTAAGGCTAATTGTGGGTACGGCCCGCTTATGCCTAATTAAATCTAATGAGGACGAACTTCACTTTCTCTCGTCATTCTCAGTCAAGTTATACGCAATTATTTTCAATGAGAATACAGGAATTTTCATGAATATAAGACATAGTGCACAAGGCATTATCAAGATTTCTTTCTCTGCTTCAAAATTAGTTCGGTAACGCAAGTTTAGACATAACTGGTCAGATACATATAACGGCATCTAAACCTTAGGTTAAAATGGGTTTCTTCATAGTTACCGTTGCCTCCTACCATCTATATGGTCATGAACCCAGCCAAAGGTAATAGATTGCAAGATTTACGCATCCGAAGCAAAATTATGAGAACAACTTTGGAGACTTGAAAGAGAGAGAGAGGCGATTGATTGAAAACAAAGTGCGTGAGGGAGGGTTAGTTGAATAATACCTTCAAAAACCTGAAACCCGGTTTAGGCGCTGATGTTGGACCCATCTTCTACCGTTGAACCCAGTAAGCAAGTAACTGGGAGGAGTCGAGGGCTGCAGGTAAACTAGCAGAGGCAACTTCGCTGATTGCTGATTGTTCAAATCTTACTATGCAACAGCCCAGATATAATTCGTTCACCTAAACCCGAGTTCCGTTGCCTGCAATCAAAGTTATAAGAAAACACATTCGCTAAGATTTTGCAAAAACTATAAGTCGATCAGCGATAATCAGAACACTTGAACTACCAGCCATGAATTTGAATTTATTCGAAAATCGGAAAAAATTAAAGCCAATTAAAATTGCCCACAAGTGTATTGGTGTGAGAATAAGTTTCCGCCTTCGTAAAAGAGGTGTCGCAGTTGATACTAACGGGTGATTTTTTAGCTATTATCTTTTTAAACAGTTGGTTTAAACACCTGACGCATGTTTCGTGTTTTGTTTTACTGTCAAACATATTCAGTTTGGTCTATAATTTAAACATGAATCGTCTTACAAACGAACAACGCTTGCAAATCATTGAATTTTAGTATAAAAATGCGTGTTCTGTTAAGAAAGTTTAAGATCCACTTTTTTATCGAAAAATTGTGTTCAGCAACGAAGTTCATTTTTGGATCAATGGGTACGTAAATAAGCAGAATTGTCGATTTTGGAGTGAAGATCAGCCGGAAGAATTGCAAGATGTATCCAGAAAAGGACTTGTTGAGAGGCGAGTTCGGTGAACATTTTATTTCACGGTCGGGACCTGTCAATTGACCACCCAGATCGTGGGATATAACGCCTTTAGATAATTTTTTGTGGGGCTATGTTAAAGCGCATGTCTATTCAGACAAGCTTGTTTCAATTAACGCATTGGAAGACAATATTAAAGCATTTATATGTGAGATACCGGCCGAAACATTGGAAAGAGTATGCCACAATTGGACTAAGCGGATGAACCATTTGAAGCGCAGTCGCGGTCAACATTTGCATGAAATAATCTTCAAACATTCAATTATATGGACTGTACTATCGATTCAAATAAAAATTTCATGCATTTTTCTGAATTTTACATGTTTTTTTTTTAATTTCCTATAGCTCTTAAAAAATCACCCTTTACTTTGGTGTTCGCTCTAGTAATGTATTGGTGAATTAAGGGTGTATATGTGAGGTCTCGATCGCAGTAGTTGACACTCGTTTCAAGTGTAAGATCCTTTTTTATGTGATGTCAAAAATTACTACGGTCGTCCCAGCATTTGCAGGAAGTTATGCTTCATTATTACCTTTTAAAGAAAAGTGCAGCTGAAATGTGTCGCATATTGAGCAATATTTACGGTAATCACACTCCATCAAATACAACTTGTAAAGAGTGGTTTCAACTCTACCAAAGTGGCAATTTGGACGTGAGTGATAAAGATCGCGAAGGGAAACGAAAAAAAAAAATCGAAGATGCTGAACTACAACAATTATTGGGTTACAATTATTGCATGTCGAACCCTTGATGATATGTCTAAAGAGTGGAATGTTGACAGATCAACACACGGTACACGTTGGCCCGCGATGATAATGGTTCAGAAAGCAGGTCACTGGGTACCACATCAATTGAAGGAGAGGGATATCGAGAAATCGTTTGGTGGCGTGTGAAATGCTTCCTGAATGACAGAAAAGAAAATGTCATCTGGCTATGAAAAATGGATCTTTTATGATAACCCTAAGCGTCGAAAATGTTAAAGCTTGCCAGGTGAACCAGGTCCATCGACAGCGAAAAAAAATATTCATAGTTCAAAGGTTGTGAATCTGGTATATGGGTGCCCTCTATTACCAACTCCTTAAACCATCTGAAACCATCACTGGCGATTGTTATAGACTGCAGCTAATGCGCTTGAATCGAGACATCACAAACTGATTTTGCTGCATGACAACTTCAGGACAAACGTTGCTAAATCGGTCCAGAAATATTTAGAGGGACTGGATTCTGAAATCTTGCCCTATCCACCGTATTCCCCAGACATTGCACCTTCGGATTACCAGCTGTTCTGATCAATGCAGTCAGCCCTTATTGGAGAGCGGTTCACTTCTTACGATATCATCGCAAACTGGATCAATGAATGAATTAAGTCAAAGGAACTCGAATTTTTCGCGAGGGGATTCCGTGCGCTGCCTGAAGAATGGAGTAAAATTGTAGCTTCCTATGACACATACTTCACATGCTTCAATTCATGTGAATTATGAATGAATTATAAAGGAGGGGCGGGAGCATCATGTTTTATTTATGTTTAAATAATTCGTAACTTTGGCTAAGAAAGGACGGAAACTTATTCCCATACCCAATTTCGGGTATTGCAAATCTTCAAAGCTAATAAAAAATAAATAATTGGCTTGTACACTTTTGTTAGATGTTTCTTCGAGCTCCTTCTCTTAATAGTGGCGTGCGTCTTGATGTTGTTTCACTATTTGGAGGACCTACAATATTAAGCCGACTCCGACTTGTACTGAACTTTTCATGGCAGAAATACACTCGGAGGTTTGCCGTTGCATGCTGAGTGGCGACCGCTATTAGAAAAAAAACTTTTCCATAATTTTTCTATTTCTTGCACGGAGATTTGAACCTACTACCGAATCGTATGCAAATAGGAAATATCTCCATGCATTTATCACTTCGAACCCACTGTGGCAAATCGTTTTGGCAGCATACTTGCAACGGCTGCCCACTGCTGTTGCCCATTTGTAATCAGCCACTGCGAAAACTGTTGATTGTTACCGTTTGACTGCTGCCCGACTGCGCCCAACTAACGTGCATACCTACCTACATACAGACATATTACTGTTTACCGCAACTGCGCATTGCAACTGCTATACTTACACATATCTGTGTATGTGTGTATATGCGTGTGATCGCTTTGGCATGCGGTCAATTGGCGGCCAGCACCTGTGCCGCTCGAGTTCAAATTGAGGTGAAATGGTGAGAAAATTACCCAACTCATGGATTCCACTCACACCAACATGCCAACTAACAATTGTAGTGCAAATGTGTTTTTGTTGCTATTTTTTGTTTTTGTTTTTTTACCCAACATTGTAGAGTCCTTTTTCGCATAGTAATTTTCGCTCTTCAGTGATGTTTACGTATCTACGTAGTTATCTATATGTATATGTGTTTGTATGTGTGTATGCGTGTGAAGCTGACTATGTATACACGCACGAATGTGTTTTGCCATTGAGTGTGTAATACATAATAACGGATTTGCTGTCGGAAATTGATACGTGCATTATTAGTGCTTTCGTACCTTCGTACAAGTGGCCAATTGGGCAAAATGTTTGTGTGTATGTATGTATGTATGTATGCATATAACCCTCCGTCCGTAAGATGTGGCACTAATGAGCTGCGTGGGTTACAGCTGCTAATTTTCGCTTAAAAATTATGGCACAGCATGAGTGGAGTTTTTAACGAGTCTACTCCAATGCTGATATGAACCGAAAAGAACGGAAAGGAAGTAACAACTCGCTTGGATGTGCAATTTCGGAAGAAATGGCCTAGGCCTTTGGTGGAAATTACAGCAGTAATAATAATGAATGGCAATAAATGAATACGAGTATTTAGGTCGAGCTTTTCGCTGCATTGCAGTGTGTTTCACAGATATATAACCCTAAAGACGGGACAAATGCTAAGTGAAAACTTTTCGTTTAAGTAATATTTTTTTTGGACGTTATGGTAGCGCACTCCTCGACAGCCCGTTGATGTAAGGATAAACCACATCGAATTGAATTCCGTTCCCCACGAGACTGTCGCTAAGCAGGTAAAATGCGAAAAGTCGCCGCTGCTACGCCTTAACCTTTCGAGTGTCCTCAACCTCTTCACCTCTAGCATACTTCGAACGAGTGATTCGGAGGATGTGGATCTCTCCGTGTATGCAACGGAGCCCTCCTCCTGTGCCGTCAAATCGCATGCGCTGGCATAACACTTCAATAGAGACCCCACCATATTGATTGCCTACACGATAAGGTTCGTGCCTAAACGCGCTCATACAAGGTGGGCCATATAGCGTTTGCCTGTTGAACCACCTATTTTTTTGAGAAGGGTAACACAAATGACATGTCAAATGTGTTCATAATTTACTTAAAGGCTTGACATTTACGAAATGGGGCGCCATAAGCTTGAACAAAATTGGGAAATATTGAAAATCTATCTCCAAAGTGGTGAGTCTTCTTTTCTGATTTTCACATCGGTGGCTACGTCAATAAGCAAAATTTTCGGATTTGGGGCTTAGAAAATTCACACGTTATTGTAGAGAAGCAAATGCATCCGAAACGAGTCACTGTTTGGTGCAGTTTTTGGTCTGGCGGCATCATCGGGCCATTTTTTTTCGAAAATGAGCGAGGAGCCGCGGTTACAGTAAATGGCGAGCGAGTTGTTTCCAAAAATTGAAGAGCATGACATGAACGACATTTGGTTTCAACAGGACGGTGCAACTTGTCACACTGCCAAAGTTACACTCGAACTTTTGGCTACCGTTTTTGAAAACCGAATAATCAGCCGAAATTCCGATATCAATTGGCCGCCTTGGAGCTGTGATTTAAGCCCGTTGGACTATTTTTTGTGGAGAGCCGTTAAGAACAAATGCTATGCGAACCATCCAGAGACGATTGATGCTTTAAAACACGAAATCGAAGTTGCCATTCATTAAATTGGAGCCCAAACAATCGAAAATGTGCTTAAAAATTGGGTTGATCGAATGGCCTACTGTAAAGCCAGTCGTGGCAGTCATTTGAACCATATTATTTTTTATTCATAAATGACAATGTTCAGACTTCAAAATAAAAAAAAGTTTGAAAAATATTGATAAGTTTTTTTTATAGCCGATTCAAAAAGCAAATTTTACATGGCCCAGCCTATATATATTAAGAATAAGAGGTCTGTTGCGAGACTACCATTCGAGAGTGCTTAGGTGCAAATCTCCTTGCATAAAACAGCAAAATGATAAACAAAGTTTTTTATAATATCTGTCGCCCCTCGGCATACTATGACAAACCTCTGCGTGAGAAAAGCTTCTCATATAAACCAACCTGTAGGTCCCTTTATTTGCGGAACAACATCAAGACGCCACAAATAGGAGAAGGAGCTCGGCCAAACACCTAACAGAAGCGTACGCGCCACTATTTTTAGTTTTAATTGTTTGGGGTAAACCTTTTTTATTTTTCAATATAGCCTCCTTTTAGGTTTATAAACTTCGTCCAACGCTGTTTTAGTTTGTGGACACCTTCGGAATAAGAGACTTCGCCCAAGCCTGAAAAACAGCCACTCGTTTCTGCAATCACCTCCTCGTTTGAATAAGAAATTTTTTCCACCAACCTTTTCTTAAAATTGGAGAACAAATAGTGACCTGAGGGCTCAGGGGAGCCAAGTTTGGAGTATAGAAGGGATGTGAAACGAGTTGGTATCCTATTTCCACTAATTTTGCTACCATAACTATGATCGAATCTTTACATTCCATGCTTGAAATCGTTTTGCATAAATTACACATTTAAGTCGATGTTTCCTAGAAAAAACCAACTTCTTTCTTTCGTCTGGAGGAATATGTTGTCATTCTTCTTCAAAAATTCGTTTCTATTGCTCCCTATTTGTAATCGAGATTCTCTGATTTTTTATATCATCCTATTTTTTTAAATATCCCACAAACGCTCGATAGGACTAAGATTGGGGCCCTGGGGGGATGTGGGAGCACAGATTTACAATTGCAAAACTCCCCTCATATTCCATCAAGGGATGAGTGGGCAGGGTGTAAGATTCGGCGACAAGGCATGGCAAACTTGTTCACGGATGGCTCGAAGTTGGACGGAAGGGTTGGTGGAGGAGTATTCTGTGAGGAGCTCACCATCAAGCTCAAATTCAGGCTTCCGGACCACCATTAAGGAAGCAGTGGAATGGTTGCTCACTTCGGTAATTACCATTAAGGAAGTAAATATCTACTCCAACAGCTAAGCGGCAATTGGGGCCTTGGGCTCAATGTTTAGGCGTTCGAGATTGGTCGGGGAATGTCCAGGTTTCTCTCTCGATTGCATCCGAATACTTCGATATCAGGCTCATTTGAGTTCCCGGCTACAGCGGCATATAGGGAAACTGCTGGGCTGATGAGCTGGCTAGACAGGGAACTTTGGAGACGGTTTCGTCGCAAAATGTGAGGATTGGGGTTCCCCTAAGAACCTGTGGTCTGCTACTGGAAATATGGGCCTCGAGTCAACTCAACGAGCGTTGGGCTAGTGCGCAAACGTGCAAGGTCACGAGATCCTTCTGGTCACCGGCCGATCTGCTGGACGCTCGAGGGAACTCATATGTTAAGCTAACAAAGTTGCAGCTCTCAAGTTAAGTGGGTATCCTTACCGGACATTGTCCGTTAGGTATCTATGCGGTGTGACTTGGGAATGCCTCAAGTCCATTCTGCAGAATCTGTCTGGAGGACGAGGTGGAATCATCTCAGCACCTTTTTCTCAGCTGCCCTGCTCTCGTTTGGCAAAGATTTCGACATCTGAGCTCTCACTTTTTCGCTACATTCGGCTAATTACGAATGTAAATCAGCCACCGTCGATGTCGTCATAAGTGCGTGGTCATTATCCCCTAATCCATAGACTCCCTCTTTCTTCCGTTCTCCATTCTCCTTACCACTGTATGGTATCACGAATTTTAAATATTTGTCCAAGGGGGCCCAACCAAGGGCAGCCATTTAACCTAACCTAACCTAAAACAAATGAGTTCATATAAGCTCAGAATTATATTTGGGGTATAGGATGGTTTTGCACCGCTTTAAAATCGGAGCCGAGGACCGGTTTTTGCTTTAAATTATCTTTTAAAATGGATAAGTATTGAGACCTATCCATAGTACTTTTCCCGAAATGCAAGATTTCCTACTCCGTTAGCTGCCATGGTGCCGCAAACCATTACACTGCCGCCACCAAGTTTGATAATAGGAATGAGATTCCCCCACCTCAGCGCAGTATTCACTTTTCTCTATACAAATCTTCTCTCATCTGACTCAAATATATTATATTTACTTTTAATTCATCTTTCCAAAAGTCATCCAGCTTATCAACGCGGGTTTTCGCGTGCTCCACCTGCTTTGCTTTATTCTTCGCTGGTATTAATGGCTTCTTTTTTTAAATGTATCCATTGTATCCATTGATTTTATGTAACTTCTGATGATATGCAGCTTCCTCGTCCAGTTTCCTCAAGGCATGCTGCAATCTTGGGTGCTCTGACTTTTAAGTGAGCTTTAGCCTTTCCTTCGATTACTCCCACCTCCTTCTCATTAAATTTTTGGTTCGTCCTCTACCTGTTGCTATTTGAAATGTTCCACTCTCTTTATATGTTTTCGCGATCATTGGATGGTCGCATCTAGTCTGGAAACAATTACAGACATTTCACCGTAACTCTTTCCTTCAGTTTCTAACATCGCAACTAATTTTTTTATATGAACTGACACTTCGGAGTGCTTTTTAGTGGTGGGACTCTCCATGTCGGGGTGTTTATTCTTGAAAAGTAAAAAATACACTAAGCAACCACTATAGAAACTTCGAACAAGGGTACACGTGTCCTATGTTATTTCGGCTTCTACTTGTTCCCGCAATATCGACGTTCTCCAAGTAATTTTTGGCCGACCGCGACCTCTGCTCCACGGCGGGTTCCAGTTCAGTGCTATCTGGTAGTTTCCTAAGCGTGTGGCATATGCATCGCCACTTTCTGAGTTTGATTTACCATAGGATAGGCGCCTCATTCGTTAATCTCCAGAGCGCGTCGTTGCTGATGGCCAGAAGATTTTGCAGCTGATGCGGAGATATTTGTTGACGAAAGATTATAGCCCCTGTGTGATGGTGTTGGAGACCAGCCGCGCGTCATTTCCGTACAACAATACAGACTTCACACATGAGATGAATATTCGCAGTTTACAGCGCCAGGAGATTTGCGAACTCCCCATACTGTATGCATTCGCTCGAATACCGCCCTTACTTTGCAGTTGATAACTTCATCTGCTCCGCTGACTGCCGCGATGGCGCAGCCAAGTTATCAGAAGCTTTCGACAGATTCCACCGGGCACCAACCAAATATTACACCGCGTTACACACATTCTGTCCTATGAACCAAATATACTTTTTCGGAAAGGGGATAAAAAATAAAAATACACGGTGATGTTCATGAACACGTCACAATTTCTTTTTTTGTTTTTTGTATTTTATAACTTTAAACGAGGAATTCTTGTATGCATATCTGTATAGCCACACGATCTCAGGATTAGCTTAACGGATTTAAATGAAATTGGGCACACAGATAGTGCATCACATTTCTAGACTTTTCACCTAGGTATTGCCACTGACAATGTTTCACAGGGTTGCCACCTGTTCGAAAAAAAAATTGCATGAGATATGCCGATGTGGGTATCAAAGAAAGGTATTTCACTCCGCATTGCAATAGAGATATAAAACCCCGAAATGTTTTATTAATTTTATTATATTAAAATTAAAAAATGTTACATTAAAAATTTTCCTTCAAGTTATGCCGAAAATTAAGAAAAAAAAATTCTGACGTGTACATGAAAATCGCCGTTACACGTGTATTTTTATTTTTTCTCCCCCTTCCGAAAAAGTATATTTGGTTCATAGGACAGAAAAAAAGTTCGTTTTTGTAACGCAGTGTTATAGGTCCAGCATGTTTTGTTGCAGTGTACTTATATAGGGTGAGCCATGTAAAATTTGCTTTTTAAATCGGCTATACCAAAAAAACTAATCAATATTTTTCAAACTTTTTTTTATTTTGAAGTCTGAACATTGTTATTTATGAATGAAAAATAATATCGTTCAAATGACTGCCACGACTAGCTTTACAGTAGGCCATTCGATCAACCCAATTTTTAAGCACATTTTCGATTGTTTGGGCTCCAATTTCATGAATGGCAACTTCGATTTCGTGTTTTAAAGCATCAATCGTCTCTGGATGGTTCGCATAGCATTTGTCCTTAACGGCTCTCCACAAAAAATAGTCCAACGGGCTTAAATCACAGCTCCAAGGCGGCCAATTGATATCGGAATTTTCGGCTAATTATTCGGTTTTCAAAAACGGTAGCCAAAAGTGCGAGTGTAACTTTGGCAGTGTGACAAGTTGCACCGTCCTGTTGAAACCAAATGTCGTCCATATAATGCTCTTAAATTTTTGAAAACAACTCGTTGAGCATGTCACGGTAACGCTCGCCATTTACTGTAACCGCGGCTCCGCAGATTTTGGTCATATTATGCGTGGTCCTAAATATGAGTTGTTGCAACTGATTGTGCAGAATAAAATCGAAGGCAAACGAGGAATTGGAAGGAAACAAATGTCTTGCCTACGTAACATTAAAGAGTGGACAGGATTAAGGACTATTGGGCAATTGGTTGAAGCAACCCAAAGGAGAGATATAATATTTTATAATTTGTTAAATGTAAAAAAGAAGAAAGAATTAATTATCACATTTGTATTAAAACTTAAGAACAATTTATTACTGTGATCGCTTACATTCTGTATTAAGAATTTGCAAATAAAGAAAGAAATATGAAACTAAAGATTGACTGAAAAGCAGAATTTCGATAATTTAGGCCTTGCAGCAGCCAGTTTAACTTGGGACACTGCAAAAATAACTGACCGACAAAGCCTCGTAGAAGCCCTCTGCTCCAAAGAGGAGTGAAACAAGGAGACAAAAAACCATCGCAGGATTTCAAAACCAATTTAATTGAAGGGTGAAGAAGAATATTAGCAGTCTGAAAATAATCTGAGTCGGAATATTTGACGGCTCTTCTTGCGAGTAGAATTCTCTAAAATTGAATTGCGTTCTTCGCCTCCTACGGCAATTTAAGGCTTTATATGCGAACATTGTGCAATTTGCGCTCATAAATAACGGTTGATTGCTAGCATATGTACGTGTGCGTGTGTGTATGTATTCGCATTTAATTTCTCTCACATTACTTTCGAATTTGATTTTCACACCACGGCTAGCAAGCGGGCACCAGTGGCTAATTAAAATGTACGCTTCACAACCCATTCGACAAAAGAGGCGTTGATTTACCGTTTTTTTTGAGCATTTTATTTCTACATTTCCCCCCAATATTCGTTTGTCTATAAAACTGTAGTTTTACTATTTTTTTTTCTTCCGTTCACGTTCTCTATTTCTGCAACTGACCAAATGTGTGCAAAATTTTATTATATTTATTTTTAAATACATATGTATGTATGTAGGCATGTATAAGCGAGTGTATTTCCTATTTGAACACTACTTCAGCCAAAATAAAAATATAAAAAAAAACCTAAAAACAAAAATTAAGTGAATTTTACTGTAAAAGCTCTTTTGCTTCGGGTTAAATTAAAGATTTTATCAAACAAAATTCCAGCTTCATTCCTGCAACAAAGACACAAAATTCAAGCGATTGACTTACTACTCGTACTCGGTTTAGCCTAACTGTGCGTTGAGATTGGCCATTCCATGAACAAAGGCAGGGTACACAGGCAGAAAAATACAGCATTTTTTGAATGATTTTCAGTAAACCACAATTACCTTTTGAAGGCAGCAATTTTTATCATGTGACTACTAGTGTTTACGGATTCTAATGGATTTCATTTATTTTTTTACTCATTGAGTACTCCTTTAATTTAAAAAAAAATTATAGTTTCAAAGCATCTCAACCAAACTACTTACAGACTCACTCTTAGAGGGAGGCTAAGAGAGAGTAATCTCATGAATTTTCAATTATTCCTGTGTATGTACCATTTGATTTCAGAAGATTGCATCATCCTTTAGATATTACGGATATCTTGTACTTACCAAGTTTAGCATTGAAGTAAATTTTTCCTTCGTTGAAGTCAAAGCGTTTATATATACAGTCATGTGAAAAATAATAGGGACACACAGAAATATTTCATACGAATACAAATAAAACCATTATTTTCAGTTATTTCAGGTTAGTGTTTTATTTTTAAACAGGCCAATAATATAGCTTAAAAATAATAAAATAAAATACTCAAATTTTTTGCAAACAATAAAAATAAACAAAATTTTAAAAGCTGAAGTTATTTCACGCTGTGAAAAAAATAGGGACAGCTACAAAAGTTCTACATTTATAAATTGTTTATAAATTAAATTATTTTCGCTTTTTTATATTTTGTTGCACAGCCTTTGCTTTGTATAACAGCCATGCACGGTCGAGGCATGGAGTCAACCAACTTCTGGCATGTGGCCTGAGGCATACTTTCCCAAGCTTCCTTTATTATTGACCAGAGTTGGCCTTTGTTGGTCGTTTTTTGCCCTCTCAAAGCTACCTTTACATGTTGCCACAAGTTCTCAATGGAATTTAGATCCGGTGATTGAGAAGGCCAATCCAGTATGTTTATTTTGTTATTGGTGAACCATTTCTTGGCCACCTTCCACGTGTGCTTCGGATCGTTGTCTTGCTGAAACACCCATAGAAGTGGCATATTATCCTCAGTATAAGACAGCATTACCTCATTTAAAATAGTACAATAAGTAGCAGCTGTAATTTTCTCCTCGATTCGGTATACCGGACCAACACCTTGGTAGGAGAAACATCCTCATACCATAATTGAGCCTCCACCATGTTTAATGGTTTTAATTGTATATTGCGGTTTGAAAGCGGTGTTCACTGGCCTGCGAAAGTGTTGGGAACCACAGTCAGGATAAAACATATTAAATTTAGACTCATCCGACCACAGGATATTCCGCCATTTCTGCACTGACCAGTTGATATGCTTGTTCGCAAAAAATAACCTTTTAGTAATATTGTTTTTCGGCAGAAGAGGTACTTTACGTGGTCTTTTTGACTCTAGATTTTTTTTTAATTAGTCTTTTGCGAATAGTAGATGTGTCGACATTTAAGGAAAATTCACTTTTAATATTAGTTGAAGTTGCAAAGGGGTTCTTTTTAATAAATCTCATTATATTGTTTTCAAGACTTGGAGATATTTTTGTTTTTCGCCCACGTGTTTCCTTATGTGGCGTGTATTTTACGGCATTTTCTACCATTCTTTTAGAACAGTTCAATATTTTGGCTATCTGTCTATATGAAAATTCCTTTTTTCGCAATGCTTTTATCTGCTCTCGAAGCTGGACGCTGCAATGTTTTCCTCTGCCCATTATGGTTGAATAAATTGTATTATTTGCTTATCTCTTTAATTTATGCACACACTCTATCTTTTATATAATACTTTTATTCCTTGTAGTTCTTTAAAATCCTGAATATTTTTGAATAAATATTAATTTAATTTTCGTGGCCCGATTATTTCGCACACACTAAGTTGAACTCACTTCACAAAATGATCAAAAATTTTGAAATTACGCAAAAAGTTTTTGCTTTCATAACGGTATTTTACTTCAACGGCATCCCAGCAAACAATCACACAAATAACCTCGTACAATTTAGTAAAGCTGAAGCAGAGTTATGTTTAGAAATTTTTCAAAGGTCGTGCCCTATTATATTTCACATGACTGTACATATTTTCTGCACTTTTTTGAGACCCTTCCCACATTCAATCCCGCATTTTATGTTATGTATTGTATAATCATATAAACAATTTCTGTAAGATTAGTGTAAACGAACAGTTTCTGTTAATCAACTGTTACAAAACTGACTTCATATGCAGGGAACGATGTTAAGGAGCTCAGCCAACTCTACATAAAGTACGCGCAAAACTGCATTAACCACTTACCACGTGGGCTTTTTCACAAAAATGCAACCGAAAATATCAGGTTTTTTCTTTGTTCATTTAAAAAAAGTGATCTTGTTTAAAACTAAAAATAGTAAATGGCAAGTAGTAATTGGCAAGCATAATTCGTTCATGTGTCGTATGTAATGCAAACACGTTGAAACCTGCGAGCAGCACTCGGGCTGGTGCGTTAGAGTATGTCCGCCACACGCGAGCGCTGTTCGTTCAGAATCCATAAGCGGTTAAAAGCAGGCGTAATATGTATGCACTACTACGGCTGAACTGCGACACACACTTGATCATACTCCATATTAGTATTTAGGTAAAAAGAATTATTCTTTTTCTTCTTAATTGGCGCTATAACCGCTTACGCGATTTTGGCCAAGTTCAACAAAGCGCGCCAGGCGTTTCTTTCTCGTGCTAACCGGCGCCAATTGGACACACCAAGTGAAGCCAAGTCCTTCTCCACCTGATCTTTCCAACCCAAAGGAGGCCTTCCTCTTCCTCTGCTACCACCGCTTGGTACCGCATCAAATACTTTCAGAGCCGGAGTATTTGTATCCATTCGGACGACATGACCCAGCCAACGTTGCCGCTGGATCTTTATTCACTGCGCTATGTCTATGTCGTCGTAAAGCTCATACAGCTCATCATTCCATCGCCTGCGATATTCACCGCTGCCATTGTGCGAAGGTCTAAAAATCTTGCGCAGAATCTTTCTCTCATACACTCCAAGCGTCGCTTCATCGGATGTTGTCATCGTCCAAGCTTCTGCGCCATACGTTAGGAAGCCAATGAATAAATACCATTCCTCTTTCTCAGTTCGAGTTCGTATTTATTTAGCTCACTTCTCTTATCGTACATCAGATATTCTATTTCGCATTTCTGGAAGTGTGAGCCTCCATCATCATGTTGTTATTTTTTTAATTTTTATAAACTTTAAGTATACCATAATCAATTTAGTATTATTGTGGTGGCATTCGAGCAACAACAACCTTTTTTAAATAAGTAACGCCATGGGAGAGAGAATAGAGAAAAAAATAAATAAATAATTGACGCGTACACTTCTGTTAGGTGTTTGGCCAAGCTCCTCCTCCTATTTATGGTGTGCGTCCTAATATGGTTCCACAAATGGAGAGACCTACAGTTTTAAGACGACTCCGAATGGCCGAAATACACTCGGGGGTTTATCATGGTCTGCCGAGGGGCGGCCGCTAATAGAAAATACTGTTTCTATCAGTTGGTAGTTTCATGCACGGAGATTCGAATCTATGGTAGACTGGATGGAATGAATAACAAATAGATAAAATTAGTTTGTCGCGCATTCACAACACAATAACTTTCCATCATTCCGTTTTACGTCCCTTTTTAAATTTAAGGCGAGTTGAAGAAGTTAAAATTAGGTTAGGTTGGCCTGGCTAGCTGAAAGCCATCACATACACCTATTGGTCCTTAGTGGTACCAGATGGACCCTTACGTTTCCTTGTAGTAGGCTTCTTGTAATAAGCCTGCATCTTTTGCGAATCTAAGTAAGCTATGAAGCTCTAGCCTCACATCTACACTTACGTTCTAAACACCTCTCCGCTGTTTACCACTCTCCCTGCGAAACTGCCAAAAAGGTATTACCTCACGGTGCGCCCCCAGATTCTCTTCCAGTTAATAGCTGGTTTCAGCATAAAATCCATAATATTTTCTCAGCTTATAATTATTATCTCCATCGATTCATGAATGTCTCAACATGAATTGTTGGGAACGTCGAGATATCGGTGTTGCAGGTACTTCAACAACACTTTGCGCTACAGCAGCAATATTCTCAACAGCACGTCCAGTTTTTGGTCTGGCAGTTCTTTCTCGATACTCGACATTACCAATTTCTTGAAATTTTTCTCCGGGGTATTTTCTAAATGCCATTGGCCCTAAAAGGTATTGGGTTAGGTGGTAGTTTGCCCCCATGGTTTCCTTTCTAGTACTGCAAACAAGTCTGTGCAGGTGTAATTGTGTTCTATATTAGAACTGATATTTTTTTCTCCCCGAAAAAAAATTTAGTACTTGAATTGTAAAATTTCACATGAAACTCAGAGAAA
The DNA here is from genome assembly GCF_027943255.1 of Anastrepha obliqua. NCBI lineage: Eukaryota > Metazoa > Arthropoda > Insecta > Diptera > Tephritidae > Anastrepha > Anastrepha obliqua. Next base: position 136,951,314 of record NC_072892.1, on the reverse strand, counting down.
CTCACTGACAATGAATGCGACTACTTAAAGAGAGATCTTCATGAAAGGGAGCAACTCCAATCCAGCTGAAGGAGAAAGCGGCACGCATTTTGAAAGAGCTGACAGAGAGAGACTGTTTTTAAACTTCCTCATAGAACGTTGTAGGCAAGGTATAGAGTAGTGGTGAGATTTGAAGGTGATAAAAATTAAATATGGATGAAATTAGAAAAAGGGTATTTAACACTTAATTCACAGTCACATCTCATATAACCGAAAAAAGTTATAGTTTAAATTAATATAAGGAAATTTGGTATTTAAAATAAATATTATTTCCGATGATGTATAAAAAAGTGTTTGCAAATGTCCCAAAATTTTTTACTTTGTACCTCAAATTTGTAAACTAAAATCTCAAACAAATGTTTGCAAATAATGACAACAAAAAAAATACTAAAACTATCAACGCCAGTATAAATGCCACAAAACCACCAAAGTAGCAGCAGTAACAATAAGTCTACAAAGGACTTGCCACAAGACATGAAAAATTCAATTCACCAGCCGGCAAGGGAAATATTCGCCGAATCGCCAGCATCAACGAAATCAACAATGCAGTGAACAAAAGTTTGCGTTGCCAAATACAATTTTAGGCGCCTAATCTAACATCTGGTGTGGCGCACATTAAGGAAGTGCGCCAAGAATTTGCATTCGAATGAAAAGAACAACAACATTAAAAGCAATAAGAAAGAGCTGAATTAAATAAACTAAGCGAAGAAACAACTGCAACAAAAATCAACTGCAGTCAAAACAAATATTTAATACAGAGGCTGGTGCAGCGATTTTAAAAGGGGCACTCCATTTTTCATTCATTTTGCGAATGAACCGAAAGTACCAAATGAAGAACTACTAAAATTCGATTCGACTTGCATTTCTGTGTCACTAAAAATGTGTTAGGTTTGTGCAATTAAATTGTATAGGGATGGGTTGATGTAGATGAACTATAGATGTCGATCGCCTCGTCTGAGAGAATCTGTCAAAACCGTTTTTTTTTTATTATTCACTCACCGATGGAATAGCACCATCGCAACTTGAACGGTTGAAAAGAGCGTAGAAAAGACGAAACTTTATTAGGACTTACTTGAGGTTATTGTTTTCGCTCCCGGACATGGTTACCCATACGATTTGACCTCAGTAGACTTTTTCCTGTGATTCTGAAGCTAAAAGCAATCCATACCAAAAAGGCACAACCAACTGACCTCAAAGGACCAAAGCGAGGACTCTGGACCTTAATTCAATTTATGTGAGCTATGCTGCAACGGCGAAGAAAATCCAAGAATTAAGTCATCCAACGCCTATGTCAAATCGGTCGCTGAGCCTGAAAAGCCGAATAATTTTTCAGTTAGAGAATAATTATCCGTGCGATAATGTGGATATCCCAAGGCCAAAAATTGACAAAATGAGGCAGCAGCTACAAACAAGCGTCTGAAAAGTAATTCGAGGGGAAACCCTTCGGGGAAAACCGTAAATTTAAAATTCTATCAAGCAGCCATTTTTAGCTGCCAGGGCTAAGTTCAAATTTTATTGCAGATTTTTATTTATTGCTATGTCCTTTGGTTAAAATCAAAAATCGAGGTCTTGAACTAACTAACAAAAGTGAGCGCACAATGTCACGGTGCATAGAATGCAGAGGTGTGGCCAACATCAGGCCGTTAACCGGCTCTCAGCTATTTTGAAGGAATCAGCTTATTTGCTTCCGTCATAGAGGTTATAACGGCGGTTTGTTTTCGAAAAAACTGAGATTGTGTTGATGATAAACGAAAAAAAAAACAAGGCAACGACCAGTACTGTGCGGTTAGGTTAGGTTAGGTTGAGTGGCTGTCATCAAACGCACTTTGGTTGTGAATGGTCCCATTGTGATACCAGTGGAACGCTTCCTTTACGCAACTGTGTCTTCTCTGAACCAGCTTGTGGATTCAATAAATTTTGTTCATTTCGGCAACCCTATTTGTGAGACTGTTCTTCAATGCAGTCAAAAAAGGCGAATTCGAGCGTGGAAAGCCTTTTTCTGTACAGAGCAATGCAGGTGCACTGGAGGTGTTCCACGACTTCCTCTTCTTCAATATCTTGACAGTTTCGATAAAAGTTATTACGAGGTACCCCTAGTCTATTTGCATGCGTTCCAATTAGACATAGCCCCACTATTACACCTTTCGCGTTTTTCATATCCTGTCTCCTAAGATTCAGTAGTGATTTTGTATGGCCGTGGTTTCATTCCGGCCAGTTTTTCCTACTTATTTGGCAAAAAGTTGATTGCCTCCAACAGGCGTTAGCAGCAATAGTAGAGTCATTACCTATTACTTGTTTACACGTAGCTAAGGGAATCAGCAATAGGGCATTTTGTGGGTGAATATTTAGTGTTGTACCTCTCCATTGTCATCTCATCTGCAGGCGAGTATTTTACCGAATCTAACGATTTCACAGCTGCATGACTATTCGAGTAAGATGTACTTCCCTCGTAGTTGGGGGTATCAGCTTTAAGGGCAATAAGCACTCTCTTATGGCGATTGTGTGTGTAATTACTTGCTGTCTGAATACTGACTGAACGAATCACAGTGCGGCCGATTCCCGAAAAGCTGGCCAAAACTCAAAAAATTAAGTAATTGATTCAAAATTTCTTACTCGGGGGTTGTCGGGGTCGCTGATTACGAATTTGATCTTAAAATTTTGAAAATCCACCCCCTTCCACTCCTATTGGCCACCCTTCTTCTTCTTTTCTTAATTGGCGCGATAACCGCTTACGCGATTTTGGCCGAGATTAACAAAGCGCGCCAGTCGTTTCTTTCTCGTGCTAACCGGCGCCAGTTGGACACACCAAGTGAAGCCAAGTCCTTCTCCACCTGATCTTTCCAACGCAGAGGAGGCCTTCCTCTTCCTCTGCTACCACCAGCTGGTACCGCATCGAATACTTTCAAAGCCGGAGCGTTTGTATCCATTCGGACGACATGACCCAGCCAACGAAGCCGCTGGATCTTTATTCGCCTATTGGCCACCCCCTCACATGAAATAGCGTATATTCAAGAACATAATCAAGATGCATGTAAATTTATATGTTTTCGGGGTCGCAAGATAGCAAGTGGTAGCAGCTGAATCTTGTTTTATTCAGTAACCATTACTTTTTTGAGTAACCTTTAATAGGTTTCAAAGCAGCATATGACGGCGTTGTATTACTATACAGTTTGAAAACTCAAATTTTATAAAAAAAATTGCAAAAAATGTATCTACGTATTGCTGCAGCTAAAAATTTTGTGTCGAGGTATTGATATGTACTAAAGATTTCTCGGATTTTACTAACCTTCCGAAGATGATTCCATTTGCTTTTGTTCAATTTACTCCATTACAAAATCTTTCAAATGTGTACAACTTTCACTATTCATCGACAGTAATACGATGCTCAAACGAAGACCACGTTGCGACTGAAAATACAGAGGATACTTAGGGTACAGGATGTTGCTATGAACGGTTTTCACTACTCAAGACATTACTGTAGCCAACCCAAAGACAAAAAAACTCTATCTAGAAACTTTTTTTTTCGACTTTTTGCCAGCTTTTTGGGAATCGGCCGCACTGTGCGAATGTGTGAATATGTGTTAAATGAGCGGGCAGAGTTCTGCTGCCGAATCCGCGGCCAGTCAGAATTTTGCTTCGGATTGTCACGCCTGGTAATCTATCATTTTTGATACAATGTCACCGATCACGAAAACGCTGCCTTCCCTTAACTTTTTCTCTTTAAATGATATCGCGTATGAGAGGATCAGCAATCTACTAAAGCTTGCGAAGCAGTGAATCGCGAATAGGCTCGGAAACCTACGCTTCCTTACCAAAAGTGGCTACACTAATGATAAATTCTGGTCTATGTAGGATAATTATCGATAAGCCAAGTTAACCTAAACTAACCTAAGTTAAAATAAATGATAGAAGTCATGCCTAACATATTTTACAATAACTCGCTAAAAAGAGAAAATAAATGACCTCCTAAGTGGCGACATTATAAAATATCATACAAGTTTACAAATTATTAGCTAATGATGGCTATCGAGCTGTTGCCTAAGTGGCAGAGCCCACACCCAATTAGAACAAAAGATGCCATTTTGATACACCACTTGTAGAACCACTGCCGTTATTTTGTCAAACCATCTTGATTTGACATTAAACCTTCCCAGGTCGTGTATTTTCTTTTCTGCCTTCCCTTCAAGTTAACCATCGAGAATTCCCCTGCCATTCTATGTCATAGAGCACTTGGACACAGACATAGGGAAATACTGTTTCCTTAGATTCTTCTTGATTGCAGCTTCGACAACCATCGTTCCATGGTCACCCTATCTCCGTGGCACTAAGAGGCAATTTGAAGGCTTAAGATAGTATTTTGAAAATTTCGAAAAAATATGGGTTTAAAACAAAGTATAAGTATAATAATTTGGCCAACCAGGTATTACAAACTTAAAAAATTAATAAAAAACTCGCCTTTTTTTAATATTTGCTATTAATATTCAAACAAATTTGTAGCCCAGTATTTTAAATATTAATTTATTACAGGCTATAGGCCGTAGTTCGTCTACCGTTATGCGATCCCATTCTCGACGCAACGCTTGCTTCAGGGACTCCAAAGTTTTGTGGCGTTTTGCACAGGCCATTGCTTTCAAAATCGACCATATGCTGTAATCTAGCGGATTCAGATCCGGTGAGCAGGGTGGCCATTCTTGGGAAGTAATGAAAGAGGCGAAACTGGCTTTGCACCCCTCTTGGGTTGTTTCTGCTCTGTGGGCTGGTGCCGAGTCCGGTTGAAGGTCCAGGGGCTTCTGTAAACCAGTTTCTGTCGTTTTTATGATTGTCAGGTTTTTCAACGGTAAAAAGCTTCTCATCCGTAAAGATGATTTTTTCCCAGCCCGTACCTGCGGCCGGACATTGGAGCGAACGACATCTTTCGCGTCTTACTTTCTTGTTTTCATCCATGAGCAACTGGCATTTTTGTAGTTTATAAGGTCAAGTTTTTTTTTTTTGCTGTAAGGCTAACTGATTCACGATTGATACCTGTCTCACGAGCAATTTTCCTCATCGAGACCATAGAATTTCGTTGAACTCTTTTTTGATGGTTTTTCGGTTGTTGAAAGTGTTAGCAGCACGTTTTCTTCCTCTTCCAGGACGGTCACTTTTATTACCAAGCTTCTTAAATTGAATTTGATTAAATTTGATTGCACGAGAAGCCAATGAACGGGCAATTCCAAGCTTCCGTGCAATCTCGCGTGCCCCTAGCTGATGCAGGGCTATAATAGCTGAGCGACTACTTAACATCGTTACACAAAGTATTTAAAAGGAGCTGGGACAGAAACGAATACTCATTTTTGTACTTCAGAACCCACACAACAATCACAAATAAGAGCATTCGCTACATGAATTTTACATTCATCTAGTTGCACAGAGAAGTTTGTATACAGTTATTGACATGATAACGTCTTATAGTTCGATTTAGCCGGCTGCACGCACGAAAAAATGTGTCGTTATCTTGTTCATGCGTCGTTACCTTGCTTGAACTGCAAGCGAGAGCCCGGAACGAACGACAAAGACGCACAATCGGCCCCCGCATTCGGCAACGTTCGACATCTGGCTCTCTCCTACTTGAGTGAGCATATATATGTATGTATATGCGCATATGTATGTATATATAAATTCACATACTTGTATTTGCATATGCCTTCTTCCTGTGTGCATGGTAATGAACCATTTCTCTGTTGAGAATAGGACGATGATAGGAAAAGTAGGAAATGAAAGGGGGTGTTTCGAGTATAAAGTGTCTTGAAAAAGGCAAATCGATGATGTTGCCTCTTAGTGTTGTTGACTTATTAACGTCTGATCCACCATCGAAATTGAACATATCTTTCATGAATTTGATAAATGTAATTTCGTAATTTTTCACGTTTGTGTAAATGTAACCTCACCTATTCCATTGCGATTCCATTTACCTCCTTTGATAGTAGAATCATACAAAATATCTATCAAAGAAATAAAATTAAAATTTTCTTTTGAAAATTGCAACCATTACATCCGTATTTTCTTATGACGTTGTCACGTTAAACTATCGTCAGTAAACCGACTTTAGAGACAACCTCTGTTTTTGTCACCCTGTATAACTTATATTAATTGCTAGTAACTTAACCACCGAGTGAGGTTAACAGGAACAGGCCGCACACCACAAGTTGGAGGAGAACCTGGGGAAAATAATGAAGGAGGCTTTGGCAAACCGAAATCTGTACGCGTTCCCCACTTGACTGCTGCACTGATATGCATAACAGTGAGAATATCAGTAGAGCGCGAGGTGTTGCCCTCAAAGGCGCGAGTTAATGCGCCTTTCTTAATGTTGAAGTTTGTTTGTGCGTTTATGTGTGCCAGTGCGACCGCAAATATTTGCAACAATTTAGTGCAACGATGGAAACCAACGAAAAGTTAGGAAAACAAAACACTTAAGCAACAAAAATACAAATTCTATGAAGGGCACGAAATTCCGCTTGTGGCTCATTTGCCCTGGAAAAAATTTGCATCTCAACAATGTTGATAGTCTACACTAACGACCAGCAGTGCAAGCAACTAGCAAAACACGCTGTAAGACGATTTGCTTTTGACACGCCACGAACATGAAAACGCCAAATGAAAAAACAAAAATTAAATAAATAAGTAAATAAAATAAAAGCAGTTCTGAAAAGCAAAAAAAAACTAAATTTTACCGCTAACATTTAGAGTAATTTTTCAATGCATTTTTAGCGCATCTTCAGCGAATTTCAGCATATTTCCATGCAATTCTTGTGCTGCCTCTTTTTGGTGTATTTTTCATGCCTAATTCGAGTTAATTTATTGCATAGGACGAGGCAGGCGCAATGACCTCTAGCCACTACTTTATCTGCATACGTATCTACGTTTATAAAAAAGTGATATCTGTGTGTGTGTATGTACATATGTATGTAGGTATGTAGAGGTATGCATGAATGTGCGTTTATCAATTGCTTATTTCAATTCACTGCCGCAATTGCATTTGTGTTTTTACATACACTCGTGTACGTCTGTATGTATGTGTATGCGTGCTGGCCTATCCATTGGTTGTACAATTGTGTGTGCGTCTGCGTGTATGTTTGTGTGCGTGCGCAGATTACTTTGCTGCTGATCTGTGAATGTGAAATAGTGGCATTGTGGGCAAGTAGTGGAGACGGCGCTGGCGGTGGCGGTGACGGCGGCATATCTTTCAATGAATTACGGCCGCTGCGTTGCGCTGATGGCAAGGTAAATTAATTACCTCGGAAGGCATTCTTTTCAACAACAATATAACAAATACACGTAACTGCGGCGCAATGAACTTTGCGTTTGCCATTCTTGTTGTTACAAACTATTCCAGTTTGGTTTTCTCTATAAACTAGCTAATTTTTTTTTTTCATTTGTTCTTAATTTTATATATATTTTTTTTTAATTTTAATACGGCTTCGCCGTTGCCCAAGGGGGAGTAGCACTTAGTCGGCAAAACAATGGTTAACTGTAAGTTGCGCAAAGCGGCTAAAACCAAACGGTATATTTGGCATTTATTCAGTAGCGATTTTGATTGCGAAACAAATATGTTAGGTAGGTAGTCTGTGAAAATCATATTCTATGGATCAAAATAAGAAACTTTGCCGAAGGAACTATACCTCTAAAACGAATTCTGATGTCCCCAATTTGGGTCGAACTTTTAGTGTCTTTTGTGGGGAGGCAAAAAAATCGCCCATTCCTCTGTGAAAATCATATTCTAGGGATCAGAATAAGAAACTTTGCTGAAGGAACTATACCTCTAAAACGAATTCTGATGTCCTCCAATTTGGGTCGAACTTTTTAGTTAGGCCAAAAATGGTGATATTTTGAAATGATTGTATGGGGAGCCCTCCAGGGGAGTTCCAGGGGGTGTGCCACTGGCATGGGTGGATCGGCCGTCCAAAGTTAGTGGGGGTCGGTCATACATTTGGACTCGATTGGAGCACTCTAAATGGGTCAAAGTGGGATTTTTCGTTCGACCCAAATTAGGGGACATCAGAATTCGTTTTAGAGGTATAGTTACTTCGGCAAAGTTTCTTATTTTGATCCCTAGAATACGATTTTCACAGAGCAATGAGCGATTTTTAAATCGACCTGCCCTAGTATGTATGGCATTCACATGTCACTGCTTTGAGATAGACAAAGTGAAAAGAAATATTTTGCAAACAAAAATGTCTTTTAATTTTTTCCAAATATTGTTCTTGAAAATCAATGCACTATGGCGAAATAACTCTCGATCCTTTTACTCAGCTATGATCAAATTAAGAGGTAGCCAACATGAACAAATCTTTTTGATGGCTAAATTTCCATACAATACTAAATATATACCGATAAGAGACACCGCCCGCAGAAATTGTTTGCCCTCGAAAATAAAAAAAAAAATGTGGGCTAATGATTCCACTGCTTGACACTGCATCAAAGCAACCAAATATTGTACGAGGGGTGCCTTTTATATGTCGGGATTAGAGAACAAAAACAAATTTTAATCATCGAAAATCACTTTATTGTTTTTCAAAATATTCTCCATGAAGATCTATACACTTTTGCATGCGTTTGAACCAATTGTAGAAGCACTTTTGCCACTCTGAATGAGGTACCTCCAAAACATGCATTCTGAATGCCGCAACCGCTTCTTCAGGTGTCGAAAAACGTTGACCTCTCAGTTTGTGTTTTACGTACGGGAATAAAAAGAAGTCATTCGGTGCCAAGTCAGGACTATACGGCGGATGACCCATTAATTCGATGTTTAGGGTGCTCAAAAATGCAGTTGTTTGAGCCGATGTGTGAGAGCTCGCATTGTCCTGGTGAAGAGTGATCTGTCTTTGGCGATTGGTTTTCCTAATTTCTTGGAAGACAACTGGCGAACAAATGGTTGTGTACCACTCAGAATTTACTGTTCTGCGTTGTTCTAGTGGTACGGTTGCGACATGTCCAGTTTTTCCGAAAAAACAGGCGACCATTTGCTTGGAAGTGCTTCGTGCGCGAACAACTTTTGTTGGATTTGGCTCATCTTGAAACACCCATAGAGTCGACTGCTGCTTACTTTCGGGATCATACGCGTAAATCTATGATTCATCACCTGTCACGATGTCATAGACGTGTTTCGAAGCCATCCGATGGTATTTTTTGAGCATTTCCTTCGACCAATCGACATGAGCCTTTTTTTGAGCGATTTACAAATTGTGTGGGATCCAACGCTAACAAATTTCTTTGACAGTCAAATGTTTATGCAATATTGAATGTATGCTAGCCCCACTAATGCCTAAGATTGTCTCAATCTCACGATAGGTCACATGACGATCTTGCAATATCAGTTCGCGCACAGCATCAATGGTTTTCGGATCAACAACTGATTTTGGACGACCTTCACGAAATTCGTCTTGGAGTGAACTACGACCTCGATTGAATTCACCATGCCATCGATAAACACTGGTCCTTGATGGAGCTTCATCGCCAAAAAATGAATTAAGTTCATCCATGGAATGTTGCTGAGTTAATCCACGTCGAAGGTTGAAAAAATAATCGCACGAAAATGTTCACGATTTAATTCCATTTTTGGACTGAGATGAATCTTTTAAGTTACTGTAAACAACACAAATAGCGCTGGTATTTCAAAACGTTCTGAGTACGTAAAAGCCAAAAGATGTCAAACTTTGCGATACAACTGTCAGTTGCCAGATTGCAACACCAGGGTTGCCAAATCCCGACATATACAAGGCAGCCCTCGTATTTACCGTCGCTACAACATTGACTCACAGAAGGTTTGGTTGAAGCGGTTGTCCTATGGGACACACCCAGGCTCATAGCCCATTGTGAAGACGCGTGGGGAGCTTGTCCCTATCTCTCCTAAAACCAGTGTGTGCTTCTCAGACATTTTAGAATATCTCTGATCTCTCAGAATTGAGATCTTCCAACAATTGTTTACCTAGAATAGTAAACCTACGTGTGGATAGAGCAGGGCAGTGGCACAGTAGGTGCGAGATTGTCTCTTCTTCGTCCTCATCTAGACAACTTCTACAGAAGTCATGTGTTTTCACACCCATCCTTTGGGCGTGTCTACCTATTAGGCAGTACCCCGTTATGACGGAGATCAATGTGCTAAGACTGTGTTTATTTTGGCTTAGCAGAGATTCTGTACGTTTAGCATTTAGAGTCGGCCACAGTTGATGGGCGATTTTGCAGATGGCTTCATTCGTTTACTTTCTTTACAATTTTTTCAAGGATGAGTAGCTTACATGTTTGTAAGGGTATCCCTATGTCATTATATATGTACTCATCAGACAATTTAGTGCCGAGTCTCGCTAGTTTAGCGGCTCTACAGTTACCCTCAATGTCGCGATGGACAGGAACCCATGTTACCTTTAGGTGAAATGACTCAGCCATCTCCTTAAGAGATGTGCGGCATTTCATGGCTATCTTGGAGGTTGTCGACTGTTGTGTGATGGGTTTTATCGCCGCTTGGCTATCAGTGAAAATGTAGATACCATTTGCGGATATCGCATCACACTGTATCAGTGTCGCGGCTTTCATTATTGCCATCAGTTCAGCCTGAAAGACACTGCAGTAGTCGGGAAACCGAGAACTGAAGGAGATCCCCAGATCTTCCCTTGAGGGTAGGAGGGTCGTAAACGCTTTAGTGGCAAGTGTAGGCGGGAGTGCATAGTCCACCAGTCCGACAAGTCCCAAAGTGCCAGCCAGTATTTTACCGTGACCATAATCCGTGTTTGACCACTTACTTAGAGTGTTCAGCCTTATTGCCTCACTGTGTGCAGATCTTAAAGAAAGTTTTACGTAAATTGCCAGAAGGTCAGACAGTTAACAAGAGCTATTATTTGAACGTTTTGAGACGTTTACATGAAGCAATTCCCCAAAAAAGAAAGAATTTGTGGAAAAACAACTCGTGGGTTTTGCACCAGGATAACGAACCGTCTCGGAATGTCATCATTATCAGTGAGTTTTCGACCAAGAACGCGACGGATAACATCCATCAGCCATCGAATTCACCTGATTTGGCTTACTGCGAAAGGAAGTATTGGAAAAATCGATGACGGCTCTGATGGCCATGCCGGAAACCGAAGAACAGAAACAGAGTTCCAGAAATGTTTCTAGCGCTGGCATACCCGCATTGCAGTTTGAAGCCGATTATAAAGGGTTTTCCAATAACAGGTGTTATTTTGAATAGCCTGCTATTTCGGTAGATGTCACTTTTGAAGCTGTCACTTTCTGAAATTTTACAAGTAAAAACTACGCCATTAAAAAAATGGAACGATACTCGCTTAAGCAACGCAGTGAAATTGTTAAAATTCACTATAAAAATGGTGAAAATTTGGCAGAGACGGTTCGTAAAACTCGAACATTTTTGGGTCATCGTGAAGCATCAAGCTGTTGAGGCAAGTTAGTGATGTGAAGAATAAAACCCGTGCACGTCGCTCAAGAACAGCCGAAAATATTGCTGTTGTAGCCGAAAGTGTTGAAGAAAACCCAGGTTTGTCCATTCCTCGTCGTTCTTTGTAATTAGGCATTCCACAAACGCCATTACACCGTATTTTGCATAAAGATTTGGGCCTTAAGGCTTATACAGTCCAGTTAACATAAGAACTCAAGCCGGCCAATCATCAACAACGTCAAGTCTTTGCTGATTGGGTCGTTGAAACGCATGAAAATGATCCGGAATTTCATCGAATAGTCATCATAAGTGATGAGGCCCATTTCCACCTCGGTGGCTTCGTATCTGGGGCTTAGAAAATCCAAAAGTTATTGTTGAAAAGCCTCTCTATCCTCAATATGTGACTGTTTGGTGCGGTTTATGGTCCGGTGGAGTCATTGGACCTTACTTTTTCGAAAATGAAGCTGGAGTAACAGGTACGGTGAATGTATTGCGCTATCGAGAGATGATTAACGATTTTTGATGGCTGGAATTGGATGGTAAATATCTGGACAACGTTTATTTTCAGCAAGACGGCGCTACGTGCCACACAAGCAACGAAACCATTGATATTTTACGGGAATAACACTTCTTATTGGAACACCCTATGTAACTTTTGGGGAATATGCCTGTATTTTGACTTTTCCTAATATATTTTGGGAATTTTTCGATCATATTCCAACTGAAGCAGTCTATAATTTAGTACGTGCAATTCTCTCTGCGCCACTGTTCTGCTGTATACAGAATTCACCATTTCGGGTAAACAGTTTTTAATGAGTTAGAAGATCTACGTACTATAGAAATCAGGCTTCTTCTAACTTTTCGAAAGCTCACACTGGTTTCGGAGAGATAAAGATAAGCACCTCACACTTCATTACAATGAGCTATGAGTCTGAGTATGCCACATAGTGAAGACCCACCACAACTTCACCTAACCAAACCCGTGGGGAGAAAATAATTAAAATTTTGCAAAATATTGCATTTGATGGAGGCAGAAAAAATATTATCTTGAAGCAATGATTACAGATGAGTAAGCACTTCGTGAATGACGTCTAGTTTAGGCTTAGATTCGCGTTATTAATTCCAGCTCAAGAAGCTAAACAAAGCAAGGGCCAGGAAATTTCTCTTTAACAATTAACTTAGAAAGCTTCTTGGACATATAACCGTACAAAGAGTTTCTATATATGGTGAGTACATCAGTCAGCGGGCTAAATATTAATATGGTATTGCCTAACTGGGCACTGCTGCTGCAACATTTAAAGAAACCAATGGGTGCATGAGCGCCTTGCCGGCTTGTATCGGTGGAAAGTAAGTATGCAACTTTGGGGCATTCGAAATAGTTGGAGGGGCAATTTGAGTCTTCTTTCCAAGCTGAAGATCAATCACTTGAATACAATAACACTTTAAATGGATTTCAATGTCATAAACACATAAAAGGCGGCACAAATCAAAGTTCAATTCCGAACAAGAATATTTCACTACTAAATGGTTATAGTTGGAGAGGATGCTCGAAGGCTGCCTGCAGGGAGATCAAGTAAATCTCCCAACTGGTAAATGGCAAAGTCGGTGCTATTGAAAGCAAAATAACCAACATCCCCGATGGTCAAAGGTGTTCTGGTTATGTAATGAAATGAAATGAAAAATTAGGAAAGAAACTGAAAAGATGGAAATGCACTTTCCAATTAACTATGTAATATTAGGGTATTATTGTTTAGTGATTAATTAGTCGATCGATAAGAAACGTACATGAAATTTCACTCATCATTAGTTCTCATTCGGCATCAATTTATACTACATATTTTTGTTGAGTGTGTATGTGCGGATGAGCATCTGTAGGTAAAGAGTTAGAAGTTACTAATGATGTAGTTTTCAACGAAAAAGTTCTGGAAGAGATATTTTACTCTAACAACAAATTAATGATAGTTGAAGATGAAATAATAATAGGTTAGTCCAAGGAAAAGCTGCGGTCGTACGTATATTTTTTGAAGTTGGTTAGAAAAATGTTTAATTTTAATTATTTACGAAATTCATTTTCGTTTATACCAACCTAATTTTCCAAGGCCTTTTGATGGTTTCTAGTACTTTCTCTCAAATGATGCGGCCTTAAGGCGTAGGCTGCTTTAAGAGGTCAAAAAATTTAATTTCTTCGGCCTTATTTGACTCCTAATACATTTGAGTATAAACACACAAAGTTACAGAGTTTCATTTTCAAAGTTTCCAATGAGCGTCAAGTACTTACTAGTGACTTAATGAATCCTCTATGATTCTTGAAATTCTTCTTGAATTGAAAAACAAAATACGAATGCAGCTTTTGGAATGAATCATAACTCATTCGCTTCAGTACTAAATTCTCTTTTTTGGAACTAAAAAAACAAAAACTTCTGCGCACCTAAGTTCTCGCTTTTTTTTATGAAAATACAACTTTATCGCATCAATTGAAGTCGATACCGATCCCCAGTGATGGTTTCCCTTGGTTTTAACAGTTCATTATAAACAACACCAACTTGGTCCCACCAAATACATAGCAAATCATCGTGAATATTCGGGCGAGGCGACGACGTAGAAGCATGACCGGGCAGTCCCAACGACTTTATTTTCTTTGGATTGCTGTAATGAATCTATTGTTCATCACCTGTCACGATGCGATGAAGAAAATCCCTTCTTTTTTGCCGATGGATCAGTTGTTCACAGGCAAAAAAACGACTTTCAACATCCCTTGGTTTTAACTCATAAGGAACCCAAGTCCCCTGAATCAGTTTCTGAATCATTCCCAAAGTATGCAATCGCTTGGAAATTGATTGGCGGCTGATAACTCCTAATACTGAAGCAAGTTCTTAGCCCTGTCTGGCCAGCTCGTCGGCTTCGCAGTTTCCTGCAATATCACTGTGACCAGGTACCCAAATTATCTTTATGTCGAAGAATTCTGATGCAATCGAGAGTGAGACCAGGCATTCCCTAACCAGCTTCGAATGCACCATAATAGAGCCTAGAGCCCTAATGGCCGCTTGGCTATCGGAGTAAATATTTACCTTCTTAACAGTTATTACGCAAGTAAGTAGCCAGTCAGCTGCTTCTTTAATTGCGGCCACCTCTGCTTGGAACACACTGCAGTGATCCGGTAGCCTGAATTTGAGTTTAATGGGGAGCTCTTTGTAGAATACTCCTCCTCCAACCCTACCATCCAGCTTCGAGCCATCCGTGAACAGGTTAACGAGGCCCTATCCCCAGGTGTTGCCCCCGCTCCACTCCTCCCTTGGTGGAATATGGGTGGAGAAAGTTCCGCTTGGACTTAGCGAAGGCACACACTGGTCCGTCGACGAAGGGATGAACTCAAAGTTTCGGAGGATGCTTGAGTGCCCATATGTGAGGTTGAGCTTATAGCCCAAGCCCCTCAGTCTGATAGCGGTACGAGCAGCGGCAATTCTGCCTGCGATGTCTATAGGTACCACATTTAAAATTACATTAAGCGCCAGAGTAGGAGTAGTTCGAAGCGCCCCACTGATTCCAATGAGTGCAGACCTCTGGACTCTCTCTAGCTTTTTAACTGATGTCGTCCTCTCCAGTGAGTTCCAGCAGACAGTGACTAATAAAGTAAAATTATGTAAAATTTTTTATGAAATGCTGAAAAATCATGACTGGAGATCGAACTTGGCTCATATATTCCACCTTTGGTCTTTGCTACCCCAGTAGCTAGAGGAAATTATAATGATGTTGGTGGCGAGTCGGCGTACATTTTTTTTTTTTTTCTGAAAACCTTTACTTTTCTTTTCAAACCTCGAAAAAGTTGAAATTTTCGTATTTTTTCTTCCGTTTTCTTTAGTACACCCAGATGAAAGAATCAGAATAGCTCAAACTTTACTCAATTTTTTCTTGTTTCGGAGAAGAATTGCCGGACGTTGGAATGCTCTTGCAATGCAGCGACCTACAAGTTTCCTTACCCACCAAATGTTATGAAATATTTTAACTAAAAAAAAAATTATATTTAATTTTCAAATATATGTTAAAAAACACAAAAAATGTTGCAGGGCTCTATCAAATCTTTTCCCCGCAAAACAATAAAAAGAAGAAGTACTAATAAATAAATAAATATATTGTAAGCGTGAAGAATCGTCTTTGTCAGAGCCCCTATAGCAGGCTTGCCCTTTAGAATACGTGTCTGATTCGCTGCTGATAATAATGATTCTGTCTGAAATAACACTATTTGACAGCCAAAATATTCGGAAATCTTTAAAAAAATGTTTAAATTTAAAAATTTTTTTGTAATCTTTTTTATTTTTCCTTCTTGTTAAATTTTTTTAAAATCTTTAAAACATTTAATTTCTTTGAAAAATGAAGCATTAACAGAAGATAGATAGAAAATTTAATAACTTTCTTCTTTTATCCAAACCCGTGATATCTCGAAGACTAAACGACAGAAAATAAAAATATATACACTTCTAGACTTAGCGGTCGATTTTACATAGAAATTACATTAAATGTTTCGTTAAAAAAAATCATCACTTTCACAGTGCAACGAAATGAAAAAAGCAGAAATAGCAACGCTCATTTACAGTTTTTTCTATAAAACATTATATACAAGATGGCACAAAATTAATCATCCCACCGATAAGCAATGGAACACGTTAAGACAAAATAACGATTTCTAACACCCAAAGTAAATTTATGATTTTGTAAAAAAAAATTATTCAAAAATAAAATT
The DNA here is from genome assembly GCF_027943255.1 of Anastrepha obliqua. Classification (NCBI taxonomy): domain Eukaryota; kingdom Metazoa; phylum Arthropoda; class Insecta; order Diptera; family Tephritidae; genus Anastrepha; species Anastrepha obliqua. The sequence continues at coordinate 136,935,112 of NC_072892.1, read as the reverse complement.
GGATGATTAATTTTGTGCCACCTTCAACATACGATACCATATACCATATAATATGCACTAGGTTCTTTTGTTCTTTTACTAAGTGAGGCCTTGGTCTCCGCCTTGGTTTTTTTTATTACAAACAGAGAGCAAACAGCTTCACGCAAAACAACAAATGCAAAAAAATATCTGTAACCAGCATTCTATAAATACGAAAATTTGTGAAAAATGTAATGAATATTTTGTCCTTAATTACTTTATAAACAAAATCTTTTCAATGCTATGTATTTAAAAATTAAAAAAAAAAATGAAATAAATATGATTCGAAACGTTTTGGAACTCGTTACTTCATCTGTTAATATAAAATAAATTCCCAAAATTATGTTTTTCAGCACTTTTCTCTATATGAGCTTTGGAGCCTCACTTTAGGATCTGTGTGACTTTTTAAAATTAGGAGATTAGGGTTAAACACGGCGCTTTAGTGCTACTGAGGAGTGCCAGACTGGCACTTCAACCATTTCACCTACCTACCCACCCTTTGGTGCAAGTTTGAAGTCGCGCTAAAATCGCGCTGGTTGTTGTTAATTTTCCTCCACTTAAAAGACTTCCCAAGATGTGTTTTTTATGGGCCCATAAATGTCCTTTAGTGTCTAAGACATCGTCCCAGGTAATTCTGTACAAATTTCGGGTGGAGCCAAATTAAGCATTTCTTATTAGTTATTTTCATTGTAAAGCTATTATTACCAAAGAAAAAATTAACTTTCTTTAACGTCCTAGATATAATGAAATGTCGTTGAACTCCACGACTATATTGCCACTATCACTTTTGATTTTATAAAATAAATAAATAAATAACAGTAATGAATGTCAGCATTCATGGGAAGATGCAGGGTATTATTGTAAAAAAATCAAAAAATATAAAATGGAAGTTGGCTTTAAAAAAAAATTCATGCGCCCCAAATTGTTCATCTGCAGTACCTGTATATAAAAGTAACTAAAAATGTTTACGCCTTTTAAAGCCGAAATCTCGATATAGCAACATAGGGAGGTCGTCATGGACTAATCTACCTTTTCATCTCGTCGATCTGTTCATATTTTCTACCAAGCATTTGCCTATAATTGTATTAATCTCGCTTATGCCTATTTGTGACATCTACATACTTACATACATACGAGTATATGAATATGTGTAGCAAGGCATTAGTTTCGCTATAAGTTCGAGCTGTATTGAGCAACCATAAAATACACATAAACTTCAACTAATATTAAACTCAAATCTAATACCCTTACTAAGCACCTCATCACTAAATTTTTGATTGTTTTCAATCGCTCATTTCAATTGCCAGCAAATTGAATGAAGTTGGCAAATTCATGTCATGAAATATTTTAAGTCATGTACGAGTATTGCCTACGTCTGGTAAACATTTGTCAGAAAATTTCAGTTGTCGCTACTGGATGCAGAAAAAACCTGAATATGAGCATTTTAACGTAACTAGTAAAAATTGGAAAAAATAGAATTGAAAATTTTTCTGGAAAAAACATTTTATGCCATTTTGTAAGGCGCTTTATCAGCTACGCTTAATTAGGACTATTTTTCTTAGAAGTAGTAAAAAGATTTTTTTAAAAATGAAAATTGAAATTTTTAGCATTTTACAAAAAACCTACAAAGACTCAAGCTGGTACAAAAGTTTCACCCCATTGACAGTATTGATAAAGCTTGAACTCTAGTGCTAGAAACTTAGCCTCCGACAGCAGATACAGCCAGCTGCCGCAGAAGGGAACTCACCACGTCTGGTTAAACCTACTCTCATTAACCAGAGTTGCTGCTCTGATAGCCTTAAAATCTTTCACCGCCATTCAACTTGTGACCAGAAACATTTTGCAGGCTTGTATACCAGTATTCTCATCCAGCGCTCGATGACCCACGTATTCAATCCCTTGTTTAAGAAATTTGGATAGAGAAGGACTAAAGGATCATTGATCATTCTCGTCGTACATGAACTTGAAGTTTATAAGAATCCAAAATTTAAGAAACGTACATCGTGTGGTTCTCAACCCAATTGCGCCGCTGTTAACAACAACTTTGGCGGCAATATATGGTAAAAGGACCACAATGATCCGGAGTAATGCCTAGAGCACACCACCTCACGGATTGCACTTATCATCTGTTGTCGAGGGTTGAGATTTAATTATTGCTTCAAGCAGAACAAGGCGCAAGCGACTGTATTGGCATCACCGGAGCATATAGAATTTGTTGTAGTGCTGCTCTTAATGTCGTTTTGCACTTACTTTCCTTCGACTTTCACTTTATTTCCATCGCTGCTCAAAGCGCAATCAGAGTAAAGCAGGTTGACCTCTGGAGACATTCTCTTAAGGCGCATGATAGCACTTTTAGACAAATAACACCGCATTTCTCTGAACTTCGTGCGGATCTCTTTATCCGCAAACTGAAGTTTGAGAATCGTGCCAGGACAGGGAGTTACAAGTAGGCAGGATTAGAATGATGAGAAAATCTGTACCGATGCTGGTACCTCTGTCTTCACTGACGGTTCCAAGATGGAATCAGAAGTCGGGGCAGGAGTTTTCTCTAAGTCAGCCAATTTATACAATATATATTCTTAAAACTGCTGGTGTTTTTCATGCAGAAGTATTTGCGATACTTCGGGCATGCAGAATGCTTAGGGAACGCGGGAGCGAGGGAGATATTAACATTTTTTCTGATAGTGAAGCTGCGATTAAGACTGATCAACTCCTGTTTGAAGGAGATCAAATATCTTGGGTGTGCCGGTAACATTTCTCTGATCTGCTTTCCAAAACATAGGAACATAGAGCGAAATGAAATCGCTGATGAGCCTGCCAGGAAGTGGTCGACTGAATCGGTTGCAGATGTCTCCCGCCCGGTTATCGGCATCCCCTGATTGTTGTTACAGGAGCATTGCACACAGAAGAACGCCAAATAGATGGAGTTCCATTTCTACGTGTGCTATTTCGAAATCCCTTTGGCCTGAGTACAATAAATGAAGTACACAGAAAGTTGTGGGCACTCCACGTCATTCAATTTTCAAACTCGTAGCTGTTTTACCAGTCATTGGACGATCGGCACACACGCGGAAAACTAGGTTTACCATTTAATCTCCATTACAGAGGTTCTAAGCGCCTTTTGGAGAAGAGAACTATTGAGCACTTTCTCTGCTAATGTTCCGGCTTCGCAGCTAGACGATTAAGGTCCCTTTCTTCAAGGTCCTGACGCAGTGCGCCAAACTAAACCCCATCAATCTTCTTCATTACATCCACAGCTCTGGTTGGCCCCCGTTGGAGGTCTCAAAATGATATCAAAATGGCGCTTTAGTGCTACTTGGGGAGTTCCAGAGTGTTACTTCAACCTACCTACCCACCAAGAAGAACTCTACCGAGAGCGCACTTGACATCAAGGCAGGTATCCACTGCAAATCCATTTCATTATACAAAAATAACTTCTCATCTCTGGTAATAGTTTGTCAGGCGGAGTGCACCGTTCTGCCTTTATAGGAGGCATATTGGGAAACAGACACGATAATCAACTTTTTAACAATTTTCAATAGAGAGAACGCTGACTCGCCTGAAATCATGAGGGTGTTCATGAAAGCACTTCCCCGGCTTGATTATAAAGGTAACTCTCATCGCTCTTCAAAGCCTGTGGGCAGCTCACATACTCATGCCGCAAAATTAATCACTCCCCAGAAAGGTTTATAATTTTTGCAAACGTGCAGTGCAGAAAGTCGTGAGCAGGGGACCACGTAAAAGTCAGAATAAAACCAAAAACCAAAATGGATGTTTAATTTTGTGCCACCTTGTAGATGGTTAATTAGGGATAGCATTTATTTTAATAAGAAAAGTTTAAATTTTTTGTATTATACCGAAATTTGTCAAGTGTCTTTGGTAGTACCAATAGAAGCCTCACTGCTTTGTATGAATACTTCAAAAATTGTGCAGAATTCGACAAATTCTTATTTTGTAACATTTTAACAGCCTAATAAACAAACAGCCTAATAAACAACACTCTCGCAACACTAAAAACAATGTAACTATGAATATCATAAATAAAAATAATGTGGCAATTATGCCAATTGTTCTCGTCGTTCCCATTTTTGGCTACTAATAAACCAATGGCTTTTATGTTTCTAACCTAAAAATTTCAGATGAAAATTAAAAAGTGCATAAAATGCCAGCAAGCAAGAATAAAAAGAAAAAATAACGATAACAATAACAACAAATAAGAACAATGTATGCATTGTCTTTTGAGTGACTTAAGCGGCGAGATTTGCATTCAAGGTGCATGGCAAAACTATGCGAGTATTCTCTTTCCTGTTCTTTAGCTTTTTGTTGCATTGTTTGTTGCAATAGATAAGCAACGCCACAGCATTAAAGTGTCTGTAGAGAAATTAACATTTAAATACGAAATAAATTACGAATTTTACTCACAAACTGAGCAACTTACCCAGGGAGATAGCAAGGAAATTATGTCAACAAAAAGAGAAGTCGGATTTCGAGTGCACTGGACCCAATGCACAAATCAGCAGGTACATCAATTGAATTACAAAAGTAAATAAAAAAGTGCGTGTAGCGTACTACACATAACAGAAGTGAAACTTTCAAGGCAGACAAAGAAAGAGAGAGAGACCCGAGAAAGAATGAGAGAGAGAGAGAGAGAGAAATATATATCTAAATTTTTTTTCCCCCATTTATTTTATACATCTGTCCTTTGACATTAAGTATGTTGTTTAACAATTTGGTCAGGATTTATATACATCACTTAATGGCCAGTGTCAAAAGCGATAAAATTAAAATTAAAGGAAATAATAGCAATTAAATATTATAATATACAATAATACAATACAAGTTTCACTTTACATGATTACATTTTACAACTATTTTTAATTATTTTTTTTTACATATTTATGGTTTTTTTAGCATTTATCATACTAGGTCGCTTGGTCGGGTTCTCTTTGAACGCCTTTTCCCGTTTCTTTCCCTTTCAAGAAGTTTGTTGATTTCTGCATTATTGTGTATGTGTATTTTTTCAAAGTGCCTTGTTGTTATCTTTTTGATTTCTTCGTCTACTCTTGCTACAATATATTAAAAGTCCTGTGGATGTCATCATTTTTCGTGTACCTGTCAGACATGGTCAAAATTCGAAGAATCTTAGATTGCTGTCGTTGGATTTTTTCTATATGAGTTTTTTTAGCCGTTCCCCACACCTGTAGACCATATAGCCAGATTGGTTTAATCATAGTTTTGTACACTAACAGCTTGTTCTGTACAGTGAGTCTGGATTTGGAGCAGACTAACCAATGAAGTTGTCGAAGTTTTTCTTTTATTTGTTTGACCTTTTGCTTTATGTAGTGATTCCAAGTTAGTTTGGAGTCCAAGAGAATTCCCAGATATTTAGTAGTTGATTCTATTGTAATTGCTTCATCATTTATTTTAATTGGAACTGAGGTAAATTTTGTTTTGTTAGTAAATAGGTATAACCTGTACGGTTTTGTCTTCATTTATTTTTAGGCACCAGTTATCAAACCATTCCTTAACTGCGTTTGTGTATCGCTGCAGTTTTTCAGTGCTAATAGTATTGTATCGTCTGCGAACGTAGCAATTGAAGAATTAGTTTCGTCAGGAGGTGGTATATCTGCGGTGAATAAAACATATAGTAGAGGGCCAAGAACGCTTCCTTGCGGAACTCCAGCAGTTATTTGATGAATAAAATAATAAATAATAAATAATAAATAATAAATAATAAATAATAAATAATAAATAATAAATAATAAATAATAAATATATCTAAATAAATTCACAACATTTGCAGAGAATACAAATAGACAAAATTTACAAAAATCGGAGAAGTGTCGACCGGTGTAGGTAAACGCCGGACACAAAACGTGGCAACAACGCGCACTACTCCGAGCATTTATCACCCGTGTAAACGCAGTGATTCCAGGACCGCAGCAACGGCACAAATTACCGCAAGGCAATACCAATATGTAAATCCGACGCCAGAATGGATAGCACTTTATAGTACGCACAAGCACTACCCAGGAAACGGAAATAAGCACCAAAAAGGAGGTACAAAAACAAAAACTTCAAAAAAATTGGGACCCAAAAACGCCCGAAACAGTAGGCACCAAGGAAATATAACGCCAAGAAGTAGGCACCAAAAATATATTTCCTACAAGTTTGCACCAACAAACAAGCGCCAAAAAGTAGGCAGTGTTACTTCTCGCAAGAAATTAGCAACCATAAGTGAAAACTCAGGAAAAATAGCCTAAAGTGTATCTAAGATATATATAAGGTATAGCTCTCTCTCTCTCCTTTTCCTCTACGTTATATCTTTTTTCTCTCTCAAGGAACGAAATGCCCAAAACGGTGCATGGCCTTGAAATTTTACTCTCCATTCGCGCTCGTCCATCGACGCCTAAGAATTGGCGCATACACTTCTGTAAGGTGTTTTGAAGAGCTTTTTCGTGGCAAAAATACACTCAGAGGCTTGCCGTTGTCTACCGAGTGGCGACTGCTATTAGACAAATTTTTTTCTTCTTTTAGTCTTTCACCGAGATTCGGAGCTTTGTCCTCTCTGGATTCCGAATGGTAGACGCACACCAACCCATTCGGCTACGGCGACCGCTATTGTTCATCAGTTGATAGAAACGAGAAAAATATTGAAAACAGCTTTCTCATGCAAGCAAGGCCTTTTTAAAACTATGATATGCGTAAAACAGTTGATATGGGCAAACTAGTATGGATATACCCGTTTTTGAATATTCGATTATATAGAGAGATAAAACTTCTCCTCTACTTTTAACGCCGAAACCATGTGTCCTTTTTCACACAGCCCGTTGCTTATTGTGCGCCACATTTGCTTCTTACTTTTTGAGGTGTAGTTTTACCCTACTTTTGATCTCAAGTCTCTTACTTTAGAGATGAGGAATTTTGTTGGCGCACCCAACCATACAATTTTGGCTTCCGGGATTTCACAGCTAGAACCTTCGGGGTAATGCCAGGCTCATTATTTTGCATTTTATTTGGTTTAATATACTTTTTTTTCTTTAATTTCATACGAGTAACTCAACTGAAAAATATTTAACTTTTTGTAATTTTTTCCCGGCAAAAATTTAATTAGCTGTTCGTAAAACTTGCGAATTGTTACTGGTTTTGCGCTCATGTATTTTTTGTTTTATTTTTTTGATATTTTTCTCTTTAAAAGCAAGTTCTCGGAAATTTAGTTACTGGCACGTTACTGGATAGTTTTTATATGAACAAATCAAATGTCGGTTAGAAAGAATTGCTAATTTCATATGAATAGTGGCAAACACCGCCTGAACATCACTACACTTGTTCCAATGAGATTCTGGTTGGTTGGTTGGTTGGTTAGAGTCCCCTCCTACCTACCTACCTGGATCCGGAGATTTAAAAGGTGAGAAAGATTTGATTGCCCATACAACTTTCTCCTTGGTAATAATTTCATTTTCAAGATGCTGGGGATTATATTGGCTCAGCCTAATATTTCCCCTTCCATTTTCGTGAGCGCTGCATCCCGGAAAATGCGTGTTTAGCAGAAGCTCTAGCGATTCTTCTGCCGTAGCAGTCCAAGTTCCATCAGGATTCTTAACCCAAGAAGCCATTGAATGGTCTTTGGAAGGAACACGGCTGAGCCTACCAGAATCCCTGGTGGATTCGATTGACGGACAAAATTCCCCCCAGCTCTCTTTTTTGGCGGCCCTGATTGCCTTCTTGTACTGTCTCCGACTTTCTCTGTACAAACTTTTGTGTAGAACACACACACAAATTCTCGCAGCAACCGGACACATAAAATATGAAACCGAAATTTTACTTGCATTAATTTAATTTATTCACATCCAGAGTGTACTAAAATTATGGAGGTAACACTTCTCGAACCAGTTAAATAGTGACAACTGCGCATGTCACAGAGAATGTGAAGATTCCGATACCCCAATGATTAGTCTCCTTAATATCGCCTATAAGGTTCTAGCGAGCGTATTGTGTGAAAGGCTGAGACCCACCATCAATCAACTGATTGGACCTTATCAGTGTGGCTTTAGAGCTGGAAAGTCCACCAACGCACAGTGGTCAAGTAGCCAGACGTTTTGGTCATAAAACAATAAGTCAAAGAGAAATAGTACGATTTTGATGAAATTTTTACATATAGGGTTTTTTGTGTCGCTGATTCTGAAAATGAAATCAGAATTTCAAAATTCAAAATGGCGGACCCAAAATGGCGGACAGTTTTTGCGAAAAGTTTTCAGATTTTACTGAAATTCACATTACCAAGGTTTTTGGGGTCGCTGATTGGGAATATGAGATCAGAATTTCAAAATTCAAAATGGCGGACAGTTTTTGCGAAAAGTTTTCAGATTTTACTGAAATTCACATTACCAAGGTTTTTGGGGTCGCTGATTGTGAATATGATATCAGAATTTCAAAATTCAAAATGGTGGACCCAAAATGGCGGACAGTTTTTGCGAAAAGTTTTCAGATTTTACTGAAATTCACATTACTAAGGTTTTTGGGGTCGCTGATTTCGACAGTAGACGTACGATTTTCAAAAGAATATGCCACATTAAAAGGAGGGAAAATATGTCTTGAAAAATAATACACTTAAACTGAAAGTGACGTATCATACATTTCTTTATGAAATAAACTTAAATTTTAATAGGAAGAACATACATTTATTCATATCTCCTCGTCATTGTTTACATCAAGGATGCTGTCTGCCTCAGCATCTGCGAAATCATGCCTTTCATAACTGAGAAGGGCAATTGCTTCCGGTGACAAACTTTTTCCTATTTTGGGAGGAGTCTTTCTTAAACTAGAAATCAACGGATCCGAAGAAGCTAGAAGTCGGAGAAAAATGTCTTCAATATTTTTTTCTCTCGAACATTTGCGGGAGAAGTGTTCGCGATAATTTCGTACGTCTTTGTTTCGTGACTCCTGAGCTTCTTCGGAGAGCTGTCCTATTGGCAGAATAGCCAGTTCTACTATTCGCGGGCCATGCAACAGCACTTTGTGCACAGTTGTCGACATACAGTACCACGGATATAACTTTACAAATAAATCGGCGGTTTCATCACAATATTGGCCGAAGCTATCTACTTTTACATGAAACCCGCTAGAAACGACTTGCAAAATTATATGAAATCGTTTGATGAGTTCAACATCGATTCCTAGAATGCGAGCAGACGTCTCAGTGTTTTCAAAAAAACGCCGAGCCGTATTCCCATCATTCGAGTTACCCATGCCTTGCTTTGGGCGATCCACGAGGAGGTTTAATTCATCTTTGAAAGCCTTTTGAATGAAACTTTTTCTTTCCTTCAAAGAAAGCTTAACATCTTCGCCATGACCTTGCCATTTTTCGCTTTTCAGTTTATAACCAACATGAAGTAAGCATTAAAAAAATCGGATCCAACAGTGCAATATAGATAATCCGTAAATTAATTTTGAATCATCAACTTCCAGCTCTCGCATAGCCTCCAAATCATTAAAATTTTTCGATGTCGCATTGCAAATATAACATCTCATTGCAGATTTAGTGCCAGTTACTGTATTGCAGACTTTGCCATCAATCATTGTAAAAGTCAATTTAAAACCTTCTTTACAATCTTTTCCGTCTATCACTGCCTGCAAAGGTTTCAGATTTGAGATTTGTTCGTCGACAATATTTTTCTCTTCAAGTGTGGATTCTTCGGTTTCGCGTATGAATTGCAATCTAATAGGTCTGCAATACCATGGAGAGGAGGGTCGCGGGTTTTTCCAAATAACAACATCATCGTATTCGTCCTTGTCGTAGCCAATGAGTTGCAGGGGCACGAGGGAAATGAGGAGAACATTTGTGTCGCAGTTATTAGGGTCGGAAAATTTTTGCTTATACTCCTTTTGCCCGGAACTTCCGTCGAATCCCCACTTTACAACGAGCGTTAAATTTTCATAAATGCTGGCTTTCATGGTATGTAAAACATCGTTTTGGAGTTCTAATATCCGTTGCCCTGTATGATTCAAAAGTGATTGCAATCTAACTTGTGCGCAGTTTTCGGAAATAGAAATATCCTCGGGATAGCATAGTTTTTTCGCGTTTAAAACGGAATTGTAACTGGGGAAAACTTTACAATTATGCAATTGTGTGATGTGTCTCATATTTATGTACCGAGACTTAGTAAATTTCGAATCAAATACGAGTGCTAAAGCGGTGTTTGGGGACATTTGTGTTTCCGTTTTAGCCTTCATGGCATTGATGTACTTGCTTGCTCGCATGGGAGATGTGGTGGTAACATCTGCGACGACTTTCCATGCTAAGGTAGCTCCAGACTCACGAAGAACCATTTTCGTGGCTTACGATAGCTCTTGTGCACTGTAACTGTCACGCAATTTCTAAGCTTTCCTTCTCTTTGAGCGATCACTGGATTCCGAAAAAGAAGTTTCTGGACGCCCGCGCCCACCACTGTTCCTTGGTGTCGTTGACTTCAAACTGTCATCAGCACTGACTTCTAGATCCATAAAGTTGATCTGGTTTAATGAAAACTTCATTAATGTATATAAATTACTATAAATATATTTGCATTAATGTAAATTTATGTAAACTATTCACCGTTACGCTCGTTGAATCGTCCAACCAGCTTTTATTACTCTCCAGAAAACGATTTTCCGTACTGCGAGCATTTTTCCATTTCTTTTTCAAAACCGAAATAACTTTTATCAAAGCCATTTTTGATTTTTTTTTTCGATAACAAAGGAAGGTGTGGCGTCGTCCATTAGTTTATTACAGAGAATTTCTATTAAATTATCAAATTTTTCTGACAGAAAAACATCATGGATGGCATCGAATATTTTCATCCTTGTCCATGAAAAAATTTTGCTCTTGAATCCTATTAAAAAAAAATTACTTTTTCATAGTAGTTTTTTCCTTCGAAAAAAAGAAAAAATCATTTAAAAAACCAAACCTGTGATAAATATACAAATATAATGATGTAGAATTAAGATTTAAATCATATTCTGTAAATTGTGCGATAACATAAGTATTGTAACGTTTTTCTACTTAATAAACTCTTATCTTATCTATCTTATTACATTAATTATCTTATTATTATTATTATATGATTTTTGAATATAATCAAAACATGATTTTTAGCACTCTTGCATTTATTAATAATTATTTATTGTTTCAATAACAATATTCACTACAGAAATTGGGATAAAAGTAAAAATAAACACTCTGCATATATTACATTCATCCCTAACATTCCCCAGGCATACACACAAATAAAGCCAGTTTCGATCGCCCCCGCGGCTCTAATGCCCCAGCACGCGCTTCAAGCTCGGCAGCGACCTGCTGCAAAGAAAGCGTATTTTTGACGAGCGGGGATAGCGCAGGAGCAAGATCTAAACGGATTCGAAATCTGTATACTTTTCTGCACTAGGAAACGTAAATATCTCCGTGGCAATTCGTGGCAATAAAAATAATTATCTACGAGAAGAAGTGCAATTGAAAAAAAAGGGGGAAAAAAGCTTTTATTGCGTCATTAATATTGCCTCTAAAAATACAACAATATGGCTACAGTAAAGTATTTTCGTAATGTACGTACCTTTCCGAACAACATCCATTTTAGTTTGCCCTTTTTCGTTGAAAAATGGTGAATTTGCAACTATTTTTGTGTGGCGCTCGAAAACGTGCATGCGTACTGTCGCGCGCGATTCCCGACAAATGTCAAGTTTGAGCGTTCACCACGGAACATCTGTTCAATGTAAACATCTGTCCCTTTGGATTTTAATGCTCCAGTGCCATCTGTTGACGAATATATGAAGCTTTACCTCAAACGGTAACTTTCGATTTTGGGATTTTCGGCCAGAACGCCGGGCTACTTGACCACAGTGCAACGGCCAAATATTCAAAATACGCCAAATCTTGGAAAAGGCCCATAAAAGGAGAATCGACACACTCCATCTTTTCGTCGACTTCAAAGCTGCTTTCGACAGTACGAAAAGGAGTTTCCTGTATGCCGCGATGTCTGAATTTGGTATCCCCACAAAACTCATACGGCTATGCAAGATGACGTTGCTCAACACCAGCCGCGCCGTCAGAATTGGGAAGGACCTCCCCAAGCCGTTTGATACCAAACGATGTTTCAGACAAGGTGATTCCCTGTCGTGTGACTTCTTTAACCTGATGTTGGAGAGCATCGTACGAGCCGCAGAACTTAATCGCTCAGGCACAATTTTTTACTCGTATAAGAGCGTACAATTGTTGGCGTATACCGATGATATCGACATCATCAGCCTTAACAACCACGCTGTTAGTTCTGCCTTCTCCAAACTGGATAAAGAGGCAAAACGAATGGGTCTGGTGGTAAATGAGGACAAAACGAAGTACCTCCTGTCTTCAAACAAACAGTAGGCGCACTCGCGTATCGGCACTCACGTCACTGTTGACAGTTATGATTTCGAGATTGTAAAGACTTCATTTATTTAGGAACCAACATTAACACCGATAACAATGACAGCCTTGAAATCCAACGTAGAATCTCTCTTGCCAACAAGTGCTACTTTGGACTAAGTAGGCAACTAAGCAGTAAAGTCCTCTCTCGACGAACAAAATTAACACTCTACAAGGCGCTCATCATGCTCGTCCTAACGTATGGCGCAGAAGCTTGGCCGATGGCCACTTCCGATGAAGCGACGCTTGGAGTGTTGGAAAGAAAGATTCTGCGTAAGATTTTTGGACCTTTGCACGTTGGCAACGGCGAATATCGCAGGCGATGGAACGATGAGGTGTATGAGCTTTACGACGACATAGACATAGCGCAGCGAATAAAGGTCCAGCGGCTAGGTTGGCTGGGTCATGTCGTCCGGCTTTGAAAATATTCGATGCAGTGCCAGCTGGTAGTAGTAAAGGAAGAGGGAGAGAAAGAAACGACTGGCGCGCTATATTAAACTCGGCCAAAATCGCGTTAGCGGTTATTACGCCAATTAAAAAGAAGAAGGTCGCCCCTCGGCAGGCATCAGAAAACCTCCGAGTGTATTTCTGCTCTGAAAAAGTTCGAAGAAATAAACTAGCCAAACACCCAAAAAAGGCGCCAATTCTATATTCATATATAATAAATTACCGTACCTGAAGGTGTTTTATTTAATTGCAAGAAATACTTCATTTTGTGTGCACTTTTAAAATGTTATAGAATATTTTAAATAACTGGAATGGAATGGATATTTTGCTATATTTTAACTGGCTCCAAACTGAGTAAAAACTGGGCTTGGAAACGTATAAGACTACAATTTTTTGGCTAATATTAACTACTACTTTAAGCGGTATTTGTAGGATGCAGGATGCACTTGCTCACATACAAAAGTGACAGAACATAAGCTGGTTGAACTGAAAAGTGAACCGGTTTTATTCTACCATAGTTCAGAAGTAGTAGTTTTTCTCTGCCGGACAACCACAAATAGTTCGGTCAAGTACCAAAATGCACAGACAACCTACGGATGAGCCTACAGATCAATCATAATAATGAATTCAAATTCTCAGCTGATGATCTTCATTTCATATTTCTAATATGCGCCTTTACTAGCCCCTTCTATCTACCGATAACACAAATCTCGACAAGTTCATGCACTGGGTATAAAAATGTCTGAGCGCTGCGTTGATAATCATGCAAAAGCGTTACAATTTAGTTATTGCAACATGTCGTGTCTGTTTGTAACCAAGCCCAACTGTCAGTCAGCGACAATAAGCGTGAACAGACTTGTAATCGCAAATAACTAGTAGAATTTGAAGAAATTCAAAACAAAACCAAGTAACAGCAGAAGCGAAAGAATTAAGCAACGAACGCAACACAACGCCAGCTGATAAGCATCAATTTTGTGTTGGCGTCCTCCTACATAACAACAAAGAGCACACAAATTAACTATAAAACAACACTTAACAAATCACGTCTCTGACTGTACAAGTACAGTTTTGCATGGCCGCTCGTATAATTCTTCCTACTTGAGTATTTGCATTTAGATAACACAAATATTCACATACAAGCCAAGTGGAAAAAGGAAAATGAAAAAATGTAGAAATTGCGAGCAAAAGCAGTATGAAGCGCACACAACATGCCATTAGTTGCCATCTGCAGCGCCACCTTCTGAAATCGCATGCGCTGCCACCACCTACCTTCCTTCCTTTGTGCCCGCCTTCATCTCGTTAACGCGATTTATGGTTTCATGTAATGTGAAACCCAGCTCATATAATGCGAGTATTCGCTAGCTGACGCTTTGATCAAGCGCGCATCAAATAAAGCGTGTGACAAGCCATCTCCACCCACCGTCTCCTTTGCAACATTGACTGCTGCAACACCTCCAATTGCCTCCAACCGCCTCCGACTACCGCCGACTGCCTCCGACTAGGCATAGCAAACATCTTATCAAAGTTGCTGCAACAGCAGCAGCAGCAGCGACGTTGGCAGCTGGTAGGCCGCATACTAATTTGGTGTGTTGAACACGTTTGTGGCAACCGAAAATAGCGTAAAATTAAGTTACAACATCGCAATGCAGCAACAGTAATTGCAGCCGTAAAATGCCTGGCATTGCGGCAATATCGTTGAGGCAAACTAGTCACTCTTTGGCAGACAGCTGCCAGCTTGGATTCTTTTACACCGAGCGAAGTTTTTCGAGCGCAGTTCGAAGCAGGCAAAGGTTGTGTGACCGAGAGCCATGAATATGGAAGGGCAGCGAAGAGAAATAATTTAAAGTTTTATGAATAGAACTAGAATTTATTTATTTTTAATTTATTATTTTTCCAATTTGTATACATTTATCTGTATTCGATACTAAGTATATTATAATATAATATTTAAGTATTTTTGATAAATTTAAAAGAAGCCTGGTAGATCTATTTATAAACAAACAAAACAAAATTCAACACAGGCTTCATACTTTCCCTTCCTGTTGAAAAGAATTCAGAAGGTGTGACCAAGGTCATGCCGTTAACCGGCTCTCAGCGATTGTGAAGGAATCAGCTGATTTTCTTACGTCACAGGATTCATGACAGCGGTATGTTTACAAAGAAACTCATAAGGTGCTAGTGATATAAGAAAAAAATCCACGCAGCGACCACTAAAGTTACTTCGTTGCCTTCTAAACAACGACTGAAGAGACAGGTTTGTGAATACGTATGAAATGAGCGGGCATAAATCGGCTCTGAAATATTCCATGCGACGTTATAGCCGAAATTCACTTCACATTATTATTTCTCACCATAGCAGAGGAGTCAAATCAGTTAATATACCACCCTTCCTTGTCCTTTTTCTACTTATTTTTTTACATTTACTCAACTATTGTGAACTATCGAATGGCATAACCTACCTTCTATGATATCCTAAACTGCCTTGTAACACATAGCCGGAGAGCTGGTCGCTACCTGCATTCGCCTACGAAGCAGATGAACTGGCAAGAAGGGGATTTGCCATGAAATACCTTAGAATCGCGGATTGTAGATGGAGAAATCAGACGAAATGCAAAATTAGCAGATCGTTATAGCCCACCTACAACCTCAAGCAATTATCGACATTGATAAAAATGAAACGACTAGACGCTCGGAGACTCACGACAATGATAAATGGCTTTTGGTCTGTCCGAGAACAAGCAGCCAAAGAGTTTTCCAATAACAGGTGTTATTTAGATTGGATTAGAGATGATTAACGATTTTTTGTGGCTGGAATTGGATGGTATTGATCAGGACAACGTTTATTTTCAACAAGACGGCGCTACGTGCCACACAAACAACGAAACCATTGATCTTTTACGGGAAAAGTTTCCGGACCGTGTTATCTCTCGAAGAGGTGATCACAATTGGCCACCGAGAACACCTTGTGACTTTTTTCTTTGGGGCGAGGTGAATGAGAAGGTCTACGCCAACAGCCCAGTGTCGACTCAAGATCTCAAAGATGGAATTAGTGATTCCATCATGTTCCACTATTAACGGCATACCTTCCTTTCTATAATGAAATAAACATCCGATCATTTATATTAAAAGATAGCATTTTTCATTCAATATCAAAATTACACCTCTGTTTGGAAAACCCTTTATAATTAAAATTAAAATTTAATGTCTAAAATTAAAAAAAATTTCGTTCTGTATACGGAGGCCAAACTCACAGAAGTGACACACTGACTAAGATCTCCATATTGGATATGCGCAAAGTCGCGACAGGAGAATCCAAAAGTGCGCTGATAAGATCGTAAACAGGAAAGCTCGAAGAATCGGGCTGAGCATAGAATAGTAACTTATTATTTGATGTAACCTGTCATGTCCGACCGGCTGTCGCAGAAAAGAAGGGCATCTCACACAGTGCACTCTGCCCAGCATATGAAGAGGAGGATGGGACGGCGGACTACTTGCTGTGCGTCTGCCCTTCGCTATTGCGTTAAGCGTTAAGAACAGACCACCTTGGCTTCTTGGAATCGCAAGATGTACTTATTATTTATTTGTTAAAAATATTTTTCACAGCCCTATTGATTTGTAACGGTGGGAAACTAGCTACTTTACTATACATAAGGCATAAGAAAGGTTCCACTTTTTAGTTATTTATTTCAGTTTATAGAGAGATATCTTACAGCTTAACACAGTTAGTTACATTTTAAAAAACTAATAAGTTTAAATTTCTTAATATTAAATAAATAAATTAATAAAACCTATAATATTGGTTTAATTATTACACAATCGGACACATCGTATAATAGGCTCATTCATTAAATTATTTTTTCTGTTACTTTTTTAATGAAGTCAGTTTTATTTAGTTATGTAAATACTAAAACAAAATTTTAAATTTTCATTCGAAATGGTCACCATTTGCTTTTACAAAAGTCTTCAAACGATTACGCCATTCAGCTAATGACGACGCTGCCTGAACCAAATGTTGTTTGAGACTCTCTAAATTTCTGTGAGGTCTTCAACGGGTCATATTGTCCAATTCTGACTACAAATTGTACTCCAATGGATTTAGACTTCCAGAAGCCAATCTTCTGTGGCTACGAAGCCAGGAATATTGTTTTTTAGCAGCCACTGCTGGGTGGTTTTTGCCTTATGAGAAGATCCAACGTCTCCATTGAAGAGAGATTCACCACGCTCAAGTACTTCACCACGCCTTCTAAGACATTTTCCTAGTACACCTTTGCTCTGCTTAACCCCTTTTTCGCAGAAGAGATGTAACGCCTTTAGGAGACACTAGACCCAATCTAATGAATACGAAATTTCGATAGGCTAATTTCTTTCTTATTTCTCTTCAGTTATATTAGAAAAAGTCATCAACAAATCTGCCTGAGCTAAAATTTATCAATGCCCTCTTCTTAAAGCGAATACCAAATTTTTGATAGCACAAGCCATTTTTACCGTGTAATATATAAATTGGCACTTAAACGAGAATAATTCGGAACAAAAATCAAAATGGTCGGCAACAAACTGCATACTTTTATGGAGCAGCACAACAACAATAAAGAAAATTGCAGTTGACAAGGGTAAAAAGCCTACTAGAGCAAAAACAACCGCTACCTATGTAAATTTTTCATGCCACGTTTCATACCGAGAACAAGTACAGCAGGAAGTTTACAAAAACAACAACAAAAATAACAATAACAACAAAACAACAAGAACAGAACACGAAAAGTAACAATGACGACTACCTCAACAATGGCAACTAATTCGTCTTGTTTGTTGGCTGAAGATTAAGATTTGTGTCTCGGTCACGAATTCCCACGCAGTCATCGACAAGATAACAACAACAAAATGAGTATGCAAAAGGTAAGAATTGAAGTATGGTTAGCAGAACTGCTACTTTCAGAAGCAAATACCAACAAAAGAAACATGCCACATGCCGGAGTCGGCTGTTGTTGCCTTTGCCGCTGTTGACATGCAAAATGAAAATAGCAACAACAGCGATTACAGCGGCATGCTAGCTTTTAATGCGGCGGCAGCTCGGCGACATTGATGAAACTATCGGCTGAGCCATTCAACGTCAAAATGTTGGCTGTTGCCACCAATCAAAGTCGGCAACGAACATAGGAACGACGTCGATACGCGACGCGACATTGCGGCGATACTGTTGACACGCTAATGTGGACAGCAGACCAGTTCAGTGGGTCAAAGCCAGTTAGTGGGCATAAGGCATCCCAATGTTCACTACAAGCAAAGCAAAACAACCAAGGTTGCGATATGGAAGGAGGGTTTTTGTGAATAAAATTAAAAGTATTACAGCAAAGAGCTGAGACAGTGACCGCGGCTGATAACAATACCTGTTTTTAATGGCAATGTTCTGTACCAAAGAAATACGAAAGAAGTCAAATTAAACTTGTTCGGTTAGTGCGCTCAAACAAATTTTCTTATGAATTAATATGAATATGAATATGAATATGAATATGAATATGAATATGAATATGAATATGAATATGAATATGAATATGAATATGAATATGAATATGAATATGAATATGAATATGAATATGAATATGAATATGAATATGAATATGAATATGAATATGAATATGAATATGAATATGAATATGAATATGAATATGAATATGAATATGAATATGAATATGAATATGAATATGAATATGAATATGAATATGAATATGAATATGAATATGAATATGAATATGAATAATATGAACTTGAATATTAATTTGAATTTGATTATGAATATAAATATGAATATGAATATGAATATGAATATGAATATGAATATGAATAGGAATATGAATATGAATATGGATATGAATATGAATATGGATATGAATATGAATATGAATATGAATATGAATATGAATATGAATATGAATATGAATATGAATATGAATATGAATATGAATATGAATATGAATATGAATATGAATATGAATATGAATATGAATATGAATATGAATATGAATATGAATATGAATATGAATATGAATATGAATATGAATATGAATATGAATATGAATATGAATATGAATATGAATATGAATATGAATATGAATATGAATATGAATATGAATATGAGTATGAATATGAATATGAATATGAATATGAATATGAATATGAATATGAATATGAATATGAATATGAATATGAATATGAATATGAATATGAATATGAATATGAATATGAATATGAATATGAATATGAATATGAATATGAATATGAATATCAATATGAATATGAATATGAATATGAATATGATTATGAACATGAATATGAATAAGAATATGAATATGAATATGAATAAGAATATGAATATGAACTTGAATATTAATTTGAATATGAATATGAATAATAGTATGAATATGAACTTGAATATTAATTTGAATATGAATATGAGTATAAATATGAATATCTATTTATTTAGTTATTGAGTATGAGAGTGAATATAGTATATAAAGGGTGGTTAAATTTCAAGGGCCGATGTTTGACATTTTTCAATTTCAGACAAACTCAATTTGAACTATGGAAAGATACTCAATCGAGCAACGCGTTAAAGTTATTCAGGCTTATTGTGAAAACGGGCGTTCAAATCAAAATGCATATCGCGCACTTCCTGATTTTTTCGGTCAATTTAATAGTCCAAATGTGCGTACAATCGGAAAAATTGTGCAAAAGTTTGAGCAAACCGGGTCTATAGGAGATGTGAAAATACCAGTGCATGCTCGTACAGCTCGTACTGCAGAAAATATTGCTGCTGTTCGCGATAGTGTGGTTGAAGAGCCGTTCACCTCAACTCGTCGGCGTCCCAACAATTACGCCTCTCACGCTCGTCGTTGATGAACATTATGCACAAAGACTTGCATTTACACGCTTACAAGGTCCAATTGACTCAATAGCTAAAGCCTCCTGACCATTTCAAGCGTCGTCAATGGTCAAAATAGTGGCAGGAAATGGCAACTCTGAATGACCACTTTTTGAAGAAAATCATCTTCAATGATGAGGCACATTTTCACCTCAATGGATTCGTCAATAAGCAGAATTGCCGCATTTGGGTGAATGATAATCCAAGAGTGATTGCCGAAAAACCAATGCACCTACAAAGAGTGACTGTTTGGTGCGGTTTATGGGCCGGCAGCATCATTGGGCCGTATTTTTTCCAAAATGAGGCCGGTCAGGCAGTTACTGTGAATAGTGTTCGCTATCGTGAGATGATAACGAACTTTTTATGGCCCAAATTGGAAGATATGGATGTGGACGATATGTGGTTTCAACTGGACGGTGCCACTTATCGCACAGCTAACAAAACAATGGCTCTTTTGCGCGAAAAATTTGATGGCCGAATAATCTCACGTCGCGGCGATGTCAATTGGGCGCCAAGATCATATGATTTGACACCGTTGGACATCTTTCTTTGGGTTTATTTGAAAGAAAAGGTGTACGTCGATAAGCCAGCAACAATTCAAGAGCTAAAGGATGAGCTAATTCGGCACATTAACGGCATAGAACCTCAATTATGCCTCAGCGTCTTCGAAAATTTTGACTATCGGATGGAGGTGTGCCGCCGAGGCCGCGGCGACCATTTTGCCAATATTTTGTTCTATACGTAATTGAGTTATACCATTATTATCATAATAAAGAAAAATGACAATAATTTATTAAGAAAATTGTAGTTCATTCAAAATTAACACCGGCCTTTGAAACTTAACCGCCCTTTATATGATAAACCTCAATGAACAAGATGAACCTCACTTATGAACCAAGGAGTATTTAAATTCATAACCTTCATTTCACCTCACAAGAGCATAAGTCTGTTAACTAAACTATGTTTCCAAACCGTTTGTAAAACAAAAATGGCCAGATATCACCACTTCAAAATACATACAGAACTATCGCTCTTTGTGAATGCAAGAATGTATGTAGAAAGTTTCTCGGCGATACCACAATCAGGAGTAGATTATCTAGATTCTATGCTTAGCATAGTAGTCTCCTCCTGCTAGGTATCGATTCAAGATAATCGAAGTATTCATCTTTTGTATTATTGTACTTGGGTGGACAATAAAGAGCTGATATATTTATTGGACCAGTCGAGTCGAGACCAGTTTGTAATAAATAAAGAAGTTCGGTATGTTTACAGGTTCCGGCACTCGAAGTGTAACCAATTAAAAATGCCATACATTTAGTTTGGAAAATTACTCTTATTCAATTCAAAGTAAAAAATGTGTGAAATTAATACAAAATTAAGAATCAACTGAGTTTTGCTCGATATGACCATCTTTTGTCTTGACTATGGCCGTGAGATGGTCCAGAAATGAATCGCAAGCTGCTCGAATGTGACTTGGAGGTATTTAGCCTACTCGCGGGCAATGACTTTTTTCAGCGCCTCAAAACTGATGGCCCTTTAAGTTTGGACCTTGCCCTCCAAAATGGCCCAAAGACCATTATGTGGGCGTTATGAAGCTCGGAACGTTTGGTTCTTGGTTCACTCGAGCTTTGTGAGACGGTGATGAGTCCTGTTGAAACGTTAATGGTCTGCCATTGAAATATTTATCTGACCACGGCTTCAAAGCAACCTCCAGCATACTTTCCCGATAATATTTCGCATTTATCTAGATGCCAGGTTCAATGAAAACGATTGGAGAACGCCCATCTGGGGTTACAGCGGCCCAAACCATTACCTGTGGCTTGTGCTGCTTCCTGGTGGCCAAATTCTCGTATGAACAGTTGGTCAAATAACCCCTATCGTTTTGGGAGTTCACGAATTGCTCAATTTGAAAAAGTTTCTCGTCAGAAAACACAATGTTCGGAAATTGACGAAGCAACTTCCTCGCTCTCTCAAATCCGATTTGTTGCTGCATTGCTGTGTGATCATGCACCTTTTGGATCTTGTAAGGCTTGACTATGAGATCATTTTTCAGTATACGGCGGGTGCTATGGACAGATATTTTCAGTTCGTTCGCCATTTGATTGACACTTCGTCGGGGATTTCGCTCAAGTCGTTCCTTCACTTTTTGAACCATTTCACGTGACGTTGCAGTCTTTTGATGACCACCTCCATGACGAGTTTTAAGCTGTGTCATGTTAATGCATGAGTCAAGAAGTTTCCTCTGTTTGAACCATCCTGTTTATTCATACATAAAATTTAAATTCAAAAGCCTGAAATACTCAAATATGTGAAGCTTAATGTTTGTTCTTCATTCTTGGTTTGAATGCCGGTCAATAAAGCAGACCAGACGCAATGGTACAAAGCAGAACCAACCAACCGGGCAAACTACTCGCCAAGCAGTTATCCATTCAAAATATTTTCGCAATCTTTTGCAATTGACTGGCCGGCTGAACGACCAGTCGAACGACCCGCAATGTGCTTCTGACATTCTTCTTGATTTGCAAGCGATTTATTAAGTCACTCTGTTGGAACATTGATTGCGGCACAAACACAATGCACACACACACACACACACACACACGTCTACCCGTACGCGTATAAATATTTACAAGAATTTTTGTATTTTTATACTCGTTGGTCTGCATGCATATGTTTGTTTGCGCAGCTGGGTGTTTCACGCGGGACGGGGTTGTACGTGCGCCCGCATCTTAACCATACATGGATGCGTCTGATGCGCCAGCGCGACCGCCACACTCCAGCGACTGAGTTAAAGACGCCTACAAAGCATCCGCTACCGTCCATTGGCATCCGAGCAGTTAGCCAAGTGACCAAACGATCTCGCTATCGAGTGCATAGTGAAATGTGTACACACACACTTTATGCACATATGTTTTTATGTATGTATAGGCATGTACGTATGTATGTTTGATAGACGACGGGTGCACATACACGCCCGCACATTTGCTGTATTTCATTTTTGTCAGTTGCCTCTTTGCGCTGTGGCGTTCCGCCTTCTTAATGGAGTCAAAATTGCGGATGACTTATGTAGGCCAGTAGTGGCAGTCGTGTGTAATCGCATCCTCGTACTCCGCAGACGCGCCTGCACAGATGGTATTCGACTAGCGCACAGCGAGCGAAGCTGACCATCGGCAGACACACACACACACGAAACCAACTCTGCACAGGTATGTATGTAAATACATCATTTCTATTATATGCATTTTTATTACAGCCTGTTTTAGCTCTTTATTTTTATTTTTATTGTATTTTTTTGTTTACCTCCTGCCCGTTTTATTGTTGTGTTCATGTGGCAGAACGTCAATAATTTCCCACTGGAGGCGCCTACTTGCCAAGCGGGTATACGGGAATAAACGAATCGGGTAATCGGCGAGTCGGGGAATCGGCGCATCAGTGGGTGACAGCCGTTATGCATACGCAGTTGCACTCATACACTCACATGCGCACACATGCGCTTGCATAAATGTGCATAAAATCACGTAAGCAGGTGAAAGGAAGACGTATGCTGCCAGTTAGTCCATTTAGTTTGACATTTCAATTCGGAATTGAGCATAAATTTTGCCATTGTACATTCTACGAGTTTTATGCGGCCATTTGGCCGTAAATAAGCCACCAATGCGCTTTCGAGTGCTTCATTTTTTACCATAAAATTAGTTCCATTTATAAAATTAGCTCTGTTCCCATTTTCCTTGGTTGTTAACGAAAAACTTCAGTAAAGAATTATTTAGACTATTTTTGTTGTTTTTTGGTTACTTACTATATGCACACATACATACATATGAATGCTCATATATGGGTGTATTTATGTTATATGGGTGTAAACATGTATGCATAAGGCTTTCGAATTTTCTGTTATATAATTTTGTTTAGCATACAATTTAAAGCTTTTCGCTCGTTTATAATACGGATAAATCATAAAAAATCGAATATCTGGAGAACTCGTAAGCAGATCAAAACTAATGGTGTATCAAACTAAGGGTGACGAAATTGTTATCTTTCATTTGTGCTTCACTTTTCATTAAAACGAAACGGTTGCAAAATATCTACAGAGTTAAAAGAAGGTTTTGGCAAAAATATGATAGATTTACAGCGCACGCTCGATAACGTGAACTAATTCAAACCAAGGCAGTTCACGTTAGGTTGGTTAGGTTGGTATGGTTGCCCAGGGAGTGAGCGCACTTGGACGAAGAGAGATTCGTCCTTTGTGATACCATTGTGAGGTGAGGCGAAAGGAAAAGACCGATGGGATGCAGGGAGAGGGCGGGGAGAGGTGGTGATGGGATGGTTAGGAGCGTGCGGACTACGAACGATGACTATGTTTGCGTCAACCGCTTTGTGCTGCTGATGAAATTCATCAGATTTTTAATGTCAGCGCCAGCTATATCAGCAGGCGTGGCAAAGAAGTAAGAGCCAAGGTGCTTGGATCTTAGCCCCTCCAGAGCAGGGCAGCTAAGGAGAAGGTGCTGAGATGATTCCACCTCATCCTCCATACATCCAGCGCAAAAAGGACTCGAGGTGATTACAAGTCTCACAGCATGCATTCAGCAAGCTCGCCGGAGTGCCTTCGGTTCACACGTGGCCAGAAGGATTTCGCGACCTTACACGTTTGTGTATTTGCCCAGCGCTCGCTGAGTTGGCGCGATGCCCATCTTTCCAGGAGCAGGCCGCAGGTAGTCAGGGGGATCTCAATTTTCTCCCTTCGTGGGGAAATCACCTCACATGTCCCTTGTCTGGCCAGCTCATCCGCCTCACAGTTTCCCATAATGTTGCTGTGACCGGGAACCCAGATGAGGCTGATGTCAAAGAATTCGGACGCAGTCGAAAGTGAGGTCAAGCATTCCTTGACCAATTCCGAATGCACCGTCATAGATCCGAGGGCCCTTATTGCCGCTTGGCTGTCGGAGTGAATATTTACTTTCTTAACTCATAGTAAGCATTTGAGCAGCCAATCAGCTGCATCCTTGATTGCGGCTACCTCCGCCTGGAACACACTGCAGTGGTCCGGTAACCTGAATTTGAGTCTGATGGGGAGCCCCTCGCAAAAGACTCCTCCGCCAGCCTCTCCTTCCAACTTCGATCTATCCGTGAACAAGTTCAGCAGGCCCTGCCCCCAAGTGTAGCCCTCCGTCCCTTGACGGGATGAGAGTGGAGAATGCTTCGGTTGGACTAAACGAGGGTATACACTGGTCTATTGACAGAGGGATGAACTCGAAGTTTCTAAGGATACTTGAGTGCCCATAAGTGAGGTTGAGCTTATAGTTCCAGCCCCTCAGTCTGATTGCAGTACGTGTAGCGGCAATTCTGCCTGCGATGTCTACGGGTACCACATTTAACATTGCGTTAAGCGCCAGAGTAGGAGTCGTTCGAAGCGCCCCACTAATTCCAATGAGTGCCGACCTCTAAACTCTCTCCAGCTTCTTCACCAATGTCGTCTTCTCTAGTGAGTTCCACTAGACTATGACTCCATACAACAAGATAGGCTTTACAATAGTATTATATAGCCAGAAAACAACTCTAGGCGAAAGGCCCCATCTTTTGCCAATTGCGCCCTTGCACCCATACAAGGCGATTGTTGCCTTCCTCACTCTTTCCTCAATATTGGACTTCCATGTAAGCTTGCTGTCAAGGATAATACCTAGGTACTTCACCTTGTCAGAAAGAATCAGAGGAGCGCCCCCTAGTGAGGGAAGTTGAGCTCTGAGTATTTTATGTTTCCTCGTAAATAGGACGAGCTCCGTCTTAAGAGGATTCACCGACAGGCCGCAATCCGTTGCCCATCTAACAACTGCATGCATCTTATAAGGTCGGTTCCGAACCCTAGTTTACTTAGAGGCCTGGTAATTGCCTCCGGGAGGACGTTGTTAAAAGTTCACGTTAACAAAAGTGTTCACATTTTGGAATGTCCAAAAAGACTAAGTAAATATATTTTTTCACATTTAAATTCACATTTAATTCTTGTTTTCGTTACATATTAATTGAAAATTAAGTCATACGATGGTTTTATTTAAAAAAATTAGTAAATTTTTTTTGTATCTTCTGTTTTTCCAAAACTTGGAGCGCAGCTTTCTCCCTTAACCTTCTTACCACACTCATATCATTTTGATCGACGTCTTCATGATCAGCCCATATTAACGCCTTGTTGAAAATTTCAACTGCTTCAGTCGGCTTAATTTTCTCCAGTTGCTTTGATACGCTGTCAACATCGGATTCGTCCTCTTGTTGATGATCGTGATCTGCATTGTCCTCGTCGATATCTTCGTTCCATTCATGAATGGCTGGCAACGTGAATTCAATCTGAAATTTTTAATAAAAAAAAGTTTTTTCAATAAACCACACACATATCTTTGAGCATATCTGCGAACACGAACGAACCACAGGATTTAAACTACTAAGGCGATCGACGGTGTTGGTCATCAAGGTACGAAGTTCAGCTTCCCATTTTTCTTTTAAAACCGCCAACGGAACATTATCTTCGGCATCATCATTGTTTACCGCAAAATTTAAAATACTGTTCCAGCACTTAGCTAATGTTGCTTCACCAACACGAAACCAAGCCGCGTCCAAAAGATTTATAACTTTTTTTAAGTTAATTTTTTTCAACGACTCGAGCAAATCAGATTTTGTCGCTGCTATTGAAGCTAGAAGGCTGTTTCTGTAATGCAACTTAGTGATTTTTATTACATTCTGACCCATCGGTTGAATGAGGGGAGTAACGTTTGGTGGCATAAGCATTGCCGAAATTTGCCCATTTGTCCGTTGTCAGTTCAGCTTAGGAGCGTTGTCGATTAAGAGGAGATCTTTAATTGGTAAGGCTTTCTCCCTTAAAAACGATGTAACCTTAAAAAACAAACAGTTAACCTTAAAAATCGGACAAAACTTAAAAGGGATATTCACCTGTGGAACAAATGACTCATGAAACCATTGCTTGAAAGTAGCCGACGTCATCCAGGCGGATTTCGAGCTCTTATAGTCGGTGGGACACTGAAAGTTTTTAAAGCAGCGTGGATTCCTCGCCTTTCCAATTACCAAACGCTTCAGCTTGTGGGATCAAGTGGCGTTTGAACAGCATAAAAACGTGATTCGCTGCTTCTCGGCCTTTACCCCTGGGACTCTCTTCTCCAAACTTGACGCGTACGTTTTCCCTGGCAAAAGTCTCCAGAATAACCCCAACTCATCAGCATTATATAACTGATCGTTGCACAACTCCAATTCGGCCATTTTAGCGTTAAGTTTTTCTTTTAACGGATCCGCTAGCTGAGGTTGCGAAGACAGTTTTTCGACTGATATTTTAAGAAGACGAATGCCGTACCTCTTCTTGAATCCTTGGAGCCATACATCATTAGCGAAGAAGTTTGCTTCATTTTTCTTTAAATTTTGTATGCAGTGTTTTTGCCTTTTCTTTCAACATTAGAGCACTTACTGGCCAGTTTTTATCTCGCATTCGGATAAACCAACGATAAAGAGCTCTCTCCATTTTGGGCAACTCTGAGGAGAGCAGTGTTTTTCTATTTCCAGGTCCACAATACGTGTTGTTTACGCATTTTTAAATCACTTGCTTTTTCGCTTTAATGTTACAAATTGTTGATGTAGCAACATTATATTTCTTTGCTAAAATCGTCACAGGCCAAGCCAAGAATTTTAGCCTTTTGTCTTAATGTCAAGCACACGCTTTTTTTAGAACTCATTTGCACCAGAAAACATAAGACGAAACACTCTTTGCAAAACCAAAACCGCGACTGAAATATTTTACTCCTTACATGCAATTACGAATAAAATGCCTATTTTATAATTAGGAGGTTCTCCAATTTCAGAATTACTTGAGATCAATGTAAACTTCATTCAAATAATTGTAACGTTTATTGTTCATGTTATAGAGCTTTTTGGGTTTGTTCACGTTTTAGAGTAGTCAATGCACAAAAATGTCTGTTCACATTTTACGGAGTTCACGCTTTAGAGCGTTCACGTTATCGAGCGTGCGCTGTACATGCATTTTGCGCTCTAACATGGCCACGCTTAGGAGCTGGACTGAGAGTAAGGAATCCGCTATAAGCCCCGCAAAAACTGAAATCATTATTTTTACAATGGAACACCCCACAATCTCCCGCTGATTTTCAAGGGTGTAGAGATTCCTTTGAGAGAGAATGTCAAGTACTTAGTACTCATATTAGATAGGAAACTCATATGAAAACCTAATATTGAGGAAAGAGTAAAAAAGGCCAACGCTGCTTTTGATGCTTGCAAAACAGCGGTGGGTATTAAATGGGGGTTAACACCTCGCGTTACAAATTGGCGCTATACTTCGGTAGTTAAGCCAATCTTAATATATTCCATATACGAATGGTATCCATTTGCTCAAAAGGCGAATTACGCTAAATCATGAGTAAGGTCCAAAGAACAGCTTTTTTATACATCTTTGGTGCTTTAAGGACTACTCCAAACAAAACGCTGGAAGTGCCAATCAATTTGTCTGCACTAAATCTCGTAGGGAAACACGTGACCGCCGCCTCGGCGCTTAGACTCAAAAGTATGGCGCTATATAAAGAACGGTGGTTCGACCACGCCTGTATTTTTCACACACTGAACAGTTAAAAACAAGAAATAGACTATTCTATTCCTAACCTCACCTTCGCCAAGCTCTTCAAGACGGGAGTGACACCAAGACGCCAAGGCCATGGAGAAGAGGGAATTACATTCTTATACAGATAGTTCCAAGCTAGACGATAAGGTCGGCTATGGAGTTTTCTCGAAAGAATTAGAACAGGAACTATCCGTTCGACTACCAGATTACTGCAGCGTCTATCAGGCAGAACTACTAGCTATAAACGAAGTAACTGCGTGTCTAAATACGCGTGCCGTAACAAAACTACAATAAGTACATTCTCGGATAGCCAGGCGGCCATTAAATCAATGAAGGTCAAAGGTTGCACAGGAATGCCGGGCAGCCCTAAATGGTATTAGCGTCGTATTCAAGGTCAGCCTTATTTGGGTTCCGCGACACAGGGATATTGAGGGGAAACTGTAAAGCCGATGAGCTGGCTAGGAAAGGTACTGTTCTACAACTGCTCGGTGACTAAAGTACCCTTGGCAAGCCACGATATGGCCAAGAGTAAACTAATAATGAAAAACAAAATTATCCAAGAGGCGAATAGATCGTAGAGAAATCAAGATACATGCGTAACACCTAGGCTACTATGGTCGCAAATAAACAAGAAAAAACAAAGGAATTGCTTAGCCTCTCAAGAGATAATATCTCGATGGTCGTGGCTTGTGTCACCGGACATCGAAATTGGCTATTTGGCAGGTATTCCTTGAGACTAGGAATTTTCCCCCATGAATATTGCAGTAGTTGTAGAAATGAGGAAGAGAAAGAAGCAGTTGAGCACTTCCTTTGCAATTGTCCAGCCCTAGCTAAAATCGGAGCAGATTGTCTAGGTACGCACTTTTTCAATTCTCTTACAGAACTGTCTTACGTGGGGATCAAACCAATACTGCGCTTCATAATGGTTTCATGCAGATAAGTAAACAAGGTTTCCGTGTCGCACAGTGGTATCACAACGGACCTGTAAGGTCTACAGGGTTTGATTGAAAAGTAATGAGCCTTATTTTTTTAAGCAGTTTTATTAAACCTCTTGGCTTATACAACTAATACTCTTCAAAATAGGACCCTTGAGCGTCAATACACCCCTGGTAGCGGTCCTTCCACTGCAGGAAACATTTTTTAAACTCATCCGCCGGAATCGCGTTCAATTCGGCTGTCACAGTTTTTTGGATCGCCTCGATGGAGTCGAAACGCCTCCCCTTCTGCTTTCTTTTCATGTGCGGGAAGAAGAAGAAGTCCGAAGGGGACAGGTCTGGGCTGTAGGGAGGTTGGGGAAGCACCGGAACCCCCATCTTGGCCAATGCAGAGGTGCAGAGGAAGGCGGTGTGCGCCGGCGCATTGTCGTGATGAAGGGTCCAATTGTTGACGAGGTCGGGCCGAACCCAAGCGACGCTGGTTTTCAGCCGAAGGAGCACTTCTTTGTAAAATGCCGAGTTTACAGTGCTTCCTCGAGGTACAAACTGTTTAGCTTTACGCAAAATTTGATCGAGTAACGTTGCTCCAACGATCGCTGCATTTTCGCCACTGCAAAATCCTAACACATTTTTAAAACAGCTTTCACGCGCGGAGCGTTGTTGACAGCACCGCTGTTGCCAGCGTACTGGGACCGGTTTCTAGTGGAAGGGGAAGGTCCAACGATCATTTTCCCCCACCAGCCGATTCGGTTGATCGCTTGGCAGGCACTCCGCGCGGGAAGGCTTATTACTTTTCAATCAAACCCTGTAAGTGAGTTGGTCGTACGGACCGACCACCACCAGAACCTCACCTATCCTACATATAAATAAAAAGGCCCTCCAATGGATACATAAGTAATTCACATGAGGTTTAAAATACTAATTTTTGCTTTGAGTAAAGTTTAACAAGCGGCCAATACACAATGGCAAATGTGTGAATTATAAAACTTAAAAAAACCAGAATAATAATTATATGCTAATTTTTAAATAAAACACAAACCACTTAAGCTATGAGCAAAATTGTATTATCGACCCTCACAGTAGACTCCCTCTACCATTCAACAATTATTCCACTTTTTCTTCCGCAATTTCAACTATTTATGATTAATATATCTCCGAAGCTAACCTTCACCTCCTATACATTAGTGCATGATTAGTGCCCTTGAGGCTCGACTTTATTTTGGGGAATAAGAAAAGTTTGGCAGAGGGCAGAATCGCGGCTGACGCGGATTAGTGTGGCAATGTTGGAATACCTTTTTTGTTAACAACTTTAGCCCAATCAAGGTGGGATTGCCTCTTAGCAAGATCCACCAGTTATTAGTGAGTTTGGACCCTCCACGGAAAAAGGGTGCAACCGCTCAAGAACATGCAACTCTTCAATCACTGTCTCTACATAATATAAGGTTGTCTAAAAAGTCTTGCGGTATTTTTATTGAATTTTCAATTGTTCATAAAATTGGTTATAATAATGCGATTTAAGTCAAATATGCGCCGTTTTGTTCGATGACGAGTTCCCAACGAGATGCCAACTTCATAATGCCCCTCTTATAGAAGCTCGCTTCCCTATTGTCAAAAAATTCGGAGAGCCAATTTTCACAGGACTCTCTTGAGGACAACTTCCGACTACCAAGCTCGTTCGCCATGAACAGAAATAGGTGGTAATCACTTGGTGCGAGATCCGGACTATACGGTGGATGCAAAAGAACCTCCCATCCGAGCTCCCGGAGCTTCTGGCGCGTCACCAAAGATGTGTGTGGCCTGGCGTTGTCCTTATGGAAGACAATTCGGCCTCTGTTGATCAAAGATGGCCTCTTCTGCATGAGTGCTGCATTCAAGCGGTCCAGTTGTTGGCAGTACAGGACCGAATTGAGCGTTTGGCCATAGGGGAGCAGCTCATAGTGGATGGTTCCTTGCCAATCCCACCAAACACACATAATAACCTTCCTGGCCGTCAATCCAGGCTTGGCCACCGTCTGGACAGCTTCACCGCTTTTCGACCACGACCTTTTGCGCTTCACGTTGTCGTAAGTGACCCACTTTTCATCGCCAGTCACCATCCGCTTCAAAAACGGCTTCCCCTTAGCTTCCCCTCAGTCGCGACATGCATATCCTCGCATTCGTTTACACGCACCGACAGCCGAATTCCGCCACTCACTATCGCTAGAACTATATAAATCTGTAAACCTCTCTAGAAAACAAAAATTTCCGCGAGTTTAAATTCCATTTGCTCTCAATTAGCCTGTTTTTGGCATTTAATTATATCAGTCAACCGCAGGTGGCTCTGCGATTTTCACTATGGATAAAAATATCGAACAAAGAATTTGTCTTAAATTTTGGTGAGCTAGCCGCTCATTGGCTATTGGGTAGATATATTCTAGGCTAGAGGTATTTTCTCATGAATACTGCAGAAGTTGTAGAGACGAAGTAAAGGAACACTTCCTCTGTAGTTATCCAACCTTAGCAAGCAGTTGATGATTTGTTTGAGAAATATTATACAAAAAATGACTCTTTTACGAAACTATCCGCTGGTGGGATAAAACCCATACTACACCTCATAAGTGCGGCCAAATGGTTCCATGATGAATAAATACATATTACACAGTGCTACCACAACGAACCTACATGATCTAAGTAAGTTGGCTCTTTTAAACCGATTGCAACAAAAACCTAACCGAATACGCATTTTTCAAGATACCCACAGCGTCTAAAATTTTTGTGAGGATAGTTTGCTTTACAGATATCCACAAACCGCGTTCATCGCAGAGATGTTTAGTAAGCTAGATAGATCACCACTACACCAATTTTACGTGCCTATAAACGGTTATCATGAATGGCTTTCTGTCATCATTAGTTTGTTCATTAATTGCTGAACTGAATGCAAATGAATAGAAAGTGGCCCGTCATCAGTCCAACCAGCTGCCTACACCCCTTCTGCTTTGTAACAGGAATAACTGCGACAGTCGGTCAGACAAGACCGGTAACATCAGTAGCCTCTCTCAGCCTACCAGGCTCGCTTGTGGGTTAGAGTAACGCGTTTGCTAACCGTGGCTTTGATGGCTGTAGAAGGAAGAGGCAGAACGGACTATGGACTATTGGCCTCAGAGCCCATTCTAGCTAAAGAGTCAGAGATCTCGTTACCCGTGATATCCACGCGCCCCGGGACCCATGTTAGCGTCAGGATATTATGTCTGCCATAATAGTTCAACCTGGATTTACAGTACTCAACTACCCTTGAAGTGGTTGAAGGGCTGTCTAAGACCATCAGCGAAGCTTTGCTATCACTGTAGACACATATAGCCCTTTGAGTTTATGAACTTCATTTAGGCTCTTGGAAGACATCACAGATCGTCAAAGTTGTAATTGAGAGCGTTGCAGAATATCTGAAGCCATCAGTTAACAGGGAGAATATTTTTTCGTTACAATTAATTTTTGTTCTCATTGTTTTCACATAAAGTGAATTAATTAAAAATTCAATCCCAAAATAAGTGAGGAGTGTAATTTTACGCAAAAATAATGGATTTATTTTTCCCCAAACTAATGTATATTTTACATATTATTTTATGCTAATTTTTTTCTACATGCCTGAACTCGCTATAAATAATTTTGAAATTAATTTATTTTACGAAATTTAAATTTGTTCATTTGAAATTATGAAATTTATTATTTGTATACATAAAAGGTGGCGCAAACATATTCATCCTATCAGAAAATTTCTAATCTTTGGAAATGGCGTCGTACGTCAATCCTATTTCACAATTGTGAACTACACAGCTGCAGTATACGAACAGATAAGCAATGGAGCACGCGAATGTCAAAATAAAAATTTCCATCACTCAAAACCATATTTTTTATTTGGCAAAAAAATCATTCAAAAACGAAATTGTATGATAAATTTTGCGCTACTATGTAAATAATAACTAAATAATTAAAGAGAACTTATTATATTTATTTTAAACTTTTCAAACTTCAAAACAAACCATATTCGATAAAATCTTAATTTAACATTATAAATAAAATTGTTTTTTTTTCCACTGAAGGCGTTGCTCTTTTCATGATTGCGTTGGTACGTTTCATTCAGTTACTCCATCTGTACTTCATATAGACTTTCAATTACTCTACAAAAGCGACTTAAAGCATCGACATTTCTCTTATTCTCTTCGAAGAACTGCGCACTAAATGCATAGCATTGTTTTTGCAGAACGCTTTGTTTTCCCAACGAGTGTACAGCGCAGGCAGAGCGCGTACAAATAAATTGCAACAAAAAGCATGAATGGGAATGAGTAAACCTTAAACGAAGGAAATAACATTTTGAATGATAAGTAAAGTTAGTAATAACAGTGAAAATAAGAATCTCGAATAAGCAGAAATCAAAATAGGTGAGAGTGGTCATGAAGAGCTGCGCATAGTTACTTGTAATGACATCGTCGGTCGGTCAACCGGACTGTGCTGCATTATTTTTAATTAACCCGAGGCGCACTTCAGAAGAGAACCACAACCGAGACATCAGCCATACCCATACTTATGCAACATACACTGTCACATAACTAGTACGAATGTATGTACGTATAGCCTTTATTACTCGTTGATTGAGTGGTCTTATTCTAACTTTTGTTCTTATGCGCAATTGGCGTCATCGTCAGTAACGCGTGCAAAGGCGGCAGCCAAGCGCCGCTGCCATACAGTGGTCGAAAATTGCCATCAGAGTATGGAGACATTTGAATGTTTATTCCTTAGCTGAGAAATGGCATAAAGAAATTTTCTAGAGAACTGTAAGAGATACTGTCGCTCGAACCCGATCAGCCAGATTAATTATTTATTTTGGAAATTAATCGAGAATTGCACAATTAAAGGGTGGTTAAGCTTCAAAGGCCGGTGTTGATTTTTAATAAAATAAATGTTTTTAGAAAATTATTATCATTTCTCTTTACTATGATAATATTGGTATGGCTCAATTATGTATAGAATAAAATATCGGCCAAATATGGTCCAAATTTTCGATGACGCTGAGGCATAATTGAGGTTCTATGCCGTTAATGTGACGAATTATCTTATCCCTTAGCTCTTGAATTGTTGGTGGCTTATCGACGTACACCTTTTCTTTGAAATAACCCCAAAGAAAGATGTCCAACGCTGTCAAATCACATGATCTTGGCGGCCAATTGACATCGCCGCGACGTGTTATTATTCGGCCATCAAATTTTTCGCGCAAAAGAGCGATTGTTTCGTGACAAGTGGCACCGTCCTGTTGAAACCATATACCGTCCACATCCATATCTTCCAATTCGGGCCTTATCATCTCACGATAGCGAATACTTTTCACAGTAACTGCCTGACCGGCCTCATTTTGGAAAAATTACGGCCCAATGATGCTGCCGGCTTATAAACCGCACCAAACAGTCGCACTCTTTGTGGGTGCATTGGTTTTTCAGCAATCACTCTTGGATTATCATTCACCCAAATGCGGCAATTCTGCTTGATTTGAACGTCTGCTTTCATAATAAGCCTGAATAACTTTAACGCGTTGCTCGATTGTGCATCTTTCCGTGGTTTAAATTGAATTAGTGTGAAATTGAAAAATGTCAAATGAAATGCAGAAAAAAGCTTGATGTTTAGGTGTGGTTCACATACAATATCGGCCCTTGGAATTGAATCACCCTTTATTTACTGTTTGCTCTAAGTAGTCTACCGAGAGCCGATCGCCAAATAAAATGGATAGCTACTAATCTTCATATAACTAATATTCATAATTGCATTTATTCTGAATTTGAATACAAAAAAAAAAACAAATCAAAACCAAGTACGAAAAAGGCAAATTCGATGCGGGTCGAACTTTATATAGCCGCGCATATCAAATAAGATTAAAAATAAACATAGAGGACTTAAAAAGTACGTCTATTGGTAGGGGATCGGAAAAATTAAGAGGTTATAGAGCGGATCGAATAAAGTTTTGTTATACCTTTTCAATTCAATTTGAATGAGAAGTATAATTTAGATTCCAAACCAAAGATGAATTTTCGAGCTTAGGACGAACTAGGAAGTTACATACAATTTTTCCGGTACAGGGGTCTTTAAAATCTCTCGAATCCCTTTAACTTTAGAAGGAACAGCATTTGATAAAGTTTAGTAGGAAGGAATAACATTCAGAGTTTTTGAAAAGGTAACATGAAAACATTATTGTATATTAAGTGAAAGCTTATTTTGGGTACCCCAAGCGATAAGTGTGTTTAATTCCTGCTGTAGTGAAGAAGCATTCGATCGGCAAGTTACTCTACTAAATAGTTTTAGATCAACGGCATAGAATACAAACTTACACTGGTTAAAACAGACCTCAAAGTCATTAACAAAAAAGGGGTAGGGAAGTTTAAGCTGAGCATATAAAAAGTAGGCATGGTTTTTATTCAAACTCAGTAACATTTAGGTTGAATAATTCGAATTGTTTAAAGCCCCCAAATATTTGGTTTCGTGATTTTCTTTTGTGACCTCAGGACTCAGCTAAGAGTTTCTGAAGATGAGCTGTAGTTGATGTCGAAAATGGACAAATAAACGCGATAATTTACCTATGTAATAAGACTTTTTTTTCAATTTCAAACGTTTATTAAAAAAATTTGGTTACAAATTTAATCTTCAAAATAATAGCCATCGCTAGCGCCACATTTTTCCTATCTCTCAGGCAATTTGTGTACGCGCCAAAAAAATTGGCCGTCTTTGGCCGCAAACTAATCATCGAGCCATTTTTTGGTTTCTTCGGGAGAATTGAAGAGCTGCTCGGAAAGTGCGTGGCCCATCGATGCAAACATTGCCAATCGTACGTCTCCACCAATTCCCGGGTCGCTCTTGTTCGATGTGGCGGTGCCTTGTCATCAAGAAAATTACCAACAAAAATTACTCTCCAAATCGGCCAACTGTCGTTGGTAGCGTGCACCGTCAACTGTTTCACCTGGTTTTAATAGCTCGTACCAAATCATACCACGCTGATCCCAGAAAACACACAGCATTGCCTTGCGGCCGAAGCGATTTGGTTTGGCAGTTGTTTTTGGCTTGTGGCCGGGCGGACCATACGATCGTTTACGCTTGGGATTGAAGAAATACGCCCAGTTTTCATCACCCGTAACGATTCGATGCAGAAAAGACTTCATTTTGAACCGAGAGAGCAGCATTTCGCAAGTGGTTTTTCGGTTCTCAACGATGTCCGCAAATCGAAGTTTGAAGGCTCGAAATGCGACAAAAATGCATTGTTGTTTAAAACATAACAAACAATGAACCTAATAGCTGAAAGTCTCATTTCATATATGGTAATTATAACAGAGCCCGTTAAGTATTGAAAAAAGTCAAGCGACGTTTTAGTAAAGCGGGAACATAAGTTCGAGGTTGAGAAAAGAGAAACAAAAGTTTTCATCAAAATGAATAGACGTTTCTTTTTGTACAACCAGACGGAGATTGAAGGAATTTTGCTTCAGAAATCGAAGCACACCTCATAAATCTCTTTCACTGAAGCTCGTATTCAAACACGATTACTATGGGAAACAAAAATTTGAATCGTGATTGAACCAAGGTTGTGTTCTCAGACGAATCATCTTTTGTTCTTTAAAAATTTTTAAAGAAATCTTGAGTTGGTAAAGATAGAAAATTTGATCAAGGAACTTTTAAACATCTACGAAATCCATATGAGATTGTGTGGACTGATGAAAACGAAGACGCGGTGAAAGAGAAAGACTCGGCATCATCAGTCCTTATTTGTTTCGAATTGAGGAAGGAACTGAGGTTACTGTGAATGGCGAGTTATACCAGGCCATGTTGATAGAATTTTTGTTTCCATTAATCAGTTGAACATCGACGGTATTTGGCTCCAACAAGACGGCGCAACTTACCATACAGCGCGCTAAACAATCGATTTATTGCAATAGGTATTCAAGTCATTGAGTCAGATTTATTAGAAAAAGCAGTCAAAAATTGGAGTGATGGAAGGTACCATGTAACTCGTAGCCGCGGCAGACATACTTATGCAAAAAATTAATGTTACGAAACTGTGTACCAGATTGTAATAAAAAATTCCATTCCAACAATTATTCTGCTTTGTTCTCAAGCTCTTAAAAACACACTCGATATAAAGCGTATTGTTGATGAAATTAAATGTGCGCGAAAGTTCAATGCCAATTATATGATTGGGTTTCATGTTAGACTGGCCAGTCCACCTCAAATCTGTTTCGATTAATTGGGAGTAAAATTACCATATTTTTAGCATGGCAAGAAAAATTTTAGGAAAGATCTTTGACCCCATAAGAATGGATGATGGTATCTTCAGAATTCGATTGAACTATGAATTGAACGATCTAACTCAGAGAGGGCTGCACATTTTACTAAAGCGCAGCGCATAAGATGGCTAGGTCATGTGTTCCATATGCCTGTTGACTGTACCGTGAATACAGCCTTCACAGGAAAGCTAATGGGCGTGAAGGCCAAAGGCAGACCGAGGAACCATTGGATAGACGTAGTGGAACACGATCTTAAGAAGTTTTGAATACGTAACTACGAACTACCCTGCGTTGTAACGCTATGAAAGAAGAAGAAGAAAATTACCGTATAATGTAATTCGCGTGCGTTTAAAAAGTTATTTATTTATTTATTTATTGAAAAGAGTACAATAATAATTAGTCCACTTAAAAGGTAAGAAAAGAGGAACAAGCACTGGCTGCTAAGACCTTCGGCAAGAAACGAATTGATTTATGATACTAGTACATATTATAGTCCGTTGTCTGCTTCAGAAGTTCAGATGGTTTGATATTTCTAAACACCGATGATCTAATATTTTGGATTCCTGAACATATGTGTATCCCTGAAGTGCGATACGGTGAATTCGCTGAATCCACAAAACGGGCACGTGGGTTTCGGCAAACCATTTAGCAAATACGAGTGGGTTGAAATTGTATGGCCAATTCTCAGACGAACAACGATCTTAATATTCCGGCATGAAGAATTTGACGGGTATTGGTTTTTCGATCTCGAGAGATTGAAGGATTTGTATTGATGTTGGTACTGGTTCCATTTGTTCAGGGAACTTTCATAATTGGTACGCCTTACCAGTTTTTTATATATCTTCTGGAAGAGTGTATTCGAACATGTACAATGGCTCTTTGGTTGCCTCCTTGGCTCTTCTATCGGCCTGTTCGTTACCTTTGATGCCACTGTGACCGGGATCCACATGCCTGTAAGTTTGATTGGACCTTTTTGTTGTGTGAGCATCTTGCGCATCTTTGTGATTACTGGAGAGTTATTAGCTGAGTTCACAATAGCCTCGATTGTTGATTTGCTGTCACTGCATATTATATATTGATGGTTTTTTTGGGAAGCGAAGTGTACCGCTTCAAGTAACGCAGTAGCTTCGGCTGTGAAAATTGAGCAGTAACTTGGTAAAACTCCAACGGTTTAAGTGGTACCTATTTCGTTTGTTACGGTAAATGAAGTACAGGTTTTAGATCCGTCAGTAAATAACAGGTCCCAGTCTGATTTCAAAGGAAAAACAGTTTCAAGATATAATTGTTTGAATTCATCGTGGCCAGTTATATTTTTTTGATGAGGCAGTAAATTATTTATGGCTAAATAGCTTGGTACGATCCATTCTGGATGAGACGGGTTTTCTACGAGAACAGGTGATATAAGCATGTTCAGTTCTTTGGCTTGATTTAAAATTTCTGAAATCGTGGATTTTCGGCCATTTTTACTTATTGTATCTTGTGTTGACATGAAAAAACTCATTCAAACAAAAGACTGTTTCTGCAATATAAAACTCTAGGGATACACATCAGCGTGTTATTTGATACCCTTTCCACAAAGGTAGGTAGACCAGCTTCCGCTAAGATGGCATAAATGGGAGAAGTAGGAAAGGATCTAATGCTCCTTCTAGCTGCTGCGTGATAAGGCGCTTCTAGGCGTTTCAGATGGGTGTATGCGCAATGTGCGTAGATAGCTAATCCGAAGTCTATCTTAGATAACATCAAAGCTCTAGTTATATTTACCAACGTTTGTGTATGAACTAGACATTGTTTTGAAGACAAGTACTTATTTATTTTTAGTCTTGATAATAAGCTTATTCTAATATGAAGCAACTTTGGTGCACCCCGCGATGTAACGCTATGAAAGAAGAATAAGAAAAGTACCGTATAATATAATTCGCGTGCGTTTAAAAAGTTAATTGGCGGTACAAATAAGAAATTTATCGATTTCTTTGAAATCCTCAAAATCATTCGCATGCTGCAAAAGTTATATTTAAAAACTTAATAGGTAATTAAAATAACAAATCATTCGCAAGCCGGAAAATCGATTGAAAAATTTAAAAAAAATCGATAAAAATTCTTAGTCGTTTAAAAAAAATCGATTTATAAACTAAGGGATAATACAATTGGAAAGTATTTGCCATATTACAAAGAATGCTGTTAAGGGGTCTCGGTAGTCTAGAGCTCGAAAATTTATGGTAGGTAGGTAGGTAGCTTAGATGGCAAGAGTAGCCCAGATACACTACAAGTAGCGCTTACGTGCCGTTTGGATACCATAATGTGGACCACTACCTGCGAAAAAAATTAGGGAAGAGAAAACCGTCTACAGCCATCCAGTGCTGTTGATGTAGTGGAGGAGGAAAAAGGGATCTAGGCTGGAGAATTTCTTTAAGTCATACCCAAAGGGCACTCTAAATAATCTGAAGCGGCCAGCCGCCAGAGCCGGACATTTGCAGAGAAAGTGCCCAACAGTCTATTTCCTTGCAGAATTCCCACAGCTGCAATAGGGGTTGTACGAAATACCAAGCTTCTCCGCATGAGTACCGATCAAAGCAAATTTAGGGTATTTTCAGGATTTTGTTTTAGGATAAAAAGAGAAAAACGGTATTTACATTTTTTAGGCTTTTTATTTAACTTCTTTTACATACAAAAATTAAATTTTTTTTTTTACTTTTGCAAATGGCCTCCCTCTGCTATTTATCTGAAACACAAAAACCAAAAAAGATACGAGGGGTGCCTTTTATATTTCGGGATTGGGCAATCTGGCAACTGACAGCTGTATCGCAAAGTTTGACATTTTTTGGCTATTATGTACTCAGAACGTTTTGAAATACCAGCGCTATTTGTGTTGTTTACAGTAACTTAAAAGATTCATCTCGGTCAAAAAATGGAATTAAATCGTGAACATATTCGTGCGATTATTTTTTACAATTTTCGACGTGGATTAACTCAGCAACATTGCATGGATGAACTTAATTCATTTTTTGGCGATGAAGCTCCATCAAGGACCAGTGTTTATCGGTGGTATGGTGAATTCAATCGTGGTCGTAGTTCACTCCAAGACGAATTTCGTGAAGGTCGTCCAAAATCAGTTGTTGTTCCGAAAACCATTGATGCTGTGCGCGAACTGATATTGCAAGATCGTCATGTGACCTATCGTGAGATTAAGACAATCTTAGGCATTAGTGGGACCAGCATACATTCAATGTTGCATAAACATTTGACTGTCAAAAAAATTGTTCGCGTTGGATTCCACACAATTTGTCAATCGCTCAAAAAAAGGCTCGTGTCGATTGGTCGAAGGAAATGCTCAAAAAATACCATCGCGGGGCTTTGAAACACGTCTATGACATCGTGATAGGTGATGAATCATGGATTTACGCGTATGAGCCCGAAAGTAAACAGCAGTCGACTGTATGGGTGTTTCAATATGAGCCAATTCCAACAAAAGTTGTTCGCGCACGAAGTACTTCCAAGCAAATGGTCCCCTGTTTTTTCGGAAAAACTGGACATGTCGC
Source organism: Anastrepha obliqua (assembly GCF_027943255.1). Taxonomy (NCBI): domain Eukaryota; kingdom Metazoa; phylum Arthropoda; class Insecta; order Diptera; family Tephritidae; genus Anastrepha; species Anastrepha obliqua. The sequence goes on along the minus strand of NC_072892.1, from coordinate 136,893,916 downwards.
AACCGTACCACTAGAACAACGCAGAACAGTAAATTCTAAGTGGTACACAACCATTTCTTTGCAAGTTGTCTTCCAAGAAATTAGGAAAACCAATCGCCAAAGACGGACCACTCTTCACCAGGACAATGCGAGCTCTCACACATCGGCTCAAACAACTGCATTTTTGAGCACCCAAAACATCGAATTAATGAGTCATCCGCCGTATAGTCCTGACTTGTCACCGAATGACGTCTTTTTATTCCCGTACGTAAAAAACAAACTGAGAGGTCAACGTTTTTCGACACCTGAAGAAGCGGTTGCGGCATTCAGAATGCATGTTTTGGAGGTACCTCATTCAGAGTGGCAAAAGTGCTTCGACAATTGGTTCAAACGCATGCAAAAGTGTATAGATCTTCATGGAGAATATTTTGAAAAACAATAAAGTGATTTTCGATGATTATAATTAGTTTTTGTTCTCTAATCCCGACATATAAAAGGCACCCCTCGTATTAATCTATATGACTGTAGCTATGTCCTCCTACTAGAATAAAACAAAATATGACAAAATGGCGCGATTTTGAATTTCACAGTCTAAAAATCGGGTTTTTTCACTGTTTTTATCGAAAAAATTCGAAATAATTGAAATAATATGATTCTAGTGCGGGCGGCCGCTGTAGCCGAATGGGTTGGTGCGTGATTACCATTCGGAATTCACAGAGAGAACGTAGGTTCGAATCTCGGTGAAACACCAAAATTGAGAAACACATTTTTCTAATAGCCGTCGTTCCTCGGCAGGCAATGAACCTCCGAGTGCATTTCTGCCATGAAAAAGCTCCTCATAAAAATATCTGCCGTTCGGAGTCGACTTCAACTGTAGGTCCCCCCATTTGTGGAACAACACCAAGACGCACGCCACAAACAGGAGGAGGAGCTCGGCCAAAAACCCAAAAAGGCGCCAATTATATATATATATATATTAGGCCGGGTCGATTTGTGGGGAGGCAAAAAAATCGCCCATTGCTCTGTGAAAATCATATTCTAGGGATCAAAATAAGAAGGAAGCATACCTCTAAAACGAATTCTGATGTCCCCCAATTTGGGTAGAACTTTTTAGTTTCTTTTCTATAACTCACTTAAATTAATTTTTTCATTTACATATGTTCTGACTAAATAAATTTCTTAAGAGAAAAAATAGATATTATTATAAATAAATAAAAATAAAGAAAAAACATAGCAATTTAGCTGATTTTTTCATGTAAAGGCCAAAAAAGGTGATATTTTTAAATTGGGTGACATCAGAATTCGTTTTAGAGGTATGGTTCCTTCGGCAAAATTTCTTATTTTGATCCCTAGAATACGATTTTCACAGAGCAATGGGCGATTTTTAAATCGACCGGCCCTAATATATATATATATATATATATATAGTACGAGCGATTCAAGTTTTTTAAGATACATTACTTTCGATATATCAAGAAAACGAAAAGTGGATTTTATGAAAGTTCTAGTCCACAGGGCCCCCTTAAGGTACGTGAAAATCCTTTAAACTATTTTCAAGCCCTCTTAGGAAAACCACAGATAGATATTAAAAAGAAAAACATTTCAGCTTGCTTTGCTCCTGCTTTTAACCACAGTGCGCTGCCGCCCCGCCCTGCTGCCCACGCAGCGCTCATCTAAATCTAACAACGACAGACAATTAAATAGTCAGCCATCACTGCGCGTTCTAGCGGTGCAAGTCTATTAATTTCATTTGTGCCAAAAGAGACCGTCATGCGACAGCAGCGACATGGCATGTCAAAGCGCAAGGCGTAAGGGGCATCTAAAGTGTACAGCGTCCGCACAGAGATTGTAGCAAAGCGATTACATTCAAGTAACGGTGTAGGTGTTTCCAGGCAACCACAAAGACAACAAAAAACCAAAAACAAAACGAGTAGAATGCAAGAAAACGCTAACCAAAAACCGCTGAGATCCGCCAACTGCCCACCGGGCAGTTTATTCTGACTTTTTTAGATCAGCCCCCGGGAAAAGAATACCCTCGTAAGAAATACTAAACGAATGGTGGCGATCTTATTTGATGTTTTGTTGGGTTAAATTAGTTTTTTTGTTTTGGTTTTTTACAGCAGCTGCTCGGTTACTTTTTATTTGGTCTTGCTACTGTTGGCATAGTTGGCCAAAAGCTTTTAGCTGTCACGAGCTAATTAATAGCGCGCGCCAAAACGCCGAACTGGGCACACCAATCTGACATTCATTCATTGCTCTTGTTGTATTTGTAACAGTTCTTCAATTGCCAATGTACTATGACAACAAGCACTCTCCTTCTCCTCATCCCCGCCTTCGTCCATTGTATCGCCAACTACTTTCGACCATCATTAATGCGATGGTGTTGTCATTTGAATCGTGAGTGATGTTGTTGTTGACTATCTGACTGTTCTAATGTTTCGCCGTACACAAGAATCGGCATAGTTGTTGGTTAGTTGTTTATGCCTGAGTTGGTATAACTTTGATTGACAGGAAATTATTATAGGTTTCATTAGTTTTTACAGTAATTCCAACATATATACATACACACACATGCACACATATATACATGCATACATACGTACATACATGTATTAAATAGTAGCAAATATGCTTTAATTCTGTACATAACATTTTAGTCAATTACATTTGGCTCCATGTTACACAGCACGAGTACCTACTTACAGAGGAAGCGGCTATTATGAATTCTCCTAAGTTCTTTCGGAAATTTTGCGTCTGGAACACTCGAATGTGGAATGCTTTGTGCCGAGTGACGAATAGTAAGTACAACAATGTGGGTCAGTTAGAGAAGGGAAACCGTTTTAGATGAACGATTTTAATGGCGATCGTTCACTCTCAAGCACACAAGCACACAAACCCACACATACGTACACCACAGTCGAATCACATTTGTCAGCTACAAAACGTTGCCTGATAAAAATTAATAAATTTCCCATACAGTTATACAAGAATTAATCTTTTGACAATCACAATCTGTAGCAAAAACAAAAAACAAAAAAGCAATAATACTTAATATCAAATTATTTGTGGTAAAAGTTGTTCACGTTGATCTGTAGGGGGCACATTAGGTCAAACTACACATTTATCTGTGCAAAAGTAAACAATTTTACTACAACGTGAAGTCCAAAATAAACAAGACTGAGCTAAAATAGAAACGACAGGAGCTTTGTTCTGATAACTTCGAGTTTATTTATTTAAAATAGTCTCCTCTGTCCTTGATACACTATTTTGCGCGATCTTAAAGCTTTTCAAAAGAGCCTTTCAGGTCATTGACCGGATGCCTCTACGGACGAAAAACGTTTTCCTTTCATGACCAAACGCAATTTTCCGAATAGAGAGCCATATCAAGTGAATACGGTGAGTGATTTATAGTTAAAATGCGATTTCTTGTCAAAAAATCAACTACAAGAGTGGATCGATGAGATAGTGCATTGTCATGCAATAAGCGCCTGCTTCCCCATTCGCATTATTCAGACCGAATTTGACAAATACGAAGCAACAAATACTTCAATGGCCCGTTGTCATGAACTCTTTGTGGACAATTCCCTTGGAGTCGTAAAAACAAATGAGCATCGACTTGATTTTTGACTTCTCCAAACGCGATTTTTTGGGTGGTGGCTCGTCTGGAGCCTTCCATTCGGCACTTTGTTTCAGATTCACTTAGTTTCAGATTCATGTTGGAAACACCACGTTTCATCACCAGTTACAATGTTGTAAAGGAAGTTCTCGTCTTTTCTCATCTCCTTAATGAGGTCTTTCGAATGTTGAATTCTGAGCAATTTTTGGTCCTCAGTTAACTTGTGCGGAATGAAATGTGTACAGACCTTTCGTAAGCTCAAATGATGAGTTAAAATGCGTTAAATCGATGTTTTGGAGATATTCAACTCTGATTCCATGAATTTCAGCGATGATTTCGGTTAATTTTTGATAAATTTACGAACAATTTTGATGGAGTTTTCCGTGATTTCTGACTTTAGGCGGCCCGTCTGTTCTTTGTCATTTATGTCCTCACAACCATCTCTGAAACGTGTTAACCACTCATGAACTCTGGCACGACACAGACAATTATCGCCGTAGACCTTTTTAATCAATTCAAATGTTTCGGCAAACGTTTTACCGATTATAAAACAAAATTTGATATTAGCTCTTTGTTCGGAACTCATTTTTGTACCGATGACGCAAACATACTGACACTTTGGACGCAATAACTTCGCTTCCACTGAAACGAATGTCACCAAGCTTTCACTGGAAGTCAGCTAGGGATATATCTTCCAACGCACTAATTCAATAAAAAAAAGAGGTTGTCTGTAAAGTCGGTTTACTGGCAATAGTTTAACGTGACAACGTCATAAGAAAATACTGATGTAATGGTTGCAATTTTCAAAACAAAATTTTAATTTTATTTGTTGGATAGATATTTCGTATGACTCTACTATCAAAGGAGGTAAATGGAATCGCAATGGAATAGGTGAGGTTACATTTACACAAACGTGAAAAATGAGGAAACATTTATCAAATTCATGAAAGATATGCTCAATTTCGATTGTGCATCAGACGTTAATAAGTCAACAACACTAAGAGGCACCATCATCGATTTGCCTTTCTTAAGACACATTACACTCGAAACACCCCCTTTCATTTCCTACTTTTCCTATCATCGTCCTATTCTCAACAGAGAAATGGTTCATTACCATGCACACAGGAAGAAGGCATATGCAAATACAAGTATGTGAATTTATATACATTCATATCCGCAAATACATACATATATATACTCACTCAAGTAGGAGAGAGCCAGATATCGAACGTTGCCGAAAGTGGGGGCCGATTGTGCTCTTTGTCGTTTGTTCCGAGCTCTCGCTTGCAGTTCAAGCAAGGTAACGACGAATGAGCACGATAATGACGATTGAGCAAGATAAAAACGCATTTTTTTGTGCGTGCAGCCGGCTAAATCGAATTATAAGACGTTATCACGTCCAAATGGTGTCATCAAAAACATTTCTTCTTTATTTTGGACTTCACTTTGTATTTTTGTTCTTGTTCTTTCATTGGAAAGTATAATGCGATACATTATTCAGTGCCACCACAACCAAAGTGAGAAGACGAAGAAGTGGCCAAAAAAAGATTTGTTCTTTGTGGACCTAATACAATAACGAAACAGAAAGACGGTGGTTCTAATTATTCCGTTCAGGTTATATGAATTTCGAAGATGAGATATGCCTTTGTTGACTAAACGCCAAAAATGTCGATAAGTCATGGAAATCATAGAAATGAACTGAGAGTGAGGGTATACAAGAGCTGAAATCTTAGCAGCAAATGGTTTCATAAAGGGTTTTCCAATAAGACGTGTTATTTCGATATTCCAAGAAAAATTCTATTTTTTAATATGAATTATCGGATGTTTATTTCATTATAAAGAGAAAGATCTGCCGTTAATAGTGGAAAAGAACATCAGGCAAATGACCACCACGACTACGCTTACAGGACAATATCCTTTTCATGAAATTTCCCATAAACGAATTGCAAAGTGGCTGCTCTATGTCCTCGATAGTCTCACGAATTCCATCTTTCAGGTCTTGAATCGTCCCAGGGCTGTTGGCGTAGACCTTCTCTTTCACGTGGCTCCAAAGAAAAAAGTCACAAGGTATTCTCGGTGGCCAATTGTGATCCCCTCTTCGAGAGATAACACGGTCCGCAAACTTTTCCCGTAAAAGATCAATGGTTTCGTTGCTTGTGTGGCACTTAGCGCCGTCTTGTTCAAAATAAACATTGTCCAAATCAATACCATCCAATTCCGGCCATAAAAAATCGTTAATCATCTCTCGAGAGCTCAATCCATTCACCTGTAACACCTGTTATTGGAAAACCCTTTACAAATGGTGGAGCATACACGGATTGATAATGAAAACCAAGCTAACCGCTTACTTATGAACACAAGCCAGCAATATCTTCGGAAACCTCTGGGTTCGCTACTGCGAAACCATATTCCACATCTTACATTCTGTCAAAGAAGTACCGGAAATTGTTCAATAAAACGCAAAATATTTATTTAATCATCAAAATTTATCTTGTCACCCTCAAACTAGGCTCCATTCGAAGCTACACACATATTCCAACGATAAGTCCAGTCATCAAACGCTTTTGAATAGATCTTCTTCAGTTCCTTCAGCAAATTCTACTTAAGGGGGGACCCTCATTTAGACGGTCGAAAAATGCATCATTTTTGGGAATTTTTTTCTCAGGTAAAATAACTTCAAACGTTTTGTAATTCATAAAGTACTTTAATAAATGTCTTGACTGTCTACAAAAATTTTCGGAGAAGAAAAAAAACATTTTAAGTATGGAAATATACACCTCGTCCATGGCACCTCATTCTATCTGTGTACATTCTAGCGCTCTGAATTTTTTTCTGAAATAAAAAAACCAAATTTTTTTTTAAACTTTAGGATAATACCTTCGATGTGACATTTTGATTTAAAAAAAAATGTCGAAATTGATATTTTTTACCCAGTTTTATGTTAAAAGTGATTTTTCATGCATAAAAATTGACTTTAAAATTACAAAAAAATATGAAAATCTTTTTTTTTTAAAAAACACACTTAATGTCACATTGAAAACAATTTAATTATCTTTAAAATGAGCTATTGTAAAGCCTGATTGGTTCAATACAGCGTTCTCAATTGTGTACACAAAATCGAAAAATGATGTTTCGAGAAAAACGCGTTTAAAGTTTTGGATACAGGCGATCAGGCCACCCGTCGCGTCCTGTTAAAAATTTTGTCACTCCTTCAAAAATACAGATATCGACTTGAAATTTTGAAAGTATATTCTTAAATAGTTGTAGAATAGATTAAAATTATTTCCAAAAAATCGATTTTTTTGACCCGATAAATGAGGGTCCCCCCTTAATGGCCTAAATCGACGCAATGCGTCGTCCGCGGAGTGGCTATTTAAGTTTTGAGGAAAGGAAAACGTCACAGGGGGCTAAATGTGCTGAATAAGATAGTTGTTAGATGATATTTGTCGAGTTTTTGGTCAAAAAAGTGTTCACAATATTAGCCTTGTGCGACGGTGCGTTATCATTGGTGCAAGATCCATGAGTTTTCTTTCCACGAATTGAGCCGTTTCCTACGCACATTCTATCTCGAACGTCGCTTAACTTCCAAATAATATTCTTTATTTACCTTACTTAATCAAAGAAAACGTGTTGCATGACTTTCACTTTTGACCGACTTTGACGTGGTTTTTGGATAGTGCCATTTAGCCGCCTGTTGACTGGTTTGCATGTCAAACTTATATACCCACATCACCTGTTCTGATGCGCTGGATAAACGTTGGCTTGCTTCCAATTTCGTACAGAGGATTCATGTATTTCGTGAACATCCCTGTCTACGTTGCCCTTGTGGCTCTTCCAGTATATGGTCTGCCCAAGTCCATTTTCTAAACGGAATTTGTATCTCAACTGGGTAGGTGTTGGTCCATGGCAAAAGCTCGTCATTTGAAATACGGAGCGGCCAGAACGTACTTCTACCATCGTTTGATCCAGCCCTCGAAACATTTCTGGAACTCTTTTTTCAGTTTTCAGTATAGCCATCAGCCGTCTTTGATTGATTTGATTTTTCCATTACCACCTTTCGGTTGTTAAAAAGCAGAAGTGGGTCCTCGTAGTGCTTTTTTGACCCGATCAAACAGAAAAAATCGCACGGAGCCATATCAAGTGAACTCAAGGGCTGTTGGTTGGTATTCGTTTCGTTCGTGGTCAAAAATTCACGAATAATGAAAGCACCGTCCAATTGTGCTTTATCAGGGAGCAAAATCTAAGAACTGTTTTCCCTTAAATTCTTTCTTTTTTGGCGAATTGCTTCACGTAAAGGTCGCATAAAGCCTAAATAATAGTTCTTATTAACTATCTGACCTTCTGGCAAAAATCCGAGGTGTACAATACCGTTGTACTCCATAAAAAACCACACTCGATGGGGTCTTTACTGAAAAACGACATGGTTTTTTGTCTTGGTTGATGCGGAGCTCTCCCCTCAATCGGCTGATGTCTGGATTGATTTTTGTTGTTAGTGTTGTTGTAGCGTGTCGTACCACCCGCTTACTTCTCCAGTAATGATGCGTTTGATGAATATTGGGTCGCCTAATGAATGTTCAGCCTTGGAAATCATGTCTTAGGCGATATCAACGCCACTTTTTTGCATGAAATTCAGATCCTTTGGGACCAACTCTGCATCAACACGCCGAAAAACCAAATAATTAACTACAATATGCTGTATGGATCCAGAAGCAACGTTCATGTCTCTCTCTCTCTCTCTCTCTCTCTCTCTCTCTCTCTCTCTCTGAAGGTTGATTAGCGCTTGTTCATCAACTTTTATTTCACCTGATTTATGCTTTCATCAGTTTTCGATATTACTTCATCATCTTCGATGGACCCACGATCTCCTCTGAAGCGTTCATGCCACTCGTAAATGGCTGTTTACCCTATAGCACAATTACTGAAACAGTTTTCCAATATTCCTAAGGATTTCGCGCCATTGAATCTATTTTTAATGCGAAATCAAATCAATCAAATCAAATCAAATCAATTTTTAAAACTGTAAGAAATCGACAACCCTTCCAGAGGTGGATTTACTCAAGACGGCGTCGCTTTTACAAAGCTCAGGCAATGTCGATACAACTTTAGTAGGAATGTTAATCACAGATAAGGACACCTAACAAAAACAAAGGAACTCAAATCACTTGACTCATAGCGTAGCCGAGTGGTTGTTCCGGGAACTTTTTGATCAAGATGGTACAAATATTAGATGTGCAACTAAGTTTTTTCGATTAAAATACAACTTTATTCTGAAAAAATGGTTACAAGTGAATCACTCAAAGTATTGCCCATCGCTGGCTACTACTTTTTCCCATCTTTCTGGTAGATTTCGTATACCGTCGCGGTAAAACGGTTTACCTTTTGAGGCTATCCATGGATCAAGCCATTTTTTGATGTCTTCATATGAATGGAACTACTGGTGAACTAGACCATGTGCTATCGCTCTGAACAGTATCTGGAAAATATGGAGGGTGGGGTAAGATTTCCCATTTCAGTGTTTCCAGTTAGGTTTTAACGGGTTTGACAACGTGAGGCCGAGTGTTGTCATGCTGTAGAATCACTTTTTCATGCCTCTCCACGTATTGCGGCCGCTTCTCGCGCAGTGCTCGGCACAATCGCATCAATTGAAGTCGATACCGATCCCCAGTGATGGTGTTGCTTGGTTTTAACAGTTCATTAAAAATAACACCAACTTGGTCCCACCAAATACATTCGTAGCGTGAATATTCGGCCGAGGCGACGACGTAGAAGCATGACCGGACAATCCCCATGACTTTCTTTTCCTTGGATTGCTGTAATGAATCCATTGTTCATCACCCGCCACGATGCAATGAAGAAACCCCTTACTTTTTTGCCGCTGGAGCAGTTGTTCACAGGCGAACAAACGACGCTCAACATCCTTTGGTTTTAACTCACAAGGAATCCAAGTCCTCTGTTTCAGAATCGTTCTCAAAGCATGCAATAGCTTGAAAATGGATTGGCGGTTAACTCCTAACACTGAAGCAAGCACTTCTTGCGTTTGACGCGGATGCTCATTGAGCAATGCCGATTCAGCGTCTTCAAAGGTTTTTGGCCTTCCTTCACGCGGATGCTCGTCAATATTAAAATCACCGTCTTTGAAGCTCTCGATGTGCTTCAGCCGCCGTTTTTTTCGAATGAAAGCGGAAAATCAACACTTCCCGCAAATGCGATTATTCGGCACAAAATCCGACATTTTCACAAAACCGAAAGTTTATGGTACCAAAATAAAATCACTAATGTGTCGAAGCAGCTTGTTTGCCATATGTCTAAGCTTGGTTCATGACGTTTAGGTTATGTTAGAATCGACTAGCACACACTGTTGGTGGCATCTATTGACAAACAGCGGGAACTTAGTTGCGCACCTAATATATTTTATGAGCTGAAATTAATGCAATTGGGACTTATGTACCTTTCTGCATTTTGAATAATAAAAATACTGGATTCTTTTAGGTCATAAGTGCTTGTTGGATGAACTCTTTTTTCGTTCGGTTTTCGGTTCTAAAATTGGTTTTAGAAATCGATATTCAGTCGTTCTCTGCTAATAACCTATTTTTTTGCTCGCTTTTGCCGCAGACCTTACAACATCCGCTTTATGTCGCTAATTTATTTACTTATATTTCTTACTTTATATTTCAATTAATTTTTTTACTTCATTTCTCATAATGAAAAACACTTTAGTGCACATGTCTTCTCAGTGTTCGAGTAAGATATGCCCTTTTTCATAAATGGAGTGTCAAATATCACCATTGGCTTGACCAATGCTGATCTTAGTCCTGCTATTAATTATGAAATTTTCAATCCGTAAAATGTCTTCGTTCACCTGTGGCGTTTCGCAATCAAATGCTTTATTTTATTAATTTATATTTATTGCTGGCGCTTTGCTATAAAAGATGGAATGTAAAAGTACAAACAAAAAATAAAAATAAAAAACAAAAAATAAAAATAAAAATAAAAATAAGAAAAAACATTGTAAAATAATAATAATGCAAGGTGTATGAAAGCTTGAAAGTATTTTTATATCTCTTCCTGGCTTCTGAACTTCACTTTTCCACTCTCATATAAACTTGAATCTTATTAGCTATATACAGTTAGTTTTATTATTTACATTTATGTGTATATTCGAATGCATCTCTCTGCATTCCCAAGTTCACCGTAGTGCAAACTTTCACTCTTTTTTGCAACAGGACCGCCTTGCCATGAGCGTCGACACTGCGAGCATTAAACTACTATGTACGTATGGATGTATGTGTGTAGGTATGTAACACTGACATACTCACCATACAGCACAACCATCAAACTATTGACCATACTTGAATGTCTGTCATGGCTGCGAAGTTTATGGCATTGCTGGACCCAAATGTGCATGCCGAGTTATGTACGGTTGCGGCCAAAAATATGGTAGTGCCCATAAGAAGTAAGTAAATAGTGTCAGCACAATCAGTATCGACGGGTTTGTAATTGAAAGAGAAGAAATTAAAAGAGCAAATGCTAAGGGGGGTTTTTTGAGATTTATTCAATTTTAAAATTAAATTAAATACCTAAGTATTATACGAGAGTGACCCCATCCCAAGTCATCCAGTTATTTCAGATATGGTCTCAAATTTGTCTGAAAATTGGTTTATGTGTAGGCCTGAGTATGAAATTGAAATGAAATGAAATTTGAAAAGGTCGAGCCAAGGAGCACCAGGAGATTTGGTGGCTCCTAAAACACTCAGGTTAAAAAGCCCATTGTATTTAAAGCTCTGGAAAGGGGGTAGATAGTCAAGAAGGGAAGGAGAAAAGTATCAGAGAAAGAGTTTGGAAAGAATAGAGACAGAGATAGAGATAGTTAGTCCTGTGAGAATTTTCCAGATTCTTTGGCAAATCTGTAAATATCCTCCAGTTTTAGAGAACGAATACTACTCATTCTCATGACATCGGAACCCAATACTCGTAGCCTTGCTCTAGCAAAGGCAGGACACTCACAGAGAAAGTAGTGATATCCGCCTCCTCCAGGCACAACACGCACATTGGGTACTCCATAATTCCAATGGTGGTCATATGCTGACCCCATGGGCTGTGTCCTGTAATGATACCGACCATCAACCAAACGTCTTTCCTTCCTAGTTTTAGTGGAAAGTTTGACAGTTTTCTGTTCGAACCATCGCTCTTTAGGTAGATTGCCTACATAATCGCTGATCCAATTCATAATTCCTGCGGAACCGATTCCGATTATTGGCTCTGGCCCCTGTGGGGGCACCGCTGATCCACGGTTGACCAATTCGTCGGCAATTTCGTTTCCTTGAGCACCGGGGTGTCCCGGAACCCATGTTAGTACAAGCCTGTTTTGTCTTGCGACAGAATTAAGCCTCTTCTTACATTCCTCAACTCTTTGAGATTTGCTTCGCGTTCTCCAGGGCTTTCAGTGCAGCCTGACTATCACTGAAAACTCCAATCTGTTTCCCGCTTCATTTCCTCTCGATTATCCATTCGACTACTTTCAGGATGGCAAATACTTCGGTTTGGAAAACAGTTGCCATTTCCCCCATTGCATTACTCATTACTATCGTTTAAGTACCATCCGGCTCCAGACCCTATTTCATTCTTGGACCCATCGGTAAGAAAATATCCGTCAAACATACCTGCATGCATTCTGGATTGGTCCATTGTTGACATCAAATTTCCTTCGAAACGAAACTATGGGTATCAGGTCGTCTTTAAGTGCCAAAAACAGAGGATACTGCTCAGATAGCAACTTAAAGATTTCTCTGTGTCCCGAAGTTCCCACATTGCTTTTATTGTTTCCTGTTGTATCTAAGATCCAGGGGGAGCAAATCAAACATAGCATTTAGGGCATCACCAGAGGTTGTACTCATGGCACCCGTGATGCATAAACATACTCTTCTTTGTAGCCTGTATAGTTCCCGGATAGTGGACTTAACCATGCTTCGTCGCCACCAGACCACAGAGGTGTAAGTGATGATTGGTCTGATAAGTGCTGTGTATATCCATAGGACCACCAGGTTTTGCCAAAGGCTCTACGACATTGCTGAAAAATCCTCAATGCGCGATTCACCTTCGCTGAAACGTGTGTCTCCCAAGTCAGCTTCTTATCCAAGATTACTCCTAGATATTTGACTTCGTTGGAAAGACCAATTGTCACACCTTTCAGTGTTGGTAGACTGAGTCCATCCAATTTCCGTTTTCTCGTAAATAAGACTATGGTGGTTTTGTTCGGATTAACTTAAAGACCTTGTCTCATGCACCAGTCATTGATGGCTGAGTATAATAAGAAGTAAACTAAAAAATCAAAAAAATTGTATAATTTGAGATTTATTCGATGCTGAAAATTTTGGTATGGAGTTTTATAGAGTCAAGTATAGGTAGTTAGTTTGAAGAATTTATACATATTTTTCTTTTAGGATAAAATATATTTAAAAAAACATTTTATTTATTTAAGGCAAAATTTTTCGCCAATGACCAGAAAACCTTTTTCCCCGAAAATTGTAAGTAAAAAATAGTTTTTTTTGTAAAAATGTTTCCTAAAATTAAAAAAAAATGTTTCTTAAAATTAAAAAAAATGTTTTTTAAAATTAAAAAAAAAATGTGTCTTAAAATAAAAAAAAAAATAAAAAAAATTTCCTATACAATTTTTGGAAAAAATGTTTTCAGGTTATTTGCGAAAAATTTTAGAATGGAGCTTGCTAAAGTCAAGTACCTTCAGTTAATTTCCACAATTTCAAATTTTTTTGAGTATAAAAGAATTTTTTTTTTGTAATTTTACAATAAAATTATTGAGAAAAATCGTTGGCGTTGACTTTATTACAAAGTTTAATTTGCCATCAGCGCTTCAAATTCTCTCGGGCATATGGCTGGCCGTAATGAAGTCCGATTGAGGACCGTTTTTCGAAATTAAGAACTGTATGCCGGCACTAAGGCGCAACTACAAGAGATAAGAAGTTATCTTACCGTCTAGAAACAGAAAGAGTGGGGCCTTGAGCACACAAATCTTTAACACCGAAAACCGATCCTACAATTTTCCATGCAGAGCTTTTCGCCATAATATATTAGGAACAGTGGAAATCGTATCCAAAAGAGGTTTCTAAAAACTAAAAATTAAGATACTTTCAGGCAAGTCAATCAGTCCTCAAAGCCTTAAATAGCTTTATCTTTAATTCAAAAATCTTTAGAGAGTGTAGCAATACACTCAAAAAACTGGTCACTCTTAATCAGGCCTCCCTGATTTGGGTGCCACGATATGGGGGACACGAGGGAAACGAGAAGGCAGACTTTTATGCCAACAAAGGGGCGGAAGGGCCATTTTTTGGACCAAGATTATTATATTAGATTTATTTTCACCGGGAACAAAAACAACCTAAAACAGTAAACCAAAAAATGGATTCAACTAAAAGCCAAGGAATACTGGAACAAAAATTTCCTAACTTTTAATACCAACTCAGCAAAATCTGATCTAACCCTAGACAAAAAGGGCCTCAGATTACGCAGTGGCGCACTTAAAGGCCACTTTGCCTGCAATGCACATTTCAATACAAAGGCCTATCTAGCACTAGTTTATGCAGGTTCTGCTGAGATAAAGAGGAGACCATGGAACACCACTGAATCACCAATTGTGAAGACGTAGAATCCGGGGCTCGTACCTACTAGAGGATGAAGACTTACAAATGCTCGCTCCTAGGGAGCTTGTTCGATTCCTCGCAATACTAAGTAATTAAAATTAAGCACTTAGAAGCGCACAATAGCTCTTTCTGATTGCCGTGCATAAAGGTGGCGACTACCAAATGGTGCGGCATCAATAGTTTATCATGGCGCTACATACCAACTGAAAAAAAGTTTACCAAAGTACTAAGCTTCTTCGTCTTTGTAATAACATAAATTGCTGCTTTGTTTTATCAAATTAAAATTTCTAAAGGTTTTAGTAAAAAGAAAAAATATCCAATTCCTATTCAGGGGACAAATTTTTCATTTCATAAAATAGTTGTAGCCCCTTCAAAAAACTTATTAGCTCATACGATGCTTTCCACACGATATGGACATAAGCGGAAGCTTCGCTTGACAAAACGTACGATGCAGGCGTACCTATCCAAATAAATAATAAATGCCTCATTTCAGAAGAGTAGTTCGATGAGAATCGGAACAACGGAGATCAATCTAAGAAGTGCATAGTGATTTAAAATACATTCCCTATAGGTGGAGTAATAAAACTCATCTTCTTTTACCAGCCCACCATATCAAAAGAATACCGGCCCACCGAAGATAGTAGCAAATAAGATATCAATCACGCACAAAATAGAAGGAAAAGTAGTTCCATGTTTGTCACGGATTCCTAAGGAAAACTCCAGGCTAACTGTAATACGCCTAGATTATATTGGAATCAAACTTGAAAATACAGTAGAGGTGGACACTCAAAAAACTTGGATATTATCCAGAAAACCTTAATAAATGTAAACTACACTCTATTCTTTCACCTTGACAATAAGTTTTCCGTCAGAATCCCTTTATGTAAGGATAGGGGAAATATCTCGGATCCTGACTCCGGCCCACCTCTTTCTTTATTGTGTGAGGTTCCCTCAATAGAAGTCTAACTAAACCAGTACCTTGTTCACGGATTGTTCAAGGATGGCTCGAAGTTAGATGGAAGGGTTGGCGGAGGAATATTATGCGAAGAGTATCTTATCAGACTCAAATTCAAGTTACCGGATGATTGCAGCGTGTACTAAGCAGAGATAGCCGCAATCAAAGAAGCAACTGATTGGCTACTCACTCGCATTATAACTGTTAAGAAAGTAAATATGTACTCCGATAGCCAAGCGACAATTAGGGCGCAGGGCTTAATTACGGTGCACTCGAAATTGGCCAGCGAATGCTTGACTTCCCTTTCGATTGCATTCAAATTTTTTGATACGATGATACCCGGTCATGGCGGCATTGCGGGAAACTGCGAAGCTGATAAGCTGGCCAGGCAAGGGATCTGTGAGGTTGTTTCCCCGCGAAAGAAGAGGATTGGGATCCCGTTGACAACCTGCGCTCTACTCCTGGAACGATGGGCCTCGCGTCAATTCACCGAGCGCTAGGCTAGTACACAAACCTGTAAGGTCGCGAAATCCTTCTGGCCACGTTTGGATTGGAGGCGTTCGAGAAATATTCTGAGGATGACAAAATATCAGCTCTCATACTTCGTGTGTGTCCTCACTGCCCACGAAATATGCATGCTGTGCGAATTGAAATTGTTTCGAGTCCTTTTAGCGTCAGCTGTGTGGAGGAGGAGGTGGAATTATCGCAGCACCTTCTCTTTAGCTAGTGTGCTCTCGCGGGGCTAAGGTTTTGGCATCTTGGTTCTCACTCCTTTCCTACGCCTGCTGACGCAGGCGTTGATATCAAAAATCTGATGAACTACATCAGCACCATAAAGAGGCAAACACAAACGCACATCAGTCACCGTGTCTCCATCCTTTCCTTTTTCTACTTTTGTCCTATCGGTTTCCTTCACCTCTTTTCTCTTGCAATGGTTTCACAAAATATGAACTTGAATTCTTCGCGCAAGTGGGTGCACTTTCTGGGAAACCATTATAACCTTACCTAAACCCGAATTTTTGTCTGATCATATAAGCATTTTTCAGGAAGAAAGGGAAACCGCACTTTCGCTTAAATATTCTTTACTACAACCTTTTACGACTTGCTCTGATTTCCTCAGTCCAAATGTTATTGTACGAGTATTTCTATAATGGCGAATTGCATTTTAAAATTTGTACGGATTTCTGGTCACTGGGGCATCACATAAAACTGCGCAGTGAAAAATCTTACAAAGAATGGGACCGAACAAGGAACGGTGAACTCTACTTAATGTCAGCGCATAGGTTTCTCAAAACAGACGACCCTGGACGCAGGGTGAGTAAGTAAGTGTCCTTCTTAGGACGCCGTCTTTGCCCTCTACCTCGAAGCAATGCGGAAGCAGTCCTGGGGTGGAGGAAAAAATCCAAGAGAAGAGGAGGGATATTTTTAGTGGAATCACCACGCACGTGGCAGCGACAGTTACTATATGTGTCGAAGCCATTTTTAACCCAACCTCACAGCAAAAAAAAAACCAAAAAAAAATTTGGGCACATCTCACATTCCTCATGCAGGTACCGGGTTATACTGACTTAAATTGAAAGCGCGAACGACAAATGGTTTATGAAGCCCACCTGTGAAGTACTTAACAAATCTGATCACAGACTAATGGAATAAAGTTTATGCGATCTACCTGCGGATCATATCTTCTTCCTCTAAAAGATGGGAGTAATCACGAAAACTATTTAAATTTAAGAAATGGTTTTTAATTCAACTGCAAGGAGAATAAGTGGATACTGGAGAGCGCTACCTCTAGCAGTAACTCATTCTAAAGGTTGGTTAAGTTTCAAAGGCCGGTCTTGATTTTAAATAAAATACAATTTTTTTAAGAACTTATTATCATTTCTCTTTATTTAATAATATTGGTATGCTTCAATTACGTATAGAATAAAATATCGGCCAAATAGCCGCCGCGGCCTCGGCGGCACAACTCCATCCGATGGTCCAAATTTTCGATGACGCTGAGGCATAATTGAGGTTCTATGCTGTTAATGTGCCGAATTATATCATCCTTTAGCTCTTGAATTGTTGCTGGCTTATCGACGTTCTTTCAAATAACCCCAAAGAAAGAAGTCCAACGGTGTCGTCGACGTTTAGGTGTGGTTCACATTCAACATCGGCCCTTGTAGTTTAACCACCCTTTAGTTGAGGGGCGACACCGCTATCTGCACAACTTATTTTTCGAATACTCAGCAAATCTGAGTTCGGCGAACATTCGCAATATAAACTCATAGTAATTTGTGGCAGCCGCCGTAGTCGAATGGGTTGGTGCGTGACTACCATTCGGAATTCACAGAGTAAATGTAGGTTCGAATCTCGGTGAAACACCAAAATTAAGAAAAACATTTTTCTAATAGCGGTCGCCCCTCGGCAAGCAATGGCAAGCCTCCGAGTGTATTTCTGCCATGAAAAAGCTCCTCATAAAAAATATCTGCCGTTCGGAGTCGGTTTGAAGCTGTAGGTCCGTCCATTTGTGGAACAACAGCAAGACGCATGCCACAAATAGGAGGAGGAGCTCGGCCAAACACCCAAAAAGGGTGTACGCGCCAATTATATATATTGTATTGTATATATAATTTATGGCTTCATTCTAACGTAACAGCGTCCAGTGCATCAACCTTACAGAAAAGTAGGAAAAGAGTGCAGTAGAACTCCCTTGAAAGTGGTATCACAATGACCCAGTCAGCTCAAGTGTGCCAATCACCTTACCTAACCCATCCTTACTTCATACAATAATTTGGCTACAGCTGTAGATGTGTGCATATGCGTTTGTGTATGTATGTGTGTGTGTTCAAATATGTATGTGTACAAAGTGACAGCCGCGCAAAGGCTGAATATGCCAGGCGATGATTTCCAACGTCTAATTGGAATTGTCATTTGTGGCTGAGAAATGTTATTGGCGATGTCGACGCTGATGGATACCTCAACAGCAGCAGGGACGGCGGTAAAATAAATCAACAACGAAATCAAATGAGAATCGCCTTGTGCACGCAAATATGAACACAGGTGCATTCAAGTGAGTGAATGTGGCATGTGTGTGTGTGTGTGTGTGCAATGTATTCAATTAATATGCGTTTATTTTCTTGTGTCACAACAATGTCACTCACTAATGATTTTACGCATGTGCAACAAAATTCAAGCAAATGCTTAAGTGGCTGACGGACTTTCGCACCCCTAAGATTTATGTACTTCGATTTGGTTAATCTTCGGGAAAGTGTAAAAAGCATTTCTCATATAAAAATCGCTAAAGGGTATTGCAATGCAATCATTAAAATGAAATATGGGAAGTTATCAATATTTAGCATTTTAATTATTTTAATGAAATAAAAACAAAAAAATACTCAGCCTAGTGTTAAATGGAACTATATAAAAAAGTAGTTTCTTCCAAGTGGTTGCGAATTTCGAAAACCGTTACCCTATTCTGGAATGCGACATACTTATGCGTTCAGAATGAGTTCAAGTCCAATTTGTTCGGCAGCAGCAGAGTTCATGACATGGACTCTTCTACTGCCCGAGATTCGCACGAGAAAGTGACGAGTTGGCCACGATCTTTGGAAGACAAGTGCGACAAGTGAGACAAATGTAACTGGCAGTATTTGCTGTTGAAAGCATTGCTTGGTTGCTATATGCAAGTTTTCCAAGCAAATATTGCATACGCATCGCAAGCAGGACAAAAAAAGGCGAAAAATGGAGCTGTTTCAGCAGCGGCAGCTAGAGCTAAATAATATCAACATGCTGAGCCGCGCCTTAACACACTGAACTTCCCGACAAGTTCAGTTTTCCACAGGTGATTCACTCAGACGTACCAATGACAATTACAGACGATTGAGTTAATGACTCACGACTATATCATACGCAGACAAGACGGTAAATCACAGGCTGCAATGATAGCCTTTCGAAATTCCATCTGCTTCATAACGAAAGTAATGGGTACTATCAGTGACGTATAACTTGCATACGTCATAGGTAGACGCAGGTTTATTTTGTGGTCGATAGCCAAAGCTCCACCCTCGATGGAGTGTAAAAGCGGTGTAGTTCATGCATGCCCCATACAGGGTGCGCCATCTTTTATGTCGGTATGTAAACGCTGAATAACTTTGTCATTTACCAACCGATCGACTTCAACATACATGCTTTCGATACGTCAATTCAGTACTATTTCAACCATGGATCGTTTTACACGGAAACAATGCGCTGAAATATTGACGATATACATCGAAAATAGTCGTTCTATTGTGCTAACTCAACGCGAATATCGCAAAAAGTATCGCGGCAAACAGGTCCCGTCTGACAATACTATTCGTTGTTTGGTGTCGATTTTTTTTAGGCACGGGACAGTAGGAGATCGTCAACATGCCGTTCTTCAACGACCAAGACGTTCCAATGAACCTGTTGAAGCAGAGAGGGAGAGCGTTGCCCAGGAGCCAACAGTGTCATATCGTCACTCGAATGATTAACACTGAACCCAATTTTTGGAAGCAAATTTTATTGACTGAGGAGGCACATTTTAACCCCTCCGGCAGCGTGAATAAACAAAATTGCCGCATTTGGTGAACTGAGAATCCGCACGAGATCCATGAAACGCCATTTCATGACCGGAAAGTAACTGTTTGGGCCGGCATTTGCGCCAAAACCATCATTGTGCCATATTTTTACCGACACGAAACGAAACGGTCGATGGAAACCGATAATGATGGATGTTGGCTCATTATGTCTGCCCGCAAATGCGTGAGAAAGGTTTAGAGGGTTACTGATTTCAACAAGACGGTGCGTCATGCCGCGAGAGCAACAATTGAATTTCTGCAAAGAAAATTCCCGGGACGTCTAGTGGCGACATCGACTGGCTCCCCAGATCACCTGACTTAACCCGCCTGACTTCTTTTTTGAGGTTATTTGAAAAGTAAGGTTTACGCCAACAAGCCACAGACTATTGACCAACTTAACGCAAATATTTGTATCGAAATCGACGCTAAAAAACCCGAAATGCTTGACAAGAGGAGGACAAACGCAGAGAAAACATCGCAGTTTGTGATTGTTAATAAAGGTGGCCACTTGATTGATATTGTATTCAAAAAATAGTTTTAATAAATTGTAAATAACCGAACGAATTAAAAATACCTCACTTATATAAATCAGGTGCTTTTTTTTTCAAAGTTATTCAATGTTTTCATACCGACATAAAAGATGGCGCACCCTGCATATCATTCGCGCGATGGCGTCAATTAAAATGTTTCTTCCATTTTCATCCTTCCCTTCCGAACAAAAATACCAATTAGAATTCAAAATTACAGCAACATTCGTTGAAGGACTACAGCATTTGCATTCTTGCTGAACTCCATAAAAGAAAAGGAAAGAAAAATGTTTATATTTGCCAGCTTATGTCGCACTATCGGTTTGAAGTACCAATTGAAAAAAAAGGTTTTTTCTCATTGCGCGACGGCAGGCAAATCTGTACTTCTGCCTACGAGTGTATTGCCATCAAAGAGCTCCTCATAAGAAACCCTCTGCCATTCGGAGCCCGTGTAAGTAAATATGTGGACGAATTCTAGCATTTCATGGCATAGTATGGTAAATTTGTTCCCTGATGTTTCGAAGTTGGATAGAAGTATTGGTCGAAGAGTATTCTGCGAAGAGCTCCTGTTCAAACTCAAGCTCGTTCAGGCAGACCCACTGCTGAAATTATCTCTGCCATTCGAAGGCGGCGTGAGAAAATATAAGTAATATAGCAGCTCGGCCAAACACCCAATAAATAAATAAATAATATTTCGCATTATCTAAAAAAGACTTTTTGGTGAGTACTGCAACCCAATTATGTGTGAGACCTTGCGACCTGCAAGAGTATTACAGGCTTGGAGGAAAGGTCAAAGATGATAGATTACCAGGATTGCCATTGAGCTATGGTAAAAAACGAAATCGAGTGAGTAAGCTTCTGTCCGCTCTGTTCAAACGTATTCACAAACTCGTCCATCGTCCCAAGATGGGTGAAGACTGCAATAGTATTTCTCGAATGTAACTAACATAATCTCAGTTTTTTCGGAAACACACCCTTATCATGAGCCCAGTTACGTCAACCAAACAGTTTCAGATTCATTCACATTCACTGACAGGCGATTAACGTTCTGATATTGGCCACACCTTCTGAATTTGTTTCACAAAGGTAATAAGTAAATATGTATTCCCTCAAGAGAAGAGTAAACAAGTTTCAGCATTTTGAGACAGAGTGTGGTGAATTTGTTCACGAATAGCTCGAAGTTAGACAAAAACATTGGTCGAGCAGTATTCTGCGAGGAACTCCCCATCAAGCTTAAGTTCATTTAGCCAGTCTACTGCAGTGTATTTCAAGCGTTGGTAGCCGCAACCAAAGAAGCTGTTGATTGATTGCTTACTTATGTAACCGCAGTAAGTGAAGTAAAATCGACTCCGACAGCCAAACGGGAATTAGGGCGCCGAGCTCGATTTTGTTGAGTTCGAAACTAGTCGAGAAAATGGCCAAGCTCCCCTCTCGACCATATTTAAATACTTTGATAGCAGCTTCATTTGGGTAGCTGATCATAGGTACATTTCACTGCTGGGCAGTTGAGCTAGCTAGACAGGGAAACTCGAGGTGATTTCCACACGAAATAAGAAATTACGTTTCCTTTAACTACCTTGGATCTGCTACTGAAAAGATAAATTATGTCCAATTTAGGTCAACTAGCAAAGTCGTGAGATCCTTCTGGCCATATGTGGATTGAAGACGGTCGATAGAACTTATAAGACTAGCAAAGCCTGAGCTCCCAAATTGTGTAGACGCGTCCAAATTTTGGGGAACTCAACTTTACTTCAAGTCCTCTGTGCAGAAGCTGTATGGAAAATGAGGTGGAATGACTCAGCATCTTCTCCTCGACTGTCTTTCTTCACGATATTATAGTCTAGGCACTTTGACTCTGACTTTTCAGCTACCCCTGCAAGCCTTTTCTGCAGAAGCTGCATGGAAGATTAAATGAAATGATCTCTGAGTCTTCTCTTCGACTGTCTTTCCTCACGATGCTATAGTCTAGGCATTTGACTCTCACTTTTCAACTACCCCTGCGTCTATACTCGTACAGGTTAAGCTGTTACCTATTTGATGAATTTTAGTAATGAAGCGGGTAACACAACAGTGAGTAGTCATCGTTTGGTCTCTTTCTTATCACCCTTTAAACTCCACGCCACCCTTATTCCTCCCTTTTTCCTTTCCCTGTTTTCACTCCTTTCCCTCCTTGAAATGGAGGATCTGCTTTGATATATGATCTAAGTGGGCCTTCTCATCGTGTAACCTAACCTAAGTTTATACGATTTATATCAAAGGAGGTACGTAAGCTAGTTATATATTATATATACCAATGAGAATAATAATAAGAACGGTGATGGAAATAGCACAAAGGGCTATAAGTGCGGGATGATCGGTAAGAAAGTTTTGCGCTGGGATCACCTTAGACGTTAAAAACGTACCAACATACCTTATCCGCATTATAAGCAGTTATATGAGTGACCAAATCCTGCGATATGACACTGAAAATGGCCAAAAAACGTGCACAAGGATCAGTTCTGGGACCAACTTTGTGGACCGCCATGTACGATGCAGCTCTGAAAGTGAAGCTTCCGGCCAACGCTGAAATTGTGGGATACGCCGGTGATATTGCCCTGGTGGTAATTGATAGAAAACTTAACCACTTGAGGGAAAAGTGCAACGATGCTGCAGCGAGAGTGCTACGATGGCTTAACGAGGCTAAGTTAGAATTAGCAGGTCACAAAACCGAAGCAGTTCTAACAAGTGCTGGGGAGCAAAAGTCCTTTTAGCTGAGCATAGGTAGCCACCGTATAGTCTCAAAAAAGGTGATCAAATATCTTGGGGTCTGGATCGACACAAGATTTTGTTTCAGGCAGCATTTAATAAATGTAAGTTTCAAGGCGGCTTCTATCAATGGTGCCCTAATATGACTCCTCCCTAATATAGGACGGCCGCAGGGAAACCTACTGTCGTTGGTTGCTGACTCCATAATCCTCTATGCAGCAGCTATTTGGGCGGGGAGCAAAAAGTCTAATCTACGGGAAGTCACCAAGACATACAAACAAATCCCGCTGCTTGTAGCTCGCGCGTATAGATCGGCGTCTGATGATGCAATCCCTTTTTGTCCAAACAGCTCGAATACTGTCGAAAACGCAGAACACGTCAGGTTTTATTGCGACCGCTTTAGAAAGGAACGAGCTATCCTCGAACAAGCTCTGGGTCATCAACCCTCCCCCCGCATCCTCATACGAGATATGTGCGGAACCTGCGGTAAGTGGGAGGCAGCCCAAACGTTCGCAGGTAAGATCATGACGCGACTTCGCCATATTGATTGGGAGCGCCAAGCGATGCAGCAACAGAGAAGGCGGACAGTTTCTGACGAACTGACGACAAGCACTGACTTTCGAGTGAAACACTCAATACCAGTGATGATAAATGATTTTTTGAAAAATCCCTACACAGCCGAAAAAAATTCCCTACTTTTCCCTACGCTTACAAAAAATTTTCCGTACAAAATTCCCTACATTTTTTTCTCTTGTGTTTACACTATAATCAGACACTTGCAACGTCAAAATTGAATTATTTGCATAAGTTTTGGACTTGGTGCTGATTTGCCACTTTATAATAAAACAAATTTTAATTCAAATATATATAAATACACATATTTATCATATTATAAACACTAGGCCGGGTCGATTTGTGGGGAGGCAAAAAAATCGTCCATTGCTCTGTGAAAATCATATTCTAGGGATCAAAATAAGAAACTTTGCCGAAGGAACCATACCTCTAAAACGAATTCTGATGTCCCCCAATTTGGGTCGAACTTTTTAGTTTCTTTTCTCATGTAAAGGCCAAAAATGGTGATATTTTGAAATGATTGTGTGCGGAACCCCCCAGGGGAGTTCCACAGGATGTGCCACTGGCATTGGTGGATCGGCCGTCCAAAGTTAGTGGGGGTCGGCCATACATTTGGACTCGATTGGAGCACTCTAAATGGGTCAAAGTGGGATTTTTCGTTCGTACTGTAAAATATTAGATATGCATTTTAAATAAAAAAATAGCTAAAACTAAAATAATTGCAAACTTACTTTTCACTTTTAAAGCAGAAAACGTAAGACAACTAACAACTATCGCGCGAAGAAAAAATTCCGTTAGCGTTAACGAATAAAAAAAGGCAATGCTGCCGTATTAACGCTTTTAAAAGTATGCTGCCATAAGGAAAAAAGTCTGGCATGAAATCTTACTGCGGATTTTTTATTTTAAATGAACTTTTTTAATTTTTTCCGCAATTTTAAATTTTTTTCTGTTCTTCTTGAAAATTCCCTACATTTACAGAATTTAAAAAAATCTGTCCTTCTTTTCCCTACACCCACATTTTTCGACAAAAATCCCTACATGTAGGGAATTTTCCCTACATTTACCATCACTGCTCAATACAATATCGCACAGAAGGCAAGACGCTTATGGGTTAGAATAACACTACTGCAACTTTTCCGATGTCTCCTTAACTTTAGAACCAACTATAAACACAGTGGGTGTAATTGAGACGATGAACGGTGTATAGCCTACATATGTTTGCAGGAGAGTAACCTGGACGCAGATAAAAAATGATAACCTGGTAGTTCCAGAATTTAAAAACGAGCTCTAATAATACACAGTTATGACAGAGGATGCGGCTGATGATTAAGAATTACTCAAAAAGTAGGATTGTGGCGCTCGACAAGTTTTGAATCTTAAGCTAAGCATTTAATACGCTACGTAAAGTATATACGAGTATGTTTACCATAAATGGAGGGTCTTACAGTTTTATTCCCTTCTCCGAATGGCTGATAGTTTTTATGAGCAGATTTTTCGTGACAGAAATACAATCGGAGAATTTTCATTGCCTGCCGAGAGACGACCGCTATTAAAAAAAATATTGACTATCAATTGGTGTTTCATACTCAGGGCTTCGATTCCAGGAACTTCCGAATGGTAGTCGCGCACCAACCCATTCGACTAAGGTGACCGCAGAATTTGTATTAACTATTAGTTGCTTTAATGAGGTTAGTCAAAATTTATCTCGGTACTTTTGCAGCGCTTATTAATTTAATTTAGATGGATGCCGGTCATTATAGCCAGTGGGCATTTACCATTCGTTTGGTCCAGGGTATAAAACGCAACATGTGCATATAGCATCAAACTATATAGAACTTTTTTCTAATAACAGCAGCCTTCGCCAGACAAAGGAGACTTTGATTTCCATTTAAAGCATTGAAAAAACTAAATTCCTTTAAAGCAGTTGTAAAACCAACGCTAAGCTTTATTGTACCGCAATATGGTTTCTAGTTGCAGGTTTTTATTCTCTTCGCCTGTAGGCTTAGAGTTTATTATTTTTTTTTTTCTTGGTGTCGTCACCAAGTCTGTGCGGATGGTGGTCAATAAGGCACCGCAGACGGAGCAAATACTACTAAGTAGCATATTTTTAAAAACAGCATTGAAGGTAAAAGCCAAAGCGGCACTTTAGCGATGCATCCTCTTTGGCAAGCCAGCAAGCGTTGAACAGCGCCAAGAGCCGGCGCATTAGATATGGCAGCAACTTTTTAGCTGATCGTGTTATCCTCAGCCTTTTTTTTCTCAGCTAATTGTGCATGAGTTAATCAATGTGGCATCCCGCTGTTGCATGTCTGTCAGAGCGTGCTTTGCTTGTTTTTGTTCACTGTTAAAAGTCAGTTAGTCAGTTAGTCAGTCATTCCAGTAAGTTGCCGCTACTGCTGACGCTGCCAATAGCGCGTCGATATGACATTCCGCACAAGGTTAAAACGTTTCATTAGCGAGAACTGTTAGAAATGTTGTAATGAGATTTGCTGCCTTTTTGTTGGTGTTATTGCATACCGTTTTTGATTTTTTTTCCGCTCCATTCTGTATATTTGGTTGTCGGTGTCGTTTTGCGTCTGAGCTGCTGCCACACGACAGCGGCTCATTTTGGCTAACTTCACTGTTTGATTGCTGATTGGCGAACTCACTGCCCAGTCAATCCTACTGGAGCATTTTTACAGTTTTGCATTTTTTTCTTTATCCATCGAGTACTCAACAGACGAGCTGGCAACAAACGAATGTTTATTAAGTGTGTCGAGTGGTAGGGAAAAAAACTGCAAAGCCAGTTAGGTTGTGGCGACTTTGAGCCCTACGTAGAAA
This sequence comes from Anastrepha obliqua, assembly GCF_027943255.1. Taxonomy (NCBI): domain Eukaryota; kingdom Metazoa; phylum Arthropoda; class Insecta; order Diptera; family Tephritidae; genus Anastrepha; species Anastrepha obliqua. Next base: position 136,867,466 of record NC_072892.1, on the reverse strand, counting down.
TTTCAGGAACTTTCTTCAACATTTGATAGGTTTAGGGTATAAGTACATCGAGAAGATCTATTCCAATATATATACTATGTACATTATATACAGCACAAATTTGAGTTCGCACGAAACTTTCGCAGTTTATTTGATTTCTGAATGTTGAAAAGGTTATACGATTTTAGATTTTCGGGAAAAAAATGCTGAAAAAACAATCTAATCAATTTTAAAAACTTTGAGGGCTTAAAATACAATTGCTGCTTACTCCCCTTATTGGGTGTTTGGCCGAGTTCCTTCTGCTATTTGTGGTGTACGTCCTTTATGGTTTTCCAGAGGAGCGACCCAAAGTTTATGTAGCCTCCGAACGGCAGATGGTGTTTTGGCTTCACTGTTTCAATGCGTTTTATGCCCACAACGTCTAACCAATAAAGCGCTGATAAATTTGATACACCCACATCAATAGCAAAGGATGACGATAATAGTTCTACAAAATTTAATATCCACACATCGACGTATACTGCGCTGGTTGCAGCTATTCAATCCTGGTACTGGAGGCATACTTCCTCTGAATACTTATGTTAGTGTGTTCGTTTCCGTTTGCGGGGCTATTGGCTTTGGCATTTTTGAACGCAGTGCGGGATGGTCAGTAGGCTACTTCTAAGGCTGCCTAAGGCTGATCTTGGATCCACGTAGCCATTTCGACCATCTCTGCTTCTTTCTTGTATTTTTTGCTCGGTGGTATGTTTTTGATTTTGATTATTCATTTCCAATTCTTTGTAATCCCGACATTAGAGCGTTATCCTCACACGAAAATGCGTTCTCCAAAGTATCCCTAGAGGCCATGCCAGGGTTGACTTTACGCTTCGGGGGCAATAGAGTTCAGTGCCATAGTTATTATCATAGATTTCTCAACTGAGCCTCCACCACCAACTAAGTAGTGGCGTGTAAGGAACATACCCAAAGGCTTGCCAGAGTTTTAATGAGACGGAGATGATTGCAGCATGAAGTGATAGAATCCTACTTTCACCAGCCCTTAGACTGTCCACCAGTATACCGTAACCAGGATCTAACTGGTCCCGATACTGATGGGCTTTACAGCCTTATTGCTGGATATTCTCGGGGTATAAGGGGTCTTTCGAGCCAAGCCCCTTCCTCTCCTATCGGATTTTAGTTGCCTCTTTTTTTATTTTTATTTATTTTTTTGTCGGGACATACTAGCAAGTGCAGCACTCAGACACAATTAAATCCATTCTAGTGCACTCGCGTTCTCTTTTTAATTTTCTTTAAATCTACTCGACCTCCGAAGAAATCTGAGTAGATCTTGTGATGCCAAGGAGCGAAGGTGGTCGCTTCTTAACACATCAATGCCAAAGACCTCACGTCTGATTCGAGCGAAGGCGGGGCAGACGCACAGAAAGTGGTCCGTCGTCTCATCTTCCTCTCCACTTGCTGGGCAGAGTGCACTGTCTGAGATGCCCCCCTTTTCCATGTGTTTTGTCCATAAAAAGTGGCCCGTCATCAGTCCAACCAGTCTCCTACAGTCCCCTCTGCTTAGTGACAGGAGAAACTGTAACAGTCGGTCGGACATCACAGGTAGCATCAGTTTAGTCCATTTGCAGCCTCTCTCAGCCTACCCTACGACGGGCTGAGTTGGCTCTTACGACAAGTATACCTTACCCCGAATGAGTTCTTTTTTCCGACCCGCTGGGACTAGATAATAGATAATAGGTAATAGATAATAGATAATAGATAATAGATAATAGATAATAGATAATAGATAATAGATAATAGATAATAGATAATAGATAATAGATAATAGATAATAGATAATAGATAATAGATAATAGATAATAGATAATAGATAATAGATAATAGATAATAGATAATAGATAATAGGTTATAGATAATAGATAATAGATAATAGATAATAGATAATAGATAATAGATAATAGATAATAGATAATAGATAATAGATAATAGATAATAGATAATAGATAATAGATAATAGATAATAGATAATAGATAATAGATAATAGATAATAGATAATAGATAATAGATAATAGATAATAGATAATAGATAATAGATAATAGATAATAGATAATAGATAATAGATAATAGATAATAGATAATAGATAATAGATAATAGATAATAGATAATAGATAATAGATAATAGATAATAGATAATAGATAATAGATAATAGATAATAGATAATAGATAATAGATAATAGATAATAGATAATAGATAATAGATAATAGATAATAGATAATAGATAATAGATAATAGATAATAGATAATAGATAATAGATAATAGATAATAGATAATAGATAATAGATAATAGATAATAGATAATAGATAATAGATAATAGATAATAGATAATAGATAATAGATAATAGATAATAGATAATAGATAATAGATAATAGATAATAGATAATAGATAATAGATAATAGATAATAGATAATAGATAATAGATAATAGATAATAGATAATAGATAATAGATAATAGATAATAGATAATAGATAATAGATAATAGATAATAGATAATAGATAATAGATAATAGATAATAGATAATAGATAATAGATAATAGATAACAGATAATAGATAATAGATAATAGATAATAGATAATAGATAATAGATAATAGATAATAGATAATAGATAATAGATAATAGATAATAGATAATAGATAATAGGTAATAGATAACACTGTGCGACAGTGATTTTATACTTTTATGGAGACCTAGTACAACTTGTAGGTATAGTAAAACTAAGAAAAGTGGTAAGGAGAAATTTCCAATACACCCCCAAAATCTCATTTTATGGCCATAAAACCGTTTTTCAGTAGGTTGATGTGAACAATCACTCCTACACCGCATCGCATAAAAAAGCATTAATACCGTTGAATAATTTCCTTCCGGGAGATTCTAACGCGGATTGACAGTCAAGTATAAAAAAGCCATTAGTGTCAAAATGAAATGGTCTCAAATAATTCCTTTCCAGAGACATTCTGTATATGGAAGCCTTAAAAGGTGCAATTTCTGCAAGAACAACTGCAAGGCTGTGCGATTTGCCATACAACCAACGAAATTCCTGGAGAAAGTAATTTTGCGATAGTCGGCAGTATTTACCTGAAAAGATCGCGCAAAATGTTAACAAACCCTTGGACTACTTCGTTATTCATATCTTATAGGTAGAGATTATGTGAATAAATTAGAGCAATTGAGGCTTTGAAATCATTTGTTGTATGTCTATTATTATTATTTAGACACAATGCACTGCGACCTCTGCTGAGGTACTTTTTGGAGGCTCTAAAGGTTCTCCCCGGTAGTCTAGCGTAAGTGCACTAGCCTGCCATCCCAAAGGTTGTGGGTTTGAATCCCACGTAAAGCACGGTCCTCGCACTTTTCCAAATTTACCTACTGTCCCTGTTTCGAAACACAAAAAATAATATCTCATTCACCAAACCCAAAAACGTATTCTTTCCATCCAAGACATCCTTACTCTCGCACAATAGTCAGCGCATTATTTCCGTTGTGGCTGCGAAAACAAGCAAAAACAAAGAAAAGCACACAGTTACACATTGCACCAGTGGCGCCAGAAAGCGGAAGCGGGCAGCCACGGTAAAAGCGCAGACACACCAAAATTTAGCGAAGTCCTCAACCATCTGTGCGATCCTTCAGCCAGAAAAATATCACACACAGATGGCGCTTCAAGCAGTAAGAAGGCCTTGTTCCTAAGCAACGACAGGTGGGCATTCCCACTATTTAAGACTGGTAGAGGCCGGTTAATCACCTACCCTGCCAGAAAGCAAAATATGTGTATATGTGAGGTCTCGATCCCAGTAGTTGACACTCGTTTCAAGGGTACAGACCCTATTTTATCTGACGTCAAAAATGTCTACGTTCGTCCCGAGAAAACAGCATTTGCGGGAAGTCATACTTCATTATTACCTTTTAAAGAAAAGTGCAGCTGAAACGTGTCGCATATTGATCAGTATTTACGGTAATCACACTCCACCAAATGCAATTTATAAATTCTGGTTTCGACGCTTCCAAAGTGACAACTTCGACGTGAGTGATAAAGATCGCGAAGGGGCAACGAAAAAATTCGAAGCTACTCAACTACAACAATTATTGGATGAAGACACATGTCACGCACCTGATGATATGTCTAAAGAGTCGGATGTTGACAGATCAACCGTTGGTAAATGTTTGCACGGGAAGAGAATAGCCCAGAAAGTAGGTAACTGGGTGCCACGTCAATTTACCGAGACACGTTTGGTGACGTGCGAGATGCTTCTTAAACGGCAGAAAAGAAAAAGTTTTCTGCATCGCATCGTCACTGGCGATGAAAAGTGGATCTATTATGATAACCCTAAGCGTCGAAAATGTTGGAGCTTGCCTGGTGAACCAGGCATATCGTCAGCGAAAAAAAAATGTTCATAGCTCAAGGGTTGTGAATCTGTTGGGATCAATAGGTTGTATGGGTGACATCTATTATAAACTCCATCACTGGCGATCGTTACTGACTGCAGCTAATGCGTTTGAATCGAGCTCTCAAAAAGTGGCAGCAATGGGACGCTAGCCATGACAAACTGATTTTGCTGCATGACAACGCCAGGCCACACGTTGCTAAATCGGTCCAGAAATATTTAGAGGGACTGAGTTGTGAAATCTTGCCCCATCCACCGTATTCCCCAGACATTGCACTTCTTACGAGAGCATCGCAAACAGGCTCAATGAATGGATCAAGTCAAAAGAACTCGAATTTTTCATCAGCGGAATCCGTGTGCTGCCTCAAGGATGGAGTAAAGCTGTAGCTTTCAATGGCACATACTTCACATAATATCAGGCATTATTTAGTTGCTTAAATAATAGTCTCATACCCAAAATTATTTATCTTTTTTTAATACATCATAAAAGCATACCAATGCAGACTTAGACATGAAAAATTATACACAAAAATTTAAGTTGCATACACGAAAAAATGTCAAAACACAATCTCTTAAAATCCACTGATAAGCTGTAAAGCCATGACCACTATCATGTTCAGCACCATTTTAGAGCTACAATGAGATTATCATCTCGACAACTTCTGAAATAAAAACAAAAACCAATAAATTTATTCTGTTCTTCACCAAAGTAAAGAAATTTTGCCCAAAAAATTCATAAAAAAATGTGCCTTATTATCAGCCTGTAAAATTAAAATAGCGAAGTGAATGTGGCAGGCCATTTATTGTGCATCCACAGCCCACCTACGCTCTACTATGCAACACCAAAAAAATGCACCTATTTATGCAACGAAAAATTGTAACTGCATGTTTCGTGAGTTTTACATTGGCACTGCAGCAACACACCAGGCCCACAAGTTGAGCGAGTGAAGCATCCAAAAAGGCTGTTATCTATTTTCGTAATCTTGTCAGGATCTGTGCCATGATTTTCTCCTACACCAAGCAGCTGTATGCATTGGACTTGCAAGGCAAAGGCAGCGACACCAGAAAGCAAACACGAAATAGTAAACCGAAAGAGTAGTAGAGAAAAAGAAGATAGTAAAGGCATAAGAGCACAAAAAATGCATTAAAAAAGTTAAAAATTTAAGTCAAGTTTGCAAGCCCCGCTCAAAAAAATACTCATATCTTCTTGAGCGCCCAAAAAAAGTTTATATTTTCATTTGTATTTCTGTATTTTTTCGTGTCCTCGATGTTTTTTCGCCTTTTTACATTTTTTCTATACCCTTTTACGTTTCAACTCTTTGTATTTTTTTTTGTTTTTTTTCTGCTTTTTCCACAACCCAAACAGTTTTAACAGTTAAAATAGTTTCGTTGTAAAACATAAATTGTGACAGTTGGCATTGTTGCTGCGCCGCATTTACCAGCAACAGCAGCCGTAACAAGACACCAAACCGACAGCTAAACAACAGAACAGGAGAATAACAGTCACAACCAGAGCATTGGCAAACAAACAAACAAATCAAAAAGCAAAAAAAAAAAAAATTAAAAAATTGAAAAATGTTCCTCAAAAGGGCTTTTACGAGTAAACCCAATCATAAATTTTACTACAAATTCAGAAATTTGTTGACAGAGCGAGGCTTGCAGAAGATATTTATAGATAATTATAAAAGAATGTGATTATGCAGCCGAATTAAGGTAGGAAAATATGGTAGATAGAACTTTCCAACATCCTCAGCAGGCGACTGATTTGGAATTGAAATCTCTACATCTTTCAATTAAAGTACCAAAATATGTAAAGGGTTTTCCAATAACAGGTGTTATTTTGAATGGGATTGCGCTAACGAGAAATGATTAACGATTATTTATGGCCAGAGTTGGATGGTATTGATCTGGGCAACGTTTATTTTCAACAAGACGGCGCTAAGTGCCACACAAGCAACGAGGCCATTGATCTTTTTCGGAAAAGTTTCCGGACCGTCTTATCTCTCGAAGAGGTGATCGCAATTGGCCACCGAGATCTTACGATGTAAAACCTTGCGACTTTTTTCTTTGGAGCCACGTGAAAGAGAAGGTCTACGCCAATTGCCCAGTGTCGATTCAAGACCTCAAAGATGGAATTAGTGAGACTATCGAGGACATAGGGCAGCCGCTTTGCAATTCGGTTGCGGAAAATTTCATGAAAAGGATATTGTCCTGTAAGCATGGTTGTGGTGGTGATTTGCCTGATGTTGTATTCCACTATTAACGGCATACTTTCCTTTTTATAATGAAACTAGCAAACCCGGCGCCCTTCGCTGGGCACACTAAAATAGAATAGATATGGTTTAGAACAGAAAATATATGTATTTCATATTATTTATTTCTTTATTCTTTATTCAAGCGCTTTGGCATAAACTATATGTTTTGTTTTTCTATTTGTTTTTGAGTAAATATAAAATATAAATTGAAAATCAGGAAAAAAGAAGATTGTTTTTAAATTTCAAATCAACGCATATGAATAAAAAATCGTCTTTTTTCCTGATCATCCATGAATTTTTCGTTTCAATTTATATGTTTTATTAAGCATTGGAGCTTTTTAAACCATTATCCATTTATATTTAAAAAAAAAAAACGAAAAAAAATTCTTTTTCCACGAACACATAATTTCATTCGGATTTCACATTAAATTCTCAAATTTCGTAAGAAATTATTCACTGTTCCAAAATCCACTCCAAAAAAATTCACAAACAATTTTTACATGTTGCACTTACGTTTTTTCCTTATGGCATCCAAATCAGAAAGAAATATTGACACATTGTAACTCACACTGTCAATTTGGCAGTTCAGTTCCGCCCTAAGCGTTAAAAAAGTAAGCTTCATTATGGCTGGTTCAAAAGAACGCTGTACCCGTTGCCAGTGCTCCGAATTACAACCAAACTTTACGAAACCCATTTTCAATACTTACTTAACAATGTGCGTAAGTTTGGTTTAATTCGGTGCAAAGACACGGCGGGTTCACGTTTTGGCATATATTTCGAGACCCTAGTCATCAATAGGTATGAAAATTACCCCGTATTAAAGCACTTATAAACAGCTTTCATTTGATATCCATATTGTACATACACATCCTAGGGTTACCTGGGTCCATGGTTTGGCCTATATCTCGAGACCCTAGTCACGGAACGGTATGAAAAATACTCTGGTCTAAAGCATTCATCAACAGCTTCCATTTGATACCCATACTATACATACACATCCGAAGGTTACCCGGGTCCACGTTCTGACCTATATCTCAAGCCCTATTTCCAAAATAAAATATAATCCATGTTACTTGTGGATGATGTAGCTTTCGAATGGTGAAAGAATTTTTAAAATCGGTCCAGTAGGTTTTGAGCCTATTCATTACAATCAAACAAACAAAGTTTTCCTCTTTATAATATTAGTATAGATAAACATCCGATCATTTATATTAAAAAATGTCATTTTTCTTAGAATATCAAAATAACACCTCTTATTGGTAAACATACATACATATGTAAGCTAATAACTGTGCACAGAATTCTTCGATTTGACAGCGGTTTGTGGTATTTTGAAGCTAATCTCTCCTGCAAGGCTTTTTTCTACCTAAATGCCTTAAGAGTACACAACGGGCATATCTTTAAGCTAAAATATGCTGAAAAATCAATAAGTTCACTTTCAAACTGCAATAAATCAAAAATAGCTCAATCATTTCGAATACATTTCTGTTTCTATAAAACTGCTATAGACAGGGCCCGCCATCTATCGTTATGGATTTGAACTAGGTATTATTTGAAGAATGGTAACACTTAGCTGTCATCTGATTTGACAGAACATTAGTTTTATTCTTCCGCTGAACGAAAATGGTTATGTATACGCTCAAAGAACGCTGGGAAATATTGCGACATTATTTTGAAAATAATGGTAATGTTGCAGAATGTGTACGAAAATTACGTACGGCAATGGGAAGAAGAAAAGCACCGAATGAAGCTGATATCGTTTGGGCGCCTCGGAGCTGCGATTTGACGCCGTTGGATTATTATCTTTGGGGTGCCGTCAAATACCAGTGTTATGCCAACAAACCAGCAACAATTGATGCAGTGAAGACCAACATACGCGATGTCATAGCTGAAATACAGCCGCATACAATCGAAAATGTGTTGAAAAATTGGACCGATCGTATGGGATGGTGCATGGCTAGCCTAGGCAGCCATATGAATGAAGTTGTCTTTCATCATTAACCGGAAGGATTGTACTTCAAAATAAAAAAAACAATTTGGAAAAATATTGAGTAGTTTCTTTTTTATAGCATTTTTAATTCCGTTAAGTTATATAGCGGACCCTTCATTTACTCTCACTTCACATTAATCAAATGTGCGAATGGTTTCCTTTCACTGTTAAAAATTATAAAACCAAAGCGAAAATTAAAAAATAAAAATGCTGCTTGCGTGTTTGCTCTAAATTCTGGTACGCGGGATATGCGGAAATAAGGTTGGAGGTAACGCAAAAAATAAAAATGTCTGCCCTCTTACAACTTTGATTAAAAAATTCCCGGAATATATTCAGAAAATTCACAATACAAGTTCATTCCAGTGATATTATCGCCTTCACGATACTTCCCATCAACTGCAATGCACTTATGCCAGCATTTGATCCAGTTCTCGAAACATTTCCGTAACTCTATTTTCGGTATAGGCATCAGAGCCGTCTTCGATTTTTCTATTACTTCCTTTCGACTGTTAATACGCCGATGGGGTCCGCGTAGTGGTTTTATAATGCGACCAAATAGAAAAAAATTACAGGAGGCCATACCAGGTGAATTCGGTGGCTTTTGAATGGTATTCGATTCGTTCTTGATCAAGAATTCATTTGTAATGACGCCACTGTGGGGTGTTGCGTTGCCATGGTGCAAAATCCAGGAGTTGCTTCGCACAAATCCTTTTGTTTGCTCCACGTAAACGCCTCATAATGCCCAAATAATAATCCTTATTAACTGACTGCGTCCGCTGGTGAAAATTCGTGGTGCATTCTAAGATTGTAATTCATAAAAACCGTGAGCACCGCTTTCTGATTTTACTGAAAAGGGGTTTTCTTGTCTTGGTCTCGAAACTTCCCAATCATTTGCCTGATATGTGGATTGCATTTCGTACTCTTAAACCTACGTCTCGTATCTAATAATGATGCATTTGATGAATGTTGGGTCGGTTTCAGCCTTGAAAATCATATTTTTAGCGGTTTCCTTTTAACATGAAACTCAGATCTTTTGGAACCGGCTCTGCAGCAACACGCCGCAAACCCAAATCATTAACTACAATGTCTTGAACGGATCCATAAACAATATTCAAGTCGTCCGCGAGTTCAGTGATTGTTAATTTTTGCTTATTGTTCAGTCTATTCATGGTTTCATCATTCATTTGATTTGATTTCATTTCATTTAATTTTATTGATGGCCTCATCAATTTTCGATGTCGACGGTCTGCGACTACGTTCGTCATCTTCACGCACTCTCGATCTCTTCTAAATCGTTCATGCCACTCGTTAATGGCTGTGTTCTTCAGCGTGTAATAACAGAAACAGCTTTCCAACTTTTCTAGGGTTTTCGCACCATTGAATTCATTTAAAACAAAATTTAAATGAAACTCATTTGCTCGGCACCTTGAAACAATTATCTTCTGAAAAAGTTGACCCAATACCCGAGTAAGTGAAAATAATATGAAATCTTCTCAAACCAGAAGAGCAATATAAAAATTACCTGTTATTTTTTTATAAATCTAAATTTAGTACCAAAGTCGATTCAAAATCTCCCGCTTAATAAAATTGTCCCAAGCCTGACATTTAACGATACCACAGATTTTTTGAACACCTTTCTTTTCCACTGGGTTGAGTGTTCATGAAGGTTTACATCTTTTATAGTCGCCAACAAGCGACATTAGTTTATTTAGAGCAGAACACCAGGAGAATAAGTTCGAGCTCGGCCTGGATGAAACTTGTCGTGTGTTGCAACAATGCCACTGATTTAGTTAGAACAGCAGTTGGCAACAACAAACACAGGCGCTCGAGGTGACATTGATCGATTGCAATGTGTATTTCATTCGAGTATTTATGGAGGAGTGAAACAGAAAACAAATAAAATGGAATAAAACAAAAACGAGTCAGTGTTGGTCAATCATGACTGGATGTAGCTTAGAAATGCAGTTTGCCGAAATGAGCCGCAATCATTGGTCACGAGCTTAGTGAACGCAATGTTAGGTGTAGAACTTAATGACATTTTTAAACATTTTACACAAAACAGACACAGCGTATTTTTAGATGGCTCTCAATCTTTCGATAAGGTCTGGCTCGAAGGCTTAAGTTAGGTTAAATTGGTTGCCCGAAGAGAGGCCACCCTTGGACGAAGAAATCAAATTCGTTCTTTGTTAAGTCATTGCGAAGGTAGTAAGGTGAAGGAGACTTACTGGACGGAAGAAGAAAGGGAGGGAGAGAGAGGTTTATACCAACAGGCGGTTAACAACAACTCGAACTTGTGTTAATAATAGGACACTGTGGTGTTGATCACCAACTGGCTGATGAAGTGGCGAAATGGACCCGAGACAGTGAACGGTACAGATTTTGCAATAACCCCAGGATGAGATTTATTTATAAAATAAATAGGGATCAAGGTTCAGAGATTGCTATAATAGGCAGCATCAACAGCGAAAGTCTCCTCTCGGGAGGTAGGTGATAATTCAAAGCATCTTCTCTGTTTTTGGTCCCGCTTTTGTTAGTATAAAAAGTGACATTGCAGGAAACTGCGAAGCCGACGAGCTAGCCAGACAAGGGACCTGTGGGGTAATGTGCCCGCGAAAGGAGAGGATCAGGATCGCCTTGACAACCTGCGCTCTACTCCTGGAAGGATGGGCTCTGTCCCAACTCAGCGAGCGCTGGGCAAGTACACGAACGTGTAGGTTCGCGAAGTCCTTCTGGCCACGTTTAGATAAGAGGCGCTCGAGGGATATCCTGGGGATGACAAAATTTCATCTCTCAAATTTCGTGGGCATCCTCACGGGGCACTGTCCGCGATGTATACATGCCGTGAGACTCGGAATTACTTCGAGTCCATTTTGCGTCAGCTGTATGGAGGATGAGGTGGAATCCTCTCAGCACCTGCTCCTTAGCTGCCCAGCTTTCGCGGGACTAAGATTTAAACATCTTGTTTCTCACTTCTTTTCTGCGCCTGCTGATATAGCAGGTATTGATAACAAAAATCTGATGAACTTATTCAGCAGCATAAAGAGGTTAACACAACCACCGACTAGTCACCGTTCGTAGTCCACAAACACCCATCCCTTCCCTTTCTCCCCTTTTTTCCTTCACCCTCTCGCAATGGTATCACAAAGGATGAACCAAACTTTTTTCGTCCAAGTGGGCCCTACTCTCTGAGCCACCATCCTACCTAACCTAACCTAGTCTAAAAAGGCTACTGGACTACATTATATACTCAATTATCTGACACATTTCTCAAATTCATCACGTAGTGCGGAATGCTAGAGTAAATGGGCTAACTTTCTCTACTAATTCCTATTCTATACTCCCTTTTTTAGTGTTTAGGTTTTATGTGCAACGAACGTTCATGGCTGAGTACTCATTAAATATCTCGCGACTCTACTCAAATCAAGTCCAATCCAAATAATTCAAGCAGTCAGAAGCCCAGATGCTTAATTAGGTGTACTTTAAAATCTAAACTTCTTAACAGTTCATGCAACATGTCACTGCACAAAGGCCTCGTTCAACCAGCAGTGTGTAGTGGATTGGAATCCAGAACACTGAGTGAAACATACAAAACGCAACTGCAAGTCTTCAAAGGCAAACTCCTCGGTAAAATATTTGAAGCAGTTAAATATTCCAAAGGTGAAGGGCACCAAAGGTGGAATGATGAATTTGATGAAAAAAGATAACAAATAATGTGGAGTTCATTAAATAGAAAGAATGAGACGGATAAGGCACAGAGTGCGAAAGGTTTCATTGTGAGCAAGGAAGGTATTTGTTGAGACTATGTGAGTTAGTAGTAATATAAGAGATATACTTAAGTTGAGATGGACTGGCAACCTGAAGGGAATGTAAAGCAACTGAAGATAAATAAAAAGAAGGGAGACGAAAAAGGACTGGACCATGTGGAACAACCCATTTGTGAAGCCGGCCAAAGCTACCAAGTAGCTGCAGCACCACATGATAATGAAGACAATTATTTTCAAGAGCTTTAGTTAGTGCAAGGATCAACTTATGGTACTAATAGATGGAGCCCCTTTTACTCACACTTTTGAATGCCTCCAATCATCTCCAAACTTTTTGACTGCATTCTGGAAAAAAATACAAAAGTAAGTTCAAAATATTAGGTGCGGAACTAAGTTCTTGCTGTTTTTTGACGAAAATACAACTTTATTCTGAAAAAATGGTTATAAGTGAATCATTCAAAGTATTGCCCATCGCTGGCTACTACTTTTTCCCATCTTTCTGGTAGAAACTGTTCCTCGTTTTAGGCTATCTACGGATCATTCCATTTTTTGATGTCTTCATATGAATGGTACTACTGGTCCGCTAGACCAAGTGCCATCGCTCGGAACGGGTGATAATCGGGCGGCGTAATATCTGGAGAATATGGCGGGTGGGGTAGGATTTCCCATTTCAGTGTTTCCAGGTAAGTTTGAACGGGTTTGGCAACGTGAGGCCGAGCGATGGCCGAATAATCTCACGTCGCGGCGATGTCAATTGGCCGCCAAGATCATGTGATTTGACACCGTTGGATTTCTTTCATTGAGGTTATTTGAAAAGAAAGGTGTACGTCGATAAGTCAGCAACAATTCAAGAGCTAAAGGATGAGATAATTCGGCACATTAACGGCATAGAACCTCAAATATGCCTCAGCGTCATCGAAAATTTGGACCATCGGATGGAGGTGTGCCGCCGAGGCCGCGCAGGCTATTTGGCCGATATTTTGTTCTATACGTAATTGAGCTATACTAATATTATCACAATAAAGAGAAAACACAATAGTTTCCTACAAAATTTGTTTTTTGTTCAAAATTGACACCGGCCCTTGAAACTTAAGCACCCTTTATATTTAAAAATAAATAAAAAAATGACTTGCAGAAAGGTGACAAAACTACGAAAAGTTATAAGAAATATTATCCGCCATTTGAATTTTGTCACTTTGTCTTCCCATCTCAACTCAATACAATCGCTTTTCGGACATTCAAATTTAGCTACCAAAGCTGAAGAAAATTTTCGAGTTGCTTACTATAATTTGCTTATGATTTATTTCTGACCACCACCAACTAAGTAAATTGGCAGTTGTCAACGTCGCACAGCTGCCGCAAATGCTAAAGAGATGCATACCTGAGTGCATGTGCGTGTGCGACTGCGGCTTGCGGATTGTGTGGGTGCGTAGTGAATGCGTGACACAGATTTCTCGCGCCTGGAACGCGAGTGACCACAGAACAATGCCATCTCCTGCCAACCAAAGGCGCAATTACAACGAACAAGAGTTTTCACTAAATTCTGTTGCACAAACTACTCCAACAATGTATGTAGTGCACGCCAATTTGTGCGTGGAAAATTTGCATTGCACATTCTATGGTGGCATACTGGCTGGCTGCAGCTGTCAGTGGTGCACACAGATTTACGCCCATTTATAGCAACTTTGCGTTCAACCCGCAAACAACGCAAAAAAAACAAAATTATCTATAAAATGGTGTGCCTGTGTGAGTCTTTGTTATGTGTAACAATTTTCCCTATTATTTGCAATTATGTGGTCACCATGCAACATCATGTTGCAAGTACCTAAATTTCGCATTGGTTTCTTAGTTGATTTATTTTTCAAGTTTCTATTGTTGAAGTTAAAAAAAAACATATGTATGTTTTAAGTGTATGTGTGTGTGTGTATGGATGTATTTGTTACTAGCCATGAAAAAGCCAGGCAGTCATGAATAGCTAAATAACTATGGTGCCGTCGATAATTTGTGGCAACATCGGCAGTCCGAGCAAATAACTTCACTAATCGAATTTGGTTATTTTGTGTGGGCGTTGCAAAGGGAAAGTGCGAAATTGAAAAACCGCATAAAAGGCGAACATTTTTGTAGCTGCAAACAAAAATTGCAAAAAGCTAGAAAAGTAAAATATAAAAAACAAAAAGCATAAAGAAAAACTTTAGCAAAAAAGAAGGAAAACGCGGAAAAATTCCTCAGTTGTATTTCGAAATATTTTTCGGCGTATTTTTAGTCAGTTAAATATTTATTTGCTTCCAGTTGTCAAACCAGCCACAATTCACTTTTCCCCATTTCAGCTAATTATGCCTGAAAATAATTTGTTTCTTTTTCTTTTCGTTTTTTAACTTTTTTCAACACTTTTTCACAGCAGCTCTTAATTGCAATTTACTGCAAAATAGTTTTCTATCGACTTTGCTGAAAATATTTAATTGGATGAAAAATGTCCACACTGGCAAACGCCGTTGAAGTGACAATAAACAAAAAAGCAACAACACCTTGTCGTTGCTGCAACTTAAATGCTTGTTGTTATTGGGTTAGCTCCTACGCGCAGCAAGTACCCAGAAATAAAAAAAAGAAAAAGCAAAAAAAAATAGCAGCCGAATGCCTACAACGTCACCACTGGAGGTGGACAAATGAACGCCCAAGTTGGCTGTCGACGATTTCTGCAACGACATGCCGCATAAAGGTCTGCGCACACATAGCTAGCGTAAGGTAATTTGGTTGACATCATTGTACTTGGGATGCGAATAGGCCAGCACATAAATGTGGTTTGGTAGGGCCAAATAAAACAACCAACTATTGGTCAGCAAGCAGTTGCTGCAAATGCTGAAGGTATAGCATTGAGCTGTATAGTAGGTAGTATGAAAATGTTGCACTGCTTGCTTTGATAATTCCACATGTGGTTTATATTGCCTTTGTTTATGGTTTAAACACACATTCTCACACTTATCATGTCACTACTGTGGAGCAGCATGCAGGTTCGTTGCTTAAGTCTTTTGTGTGCTAGTGGCATTTTTTGCGAGCCTTAATTGGTGGCACTGATTCGATATTATTTTGTTAGGCGCACGCCTATTATGCGTGCATCAGATGTGTTATGGCTTTCAATAGCATTTTGGCATACTTTCTATTGGTATACAATTTATAAAGCGAGAAAGAGGCAACAGATATAAGCCAAATTATTTAATATTCGTTAAAGCTAATGCGTGTATTAGGCTTTTATAGACCTTTTAACCGCGGGGATGAATGCTATTCATGAAGAAAATTTTGGTACAAATAAGCCAATATCATATACTGAGTTTAATAGTTTAGCTTCATTGGAACCTAATAGTGGCTAGATTATTAAGAAGATCAGATGTAGATGTACAAAAGTAACTGCCTCGATTGGACTAAAAGTTTTTGATATAAATTTTTCAACAATCGTATCTATTTTCTTTGGTAAAAGTTAAAAGATAACTATTTGTTTTTAAAGTCAAGAATGTCTATAAAAAGTACGTTAGTATTCAGAGTTTTGAAATAGGGGTTAACGAAAGCTCTCAGTTGGAGGCACGACTTATCAACTGCGTAGAAAGCAACCAACACTGAGTCAAGTTCACATCAGTCCTTTATAACAACAAGCAGCTCAGAAACAAAAAATAGCAAAAACTGAGACTCCATTGCGGAGCAACAATAATATACCTTTATCAGCGACTTGAAAGTGTGCGTCTGTTTCCTTCCTCCCTTTAAATAAAACTTCAAATTTTCCACTCTTTTATTTCCACACTCACTCATAGAACTCTGGAGACATACGAACGTCAGCTTTAACAAAATAAATAAATAATTGACGCGCACACTTCTGTTAGTTTGGCCAAACACCTCCTCCTATTTATGGCGTGCGTCTTGATGTTGTTTCACAAATGGAGTGACCTACAATTTTAAGCCGCTCTGATAGGAAAAGTGGTTTTTATGAGGAGCTTTTTCATGGCAGAAATACACGCGGAAGTTTGACATTGCCTTCCGAGGGGCTACCTCTATTAAAAAAAAAACATTTTCTATCATTTAATGTTTCATGTGCGGAGATTCGAACTTGAACATTTCTAAGTGGTAGTCATGCACCAACCCATTCGGCTACGACGGCCGCCGGAACGCCACCTTACGCGCAAGAAATGATAAGAACCCCGCACCAACTCGCAATCACTCCAGCTCTGCGAATTATTCGAGAAAATCCATTCTGATCAAAATAGAGGAAGAAAAATATATCAACTTCGAACGCTGCCGCTTTTCACCCATCATTGTCTCCGGAAAATACTGAAAATTTTCTAGCCCCAAAACGATCTCAAACACTGATCTGTGAAATTGTTGTAACTAAACCCCAATGCGCCTGGAAGTCCTGAAAAGGAAATGGGGGTGGCTCGGGCACGTGTTATGGAGAGACCAAACCGACATCACCCGCAGCGCAATCGACTGGAACTCGCAAGGCAGCAGTAATAGAGGCAGACCAGCACTAACCTGAATGAAGAATTTGGAAGCTGACGTTTTCAAAACCAACAAAAGCTGGAGCGAAAGCAACAGGTTGGCGCATGGCAGAGGGAAATGGAGGAGCCTTGTCGCAGCCCTTTGCTTTCCTGCGGGCCCATATATATAAGTACTTTCTTATATGTATAAAATCTCGTATAATGGAAAAAAATGAAAGCAAACCGAGCTTCACCTGTTGCCCCTAATTGGTATCTCTGAGCACTACAAAAGAAAGACTGGCGCGATTTTTTGAACTTAACCGAACTCCACTAAGAGGTTACCGAGTCACTCCAGAAGAAGAGAAGAAAAAGAGGTAGGCATTTCTTTTGTTCGAAAATTATTTCCAGCACTTATTTTCGTAGTGATCTCAATAAATATTAAAACACGCCTACTCCACCAAAAGACAAAATTTAATACCTGTGCGAGCTTGGACGTTAATCGTGTTTTGCTGCACCCACAGCGAGAATTGGTGACTGTCGCCGCAAACTCGTACATATGCATACATATGTATCTATGTGTGTGCGTGTGTGTAAAGATATTTATACAAATGCGTTTAGATGTTGCTAAACTGGCGTAGCCAGCCAAAGTTCGAAATCATTGGCGTTTATTTTGAATGACCAAAATTAATTTCCTTATTTCACCAGCATTGAAAAACATACATATGTAAATACATGTACATATATATATATGCAAGTAGGTCTGCATTTCGATAAGTGCTTACGATCGCTTAAGTGTGAAAATGTCTGCTGCATTTGCTCTATTTTCACCTGATACTGCGTATTGTTCGGGGCGTAGCTTTGTGCCCCACTTAGCTTTTGTACAGGCTACACACCTGTGCACACACATACACACTTCCAATTTATACAAGCGGGTGTGTGCGTTTTATGCGTGAAAAAGTATGCCTGGCCTGGCCTGGGCACAAAAGTGCGAAATAATCACGAGAGTGTGAAAATGAAATGGCTGGTGGCAGAAGCTTTAAATAGTCGCTTATCTGTATTTCACTCATACAAAGAAGTGTAAAAAGTCTCATTTTTTGATTCTACAAAGCATTTTGTAATATCCCTCAAGTCTTTTAGTAACTGTTTTTCTCATTTACATTCCATTAATGGTGATCAAACAATCAGATATAATAGAGGAGGGTTGGAAAATTTTGAAAGCGACACAGAGTAAGTAGTGCAGAGAATTCCGGATAAAATCAACGACTGGTGCACGAGACACCCTCAATCCGTACAAAACTACCCTAGTCCTGTTCACGAGAAAACGGGAATTGACTGGACTTCGTTTTCCAGCACTGAAAGATGTGACACTCAGTCTCAAGTCAGTAATCTAGGATAAGAAACTGACTTGAGAGACACAC
Organism: Anastrepha obliqua; assembly: GCF_027943255.1. Taxonomy (NCBI): domain Eukaryota; kingdom Metazoa; phylum Arthropoda; class Insecta; order Diptera; family Tephritidae; genus Anastrepha; species Anastrepha obliqua. The sequence continues at coordinate 136,849,160 of NC_072892.1, read as the reverse complement.
GTTTCGTTGAAGGTGGATCGTGAATTAAGGATTTTTCAACAATGCCGTAGAGCCTTTGGCAAAACCTGGGGTCTGAAACCGGCTGTGGTCTGGTGGATATACACATCACTAATCCGACCAATAATCACTTATGCCTATGGGGTTTGATGGCGACAACCTCCGGAGATGCCCAAAATGCTAGCTTAACCTGCTCCCCTTGGACCTTACGCTATGATACAACAGGAAGCAATAAAAGCAAAGTGAAGGATCCATAAATAAGGTTTCTGGCACGAAGATGAAACATCGGGACACAGAGAAATCTTTAAGATGCAGTATCCACTGGCACCTAAGGCCGACCTTCGACCGATAGTTTCATTTTGGTAGGAAATTTGATGTCAAATTTCCATTCCGTGTGCAATGGACTAAGCCTGATTGCATTCAAAGTGGTTTGACGGATGTTTTCTTTACCAAGAATGAAAAAGGTTCTGGAGCTGGATGGTACTTGAAAGATATTAATAAGTACCTATGAGAGGAATGACAACTGTTTTCCAAAACGAAATTTTTGCTACTCTGAGAGTAGCAGAAAGGATAATTGAGAAGAGATGGAGCGGGAATTAGAACGGAGTCTTTAGCGACATTCAGACTGCCTCAAAGGCTCTGGAGAAAGTAACAGAAAGGATAATTGTAAAGAGATGGAGCGGGAATTAGAACGGAGTCTTTAGCGACATTCAGATTGCCTCAAAGGCTCTGGACAATGCAGAGCAAACCTCAAAGATTGTAAGAAGAAGCTTAATTCTGTTGCAAGGCAGAACAGTCTTTTACTTCTATGCGTTCCAAGAGACTACGGGGTTCAAGGGAATGAAATTGCCGATGAGTTGGCCAAATGTAGATCAGCGGTTCTCCCACAGAGCCCAGAGCCAATAATCGGAATCAGTCCGGCAGATATCAAGAAGTGAATCAGCCGAAATGTTCGCAATTTACAAAAAGAGCGATGGTCCGGCCTAAAACTCTGCAGAATTGCAAATTGTTTTGTGGCAAGCCCGAACAGAAGTCTGTCGAACTTTCTGCTAAAACTTGGAAGAAAATACGTTCGGTAGATGGTCGAGAATGCAACCCATGGGATCCGCATTTGGCCATCACTGTAATCATTGAGAATCCTATTTTCCTGTCTTACTTAGAGGAAACGGATAACACTGAGCATTTTCTTTGTGAGTGTCCTGCATTTGCCAAAGCTAGGCTGCGAATTTTGGGTTTAGATGTCATGGGAAGGGGTAAAATTCGTTCTTTCAAATTGGAGGATATTTTCAGATTTACCAAAGAATCTGGAAAATTCTCACAGGACTATCTACCTTTGTCTCTGTCTCTTTCTTTCCTATCTCATTATCTGATACTTTTCTTCTTTCCTTCTTGACTATTTACCCTCTTTCCAGAGCTCTAAATGCAATGGGCTTTTTAGCCCTGAGAGTTTTAGAAGCCAGTACATATCTTGGCTAGCATATAAAAGAAAAAAGCAACTGAAATGCCATATCCAACTGGACGATTGTAACGCTGCTGAAGGCAGAGAACATTTTCGAGCATCGGAACATTTCGGCAGTCCTCATTAATGGACATGAATCTTATCCTTTATCGCCCTTTCGACGCTGATCGGAAAGTACCGGAAATGTTTAAATAAAACAAAACAGCTTTAAATTTCAGGCAAATTTATTTTATCTCCTTCAAAATGTGACCCGTATGAAGTGTAACACACATGTGCCAAGGTTTACCCCAGTCCCCCATGTACCACTGGTAGGCCGGCGAAGGGATGACCTTCAGCTCCTTCGTCGCATTCTCTTTGATCTCCTCTATCGACTGAAGTCTCCTGCAACGAAGCGGTAACTTCAACTTACGAAACAAAACGAAGTTGCACGGGGACATATCAGTTGCATACGGTGCTTGCACGATGGTATTTACTTGGTGTTTGGTCAAATAATCCAGCTCAATTTGGGCTCGGTGCGATGGCGCGTTAACATCATGCCAAATCCAAGAATTGTTTGTCCACATTTCCGGCCGTTTGCGACGTACATCATCTCTCAAATGATCCGATGGCTCTAAAAAGTGGCAGATGTGTGCCCTACAGTCCTACCAACATAAGAAAAAATATGGGCCGGTTCCCGTGTACGCGGTTCGTTTAAATTATACATTCCCGGTACTTTTGATCATGCTTCTCATTCCATACTGACCTCTAATTTTTAACAGCAGCTGGGTAAAAGCAACGCCCGTGGGTGCAAGAATTCCATTGTCATCAACGCAGTTGTAAAGTTTCGTGGATAAGGAACATGAAAATGAGAAGAAGAAAAAACAACAGCTATTTCAGTACATAGAAAAGCTTTAAGAACATCAAAACAACGACAACAAGAACCAACTCACAATCGAAGTTTTAGTAGCGACAACGAGGTCGCCAATTGTTACTGCACCGAACTATGCAAATAAGTCAACAATCAAAGATTGTCAACTGGCAAAAATATGTTGTGGCATGCCAATTGCAAATAAAAATGCCGCACAGAACACCAAGAGCAATAGAGACAATAAAGAAATACAACAACACACTTTGCTGTCGACAAGCTTTTCCATCAAAACCCATTTCGGCAGCTGCTGTCCATTTTTCCGCCATTGCCGATGCCGCAGCAGCTTCTGCAAAGACGTTTGTTGGCTGTCGCACGCTCTTTCCGTCATTCCGTCAATACCCGTACGTGTGCGCTGCCACAAAATAAAATCAATGCCGCAACAAAAAGTAACAACAACTACAGGAAAATCAATGCAGCAACGTAAATGTTTGTGCAGTCGTTGTGCGCATCCCTGCCACTGGCTCACTGGAACATAACGCAAATTAATTTTTGTTGCAAGCAACCTGTGCTTTATTTGGGTTAACAGTTGCAGTGACGTGCGTTTGCCTGCATGCCACAGCGATGTGTCAATGTTGATATTGACACGCAGCACAGTACAACCGAGTGCTGTATGTTATTGACGTGTCACTTGTATGCGCAACAATAGCAGTAGCAGCACCAGCAGCAACAGCAACAACAGCTAGCGACCAAGCGCTGCCGCACAGCGATTTGTTACGCATGACAAAGTGTTTCATTGGAAGCGAAACGATGAAGCGACAAGATTGTTGCTCACTTGCTGCGGCTAGGCTATGCAATGAGCGCGCACACACATGCATATAGTCATATATGTACGTACGTATGTATGAATGTAGGTACAACTATTCACATTCACGAAAATCTCAGTTGCGATTAGTTTGCGTGCAACTGTAACATACCGAAATGCCAAATTGCAGGTAATCAAAAATTCCATGGCTCTACTCACTCACAAACGACGACGACAACAACAACAGCAACAACAACAACAAGAATAGCGCACATTTTACCACTAACTGCAATGACAGCAACAACTTTAACACGCTGATGTTGTACGTGTGCGAACATTTTGCGGTGGCCGACTGATTGACATGAGAAATTTCTGGCATCACCGTTGTTGCCACGTATTGCCACCATTGCCGCCACGGCCGCTATTGCTGTCAATGTACATTATTTGTTGTATTGTTTTTGTTGCCACTACAATCCATTGTTGTTGCTTCGATTCGTTTGTTGTTTGTCAGCGTTTTAGATTTTTGATTAGCAACCGTGGAGTTCTGGCAGCTAAAATCCCACCTTGACGCACTTTTACGAATTACAAGAATTGAACCCGGCTCTAGATGAGCAGGGGGAACAAGCTCCTCCAACTGCCACTGCATGTCCTCTTGTAGGGTACACTTTATTTGAAGTCAATTAAATTTCTATATATTTTATTTCAGTCTTTTCACGTGAGCCTTTTTATTCGCTTTCGTTCCATTAATTAATTTTATTCCCTTTCATATTTTTTATGTCAGGCCATTTACTTAATTTTATGTCATGCCAGTTTATTTAATTTTTTTCAAATAATTTCCTAGCCATTTTATTTCCTTTCGCTCCATTATAATATAATTTTATTCTTCTTCATTTTATTTTATGTCGTGCCATTTACTTAATGTTATGTCACGCTATTTTGTTATTTTTTATTTTATTCCCTTCTTTTTACGTCCTTACCTAGCCATTTTATTCACTTTCGCCAAATTATTAAATTTTATTTTCCTTCATTTTATTTTATGTCATGCCATTTGAGTTAATTGTAGGTCATGCCATTTTATTCTATTTTTTCACATAATTTCCTAGCCTTTTGCTCTTTTATATAATTTTATTCTCCTTCATGTTATTTTATGTCATGCCATTCACTTAATTTTTTGTCACGCCATTTTTTTAATTGTTTATTTTATTTCATTCTTTTTACGTCCTTTATTCGCTATCGCTAAATTATTACGTTTTATTCTCCTTCATTTTATTTTATGTCGTGACATTTACTTAATTTTATGTCACGCCATTTTTTTTTTATTTTATTCCCTTCTTTTTACGTCATTCCCTAGCCATTTTATTCGCTTTCGCTTAATTATTACGTTTTATTTTCCTTCATTTTAGTGTATATCATGCCGTTTAGGTGAATTTTATGTCGTACCATTTTATTTTATTTAATTATTTCACGTAATTTCCTAGCCATTTTATTCCCTTTCGCTCCATTATTTCATTTTATTCCCCTTTGTTTTATGTCACGCCATTTACTTAATTTTTTTGTCATGCCTTTTTCTTAATTTTATGTCAAGCCATTTCATTAAACTTTTTTTATTTTCTACTTTGCTTCATTTAATTTTAATGGTTTTAGTTTTTTCGGTTCCTTCGATTTATTGTTATGTCATACCATGCGTTTGACTCGATTTTATGTCATACCATTTCATCTTACTTTTATTTTAATTTTAATTAATTCAATTTTATTTAAGTTCATTTGAAGTTATTGTATTTTATTTCATACAATTCGCGTAATTTTTCGCAAGTTCTTAACTTCATTTGATTTAATTTTGTACCACAAAATTTTTATTTTTTAATTTTTTATTTCGTTTACTCTAATTTAGTTTTATGTTAATCATTCAATTTTACTTTTTATCTCATTTGATTTAATTGTGTGGCATACCATTCTCATTTTTTCATTTCATTTAATTTGATTTTATGTCATACCATTTTAAATTATTTTTTAATAAATTTAATTTATTTTTATTTTATTTTATTTAATTTTATAATGCTTCACTTTATTTTAGTATTTTTGATGTTTTTCATTTTATTTTTTGTCAAGCCATTATATTTTATTTCGTTTCGTTTCATTTCATTTGATTTAATTTTATTTGCTTTGATTTAATTTGATTCACTTTTATGTCGTACCACTTTTTCTTGTTTTATATTTCGTTTCGCCTTACTTTAATCAATTTCGTTCTATTTTATTTTATTTTATTTTATTTAGTTATTACCATTTAATTTTATTATAATTTTGTTTTTCATTTCACCTCACGTCATTTAGTTTTAGTTTTTATTTCATGGTATTTCATTTTAGTTATGGCATTTGATTTATTCTTATGTCGTGTCATTTAATCTTATTGATTATTTCGTTTCATTTCATTTTACTTAATTTTACTTACTTTTGGGTTTACTTCTTTCATTTGATTTAATTTTATGTCATACCATTTTATTTTTATTTTTTATGTCAACTGATTTATTGTAATGTCATACCATTTCATCTTATATTTTAATTCGTTTCTTTTCATTGTAATTAGTTTTTATGTCATACCTTTTTTTAATTTTTTTTTATGTCATTTGATTTATTTTTGTTCATACCATTTCCTCCCCTTTTTTTTATTTAATTTCATTTCATTCTAATTAATTTAGTTCTAGTTAATTTCATTTGATTTATTTTTATGTCATACCATTTTATTTTATTTTTATGTCATATGTTTCATTTCATTTAATATATTATAATTTTATGTCATACCATTTTATTTTATTTTTTAATTTATTTTATTTTATTTGATGTAATTTTAGATCGTTCCACTTTATTTTTTTTAATGTTTTATCATTTTTCAAACCATTATATTTTATATTTTATTGCGTTTCATTTCATTTGATTTAATTTTATGTCGTACTAATACTTTTTCTTTTTTCATATTTCGTTGCGTCTCACTTTAATTAATTTAGCTCGATTTTATTTTATTTTATGTTATACCATTTTTATTTTATTATATTTTTATTTTTCATTTCATGTCATTTCATTTTTAGTTTTTGTTTCATTGCATTTCATTCATATTTTATTTAATTTTATGTCATGCCATTTAATTTTATTATATTTTTTTACTTCATTTTTTCACTTTACTTTCATTTTATTTTATTTTTTATGGCATTCGATTTATTTTTATGTTGTGCCATTTATCCTTATTTATTAGTTCGTTTCATTTCATTTGATTTAATTTAATTTTAGTTACATTTACGTGTACTTATTTCATTTGATTTAATTTTATGTCATACCATTATATTTTTATTTCTTATGTCAATTGATGTATTATAATGTCATACCATTTCAACTTATATTTTACTTCCTTTCATTTTTTTTTATATTTTTTTTTATGTCATTTAATTTATTTTTGTGTCATACCATTTCATCTTACTTTTTTATTTTTTTATTTCATTTCATTTCATTCCAATTAATTTAGTTTAACTTAATTTCATTTGATTTACTTTTATGTAATACCATTTTTTGTTTCATAGTTATATCATAAGTTTGACTTCATTTCACTTCATTTCTTTCCATTTGACCAAAGTTTTTGTCATACCCTTTTATTTAATTTTTTTTCAATTCATTTCAATTTTATTTATTTTATTTAATTTTTTAATTTGTTTCATTTCATTTTAATTAATTCAGTTTTATTGATACGAATCAGCTGTCCATTCAGAGTTTTTAGAACATTTGGAGTGCGTGGGAAAGTAGCCTTAACTTATGACTTTCACTTACCATCTCAATGTCAAGGGAAATCAAAAATAGGGTATTTCAAGAGAATATTAACTCAAATCGCACAATAAATAGGATTTTGGGTACAGGCGCCACCTAGCGGCCGATATTTGAGCAGTTTTTCACTTACCTAATATAATTTTTTTGGAATATGAACTGAATCAGATCATGAAAATGATTTTAAGAAAATGGGCGGCGCCATCTAGAGAGAGAAAAGTGAAGCCTGTGATTTGCTCAAGAGATTTATCTCACAAAAACCAATCCGGATATTAGAGTAATCGAGCAGACAAAGTTTTTATTAATTATTTATATTTATTTATAGGTTTTATATAATTAATTATATTTTTTATGACCATTCACAAATTCGAGTTAGTTTAGAATATCAGATACCTTCTTCATTCGTAAGTCAACTTATTTTGCTTTTTATTAGATTATTAATGCTTTATGTAAAATGCTTATAAAATATAGGAAGGGCTATCGCTGATTTCACTCCAATAACCGCTTGCTCCAATATCAATTTTCTAGTCAACTGATTTCAACCAAACGTCTGGAAAAGCTTCAAGCTTGAGAAAAGTTGCATATTTGATTATTTTTAGTATTTTTAGACTTCTTACACTTTTTATATTTGTGTAGCGAAGCAGTCCACTTTCAAAGCCGGAAAAGTATCGAAACTCTTCAAACTTCATTTATCCGTTTCTCCTTTCTTCGCAGTGCAAGAGTTCTCATAATAGAGCCTTGACACAAACACTGCTCATATATGTACATAAATATATATATTTTTTTTATGAGTGCATTCGAGGTTAGAGTTAACTGTTTTGCATATTCGTATGCAAATATGACTTGCAAAAGACCAACAAAATATACGTAGCACATTTGCGGCAACACAAATGCTCAGTACACACACACACACCACAACATCGGCCAACAATTGCCTTTGAGTATTTGCATACAAAAAGTCGAGAGTCTTGCGATTAGCTGGGAGTAGCTGGGAGCGCGCGAAACCAATGAATGCTAATCAATATAATGAGCCGCCGACTATACATACCGACACACGTGCATTTGCAGCGTTTGCACATACTTATGTGTGAACTTCAACAGCCATTAGTGCACATAATCGCGAATGCCACTACGGCTGCTGGTACTGCCGCTGCTGTGCTGCTGTGCTGCTACTGCCACAGACGAAAACGATTGTTATCCGATAGTTATGCAATATAGTCGTAAATTATGGACATTTCAACAAAGGAATATCACACATGTGACTTGAGGCGTTGCATGCAACAAAAGTTATGCATACTCTTTTTCTACACATCGATTGTGCATAAGTGTGTATGGGATTGTTGTGTCTGTTTGAACAAAATTTGGGTCAGCTGGCTGTGAAGAAAACAGTTACGTCTGCTCGTTTGCTGCGAAGTAACCAAATGCAATGTAGTATTGAATAACTTGACCGTTGCATGCAACATGGGAGATGCTAATGGGAAGAATTAAGCTAATTGAGCTAATTTGCGTACAATTATCGAGTATCGTATAATTGGAAGTTTGCCTTGCGCACGCATATTCTTTGGTATTATGTAGAGAGAAGCAGAAGGAGCACTGCCAACAATAAAAATGAGTTTGCATTTAATCTTTGAGCTACGGGCATAGAGGTTTATGGGCATACTTGCCAAGGTAGTGCTTTGAGACGCTGTACTTTAATTGAAGACAGAATATTATCTGACCCATTCAGACAAAACAGTCGTAGAACAGTTTCGAATATACAATGCAAAACGAATCACCCTATCGGAAGGTGTATATTTTTTGAAAATGGCGTCATCCCTCAACCATATTTGACACTTGTGAAAAAGACAACTATGTACGTAAAGATCAACGATCACGATCTTTGTTTTTTTAATTAGTAAAAAATTAATAAAAAAGTTATTCAAAAACAATATTTAGAGATGATTATTAATACGCCACTCTCTATATATGTATTATATGTTAGGGCGGGTCGATTTAAAAATCGCTCATTGTTCTGTGAAAATCGTATTCTAGGGATCAATTGGAGCACTCTAAATGGGTCAAAGTGGGATTTTTCATTCGACCCAAATTGGGGGACATCAGGAATCGTTTTAGAGGTATGGTTCCTTCGGCAAAGTTTCTTATTTTAATCCCTAGAATATGAGCAATGGACGATTTTTTTGCCTCCCCACAAAAGACACTAAAAGTTCGACCCAAATTGGGGGACATCAGAATTCGTTTTAGAGGTATGGTTCCTTCGGCAAAGTTTCTTATTTTGATCCCTAGAATATGATTTTCACAGAGCAATGGGCGATTTTTTTGCCTTCCCACAAATCGACTCGGCCTAATGTATGTGCATATTTTATGCCAGGGTTCGAAACTAGAGCCGAGAAAAACCAAGTGATAGACAAAGTTTTTTCAAATAGCGGTCGCCCTATAGGCAGGCAATGAAGAGGAACTAAGTTTGTATTTTTTAAGTATCTATTGATTCCTTGCGACAGGTTCTTTTGAAGTCACTTCCTTGATCATTTTATGGATTCCAAAAATCTACAGAAGGAGGTGGACAGAACCAACTGGTACAATCAAAACTTCACTTTCAACAATAGTGGGCTTTTCTAACGAGGTTCTGTCTCGGAATCTGCTAGCAAAGTATCAGCGCGACCACAAGCCATTATAACAAATGTTCAGGTTGAATCTTCGCAACATCCTTTCCTCAATCGAAACCTGCCGGAAGATCATTCAGCTGAGGAAATCAGTGGGACATGGAATTTCTGAGCCTGCGTAGAGCTTATTAGAACTTATTAGATAATAAAGCAGCTGCTCCCTATGAATTTGTCTTGTTTATGTCTTCTTATAATAATCTTTTCGTGGTATTAAAATGTAGCCATACACTTTGTGAAGCAGCTCAGGAATTACTAAGCCTACTAATTGTCTCAGCTATTAATGAGGAGAATAGGAAAAATTCTGAAGTGGTTTTCAAAAATTTCAATTTCACAAAATTCTTTTTTCCCAAAAATTTTGAACAGCACAATAAAGTCCTAGCCCTAGCCTCAGATTTTAATCAAAAAATCTAAAAAATTCTGAGGTGTCTTTCAAAGATGCCAAAAAATATTTTTTTTCGAAAATTTTGAACAAGACAATAAAAAAATATCCAAAACAAAGCTGTCTAAAAATTTTTCTGAAACTTTTTTCCAAAAAACCAAAAATAAATTGTTAAACAAAAAAAAATAATTGTTTTTCTAAAAACAAATTTTTCACAATAAACAAACTTTTTGCATACCAAAATTTAACATAAACTATAATTTCTGGCGAAAAAATTTTTTAAGAGTAGATTAAAAAAAAAAAATTTAAATTAAAATGGGTTTAAAAAATTAAAAATAAACGCGGATATTCAGCGTTCAATTTTCCAAAAACAAAAAAGTTTTAACAAAAAAATTATATTTTTAACAAAAAAATATTTTTTTTTATTAATAATACAATTTTTTTTAAATTGTACACAAAATAAAACCTTTTCCGAAAAAAAATTAACATAAACAATTTTTGCCAAAAACTTTTTTTGTAAGCAGTATACTTGAAAAACAAAAAAAAAATTTTTAAATTAAAAATAACCGAGGATATTCTACATTTAATTTTCCAAAAAAAAAATTTTAACAAAAAAATTAATTTTTAATAAAAAAATAAGTTTTGAATAAAAAAAATTTTTTTTATTAGTAATAATTTTTTTTTTAATTTTACACAAAACAAAACTTTTTTATTTTTGATTTTAAAGAATTAAAATGGGTTAAAAAAATTAAAAATAACCGAGGGTATTCAACATTTAATTTTCCAAAAAAAAGTTTTAACAAAAAAATAAAATGTATGTTAAAAAATAAATTTTGAATATAATAAATTTTTTTTATTGATAATTATTTTTTTTTAATTTTACACAAAATAAAACTTTTTCCGAAAAAAATTTTACATGAACAACAATTTTTCCCGAAAAAAATTTTTTTAAGAAATATATTTGAAAAACAAAAAAACATTTAAAACTTAAAATAGGTTAAAAAATTAAAAATAACAGAGAATATTCAACATTTAATTTTCCAAAAAAAAATTTTAACAAACAAATACATTTTTAATAAAAAAATTAATTTTGAATAAAAAATTTTTTTTTTTATTAGTAATAATTTTTTTTTTTAATTTTATACAAAATAAAACTTTTTTATTTTTGATTTTAAAGAATTAAAATGGGTTAAAAAATTAAAAATAACCGAGGGTATTCAACATTTAATTTTCCAAAAAAAAGTTTTAACAAAAAAATAAAATTTATGTTAAAAAATACATTTTGAATAAAATACATTTTTTTTTATTGATAATATTTTTTTTTAAATTTACACAAAATAAAACTTTTTCCGAAAAAAAATTAACATAAGCAAAGATGTTTGCCGAAAAAAATTTTTTTAAGAAGTATATTTGAAAAACAAAAAAAATTTTAAAACTTAAAATGGGTAAAAAAATTAAAAATAACAGAGGATATTCAACATTTAATTTTCCAAAAAAAAAGTTTTAACAAAAAGATAAAATTTATGCTAAAAAATAAATTTTGAATAAAAAAATTTTTTTTTTATTAGTAATAATTTTTTTTTTAATTTTACATGAAATAAAACTTTTTTTATTTTTAATTTTAAAGAATTAAAATGGGTTAAAAAAAATATAACCGAGGATATTCAACATTTAATTTTCCAAGAAAACAAAAAGGAAGTGTTAAATAAACTAAAGTTTTTAATAAAAAAATAAAAATTTTTTCCAAAAGCAAAATCATTAAAAAAAATATAATTTTCCAAAAAAAAATTTACGCAAAATAAAACTTTTTCCGAAAAAAAATTAACATAAGCAAAGATGTTTGCCGAAAAAAATTTTTTTAAAAAGTATATTTTATCTTAAAAAATTAAATACATCAAAAAAAGTACAATAAATAACAAATAACAACCGTTGAATAAATCTCAAAATTATTACATATTTTTTTGCAAATTTTTTCAGTTTACTTCTTTTTTTATTATATTCTCAAGCCTATAAACATCCAAAATATTTGGATCACTTGACAAAAGATCATTCAACTACCAGCCATACCTACCCAGATTTTGAATTATTATTATTTTGGAGACATCCTACTCGCTTTAGAATGGATGTTGTAAAGTAAAATAATTTTTTTATGATGCGATCCTTTTCTCCGCTCTGAAATAAATATTATTTTCAGAGTTGTTATGTTTTTCATCAGAAATAATCAGCACTTATTAAGGGGAGCCTCTTATCAGTCGGCTTCAAAAACTCCATTTTTTTTTTTACTGGAATCGATAGATATATTATAGGAGAATTGAAAATTTTATAGCGAAATTCAAAGTGATTTTGGAGTTACAGGCCTGTGTAGCGTCGCTCGTGTGAGTATACTGTCTACCTTCTCAAAACTTTGAAACACGTTTTCTCAAAACCATGTTTTTGAAAATGGCGTGTAAGATTAAAAAAAAATTACGAAAGTTATAGTTTCAAACCGATAATCTATATAAAGATAATTAAAATGCGCAACTAATTAACTAACAAAATATAAAACAAAATTCATTTTTTAATGTTATTTAACACCTTTTTTGAAAAAAAAAATAGCGAAAAAAGCACTTTTTTTCAATAATTAATTGTGCGTTAATTTTTTGATATTTTTATACAAGAATAGTCTATTATATGCGGGAAAGCCTTCTGAATAAGACAATATCTTTCTTTTGTGTTTCAGGTGAAAACTACGACCGCAATCTTACACGCCGTTTTACTAGCGCGTAACGACAAGCTGTGCGAGATCCCTCATATGTCTGCCATTTTGTTTTTTTATTTATGTTAAACAATTTTTTGTTACTCTTCAATCATGCCTTCAAATAAATGCAAAAGATTATTCTTGTGTGTCGTTCTTTTCGCCTCGAAAACAATTGAGAAAAAACACCTTTTTTTGAAGCCACTGAGTTTTAAATTTTTCATCACAAAAAGTGATGTTTAATTTTTTTTTATCGATAAAAAAACTCACATGCATTCAGTTTTTCGATGTGCAAAAAAACTCTAAAAAAAATTGGTATCCATTAAAAAAATTATGATATTAGGCATATTTCATTCTCTTCTTTTTTTTCTTGTTTTTTTTTTCTTGGTATGGAGGTTAAACTTAAAATGTCAGAAACATTATGAAAGGTGCCTTCACACCTATAATAAGTGGTTGATGCTCCCACTAACACTATAACATTCCTCCTGCTCAGCTGATTTCTACCCTGTAACCGCCTTAGCATTTCTTCAAGGTGGAGCCGCGTAGTGTCTATTGATACAACAAGTTCCTTCGTAAAGGTTCCGTTCCTAGGGCCTATGGAAACTTTACGCGATCGATAGTATCCACTCATCCGCGTTTAAAAGCGGCTGTGGGAGGAATGAAACATCAAAGAATGTGCAATAGTCCGATACTCACAAACGCTGTGATGTTCCTGTATCTGTATCTGGTTTGTCTAAAACAGTTCATCTCCAATGCCATGGTGCTAGCAAAGGTGCTTACAAAACTTAAAAAAAACAAACGATATATAATGTATTTTTTCTCAAAACTATCGAATTATGACTTAGCTGCATTACGTACCAACGCATCAGGCGAAATGTGTTCAGAAGAACTTCAATAAAAAATAATCTGGCTGGCCTTGCTACCTAATTAATTAAATATTATTATAGGATAAAATACCTAATCTTTCTTCCTGCTTCTATTGCTGCTGGTGCTGTTGTTGCTGTAGCCCCTTCTGGGCTTTCCTCTCTCAGTCAAGGTCATTGAGCCACATTACGACTGCGAACGTTTTTACAGCGTCCCATTAAGGGATGATCGACAGGACAAATCTTGTGTGAGCTGGCGAATCTTCGAATGCCTTCTCAAGCACTGTTCGTTCTTCACTAGAATACTTGCAGTGGAAGGCCACATGTAGTGCGCTCTCAACTGATTCGAGCAACTGAGGCTGCAGTTTCATCAGACCGCCTTCAGCCAGAGCAAACTTTGCTGTTTCAACTTTGCAAATTCTCTTTTAGTGTTGGGCGTCGTGTTCACACACGGCAACTTCTTTGCTCGCAATTGTTTAGTTCTCGGCCCACAGTCAACAACATCAACGTGGGAAGAATGAGAGCACAAAAGTTGGCAGAGCGCGAGCATCAAAAGTAACGAATTGAAACCGCAAATGTTTCCCTGTATGAACGCGGTCTTACTAATACTCATTAAGTTCTTTCAAAGAAACCTAATTTTTGGCTGCTCTTTTACGGTGCTACCAATATACTTGTATGTGTATTTAACAGTTGTAACAGTTGCTTCATCTACTCACCACTTGCTAACTCTTGGTGAATCGAAAACGCCTTATGCTAATTGTGCTAGAACTTAGTATTTAGAGTTGCATGTAGTTGTTATGCAGTTCTAAGTAAAAAAAAATACTCCTCACTTCTTTGACTCCTTCATTCTGTGAACGCTTTGAACATCCACAGTTTGTAAACTCACCGTACAGGCTCAATTATGAAGTAATGGTTTGGTACTTAGACTTTCGACTATTCTGCTTTAAGTAATACCTCAAAAAAAAAAAACGATTCTTACTATAAAAAAAATACAAAATATCTTGGTTTATCTTCAGTAATCTTGAACTTATAAATATTTACTGTTAATATGTAAGGTAGTCAGGTAATAATGAATTGTAAAATACTCCTACTACGAGTATGAGCCCAAAGAGCGCATATAAACTTAAAGAATTATCCATATTGTAATGGTTGTCATTGCAGACAGACATACACAGGCACATATTTTTGTTTATTTTATCTTCCACGGTCTCGACGTGCGACGGCGTAAAACGCGCCGACAACTCATTTTAACCTACTGAACTCGATAATGCGCTGTTGACATGCAGACTTCATTAAACAAATCAACGACATGCGGCGCACGAGCTACGAACATCGCTTCAAAGCTGCATAGCTACATAGCTACAACAACAACATTAAATAAGCCAAGAACATTTGTGGCTTCACTGATGACCAAAAACACGCTTCTTAACCCATATACGCCCGCCGTGCTCAAATGAGGACACTTCTGTGGTCGATGTAGTGCTCGAATTTGAACTGCCCACTTTTTTTAGTGAGAAATTTATGTCAAAAGGTTAGACATTTACAAAATGGGTAGTTCCTCAGTTAAGAAAATTGAAGACATCTTAAACGAATATTGAAAACTGAAAATGATTAATCAGCTAATGTCAATTAGTAGCATAGAATCTGCGATTTGTCGCCATCAGACTATTTTTTGTTAGAGACAAATGTAGCACCAACCATTCAGAGACGATTCAAGAACTTAAACTTTAAATCGAAGTTTCGGTTGGTGTGACATAGGACGAAATTTTTAAACATGTTTTCGAATATTTAGTTGTCAGAATGTACTGGAAACTTATGGGATGGAAATTATCATCATTATTTATTATGGCGGTATTTAGCATTGCAACTTGAAAGATCTATTTTGCCCCCTTCATGGATTCGGAGTATTTCTCTGAGCCCAATTTCTTCAATAAATTTTAATAATATGTCCTATTTTATTGACTGTTTTTACCACTTTTATGGAAATCATTCCAATGAAATTGTGTCAAACCCGACGAAGTTCGCTACTGGGTAAAAGAAGCCACAGTGTTTCTAAGTTTTGCTTGTTCCTTTTTTCCAAGCTTTCTAGCAGCATAAACTCATCACTTTGAGGAAGAATAAAGCTGAAGTTTTATATTTCCAACCAAGAGCCGAGAAGTTCAGGGTTGCCTCTCTGGGTTAGCTAGGTTAGGAACTTAGAGTATTTACAGGTACAAATTAGAAAAACAAAAATTGGAAAAACATTTTAATAGGATTTTTATATATATATATATTTTTTTTTTTTGTCACAGCTTAGGAGCATTCAGGTAAGTGATGACAGAATTTGGTTTTTGTTTAAAAGTTTTGTGTATCATAAAATATTAATAAAATTTAACAAAATTGAAAAAGCGTATTTTAAAAATTTCCCACCTATTCGAACTTTTCTTTTTAATAAAAATAAATTAAATACAATAATGGGTTAAGCTGGAAAAGGCAGCAACGATGCTCAAGAGTGTACCGAAAATAAAACAAAAATCAAATGTAAGCTAGCGAGTGAATCACGATGACTGTCTGTCAATAGATGGGCCAAATGAGCTACATTCATACATTGAACCGCAGTCCACAGCCAGAAGTAAAACCTTTGAAAAAGTCACACACACAACGACTTTATTTGCATGCCTTCATTTGACGAGGAAGGGAATTCTAGTGGAATACAAACTCTGCAAACAAATTAAACAAAACAACAATAACAACAACTTGTATGTAAATGATATCTACATATGTATGTGCGAGTATGTCGCAAGCGATAAATCTATAAGTCAGTTGTTGCATAAATAACCAGAGTCAAAAAGGAGTAACTAACTCAAGCGAATTTAAATTTTTGTAGAGCAGTGCCCAGGCAGAAATTCTGAAGAAAAATACATTTATTTACTTACTACATACAGTTTTAGTTTAGTTAAGGGTTGAATAGAATAGCTAACTCTTCGCATTTCGCATTTCCCTTAGCCATCTGAAAGCTCGGCGACACGGTGAGGCGGTGAAAGGATCCTAAGAAGGAATTGATCCATCCTCAGTAAACTGATTTGGAAGTTAATTCTAAGGAATAACTCAGCTTTTCTCGGTGATATGACTTGGTAGTTTGTCCTAAGAATGAAATCAGCCATCCTCAGTGAGGAGATCTGGTAGTCAATTCTGAGAACGGAATCAGTAATACTCAGTTTGAGGATCTGAAAGTATTTCTTAGAAAATAAATCATTCATCCTCAGCCCAATAATCTGGTAGTTTATACTAAGAAAGAAATCAATCATCAGTTAAAGGATCTGATAGTTTATCTTAATGAAGAAATCAGCCATCCTCCGTTAGAGGACCTATTATAATGATCTTATGAAAGAAATGCCCGCCCTCAGTGAGGGGATCTGGTAGTTAATCCTAAGGAAAAAAGCAATCCCCAGTGAAGTCATCTGGTAATTAATATTAAGAAAGATTTCAGTCATCCTCAGTTAAAGGATCCACTTTATCTTAGGGAATAAATCAGCACTCCTCTGTTGGAGGATCTATTAATTTATCCTAAGAAACAAATCAGCCATCCTCAGTGGGTCTTCTTATGGGAGAAATCAGCCATCCTCAGCGGAGTAATATAACAAAAAGTGCTAATCAAATTATCGGCTACACGGGAAGCAGTTGAACGTCTTCGATCAGAAGTAGTCACCGCTAACAATATTTTCATACTTTTAGGCAAGTAAGCAGCTTTTAAGGCGCTTGACTCTGCCACAAGCAAGTCCGAGAGCGCGTAATAAACTCTAATGGCATAGCTAAGCAGCTCACTCTTCAACCAGTATGGGTGTCAGAAAACCGGAGGAATATATCAGATAACAGGATAGCAGACCTACATATGTCTATAAATAATTGGCGCGTACACCCTTTTTGGGTGTTTGGCCGAGCTCCTCCTCCTATTTGCGAGGCAAGACCAGCGAACAGCTGATAGTCCCTTTCAATGAATGAAGGCGAGCCTAAATACTTAAGGCAACTGAATGTTGCATAACAACAACACCTGTTTGCATATGTGAATACATACATATAAGTTCAGTTGCATATGAGATTTATGATACTTGTTATCCTTTAGAAAGTAAGCCACAATGCAAATAACCGATGGGAACAAAGGAAATTAAATTTTGAAGACTTTAACATAAAACCAAAAAAAGGGAATTTTCATTTATTAGCAAAACGTAAATTTTTACGGGGAAACACCTAATATATTTTCTTCCTGTATTTGCTTAACTACCAACAAGAATGTCTACATACATTCGTTCACCCAAAAAAAATGAAAACGAATCTAAACATTTATTAGTCCAGCAAAGTTTGTTGTAAATTCTCATTTTTTATATCCATTTTTTGCAGCACCTTTAATGCTAAAAATGCTTCAGTAATAACCCTCCCACATTCATATGTGGGGGTACGTATGTATGTAATTATGTGGATACCCACTCTGCTTTCGAACCAATTAAATCGAGTTAAAACACTTTGTAAGCAAGCCATCTCTCCAACTGATTACGACACCCAACAAGCAATTTTCGAAACCACGCCGATATTGACAGCCAAGTTACTCCTCGTAGACGTAGAGACAGTCGAGAAAACCAAAAGGGAAAAAGTAATAATGTGTTTTGAAAGGGAGTAGAACGTGAAAGCGGAGGCAAAGATTTGCTTAATGTCCCAGCAAAAGGAACAGCAGGGACAAAGCAACACAAAACAAAAAAAAACCAATACAATGCGACAATAGCAACAACTTTTCGTACGAAATTGTGCGCCTTAGACGGGGTAGAAAATGTGACCAAAAGTAGCTTGCCAGTTTGCAGATAAATTTCTCACGTTTTTACGATTGCGACAAAATGCCACCTCTAATGGCGACTGACTGCCCAGAACGTCAGTGAAGGCTAATGGGTGGGCAGACGTATTTGAATGCAAGAAACAAGAGTTTTCGTTAACATTTAGCTGCAACTTTGCATGTATGTGCTTATACTTTAATATACAGGGCGGTTCATTTAGCGCTTAGAATTTTATTTAATTTAGCTAAACATAAAAAGTACATGAATATTTTTCATAAATTTTTTTTTTTTTCGTTTTGAATGTAGAGAGAAGCCTTACATGTATATGTTTATGTATACAGGATGGTCCACCTAGCTTGTCAGATTTAGTAGTAAAACATCTGCGTCTTTTGCGAATCTAAGTAAACTTTGGAGCTCTATCGCCGAGAGGTTTTCTAACTTCTCATATTGTAAAGCTCCTAACCATTTTAATCCGGTTCTAGCTAATGCAGGACAGGAACATAGAAGATGTTCTAGCGTTTCCCTCTCTTCTAGTTCATTGCAAAATCTGCAGCTGTCGTTGTTTGTGATTCCTATCTTGTATGCGTGCGCCGCTAGCAAATTGTGGCCTGTCAGCATACCTACGATAGTTCTGCTTTCTTTTCTACACAGAGCTAGTACGAATCGGACGTATTTATCTACACTCGTGGTTTCTGCAAGTGGCTAGATTATTCAACCTCCTGTCTATCCTGTTTCCATGCCCGTACCTATGTCATTGTATATTGTATTTAAAGCTTTCAGTATGTCGTTTTCTTGCTCGAATTGTATGCAAACAGCGCTTTTGGCAATCTCATCTACAATTTCGTTTCTTGCATTGCCCTCATATCCGGGTACCCAATAGATGTGTAAGCGGCTGTCTGCAGCTGGTCTCTCTACGGCTTCCCTGGTTCTAAGAACGTTTAAGATGAAATTGCATATGAGTTTATTGACTCTATTGCCGCTTGACTATCAACGTATATATTTATGATGGAGTTGCTCGATGTCCTTGTTAATGCTATTTCTGCAGCCTTTCCTACCGCAAAGACTTCTGCTGGAAAAATACTGCACTGGTCATGGCTGCCTGATGCCTGACTCTGCGCAATAGATCCCTGCCCCTACTCCGTCTACAATTTTCGAGCTATCGGTAAATACATTAAGAGTATTTGGGTTAGGTTTCATTCCTTTTTTCCACCCCTCTTCTTCTATTGTTGCTCAGAATTTCTTCACCCAATCGCACTTCGGAGTCATATAGTCCGTTCGGACCCTATAACTAATGCCTATTGAGCTATGTCCGAATGTTTTATAGGTAAATTCGCCTGTCGCGCTGAGGCTTAAGGCGGCTTTAGCTGCTAGGCATTCCGCCGCAATATCAATCGGTGACAAGTTGAGTATTCTTTCAAGCGCTGCCGTTGGAGTAGTTCTCAATGCACCTGTTGTGCAAAGTGCACCAAGACGTTGAATACTTTCCATAGGCTTTTTATATGTCGGTTTTCTTAGCCCAGTCCACCACACCAGAGCGCCGTATAGTAATATTCGCTTTACTAGCCCCCCCTAGAGTTAGTCACCGCGGAGAGGAAGGAGAGGTCATACATCGATCTTAGCTAGACATCACCTGTCCACATTGCAATCAGGTAGACCTGGTTAAACCAAACCTCATGCAATGCAGCGCGTGGTCCGCATTGCCCAGTCGGCGCCCACGGAGAGGAACCAGCTACGAGAATTTTCGCCAACCAGTTACGAATAAAAGGCGCGTGAATATTTTTCAATATTTTTTGGATTTTTTTTTTTATGAAAATGGTAAACCTTACCAAGGTACACAATTTCATCTAACTGACTTTCACGGCTAGTTTTACAGTAAACCATTCTCGCAGCCCAGTTGTTTAGTTCTATATATTTTCACGAATTTCTGCATTTATCGCACCAATGGCAGCTTCGATTTCATGATTTAACTCTCAGATCATCTACGGATGGCTCATGTAGCATTTAATGAAGTAAAATACCAGCTTCAGAGCGTCCAATTTGCATCACTACTTCGACGTTTTTTTTTTTTTTTTTATTGAAACGTTATAAAATTTGTATATCATTTTGTGGTACTACGCCTAGCATAAGCTAACACGTAACATTATTCTATCACTAACATTGAAATTTAAGAACAATTATAAATAATTTACAAACAATTATACAGTCTTGGCGACTAGATCTCGTGGCTTAGTTCTTCGAAGTCTTCTTGTGCAGACTGTTTCGGCAAGCTCTGTGGCCTCCGGGTTTGTGTGCTCTTTCACCTGGTTTCATGCTTATTTGCAAGAATTGGGATTATATCAGCGACTTTTTTCACCGACAAATCATTGTGCAGGTCATGATTTCGCACATACCAAGATGCGTTGACCATGCCTCTGAGAATCTTATTCTGCAGGCGTTGTGCAGCTTCAATGTTTGATTTAGTGGTACCTCCCCATAATTGAATGCCGTATGTCCATACCGGCCTAACTACTTGGTTATATACTAATAATTTGTTCTGTATTGACAATGTAGACTTTCTGCCAATTAACCATTTCATTTTTTTAATTTTTTAGTTGATTTCAGTTGCTTTCATTTTGACATGCTCTTTCCATTTGAGCTTTGCATCCAAAGTCATACCCAAGTATTTTGCTGTATCACTACTTCGACTGATTATGCAATTTTCAAGACAGCCCGCAAAAGTTCGTATGTAAGATTGGCTGTGTCGCACGCAGCACAATCTAGCTCGAACCATCTTACATGCCGTCTATGAGATCCTCTTCAATATAGAAGGGCAAAACAATGTTTAACAACGCGCATTAACGTTCGCTATTGACTGTAACGGCGGCCCTTTGCTTATTTATGCAAAAAAAAAAAAAAATGGTCCCGATCAAAATCGGATATTCCAGTCTCCCAAAGCAGTCTCACATTTCTGTTTCGTAACATAGCAACCAAGGTAAAAATGAGCCTCGTCTTAATACCCTACATACAAATAATTCTTCATCGATGCGGCGACAAAGCGCATCACATCTAGCACAGTAAGCATGGTAAACGCGCCAGACGTTGTAAGAAGTATCGCCCGTCAACGTGATTTTGGAATACCAATTATGACTGAAGTAACGAAACAATTCGCCATAGCTCAAAAACAGCCTATAAAAAATCACTTCAACGATGCAGAATCGTGCAGAATCGTGCAGAATCGAGCTTACTTCCGCCAAATTCTTCTCGAAGACGTGTAAAACGCACAACGATAGCTAAGGTCTGCTTACGAGAGAGAGAATAGCGATTATAGTTTAAAATACTTTCTTAAAACAATAAATCCTTTTATATATAAGTACTAGGTGCACTATATATGTATACTACGCGTACAATGCTTTTAAAGAATGAATAAGAATCGTTAATAAAAATTTCTTGTATAAGAAACACACAAAATGTTATGAAATCTTATGTGCTAGAGTATTAAGTTTCCTTGCCAGTGCTAAGGTTAGATGAGGTTAGCCTGGTTGGCAATAACCCACGCATAGACCTTTTGGTCCCTAGCGATACCAGATGGAGACCGACCTTTATGAATACTGAAAGTAGACATCCTGTAAGATGTCAGCGCTTTTGCCGAATTTAAGCAGAGCTGGGATATCCGCTTTTGAGACGTCTTCCAGACCCTCAAACAATGGGACTCCCAGGTATTTTAAACGCGTTTTTAATAATGCCGGACAGACGCACAGAATGTGTTCTAGAGTTTCCTCAACATCCTATGTTAGCAATCCCTACCTTGTACGCATGTACAGCCAATAGATTATGACCTGCCAGCATACCTATGATAGTTCTGCACTCCTTTCGCGAGAGCGAAAATACGAATTGAGTCAGTTTTTTGTCGTTAGTTCTGCACATGACTTTTGCTTTTTTGCATGTGGTCAGATTGTCCGCCTAGATTCCACTCGCTTTTTAATATAGTCGTCCATTTCGTTGTATATGGTATTTAGCGGATTTGGTATGTCGTTCTCTTGTTCAAATGCTTTTTGCTATCTCATCTACTCTTTCGTTTCCCATAATGCCTTTGTGACCAGGTACCCAATAGATGTGCAGCCTACTGTTTGCGGCTAGCCTTTCTATGACCTCCCTGCTCCGTTGAACATTTTTGGGCTTAATACAATACAGGGTTTGATTGAAAAGTAATGAGCCTTATTTTTTTAAGCAATTTTATTAAACCTTTTGGCTTATACAACTAATATTCTTCAAAATAGGGCCCTTGAGCGTCAATACACCGCTGGTAGCGGTCCTTCCACTGCAGGAATCATTTTTTAAACTCATCCGCCGGAATCGCGTTCAAATCCGCAGTCACAGTTTTTTGGATCGCCTCGATGGAGTCGAAACACCTCCCCTTCAGCTTTCTTTTGAGGCGCGGGAACAAGAAGAAGTCCGGAGGGGACAGGGGCTGTAGGGAGGGTGGGGAAGCACCGGAACCCCCATCTTGGCCAATGCAGAGGTGCAGAGGAAGGCGGTGTGCGCCGGCGCATTGTCGTGATGAAGGGTCCAATTGTTGACGAGGTCGGGCCGAACCCAAGCGACGCCGATTTTCAGCCGAAGGAGCACTTCTTTGTAAAATGCCGCGTTTACAGTGCTTCCTCGAGGTACAAACTGTTTAGCTTTACGCAAAATTTGATCGAGTAACGTTGCTCCAACGATCGCTGCATTTTCGCCACTACAAAATCCTAACACATTTTTAAAACAGCTTTCACGCGCGGAGCGTTGTTGACAGCGCCGCTGTTGCCAGCGAACTGGGACCGGCTTCTAGTGGAAGGGGAAGGTCCAACGATCATTTTCCCCCACTAGCCGATTCGGTTGATCACTTGGTAGACGCTCCGCGCGGGAAGGCTCATTACTTTTCAACCAAACCCTGATGAGCTTTTCGCTTTTATTGCTGCTTGACTGTCCACGTATATATTAATTATTGAGTTCTTTCTTGTTCTTGTGTAGGCGAGCTCCGCGGCTTTCGCCACAGCAAAAACTTCCGCTTGAAAAATATTGCTGTGGTCTGGGAGCTTTATAGGCTGCCTAATTCCTAGTTTTGAGCAGTAAATGCCCGCCCCCACTCCGTTTAAAGTTTTAGAGCCATCTGCGCATATGTGAAAAGTCCTATGGCCTGGCTTCATGCCTTTGTGCCATCCCTCCTTTTCAATTGTTGTGCGAAACCTTCTCTCCCAATTAAAGTACGGAGTCATGTAGTCTGTGCAACCTGAACTCCACTTTCCTATTTAGCCGTGTCCTAAGGTTCTACAAAGGAATACTCGACTAACCTCCCCGTGGATTTCGTTGCCAAATTTTACGCCATAAGGTCAATAAGTGGCGTGCTGAGTATCATTTCCAGCGCCGCCATTGGAGTGGTTTTTATCGCTCCGGTTATGCACAGAGCAGCGAGTCGCTGAATCCTTTCCAGTGGCATTAAGTATGTCAGTTTTCTTGTCGCCGACCACCATACTAAGACCACATAGTGCAATATCGGTCTAACTACTGGCGTGTAGCACCAATACATCAGAGGGAGTGATAGTCCCCAAGTAACACCCAACATTCCTTTACATGCGTACAGCGCATTTCTGCCCTTTTTCACAGCAATTTACTGTCCAGTATTACTGGAAGGTTCCACGCCGGGGCCTTGTACTTCCTGGTAAAAAGTACCATATCCGTTTTTTCCGCGTTTATCCTTAGCCCTGCGCGAGATGTCAATTGGTGTACCGTTTTAGGTGTATTATTCATCACATTACTGATGGTATCCAGGTACTTTCCCGTAACCAGCCAGTGCTAAGAAACTAATTATTTGTTCAATGAGATATATTATATGTAGATACGTAGCAGTTCCCCACATTTCTACACCATATGTCCATATTGGTTTTAGTATGGCTTTATACAGTAGCACTTTGTACTCTAGGAGTAATGCTGATTTCGAATTAAGTATCCAATATAGGTTTTTCATTTTAAGCTTAATATTAGTCACTTTCTTTTCGAGGTGATTCCGCCATGACTCACATCTATTTAAGTGAATTCCCAGATATTTTATTTCATTTTGTTGTGGCATATTCTAACCATTAATTGTAACTGCAGGGCAAATTTCTTTCCTTAGAGTAAAAGTAATGTTTAAAATGTAAATATGTGGCTCGTTGTTGGCATGTCAGATGTGTATAATACGTATAAAATAGGGCCTAGAACGCTGCCTTATGGAACACCAGCAGCTTTTCTTCAATGCCGAGAGAAAAAACTTTTTGATTTACAACAAACTCTCTATTAGTAATGTAATTTTGCAGCAAGAGAATACATTCGCAGGCAGTAAATTAGTAATTCTGTGAATTAGGTCTTATCGAATGCTTGTGCTACGTCTAAAAACAGTGAAGTGCAGTACTGTTTTTTCTCAAAGAACTTTCCGGTATGAAGATACTTGCCGTTGGTTTTTCCCATAGTGATTTGACATAATTTCCAAGCTTTCGGGTAGTAGGCTGTACGAGAGATGATGCTAAATAAGTGGGTGATATGAAGAAAGTCCTTTCACAATATTTTCTATGAGGAGCTTTTTGCGGCAGTAATAGACTCGGAGGTTTTGCCTACCTTCTTTATTTTGGTCCGAATGGTCACACACCAATAACTTACGTCATCCAGACGGCTGTATATTTTCAAGTAATCTGCATGCATCAGACAACGTGATGGCAAAAAACGGCTGGTATATCATCATTATATCATTAAAAAAGATTAAGAGCAATACTGCCCCAGGATGGGTACCTTGAGACACACCTCAAGTAACTTTGATGGCATCAAATTGTATATTGTTTATACGAACACATTGAGTTATATTAGAGAGATGAGATGCAAGCCGCTCAAGTAAGCTAGGATGAGGCCCAATTGGTCCCAGCTTTTAAGTTGGATACTATGGCTGGCTCTATCCAACGCTTTCAAAGAGTCGACGAATATGACATCGCGTTGTTACCCTATTTAAAATTTTTTTAAGACTAAATTTGCGAATAAACCTAAGTTCGTAACAGTAGATCTACCCTTAACAAAGCCGATCTGATTAGGCGATATGAGGTCGGAAATTTGCAAGGGAATCAAATCATAGACAAGTTTTTCAAAAAATGTTGGCTATACTAGAAATTTTCCAGATCGGACGATAATATTGGGCAGACGAGTGCTCTAATGGAAAAAAAATTCAAAAGTTCAACTCTCAATTTAAGCGCTACGCCTAGGAGCTACGTTAAAAAAGTAAAGCTTTAAACGCGGAGCAACGGGATTTCGAGATCCAGGGTATCAGCATTAGATGCCTTAATAACTCTACGCTCGTCAACATATGAAAGTACATACGTTCTTATATTCATATAAATGGAACAACAACAAAAAACAAAATAATATTAAAACAAAAATGCTCATCCAACAACCAACAACAATGTTCACATTCGATTAAGCCAGTTGCGTCGATAGACGCTTGGGTAGACCCCGCAATCGTTCTTGTTGCTGTTGTTGCATAGCGAAGGCATGATACTAGCTAACATCTACATACATACATACATACAAACATACGTAAGTACGAGTGAGTGCAGCCTGGCGCATGGGAATTGGGGTAATTGATGTTTAGTTGCACTTTTACCCAAAAACGTGGACAAACGAGCAACTAAAAATAAACGCAAAAATAAATAAATTGAATTACAAAAAAACAAAAAAAATTCTTATAAATGAATTGAGCAAAATGAATGCAGAGAAGCTGGTGCGGGAAGCCAGCTACTAGTTGGTTGCACTGGCGCTGCAAAATCAAAATCAAGTGGCAAAAAATTACACGATGCTGCCACTAAAGCAAAAACAAAAGACCAGAAAAATACAATCAAATTAAATGAATGCAGAATTAAAAAAAAATAGTAGTCATGCGTTAAGAGCGCGTTCGATCACAGCATACAGACTCGGGGGTATGTACGCGATGCATACTTACATAGATACACACATACATACACACACACATTTACCAGTAAGCGCATAATTTGGTCCTAAGCAGCAATTTTTTGCCACTGTCTGCTGCTAAATTTGCTTTTGTTGTTGGTGCAAATGATGCGACTTTTATAGCATCAGTAGCTGATGATGCTCCTCGCTGCTGGGTGCTGGGTGCTGGGTGCTGGGTGCCGGTACTTAAATCGAGATTAGGCCGGGTCAAGTCGGTGATGGCGGGCAAGTCATGACACTAAATTTTCCTTTTCTGCAGTTAATAAATTCGAAACCTAGGACTGAAAGCAAAACAAAAAAGTAACATTCAAACTTAGTTAACGAAATAATGGGAAATTATTTGGCAATTTTCGGGCTTCCAAATGGCAAGTGAAAATCCTTAATGGCTTACCACACCAATCAGCTAATGCAAAAGCAACGAAGAAACGGCAATGAAAAATTACCAATTTAAAGTGAAAATTAAATGAAATAAAATAAAAGTGTAATTTTCCACTTTGTTGCTCACACATGCACCGGTTTGCCAGGAAGGTCTGATTGTCTCAGGGACTTAAGGACGTTATTGTTGAGGTCATTTATGCTTAATTTGATTATTTTATATGATATCACAAACTTTAGCATTTTCGAGACACGCAAAGGTTCTTTTTGAAACCTAATTTTTATTTATTGCTGCTGTAGCGCAAAGTGTTGCTGAATAACCTCCACCTAACAACATCGATATCTCGACGTTCCCAGCAATTAACCATTCATAAATTTTTGTGGACATTTAAAGTAAGAGGTTGTGAGTTTGAATCCCTCGTAAAGCACTTTTCCAAACTTACCTACTTTCCTAGCTTCTAAAAAAAAAAACAAAAAAATTCCTCAACCCCAAACACCGTATCCTTTCAATCCTTACTCCGCACAGAAATCAGCGCATTACTTGCACTGTCGTTGCTAAAACAAGCAACAAACAAAAAGAAAAAGACACAGTTACACATTGCATCAGTGGCGCCAGCAAGAGGAAGTGGGCACTCGCCGTAATAGCGCAGACGCATCAAAATTTAGCGAAGTCCTCAACCATCTGTGTGATCTCTTTGACAGAAAAATGTGAAACAGAGATGGTGCTCTAAACAGTTAGAGCATTGTTCTTAAGCAACGATAGGACTGGTAGCGGCAGGCTAATCATCTACCCTGCCAGAAAGCAAAATAGATTAACGAAACCAACGTTGGGTTGTCGAGGCCCTATGCTCCCGAGTGGAGTGAACAAGGAAAAAGAAAAGGGAATGATTTTACATCAGGATTTGGATTTGCATTCTTACAAAATTCAATTAAGACACGAATTGAAGCCAACAGATCATTAACAACGCAGAAATTTTGTGAACTGGTTATTTGAACAAGATCTTGGTTTTTCACGCAAAATCTTCGTTAGTTATGGAGCTCATTTTGTTTTAGATGGATTTGCCAAAAAACGAAATTGCCGCATCTGGAGGGAATAAAACCCGCGAGTAATTTCAGAAGAATCATTATATCCACTAAAATGTACTGTTTTGTGTGGTCTTTAGGCTGGTGCAATAATTGACATGTTTTTCTTCGAAGACGAAAATGAAAGAGCTGTTATTACTAATAGATATCGCTAGAGATTGTCGATCTTTTCTGGCCTTAGCTTGAATGAATAGACATAGACGATTATTACTTTCAACTGGATGGAGCCACACGTGAAAATAAGAGATCGTAAAATGCGACCACAAGTCTTACTGGGCATTTACAACGCCTGTCTAAGAGAGGGAATTTTCCCAAAAATCTTGAAAAGGCAGCAGCTCGTGAAAGGCAACCCGAACCTCCCATCAGCTTATCGGACATTATGCATGATCGTCACAGCAGGTAAACTCCTTGATCAAGCCTCGACTGGCCGCAGCTGTTGATACCGCCGGAGGACTATCAGCAAGACTGCTTGACTTTAGACACGGAATAGGCGTAGGCGAAACTGTCATAAGCAGCACAGGCACAGCGCAACAGAGAAGTATTCAATCCAGAAGCATAGACCTCCTTGCCACCTTAGATGTATGGAACGTTTTCAACAGCGTAAGATGAGCTGGCATATTAGCCGCCTTAGAGCTAAGGTTCAAAATTCCGGCATACCTACACTGCATAATGAGGAATTGCTTACGAGACCGCAAACTCCATATATCCAACATCGAGTCCCAGTGAGTTCTCGTTGTATAGACGTGACATCCGGACCGGCGCAAGGATTAATTCTCAGTCCCGACTTGTGGAACATTAGTTATGACGAGATATTCAATATAGAAATGCCCGATAGTACCTTTCTAATGATATAAACACAAACGTGGCTAGATTCACGCTAGCTAACACTTCTAACCAAAAGCATATCCCGAGCTCCTCCTCCTATTGCGGAGCTTTTTTTCATTGCAGAAATGCACTCGCAGGTTGTCCATTGCCTACCGAGGGGCGACCGCTATTAGAAATTTTTTTGTTTCTTCATTTTGGTCTTTCGCCGAGATTTGAACCTACGTTCTCTCTGAATCACGCATCGGTTACAGCGGCCGTTCTAAATTACCTAGTCATAAAACTGAGCTCAAGACTAACCTTCTGGGCCCAAATAAAACACGCAGCAGAGAAAGCCGCTAAGACGGCATCCCTACTCAGTAGACTGATGGCAAACAGTCACTGCATCCAACCCCAAACGGGTAGCCTTACACGTGGCTGAACTGTAGACAAATGCGCTAAAGGCAAATCACCGATAAAAGCTCTTACCATGGGTACAACGAACGGCAGCCCTGAGAGTTGTGTCCGCCTACCGTATCGAGGGTATCTATGGCATCAGGGCTGGCTGTTGAAGTAATAAACGGTTCAATGCCGATAAACTTACTAGCTTTTGAGAGGAAAAAGTTGTGGGCATTAAAGAAAGAGGGAATAAGCGAAATAAGGGATGAAACGCTAAGGCTATGGCAAGCCCGCTGGATTAACGAAACACGGGGCAGATGGAAGACTTGGCAAATAAAAAACGTCGCCATATGGTACAGTAGGAGCTTCGGTGAAGTAAATTTTTATGCAAGCCAAATGCTTTCGAGGCACGGGTATTTCCAGAAATACCTGCTCAAATAAGGGAAAGCGAAAGCCCCACGTGGATATACGGGAATGCCGCCGAATATGAAGTTGAACTCACATTCTTCTAGGAACAAGAACGTCGCACGCTGGAGAAAGCAGTCGGTCACACAACCACTGAAAACGTAATCGACAAGAAGCTAAGTAGCGAGACAACGTGGGATATAAGCAGTGGTTTCGCGGAAAAAATTCTCCGGATAAAAAAGCGGCACCTGGACAGAGACTCAAAGGCATAGACCTTTGTAAAGAGGAAGATGGAACGCCACTCCAAACTAATGAGAACGCTGTTCCAAGAAGGGCAACGCTTCCAAGCGAGGGAGAATTTTTTAGTATCCGGGCATACCATTATTTCGACGGGAGCCTTGATGATGAATTAGGCAAAAAAACCCAAAAAAATGCCTCAATCGAAGCTGGTTTATCCACAAAGCACTCCGACTTTACATACCCCACAAAGAAAAGTACAAAGGTGTGGTATCACACGATCTTGGTGGCCAGACCACTAGTTCGAGATGAAAAGTAAATAAAATGAAAAATCGTGATCTGTCAAAAAACTCCCATGGGAAAAAGTACCTCCAATCTGGTCACCCTTTACAAAGTGTAAAGTAAGTTCCACTACGGGCACATTTGATATTCTCTCCTGTTTCAAAGGCTCAAAGTAAAGCAAGCATTGAGCAAAGCGTTGGAACTCAAATTCAAAATAAAGAAGAGAACTCAAAAATTGCATTTGTTAGGTCGATATCACGGTGCAACACTGAAAATACACCTGACAAATTACACACTGTAGGTTGTTTATATGGTCGAATAATGCATAAAAATATTTTTGTTGTACCCTCCAATTTTTATTTATTTACAAAAAACCGTTTTTTCAGACTTTGCGCGGTAATCTACGGATATCTCGGTCATTTTTCCACCGATTTTCAATATTTTATATGTTTTGAAAATGATATTGTCAGACCTTTCAAATGATGTACAACAAGTAATTATTCAAACTAGTTAGTTCTGATTTTTATTTGATTAAACCTGGAGAAAGTGTTTTTTTTTTATCATTTTTTTAACTTTAACAATTTTTTATTGCATAATTTTACTAAAAAATTAAAGATGTTTGTTAATATTCTTTGAGTGCATTTATTAACGAAGAAATTAATGTATTACTTTCAATAATCGGACAAAAATTGCGTAAACTACGCTAGTTTTCCGTAAATAGAAAAAAATTCCTTGAATATCTATCCATTTGTGGAACCATAGTTTTTGTCTTTAATGATTATTTACTTGGAAAAATCACTGCATTCTTTCGTAAAATCGATGAAATACTCACTTTTGCACGATCCATCGATGAATAATCGCCAATTTTTCGATTGATGTTCCGTGTTAAAGCATTGAAACAATTTTTCAACATCTTTACAATAAGCAAGGTTTTGGTCATCTCCATCAATTTCAAAATTGTTATTGAAAATAGTCCGCTCAGAGTTTTTCCTTGTTAATGTTATTTTAAAAACATCATTTTCTACAAGATTCCATTGTTTTAATCGTGATGCCAAAACCTGAGCATGTCTGTATGAGAGTTCTAGATCACGTACTAAATCGTTCATATCATGTTTCGAATTCAACAAAATCCCGCTATTTTGATTCTAACGCAGCTGTGATAAAAGGTTCATCACTATGTGAACTATTAGATGAACTGTTATCACCGTTTCTTGAATCATCTACTTTTTTTACTTCAGTTAGCTTGTTTTCATTTTCTCTTAAAGATGCTTTCGTAGCAGTTAGCACTTCGGGATACTTTATACTGTTACGTGTTTTGAAGCGCTGACCTTGGAGGTTGGTTTGGCAAAAGTAGCAGTCTTCTGGTCTGTGAATGACTTGATGATGCGAAACCATTGGGCTCGAAAATGGCAAACGATCTTGAAAACACTGACTAGATTTCCACATTTTTAGTGATATGAAGCACGTGGGACATATATATTCTGGTTCATACCAGCGACTTTCACTATAATTGTAAAATTAGTAAAATTATGCAATAAAAAATTGTTAAAGTTAAAAAAATGATAAAAAAAACACTTTCTCCAGGTTTAATCAAATAAAAATCAGAACTAACTAGTTTGAATAATTACTTGTTGTACATCATTTGAAAGGTCTGACAATATCATTTTCAAAACATATAAAATATTGAAAATCGGTGGAAAAATGACCGAGATATCCGTAGATTACCGCGCAAAGTCTGAAAAAACGGTTTTTATAAATAAATAAAAGTTGGAGGGTACAACAAAAATAACAAAAATATTTTTATGCATTATTCGACCATATAAACAACCTACAGTGTGTAATATGTCAGGTGTATTTCGTTTTTTTTTTTTTGTAGCACTGTGTATTTAATACATTTTCTTGTACTAAAGTTTCACAGCAGAAAATTTTTCGAAGAAACCTATCAGTTGGTATTACCATTAGGCTTTTTGTTGTGACACAAATTTATTTAAAAAGTGAAATTATACGCTGCCAATTTGTGCATATATACACACATACCTAAATAATGATTCCGTAATGCATTCCAGCGCATCCGTAGCACCGTTGAAGAAGCCTAACATATCATTTTTGCAACCATCCGTCTTTGTGCCGTACCAGCGGCCATAAAGCGTCTGCTTCAATTGATGCAACTTACTCACATCTTGCACCACAAAAAAAATCTACCCGCTTAAATTTATAAGCCACAAGCATTAGTATTTTTATTACAAAAATTATGTTCCTTCATTTTATTTTATTTTCCAAGTTGCTGCTCATTTCGGTTTTACAGCCACGCAGCTCATCACGGCTTTCTGCACGAATGAAAAGAAAAGTACAGGCACACACAGTATAATTTAAATATGCACATGCATTTACAGTACAGTGGCAAGCTCATGCAATGGCGCAAGTCATAGATGATATTTCTTTCAAAATTATTTTTCGAAAAAGTCCCCCGAAATTTATATTCATAAAGTTCAAAATGCAAATTTATTCCTCAAAACTGATATTAACGCCTTCAAAGTACGCCCCATCAACTGCAAAGCACTTAAGCCAGCGTCTGAACCAGCTCTCAAAACATTTCCGTAACTCTATTATCGGTTTTGGGTATAGCCTCAGAGCAGTCTCTGATTTTTCGTTTCCAATACCTCTTTTTTCGGCTGTTAAATAGCGTTCCTCGTAGTGATTTTTTGACTCGATCAAACAGAAGAAGTCGCAGTGAGTCATTTCAGGTAAATTCTATGGCTATTGAATGGTATTCGTTTCGTTCATGGTCAAAATTCAATATAATGATGGCACAAATCCACGAGTAGTTCTCCTACAAATCCTTTCTTTGCTGGCGAATTGCTTTACATAAACGATGAGGCGTCTCATAACACCCAATTAATAGGCCTTATTAACTAACCTTCTGGTAAAAATTTGTGGTGTACGGTTGTAGTCCACAAAAACCATGAGTATCGTTTTTGCCTTTTTTGTTTTTTTGACTGAAAATTACGTGTTTTGTTTCTTGTCTTGGTTCATTCGGAGCTCTGCACACACTCGTCTTATGTCTGATGCCTGGATAGCGCGGCGTACTCATAAACAGACATCTCGTTTCCAGTAATAATGGGTCAGATTCAGCCCTCGAAATGATATTTTTGGCAATGTCAACGCGGTTCCTTTTTACATGAAAGTCAGGTCCAACCAATTTCAGGACCAACTTTGCAGCAATACGGCATAATCCCAATCCATTAACAGAAATGTCTAGAATGGTCCCATAAGCAATAATGAAGTCCTCTCTGTCAGCTCTTTGATGGTTTGTTTGTGGTTATAGATCAACTTCTCTTTCACTTTATTAATGTTTTCCTCAGTTTCCGATGTCGACAATCTGCCACTACGTTATTATCCTCAATAGGCTCACGATCGCTTCTGAAGCATTAATGCCACTCGTAAGGGGCTGTTTTCTTTAGAGTATAATTACCGAAAAGGTTTCAAAGAAACTTCTTTATTGGTTTTCTTTTTGGTGAAGCCAGTTGTGAGTTATCGCACTCAAAAATATATGCAAAAAAAGGAAATTTTAGTACAGTCTTCAGTACCACTACAATTTAAATGAAAAGGCGGAATTGAAACTGCAGATTTGGCAAAAAACAGAGGTCTGATATCAGAGAAACGTAGCGAGGTCGATGAATTTTTAAAGCAAAGGATAATTGGCCTGGATATAACAGGCGTGGGTAACATGAAGACTAATTTAATAGTGTAAAAAAGGTCATAAAACAAAACTGCGCATATTCAATCTAAATTAGACAACCCCAAATATATTAATTTCATTGAAAAGAAAGAAAAAAATTATCAGAAAAATGAAAGAAGAAATCAGAGAAAAGAAAAAATTATCAAAAAGTTTTATTACAAATAAAACGTATAATAGAAAATTTCTTCATCGCTCAAAAACTATTGCCGCACTTTTAACATTTTTTACACCATTGTAAAGGGTGTTATGTGCAAGTAGCGGTCAATTTTTTATTTCAAAAAACTAAAACCAGCCAGCTAAAGCCAGTTTTATTTTACTATTACGTCACATATTAAATAATAAATAAAAACATAATAATAAAATAAAGAATTATTTAGAAATGCAGTGCTTCTTAAAAACTATGTAAAAAAGATTATTTAGCATTGCAATCAAATAAATTAAAGTTATAATTTGCTTATTTCATTCTAATGAAGAAAATGTACCATTTTTTGCAGTTTACAGATAAAAAATGGTAAAGAATACTTGGAATCTAATTAAGGGGGAACGGCACTGTGAAAATTCAAAAAAATCGATTTTTTTTTTGCATAAATTTTAAAGCGAAATTCGCTTCATTCCCGATTCTATGTGCACTTCAGGTAGCGCCCGTCGGTTCAACCCCTTAGCGCTTACGATGGGATGCTTTATTTCAAACGCGTTTTTCTCAAAACGACTTTTTTTGATACCGTGGCAACGATTTCTCGAAGACTAATGAACCGATTTTAATTTTTTTTTTTTCAAAATTTTTGTTATCGCATTGGCTATCGTTGCACGTGGCCGATTTTGAAAATAACTATTTTTTTGGGCCTGTTGAAAATCAAAAAAATGGTGAAAAACACACATCGAAATACAAATCACCGCCATTTTGTCAAAAAAAAATAATAAATAAAGCGGCTACGTAAACGACAGCCACTATTGGTTTTTTGATTTCAGATGCTTATTCATTCGCGACTATTTGAACAAAAATAATGTTAATATCGTTCCGCAAGCACCGTATTCGCCTGATATGGCTCCATGTGACTTTTTCCTGTTTCCCAAGCTCAAGTTGCCGCTCCGTGGAAAACATTTTGAGACAATTGAAGTCATAAAAGAGAATTCGAAGCTCGAGTGTGTTGAGCTTGACTGGTTTACAATAGCACAGAAAACAAACTATGTGACATATCACGCTGAAATTTGCCATGTAAGCTTATAACAGTCCTACCAAAAAACAAAAAATTTATTTTTGCCATATGTCCTCCGCGGACCGTTTTATTGATAACGTCTCGTTCATATTTGAGTAGAAGGTATATACATTTGTACTCCTAAGTCCTTCTCTAAGGTTTATTTCACTAAGAACGTACATAAAAACCTCCTTGGTCAGTCGGTATTTTGTTCGGAAACTGTGAAGTAGGAATACTTTGATATTTGCTTGATGAAATTTGTATTAATCTTACTATAAATCGAGCAATTCCATTGGATTAGACACATCGCGTATTCTGCTTCTATTTATTGAAGAGTTTTCTTCATTCAAATCTTTCAAAATTAAAAAATAACGCCAATTGTACAGATTTACTTTTAATTTTTATTTCTTTCATGCACTTTTTGACAGCTATAAACCACTTTTCAAACACTTCCTAAAATATGAAAACGATAGTACAAATATCGAAATACGGAAACCAAAATGGGATCGTCGCGCGGGATGAGTGTCGACTATCGAATTACAGAAAGTCACCCCAGGTTCAAGAACTGCCGATAAAGTTGTGTGTTCTGGTTTTTGGTGCTGATTCACTTGCAAAACAAAAAAAGTAGAAAGAAATCGATCTTTAGCTACACAAAGAAGTTTCATAGGTTATACACAACGCCGCACACACACATGTGCAACACACTCACTATGCAACTTGAGCTGATGAATTATATTAACTTAATTTTTTGTTTGTTTTTGACTGTCAAATTTAACTCATATTTCGCTTTTCGTTTGCAATTTTGTACGTCTGTGTTGAAAATTTCCCGCGCACAAAAATTACTTGCAATAAAATCCGTAATTGCCTACGTCAACGTTGCTTCTGTTCCTGGCGTGTGTTGCATCTTCTGCCGCTTTGGCAGCGATCTTTCAACACTGATTCTACGCTCATTTTACCAGGTTTACTTCAATGAGAAAGTAATTTTTGCGAATTTTAATTTCCAGTTATTTGTAATTGGATTCTTGAATAAAAATCCAATTTCTTTTATGAATAATAATTGAAATAACAATGCATGTATGTGTGTGTATGAGAGACGTCAAGGCGATTTGCAGAGCTCACATAACTGCATACAGATATACTTTTACGTGCTTACGTATGTACACTCGAAATAATGCAACATATGAACGAAAGTAATATTCACTATCAATTTCGCGTATTAATGCGAAAGGCGGGAAAACCTTGAATATAATTGCGTTTTCTTTAACTTTCTTTCCAACTTCTCTTTTAGGGTGAATAATTAAATAGTCCTTAGAATTCAGAGGATTACAATTAAAACTGTGAAATATAGAAATTTGAGATTTCAAGCAAATTAACTGGTAAAAAAAGTAATTAAATGAAGGTTAAAGTAATAAATATTCAGATAGACAGTAAATTATCGTTCTCTACATTTACACCACGTCTGTTCTGCACGACGGTCTTCTACTGAATGCCACACCCGGTCATCCATATTACTCCTCGCCTCGGGAGAGTCCTTGGCATTAAAATTGTTCCAGTTGTCGTCGTCGGACTCTGCTCAGAGCTTGATTTTATCCGCGCTGGCGTTAGTAATATTAGGCCCTTCATTTTTTCACATCGTAGCGATCAAAGTCCTTAACAGCTTTGACTTCATAAGGACCAAGAAATTTCGGCCTAATTTTAAGTCCTGCACCGAGCTGAGCCCTTTTTATAGCAATAAGGGCGTCAACTTTAAAACTTACAGACTTTTTACAATATTTGTTGTAATTTTTCGAATTTTCGTTTTGCATCTCAGTTGTCGCTTTTTAAGCTTGGTTACGTAGTTCCACCCTCGTAGCACAACACACAGGGAGTCTTCGCGTCTTGGACAATATGTCAGTGTTAACAACCAACAATTCGAAGTTGTGAAAGACTTTGTCTACCTTGGGACCAGTATTAATAACAGAAACGACGTGATCCTGGAGATCAAGTGGAGAATAACTCCTGCCAACAGGTGTTACTTTGGGCTCAGTAGACAACTGAAATGTAGAGCTCTCTCTCTCGAAGGACTAAACCGGCACTCTACAAAACGCTAATCATTCCCGTCCTAATACATATATGAAGCATGGACGATGTTAACAGCGGAAGAAAAATTCTTCGTAAGATCTTTGGCCTCTCCGCGTTAGTGAGGAGAACCACGTACGGTGGAACAGCGAGTTGTATGAGCTATGTAGGGACATAGGCAAGGTTAAGCGTGTAAAAATACAGCCGTTACACTGGATTGGCCATGTCAGTCGTGTAAAAGAAGACGTTCCTGAACGCGAATTTACGACGCGGTACCCCAAAAAGGAAGGCGTGGAAGCGGAGGACTACATCTCCGTTAGAAAGATCAAGTGATGCAGGACCTGTCTTCACTCGAGATTTCCAACTAGCACCAACGAGCGCAGGACAGAAACACCTGGCGCGCCATTTAGGATTGGGCCAAAACTGACATACGGTTGTAGGTCCACATAAGTAAGTAACTAAGATATTCGTAGAAAGCGGTGTGAATTTTCCAGTTGCTTTGACCTCGTCAATTTTCGAGATCTCGACTATCTTGAGATGCAATGGAGTAAAACCGGACGTCGCGAAGGCTGAAGTAATCGAAACTATGTGGAACGCTCTAATCGCTCGGATGCCAAACCTTTTTGAAACGACCTCAACATACGCCGTATGTAATAAAATGGCGAAGACGTTGGGATATAACAACCAAAAGGAGATGGACACATTGACCCATTAGAAATTTGCAGGCATGTGTCGATAGAAAACATGGTAATATCGACCTGTATATGACGCAGTTTATGACAGGACATGGTTGTTTCAGAGAATATCTCCACAAGTATGGCCGTGATGATGGAGTTATATGTTCATTTTGTGCCAAGGCAAATGAAAATGCGGGAAACAAAACAGCAGAACCAAGAACACCAGACAATATTGTTCTACACATGCCACAATCTAAAGAAGTATGGGATTGTATTGAAAAAATGTCAGCGTACGTACTTAATGATTTGAGACAAATGGAGAGAAGGCAAAAAATCAAAAGCAAAGCACTAAATAGCTAAAGTACTGTAGTCTATAAGTCTACACTTTTCTTGCGATGATGCCGTAAAACCATTTCCCCGTTTGATTTCTATGGATGCAGGCAAACTGACGATACCGTACTTACCTTTCTATGGTATGTACAGAAACATGGTGGGTGGGGAGTATTGTTTTGACAGGGGTGGCTCACTCATCCAGTGACCTAAACAGTGGGTGGTAACAAGCAGATGCTACTTTCGATGTATTGCATCAGGACTATAACGGTGTATATAGCTTAGTGCTCAAACCGCCTCCCGACGAATACTTAACGGTTGTACCGAGGGGATCGGTACTTTGACGGTAAGAGGTTTAGTTCGAGTTAAAGTCCCACACTGACGTGGTTAGGCTCGATAATTCCTCCTCGCAAAAAAAAACAAACAAACAAAAACAGTGCGTATAGCGTAGTACACATAACAGAAGTGAAACTTTCAAGGCAGACAAAGAAAGACGGATAGACCCGAAAGATAATGAGAGAGAGAGAGAGAGAGAATATATATTTAAATAAATTCACAAAATTTTCAGAGAATACAAGTAGACAAAATTTACAAAAAACGGAGAAGGGTCGACCGGTGCAGGTAAACGCCAGACACAAAACGTGGCAACAACGCGCACTACTTATCACCCGCACAAACGCAGCGATTCCAGGACCGCAGCAACCGCACAAATTACCGCAAGGCAATACCAATAAATCCGACGCCGGAATGGATAGCACTTTATAGTAGCACAAACACTAGCCAGGAAACGGAAATAAGCGCCAAATAGTTGGCACTAAAAATCGCCAAAAAAATTGGGACCAAAAAACACCCGAAACAGTAGGCACCAAACAAATATAACGCCAAAAAGTAGGCACCAAAAATATATTTCCTACAAGTTTGCACCAACAGGCAAGCGCCAAAAAGTAGGCAGTGTTATTTCTCACTAGAAATTAGCAACCACAAGGAAAAACTCAGGAAAAATAGCCTAAAGTGTTCTAAGATACATATAAGGTATAGCTCTCTCTCTCTCCTTTTACTCTACGTTACATCTTTTTTCTCACTCGCGGAACGAAAATGCCCAAAACGTTGCATGGCCTTGAAATTTTACTCTCCTTTCTCGCTCGTCTATCGACGCCTAAGAAGTTTCACTTCAAAAATATTAGACGGTGTACGGTGTCTAGTTAGTTGTGTGAGAACCATTGGCCAGCAGGCATTATCGAACGCAGTTTTGCTGTCAGCGAGATGTTCTATCCATGAAACTTTTGACGTTTTCTGTTCTGAATTGTTTGATGGCATTGCGTAACGGGTCAGCAGTTGAAGTTTGTTCATGAAATCCTTACTGGGTTGGGGACCATAATTGGGAAACATACTTCGGCGTGATACGTGACACGTTTGGTAAACCACTATTCTAAAAGTTTGCCGAACACTGGCAGCAGGCCAATAGGTCGATGGGATACTAGGCTCTTAAAATCTTGCTTGTTTGATTGGTAGTTTTTTAACGTAAGCTAAGTCAGGAAAAGGGCCAAGCAGTATCATGGATTGCAAGCTGTTGAGTAAGCATAATCCGTGTGACAGCTGATGAGGAACTGGACTAAACTAAGTTGACGCGAAATTTCTCTAATTATAAAATTTACATCAAAAAGTTTTACTGCACTTTGTCAAACTTGACATAAATGATGAAAAGCAATAACGAAATGGAAAATGAGGAAAATAAAATAATATTTATGCACTTCTAACTATTAAAAATTTGCACAACCAATCATGCAGGAATTTTAATGGAATACATATCAGTTTCTTTTTCCCACAACAAACCGCTACTCAATTCCATTTCCAACTGCAATGCAATGGCAAAGAGAAAATCAGCTATGAAAATCATTTAAATTCACTAATTAAGTAAATGAGCCAACTGATTGCCAAAATACTTTCATTTAATCCATTTAACCCACAAAAATTACTTATGTATATATGCAAAATCATGCGGTGAATAATGTCAAGTGACTTAAATAGCTTCATTTGCAATGCAACAAAACCACGAGAAATTGACACTCGCAAAACGAGTAGATGCAAAAAACACAATTTAACCCAAATTTGCAGTATTTGCAAATAAAGTAGGCCAGAAGTCGGTTTGTCGGTTGGCATGTCGGTCAGTGGCAGTGGCTTGGGAAAATCCATGAAAAAATCTCTCAAATGCAACGCAGAACACAAACAGCAACTAAAACAACAAGCGCAATAACGATGATTAGACAACAGAGCAACGAGCAACAAGCAACGCGCAACGGGCAACGGGCAAGGGAATCGACGGCGCTAACCGCCAACAGCCAACCACTGATAGCCATTTGCCAATCGTCAATCGCCTACCAACAACACCAATCAGCCAGCCCATCGCTCTGTGCGCCAAAAATGAGCTGAAAATAAAAAGCAAAGCACAACAAAAATAAAAATATTGAAAATTAGTTTATAAATGGAAAATAAAATTTGTGTTAAATAATCAAATAATAGTAAAACAACAATAACATAGCAATCAATAGAACATAAAAGCGAAATAAACCTGCTGTATATCTTTGCTACAAATTGAGCATAGCGAATTGTTGCTAGCCGCAAGCGTTCACTGAGCCTTACTACATAGTCAGCATTGAGGAGGAGGGGGATAATCGTGAGGGAAGCCACAGCGAGTGGCGTACAGACATTGACGCTGATTGCCATAAGATGCACAAATGATAATTATTAAATGAAGGCAGCGAGTAAATGAATGAAAAAACAACAACGACAACTCAGTGCAACCAGATAATTGCAATAAGAAGACTTGCAAAAGTCAAATTTATTCACTGTCTGCCACTCGTTCAGCCACACTTTGTGGCCAACGCCGCTTACGCCGCCGAAACAGTCTCCAGACTCTGCAAGTTAGCCGCAGTAGGCCAAGGGTGGCTGCCATCAGAAAGCAGAAAGGTTGTGAGAGAACACTTACGCTACAATTCGAGCTAAAATTAATGCACCAAATTTGAAATAACCAAAATAAATAATGGGTAAAAAGAAAATAATAGTGGATAAAAAGCTAAAATAGAAGTGAACACAAGCGGCAGCTAAACGCTCTGGCCACATCAGCGCCACTGCCGCACAGCTACACAGCTTCCATATGCGCGCTCATGCATGAAGCTGCTCTGCTGAACCACTGACTTGTCGACGTATTTAAGTGGCTGTAAATTATACACCAGTAGCAGTAGCAGGTGATAACATTGCAGGCAGGCAATAAATAGCAGCCGCCACATTCCAGTGAATTTCCAACAACAGAACAACAAGAACAACTTTCGCTGAAAATTGCAATTGCTCGCACTGTAAACATCCTTGCCCTCGGTGCGAAATTTAATGCGATGCAAAAAATGGCTTTAAGCGGTGATCTACCAAATAAACTTATTTTTTGCTTGAATCTTGTTGTTGCTGTTTTTAATGGCTTGCTAGTTGCTCTTTTTGTCAATCTTTTCTTTGAATTTTCTCATTTTACTGTTGGAAACATTTTTTATATGTGAAATTATGTTGTAAAAATTTCTCCTTCCCAACCCAAATGTTTATTTACCTTCCTTTGCTTAAACGCAAAAACCAAATTTGGTCATGCCTACAAATAGAGAGATAATTCATTAAACATCTAAACGGTATTTGGGCATGTGATTTACATGCGATTACTCGATTTGACAACTCACCTGCACTCAACGCTACTCACTTCTCCTGCTCTTGATGTTGATGATTGGAATGCTTGTACACGCATAGAGCAACATGTTGCGCATCACATCGGCTTTTACATTGTCAACATGTCGCCGAAAATCGCTAGCATCATTATAGTCGGCGTCGTTTTGTTCCAATATTTCAAGGTCATCAGATTGTGAGTAGCTGTGTTGCTGTTTTGTAATTAGTGCTTTACGATCGAGAGTGAGCCTACGCGTGTGTATGTGTGTGTAAATGCCTCTATAAGTTGTGTGCCAGCTTTGATTTTAGCAGGCACCAGTCACGAGTTTGACCAAACAATTTATGGACTATGGATTTATGACCGACTAAGTTGAATGACGAGTTAAAATTGCAATTGCTTTACCAGTATCCATCCCAAGAAGCATTCTAATCGTCGCGAACATTTTTTAGCTGGTTATTTTTAGAATAACGCATTTGCACACGAAAATAAGCTACTCCTAATTTCATGCCTCTTGTCATCAAACAAATAGTCGGCGCACTCGCGTGTTGGCACCCACGTCAATATTGACAGTTCTGACTTCGG
This sequence comes from Anastrepha obliqua, assembly GCF_027943255.1. NCBI lineage: Eukaryota > Metazoa > Arthropoda > Insecta > Diptera > Tephritidae > Anastrepha > Anastrepha obliqua. The sequence continues at coordinate 136,806,963 of NC_072892.1, read as the reverse complement.
AGTTGTAAGAGACTTCTTTATCTAGGAACCAGCATTAACACCGATAATAATATCTCTTATCACTCTTGCCAACAAGTGCTTCTTTGGACTAAGTAGGCAACTGAGCAGTAAAGTCCTCTCTCGATGAACAAAACTATCACTCTGCAGGGCTCTCATCATGCCCGTCCTAACGTATGGCGCAGAAGTGTGAACGATGACAACATCCGATGAGGCGTCCCTTGGAGTGTTTAGTGGAAGATTTTTGGATCTTTTCACGTTGCAAAACCGTATTAGTTTTGTGGGGGTACCAAATTCAGACATCGCGGCATACAGATAACTCCTTTTCGTACTGTCGAATGCAGCTTTGAAGTCGACAAATAGATGGTGTGTGTCGATTCTCCTTTCATGGGTATTTTCCAAGATTTTGCGTATTGTAAATATTTGGTCGATTTCTTCTTTTTTCAGTGAACTGAAAACATCATCTCGCCCATAAAATGGAATTAACTCGTGACAATTTTCGTGCGATGATTTATTACGATTTCCGACCTGTATTATCGAGACAACAGTGCACTGATCGACTTACTTTGACTTTTGAGCGTTAAAGCGACGCACTTAGCCACAATGAAGTGCTGGTACAACGAGTTTTAACGAGGCCGTCGATCCTTGTAAGATGAATTACAGAAAGACCATCCAAAACCGAATGTTGTGCCAGAAACAATCGTTGCTGTGCATCAAACGATTACGCGAGATCATCTCGTGATGTATCAAGGGTATTCTATCCATGACCATTTGAGCGTCAAGGAACTTTGTTCTCGTTGAATACCGCATAGTTTCACAATTGCCCAAAAACGGGTTCGTGTGAAGAAGAAGCACTGCAAAGTAAATGCTTACCTGCTTTTTTCGAAAAATCAATCAACAATGGCTTAATGGCTATGTCAATAAGAAAAATTGACGTATTTGGGCTGAAGAATAACCAGAGGCCATTCAAGCACATTACATTACATCCATTGAAAACAACCGTTTGGTACGACCTATGGACTGGAGAAATCATCGGTTCATATTTCTTCAAAGACGAGGTTGACGCCAAGGTAACAGCAAATGTCGAACGCTATCGCGCCATGATAAACGACTTTTTGATGTCGGATGTCGGAAGTTGAAGCTTCTGATCTTCAAACCATTTTGTTCCAAAAAGACGGCACTACTTACCATACAGCCTGTCAAAGAATAGATTTACTGCGTCGTCTTTTCGGTGAGCAATTTATCACTCGTTTTGGGCCGCTGGATTGGCCACCAAAAAACATTCTACATAAAAATAAGCAATAAAGATTGCCCAATCAATTAAAATTTCCGTTGTTTGATTTCATCTTAAAATACCTCCATATATACCCTTTTATAAAAGGCGACCCTCGCATGATGCCATTTTTTCGTGAATGTCTGCCCGTTGACCAACCGCACACTGCTTTGTTAAAAGACGAGCTTCATCCCATTGAGCTTTAAGACTACTGAAATTATCTTTCTTACAGATCTCTGCCTATTAGGTATACTTATTTTTTATTCTGAAGGCACCAAATTTCTGTCGAAGTTGTAGATGTGTGGAAAAGAATACAAATTTACTGTATCTTATCTGCCACTGTCTGTCTCAGGCGCTAGCCGTAGCTGAATGGGTTTGTGCTTGACTACCATTCGGAATTCGGGAAACATAGTTTCGAATGTCAGTGAAACACTAAAATAAAGAAAAAGCTTTTTCTAATAGCGGACGCCCCACGGCAGGCAATGGCAAACCTTCGAGAGTATTTCTCCCATGAAAAAGCTCCTCATAAAAAAATAAGTATCTTTCGGCGTCAGCTTAAAATTGTAGGTCCTTCCATTTGCGGAAGAACATCAAAACGCATGCCACAAATAGGAGGAGGAGCTCGGCCAAGCACCCAATAAGAGTGCCCCAGGCTTTGTCTGACTTGTGATGATGACAAGATCCGCAGATGGAGGAACCCTTTGAAGCAACCAGCAACACTGCTCTTAGCAGTATACCTAGCTTTGAAGTGGGCAGCACAACAACAACCAGCAATAAAATAACAACATCCTCTCCCAGCCTAGCGGAGATTAAGGATACAATTAAGAAGCTGAAGCTCAACAAAGCGGCTGGAAAAAATGGCATGCAGTCTGAACTAATGACTGTCGGACCCGCAAATATCAGCGGAAACTTTTCATCCCCACATAAAAAGCTGCCTTCGTCCTGCACAAAATGCATCATAGTGCAGCTGCCCAAGAAAGGCGACCTGTGTGACTGCGGCAACTGGTGAGGAATAACCCTACTTAACACCATCTACAAAATTGTAGCCGTGATCATACAAAGCAGACTCAAAGATATCGAACGCTCCTTAAGAGACGAGCAAGCTGGTTTTCACCCTCACCGAAGGTTTGTTGACCAAGCCAACACACTTCGGATTATAGTAGAACAATCAGTTCAGTCGCGCTCCAGACATCTGCCTCCTCTCTCACAAACTCTCTGACATGCAAGCGAAGGCGGACAGACTAGTCGCGCTGGCACGCACTGTCGGACTGGAGGTCAACATCGCCAAGACCAAGGTCATGTGAGTTAACCACAATAACACAAGGCAGATATTCGAATTCGTCGAAAGCTTCTACTACCTCGGCTGCATCATCACGGCAGATGTTGGAGCAGATGAAGATGTCAACTGTAGGCTAAACAAAGCAAATGCTTACAATATGGGGGAGTTCGTAAATCTGCAGGCACACTAAACGACGAATATTCGACTCATGCATGGGGTCAGTATTGTTGTATGGAAGTGAAACATGGCTGGTCTCTAACACCATTACACAGTGGCTTTCGTCAACAGTAACGATGCACTGTGGAGATTAACGAACGAGGAACCCATCCTTAGGCAAATCAAACACAGAAAATGGCGATGGATAGGTCACACATTGAGAAAACCACCAGATAGCATCACGAAAATGGCACTGGACTGGAACACGCAAGGGAACAGAGGTCGCGGTCGACCAAAAACACTTGGAGAAGGTCGATTGCTGCGTGAACTAGCAGATGCCGACATCTCATGAGACGGTGCAAAAACAACAGCACAGAACCGCGAACGATGGAACAGTCTTGTCGAGGCCCTATGCTCCCGAGAGGAGTGAACAAGAAAAGAATATATTTAATATAATATATATTGATTCATTATATCACAAAGTGAATGTGGTAAGATGTGTGTGAGTAGTTCGCTACCCATTCCAGAAACTATATTATATCTGCAACTAGAAGTCCTACTTCGGTCAACTCAATAAGCAATTGGGAAGCATACAATGCATGAATGCACCGAAATAAGAAGGCATGCGACGACGGGCAGCTTGCAACAAAGCCGTTAGAGGACTTACTTACTTATGCACCGTTTGGACGCAAATGAAATGAATGAAAGTGTGCGCGCAGGCGCAGATATAATAAATAAAATATTTTGTCGGTTACTACCTGCCTATGCAATCCGCTGCAAGTCCATTTGAATGAAGGCATGCCGGTTGGCTTACATTGTGTGCACATTTATATTTCCATAAGGTATTAGCAATTTAAAAAAATGAATTCAGCATTTAAAATGTGGCAATTGACTTATTGAGAAGTCAACGAGAAACTAAAACTCCAAAGTTGCAAAGCTGCGAAGCTGCAAAGCTATTTACAAGGCGCCGAGGCACCAGGCAACAGCTTGGTGAAATTTGTATGCACTGTCGGCTAACGGTGGAGATCTGCATAGAGGAAGCTGCTACAACTCCTTGCATCCGGCAGTGGCATTGCATTTCCTTCTTGAGCAGACAGGCAAAATTGCACGCAATTTACATTTTGCAACAAAAGATAGCAAAAACAACAAAAGCAAAAACAAAAAGGAATGGAATTTCGCCATACGTATATGCCACACGTTCAGTAGGTCAGCATAAGCGTGAGTGTGCGCATGAGCCTTATAAGCAAGCAAGTAAGTATGTGTGAGTAAGTAACTAAGTGAGTAAGTAAGCGAGTGAGTGCTTTCAGTGTTGCGGCGCTTTGCTGCATTTCTTAATAAACAAGTAAATTTATTTTGCATAGTTATATTCATTTCAACTTATGCACATTTCATTATATTTCCAAAAAAAAAAATCGGCAGTAGCTCACAGAAAGAGTTCAATACTGCGAACTCAAATCTACAATTCTTTGCATCCTTCCACCAAATACGCGGCCGTTAAATAAGCAAACAAAAGCAACAAGCGTACGACACTCAATTTAGAAAATAAATTGCACTCACGCCCCTAGCAAAAACAAGCACAAAGGAATGGAAAATATCTAACAACAACAAGGGCATAGAAAGAATTTATTTCAAAAACATTTCGTTCCAACAAGCGCGTACATATAGTATGTGTGTGTATGTGTCTGTAAATATGTATTGATGTAGCATCATCAGCTACCATCTCCCCTTCATTTTGCAACTTAGTCGTAGGTCAAAAGCGTTAACGCACGAAAATGTTACGTTATGCGCCATAGAATTTTACTCAAGTACTTTTTCTCATTCTCCTAGGTGCGCTTTCTATATCGAATGACAGCTGCAACGAATTCTTTCCACTCGCTCTTCAAATATTAATGAGGCATACGCAGCCTCTGCTTCCTTTTTTTTGTGTTGCTACCTACAACACACAAAAATGAGAACGTAACTGTGAATGCAAGTTTCCCAGCGGGCATTAGGAGTTCATATGTATATATAAGTATAACTTTGAGAGTCATTTTATTAGAGTTGGGAAAGAGAACCAGCTGAAAGGTGTCAAAATGGCAAACTTTCTAAGCAAAACTGAGGAGTTACGCTTGGACTGCGAAGGAACTGTCCTAGTAGAGTCTTTCGATACAGTCAGCCACTCCACGCTACTAGGTGATATTCTAGAGTCAACCCTCCCGCCGGGGCTGCAGAGGTGGTCTGCAAACTATCCGAGTAGACGGCATTCGTCAGTCAGCTTTCGGCATCAAAGCTCAACGGAAGCGGATAAAGCAATGTGTACCGTTGGGTGGTGTCTTTTCACCCTGGCTTTTCAACTTCTACATCTCGAAGCTCCTCCAACCAACAAAGGGAGTCTCATTTTTCTTCTATACTGACGATTGTTCGATAATGGCGTCGGGCATTGACATTGACCAATGTGAAAGTGCGACGTATCTCCAACTTTCAACCACTAAATCCATGGCGATCCTCTAACCACCTGAACGAAGGAGGTCAATATCTAGCTAAAGGTGAAAGTCTATGATAAACCAATACCGACCATCAATAACTTCAAAATTTTGGACGTCATCTTCGACAGTCTGTTCTTCTTTTCAGCGCACACAACCGCAATTTCCACTAAGTTTCCAACCGCAACAAGCTCCTAAAATCGCTAGCCGGTTGCACTTGGAGCATAAACAAAGAAATATAGCTGGCGGCATTTAAAGCACTTGACGAGCCGGTTCTGTCCACGAAGGGGACAAAGCTCCAGGCATGTCAAAATACTGTAATCAGCACAGCCACGGAATGCCTCCTGATATCCCCACTTCAACACCCTCACAACGTTGCTCCCATGCTCCAGTTTAAGGAGAACAGCAAAATGCTCAACAAGCAATCCCTAATAGGGTGCTACTGAAGGTATCATTTTCTAGACCTGAGACAACCTCCCAAGCGCATCAGAAGGTATTTCTTCTACACTGACGAGATCCAGGACAAAACACAATTCTAGCCACTGGACCGCGCAGTATATAGGCGAACATTAAACGACATTCATCGGTAGACCTTTACCACCTTCCTAAACTCCCGACTTTCGAATGCCATTATCGGAGGCCAACTACTACCTATTGCAGACGAAGAGCTGTAGAGCTGCCTCACGAAAACCGCGTAACTTTGGCTCAATTACGTTCTGGACATTGCACCAGGTTAACTTCCTACATATCCAGAAACGACCGCGACATACCCAATATATGGTCAACATGTGAAGGCCAACGGCGGCCGCCGTAGCCGAATGGGTTGGTGGCTGACAAATTAAATAAAACGTTTTTTCTAGTAGGACCAAGCGAGAGATAGGCCAAAGCGAGAGATGGAGATTATTGCAGGATTCGTTTTTTGGAAGGAAACATAGCTCCAAAGACATAATTCAAAGACTGAACTAAATGGTGTGTGGCGAAGTTCACCAAAGCTGCTCTTTTGCCAAAACATAAATGACCAGGCTCTGCTTAAAAACGCAGTTTCCTGGATGTAAAACGGAGGCAAGTAGTAAATGTTTTTCTCCGAGAGGGTAACGGATTTATTTCAGTACAGTGATTACCAATAAATACACAAAAACTATGGCAGATTAGCTGCGAAATTGACAATCAGTTGTCAACACTATTTTGACAGGCTTTTCTTCATAAAAATCGGTTTGGCGGAATATTTAAGTATTGTTGGTTTGTCCTAGCACTCAGGAGAACATTGTACTACACCCGGATAGATTTCAGTAGAAAGAAGAGAGAAATGTGGCTGCTAAGACGGAAAAATTTGTTTGGGGTCACTCTTCCACAAATCTTTTGGATTGATAGATGAATCTTGAGAGATCCGGAAGAGGAAGAGCATGAACTTTCTCCATACTCAATTTATCGCGATCGAATATCCTAAGTCTGATTCTGGAAAACGCCGGACAGCTACAGAGAAAATGCTCTGCAGTGTCGTCATCCTCAAGACAGCATAGACATATCGGGCTGTCGATGATCGCCATGGCCGCCATATGCTCACCATGCCACCATTGTGCCCTGTGATTACACCCACCAGTACTCTCAGGTCCTTTCTTCTGAGTTTTAGGAGAAAGGCCGCTATTTTCCTATTTGGTTCATTCACAAAGCAGTTGGCTACTCTGCACGAGTTCAACCCAGACCAACGTTCTTTATGGGTAGACCTCATGAAGTGAATACATAGTTGAATCGATGCAGAATTGACACCTAGAAAGGGTTCAGGGCTTAGTGGCATACTTGCAGAGCCTTCATTAGGCAGTTTATCAGCTTACTCGATCCCAATGTCCAGGCACCCAAATAAGACTAACTTTGTTGTGTTTTGCAACACTGTTCAGTTTTGTCTTACATTCACCGACTAATTTCGAAGAGCAGCGTGGGTTAGCAAGGGCTTTCAGTGCAGCTTGACTGTCACTACAAATTCCAATACTGATACCCCGCCACATTTTCTCAATTATCTAGTATGCCACATTCAAGATGGCATAGACTTCCAAAAAAATACTGTCCTGTGGCATAGGAGTACTTAGTGTCTTCGTCTAAGTACCATCCAGATCTGCCAACATCAGTGGTTTTGGATCCGTCGGTGTAGAAAGTTCTCTCGACTTAACCATTGATCTCTATCTGGGATCAAAACATCATACTTCCTACCGAAGCTAACGAAAGGCACTCGATTGTCTACTGGCATCGAGAACAGTGAGCACCGCTCCGCCAACTGGTGGTATACATATCTGACAGTGGTCAGTGCTTTCTTCATTTCCCCAGACTCCGTTTAACTTGAGCTTGTACGCCGCCTTCATCTCTTCCTTTCGAATTTGAAGATCCTAGACCTGGCAAGTTCAGAATGACATTAAGGGCATCACCAGATGTCGTACTCATAGCACCTGTGATACCCATACACACACTTCTCTGTAGTCTGTTTAGCGGTTTTACTCTGAAATTAACCATAGACTGCAGAGGCGTATGTAGTAATAATGGGTCTGATCAGAGTGATGTACAACCAGTGTACTATCGCCGGTCTTAGACCCCATGTCTTGCCAAAGCTTCTCTTGCACTGCCAGAAGGCTTTTAATGTTCGAGAAACCTTCTGCTCGACATGCTTCTTCCAGGCCATCTTACAATCTAGGCTTTCCCCTAAGTATTTGACCTTAGAAGACAGTTGCAGTGTTACCCCTTTCAATATGAGTAGTAACAGGTCTTCCATATTGCGTTTCCTAGTGAAAAGCACTAAGGTACTTTTTATAGGATTCACTGAAAGACCATGCAATTCGAACCAATACTCAATGTTATTTAGATCTTTCTGCATTTTAACTTCAAGTGATCGTCCTGAGCTTAATACGCACACTTCGTCCGCGTAGGCTTCAATGTGTCCAATTTCCTGCAGATCATTAAGAAGAAAGTCCACAACAAAGCACCACCGAGAGATGTTATGGTATTTTTCTGACATGTGCATTGTATCTCGAAACATTCCGGTTTAGCGGTATTGCTATTTTCAAAACCCGTAAAACCATAAGATTTAAAGTGGTCCAGGATTGCTTGGGTTAGCTTTTTGTTCGCACTTACAGCGACGGTCGGCTACTGCGTCATGTGGTGTGGCCACTAAAACGATCCCTCCTCTCCTTCTGGGGAGACACCTTTCCCGGAACAGCTTTCTATATTACTTCGGGAGGGCCCAGAACGTCATCCATAAAGGGCCAATTCTATTCATCCACGTCTGGGTCCACCATAGTTGTAGCCAGCTTTCATGCTATAGGCTCGTCTTCTTGTGTCTCTATCTGTGCGACTTCACTTTGTTGCTCCACACAGTGCAACGTCGATCTTTTTTTTCCGTAGTACGTTCTCGATGTATTTCTTTACCGCGTTCCAACTGTCCCCGCGTTCGAGCATTTTGCTGATTATGTTGCTCGGCGCGATGTCGCCAATCTGCTCCCGCAGAGCATTTCTTTCCGCAAGCCATCTGTCACTACTAAAAAACGTTTGTTCAGCATCATCGCTCAGCGCTTCGCAGTATTTGCACTTGGAATCGGTTCCCATGCGGTATAGGTATCTGCGGAAGTATCCGTGGCCCGAGAGGAACTGGGTTAGTATTATATTAAATAGTATTCAATAAATATATTTCGTGTGTCAAAAACTTTGCTTGCTGGGATCTCCACGCACATACAGCCACATTTCGCAAGAACATTTATCATATTTTGTGTGGATTGTGGGTGCACCATGTGCCACATGCCAAACGGTAAATCAGTGCTTTTCAAAATATTCCTGCACTTTCATTGGCGTTTCCCTCAGCCATTCCATGAGCACTGTGAGATTCCACATAAGCTCATGTGTATGTATGTATGTATGTAAATATTGACGGGTTATTCCTATGAAAATTACACAACAGGTGTTAACTGTTGATGGACTGAAGAGCTAAGAAAATGCGGATTGTAAAGCGTATGAAGAATACGTACAACTAATGAATTATTTACCTGTCGAGAGTGAGTAGCGTGCAAGTTGCATTCTTTTTTAAAATAAACGATGCATAAATTTCTCACGTAACGGTGGTTGGTATTAGTAAAGTGATGCTGCAATATGCTTGCCAATACTGTTGGGATCGCGAGAGCACTTCGCTCTGTTGGATGTGTATTTCTTGGTTCGATTTTAGTTTTAAGTAAATCAGAGAATGACAACTTTATCAGTTTAGAATTATTATTTTTCTTTTTTTTTTTTTGATGCATCTGAGAATACTAAGTCTGACAATGGAATTACCATTTTTGCCGAAATATCATATGAAACTTGACACGTGGCGATGTATTTTGGCAAGCACCCTGAAGAAGGCTGACTTGGAGAACAAATAAAGGGTATTTCAAAAGTGACGCCTAGATGTCAGTAGCAAATAATTAAAAGACGGTACAGTTGTCAAGTAGATTGAGGTACAACTTTACAAGATAGAACAGCGAGTTAAAATTATTGTTGCATATTATCAAAATGCTCGATCTTTAAGAAAATTTCGCAAAACTCGAGATTTTGTTAGTGGAAATAATCGTCCGAACGAGTCGACAACTCAAAGGTTGTTGAAAATATTTCAATAAACTGGTTCTGTAGAGTATAGAAGAGGGACTGGCAGACCAAAAACTGTACGTTTTTTGGAAATATTGTTGCAAAGAGTTTTTATGAGGAGCTTTTTTATGGTAGAAATACACCCGAAGGATTGTCATTGCCTGCCGAGAGCCGACCGCTATTAATAAAAATTGTGATGTTTCATGACCGGAGGTTCATATAAAAAACATAATATTTTTATTGTAATTTAGTATTTAAAAGCCATTGGTTCGGTTGGTGCATAGGTCGCATTTTCGCAAGGGGCGTTTGCACCCGATATTTGAGCAGAAATATTATTTATTTCGTTATTAAAAAAAAAAAAACAATGAACTAAAAGAGTTCCTATCGACTAAATAAATAATAACTTAGAACTAAAGAGCAGCAAGCAACAGTGCGTAGCATGCAAGCACTCCAGGTATTTATCAAACGCAGTCTTCGCAAAATTGTGCGCGTTTTCTAGCCTGATATCATCACTAACAGCTACCTCTGGGCATTAACGAAGCAGTTAATCCATTCATCTTAAAATCCGATGGCGAAAGTGCAAATGGGTTGGTCCCACACTACGAAAACTACATGGAAATATCATGAAAGCAGCCCCAGATTGGCGCCCGCAAGGCAGTCGGAGGTGTGCCAGGCCATCTAACACGTGGAGGCGACTAGTAGAAGCAGAAAGCAGAAGCAGTTCGCACTTGGTAACAAATCAAATTCTTAGCTTTAAAGAAATATAATTTTAACTTGTTTATTCAGGCCTCCTGTTCCACCTAAGAAAAATATCTATAAAGTGTGCAAAGCACTAAAGTAAAATTGAATTCAATAATTTAGGAAACGCATTCTTTGGCAAAGAAAATGCCAAAGGGAGTCTTGGGGGGAGTCCTTGTTTTCTGGTAAAACTGATTTACATTTTGATTCGACTTCCGTAACAGGAACGCGGCTAGTGGTTGTCTTTGCACACAAAAGCATTTTAATTTAGGTTTTTAACTTCAAACTTTTTAAGGGGTTAGGGGTAGTCAGAATTAAAAAAAAATTGCTTTTTTTTGCATTTTCTTAAAGTATAATATCTTCAAAATATTGTGCGAAAATTGGAAGTGAATCCGACCAACACTTTTTGAGTTATTCAACAATTAACAAAGGACGCTCAGGCAAATCGGTAATCGATAGCAAAACTTGAAAGGCGTTTTTCTTAAAACTATGTTTTTTGAACTGCAGATCACTGTAACTTATAAACCGGTTGGTAGATTTCAATAAAATTTATACTGCTTACTCAAAGGGCTCCTTTTTTTAATTTCAATTTTTTTCGCAGAAATTTCGATTTTTTTAAACAATTATTGTGGGTTTTTTCTCGAAAATCTGAAAAATATTTCCTAAAACCGCCATATTGTTAATTTTGAAAAAAAAGCTTTGATCAGACTCAAGATTATCTATTAATAAAACTAGTTTCTCTTGCCCGATTGATTTTCGATGAATCTCCAAGGACTTGTGATGATCATGGAGAAACGGGCGCCACACAAACAGCGATAACTTTTGCAATTATAATATTAATTTTTTTTTTTTTTTAATTTTGCTAAAGTCAAGTCGAAACATGATGTATTAATGCTATGTTTTTATTTTTGCAAAATAAAGCAACTGACTAGCAAAAAAAATTATTGAAAATCATCATTTTTTCGGGCCTCTGACTACCTTCTTCTTAATTGGCGCGATAACCGCTTACACGATTTTGGCCGAGTTTAACAAAGCGCGCCAGTCGTTTCACGTGCTAACCGGCGGCAATTGGACACACCAAGTAAAACCAAGTCCTTCTCCACCTGATCTTTGCAACGCAGAGGAGGCCGCCCTCTTCCTCTGCTACCACCAGCTGGTGCCGCATCGAATACTTTCAAAGCCGGAGCGTTTGTATCCATTCGGACAACATGATCCAGCCAACGTAGCCGCTGGATCTTTATTCGCTGCGCTATGTCTATGTCGTTGTAAAGCTTTGCCTACTAAGTCCAAAGTAGCATTTGTTGGTAAGAGAGATTCTACGTTGGATTTCAAAGCTGAAATTATTATCGGTGTTAATGATGGTTCCTAAATAAACGAAGTCTTTTACAACCTCGAAATAATAACTGTCAACAGTGACGTGGGTGCCGATACGCGAGTGCGTCGACTGTTTGTTTGAAGACAGGAGGTACTTCGTTTTGTCCTCGTTCACCACCAGAGCCATTCGCTTTGCCTCTTTATCCAGTTTGGAGAAAGCAGAACTAACAGCGCGGTTGTTAAGGCCGATGATGTCAAAATCATCGGCATACGCCAGCAATTGTACGCTCTTATACGAATAAAAAATTGTGCCTGAGCGATTAAGTTCTGCGGCTCGTACGATGATCTCCAACATCAGGCTAAAGAAGTCACACGACAGCGAGTCACCCTGTCTGAAACCTCGTTTGGTATCAAACGGCTCGGAGAGGCCCTTCCCAATTCTGACGGCGCTGCTGGTGTTGAGCAACGTCATCTTAGATAACCGTATTAGTTTTGTGGGAATACTAAATTCATACATCGCGGCATACAGGTAACTCCTTTCCGTACTGTCGAATGCAGCTTTGAAGTCGACGAAAAGATGGTGTGTGTCGATTCTCCTTTCATGGGTATTTTCCAAGATTTGGCGTATTGTGAATATTTGGTCGATGGTAGACTTTCCAGGTCTAAAGCCACACTGATAAGGTCCAATCAGTTGGTTGACGGTGGGCTTCAGTATTTCACACAATACGCTCGCTAGAACCTTATAGGCGATATTTAGAAGACTAATTCCGCGGTAATTGGCACAAATTGCAGGATCGCTCTTCTTATGGATTAGGCAGAGCAGTCCGTCGGCGCCCGCGGGTTTGTTGTTCTTTAGACGCGTTTTCGCTATTCTCTCCTCGCCATGGTCGGGTAACGGAACGACAATTCCGTCGTCAACGATTGGGGTATCGGGATCTTCACATTCTCGGTGACTGTTTAACAGGTTCGAGAAGTGTTCCCTCCATAATTTAAGATTGCTGAATGTCAGTCACCAGTTCGCCGTCTTTGTTCTTACAGGAAAACGCCCCGGTCTTAAAACCTTCTGTAAGCCGCCGAACTTTCTGGTAGAATTTTCGGGCGTTGTTCCTGTTGGCCAGCATCTCAAGCTCCTCGCACTCACGTATTTCTCTCGTTTCTTCTTTCGGATAATACGTCTCTCTTCCGTTTTTAGTAGCGATCCCACATGGCTCGCGTTGCGCCCGTTCGCAGCGTGGCTCTATAGGCGGCATCTTTTCTTTCGGCGGCAGCATGACATTCCTCGTCGTACCAATTGTTTTTACGGGTTCGCCGGAATCCAATTTCTTCTTCGGCGGCGGTACGTAGAGAACGAGAAATGTTGCTCCAGGAGTGAGAGTCGAGTGACGAATCTTCTGGCTGTCTGTTGTGATTGCAGCATTTCGATATTGAGCATTCTTTTCATAGGTAGATCTTTTCTGCTTTCCTCGGGTCGTACGTACATCTAATACACAAGAAGAGTGTCTTCCATCTGTCACAACATGATCGATCTGGTTTCGCGTTTTTCAATCAGGGGACAGCCAGGTAGCTTGGTGGATCTTTTTATGCTGGAATCTGGTTCTGCAGACTACCATGTTTCGGGCCCCGGCGAAGTCGATCAGCCTCTGTCCGTTACCGGATGTTTCGTTGTGCAGGCTGAATTTTCCGACTGTGGGATCAAAAATTCCCTCCTTGCCCACCTTGGCGTTGAAGTCGCCAAGCACGATTTTTATGCCTCTGACTACCGCTAACCGCTTAATAGAATTAACCAAAAATCTACACTTCGCGTGAATGTTTACTAGTTTCTGCTGCTAATAACTGCTGTGGTATTTAAATAAAACGTGAATCGCTCTATTCGAATACATTAACGATTGGACGAATAGTTTCTAAATATTTTTCATAATAACCAACAGCCTTAAATCACACCCCCCAAAGCAGGGATTTTAACTCTGGGGCTGGAACTATAATAAATTGAAAATTATTTAATATAAAAGTATTTATAACATAATTATTCATTTTAAAATTACTATTTGCGTTCTTTTGACCTCCGAAGGCTGATTGACGAACTATTTCAGAAACTCTGTGAAATGCAGGAACAGGGTAAGTAATGCCCTAATTTTGTATAAAACACTTTAATTGATTGCCCGACTTTCACCATATAAAACACAATAATTCTTAGTGTAACACTCAATTTCTAATAAAAAATATGTTCTCGTAAAATGACATTGCATTTTACACTTTCCCAATAAATGCCAGCAAACCAAGGCTGTAACTAAGCCGCATTTTTAATGGCTTTAGTAAAGCGATCGACCAGCAACCAGCAACATCATATTTTTACCCCAAGTACCTCGTCAAATACTCGTACTAATACTGAGACAATTAAGCAATTAATCGCTTTTATTTATGTGCACAGCAAACGCGATGAAGCGACAAGGTGTTGCATTGTCCAAAGTATTGGTGGAATGTGCCGCTCTTTGTTGCTATGCCTTTAAGGCTCTTCTTCCTTCGTTTTCTCGTTCCTCCGTTAAACAATGTCCACATTTTTTAGTACTATTTGCTTCTAATTTTCCAAAAACAATAAAGTATTTTATCTGATTGCTTTGTCCGTTAAAAAGAGATCAACAGAGGCACTAAAACGCTGCTGACGGCTGGGTAGTCAATAAAATTGATAGTCATTTTAAATATTTAAGTGTTAGGGAAAATCAGTGTTTAATTTTATTTGAAACTCAATAAGTTGAGGCTCACAACTAAAAACAACCTTTCTGTAATTAAACATTTGCCTGTGCGCGCTGGTAAATAAGTGGGCAGATATGACTTTTAAACTGTTCCTGTTTGCTGAATAGAAGCCAGTGCAGGTAAGTTTTCATGAATATTTGTAGTAGTAGAAATGCAATTAAATTGATTTCTAATTAGCAACATTGGCTTCGATTTAATTGTGAAATAAAATTAATGAATTTAGTTCTTGCGTGGCTTTAACTTGCTTGTTAAATTATATTCTTTCTACTTGCAGCACACCATTAAATTAGGTTAGAGAGCTTTTTTTAATTTTATATTGACACTTTCTACGCCTTTAGTATACCGACTTATATTTTGCCTCAAAATAAGCCGCAGTTTCAGCGATCACCTCTTCATTCGAGCGAAATTTCTTACCGGCGAGCATTTTCTTAGATTTGCGAACGACCAGCAATCGCTGGAAGCCAAATCTGGCAAATACGGTGAATGTGGATGCAATTTAAAGTCCAATCCAAGTTGGTTGGTTGGTTGAAGTTTTGATTCAGCCAAAATCCAACTAGCGCTTCCGCACTATTTTGTTGCCACATCCTCGTTACCAATTTGTTTACCAGTTATTTACAGCATGACTATATCCCATGATGGAAAGAATAATGAGATGCCGCCTATCGTGGTCCCGTTACTTTGCGCTCAGCGAATTTGACAACTAGTTACGTGATTTCAGCTCCAGTATGGCCAGATTACCATTTTCGTAACTTGATTTAGCATTTTTTTTTTTTGTTATTTAGTCTCGGAGTTTTAGTTCTTTCTTCATGACATTTTTCTAGCTGTTCTAATTAAAATGTCATGTTTATAATTTTGTAAAATATACATTTTTTTTTAATTAGTTCAATAATTCACTCAGTTTTATTTAGCTTTACTTTTTTTAACATCTGGTGGCATTGCCCGCGATTGCAGGTGTTGTTGGTGTTCTTCTGCTTTCGGCAGTCAAATCTCTCTCTCGCTACTGCAGTATTGCCTAGCTTTGGATATAAAAACGCACTAAAATGCCCATGCAAAGAAAATAACCCAACAAATTTTTATTGAATCACTTAAAGAACTTTGTATGCGTGACTAATTGTCTTTAAAATGTGCGTTTTTTTAAATAAATGTGTTATGCTTATGTACAATTTAATTTATGAGGTTTTTTTGTTAAGCGAGACTCTTTTGTTAAGGGAACGACTTTTTTGCTATATTTGAAGTTATGTAACTAGATAAGGTACTCTTTTTGTAAAAATGTCAGTATGGTTTCTTTAGTATTTTCTGGTATTTTCTTGTTTATTTTTACAATGAATATAACTCTTAATGTCCTATGTCTCACTAAGGATTGATGACCGGAAGAAACGATTACACCTCTATGGTTTTAATTCGCATTGAATAAATTCAAAGGATTTTTAAAATGTGTAAAAAGGTTTTTAATCTTAAGAAGAGTTGAGAGAGGGGCATTTAATATTTTTGCATAACCTTAAATGGAGCCAAAAATTAAATTTGCACTTTCAGAGTGACCTTTTTTAACCTTTTTTTGTTTAATAATATAGTTTGTTTTTGAACTTAAAGTTTCGGTAGCTTTGAATTAAAAAAAAGAAACAAACACGAAACTTAAAAATTTTTGCATTTTGGGTATAAAAAAGCACTAAATTTATTGCGAAGAGCAAATGGTTGGCAATACTGCACAACCCAGCAAACGTGGCGTCACGTACGCTCTGATGGGCGCAATCTTCTTTCTATCATTCTTGACTATATGCCGTCTATGCAGTTTAAAAACCTTATTAGGTTGTTGGCGTCCAAGCCAAACAGTTGTGCGAGACTCTCGAACAGCGGTTTGTCCTTCCATAGGGCAGGGCATTCACAGATGAAATGGATGATTGTTTCTGATAAATTAAATTGAGTTTTCCAAAGACGAATAAAAACACGATGCGGGGTACTCAACGTTTAATTTCGAATAATAGTGATGACATATTTAGTAGAGATGTGATTAACTGACATACGCATTGTTACATTTGTAGGGTTGATATTCAAAGTATCATATTTCAACAGTTTCCTTCTTTTCCGGTTGCTTAAACTGTGAGTTAATCTACAGGCGTCTTGTCCATGTTTGTCGATGTCGATTGTTTGCGGTTGTAGGTGGACAATTATTGCATTTCGTCTATTCTCTCCATCTACAATCCGCGATTCGGACGTATTTTAGGGAGATTGTATTATTGACTGCACCTAATGGTGTGAATACTGATCCTGCAAGAGCGTTATTCACGGCAGATCCCCAGGACCCAGGTTAAGCTAACTTTATGATTTTCACTCAAGGTGGTAAGGCCACGTTGTTCCACCAACTTAGAGGTAGTTATAGCCGAATCCAGTACTTGGATTTAAGCTTGGTTATCCGAAAGAATAGCGATATTTTCCTTAAAAGAAAAATCTGCGCCTAGTAGTTTACAGGCTTCCCCAATTGCCAGTACTTCCGCCTGGAAGACACTGCTGGTATTAGGGAGAGGCAGAGATTTTTGAATTCCAAGTCTATGAGAATATATGCCAGCTCCAGCACAACAATCCATTTTACTGCCATCTGTATAGACTGTAGTGTCGAAGTTGTTTAGAGAGAGTCTCTTATTCCATTCCTCCTTAGATGGAAAAAAGAGTGCCCAAATGTCTATTAAATGTTACCGTCATGGCGATGTAGTCAGTCCTTTCTGAGGTTAACTGACCTTGTCGCAATAATATACTTACATGACCAGTTTTTTTCGTTCTAATCTAATTGAACTCATTGAGAGTCTCCCTATGACGTGATCTGATTGCACCGACTGTTATTGCACAGGCTGACTTTTGTATTCTGCCGACTAATTGGGAATTGTACTCTCTCCGTAGAGCTTTCCACCAAACTACCCAACCATACAATAAAATAGGTTGTATAACCGCCTTATAACGGGTGGCGCTAAAGTAATCCTCCTATCAGAAAATACTATAAATTTTGCGATTGACCCCTAATGTCAGTTCTGTTTTGACATTTGTGTAGTAAACACATGCGAAATACACCTTAATAAACAATGTTACGCTACTCTGCTCCAGAACGCGGAATATTGCTGACTATTTATTTGACCAATATTCGTTCGGTGACTTTGGCACAACGTGAATTTCGTCGCAGATTTCCTCGCCGTCCAACGCCTACTGGTGAAACCCTGCGACGTTTAGCCGCTCGCCTCGAAGAGACTGGCACAACACGAGATGCTGCCAACCGTAGCAGACCTCGGAGTAGCCCTTCTGCAGAGAATATTGCTGCTGTAGCCGAGGATGTCATGGAAGCGCCGTCGACATCGACCAGACGACGTGCCACGCAAATGGGTATCAGTCGACGGTCTTTACAGCGAATTTTGGTACAAGATTTGAAGATGTTTCCGTACAAAGTCCAGACGGTGCATCAGCTTTTAACTGCAAACCGCCAATCGCGTCTAACATACGCTCAAGCCATTTCCATCTTAGCGGGTACGTAAATAAGCAAAATTTACGCTTCTGGGGCACTGAAAATCCGCGTGTAACCCGCGAAGAGCCATTACACTTACTCAAAGTAACTGTATAGTGTGCTGTTTTCGCTGGAGGAGTCATCGGACCTTTTTTCTTCGAAGACGTCGCGGGCCAAACGGTTACTGTGAATGGTGAGCGCTACAGAGCAATGATCAACGAGTTCTTTTTGCCGCAACTTGATGAATTGGGATTGGAAAACATGTGGTTCCAACAGGACGGTGCAACGGCACACACTGCACGTGTCACAACCGATATGCTGAAGGATGCATTTCCCGGGCGCCTAATCTCCCGTTTTGGCGATTTGCACTGGCCAGCAAGATTGCCAGATTTGACCGCTCCAGACTTCTTTTTGTGGGGCTTTTTGAAGTCGCGGGTTTATGTCAACAAGCCTCAGACTCTTGCAGCTCTTAAAGACAATATCCGTCAAGAATGTGAGGACCTATCGCCGAAAGTTTTGGCCAAAGTGATGGAAAATGCCATAAAAAGGGCTCAAATGGCAATCAACTGTGGCGGCGGCCATTTACATGACATTATATTCTCGACTTGATGTAAAAAAAATTAAAAGACCAGATATTATAAAAACAATCCACAAGAAGAATCAAAGTTTTTCATTTTTTTTTTAAATTACAGCCAAAAAACATCGCAAGGTTACTTTTGCGCCACCTTGTACAACCATAATGTATACTTGGGTTGAAGACTCCATCATCTTCCAAGCATACGTTTACAGGCATATAAAGTGATTTCTGCTTTCTTTACCCGTTCCTCGAAGTTTAATTTCCAGTTAAGTTTGGAGTCCAGAATTACCCCTAAGTAATTTGCACTGGGTGAAAGTGAAAGAGTTTGTCCGTTAATATTTGGCAGGGTATACATTGGTCCCTTGTATCTAGCGGTAAAAAGCATAAATTCTGTTTTACGCAAGTTTAAACTTGGACCACAGCCTGTGGCCCAAGAGTTAAGCTCACAAAACGCCCTTTGGATGATCCCCCTCATCGTATTAGGGCACAGTCGTTACGCCATTTGCAGCACATCCTCAGCGTACGCCACCGCTTTCACCCCAACTCTATTAAGTTTTATTAAGATTTTGCTGACCACACATAACCAAAGAAGTGGAGATAATACTCCCCCCTGTGGAGTGTCCCTATGGACCTTGTTCGTCAAGTAGTTTTGCTATATTTTTTATTCACTTGCGGCACCCATAGAGACTTTTCATAGTCAGGTGCTCAAACTATATAAAGCTAACACGCTTTTTTTATATCTTTACGAAATCGGCTAACTCACGCAATTTCACTTTTCGATCATTCAAAACTATTTTGTGGATTTTTTGATGTTTTCTGGTGTTATCGCCTTATTTGGACGTCCACTGCATTGTGCATCATCGGTGTTTGTACGGCCACGTTTGTAGTCAGCAAACCATCGTTTTTTGTTGTCTCTGATGGAGCGGAGTCCCCATAACACTTTGCGAGCCATTGCTTCGTTTGTATGGTATTTCGTCTCATCAAAAAGCAGTGCAAAATTAAAACACGATATTCTATCCATTACTTGAAAAACCAAAGCTGCGTCACTTGAAATTTTAACAGCTGTGAAAACCACGCCATCTTTAGCTTTGGATATCATATGATACATCTGCCACCCCTAGATCTCTTCTGCAAATACTCAGCGGCCTGTTCCGCTTTAAGGCTCAGAGCAAGCTCACAATGAAAGACTGTCACACATGGACATTCAACCATCCTAGACTCCTACACGGATATCCCCAGTGATTGTGATTATCACCTCCTATTCTCTGCTTCGAAAGGAATTTCCTAATGAAAATTCTTTGTAGACTGGAATGACTTGAAGAAACCCAACACACCCGTTAAGATCTAGAAGAACGAATCTAAAATGGGCACCGGTATAGGATCAGGGTTATATTGCGAAGAGCTTTCTATTAGTGTATCCTTTAAACTACCGGATCACTGTAGTGTTTTCCAAGCGGAAATAAACGCTATTCAGGAAGCCTTAAAATGGTTAGAGATAAACAGAATATCATCAACAGATACCTGAATTCTATTAGACAGCCAAGCTGCCCGACGTACGGAGGTACCTCTCGCAACTTGTAAACTTCTTATTAAGGACGCACTAATCAGTTTTGCAAATCAAAAATGGATTTGTGTCAATACCTTTGAAATTGCTAGGCAAACGTGGCCAAGGCTAAATCTATGTCTGTCTAATAATATTATAAAATGGCGCAGACTCCTAATTAGGATCTTAGTAGAGGCCCTACAGGGCACTGTCTCATAGGAAATCATGCAAGGAGATTAAGCGTTTACATGCATGATTTCGGTCGTAGCTGCAGAAATGAGGAGGCGTTGGAAACAATTCAACACCTTTTTTGCACATGTCCTGCTCTAGCTAGAAGCAGGAACCGATATTTAAGATCCTGCTTCCTAATGGATATGGCTAAGCTATACATATTAGGTATCAACAACCTTTTACGCTTTGTCCAAAGCTCAGGATGTTTAAATCTGGAAGGGAAAATGTGGCCCAGCCTAGCCCCTGCGGCTCACAACGGACCCTTTTCATGAAGTATTTTTAAACCTTCTCAAATGTCTTGTTTTTTTCGTCTGTCATCTGTCAACAATATTCAGTTCATTGTTTCTTACGTTTCATACAACAATGCATTTTTGTCGCTCTTAAAAATGTCGAATTTCGTTGAGAACCGAAAAACCACTTGTGAAATGCTGCTCTCCCGGTTCAAAAGGAAGTCTTTTTTGAATCGAATCGTTAAGGGTGATGAAAAATGGGTGTATTTCTTCAATCCCAAGCGTAAACGATCGTACGGTCCGCCCAGCCACAAGCCAAAAACAACGGCCAAACCAAATCGCTTCGGCCGCAAGGCAATGCAGTGTGTTTTCTGGGATCAGCGTGGTTTGATTTGGTACGAACTATTAAAACCAGGTGAAACAGTTAACGGTGCACGCTACCAACGACCATTGGCCGATTTGATCAGCGCTATACACCGAAAACGCCCAGAATATGCCGATCGGCGTCACAAAGTAATTTTTCTTTATGACAATGCACCGCCACATCGAACAACAGCGACCCGGGAATTGGTGGAGACGTACGATTGGGAACCGCTGGTGCATGCGGCTTACTCACCAGACTTCGCGCCTTCCGATTACCATTTGTTTGCATCGATGGGTCACGCACTTCCCGAGCAGCGCTTCAATTTTCACGAAGAAGCCAAAAAATGGATCGATGATTAGTTTGCGGCCAAAGACGGCCAATTTTTTGGCGCGGCATCCACAAATTGCTTGAGAGATGGGAAAAATATGTCGCTAGCGATGGCTATTATTTTGAAGATTAAATTGGTAACCATTTTTCTTTAATAAACGTTTGAAATTGAAAAAAAGTCTCATTTCATAGGTATGTGGAATCGCCGTATCTATTTGCGATGCGGCTGCCAAACCTAACCTAACCTAACAGCTGTGTTTTTGGAGGTTAGTACTAACTGAGAAAGAGGTGAATGCAATAAAACTAAGCCCATCGATATGTTATGCCTCTGATAAACAAAGCGACGTATGTCCTATCACCGGCGCTATTTTTGATTATTGTTGGGGATGATTGATTGTTTATGGAGGAGCGACCCTACTTTTGCATCGAAACGGCTTAAGATGGTATATTCGCTATCTTGAAGAAAAAAGTGTAAAATTAACTGCGGCACGATAAATATTTTAAGTTTATCTAGCGATTCAAAAGCAATTGTAATTATTCGGATGCTCCAGTGGCAAGTGTTAATCCATTTATATATCTTGCAGCTTTTGGTGGTACGATCATCGGTGATGTAGGCAGCAGTACGGTAAAACGATCTGTCAACAAGGAAACCCCTCAGGGAGGGTCTTATCCCCTTTGCTGTGGTTATTAGTTGTCAACAATATCCTTACCAAATTCAACCGAAAGGAAATGAAAGCAGTGGCTTATGTGGATGACATAATGCTTATGGTTTCAGGAATGTCTCCAACCATATTCACTGAGATTATGGAAGGACCTCTGAGACTATTCAGCAATTGGGCCACAGACTGTAGTTTAAGTGTAAACCCGAGCTAAACTGAACTGATGTTATTCACTAAGATAACTAAGATACCAAACCTTAATCTCCCAAAATAAAACGGGGTTAGTCTTATGCTAACCCAACAGGCAAAATACTTAGGCCTTAGATCCCAAACGCAGCTGGAGGTCCAACGTAGATTACAGGGTGGGTGAAGAAAGGGGATATAGCACTTTATACGAGAATTTGGTTAAAAAATGAGGTATCCAACCAAAATTATCCAATTAGTCCTACACAGCCATTGTAAGGCCAATACTAACATATGCGGCACTAGTCTGGTGGCCCGCAATAGAAAAGAAATACAACCAAACCAAGCTAACCACAGGAACGCTTAGCACCAGTCCTACTGAAGCACTTAACGTACTAACACATTAGACTTATACATAAAAACAAACGCTACCGGTAGCGCGGTGAGACTCAGAGATCAACAAGATCGTACGGTCACAGCAAGATCCTAGTACAGGGACCCTCGCTGCTCAAAAACTAATCAGACTACACGATCTCCGACCGTTACCTCAAGAAAGACTTTACGGTACGTTTTCCACCGAGAGCCGAATGGGGCAAAGAGAAGGTGATTTGCAGATACGATATCAAAATCTATACCGTTGGTTCTAAGATAAGCTGTGGGGTAGGAGCTGGCTTCCATTCTATGCCCCTCAACCTATCTCAGTCAATTCGACTTCCTGACTATGCCAGGCATAACTATTAGCGACCAGAGAAGCATATAAATCACCAAAACTCTACAATCAAGTTGGTACAAGAGCAGATATCTTTTCAGACAGTCAAGCAGCTATCAAGGGCTTAGATTGCAATTTCACCTCATCCAAACTAGTTTCACAATGTAGAGAAGAACTAGAACTGCTTGGTAACTGGTTTCAAATTACTCTGATATGGGTTCCGGGACACAGAAATAAAGAGAGTATTGAGAGAGCAGACGAGCTAGCAAGAAAAGGCTCGCCACAAAACATAACAGAGGCGGTTGTAGTCGCTACCCGTTTCAAGAAAATAAAAACATTCATTGCGTCACAAGGTGGAAGCAATTAACTGCATGTACTACATCAAGAAAACATGGCCGTCGTAGAAAATCTAAAGGACAAATTACCTAATAGGATGTTCCCGACCAAACATTTCACGCATCACTGCTACCCTTAAAGGTCATTGGAAGGGTGAGAATAATGCAGCCAGACTCAACCTTCTTTTCAATCCCATCTGCAGAAGCTGTCAAGCGGAAGGGCTGAAGCAAAGTCTTTTCCACTACTTATGTGAATGTCCAGGGCTAGCTAGGGCCCGTCTTTGCTCTTTCGGCAAGCCTTTCTTACAGCAAATTAATGGGATCTTAGGCATCGAGATAAAGAATTTGCTGCTATACTTGGATATCACAATATGGATCTGGCGTACAAAACAAAAAAACAAAAAACATCACATCACACAAGAAAAGGGGTAGTAAAACGGTGCTGGTCACTAATTAGGATTATTTCAGTAGAAACAATCAACCACTTCAACAACAACTGATGAAGATGTCAAATCTGGCATTGACAAGGCAAGATCCGCCTTTCATTTGCCCTCTTCTGTGTGGGGCAAAAATTGAGGTTTTTCAAATCCAACGTGGCAACGGTTTTCTTTCATCACTTCAAGCGTCGAGGTTTTCATAAATCACTGCCTGAAGAACATTTTCCGTACTTTTTAACCTAACACGAAAGCAAATTCTGATTTGCTAAAAAAGGCGCAAATAGAGTCAGTGAGTCGAAATGCCAAAAATGCAGACGCGAAGACGAAAAAGGCATTGCAAGAAAGACACTCGAGTGGAATCCCCTTGCGAATGCTGGCTGAACGCCTGGTAGATCAACCTGAAGGCGAAAAGTCGAAAGGGAAGGAAGAAGCATCGGAAAGAGCTCAAGTGAATTAAAGTGCATTGCTAAGAAGCGCACAAGATGGTGATCAACGCGTCATGGAAACACCCATGTCCTAAAGCCAGAAGAAAAAGACGCTGTACTCAAAAAATGAAAAAGCGAAAATTTAGCAGTTTATTTTTGGAAACGTTTTATAAAGCATAGAAAAGGCAACGCTATGACATGAAAGTGCTTTTCGGTGGATAGCATCCACAGTTTTGATGCAATGAGAAGGTGCTTGTACAGAGGCGTCCCGCCAAACCATATACTACAAATGACACTCCGACGATTGCTTCTGCTCCACAAATGGAATCGAAATTGAAAAGGAGATGTTACTGTTCTTGTTGAACTTATCTACACTTATTTTTTATTTTTTTTATTTTTATTAAGCCTCTATTATTTTATTTCACATTTCTTTTACCCTTGTTACAGCTTCATTGTTACGCATACGCCCCGCCGACAGGCACACAAGCGACTCTTTCAAGTCAGATATTCAATTGAGTATTAAAATGTTTGCATATGGCATACAAATTAGTCCATTATAAACGTGGGAATACGCAGAGTAAAGCACAGCTAGAAAGGTTGTAACGCACGCGTGGCCCATTTCTTCAAATCTTCACTTGAAAGAGATTTGCCGCCAATCCGCATGCTGAGCAGGCGGCATCACTTCGCTTTAATTTGCCAAAATACCTATTTTTGAATACTTCGTTAATATGCGTACATAAATTTATCACAAATTTATTGCATGCATAGGAGTTTTGCCTATAATTTGAAGCGCTGAAAATCGGCATGGACTTCAATTTGGATGTGAGCTCTTGCACAAGAACCTTTTATTGAAAATTTATTGAAATTCACTTCAGAATTAGAGCAGTGCGTATTCATACCAAGGTTATCAACTGCCGCCATGGTAAACGTTCGTACTGTTCTTACATTATGAAAAACAAAAACAAAAACAATGCAAACACGCTTTGCCAGATTCGCTCTACAGCTACATTCATACATTCACAATACACTTTGCTGCTCGCTTTTCTTTCAATATTTCTATTAGTGTTTTTTTTTTTTTCATTGTTCCAGGTCATACAGTTATGCTTACACACTTAACAGTAACAGTATGTATTTATGTATATTTAAATGAATATGAACATATTTACGTTTAGCAATTAGGTCGGTCATTATCCAAATTCTACGGAGATTCATTCGTTAAAAAACTTCCAAACAAATACTCCATCACAAATACTCGTAATGAGCGGAACAAATTATAACTGACAACAATGGAAGCGAGCCATGGCGGTAGGTCAAAAAATTTAATAATACAAAAATACTAAAAACTAGTAAAAAAATGCAAATAAGCAAAACTTATGAAACGCTAATCCGTAAATTATACAAAATATGTTGTACCGTTCGACCGTTACAAGATTGGCGCGTGGCGCGTGGCGCTGAGCTAATGAATTAAATGCTCCAGTACAAACCAGTCACCGGACACTTCTGAAGCTGGCCGAAACTGTGATTTTTTTTTTTGTGTGCTTTGGCGGTGAGCTTGGGTTAAAAATGCCTTCGCACCATATAAAGGGTGGTTAAATTTCAAGGGGCGATATTGAATGTGAACCACACCTAAACGTCAACGACACCGTTGGACTTCTTTCTTTGGGGATATTTGAAAGAAAATGTGTACATCGATAAGCCAGTAACAATTCAAGAGCTAAGGGATGAGATAATTCGGCATAGAACCTCAATTATGCCTCAGTGTCATCGAAAATTTGGACCATCGGATGGAGGTGTGCCGCCGAAGCCGCGAATATTTTGTTTTATACGTAATTGAGCTATACCAATATTATCATAATAAAGAGAAATGACAATAATTTCCTAAAAAAAATGTATTTTATTCAAAATCAACACCGGCCCTTGAAACTTAACCACCCTTTAGTAACCGTCCCTATTACGTGTGAGGTGATTCCACTAAAAATATTCCTCCTCTTCTCTTGGATTTTTCGATTTTTCTCTCCACCCCGGGACTGCTTCCGCATTGCTTCGAGGTAGAGGGCCAAGACGGCGTCCTAACAAGGACACTTACTTACTCACTCTGCGTCCAGGGTTGCCTGTTTTAAGAGACATATGCTCAATGCTACTCGGCATAAGCTTCCCTTTCACTCCTCTTTTTTCGAATAATATCCTCCACAAAATTTACGATGGAATTCCATTTTCCTGCGTCTATAATCATTTTCTCGATCATTTCTTCAGGTGTAAATACACCAATAGCTCGTTGCAGAACTGTTCTCTCTATGTTCCAACTCTCGGATTTAAAGAAGGTGTGCTCCGCATCATCATACTCAGTTACTCCATATGGCCATTCGCCACAAATACTTGCGAAAGGACCCATGTCCGGACAAAAACTGTGTGAGGTAATAGTTAACCTTACCGTGTTTTCTTTCTACCCACTTTTTTAGATCGGGTATTAGTCTCGCTGTCCATCTACTGTACCGTTCAGAATTCCATCTTGCCTGCCAAAGTGTGAGCGTTTAAATTCTAAAGTCGGTACTGGGATTCCTGTGCTTTTTGCCTCCCATCCCCGTTTGCGCTCTTGTGCTTTTTTTTCGAAAAAAATTTCCGACTGTATTGTATAATAAATTTTGTTCGTTTGAATCAGTCAAAAGAGCCACTGTGCACTAGTTGTTACTCGTATACTGAAATAAAAACATTTTATATATAATATTTAGGTACTTGGCGCTTACGCCCTTTGTTGGGTGTTAGGCCGAGCTCGTCCTTCCATTTGTTGTGTGCGTCTTGAAGTTTTTCAACAAATGCATAGAGGCACAGTTTTGCGCCATCTCCGAATGGCAGATGGTTTTCCATCAGAAGTTTTTCCATGACAGAAATACATTTGGAAGTTAGGCCGAGAAGCAAATGTTACTAGAAAACCACTTTTTCTATCAATTGGTGTTTACTGCCCGGAGTTTCAAACCTGTGCACTTCGATTTGATAAGAGTACCCATTGACCTTAATCGCTTAGCTGCTAAACCTGGACATTTCCAAAAAAAATGCTCCCTCTCGTAAAGGTTCCCACAGCTTCTGCAATGGAGATTAAATGATCAACTCAGATTTCTGCATGAGTGCCGATTATCCAATGACCGGTAAATATAGCTAAAAAAATAAATAAATAATTGGGGCGTACATCCTTTTTGGGTGTTTGGCCGAGCTCCTCCTCCTATTTGTGGTGTGCGCCTTGATGTTGTTCCACAAATGGAGGGACCTACAATTTTAAGACGACTCCGAACGTCAGATATTTTTATGAGGAGCTTTTTCATGGCAGAAATACACTCGGAGGTTTGCCATTGCCTGCCGAGGGGCGACCGCTATTAGAAAAATGTTTTTATTAATTTTGCTTTCACCGAGATTCGAACCAACGACCTCTCAGTGAATTCCGAATGGTGATCACGCACCAACCCATTCGGCTACTACATCGGAAATTGAATAGTGTGGAGTTCCCAGGACTATCTGCGTCTATTTTACTGGGGCGAAAGGGTTTTCAAAATAGCACATGAAGAAATGGAGCTCCATATCTTTTGCGTGTTCCTGAGAAATAAGTTGTGCAATTCCCCTTTAACGCCAGTCAGGAGGATGCCAATGACCGGGTAGGAGGCCTCTGACACCAATTCAGATGACAATTTGCTCTCCTTCTCAGCGCATACAAACGCTATTGCAACTAAGTACAGAACCGCAACAAGGTTCTCAAGTCGCTTGGGGCAAAGACATGGAAATGTTGCTGTCGACTTTCCAGGCAATAAGCCGAGCGGTTCTAAACTATGCTACGCCTGTCTGGTCGCCTGGAATCAGTGATTCGCATTGAACGAAGCTTCAGACCTGCCAAAACACTGCAATAAGGACCGCGACAGGATGTCTCATGATGTCCCCGATACAACACCTACACGACGAGGCCCATATGCTGCCTGTGAAGGAGTATAACAAACTGCTCATCAAGCAGTCTCTGCTAGGGTATTAACATAGGCCTCACCCTTGCAGACATCTGCTTGAGCCTGAGTCACCTCCCAGGCACGTCAGGAGGCACTTCCTCAATTACGCGGACGAGATCCAAGACAAAACCGACAGAGAGCTACTGGATCGGACAGTGTACAGACAGACCATAAACGACATTCATTGGGAGACCATTACCAACTTCCTAAGCTTCCGACTCCCGAATGGCGTTATCGGAGTCCAACCACCACCTATCGTAGACGAAGAGCTCCAACTTGCCCGAGAGTCCCGCGCAACTTTGGCACAATTACGTTTTGGATACTGTAACAGGTTAAACTCCTACTTAACCAGAATCGACCCCGACATATTTACAAACATCTGTCCGGCATGTGAAGGCACCCCGCACGACACTAACCACCTTTTCACATGCCCTCCCTCTGGACCCCACCTGTCGAAACAGCTAGTTTCCTGGGCCTACCGTTAGATGAGCTAGACGAAGACGACCGGTGATTACACTACACAGGGGAAAAATACTGCTACAACAACAACCAATTCAGTTCCCTTCTTGGCAAGCTCATCAGCAATTTTATTTCCTTCTATGTTCATATGTTCAGGAACTCAGATCCGAGGAATGTTACCTGCACACCCAGTTTGGTTCTACACCGTGGCATCGTCAGAGCCTTGATCGCGGCTTGATTATCGAAGAAAATGATGCTCCCTTGCTTCCGAATGGTAGTCACCAATCCATTCGGATATGGCAGCCGCAAAAAGCATTGAAAAACATTTTGCCTTAAATAAAATCCAAGTTCTCTTGTACTTAAGGGGTAACACCACTGTACACGCGTAAAATAAACACGATTTTTAAAGAATTTTTTTGTATAGAAGGAAAGGGAAAACAATCATTCTGATTTGGGAAGTTATTATTTATATACTGAAATACAAAACTACAAAGTTTGATCGAAAAATTTTACAAAATGGCGGCATTAGAGACATTTTTGTAATGTGGTTTCTCTTGAAGGAGCTCCGCGGCACGCAGCACAGAGGGTGCAAATTTTAATCTGGAACAAAGAAACATTTTTTTTCTTAATCTAGATAAGAATAGCTAGAGAAACACGTAGGGGATTTAAAAAATATTTATTTTTGTGGAATTAGCAAGCATTTGAAGGAAAAAACTCTATTTTGGACTAAAAAAACGGCACTTAAATAATTATAACAATCGTTTAAATTAATCTATCGAAAATCCCTACGCTCTTCTCTTAAGAAGGTTATTATATAGACGTAGTGAAAAACCTGATTAAAAATATTTAAAATTGTTTGAGTTATGCTGCGTGCCAATTTCAGAAAACGTGTTTTGAGAAAAACGCGTTTAAAGTTTGGAAATTTGGAGAAGTCGTTAGGTAGCAGTCACTAACGCTTGGTTAAAAGCTTAAAATATTTATGAAATAAACTTCGGTAACGTATACAACTTTTTGTTCTGTATTTTAAAAGGTTCAAAGAATTTTTTAAGCTTATAAAAAAAAAATCAATTTTTTGAAATTTCTACAGTGGTGTTACCCCTTAAATTTTTCAAACTGATATTTGCTTCGCAATCAGCTCTTTGCAGATTTTATAAAGGGTGGTCAAGTTTTAAGGGCCGGTGTCGATTTTGAATAAAATATAATTTTTTTAAGAAATTATTATTATTTTTTTTTTATTATTATATTGTAATATTGGTATAGCTCAATAACGTATAAAACAAAATATTGGCCAAACGGCCGCCGCGGCTTCGGCGACACACCTCCTTCCGATGGTCCAAATTTCCGATGATGCTGAGGCTTAATTGAGGTTCTACGCCGTTAATGTGCCGAATTGTCTCATCCTTTAGCTCTTGAATTGTTGGTGGCTTATCGACGTACACCTGTTCCTTAAAATAACCCCAAAGAAAGAAGTCCAAAGGTGGCGTTGACGTTTAGGTGTGGTTCACATTCAACATCGGCCCTTGAAATTTAACCATCCTTCTTTTGTTCTTGGGTTCTTTCCGTTTTTTGTTTTTATTTGTAATTTTTACTTCCCTACACAAAAACACTTTACCTCTTCAAATTTCAAGTTTAAAGTTGTTATAATTACAGTTACAACAATAGTAAAAAAACCACAAAATTTAAATTCTTAGCAGGCATTTTGCTTGAAAAAATGAGAACTCTTGCCGGTCAATGCCTTGTTGCCATTCAAATGACGCGAGTTTCTTACATCTGTCTACAAAAATTGGTATGCCACACATCCAAAATCAGCTTAGAAGAAACTAAGCTACTTTTGTTTACATTTGTTGTTGCCCAAGTGGGGTATGTAAAATTTGTCAACTTTTGTCATTTGCGAAAGTAAATATTTAAACTAATTGAATTCCCTGCAAATTGCCCAGATGGATGACATGTAGCTGCCCTCAATTAATAGGCAATTCACACAAACGCCGAAGTACTCAAAATGCAACGCAGCCCAACCTAATTGAGGTGGAAAAAGCAAAAATAGAAAAATACAGAAATACAGAAATAGAAATAATAAAATAAAAAAAATATGCGCGCGTAAATGAACAAAATATTTGTGCCAAAAACAATTCGATTTCATTCAAAGTACTCGTACAACCTGAGAATAGTAAGCTGCAGACATATTTGTATTTGTTTCTAGATACTGGCGCACTTCTCTAGGTGTGGCCTGGGAACTGTCGAACAAGCCATCTATTGCTGGGCCATTTGGGCGATAAAGTCAAGCAAACATTCTTGCCAAATCGAATTAACAATGATGTGCGCTGGCTGGCGCAGAAGAGAAATGCAAAATTTATAGCCACTCACATTTGGCGACATTTAACTTTGTGCAACCATTGTTCGCGGTGGCGCGATGATGGTGACACACTGGCTCAATGACTCAAAGGTAGCGTTGGTTGGTGGACTTTCATTCGAAATATTTGAATTTTTGCAAATGTTACACTTGGATGATTTTTGCTGGTATGCAGCGGCAGCAGAATAAGTAACAGCAGCAAAATGGTAAAATCAACGGCAACAGCTTAACAATCGTTTAGCTCTATGAAGCGCGCACAACCACGCCTTATCGTACGTACAAGGGCGCAATTATGCTCGCTATGCTATGTGGCACTCACTGACCAGCAACAGCAACAATAAAAACATACAAAATCAGCAGCTAGCATCGAATGACAGCAATAATTTCTTGGTTAATATTTCAGTTGGTCGCAGACCAATAAGTCACCTGTGCCAGCAGCAGTCACTCGAACGCTATTAAATAAAATAGCTTCAACACTGTACAGTTAATACTGTTATTTGTTTTAATTTTACTATCATCTTTCTGCTCGTACCCTCCATAGATTGGCTTATCAACGAATGCAAGAGCATGCACGTAAATAATTGTTGTTTTACTGTAATAAAAATATATTTTATGCAAATATTTTGCCAGAGCCAGTTTTACAAGGCGACCCTTCAGTCGCTCGCCGCTAAGCATAGAAATGGGCATGAGAAGTAAGTCCATAAGTGCCGTCCAAGTGCACTTGTGTGTGTATGTAGGAGCTCGACCCGAAACTTTTGCACTTTCACATTTTTATATCAAACGACCTGACAATTTTTGCCTAACTCAAGTCAAATAAAATAAAGTTGTTGTATGTGGCTTAGAGTAAAAGTTAAAAACCAACGAAATCAGATGAGCTTTTAAACTTTTAAATTTCCACTTGTTTGTCATCTGAGCCTTACACATCAAGTTAGAAAAAGTTTAAATTAAAAAAATTACAAAATATCAACGGCCCAAAACTAAGTATCCATCATTCTGTTTTTGCATAACTCCTTTATGAATTACTAAACGAACAAAAGGCCTATACATATGTATATTGCGCCATTCTATCATTATTCCTTCAATTTAAGGGGTTCCGGTGGTCTCTCTACTTCTTAATTGGCGCGATAACGGCTTACGCGATTTTGGCCGAGTTTAACAAAGCGCGCCGGTCGTTTCTTTTTAGGGCTAACCGGCTGCGCTATGTCTATGTCGTCGTAAAGCTCATGCAGCTCATCGTTCCATCGCACGTTTTTCACTGCACAGAGGCGTGTGTGCAGTTTCGCTGCAACAAGGTAGTGATCCGAGTCGATGTTGGGTCCTCGCATCGTACGTGCATCTAAAACTCTGGAAGCTTGTCTTCCATCTATCACAACATGATCGATCTGGTTTCGCGTTTTTCGATCAGGAGACAGCCAAGAAGCTTGGTGTATCTTTTTATTCTGGAATCTGGTGCTGCAGACTACCATGTTTCGGGCCCCGGCAAAGTCGATTAGCCTCTGTCGGTTACCGGATGTTTCGTTGTGCAGGTTGAATTTTCCGAATGTGGGAATAAAAATTCCCTCCTTGCCCACCTTGTCGTTGAAGTCGCCAAGCACGATTTTTATGTCGTGGCGGGGGCAGCGCTCATAGGAACGTTCCAAGCACTCATAGAAGGAATCTTTGGTCGCATCGTTTTTCTCTTTCGTCGGGGCGTGGGCGCAAATGAGCGAGATGTTAAAAAATCACGCTTTAATACAGATTATTGCGTGACGCTCGTCTACCGGAGTGAACGACAGTACTGGGCGACGATGTCTCTCCCACAACAAATCCGACACCGAATTTGCGCTCCTTTACATGGCAGCTGTAGTAGACGACGCAAGGTCCTATGTTTTTCTTGCCTTGCCCCGTCCATCGCATTTCTTCAAGGGCAGAGATGTCAGCCTTTACTCTCACGAGGACATCAACCAGCCGGGCAATGGCACCTTCCCCATTAAGGGAGCGGACATTCCAAGTGCATGCCCTCAAATCGTATTCCTGATTTCGTTTGCAGGGGTCGTCATCAGTAAAGGCAGTTCTCATCCGAGGCTTTGCAGTTCTTTTCATTGGGGGGGATTTTTAAGTGGCGGGTCCCAAACCCATCGCACAACCAGCTATTCTGGAATTCTTCGCCTTCTCATGTTAGCTCACTCCCGAACTGGTGTTCGGAAGCTACTCAGAGGATACTCGGGCTAATCCCGGACGTTGTGAGCTGCTGGAATCATATGCAGAAGAATCGTCCCGGCCACTCCCAAGTGAATGTCGATCAGTAACTTTCCTCACTTGCGTGAACTTCTACACATGGAACCATCGGTCTCGGTGGCCTAGAGTTCCAAAATTTACGGTATTTTCGGGAATTATTTTTTTACAATAAAAACACTTTTTTATTTAACTTCTTTTCTATACAAGAACTAGCAAACCCGGCCCCCTTCGCTGGGCACACTAAAATAGAATAGATATGGTTTAGAACAAAAAATATATGGTTTTCATATTATTTATTTCTTTATTCTTTATTCAAGCGCTTTGGCATAAACAATATTTTTTGTTTTTCTATTTGTTTTTGAGTAAATATAAAATATAAATTGAAAATCAGGAAAAAAGAAGATTGTTTTTAAATTTCAAATCAACGCATATGAATAAACAATCGTCTTTTTTCCTGATCATGAATTTTTCGTTTCAATTTATATGTTTTATTAAGCATTGGATCTTTTTTAACCATTATCCATTTATATTTAAAAAAAAAAAAACGAAAAAAATTTTTTTTTCCAGGAACACATAATTTCATTCGGATTTCACATTAAATTCTCAAATTTCGTAAGAAATTATTCACTGTTCCAAAATCCACTCCAAAAAAATTCACAAACAATTTTTGCATGTTGCACTTACGTTTTTTCCTTATATCATCCAAATCAGAAAGAAATATTGACACATTGTAACTCACACTGTCAATTTGACAGTTCAGTTCCGCCCCAAGCGTTAAAAAAGTAAGCGACATTATGGCTGGTTCAAAAGAACGCTGTACCCGTTGCCAGTGCTCTGAATTACAACCAAACTTTACGAAACCCATTTTCAATACTTACTTAACAATGTGCATAAGTTTGGTTTAATTCGGTGCAAAGACACGGCGGGTCCACGTTTTGGCATATATTTCGAGGCCCTAGTCATCAATAGGTATGAAAATTACCCCGTATTAAAGCACTCATCAACAGCTTTCATTTGATACCCATATTGTACATACACAACCAAAGGTTACCCGGGTCCACGTTTTGACCTATATCTCGAGACCCCAGTCATGGAGCGCCACGAAAAATACTCTGTACTAAAGCATTCACTAACAGCTTCAATTTGATATCCATATTGTACAAACACATTCTAGGCTCCACGTTTTGGTCTCTATCTCGAGACTCTAGTCACGGAGCGGCATGAAAAATACTCTGTGCTAAAGCATTCACCAACAGCTTCCATTTGATACCCATATTGTACATACACGTCCGAAGGTTACCCGGGTCAACGTTTTGACCTATATCTCGAGACCCTATCTGGCAATGGGTATTCAAACTATACGGAAATCATCTTCAATACCTACTTAACAATGTGTGTAAGTTTGGTTTAATTCGGTTCAAAGACACGGGGGGTCCACGTTTTGGCATATATTTCGAGACCCTAGTCATCAATAGGTATGAAAATTACCCCGTATTAAAGCACTTATCAACAGCTTTCATTTGATATCGATATTGTACAAACATATTCTAGGGTCCACGTTTTGGTCTCTATCTCGAGACCCTAGTCACGGAGCGGATGGAAATACTCTGAACTAAAGCATTCACCAACAGCTTCCATTTGATACCCATATTGTACATATACATACAAATCCGAAGGTTACCCGGGTCCACGTTTTGACCTATATCTCGAGACCCTATCTACCAATAGGTATCCAAACTATACGGAATCCATCTTCAATACCTCCTTAACAATGTGTGTAAGTTTGGTTTAATTCGGTTCAAAGACACGGCGGGTCCATGTTTTGGCATATATTTCCAGACCCCAGTCATCAATAGGTATGAAAATTACCCCGTATTAAAGCACTTATCAACAGCTTTCATTTGATATCCATATTGTACATACACAACCAAAGGTTACCCGGGTCCACGTTTTGACCTATATCTCGAGACCCCAGTCGCGGAGCGGCATGAAAAATACTCTGTACTAAAGCATTCACCAACAGCTTCAATTTGATACCCATATTGTGCATACACATCTGAGGGTTACCCGGGTCCACGTTTTGACCTATATCTCGAGCCCTATCCACCAATAGGTATCCAAACTATACGGAAACCATCTTCAATACCTTCTTAACAATGTGTGTAAGTTTGGTTTAATTCGGTGCAGATACGGCCGGTTAGCGAACACACACAAAAAGTTGACTTTATTTTATATATAAGATTTTTTTCAGTTTGTGTCCGAAAAATCCAAATATCTTATGGAGCCCTATTTTTTTCCAAAATAGAATGTAATCCATGTTACTCCTGGATAATGTAGTTTTCGAATGGTGAAAGAATTTTTTAAATCGGTCCAGTAGTTTTTGAGCCTATTCGTTACAAACAAACAAACAAACAAAGTTTTCCTCTTTATAATATTAGTATAGATGAAAAAAAAAATTGTTTTTAATGTTAATAATTTTAAAAATAGCGCTGAAGTATACCTTCCCGAAAAATTGGACCTGAACGGTGTTATCCATTTTGGATCTTCTATTTATATGAAACACAAAAACCAAAAAAATTACTAATCAGTATGACTGTAGATATGTCCCGCTACTAGAATAAAAAAAATTTACAAAAATTTTAATTTGACACTCTAAAAACCGTTTAGCATTGCCGATTCTATGTATTTTAAAAAACCATGTTTTCAATCCTGGGGGCTCGAATCTGTGCACTTCCAACCTATTCGCCTAGTCGCCGTCACATAACTCCCGAAAACCGTCGAAAACCTCTAAAGAATCAAAAAAATGTATAAAATGAAATTATGAAGTACAACTGTCGCAAAGAATACTACAATGAAGGTCAGGCGAATTTTTTTTAAATGCTGTCAACCATTGAAAAGGCTACAACTTGCTGCTGTCATGCCAATCGAGCAGTTATTAAGAACTAATAGGAATTGGGTACAAGATGAGTGGTCAACGCTAAATATACAGTGAGTCACAGTCAAAGTGAGCCACCAATTCCTTGAAGATATTTGTTTAAACAACTTTTGTAAATACTTTCAAACACCCATTATTTTTTGTCAACTTTATCAAGTGAGCATGCTTGTGTAATCTTACTGTATTTTTTCTGTTTGTTTGCTGCCGAAGTAAGAGTAATAATGAAGAACTAAAACAAACGCACAAACTAACGTCACACTCAAAGTGAGCCACCTAACATTGTTTCTTTTAAAATAACGGGATATGTATTTTTAGATATTAATTTTCGTTGCATCTTATTCTTAGTGTTTTAGTTGTTTATTATCAAGCGGGTTATAAAGATGGGTCGACAAACAAGTGTTGAAATTAGACAGTTAGTAATTGATCTTTTTAAAAAAGGAAAATCCCAAAGAACAATTGCGGAATATGTGAATAAAAGTCGAGGAACTGTCCAGCACATCATACATCGCTTTACTGGAGGAGGAAGAGTAGGAAACAAGCAGAAAGAAAGCAAAAAAGAGGCGTTTTCAGAAAGGGACGAGGCATTTATTTTGCGGGAAGTGAAGAAAAATCCTCATCTTAGTGCTCCAAAATTGACGAAGATGGTTGAGGAGTAGCTAAATATCCACGTTAACCCCGAAACTGTAAGAAGAGTTCTCAGAAAGCATGGTTATAATGGTCGTAGGGCCAGAAACAAGCCATTTATTAGCAGCAAAAATCAAAAAAAAAAAAAGGTTGGAGTTTGCGCTGAAATATGTCTAGAAGGATATGAGTTTCTGGCAAAAGGTTCATAACGGTATAATGCAACGTAGAGGCTATAATAATATTTTTGTAGGTTCTCTTTACAGACGAAAGTAAATTTAACTTATTTGGCTCTGACGGTAAGAAGATGGTATGGCGACAAAAAAATACTGAGTTTCAGCCGAAAAACCTAACTCCCAGTATGAAGCACGGCGGTGGCTCCGTCATGGTTTGGGGCTGCATGGCAGGTGGTGGAACTGGAAATCTTCAACATATTCCAGGCATAATGGATAAATACGTTTATATAGACGTTTTGAAGCAAAATCTTAAGCCAAGTGTCGAAAAACTAAGGATCGAAGGCGACTTCTATTTTTACCACGACAATGATCCTAAGCACAAGTCGTTTGTTGCGCGGGAATATCTATTATATAACTGCCCCCACGTATTGAAAGTACCACCGCAGTCTCCAGATATAAATATAATTGAAAACTTATGGTTCCGTCTTGACCAAAACCTGAGGAAACATAGCATTTCTTCAAAACAAAGTCTTTTAGATACCTTACAAGACGAGTGGCATGCAATTCTTTCCACATATACCAGTAAGTTATTAGAATCAATGCCCCGACGTCTAAAAGCCGTTATTTCCGCCAAAGGTGGCCCAACAAAGTATTAATTTCTTATTTAAGTTCAGTTCAGCTAAGGTGGCTCACTTTCACTGTGAGATAGATTTGTGAATTACTTTAGTTTTTGTTCATTTTTTTGTAATAAACAAAGAAAGTTCTTCATGTAAGCGATAAATTATTGAAGCTAATATTCAAACAATAAAAACACATAAATCTTTTTTCCAATCTGTGGTATTTTTAAACAAATTTCTACTAAATCTGATGACTAGGAAGTGTGGCTCACTTTGACTGTGGCTCACTGTATAAAATTGTCTCCTCACATAAAAAGTGTAATCGGATGAGTTATCCACACAAAGCCTTCAGTATAATACTGAGTTTATATGCCAGTAATAGCATGGAGCCACGAGCTGTACGCCGACATCGACGTGGTAAAGCGCATTAAAATTCAACGGCTGCGCTGGCTAGGTCACATTAAGCGAATGGACAATAACGCTCCAGCAAAGAACGTGCTCTGTTCGAAATGCACTGGTGAAGCTCGCAAAAAATGACGCCCTCATCTACGATGGAAAGACCAAGTCGACGACAATCTGTCCGCCCTTGGCGTCAACGCGCGTAATGCAGAGGCGAGTGGAGCAACTAACATCAACTAACTCAATTTGAACTATGGAAAGATACACATCGAGCAACGCGCTAAAGTTATTCATTCTTATTATGAAAACGGGCGGTAAAATCAAAATGCATATCGCGCACTTCGTGATTTTTTCGGTCAATTTAATCGTCCAAATGTGCGTACAATCGGAAAAATTGTGCAAAAGTTTGACCAAACCGGGTCTGAGGAAGATGTGAAAACACCAGTGCATGCTCGTACAGCTCGTACTGCAGAAAATGTTGCTGCTGTTCGGTGCCATTTGCACACAGATAACGAAACAATGGCTCTTTTGCGAGAAAAATTTCAAGGCCGAATAATCTCACGTCGCGGCGATGTCAATTGGCCGCCAAGATCAAGTGATTTGACACCGTTGGACACCTTTCTTTGGGGTTATTTGAAAGGTATAAAAGTATACTGAAAGGAAAGGTGTACGTTAATAAGTCAGCAACAATTCAAGAGCTAAAGGATGAGATAATTCGGCAAATCAAGCACATCAATTATGCCTCAGCGTCATCGAAAATTTAGACTATCGGAAGGAGGTGAGCCGCCGAAGCCGCGGCGGCCATTTGGCCGATATTTTGTTTCATGCGCAATTGATCTATACCAATATTATCATAATAAAGAGAAATGACAATAATTTCTTGAAAGAATTGTATTTTATTCAAAATCAACACCGGCCCTTGAAACTTAACTACCCTTTATATGCTTTATAAAACTAAATAAAATGGTTTCAATATGCTGCAAAAAAAAATAAAAAAAATAAAAAAATTTAAACCAAATAAATTAGAAAGCATAACATTTTATATCAATGAAATAAAAACATAGCACTTCATATGACATTCGTATTTGTATGTATGTGTGCAGATAAATGAAAGGCAATACAAAAACATAATTTAATTTATGGTATAATTTCTATAAATATCAAAATATTTTGCCATATTATCGAAAGTAAAGGAGTGTCGATTAACGTGAGAAAAAACATTGTATACAGGCTGCGAAGCCAAAAAGCACCCCAGCTGTTGGACCAGTTTTCATAATATTCTTGTACCTCTCATTTTTTTATAAAGGTGTAGCTGATTGTTTAACAAAAACCATATCAATTCAAATTTCAAATCTTTTCCAAACTTAGAAAAATTCAAATATAAGCAAATTGGGTAAACAGTTTAAAAATCATTCAATTTTTGGGATAATAAAGTGCATATTTGGAGTTGCTAAATAAGTCTAGATGTTTTTTTTTTTATATTTATTGCCTGACGGTGTTTCGCTTTTTCTTCACAAAACAAATACACAAAATATTTTTTGATTTGGGCAAAATTAGCGGCATTGTCTGTAGAAAAAATTATCGAAAGCAGCAAGAATTTCGAGCCAATTCAAACTTGGACTTTATTACATTTAAACTTAATTTGCTATGAAATTGCGTACTCAATATTTTTTTTTTTTTTTTGTTAATTTCTGATAAATTTTTTTTTAAATTTTTATGAACTATATTTTCGAAATATCGAAAGAAACAAAAAAACGTGTTTTTGAAATTTCTACAACAGCGGATCCCCTTAATGAAGTTTGTTTTAGTAGTAATAGTAGTAGTAATTCCTTATCTATATATATAAATGTGAAAATCTGTCCCTATATTCGCTTAAAACTCGAGAACGGCTGAACGGATTTATCTTATCTTGGTCTTGAATTATTCGTGGAGGTCTAGGGAAGGTTTAAAAGGTGAGAAAAATTCGAATAATTGCCGGGAAAATGGTCAAAACGTGGACCCGGGTAACCTTTGGTTGTGTATGTACAATATGGGTATCAAATGAAAGCTGTTGATAAGTACTTTAATACTTGGTTATTTTCATACCTATTGATCACTAAGGTCTCGAAATATATGCCAAAACGTGGACCCGCTGTGTCTTTGCACCGAATTAAACCAAACTTACACACATTGTTAAGGAGGTATTGAAGATGGTTTCCGTATAGTTTGGATACCTATTGGTAGATACGGTCTCGAGATATAGGTCAAAACGTGGACCCGGGTAACCTGGGGATGTGTATGTACAATATGGGTATCAAATGGAAGCTGTTGGTGAATGCTTTAGTTCAGAGTATTTCCATCCGCTCCGTGACTAGGGTCTCGAGATAGAGACCAAAACGTGGACCCTAGAATATGTTTGTACAATATGGATATCAAATGAAAGCTGTGGTTAAGTGCTTTAATACGGGTTTATTTTCATACCT
Organism: Anastrepha obliqua; assembly: GCF_027943255.1. Taxonomy (NCBI): domain Eukaryota; kingdom Metazoa; phylum Arthropoda; class Insecta; order Diptera; family Tephritidae; genus Anastrepha; species Anastrepha obliqua. Next base: position 136,766,677 of record NC_072892.1, on the reverse strand, counting down.
ATTGATGACTAGTGTCTCGAAATATATGCCAAAACGTGGACCCGCCGTGTCTTTAAACCGAATTAAACCAAACTTACACACATTGTTAAGTAGGTATTGAATCCGTATAGTTTGAATACCTATTGGTAGATAGGGTCTCGATATATAGGTCAAAACGTGGACCCGGGTAACCTTCGGACGTATATGTACAATATGGGTAGCAAATGGAAGCTGTTAATGATTTCTATAGTATAGACTATTTTTCATACCGTTCCGTGACTAGGGTCTCGAGATATAGGTCAAAACGTGGACCCGGGTAACCTTTGGTTGTGTATGTACAATATGGGTATCAAATGAAAGCTGTTGATAAGTGCTTTAATATGGGGTAATTTTCATACTTATTGATGACTAGGGTCTCGAAATATATGCCAAAACGTGGGTCCACCGTGTATTTGCCCAGCGAAGCGAGCCGGGTTTGCTAGTTTATTTATAAATATTGCATCTTACATTTCAATAATTTTTATAATAATTCATTTAAATATACAAATACATAAAGAAAGAAATAATAAATTTGTGGCAATAACAATTTTGTCTGTCACAACTCAAAAATTAATCAAAAATTAAACTCTGCAATAAGAAAATCTCTGGAGTGTAAGGCTGAGTATATGAAGCAAGTCTTTTCGAATTGTGGCCATTAAGTATATCTATTACTTCTGCTTCATTTAGCTTTGTGCGTTTAGGCATCTTGTTCTGATCTCCTTCAGTACCGGACATCTTCCTAAGAAGTGTTGCAAATCTTCTTCCACGTTTAAATTGCAAAGGGTGCATATTTTCTGAGCAATTCCATACATAGTTGCATTTGGCTTCAGTAAATCACATTTTGCTTTGCAAATTGTCGTAATGTCAGCTAATCGCATATCTTCTTTAATATATGAGTCCCCTTTTGAGTAGTCTAAATATTTATAAATTCGCGTCGCGCTTGACTGTACTTTTTGCCTTGCCATGTTGTGATCTTTTGTTTTTATTTTAGTAAGAAGTTGTACACAGCGATCTTGCCAGTCTATAGCGGTGATGTTTTCTTCAAACTTCAGACCAAACTTGATTCCCATGTCGTTCAGATGCTAAAGCCAAAACACATTTTTACTTAAGATGCCTTGTGTTAGTTTGTGTGGGAGTCTGCTGCAATTGTATTTATAAATGGTTTTGCAGATATACTTCGTGTGTAGCGCTAAAGAATAAATGTGGCTATCTTCTAAATTAGTTTCTAGTGTTATTGTATAAACCCAGGAATATTGTTTTTTAGCAGCCACTACTGGTTTTTGCCTAATGGGCTGGAGTGGAATCTCGCTGGAAGATCCGACGCTCCCCTTTGAAGAGAGTACTGCTCAAGTGCTTCACCACGCTTTCTAAGACATCCTCCTTGTTATGTATTGAACGTATGGTATTTATTAAGTGAAACTGTATTACTCTTATGTACACATGCATGTACCGGAATACGCGGGACAATGTGTTCGGTCGGTGTCTCAATTACATCTGTGTTTTGCTCATACATGACACTCCTGTTGCACTTTTGCCCCGATTGTAACCCCCTTTTTTGCAGAAATGAAGTGATGTAACGCCTTGACGAAACACTCCCCATCAAACCGTTATGAAGGCTGGATGGTGCCCCGCTGAACCCTTAGAATAACCTATTTTGCGTCTTTTGAAGTGTTGGAATAGATTTTGTCGAACTTACACCTTTTACATTAATATTTAATAAGCCCTAAGCCCATTTTTTAATAAAAATATTGAGCGTTCGAAAACAAATAATTAAAAGAGTCAAAGCTACTCAAAGCTGCTCAAAATATTGAAGTGCTACCATTTGCCGCGCGCTGCACAAATTTCTGTGTGGAGAAACCCAAATGCGCGACAGAGCCACAATTTCGTTTCGTTAAGCAATTAATTTAGCATTTTGCACAACTTTTTGGCCCCCTACCACTTAAGATCAATTGGCGGCAATTAAAAGACAAACTTCACGTGTCGTCCACTGAACGTGCAATTTCACGAAATTCCATGCCATGCGCATGCGCACGCACACGCTCACACACGTATGTACCTACAGAGTACACTTTTATGATCAACCAAGTGCCACTGTCACTGCCAACGGCCAAACGCCGCCAGCAGCCACATTTGCATATGCAATTAAGAAAGTGCCGCTGACATCGCTTGGCCTGTCCGCCTGTCCGCCTACCAGCGCTAGCTGTTGTTCATTTTTCGTTTTTCGCCTATCTTTTTTGCGCTTTTCTCGCTTTTTGGGTTTTTTGCATTTGGCGAACAGCAGCAGCAATAGCAACAACAACAAGTGGATTAAAGAAAATAATATGTAGTAGCACTTTGGCCACAACGAAGGCGACACTGCGTCAGTTGGTTGCACTTTCAATTTAAACAACGCCGCTCTCGATGTCGCAGCGGTGCCGAATTTTTCTACCATCCGCATTGCCACTGTCGCTGCTTGCCTGTCGCACACGCACAACCGACGCGACGTGTTATCTGCCTTGCAACATGATGCAGTGCAAATACGTACTCCGCCTGCTGTTGATTTAGGCGATGGCCGTTTGTGTTGTTTTCTTATTGGGTTTGTTGTTGTTGTTCTTCATTTTGTTGCTGCTGCTTCTGTTGCTGCCGTGACGCGTTTTGCATACCAACCAACAGACGACACTCGTCGCCGTCATCCAATTTCGCTCGCTTTGCACGCTGCTCGCTGTTTTATAAATTCAATTAAAGCACTACAACCGCATACGACAGCTGACAGAGCGTTCAATATGTTGGCAACATTTGCTTGGCCAGCAGCATCATCGCGCATCGCACTACTAAGGCAACCGGCGGAAAGCAGGCGACGGGTGAGTAGCCAGCAGCGGTCAACTTGGGCAATGCGAAGGTAGAATGCGCAGCATTTCTGCAAACTGCTCCAGTTGCATGCATCTCTACAGTTACACCGCTTCGCAAATATACATATAAACGCTTACAGTTATGTGCCTGGCATAAGCAACATTTGTTCATTTGCGTGTGTGTGTGCCTGTGTCGGAATTGGAATTGGACAACATTTTGCAGATTAAACATTGATATGCACCAGTTGTAAGTACTTATATTTGCAATTTTCATTTGTTTCTCTCTCCGTCCGTCCGTCCGTCTGTCTATCTGTTTGTTTGTTATTCTGTTAGTTGGTTGCTGTGTCTTTTCTGTCAGCATATATGACAGATTTTTCACTTGATAAGCGGAGCAATGCAAGTGAGCAACACTGCGCTAGCTGGCACTGCTTTGTGTCCGAGACTAACCAGATAGCGGTGAAAAAAGTAATTGCGGAATGCATAAGAAATATGAGCACACGAAAGCTACATACACACACACATGCGCGTTGCTGCTGGAAGCTGTGTGGCTGTGGCTTAAGCCTGAAGTTGTTAGCTTTATGTGTGCAGTTATAGAGAAGGAGATAAGTCGAATTAATGTTGTCTGCATTGCTGCAATTTAACTATTTTAATGTCCAATATTTACATGCAAAGATTGTTTAAATGTTGAAAATGCGCATTTGCTTCGGTCATTATTGATGATTATTTATGATTTAACCAGTTGGGTACAAACATACATATGCACATCTGCCTGTGATTGTACCATAAAGGTTTCAAGCTACAGGCAGCTAAAGGCAGAAGTTACATACAGAAGTAGGCATCAGCGGCATATAACCAAAATTGAAAGAAATATTTTAACTACGTTTCGCTTTGTATAACCTAATTTGCGAAACAGCAGAATAGGAGAATTTTTAGGCTACTTTTAATTATATTAGCTATATACAAGTACATACTTCTTGCATCCGACCTGTAAAACAGAATTTACTTGAATTGGATATGGGAATAAGTTTCTGCCCATGTAAAAGGGGTGTCGCTGCTGATACTATTTTTGTGTTCGCTCTGGTAATATTAGGGTGCATATGTGAGGTCCCGATCGTAGTAGTTGACATTCGTTTGAAGCGTAAAGATCTTCTTTTATCTGACGCCAAAAATTACTACGTTCGTTCCGAAAGAACAGCATTTGCGGGAAATTATCCTTCATTATTATCTTTTCAAGAAAAATGCAGCTGAAACGTGTCGCATATTGATCAATATTTACGGTAATCACGCTCCATCAAATAAAACTTGTAAAGAGTGGTTTCGACGCTTCCAAAGTGGTGAGTGATAAATATCGCGAAGGGGCACCGAAAAAATTCGAAGATACTCAACTACAACAATTATTGGAAGAAGACACATGTCGAACATCGAACACTTGATGATATGTCTAAGGAGTTGGATGTTGACAGACCGTTGACCGTAGGTAACTGGGTGCCACATCAATTTACGGAGAGCGATATCGAGAGACGTTTGGTGACGTGTGAGATGCTTCTTGAACGACAGCAAAGAAATGGTTTTCTCTATCGCATCGTCACTGGCGATGAAAAACGGATCTATTATGATAACTCTAACCAAAAATGTTGGAGCCTATCAGGTGAACCAGGTCCATCGAAAGGGGAAAAATATTTATGCTTCAAAAGTTATGTTGTGCATCTGGTGGGGTCAGAAGGATGTTATCTATTACTAGCAAACCCGGCCCCCTTCGCTGGGCACACTAAAATAGAATAGATATGGTTTGGAACAGAAAATACATATGTATATGATTTTCATATTATTTATTTCTTTATTCTTTATTCAAGCGCTTTGGCATAAACAATATTTTTTGTTTTTCTATTTGTTTTTGAGTAAATATAAAATATAAATTGAAAATCAGGAAAAAAGAAGATTGTTTTTAAATTTCAAATCAACGCATATGAATAACTAAGAAACAATCGTCTTTTTTCCTGATCATCCATGAATTTTTCGTTTCAATTTATATGTTTTATTAAGCATTGGAGCTTTTTAAACCATTATCCATTTATATTTAAAAAAAAAAAAAAACGAAAAAAAATTATTTTTCCACGAACACATAATTTCATTCGGATTTCACATTAAATTCTCAAATTTCGTAAGAAATTATTCACTGTTCCAAAATCCACTCCAAAAAAATTCACAAACAATTTTTACATGTTGCACTTACGTTTTTTCCTTATGGCATCCAAATCAGACAGAAATATTGACACATTGTAACTCACACTGTCAATTTGACAGTTCAGTTCCGCCCCAAGCGTTAAAAAAGTAAGCGACATTATGGCTGATTCAAAAGAACGCTTTACCCGTTGCCAGTGCTCCGAATTACAACCAAACTTTACGAAACCCATTTTCAATACTTACTTAACAATGTGCGTAAGTTTGGTTTAATTCGGTGCAAAGACACGGCGGGTCCACGTTTTGGCATATATTTCGAGACCCTAGTCATCAATAGGTATGAAAATTACCCCGTATTAAAGCACTTATCAACAGCTTTCATTTGATACCCATATTGTACATACACAACCAAAGGTTACCCGGGTCCACGTTTTGACCTATATCTTGAGCCCTATTTCCAAACTAAAATATAATCCATGTTACTCGTGGATGATGTAGCTTTCGAATGGTGAAAGAATTTTTAAAATCGGTTTAGTAGTTTTTGAGCCTATTCATTACAAACAAACAAAGTTTTCCTCTTTAAAATATTAGTATAGATGAACTCCTTAAATTATCTGAAGCTATCACTGACGATCGTTGCCGATTGCAGTTAATGCATTTGAATCGAGCTCTGAAAGAAAAGCGGCCGGAATGGGACGGCAAGTATGACTGATTTTGCTGCATGACAACGCCAGGCCACACGTTGCTAAATCGATCCAGAAATATTTAGAGGGACTGAATTGGGAAATCACCACGGTCCCACCCGCCGATTTCCCCAGACATTGCATCTTCGGATTACCATCTGTTCCGATCAATGCAGTCAGCCCTTATTGGAGAGCGGTTCAGTACTTACGAGAGCATCGCAAACTGGCTTAATGAATGGGTCAAAATAACTCGAATTTTTCATCAGAGGAATTCGTATGCTGCCTGAAAGATGGAGTAAAGTTGTAGTTTCCAACGGCACATACTTCATTTAATATCATGAATTAATGAATTCTTTAAATAATTCGTAGCTTTGGCTAAAAAAGGACGGGAAATTAATTCCCGTACCCAATACTTTAAGCTAATTTTTATATTAAAAAAAGAAATTTTTGGAGACTACAGAGAGTATTTATGAGCAACCCTCAACAAAATATTACTAAGTAATAATTTTTACTATTTTTGACCACACTCATTAACTGTGTGAAGCTCTTCTGCTCGCTCTTACCATAAGTCTGGAACAGCAACTTCACCCCCTCACTCCATCCCAGTTTCTTTCTTTTGGGTTTTGATGGTAAATGGTCTATATTGAGTATTCTTTTCGCAATAAATTATTTATTGAGATATATTTTCATTGAAAATTCGTTGTTTGGTTTTTTCTCCTTATCATTTCAATGCCATAAACCTTTCAATGCGAAGAACACTAGAAAATTTAGCTAGTGACGTGGAAAGCAACAACCCAAAATAAAAACAAACCAAACTTGAGGTTATACGGAGGTTGGTTTTCATATTTTGTACCCAAAAATGAAATTGGCTTTATTGTTTTTCAAAATATTCTTCGCGGAAGTCAATAGATTTCTGTATTCGCTTGAAGCAATTTCCACTCACAAGTGGATAATTTCAAAACGGGCAGTATAAAGACTTCAACAGCATCGTCAGGCGTTAAAAAAGTTCATCTCGCACTTTATTTATGATGTTCAGAAACAAAAAGAAATCAGAGCGGTAACGCAGATGGCCCACTAATGCGATCTATTGAATGTGCAAAAACTAAACGTGAGAGGTGGCATTGTTTTGGTGAAGGCTGATTTATCTTCGAAGGTTGGTTTTCCTTAATTCTTCGAAAATTTCTGGCAAGCAAATGTTTGTGCACCACTCAAAATTGAATGTTATACATTTCTGTAGTACTACAGTTATGACGTGACCAGATTTTCCAAAAAAATAGGCCACCATTTGCTTTGAGAAGCTTCTTCCGTGAACAACTTTTGTTGGCCTAAGCTCGTCTTGGAACACCCACACTGTTGATTGCTACTTTGTTTTCAGCTCAAATGCATGTATCCAAGGTTCGTTCTCTGTTTCGATGTTATGGACGTGCTTTGAACCAACGCGGCTGAATTTCTTCTACATTCCTTTACACCAATCGGCACGAGTGCTGTTTTGGGCAATTCTCAAATTATGCGGTGTCCAAATCTTCTTGTGAACCAAATGTTATTGCAATATAATAAATATAGTGGTCCCACTAATGCCCAAGCTTGTCTCAATCTCATAATATATGTAGTATATGGTTTTTCAGTAAGAGCGCTTCAACTTTTGAACTTTTTTGAATAAAACACAAACGGATGGACTTTTTTAACTAATTTTTTTTTATTATCGAGTTTGAACATATACATTTAAGTATGAAATTCGATTTCTTTTGCATGACCACCGCGTGCACGTTTTACGAAGTCCAATCGTTGAACCCAATTTTCGACCACTCTTTTGCATAAATCGGCCGAAATTCCAGCAATTTCGCGTTCAATATTGGCTCTGAGCTCATAAATCGTCGCCGGCTTGTTACTGTAGACCAATGATTTCACATAACCCCAAAACGGGACGGCTTGTTAAATGGACCGTAAAATGGCCGTAATGCTCTTAAAGTAGCAGCAACAGAACGATTATTTTCATAAAAAATTTGCACGATTTGTAATCGTTGCTCAAGTGTGTAGCGTTCCATGATGAAATGTATACTAATGAAGTTTACAAATGACAAGCGAAAAATAAAAAATATTGCGTCGTTCGCCCTCCCTATCGGAAAAAAGTTGAAGCGCACCTATTGAATAACCCTATATATCACATGACGATCTTGCGCTATCAATGGGTGCACAGCATCGATTTTTTCTGCGAAACAGCCGTGTTTGGGCGGCCTTCACGAAATTTATCCTGCAAGGATCGTCGTCCACGTTTGAGCTCGTTGTACTAACGCTAAGTGCCGTGCTTCAAAGCCAAAAGTCGAAGTGAGTTGATCAAAGAACTGCTGTCTCAATAATCTACGTCGAAAATTGTAATAAATCGAGGGACAAAAATGTTCACGAGTTAATTTCATTTTTCGGGCGCAATGAACTTTTCAACTGGAGGTCCTATAATCCATTTGAGACAAAATAAATTGATGATTATGATTTATTCAATTCACTAAATAAATATCAGATAAAGCCCGTAAGAGAAAATGTTATATTTTAGTTTATGCTAAAAAAGATCAAACTTTTCGATAAAATTATCGGATTACAGCTCATCATACGCAAAATATAAACCGCTCGTATAAGCGGTTTGCGAAAATACTATTGAGTCTGAGCAACTGGAAGATACTTGGTAAATTCAGTTAAAAAAACAGTGGAATAGTAATCGCCAGTCGTTTCTTTCTCGTGCTAACCGGCACCAGCTGGACACACTAAGTGAAGTTAGGTCCTTCCCCATCTGATCTTTACAATGCATAGGAGGCCTTCCTCTCCTTCTGGTACCACCAGCTTGTACCGCATCGAATGCTTTCAGACCCGAATCTATTATAACTTAAGATTAATTTTAATTATGAAGTCTGCATAGTAGTTGTAGTTGTAATGTATCTGCCTCTATATATATCATTAAGCCTTTTTATACCTTGTAAAAAAGTAACAACAACATACCATTAAATGAAATACGAGGGTCGTTTGAAAAGTCCGTACAAAGTCGGAGAGATAGCATAACTGGCACGTATCGTCGTAATATTCAGTTCGTAGCGTCTCCGGGAAGTACACACAGCAAAGTTTCAGCCAGATCGCCGTATTTCTTTGTGTTTGGCATTGGTTTGAATCGAGGAAGTCGAGTGATTTTCCTTTTCCATCACGGCAACGCACCAACTCACGCCTCAGCAGTTGTGGTGGCAAAATTAATGGAAATGAGATTCCAACTCGTTTCACATCCTCCCTTTTCTCCTCGGATCCATCGAACTGCTAATTGTTCCTCAATTTGAAGAGAAAAGATTTTTTATCATACAAAGAGGTGACAGACTTGGACAGATCGCATTATTCGGAAGGGATCAAGAAATTAGAATAGCGTTGGAGAAGACCATATCGAAAAAAAAGAAAGGTTTACCCCAAACAAGTGAGTACTTTTCAAACGACCCTCGTATTCAACTATTTCATATTGAACTTGATGTAAACTATTGGAACTTGATGTAAACTCTCTAAGTTATTCATAAATGAAAATTAAGATATCTACCCAAGTAGATATTAGGAAAGCGAAGGCAAATCAGCCTGAAATCCCTCGATTGCAGAAGATCGATTCTATCGTTGACTTTTGCTTTTTTTGTTTTGTTTTTTCTTTGTCGGGACAGACTAGCAAGTGCAGCACTCACACACAATTAAATCCATTGTACTGCACTCGGATTCCCTTTAAATCTACCCGACCTCTGAAGAAATTTGAGTAGATCTTGTGGTACCAAAGAGCCAAGGTGGTTAACGCATCAGTGCCAAAGACCTCAAGCCCTATTTGAGCGAAGGTGGGGCAAACGCACAGGAAATGGTCCGCCGTATCATCCTCCTCTCGCCTTGCTGAGCAGAATACACTGTCTTAGATGCCTACCTGCTCCATGTGCTTCGCCCACAGAAAGTGGTCCGTCATCGGTCCAACCGGCTGTCTGCAGTTCATTCTGGTTAATGACAGAAGGACTTGTGACAGTCGGTCAGACATGACAGGTAACATCAGTTTAATCCATCTGCAGCCTCTTTCAGTCTGCCAAGCTCACTTATAGGTTTTAGTAACTCATTTGCTAACCGTGGCTTTGATGGATGCAGAAGGAAGCGGCAGAACGGGCTCCAGGCTAAAGAAGTTGGCCTCAGAGCCCATCCTAACTAAGGAGTCAGAGGTATCTTTACCCACGATACCCACGTGTCCCGGGATCCATGTTAGCATCAGGCTATTAGTTCAGCCTGGATTTACAGGACTCGACTACCCCTGATGTGGTTGGGATACATATAGATCTATCGTTGCAGATACATATAGATCTGCCTCTCCATCGCTTTTCCACAACTGAATTCCACATAGGCCCCATAGCCCACGATTGAGCCTCTGGCAGCCCCATACTGTACCTCTTTTCAAGTACGACTCTTCATGGCATGAAGTCAACACTTTTGTGTTTAATTTAAATGATGGTGGTAACGATTGGGTGTTTCTTTTCGAAACTTTGGGTTTCTTCTTCCAGTGAGAAATTTAAGAAGATCTCAAGATATTTAAAACAGATTTCCAGTCCCATGCACATATCGCTCGGGTTGTTCGCGTATTTAATAAGATCTCGAATTCCATTTCGTTACATTTTTCAATTACTAAAAATCAATTATCTTTTTTGTTGAATGCATCATTTTAATCGCTAATAGAACTATTATTTGTTTCTTATTTTATTAATGAACAGCTTCTATTGGCACCAAGTCGGTAGTCAGTAACAACTTTTAAGTTTTTGAAATGAAATGGCATACGATTCATAGGTATTTAGGCCATCATGTACACATAGGGCATTGATATATGTCATATATGTCAGTATATATGTAGCCATACCATATTAGCAACTAAGTTTTCAAATCAGCTCTGTTGTATCTACTTAAACTTCAACATTAAAGCAACAGAGATGAACTGATAGAGTTGAAAATCATTCTTAACGACTTCTCACCTCAAAAAGGTTTAGCGAAGTGAAATTAGCAAAAATAGCAATAAAACTCTACACACATACATACAAACTCCTACAAAGCTATTTAAGTTCTGCAACTATCTAAAATGAAGTGGAGCAACAAATCACAGATTAATATTTTTGTTGGGTAAAAGTGCAGGGAATTGCAAGCAGACGCGCAGTAAGCAGAACAGAGTGGCAGGGCAGCAGAGAAGGGTGCACTGTGAGCAGAAGACCCAGGCTGATCAGCAATTTACCAAAAGCCAACGACTACAACAAAATGTCATGAACTCGACCATGAGCAGCAGCAATGTATGTAGGTATGTATAAGTGCAATAACAACAGCTTAAATGTGTGCGGCTGCTGCTGCTGCTGGCACAGAGTGCTTCGTCAGTACGACGGGTGAACGGGTGGCTGGTCGGTTAGACTTTTATCGGGTTGGGAAATCTATAGAAGCGAGACCAAAAATCGTTAGTCAAAGGACAGACAGTCAGCTGACCGAACAACAGTTGAACAGGGTTTGGCTCCCGTTGCACAAAAAGGTACTGCCGTCCAAAGCGGTTGTTGCTATTGTTATCGTTGCTGTTATTCATGTTCGAACGGTTTTTAAGCTACCAAAAACATAAAACTAAATAGGCAAACAAGTAAAAATAAAAAACAAACATTAAAAATAATACAAAAATAAAAAGAAATAAAAAAATATAAAACTAAAGAAAAATAACAAATAAAACATTTTCGAGCGGCAGCTAGCTGGAAGACACTACTGGCACAATTTAGACGCAGCAGCAGTATTTAAAAGTTGCTGTTGTCGTCTTCATTCTAAACATTGCCGCAGTAGCCAATGGCTGCAAAAATGAATAGAACAACTGTTGCTGCTGGGAGAGCCATCAGAGGGGGTGGCGGTGAATATGGAGGTAGTAGTTTGGTAAATTGTAAGCCAAATTTACAAAAACAAAGCACAAAAAAATGGAAACCATAAGATGCACACTTCCGATAGCGTGCCGGCATGTACAGCGGAACGATTCTTACCTCGACGAGTGACTTCTAGCGGGAAAAGAGAGCTGCAGCGAGTGGAAAACAATCGGCAACATGTTAGCCAACAACACGGTAAGCCAAAGTTCAAAGGTTGAGGTTCGTGCGCACGTGGAACTCATAATGCCACGACGTTCAACGCAGCAAGGAGGTGATGAAGCGGCGGCAGCGCTGTTCGTTGTGGGAGTAAGTGAGCACAAACTTGGGATTGCAACAACATTATCAGTAACGAGCGTTAAAATATAGTCGGCTTCTAATACGATGGAGGTTAGCAGTTAAGCATTTGGCATTAGTACACACACACACACACACACACACGCAGACACATCTTAATATTCATATTTGTGCCTAGACATATTGCAAATGTTCCTACTGGGTGTCTTGCGTCACAACGCTATTCATTTTATTAGCCAAATCGTAGCTTGTACCGCTGACAACAACAGTACAACTCCTACCAGCACACACACACACACGCATACACACCACATTCATACTCCTTGGAAGTGGTGCTTTCGCATTACAATCAAAATTCCTTAAATGATAGAAAAACATTGGAAAAGTCAACAGAGAGTCAACAACGACAAGCCACCCGCACATTTTGGTTAAAGTGGCCAGTAAGTAGTGGGCGGCTATGATGAGTGTGTCAACGGCGTAAACGCCTATAAGGCAACAACAGCAGCACTCGCCCCACGGCAGCGGTAGCCCCACTACCCAACAACAGCAATAATGCCTGGTGAATTTTAGCAGCAGCTATGTCTTCATTGCCGGCTGTCAAGCTGTCAGATTGTGGCAGGAAGTGGGTGGGATATGCCAACATAGGCGCTGTTGCTACCGTTGACACACCTAAAGAAATTTTCCCAATAAAATATAGTTGCAGTTAATAGCGAAAAAAAATGTATATTAAAATGTATTAATTTTGTTATTCTTTGCTCGAGTTCTAAGTGGCATCGCAAAGGGCTCGTCGATGCTTGCCAAAAATTTTAAAAATTCTTTGGTGCATGCGTCCTTGTGGGCTCCCTTCATGAAATTGTGTTTTTAAGTGTCAAGTGAAAAGCCACCCGCTTGAAGACTTGTTTAGTTTTTAAGATCAAATTTTTAAGAGAAAACTGTCAAAAAAATTGATAATTTTTTATGTTCTTACTGGCTCGGAGCCTTCTTATTATCAAGGTTGGGCATGTAGGTAGGTAGTTTAGATGCTAAGAGTACTCCAGGTATACTACAAGTAGCACTTACGTGCCGTTTTGATACAATACCATATTGTGGATCACTACATGCGAAAACTTTAGGGAAGAGAAAACCGTCTACAGCCATCCAGTATTGTTGGTGTGGAGGATAGAAAAGGAATCTAGGCTGGAGAATTTCCTCAGGCCATCCCCAAAGAACACGCTAAGAAATCTCAAGCGCCTAGCCACCAGAACCGGACATTTGCAAAGAAAATGCTCAACAGTCTCTTTCTCTGCAGGATCCCCACAGCTTCTGCAATAGAGGTTACACGGAAGTAAAAGCTTCTCTGCATGACTTCCGATCACCCAGCGACCAGTGAACACAGTGAGTTTGGAAATTGAATGGCGCTGGATTCCCATCACCTTAAACGTTCTGTTTCTGTCGTATTGAGGCCATAGTGTTTTTGAAATAGCACACGATGGCCTCCATCTGTCTTGAGCTTTCTTGAAAAATAAATTGTGCAGTGTCCCTTTAACAACGGTCAAGGGGATACCGATATCTGAGAAGCGGACAACTGAAACCGATTATGTCGACCCCTTCCCGACAAGCTCGTCGGCAATTTCATTTCCCTCTATATTCCTGGGCCCAGGAACCCAGATACGGGAATGTTTCCTGCATGTTCGTGACGTTTGAGTTCCTCCTTACAGGAGTTGACGAGAAGAAAGCTGCAATACGGCGACAACAGGGCCTTGATGCCACTATGACTATAGGGAAAAATATTAATGTATCCTTCCTAACAGCGATCCCTAAGCATTTTAGTAGTGTTGTAGCCCTTCTGAAGAGCTACCCACCAAACTAGGCAATCATATGTCAAAATTGGCACAACCACTAAGTTGTACATTCAGAGTACGACACGTGGTTTGAGACCCTATTTTTTGGCGCACATAGATTTACAGGCGTAAAAACTATAATGGAGCTTGGGGTCAAGTATTACACCAAGATACTTGACTTCCGGCGAGAGTGTAAGACACTGGTTGCTTAGTCTTGGAAGCTTAAAATGTGGAGGCTTGTATTTCCTGGTGAGTAGCAGTAACTCCCTTTTGTCAGAGTGGACTCTGAGACCGCAACTGGCAGCACCTTCCATAACTTAAGCCATTATTGATGGAAAGGGTCCCGAAACCATTAGAACCAAGTCATCGGCATATGTTACCACCTTTACCCTACCCCGGCTTGAACGAATCAAAACTTCGTCAATAGCTACGATAAATTCAGAATAATAACTTCTTATATTTAATCAGTATTCACTATCAGCATAAAGAGCATGTTCCAAAAGTTCCCAAGACAATTTTTTGTGGTTTGGAACCCTGAAGTTGGTGGGATCTAAACTTTTTAACGAGCCCAGTGTCAGTCGCCTGCGGACCAATGTTTAGGCAACTACTGTCGGCGATCAAAAACTGGACGAGCTTTTGGATCAATGTTAGACAAATAAATTTTTTTGTAAAACTGGGTTAAAAACGGGAGAAGAACGCTAAAAATACTACCCAACCCAAATTCTAATGAAGCAGAACAGAAAAAAATACTTTCATAAGATAGCTCGCCCCTTCAGAAAATAAATTCGCAAGAAGTTCTAGAGACTCTTCTGCCGTTTGAACTTTGAACTTTTTGAACTTTTTCCAATTAGTTCTTAGTGGGTTTCGATACGGTAAGGATGTAACCACCCTCAGATCGTAAAGGACCAAGCTGTGATCCGGGAAAGAATTTTTGTTGGAAACCCTCCATTTGTCTACCCTTACCGAACTGTTTTCGGACAGTAAAGCAACATCAGTCACTTCCGCCCATCCCCTAAAGTACTCCGTACTAGGAAAGGTGAGAGTGGGGGTGTTACCTCTGTTGCATACCGTCAGGTAGTATTAAATATAAAGTCGTAAAAAGACTCACCTCGTTCGTTCGTCTCCGAGCTGCCCCATAGGGAGTGCCTTGCATCGCATCGAGTAGCAGGCGCTTATTTCCAGCTTCACGCACAAGCCGACGAGCCTCCTCGGGTGGTGCTGGCCGATCATGTGCCATGTAGATGGAATCCAGTATGATGCCGACACCGTCAGTGGCTTCTACCTCCACAGCCGTCACATCCTGTGAACAATATGATGAGATTAAAAATATGTTCAAATGTTTCTTAGCTACAATACATACAAGATCAGGAGTTACTTTCAGTCCGTTTGTAGAAAAGGTTATGGACTTAGCTACTTCACTTCACTTCTATGTGGCGTAAAAACCAAACTAAAAAAATACATTTTTTGGGGGGAGCCTGGTTTATAAGGTCAAAAAAATCAATTTTTTTTCGTTTTAAGCGATTCCTAATATATTTCAGAATATTCACACAAAGTTACAGAGCCTAATTCTCAATATTTCCGTAGATACAAAGCCAAAGGTAGGCGAGCGTTAGGTAGTTACGCTGTGACCGGACAGCTAAAGTACAAACTTTATCTTCTTTTCTCGACGTTTCATTTTTATGATTTCTTTGAATTGGCGTACATGAATGAAAAAAAAAACTAATGAACCTTTTGAAATGGATCATAGCTTGTTCCCTTCAGTATTAAATTCTCTTCTATTTGAACTATCAAAACAGATAAAAAAAATTTTCCAAGATTTTTATACCAAGTTGAAGTGAATTTTTTTTTATAGAAAGGCATTTTTTTCTTTAAAACCTCCAAAAAGTTGAAATTTTGGAATTTCTGTCAGTTTTCTTAGTTCATCTAGAATAAAAAATCATGATAATTAGAAATCCATTTGAATTTTTTGCTTTAGATAATAATTACGAGCTGTATCTTGTACGCCAGTTGGAAACTCCAGCGATGCAGCGCTCTACCAATTTCTATGTTAAACATTTTTTCAACTTATTTTAACCAGTACAAAATTTTTTAAAAAAACATCGCAAAGAGATGCAATTTTTAGACCTCATAAACCAGGGTCCCCCTTAAATATTTTTTTCCAAAATTTTTGCATGTGTAGCGTCATTTCGTCCTTCACATCCTGCGCGTAGCGCCTCCGCTCGCAGCCCCACTATCTTCGTAAAATTGACAGTTTAATTATGTGCAGCAATCGATATTCTTCGCTGATAGTAGCGGCATACTCATCCATGCACATGTCCATGCAGTCAAGCGCTGGTATGTACATCCATACTTATACTTGTGTGTATGAATATGTGTGTGAGTGTATTATGTATTTAGTTGTGCGTGTCGTTCGTTATTTGCGCTGGCCCAATTGAATTATGCCAATATGCTGTTATTTTAGCTATCGTCATTGTTGCCGCTGCGGTCGCCTTTTTCCATCCACTGTCAATGGATGATTTATGTGAAATGTGCGCCTATTTTTAGCAAACGAACAAAAACATAGCAGCGACGCACAAAACAAGCGGCAGACAGTGGCTCTGGACGGCCGCTACTGCTGCTTGCTGCCTGAACCTCGCAAAATGCTACTATCACTGACATATTGCCTTTGCTGCAGTTGTTGTTGTTGTTGCTGCCACTGCAATGTTGCGCATGCGCTCCATTAGTTTTGCGCAAAGCAATGAAAGGAATTTCATTTTTGTGTACATCACTTTTTGTGGCATTTTTCGGCAAATAGCAAAAATGTATTGCTGCGCGGCAACAATTGTTTCAAGCCACCGCCGCCGGTAGAAGAAGACGACGGTCAATTGGTCAACTGTATGCCGTATGTTCGCCACTATAGCGCATTCGCATTCACAGATGTGTTTCAATTTTCATTTTTCCAATATTTTTCTTTGTTCCTTCTTTAAGTTTCTGATTTGTTTGTTGTTTTTCGTTAATTCAACTTTATGAGTTCGATTGAATTATGAGCGTTTTGTGTTGCAGCAACGCACAAGTAAAAGCCAGCACATACAAATACTAATACACACACACATACATGCACACACTCAATGGCACAATGTAGGTGCATACAGTTTGTTGTTGCCGCAGCTACTATACGTGCACCGTTAAAACATGCCGCATTTTTGCTATACTTGGCAGTGACATCTCGGAGCTTGTTGATTTTTATTTTCTCCAGCATAGTTGGGTTTTTTTGAGTGTTTTAATTTCTTTGTTGCTATTTTATTTACCAACTGCAGCTCATTGATGTTGTGGCACCTCAGTGTATGCAACATTAAGCATTAAACGGAATGTCTAGGCTTCTGGGTCAAAAGGTACCTATGGCATATTCATGCCAAAGCAGCGAAAAAAGAGATCCCATAATTCATGTAGACATTTCATGGCCAGAAACGTGTCGGAAATTTGTTTTTTTTTTGGTACTTTTTTTGTTTTTGTATCGATTGCAAAGAAAATAAAAAGTAAGTGAAACATTTCATGATTACACTTTTAGACCAGTGAAGTAGTTGGAAATGCAATGATAAACCTTAAATGCTACTAAGGATACTTAAAAAAACAAATTATTCTTAAATATTAAACTTTAATCTCAACGCATCAATTCAGCTTTCGAGGGGAACACTCAACAATAGGCCAGGTATACAGGATAACCCGAAATAGAAAATGCACTCGAAAAAAAGAAGGTATGCTCTGCGACCTTTCTTGACGTTTCAAAGGCTTTTGTCAAAGTATGCCACGGCGGTCTTCTAAATTACAGCACTGCTGCCCGAAGAATATTATCATAAACATAAGTCATATATGTCGAATAAATTTTTCCGGGTCAAACAAGTGGATGAATATAGTGAGCTGGAAAAACTAGAAGCCGGAGTTCCCCATGGGAGTGTGTTGGGACCCTTTTATATATACTTTTTACATGTGATTTACCAATCAAAAAAGACTGCGATACTGCAACACACAACTTCAATTTGACATCTTTCATTGTATTCAAATGGTGTCCAAATACCGTGTCATAACACGACGAAATACTTAGGTATGACTGATTATTATTATTATTAGAAGGCCACTACGCACTGCGACCTGAGCTGATCTATTGTGAAAGGCCTATTTTGTAACCCTAGAGCTTTGGGCTTTTTAAAAATTTTAGCACAATTTTGGGTTTGTTGTTCCAAAGGTTGCATGGAGATACTACGATACCACCAAGGTGGTGAAGTCTTTGTCTGCCCAACGCAGGACATTCACAAAGCACATGTACTGAGCTTTCTATGTCCATTTCGTAAAAGCGGCAGACATTGGTCTCAGATAGACCAATATTATTTAGATGATACCTCAGGCTGCAGTGACCTGTAATATATCCTGCTAAAAGACGCAGATGTACTCTGTTTAGTGAGAGAATTTTGTCAGATATTCCTTTGTTGGGACTTAGGAATAGTTTGGCTTGACGCTGACCGGCACAGTTTAGCCAGTGTGCGGCAAGTTTTCTTTCTTCCCATTTCCTAAGGAATTCATTCATGGGGCCTTTTCTGAGTCCACAGAAAGGCTCAGGACCAGTAAGTTCCATATTTGCTCCTTGTTTTGCAAGGTCATCAGCCATTTCATTTCCCTCATTCCTTCATGTCCCGGAATCCAGCATAGGGTTACTATGTTGAGGTTCCTTAACGTATTTAGAAGGTTTAGGCAATCATTTACCAATTTAGAGGTGATAGTTGTTGATAGAAGGGCTTTTAGAGCCACTTGACTATCTGAAAGTATGTAGATGTGAGTACCTCTCATTTTCCTGCTAAGGCATTCTCTCACACATATTTCGATGGCATGTATTTCTGCCTGGAATTTTGTTGGGTAGAATCCCATCGGAATCGATTTTTTTAATTTAGGCCCATTGATTCCTGCCCCTGTTCTATCATTTTCCAATTTGGACCCATCAGTAAAACATAGCTGGGAGCCAGGTTTGAAAGTGATAGAGTTAGTTCTCCAGTCTGTGCGTTCATTAATTATAACTTGGAAGTTCCTGAAGTATTGGTTTCGGTGATAGTATATCGTCCCTATGAAGAATGGGACTATGTAGGAAGTCTCCTAAGATCTTTAAATGTCCTTTCATATCCCCACTTTTAAGTTCAGATATACCTTTTAATCTTAAGGCACTCGAGCGAGCTTCCCTTTCCCTTAGAATTGGAAGCGGTGGTATGTTCAGGAGCACACCCAATGCATCCGTGGGACATGTTTTCATAGCCCCTGTAATACCAACACATATCAGGCGATGCAGTTTGTTTAATTCGTTTGCTGCCTTTCTTTGCTTGACCTTGGGCCACCATGCTAAGGATGCATAAGTGACTATGGGTTTCACAACTGTGGTGAATGTCCAGAAGGTCATTCTAGGGTTTAGTCCCCATGTCTTACCAAAAAGCCTTGTGCAGGCAAAGAATTCCCTTGTGGTTTTTGAAGTAACTCTCTCAATATGGGAATTCCACGTAAGCGTTTTGTCAAGACTGACGCCAAGATAGTTCGCTTCTGTCCAGAGTTGAAGTGTTGTTGCATTAAGGGTCGGACATTTGAGATTTATGTTCCTTCTCCTAGTAAACGATACAAGTGTTGTTTTGGATGGGTTAATGGAGAGCCCTTTTTCTGTGCACCATTTGTTTATTATTGTAAGGGCTTGCTGCATGCGATCCGAAATGGTTTCCTCATGCCAGCCTAATACATAAACTACTAGGTCGTCAGCGTAGCCCTGAGTGTGAAATCCTAGGTTATTCAGTTTGTGGAGAAGTTCATCTATGACTAGAGTCCACAAAAGAGGAGAAAGTACGCCACCTTGAGGGCAACCTCTGGTGGCTTTAATAGATTTGATTGTTCCTCCTAGTTCGGTGCTGATCGTCCTAGATTTCAGCATGAATATTATCCATCTAGTGATGGGTTCAGGTACCTCCTTTAGATATAGGGCATTATAGATTGCCTCAGAGGAAGTGTTATCAAAAGCTCCTGATATGTCAATAAATGCACATAGAGCTATCTGTTTGGACTCAATAGCCATTTCAATAACTGTTACCATGCTGTGTATTGCAGTCTCAGCGGATTTTCCCTGTTGATAGGCAAATTGAAGTCGATGCAGTGGGAAGTTAGCTAGATTGTTTTCCCTAATATACTGATCAACTATCTTTTCCATTGTTTTAAGGAAAAATGAGCTGACTGATGCTAGGCTTAAGTGGAACGAATGCAATAAGGAAAAAAGAAGAACTTGAAATCAAACAAACAAATCTCTACTGACTCATGGACGAAGTGTCCAAGTTATCAATATTCAACAAAGTTCTGCTGTAGAAGCAAATCCTTAAACCTATATGGACCTGTATGTAAGTTCCAGTGGGGCTTTGTTTCTTTTGAAGCTTCTTGCCGCGATTTTAAGCTCTTCCTCGTCACCTTGGGGGTCTCGGTCCCCGCACAGCACAGGGTGCGTGGGGAACAGTCTGTCCACTATTTTTCTGATAGCATCACGGTATAGATGTACGGCAGTAGAGTTCGCGTTTAGCTTCCCCGTTACAATTTTATGGCCCAAGCCCCAAGGGTTGCTATTTAGATCCCTTTGAAGTTCCTCCCATTTTGGCTTCTAAATCCATCCCTGGCAATCATCGCCACCAGTCTTT
Source organism: Anastrepha obliqua (assembly GCF_027943255.1). Taxonomy (NCBI): domain Eukaryota; kingdom Metazoa; phylum Arthropoda; class Insecta; order Diptera; family Tephritidae; genus Anastrepha; species Anastrepha obliqua. Next base: position 136,746,255 of record NC_072892.1, on the reverse strand, counting down.
TATTTTGTGCCCTGGATTCCCGCATCTGATGCACGTATCCCTTCTATCAGGGCCACTGCAGTATGCTTGTGTGAGCCTTATCCCAAGGCTATAGCATCTCTTTATTTGTTCGCATGGTCGCATCTTTGCTCGGATTTTTATATCGCCGATCTTGATGAGGTGCGTGGCGCCTTCTGCAGAAAAATATTGAATATTTTCAAAGTGAAATAATTTTGTGAGCAATGTGAAAAAGTAAATGATATTTGACCCTGTATGCCCTGGAAGGAATAAACATTTATTTTTTGAAGAAAGTTATCGTTGTCAAAATGGGCATTTTATCGGGTTTTCATGCTACTTGCAAGACAGATACAAAATTTGAGCCGATCAAACCATTCCTACACTTTGTATCCTACCACTTCATTATGTATATACTTATACAGTACAAGGTGGCGCAAAATTAATCACCCTATCGGAAAAGTTTTAATTTTTTCAAATGACATCGTACGTCAATCATATCTAACATTTGTGAACTAGACAGTTGCAGTAAACACACAGACATGCAATGCAGCGCGTAAAGGTCAAAATAAAGTCCATCACTCAAAATATTTCTTTCTTTATTTAATAAAAAAGTTATTCAAAAAGTTATTGGATCACTAACTGTGCACCACCCTGTTTGTCCGATAATCGAAGTGCACTATTCGCAATCCATAAGTAGGGGTGATCCGCTGGAAAGGCTGTCTTCATATCGCTTATACCACTTTGATCAAAAAATTCACGAAATATTTTCGGAAAATTCAAAATAAAAGTTTATTCCACAAAAGTGATATTATGGCCTTCAAAGTACTGGCCATCAACTGCAACGCATTATTATAGCATTTGGTGCGGCTCTCGAAACATTTCTGGCACTCTATTTTCAGTTTTCAGTATAGCCATCAGAGCCGTCTTTGATTTTTCTATTACCACCTTGCGGTTGTTAAAAAGCAGAAGTGGTTCCCCGTAGTGGTTTTTTGACTCGATCAAACAGAAAAAAATCGCACGGATATTAGGTGAACTCAAGGGCAGTTCGGATAGTATTCGTTTCGTACGCGGTTAAAAATTCACGTATAAAAAAGGCATCGTCCGATGGTGCTTTATCAGATATCCACGAGTTGTTTTCCCTTAAAGGGTTAGGGGTACTACCCGGGAAGGCCCGAAAAAACTAATATATGATTTTCAATTTTTTTTTTTTTTGCTGGTCAATTGCTTTATTTTACAAAAATAAAAACATAGCATTAATACAGCATATGTTTCGACTGGACTTTAGCAAAATTTCAAAAAAAAAATAATAATTCTAAAAGTTATCGCTGTTTGTGTGGGCTCCACAAAGTCTCCAGAAGTCCCTTGCAGTGATCATCAAAAGTCCTTGGAGATTCATTTAAAATCGATCGGACAAGAAAAATTTGTTTATTAACAAACAGTAAAATTAACAATATGGCGACCTCAGGAAATATTTTTCAGATTTTCGAAAAACAAACCAACAATTAATTGTTTAAAAATATCGCAGTATAAGTTTGATTGAAATCTACAAAGCGGTTTTTAAGTTACAGTGATCACCAGTTCAAACAAATAGTTTTGAGAAAATCGCATTTAAAGTTTTGCTATCGAATCCGAAGCGCCCGAGCGCCCTTCTTTAATTGTTGAATAACTCGAAAAGTGTTCGTTGGATTCCCTTTAAATTTTCACACAATATTTTTCAGATATTTTACTTTAAGAAATTGCAAAACAAAGTCAAATTTTTGACAATTCTAACAGCTCCTAACCTTTTAAATTCTTACTTTTTTGGCGAATTGATTTACGTAAAGATCTGATAAAGCCCTAATAATAATTCTTATTAACTATCTCACCTTCTGGCAAAACATCGTGGTGTAAAATACCGTTGTAGCCCATAAAAACTGAGACCATCGCTAAACTTTACGGTTTTTTGTTTTTTTTTGTTTTAGTTCACGCGGAGCTCTCCACTCAGTCGCCTGATGTCTGGATTGCATGTCGAACTCATAAACCCACCCGCTTACGTCTCCAGTAATAATGCGGAAATGGAAATCATGTCTTTGGTGATATTAGGACATAACTTTGCAGTAAAATATCTTGAATGGATCCACAAGCAACGTTCAAGTCCGCTTCCATCTATCTGATGATTCATTTGCGGTTATTGATCAACTTTTCTTTTCCAAAATTTTCACTAAAAATGTCAAATTGCAGCTCATCCAATCTTCCAAGGGCGCAAAATTAAAAGGCCACAAACATTTTTCGCGGAGGGCATTTTCCTAAGAACAACTACATAAAGATTTTAGAATTTATGCGCAATAAATTTGATTACATTTGTAAGGTTTTCCTTTGTTTTGCTATAAAATATACGACCAGTTTTCCTTCTTTATTGTAAAGCGTCGTCCACATTCGAGAGATACAAAGCAACATAAGATTTGGACAATACTTGGCAACAGAGTTACATTTTGATTATAGACTTTTGAATTGAATTTCTGCTTTTCAACTTTCGATTGCTATTTGTGATATTAAATTGTGATTTTCCAACTTAATGCCACAACATTAACCAGTAAGATGCGTACTCATCACAAGTTGTAATCCAATTAAAAAACAACGAAAACGAAATAACAAATAAGTTGACTGTTTGATATGCCGCGCACGCGCCAGTCTTTAAAGTCAAACAAAAAAAAATTACGAAATACAAAAAAAGCAATAAAAAAAGCGAAAAAATTCTACAAGCACTTGCATTGCCAGAGGTGTGTGTGTGTGTGCGCGAGCATGCAAAAGTAATTTATGTGCGGTTCGTCGCTAGTTTGACGCATGCGTGCAGCATTTTCTAAATGTTGTGTTCAATTTGTTTTGCCATGCATATTTTCATTTGCTGTAGTCTTTGTTGCTATATTTACCAACATTAATGGCCTTCCATGCATTTTGGTGGAGTTCTTCTGTTTGTTTTGCTCTGCTTTGATTTACTTTGACTTGCTTTACTTTAAATCGTTTTGTTTTTTTTTTTTCATTTCTTCATCATGTTTTTCTTCGTTTTTTGGGTGAAAGTCAAAATGAAATTAAAGCCCAGCAACTAGAAAACTCGAAAAACCCACAATAACTGCGCAGCAATTGACCAAAGCGAGTGCCATCGTTCGAGGTGTAGACGAACACCAAAAACGTGTACTAAGCTGCCAAAACACAAATTTTTTTATTATTTAAAAAGTATGTACGCATTTGACAAAGCTACGGTAATAAGTGCTACAACAACTGCGACAGCAAAAAAATTGCAGTAAAAGCAAGCGATTCATTCGATTCTTAGCACTGCCCTAAAGAACTGCTTTAGGAATTTCTACGAGTACAGTGCGTTTGATTACTACAGCACACAGATTCAGTTAAAAATTTTCTGAATTTATTTCTTGCTCATTTAAGGGGTTAGGGGTTATCAGAGGCCCGAAAAAATTGTGATTTTTATAATTTTTTTTTTTGCTAGTCAATTGCTTTATTTTACAAAAATAAAAACATAGTATTAATAAATTCTTTTTCGACCTGACTTTAGCAAATTTCAAAAAAAACAAAAACAAATTAATAATTGTAAAAGTTATCGCTGATTGTGTGGAGCTCGTTTCTCCAGAGGTCGCTTGCGGTGATCATCACAAGTCCTTGGCGATTCATCTAAAACCAATCGGACAAGAGAAATTAGTTTTATTAATAGATAATCTTGTGCCTGATCGAAGCTTTTTTTCAAAATTAAGAATATGGCGGCTTCAGGAAATATTTATCAGATTTTCGAGAAAAAACCCGACAATTAATTGTTCGGAAAAAATCGAAATTTTTGAAAACAATTCTTCCGTCAGGCACGAGTTTTTTTTTTTGATTTTCAAAAGCAGTATAAATTTTATTGAAACCTACCAAGCGGTTTTTAAGTTAGAGTGATCATCAGTGCAAAAAACATAGTTTTGAGAAAAACGCATTTAAAGTTTTGCGAACGCTCCGGAGCGCCAGAGCGCCCTTTGTTAATTGTTGAATAACTCGAAAACGGAAAGGGAGTATCATTTTTTAATAAAATATTTATTAATGTTTTAAAAATACCTAAAAAAATTAAAAATGTCATAAAACGAAAATCTCAAAAAGCTATAAATTGTTGAACTGGGGCGGTAGATTAGGTTAGGTTAGTATGGTTGCCCAGGGAGTGAGCACACTTGGATGAAGAAGGATTCGTCCTTTGTGATACCATTGTCAAGGAAGTGAGGAGAGGGGAAGGACCGATGAGGTGCAGGGAGAGGGCGGGGGAAGGTGGTGATGGGAAGGTTAGGAGCGTGTGGATTACGAACGATGACTGTACTGCGTTTGCGTCAACCGCTTAATGCTGCTGATGAAACTCATCAGATTTTTAATGTCAGCGCCAGCTATATCAGCAGGCGTGACAAAGAAGTAAGAGCCAAGATGCCTGAATCTTAGCCCCGCCAGGGCAGGGCAGCTAAGGAGAAGGTGCTGAGATGATTCCACCTCATCCTCCATACATCCAGCACAGAAAGGACTCGAGCTGATTCCAAGTCTCACAGCATGCATTCCTCGCGCATTGTGTCCTGTGAGAGAACCCACTAGATTGAAGAGCTGATATTTTGTCAGCCTCAGAAGCTCACCCGAGCGCCTTCGGTCCACACGTGGCCAAAAGGATTTCGCGACTTTGCACGTTTGTGCATTTGCCCAGCGCTCGCTGAGTTTGCGCGATGCCCATCTTTCCAGGAGCAGACCGCAGGTAGTCAGGGGGATTCCAATTTTCTCCCTCCGCGGGGAAATTACCTCACATGTCCCTTGTCTGGCCAGCTCATTCGCCTCACAGTTCCCCGCAATGTCGCTGTGACCGGGAACCCAGATGAGGCTGATGTCAAAGAATTCGGACGCAGTCGAAAGTGAGGTCAAGCATTCCTTGACCCATTCCGAATGCACCGTCATAGACCCGAGGGCCCTTATTGCCGGGGGCGTTAACAACTTATAACTTTTTGAGATTTTCTTTTTTTTAGGTTTTTAATTTTTTTATGTATTTTTAAAACATGAATAAATATCTTATTAAAAATTGATGTTAAAAATATTTCTTATTTTTTATTTATAGCACCCGAAAAACACCTAAAATTCATGCCTCTACACTAGAATACCCCCTTAAAGTGGCAGCAAAATCGGGTTGTTTTTTGAACATTTTTATTTTAAATAAATAAAAAATAAATATAAATAAAAAATAAATAAACAGTAAATAAATAGACAGAAAAAAAACAAAATAAATAAATGAATAATAAAAAAATGAATAAGTAAATAAATTAATTAATTAGTTAATACAAATAAATAAATAAAGAAAACTAAAATAAATAATGAGAAAAAAAAATAAAATAAATAAATAATAATAACAAAATAAAAAAATATAAAAAAATAATTATATAAAAAAAATATAATTAAATAAATAAATAATCCTTACGAATACCACAGGAATTCATAATAGATCTGACATATTTGTGGTAAGTAAAAATGACAACACTGCGTCAGCAAAGCTGCCGCCTAGTTGTGTAGATGCCTCCCAGAGAATGGGTTGTTTGAACAAAAAAATAAAAACAAACAAAAATAAAATAAAATGAGAATATACAAAATCGATGCTGCCACTGTTGCCCTCTTGAGCCGCATAATGAGCAAGTGGAATACAAAACTGGTTCTAAATGGAACTGTTTCAAAACTAATTTCAATCAAACGTGGTATATTCCAAGGGGATGCCTTAAGCCCCCTATGGTTCTGCATTGGTCTCAATCCACTTAGCAGGCTTCCCACACTTCAACAAAATGGCTATATACTCAAAACAGAAGTAAGAGAGCACACGTTCAACCATCTTCTGTTTGTTGATGACTTGAAACTGTACGCATACAAAAAGCATAAACTTTATGAGCTGATAGATGCCACTTTTAGCGATGACGTGGGAATGGAATTTGGAACAGATAAGTGCAAAATAATACACCTGATTGGAGAGGTCAGCTTGATGAACCCGAAGAAAACTACGCAGTAGACCAAAATATTATTATAGGCAACTTGCAAGCAGCGAATCTTATAAATATTTAGGATTTCTGCAACTTAAAGGAATTAACCACACGCTAGTAAAGCAAAGCCTCATTAACAAATTTGAGGCACGTTTGAAAGCTGTATTAAAAATGAGTTTGAACAGTGGAAATAAATGCAAAGCAATTAATACCTGGGCCATACCTCATTTGACTTACTCGTTTAGAGTAATAAAATGGTCTCAGACAGATATCCTTCGGATTGAAACGCTGACACGCACCACTTTTACTAAGTTCCAAAGCCATTACCCTCAAAGCGCAGTGGAAAGAATACCGCTTCCTCGAAACGTTGGTGGGAGAGGAATCATTAATATAGCGCGTCTACACTTTTCGCAAACTTTAAAGCTTCGTACATATTTTCTAAGCAGCGAGTCTCATCTATTTAAAGCTATCGCTATGGCAGATAATGGCTTTACCGCGCTCAGTTTGATGGAGCAGGATTTCCCAGTACCGGAGGGCGTTAAATCCCCAGCAGAAATGATCGTAGCATGGAAGGCAAAAACAATACACTATGTTCCCCATGATCTTGAAATGGAATGGATAGACGCACAATCCAATATGTGGTTAAAAAGAGGAAAATTATTTTCTGAAACAGAAGGTTTCGCAATCGCTATTATGCCAACAAGAAATTTCCGAAAGTCAATACATGACGAGGCAATAGAAGATAGGTGCCGAAGATGCGGCATTTACGGCGAAACAATCGACCATGTAATTGCTGGATGCAGCGTACTTGCCCTCCGTTAATATGTCATGAGACATAGCAATATAGCAAAGATCCTCCACCAACAACTTGCGATAAAACGCAGTTTCTTACAAGAAGAAGTCTTGTACTTTAAATATGAGCCAAAGGCAGTTTTGAAAAACTAAAATTTTAAACTGTACTGGGACAGATTTATTTCTACAGATCAAACTGCAGCTGCCAACAAACCTGACATCACCTTGTTCCACAAGATAAATAATCGCAACATCCAAAGCACATACTCCACCAAAATATCGAAGTATGCAGCTTTGGCCATAAAACTTAAACGGATGTACAAAGCTAGGGAAGTGAATCCACTGGATTAGTGCCTAAGCATTTAATAAAAAACTTGAAGAAGTATGACTGCCAACACTTTTTAGAAGACATTCAGAAGTCGACCATACTGGACACATGTGCAATAGTTCGTAGATTTTTAAATATTTAAGCAATTGCCATCGCATAGGCGTAGAACTTGGACTACGCTCCACCAGAGCACAATGCCTTGAAAATTTTATCCGGGATGTGTGATCTCCGGCAATAGGCGAGATGGATTAAGCTCAAATAAAAAATAAATTAAAACAAAATAAAGTAAAATAAAATAAAAAAAAATAAAATATTCCACACTCCTGGCTTACTGAAGTACTTCGTATTTACAACTTCAATTCCAATATCATACTCTTTCTAGAAAAAAGTTATGCAACGCTGGAGGACAAGAATACAAATACCTGGCCCGGAAAGCTCTCAATACACAACCGAAATAAACATTCGATGCCATTATCTTTCAAGGTGACTCGTTGAGTCCGCTCTGGTTTGTTCTCACCATGAACCCCTTAAGTCACATTCTGAATGAGACGGGACATGGGTTTGTATTACAACACGGACAGTCTGGAAGATTCCGACTGAGCCATCTTTTTTACGTAGATGATTTGAAACTCTACGCCAGCAATTCCAAACATCTAGATAAGCTATTGAGATGTGTCGAAACCTTCTCCAATGACATTAAAATGCCTATTGGACTCGATAAATGCCGAAAGATCACAATAGTTAAAGGTGAAGTGGTTTCTCGACATGTAACTGCGGAAAGTAACGGACTCGACATAACAGAAATGGAGCCGGGAGAGGTATACAAGTACCTTGGAGTTATGCAAAGCACCAGCATAAATACGATGCGAATGAGGAAAAATCTGGTAGCAGAATTTAAAAGGCGCACGCTGTCTGTAAAACCCAACTTAATGGGAAAAACCAAATCCACGCTATTAATTCATTTGTCGTCCCGGTGGTATCGTATAGCTTCGGAATTGTAAAATAGTCATCTAACAAAATAGAAAATCTACAACGAATAATACGGACAATTACGACTGCAAGCGTTCTAATAATCTGAAGCAAAAAAATAAAAAAGATTATTAATCTTGATGAATGCTGCTATCGTATCTACTACAAAAAGTCGAAAAAAATGTGTTGGCCAAATTACGGCTGCCCGAAGAAATGACAAATTTATTTACTACTTTTTGTTACATTTCGGAATTTTTTAAAAATTGTAACAATTTTTATTTTGTTTATAATAATAGTAAGTACGATAGATATATATATGGAGAAGGCTCACACTAAATTTCAAGTAAATCGGTTAAGTAAAACCTGAGAAATCAAGGTAAACATTTTGAAATATATTGTTTCGAGAAAAACGCCTTTAAAGTTTTGGGTGCAATTACGCCCTGTGGCGTTCCAGTTGAGTGAGTTTAGAAGTCGTGACACTAAAATAGCCATATCTCTGGAAATAATTAAAATTTTAACAAATCCTTTTAAGGACATATTCTTGAAGGGTTAAGCTTTGGGAATATCTGGTACTCGATACTTTTCTAGAAATTCTTATTGTAAAGATTGAAATATATATGCACTTTTTTCCAATTGTTAAAAATTCAAACTTGGATTGCGGGTTATGGTTTTTGGAGGAGAATTTACTATATTTTCATTAAAAATTTATTAAAATTAAAATATTAATTATTAATTATTAAAATTAAATAAACAATTAATTATCAATAAGTCCCTGTGCTATGTGTATTAAGCACACTGTATATGCTTTTACTGAACCAATTTTTTTTTATTTTTTTTTTTAATTTAAATTTTTCTTTCGTTTATTTTTCGCTTTTTTAAACAGCATCTTTTGCTCTTATTTTCTTTATTTTTGTTGTTTCTTTTTTCTCTCCCTTCTTCGGTCTTACCACTATGAACCCCAGATAAAGCCGCACACTCTTTTATAAATAAAGTTGTTGCTTTTGTTATTTGCAGAAACAATGCAATGGCATCAACAGCTCAATTCGCCTAAGATCCAGTAATTTGAGGATCTCATAAATTTGCAATATTATCAATGATAATTGATTCTTATATCTTAATAGCTGTCTGTATTTGGGATGTAAAAATTAGGCTTTCTTCACATGACCAAAATATCCCAAGTACTCATGAAAACTTTAACATAAAAATCTAATTCGATTCACACTCATCCTAATATACTTGCACTGCCTTTAAATGAAATCCAGTCATGGTATCTTAATCAATGAAATTGTTATTGAAATCTGCAAAAATTCCTACCAAAAGAAATTTCACTCCAGTCTGTAGCTGCACTAAACGTTGGACTATCAAATATGAATTCGCAACGGATTGTTTTTTAAGTCCTTCCAAGGTTTTGGTGTCGGTGTGCGCATAAACTTCGCGATATTGCACACAAAGTTTCCGGCTGGCGTCGCGTAAATATTTTATTAATATTGCATTGCAATTGTCATTTGAATAGTTAAATTCTGTTTACTGGTGCAGCCAGCAGGTGTCGAAAACTAATGGGAAGATTTTCAGCTAAGACAAAAATTTAGAGAATGTAGGCCAATTTGAAATAAAAAAGGATTTAATTTGTAATAAAAATGTGTAAGCGGACTCAGGCTTTAGCTTGAATTTCACCATTTTTTACTCATTTTTCGGTATATAAGTATGTCTGTATGCTTTTGGTAGATATGTAGAGCTAATAACAAATTAATTTAGTTAATAGAATTTCTGGCTATGGCTTAAGCTTTTCGCAGTCTTAATTATTTAAGATCAGGAACACTTTGTCCCACTATGGCAGAAATATGAATGGGAAAACATTAAAATTTTTGGAAATTAGGTTCGAAAGAATTTGAAAAAATTTTCAGAATTTTTATCTCAAAAACTATTAGCCAAAAAAATCATAAGTAAAATATTTTTATTAAAGTTTTTGTAGCAATAATGCTCTTGAATGTTAGAATATTTAGTTGCTGATGTAGAAAAGTATTTGTGATTTCTTTGTACAGATGATAGTCTGGATTTTCGTATATCATAGACTATTCCATGGTTAATAAAGGCAAACCATTGATGCAAAATTGGAAATTTCAAAATTTATGCCTATCCTGCAAGAAATGTCATTTAAGAAAAATTAAAAAACAAAATTGTAAGGAGAATACCACAGTGACTTTTCAAAAAAATCGATTTTGGTTTTACATTTTCTTAAAGTAGATATATTCAAAAATATGTAAAACAAATTTTAACTTAAAACCTTGAAAATCAACGAAGTTATACCCAATACAATAAGTGCAGGTAGTGGCCTCGATTTCGCGAAGACTTATGATCCGATTTAAATTTTAAAAAATTTTTTTTTTATCCGCATCAAATCCCGTTTTTTCAACATATCGCTAATTTGCGCCCACGCCCCGACGGAAGAGAAGGAGGATGCGACCAAAGATTCCTTCTATGAGCGCTTGGAACTTTCCTATGAGCGCTGCCCCCGCCACGACATAAAAATCGTGCTTGGTAACTTCAACACCAGAGTGGGCAAGGAGAGAATTTTTGGTCCCACAGTCGGAAATTTCAGCCTGCCGGGGCCCGAAACATAAGAAGATTCACCAAGCCACCTGGCTGTCTCCTGATCCTAAAACACGAAACCAGATCGATTATGTTGTGATAGATGGCAGACACGCTTCTAGTGTATTAGATGTACGAACGATCCGAGGACCCAACATCGACTCGGATCATTACCTTGTTGCAGCCAAAGGCGTGTGTGCAGCCTCTGTGCAGCAAAAACGTACCTACGCAAAGAATGTCCAACATCGAAATGCTGCAATCACAACAGACAACCAGAAGATTCGCCGCTCGACTCACACTCCTGATCTCAGAGACCACTGCCCAACAAACCGGCATGCACGAGCAATGGAGCAACATTTCTCGTTCTCTACGTACCGCCGCCGAAGAAGAAATCGGATACCGGCGAGCCCGAAAAAACAGTTTGTATGACGAGGAATGTCATGCTGCCGCTGAAAGAAAGGATGCCCCCTATAAAGCCACGCTGGGATCGGGCGCAACGCGAGCCAGGTGGGACCGCTACAGAGAGCTAAAAAAGGAAGAGAGACGTATTATCCGAAAGAAGAAACGAGAGGCCGAAATAAGTGAGTGCGAAGAGCTTGAGATGCTGGCCAACAAGAACAACGCCCGAAAATTCTACCAGAAAGTTCGGCGGCTTACAGAAGGTTTCAAGACCGGGGCGTTTTCCTATAAGAACAAATACGGCGATCTGGTGACTGACGTACAGAGCAATCTTAAATTATGGAGGGAACACTTCTCGAACCTATTAAACAGTGACAGCTGCGCATGTCACCGAGAAAGTGAAGATCCCGATACCCCAATCGTTGATGACGGAATTGTCGTTCCGCTACCCGATCATGACGAGGTGAGAATAGCGATAACGCGGCTAAAGAACAACAAAGCCGCAGGCGCCGACGGACTGCCGAGTGAGCTATTCAAACATGGCGGCGAAGAGCTGGTAAGGTGCATGCATCAGCTTCTATGCAAAATATGGTCGGATGAAAGCATGCCTGTCGATTGGAATTTGAGTGTGCTCTGCCCAATCCATAAGAAGGGCGATCCTGCAATTTGCGCCAATTACCGCGGGATTAGTCTTCTAAATATCGCCTATAAGGTTCTAGCGAGCGTATTGTGTGAAAGGCTGAAGCCCACCGTCAACCAACTGATTGGACCTTATCAGTGTGGCTTCAGACCAAGAAAATCTACCATCGACCAAATATTTACAATACGCCAAATCTTGGAAAAGACCCACGAAAGGAGAATCGACATCTTTTCGTCGATTTCAAAGCTGCATTCGACAGTACGAAAAGGAGTTACCTGTATGCCGCGATGTCTGAATTTGGTATCCCCACAAAACTAATACGACTATGCAAGATGACGTTGCTCAACACCAGCAGCGCCGTCATAATTGGAAAGAACCTCTCCGAGCCGTTTGATACCAAACGAGGTTTCAGACAGGGTGACTCGCTGTCGTGTGACTTCTTTAACCTGATGTTGGAGAGCATCGTACGAACCGCAGAACTAAATCGCTCAGGCACAATATTTTATAAGAGCGTACAATTGCTGGCGTATGCCGATGATATTGACATTATCGGCCTTAACAACCGCGCTATTAGTTCTGCCTTCTCCAAACTGGATAAAGAGGCAAAGCGAATGGGTCTGGTGGTGAACGAGGACAAAACGAAGTACCTCCTGTCTTCAAACAAACAGTCGGCGCACTCGCGTATCGGCACCCACGTCACTGTTGACAGTTATAATTTCGAGGTTGTAAAAGACTTCGCTTATTTAGGAGCCAGCATTAACACCGATAACAATGTCAGCCTTGAAATCCAACGTAGAATCTCTCTTGCCAACAAGTGCTACTTTGGACTAAGTAGGCAATTGAGCAGTAAAGTCCTCTCTCGACGAACAAAACTAACACTCTACAAGACTCTCATCATACCCGTCCTAACGTATGGCGCAGAAGCTTGGACGATGACAACATCCGATGAAGCGATGCTTGGAGTGTTCGAGAGAAAGATTCTGCTTAAGATTTTTGGACCTTTGCACGTTGGTAGCGGCGAATATCGCAGGCGATGGAACGATGAGCTGTATGAGCTTTACGACGACATAGACATAGCGCAGCGAATAAAGATCCAGCGGCTATGCTTTCTGGGTCATGTTGTCCGAATGGATACAAACGCTCCGGCTCTGAAAGTATTCGATGCAGTACCAGCTGGTGGTAGCAGAGGAAAAGGAGGGCCTCCTCTGCGTTGGAAAGATCAGGTGGAGAAGGACTTAGCTTCACTTGGTGTGTCCAACTGGCGCCGATTAGCACGAGAAAGAAACGACTGGCGCGCTTTGTTGAACTTGGCCAAAATCGCGTAAGCGGTTATAGCGCCAATTAAGAAGAAGAGAAGTACTATCGATTTAAATAAAAATTGCATGCATTTTTCTGAATTTTACATGTGTTTTTTTGAAAAGCTTTCCCATAGCTCTTAGAAAATCACCCTTTATTATATAAGAATTAAAAAAGTGTGTGCAAAAACTTTAATCTTGCCAAATAAAAAATTTAAAAAATGTTGTCAAAACACTAGTCGTTATTTTTAGCATCGTCCATATGAAAACTTCTCAGATGATTAATTTTGCGCCCATTTTGTATACATAACATAGACAAGCAATTATCTCATTTTGTAACAAATTTGTTTGCAGTTAGAGATTAGCAGAACTAGAGTTAGCAAAACCATTACAGAACCGAATTGTTTCTTTCAACCACTGTTTATTATTGATTAGCAGAAATTAAAGGGTAATCGTTGCGAAAACGTGTAGGTGTTTACCTTTTAGTTGACTTTCTAGCTTTAAATTGCTTGTGAATCAAATGCCCTACAAACGCAAGAGTTGCAAACTTCAGTAAAAAACTAGAATAAATTACTTAGCAAATGCATTATTATCACCAAAACCAAAGACCAATCCTCTCACACTATTTTCAGCCAAAACAAAGCCAAGTTCGTTGCTTAAGTCTTTTATTTCACTTGTCGGTAAACGGCGAGTACCACAGCGCTGCCAAGAAATGCTTACATATCGCAAAATTTTTGCAGACTTTCATGTTCCGTTGCTTACAGCACGTACCATAACAATGCCTACAGGCTATTTTAACACCCATTTCAAAGAAATCAACTTGGAGGTATTTAATTTGGTTGTAACTGCACCAAAACGCATTCTCTGGCTGATTGAAGAGCATCTTTTTGAAAACATACATACATATCTACTTAATAGTACTTGGTAAGACAGAAACAATTGCGATGTATGCTCAAGAATCAATTTGAAGGTCAGTTGATCGATATTGGTCTAGGGAGCAATGATCAGTAGCAAATATTTATACACTACACTGAAAAAATTAAAAAAAAATTTTTAATTCTATATAGGAAATTTACCTGATTATTATTCTATATGTATAAAATATATATTATAAAATAATTAAAGTGTTTAAGAGAAGCTCCTTCTTCTCACATTTTTGGTTGACATCTTCACACTTTTCCACAATTTTAGGTCGGCTCTGAGCGACAAATATTTTTTTCTTAGAAGTATTTTTCATACCAGAGATACATATGAGCGATGGTAGAAATACTTTTTTAATATTTAGTAATCGCACTACATAATATTTTTTATTTTAATTTTAAGAAAATTTTAAACAAAGTTTTTTTTTCAAGGTAATGGGTAGAAATCCGAAAACGAAATATTCTAAAAAAACAGCGTTCAACTGCTGGCAGTTTCCAATCGACAGCAATCAATTGCCTTTGATCACCCAAGTGTGCCGTCGATTGCACAAATGAAGGGGTAAGTGAGTAAACGAATAAAGTGCCCTAAATGAATTGATGCCTGCAAATCGTTGGCAATTCAATTTACGAGCGCACATTGCCAATGTCAATGAAGAGTCTTCAACGCCGACAACTTAGTATCAGTGCAACAGCCAAACAAGTCAACATCTAGACACCACGTGGCACTTATAACCGTGCCGCAACGTCGCTTAAATGCCTCAGCGTCGCGTTCGCTGCGCTTTTGTTTTCATTGCCTGACAACTTTGGTGGCGCGGCAATTTGTCGTGTCGTTGTTTGGGGGCTGCCACTTATTGACAATAATTGCGTGGCAATCAATTGAATTGCAATCAATCGATTGTAATTTAAATGGTTCGAGTACCTTAACTTGAATACATTTACTTTTTCCTTTTGACTTACTGGTCTAGCCGGTGCTACGTGAGCGTAATTTCAAGTGGCATAAAGTGGTGTACAACAAAGTTGAGTTAATAGATTGTGAACTTATTTAAATTGAAGAGAGTCAATAATAATTTTTTAATGTTCAGCAAAATGAAAGGAAAAGACATCAAAGGAGGTCTTCCCAACATAATCAAAGTCAGCAGCGCAAGAGGAAGGTGTTGTTCGACCTAGAATCGACAAAGTTGCATGTTACAAGTTAAGTGCACCTATGCAGCTCATTGTTATAGAAATTATGTTTATAAGCGCGAATTACTCACAGCAAATAAGTTTGCAATAACGTGATTTTAAAAGCAAGTTTTCACCCGCGCCTCTAACAGCGCTCTATCGATGAATCCTCTCAAGACAGAGCTCATCTTTCAATGAAATATAAAATACCCAGAACTCAACTCTCCGCAGTAGGGGGTGCTTTGTTGGTGCTTTCTGATAAGCTCAAATATCTAGGTCTTATCTTGGCAGAAGGCCCAACATTAACAAGTAAAGCATCAGTCGCCTTGTATGGATACAAGCGCGCTAATGGCAAAAGATGAGGGCTCTTGCTTAGAGTTTTATTGTGGCCTTGGTATTCTCGTCTTGTGGAGCTCACTGGAGAGATAGACGTTGGTGAGGAAACTGTATATAGTTCGATATATACTCTTATTGTAATTAGTGCGACGCCTCGCACTACCCTACTCTAGAGCTTAGCGCAATGCTTAACGTGGTACTCACAGATATTCCAGACAAAACTCCTGCTGCACGTGCTGCAATCAGACTGTAAGGCCCGAGCTACAGGTTTCACCGAACTTACCGATACTCAAGCATCCTCAGACAGTTTGGTACCATCTCCCTGACGACTGATCAGTGTACACCCTCGCTTATCCGATGCGGCGTATTCTCCGCTCTTATTTCATCAAGTTGAAAGTAGGCGGGGTGCCATATTTGGAGGTAGGGTAGATAGTAAATCCGTTCACAGACTGCTCGAAGTTGTATGGAAGGGTTGGCGGAGGAATATGTTGCGAAGAGCTCGCCATCAAGCTCAAGTTCAGGTTACCGGACCACTGTAGTGCGCTCCAAGCAGAGGTAGCTGCAGTTAAAGAAGCAGCTGATTGACAGCTCACTTGTGTAATAACTTTTGAGGAAGTAAATATCTACTCCGACAGCCGAGCGGAAATCAACGACCTGGGCTCGATGATGGTGCACTCACAACTGGTCAGGAAATGCCTGACTTTACTTTAGATCGCATCAAAACTCTTCGATATAAGGCTCATCTGGGTATTTGATCACAGCGACACAGCAGGAAATTACGAGGCGCTGAACTGGCTAGACTAGGAGTATGGGAATTAGTGCCACGCGAAAAGAGAGGATTGGAATTCCATTCACTAACAGCGGCCCGCATCTGGGCGAATAGACTTCGCTTCAACTAAGAGAGCACTGGGCAAGCACACTAACTTATAAGGTCACGAAATCAATTTGATCACATGTGGATGAGGGGCTCGGGGGATCTTCTAAATTTAACAAAACTCAACCCTCTAACTTCGTTCGGGTACCTTTATAGGGCACTCTTCGCGAGGTTTGCATAATGTGAAACTTGGCATTACTTTAAGTGCTTTTTGCGTCAGCTATACGTAGGATTAAGTAATATCATCTCAGCCCCTTCTCCTTAGCTGACTTGCTCTTAGGCAGGCATCTTAGGCATCTTCACTCTCACTGCTTTGCCATGCCTGCTTATATAACAGACTTTGATATTGGCCACCTGATGAAGTGCATCAGCAACATGAAGCGGTTTACACAACCATCACTCAGACATCGTTGGGTCATTGTCCACAAATCGTCTAAGTAGGCCCTCTCTCTGGGCAACCATTTAACTCAACCTAACAGTGAGTTCGATTTAGAGAGGCTTAGTACGCTTCGTTTTCTTCATAATCGAGCGACGCTCAAAACAAGTACTTAGATTTATTGGAGATTCGAACTTCGACCGTATGGTCTTTTAAGCCCTTTTAAACAAGTACTACAAAGTGATGCAAAATGAATCACCCTATCAGAAGGTGTATACTTTTCGCAAATGGCGTCGTACGCCAATCATATTTGACACTTAGGACTAGACAGCTGCAGTATACAAAGAGCAAGCAATGGAGCGCGTAAAGGTGAATATAGAAATTTCCAGCACTCAAAATCTTTTTTTTTTAGTAAAAAATTATTCGAAAACCCTATTGATGATTAATTTTGATGATTTAATTTTAGGATAATTTCTTTTTTGCATATTTGAGTACCATGGCCAACGAGGATGTGCCAACAAAATGGTGCGGAAGCGCTAGTTGGATTCTGGATGAATCACCACTCTCTCCAACCAATCAACCATGGTCAAAGTTGTTTTCTAAATTGCCTACAAATAAATTGAGATTCACTTTTTCATGTACCCAGTACCATTGGTTGCCTGATATATTCGTCATTTTGTACCCATTTAAATGAATTAACTACCTTCTCTTACTGATCCTAATTTTTTTCAACAAGATTGTGCTCTTCAACGCAATTTAGACTTTACTCTACCAAACTTTTTCCCTTCCAAAGCAATCACATCACAATCAAATTTTCCCGAGGCCGATGTCATTTTCGCTTATCACCAAGCGATCAGCAGGAAGCGTTTAAATGGTGTTTTTATCGCTGACAGCTTGCGAAAATGCAAGGGCGCACACACACAGACACATTCTCAACACCATAATAAAAATAGAATGCATACATCACCAAATAAGTACCTTCGAGATCGATGGCTGCATTGATCCGATCGCTGTTTTCAAGTTCAATGAATTAACGATGAGAGACGTCCGCCAGCGTACGCAACGATTGATGAATGGGTTGGCAGCGTTTGTAAGCTGACTAGGATCGGCCAGCGAAACACCAGAGAGTACTCGAATATCAAAAACAATAAAAACTGGCAATGGTCTGCACATTAATGAAGTACTCGTTGTTGCTGGATACCTGTTGCAATGCGCTGCCAGCTGGTCAGCAGCTTTTCAAACGTTGCATTACAAACTTAACTGACTGACTGCAGCTCTCGGTGGTGGTCGGCTGCACATGAACGCGTTGAACTGTTCCGCCAACGTGTCACAATAAGACATTCGGCATATTTACTAACCACTTTGGGATACTTCATTCTAGATGCGCTATTGGCGGCAGGAGGTGCGCGCCAGTAACCAAGTATGAGTTTCGTGTGGTTCTGTGGATGGCGGCGGCAATAGCTTTTGGTTGGGCATGTCGAATTATCTAAGCTTTTAAGGCATTTATGTAAGCGTGGCTTGCACCTATGTACAGATTTCGCTTTTGTCATGACAACTTAAGATTCATGGAAAATTATTGGCCACACACCGACTTGGTATTTCGTTTTCTTTTCCTTGATTTTATAAATTTCTTTTTTTACCTTTTTTTACATTAGAAAACGTAAGCCCGTATGGAAGGAAAGTAGAAGTGATATATTGCAGAATGTGTAAGCAAGATTTGGCGCGATGATAAGGCAAAAAATTTCAGCATATATTTTTTTTTTTTTTACTAGAAGTGTGAGAAGCATTTACACATTGGCTGCTTCTGCTGATCTGAGTATTTCTTAAAAAAACGAAAACTTTACCGGAAATATCTTAATTCATTTAGATGGGCTTGTATGGTGCAATATTCTGTATTCACAATTCTGGTTGTTAAACTTTTGTATTGTTGAATTCTACTTGAAAATTCTGTACTTCGAAATTATTAAAAATTCTAGGAGCTTCTTCTACCACTCTCAGAATGTCGAATAGAGAAAGTTAAATTGAGGTGATGTTAGTAAAATAGGTAGTTCTAATATGCAGGAGTGGATCCAATTACTAAAAATTTAATTGTGTATTAATTTCTCTATTGAAACCATTTTTTTAGTCCTTTAAAACTTTAAATTTTTTTAAATTTCATTGTTCAGAAAATGGAAAACCGAGTATGCAGCCTCATTATGCAGCACACAGTAAGAATTGGAATTTGATATGATTCGTAGCTATGTGAATATAATATCACATTATTGGTCTGTTTCAAATTGTTCTAAGGGGTCAAATACAGTTAGAATTTTCCAAAAATCACTTTATTTTTTTTTTACTTTTTTTTCTTAACTTACATATATATTTAAGAATACACATAGAAAATTTCATATCGTTCCGGTAAATATTTTGAAAGTTACACGCAAATACAGTTAGAATTTTCCAAATATCATTTTATTTTTTTTTTTACTTTTTTTTCTTAACTTACATATATATTTAAGAATACACATAGAAAATTTCATATCGTTCCGGTAAATATTTTGAAAGTTACACGCAAATTTGAAAAGGCTTGAAACTACTTTTCAAACTTTAAACTCGTTTTTCTCAAAATGGTGCTTTCAAAGTCGGTAACCAACATTAAGGAGAATGTTAGTCTCAAATTTGAACACGAGCTTCTTAAATATATTTTTTAGTAATTAATCGAAGACTTTTGCTCGCCGATAAATATCTTTTTTATAAGCAATTTAGGCCGAAATTTTGGTCAAAAATCGATTTTTTTTGAGAAACCGCCATTTTGTCAAACATTTGCCGGAGATCAGCTGAAGCTCCTTTGCAATTAAATATTTTAACTAATACTAAGTCTTAAAATACAGTTAAAAGATAACAAAACATGTGCACAAATTTTTGGATCAATAAGTTTAAAAGTTTTCTCAGAAAAAAATCTGAAAAATTACCTTTTTTCGGCCTTCTAACTATATCAGCAAAATTTGCGAATAAACCCAAGTTCTTAACAGTAGATCTACCTTTAACTCTCCGTTGGACAACTTTTTTAAAACTTTCGATTGGGCACCCGGGTCTGGCCATTTTTCGTCCTGTTCAAGGATCTTTTTTAAATGATTATATCCAGAAATCAATAAAAAATTAAATTTTAGACAGCTACCTGGAAACTCAAGTCGTTAGCTATAAAAGAAATATGTTAAATTCAATTCGGAGATATGTTAAATATAAAAAATACAGTCTGGCCATACCCGGGGGGGCCAACGGGGGATTAATAAAGCCGTGCTGATTAGGCGATATGAGATTTGAAGTTTTAAAGAAAATCAAATCATGAACTAGCTTTTCAAAGTGTTTAGGTATGCACGAGGTTTTCCAGATCGGCCGAAAACTTTGGACATCCGAATTGCTTCCAGACTTATGTATCGGTATGATAAAATATTTTTTCCAATTATGTAAAAATTCACGATAAGACAACGATTTATTAAAGATAATTGTTAACGGTTGGGCTAACGATGTAGCACATTTGTCAAGGCCGGAAGACACCCGAGTACATCATTAAAGCGACCGATTGGTCTCAGCTCCTTCCTCCTTAAAACACTAGAAAGAATCTTAGATAAACACATTAGACCTTTAGCAAGTGGGGGCCTACTTTCGAAAGGACAGCACGCTTATATGAAGGCCAAATACACGAGTACAGCTCTTCATGAAGTGAACATTGAAAAATCCCTAAATCAGAAACAATTCACCATGGCGGCCCTCCTTGATATAGAAGGTGCCTTTAACAATATATCAGTCGAAACCATAATAGATTCGCTAGCCACCTTCGGAGTCAGTGACTGCGTGAAAAACTAAACTGAAACAGAATTATCGTAACATCAAGCGAGATGCTACATTCACCCAAACTCTGAGCAAAGATACTCCACAGGGTGGGGTCCTCTCCCCATTTTTATGGGTCTTATCGTTAAATAAAATTTTACTGCAACTCAACAGAGGGGGAGTAAAAGTAGTCGCGTAAGCAGATGACGTTGTGATCTTAACAACGGGACTATTTACTTCCACTACTAGTGAAATGCTAGAAGCAGCGCTGGGAAAGCTAAGTAAATTAACTACAAACAGTGATCTTATGGCTAACCCAAGCAAAACCCAGTTAATGCTGTCTACAAATAAAAGCAAGATGCCGCAGTTTAGACTATCGTCAATGAATGAGGTTGAAATTCCGCTTTCAGAGCGATGTATTTAGGAGTAGTGCTAGATCCGAAACTGAACTGGAGACCCATTGTAGAAAAGCGGGTAGAAAAAGCGTATGTAGTTATTATTATAGGTGCAAAAGAGTTATTAGCAGAAATTGAGATTTAAAACCTAAACTCGCAATCTGGATGTACACTGCCATAGTAAGACCAATTTTGACATACGGATCGTACACTAAATGTCATACTGAACCTGTTACCATTAGATCTGGAACTACGACTAACAGCAGAAATGTGGTTGGAATGCTAGGATGCTCGATCATAGCACTATTCTTGAAAGTCGGAAACTAAACGGCAATCCATCAGACTACATCACCGCTACCTTAAACTTCAGACTAGATTTCAAGGTAATGTTTCGCACACGAAAGGAATCGAGTTAAATTTAGTAGTCAAGATCAAGTCAAGTAGATGGATCCAAGAGGGATTGCGGCGTCGACGGAGGCGTATATTCGAAAGAACTCGAAACTTCCAAGTCATTTCGCCTGGTGAACTGGAATAGCATATTTCAAGCAGAGGTTCACGGGATAAGGGAAGCTTGCAAAATAATCAGGAATTATCCACAACAACTATCAGAAACACATATTTTTACGGGTGGTCAAGCTGGGATCTTAGCTTTAAAGTCACCTATAACCAATTCAAAATTGTCAGATAATGCCAAGAAAAATTAAAGGCCTTAGCACGCCTGACAGGCATCACTCTGGTCATAGGAACATAGATGGAAATGAAAAAGCTGATGAACTGGCAAGACAGAGGGCTTTCTCTGGTGCATCCGAAGTGATAGAAGTGGGCTACCCTCGAAGCGTTTACAAAAGAGAGATCTTTTTGCAATACCAGAAGTGGGCTGTTGAGAGATGGACGAACACCCAAACCTGCAAAATAGCGAAAGAAACGTGACCAGAGCACAACAAGTTGAGAACTGAGGAGCTGTTACGAAAGCCAAGAACAGACGTCTTTAGAATCACGTCAACAATAACCGGCCACTGGCCTATCGGAGACCAAGCTAGGAAGATGGGGCTCCTGTATAACGATAGATGTAGAAGCTGCAATCAAGAGGATTTTAGAGAGACAGTGTTCCACTTTCTGTATGGGTGCCCAAGTCTGCGTGCTCTACGACATAGAATGCTGGGGAATTTCTCAATGAACAACATGGTAGAAATTGCAGGATTAGATGACATAGGCAGATTTATAGCCAAATCCAGTTCTGCTAGCGAAGTACCAAAATGGAACCTTTTGTGCTAATTGAGTCGGCATGTAACCCAGACAGCACTTCAACCAACCAACATCACTAAATGAGAGCTGAAAACCTTTAAATGTTCGTGAGCTGTTAAGATGTATCATTTATATATATTTATATTTTTGTAGGGCCGACAACGATTCTCTTTACAATTTATAAACTGCCAACAAGATGCAACTTACTCGTTATCAGCTTTTCTGCGGACTCACAAAAAGCCACATTAATGAATTTCTTACAAAATAGTAGGAAGGGAAATTTGCTGCACACTGGCTAAGTTGTGCCAGTCAGAGCCAACCCAAACAATTTCTAAGTCTCAGCACAGGACAAGCTACTCTCATTAAGCAGAGTAGATCTACATCTTTCAACATTAACGTTGACAGTTATAATTTCGGGGTTGTAAAAGACATCGTGTATTTATGAGCCAGTATAAACACCGCTAACAATGTCAGCCTGGAAATCCAACGTAGAATCTCTCTTGTCAACAAGTGCTACTTTGGACTAAGTAGGCAAATGAGTAGTAAAGTCCTCTCTCGACGAACAAAACTAACACTCTACAAGACTCTCATCATGCCCGTCCTAACGTATGGTGCATAAGCGTGGACGAGGACAACATTCATTGAAGCGACGCTTGGAGTATTTGAGAGAAAGATTCTGCGTAAGATTTTTTGGACCTTTTCACGTTGGCAACGACGAATATCGCAGGCGATGGAACGATGAGCTCTATGAGCTCTACAACGATATAGACATAGCGCAGCGAATATGGGTTCAGCGGCTACGTTGGCTGGGTCATGTTGTCCGAATGAGTACAAACGATCTGGCTCTGAAAGTATTCGATGTGGTACCAGTTGCTGGTAGCAAAAGAAAGATCAGGTGGAGAATGGCTTGGGTTCACTTTGTGTGTCCAACTGGCGTCGGTTTGCTCGGGATGAAACAACTGGCGCGTTTGTTAAACTCGCCCAATATCGCATAAGCGGTTATCGCGCTAATTAAGAAGAAGAAGAAGCGATTGATATCTGAGAACTTGAGAACTCTGTTAATCTGGAGGAGGTTATATTCGGCAAAAGTGTCAATTACCCCACATTCACTATCGCTTGATACTCCATTCGGTACTAATTTGCTCATCGAAACACCAATTAACATTGGAAAAGCTGAAGCAACCCAAAATAATTACGTTTACTTTCGCTTTATATAATTCAATTGGGCTTTAAGGCGGTATTTAACTTTTATTTATTTACTAGCTTTAACCCGTGGCCCCGCTCGCGTAGGAGTAGTTTTGAGGGATTTAGGATATGTATATAAAAGAATTAAAAACAATAATTTCATAGAAAATAATTTTATATTAATAACCATAATATTACAATACCCGGCATCCGTTGCTATGCCTCATTGAATAAAATGAAAACAACCAATCAGAAAAATATCAAGCAAAATTATTTTTATTAATTTTCTATCTCAAACCGTTTTTGAACTTTGCATTTGGGTCATGGTTGAACAGCTTATGCGGATTATGAAGTCTAGAGTGTGCTATAAATAGTGGGAAATAGGAAAAACTAAGATTTTTTAGATTAAATTTAAGCAAATATTCGATTATTAGTGACGAATGAGAGTGGTGGCGCGGCCTGGGGGCTGTGGGAAGGGAGTTGCATCATAAAAACATGCCTATAACCATAATTGGGTGAAAATATGAATGTATAAAAATTTTTACGTCATTTGGTGTTGTCGTTTCGTAGTGATGTGCGGGCAACGTACAGACATTCACCTTTATGGTGTAGATTATTTGTATTTAATTTTTATTTGTATTTAATTTTTATTTTTATTATTTTTTATTTTTATTATTTATTTATTTTTTTTTATTATTTATTATTATTTTTTTTATTTTTTTTTTATTTTTATAATTTTTTTATTTTTTACTTTTTTTTTTATTAATTTATTGACTTGTGTAGTCTAACACAACAACCAGAAATTATTACAACATCTATCATATTTGCCCTCCAAAAGGTTTTGAATGTTACGTAACCATAAAAATTTCTGACGCGAAAACTTGCTGTAAATCCAACATCTTTATTATGCCACTTAACACGTCACTTTACAGTACCCACTTACAAACTCATACATACACTCTCACACTCACACTTATGAGTATCGCCCACTCGTCATAGGAGCATGAACGCCTTGGAAGCTATGTGTCGGCGGCTCGTTTCCACACCGCCGCATATGAGCTGCAAGTCGTCATTTTGACACTCAAATGTCAAGTTCAACAAACCGTTTCAATTTTTCAACACTACAAATTGTTATTTAAACAGTTTAACACTTCACACCACGGCACAGCGCTTAGCACATGGCGCAACAGCACATTGCATGCCACCTACAACTAACTGTTTGCCATATTTGTGCTGTTGGGCCGTGCAGCACTGCAGCATTGCTTGCCCTCACGGCAATGCGCGCGCGTGCAAATTTGCCATTCAACGCCCACTCAACGGATGCCATGCCATCGCCCTCGCCGTCGACACCGTCAGCACCATCAGCAAACCACCGCACCTCAGTTGGGTATAAATAAAAACATAGAGATTTGCAATCAGTGCGCATGCGCAACTCCGTATAGCCACTCACAGCAAAACGAAGGCACGATAAGCGAACGCTACTGCTAAGGTTGCCGCACTTGGCTATGGTTGCGGTTGCCAGCGACAGCGGCTGCAGCAGCGCGAACGCGTTTAAAGTGTAGCAACTTGGCACAGCGCGTGCGCAACCGGCATTCTAACTGACATTTTGCCTTTGGCGAATTTCGAGCACTTTTTCAAATCGTTTGCAGTTATTCAGTGCTGTGATTTCGTCTTTTTCTGGGCATTGACTTTGTTTTCTGCTTTATCTTTTTGTGATTCTTAGCGTGTTTTATGACTGTTGCATGAATATTAAGTTTTCATGGCAAACATGGCACGGCACGGGCACTGGTGTCTGCTCCCTCACCCGGAGCTCAACTAATAAATTATTTGGGTCAGACATGGCAAATTAGCTTATCAATAATTCAACGTTTTAAATACCCAAGAATGGCATCCGGCGAAAATTCACGTGCAACACAATCAAGCGCGCGCGCACACACACACCCACAGAAGGGGCCATGGGCATGCCTAGGATAACAGCGTTGCATGCCACAGAAGCACAGGCACGAATTTTTTGCACAAAAAGAAAATATAAAAATTAAAAAAAAAGTATAAATGGCTAAAACAACAAAAATGTTTGTCAAAATAAAAGATCGCGCAGCGCTGAAATATTAGCGCAACAAATAACCTGCGATGGGCCGCGCACAGAACGAGTTTGCCACAATGCAGCAAATGCCGCCACAACAACTAAAACAAAAAACCCAAGCAATAGCAACTAGAACAACATAATAAATAAATTTAGCATTTAAAGCCGAATGCTTAACCAACATTTTTGGCTTATTGCAACATCCGCTTACAGCTATTTAGTTGCATACACTCACTGCCGTTGCACCGACCGCCACACAATGCTCGCATATCAGCGAGTTTTACCTCTTTGTACTTCTTGCGCCGCATGCCGGCCGGCCTACGCTGTGCATTGGCCAAAATTCTGCTCTTGTTGGAGCAGCCTGATTGTGTTGCAAGCAACTCAGCCTAAGCCCCGACTGGACATGTGTAATGAATGACTTTGGCGTGAGGTGTTTGACGGCGCAACGCCCCATTTGCTATTTAACGCTACTCAAAGCAAGTTATGTCTTTTCTATGGCGATTTGTTCCTTTCGCAAAACGGAATTCGGTAAATTTGCAAGTGCACCAATACAATCTTACATAGGCCGCTATGACGCCAGCGAGAAATTTACAACAGTGAGTCCAATGTGTGCTTCTGGGTAAGCAGTTACAGTTGCACGTCTATATTCAGTCGCCGCTCTTGCGTCCACGGTCATGCATTGTAGGCAACGTGAGCAACCTCTGTTCGAGATGTGGTGACCAATCCGAGTGGAGCCACAGACTGCGGCTTCCCACGGCTTTCGTTCCATTGAATATAAAAAGGAAGCCTCGGATGTGGCACTGCCCCTTTTGATGACGACTGATGACTTTGGCTGGCTGGTTTATTAGCCTTGTAAAAGCAAAAGCCAACATCAGTGTCATTCAAGAGATGCGATCGATGGGGCAAGACAAGAAAAAATGCCATTGTTCCTTGCGATATCTACACAAGACGTTATGTAAAATAGCGTAAATTTGGTGTCGTGTTTGTGGTGAGCGAAAGATTTCGTTGCCAGTACTTGCGTTTACGCTGATGATCGAACATAGTCTAAGAGGGGTTCTTCGCCTTTTAGCGCTTATGCGCTCACGCCCCGAAGAGAATTACAAAGCGATCAAAGACTACTTCCTCTAGGCTGATCGACCGCGACAGCGTTCGAGGCATGGTAGATTCCAGCAAAAAACATTGGTTTCTGCCTTCTTTCCAAAAAGCCTCATCAAATGCTCTTTAATACTTACGGTGGCACTGTAATTAAAGAAAAAAAAAGTTATGAGTAGTATGAACGCTTCAAGAGCAGCGAAACCGAAAGTTCATGGCATCAACTTTATGCTCTGTTATGGGTGGTACCAATTCTATGTGATGTACAATGAAAACATTAAAAACGAACTGAAAAACTTTAATAATTTAGAGATTTAGTTTAAGTAAAAAATTTTTGGTATAGAGCATTTTAAAGTGAAATATCATCGGCCTTTTTTTTATAATATTTTTTCAAGTTTTAGTATAAAATACTAAAAAAAATGGAAATATATAATAATTTATTTTATAGTGAAAATTTTGGTGTAGAACTTTTTAAAGTCAAATATCATCGGCCCTTTTTAAATCTTTTATAATTTTTTTTATTTTTATTTTTCAGTATAAATTAAAAAAAAAAAAAGTTAGGGAAAAATATTAAATTTTTATGGCCAAAATTTTTGGAGCAAAATTAAAAACAAACTGAAAAAATTTTGAAAAAAATTAATAACATTGAGATTTGTTTTACAGTGAAAATTTTGCTACAGAAATTTTTTACAAAAAAATATGTTCAGTTCCTATTAAAATAAAAAAAAAAGAATTTGGCAAAAAGATTATATTTTTTTGTTAAAAATTTAAAAGACATAATTAAAACTGAACTAAAAAAATAAAAAAAAATGTATTAGTTCTTACAGTGCAGTTTTTACAGTTGTATTGAACTTTGAACATTGAAATATCTTTGATTCCTTTTAACATTTAAAATTTTTTTTTAACTTTTTAGTGTACAGTATTAAATATTTTTTCCGGAAAAATTAGATTGAATTTTAGGAAACAATTGAAAATCAAACTGAAAAAAACTTAATAAATTTGAGATTTATTTTATATTAAAAATTTGGTATAGAAGTGATTTTTTCTTTTAACTTTTTAGTGTAAAGTAAGATAAATTTTTTTGTTCAAAATTTTTGGAGCAAAATTAAAAACAAAATAAATGATTTTGAAGGAATTTAATACTTTTCAGAATTATTTTATACTGAAAAATTTGCTACAGAACTTTTGAAAGAAAAATATGCATCTTCGGTTCCTTTTAAAACCAAAAAAAAAATTCACAAAAACATTATATCTTTTTGTTGAAAATTTATGGAAAAAAATTAAGAGCAAACTGAAAAAATTTTGAAAAAAATTAATAATATTGAGATTTATTTTATGTTGAAAATTTTAGTCCAAAGGTTTTTAAAGTCAAACATCTTCAGTTCCTTTTAACGTTTTGAAATTTTTTTAATTTTTTAGTGTAAAGTATTAAATAAAATTTTCGGAAAAAATTAGATTAAATTTTAGAGAACAAATTAAAACCAAACTGAGAAAGCTTAATAATTTTGAGATTTATTTTATATTAAAATTTAGTGTAGAACTTTTTCAACTGATTTTTTCTTTTACTTTTTAGTATAAAAAAAAAACTTTTTGTTCAAAATTTTTGGAGCAAAATTAAAAACAAACTGAAAAAATGTTGAAAAAAATTAAAAATATTCCGTCTTATTTTATAGTGAAAATTTCACTATAGAACTCTTTAAAGAAAAATATTAAAACAATTAAAAAAAATTTTTTTTCTTCAAAATTTTTGAAAAAAAATTAACAAAAAAAATAAAAAATTTTGAAAAAATGTAATAGTTTTGAGATTTA
The DNA here is from genome assembly GCF_027943255.1 of Anastrepha obliqua. Classification (NCBI taxonomy): domain Eukaryota; kingdom Metazoa; phylum Arthropoda; class Insecta; order Diptera; family Tephritidae; genus Anastrepha; species Anastrepha obliqua. The sequence continues at coordinate 136,717,952 of NC_072892.1, read as the reverse complement.
TTTTATAGTCAAAATTTTTATATTGAACTTTTTAAAATAACCTATCTTCGAATCCTTTTAAGATTTTTAAAACTATTTTTAAGGTAGTAGGTAAGGTTTTTTTTGACATATTTTTTGCTGATTGATCTGAAATTTTCATCAGTTATTCCACACATCCGTAGTTCTGGCAGCTGCTACTTTCGTTTCTTTTCAGCCCTAACTTTCCATACTACAGTTTGATTTCCACCCGAAAAACATACCTTTTTTTCAAAAGTCCGCCATTTTGTTATTTTTCAAAAAAAAAATTCCCATTGTAGCACCTGCCAGAAGACAAGCCTACAGAATAATAAACAGTTTAACTTTTTCGTTTCAGATGTCCCGAAGAGTCAAAAACTTGTTGACAAGCCACCTATCTTTTTTTAACACGCTTACTTTGGTGCCACACAACTATAAAAAAATATCTTAAAAAAACAAAAAATTGTTTTTGTCTACTATTTGATGTTTTAATCATAACATACTATAAAATCAAAACGATCGCATTTTATTTTCTTAAAAAAATTCCTAAGTGTTTTTATGTTTTAAAAAAAGTTGGGAAAAACAACATATTTTTTGTCCAAATTTATAAAAAATGTTTCCTCAGATTTTTTTCCACTTTTTTCTTAGCTAAGACTACTCTCAGTAATCCCTGTAGTTTCACAATGGGATGCCCATAACTTTTCGAGCTATATGCGATATTCAAATACGTACAGCGAACCTGTAAGTGAGACACACAGTATATCTGCCTTCTAATATTCGAAGTGAGGCTTCGAACGATTGGCAAACTATGTAACATATGCTGGCGCTTCACTAGAGGAGTATTTCAACAACAAAATTTTTTTATATTTTTTTTTTTTTCAATATATTTTGACGTGATAACGTCTTATAATTCGATGTGACCGGCTGCACACACCAAAAAATGCGGCGTTATCTTGCTCATGCGTCGTTACCTTGCTTGAACTGCAAGCGAGAGCGCGGAACGAACGACAAAGAGGCACAGTCGGCCCCCGCGTTCGGCAACGTTCGACATCTGGCTCTGTCCTACTTGAGTGAGCATATATATGTGCATTTGTATATAAATTCACATACTTGTATTTGCATATGCTTTCTTCCTGTGTGCATGGTAATGAACCATTTCTCTGTTGAGAATAGGACGATGATAGGGAAAGTAGGAAATGAAAGGGGGTGTTTCGAGCGTAATGTGTCTTGAAAAAGTCAAATCGATGATGTTGCCTCTTAGTGTTGTTGACCTATTAACCTCTGATGCACAATCGAAATTGAACATATCTTTTATGAATTTGATAAATGTTTCGTCATTTTTCACGTTTATGTAAATGTAACTTGAACTATTCCATTGCGATTCCATTTGCCTCCTTCTCTATATCCATACAAAATTTCTATCAAACAAATAAAATTAAAATTTTCTTTTGAAAAATGCAACCATTCCATCAGTATTTTCTAATGACGTTGTCACGTTAAACTATCGTTAGGAAACCGACTTTACAGACAACCTTTTTTTTATTTAATAAAAAAAAAAATTATAAGAGTGTTAAATTATTAAAAGTTAAAGAGAAAACACTATGCAACCATTTTCAACATTAAATAAGTCTCAAAAATATTTTTCCAACTTATTTCTTATTCTAGTCAGGCCTACAAATAAACCAATTTTTAAAAGAATTGACGACCATGACCAAAACACTTGGATCACTTGACATGGAAGCGCTCTCTTAAGAAAATTACCAATATTGATGTAAGTACATAGTTACCGATGTATGTACACAATAAATCTATCAATGCAAAGCAGCCCTTGAAAAAGTTACTGCTAAATAAAAACGACAGATTTTACAGCGAAAAGGGAATGTTTGGGAAAAGAAAATCAAATATAAAAATTAGTGTAGTTAAACTACAATACCTAAAGTGACAATCGGCGACAGCGAACGGCAGTGGGAATGGACAACAACAAAAACAAAAATATACAGTGCATTTATGCCTCTTTGCTGCTTTAGAAAGGCAGATGAGTTGATGGACAGACAGCACGTAGACAAAGGCTGGCGTCTGCACTTCACACACACACACATACACATGCATACATACACACAAGCACACGTAAGCAACTGTTTCCCGTATGAGTGGCCCAGTCACAGACCAGCCCATCCATTCTGATGGTCAATGGACAAGCACAACAACAATACCAACAAGAAAACTTAAACACTACCACAAATGCAGAGTCTAAAGTAAAATTTTATAAATTAAAAGTGAATGCAAAAGTTGAAAATGTAAGTGCATAGGTTTTGAAAAAACAAAAAACAAAAGGGAAATGAAACCAACATTAAAAGCTTTCAACACATTTATGGCAGTTGCATCTTGCGAACGATATGGTGAAGAAATGAGTAAACAAACAACAACACGGACAATTAAAAGTAAGAAAATAAAATTATGATACATTTAACCGACGATATTAAATGGTTTGGGAAATTTGAAGTTTGAAATTAAAAGTCAGATATAATTTTCACTACAACAACAGCGATTACAACAACAGCTGTTACAATTGTTTGAACATGAAATACGTGCAAAGCGTTCACACCGAACTGTAATTGACATCACTACGTATGTATGTATGTGTGTAAGTGCTGCTGCCACAAACGTGCACAATAACAACAACAAAAATAAAAACATACCGAAAATAATACAAACCTGGTAATAATTTGACATGGAGCATAGCAGCATTGAATTAACGGCGTAACGCCAAAATGCAATATAACGGTGATAATGATTATGATGACTCTCACTTTTACCCTTTGGGGGGCAGACAAAAACTTACACTTTGAAAACATAAATGAGACGAAACAGAAGAAGCGTTGCAGGCATTGTTGCATGCCTCGTTGATGCAGGTAGAACGCATCTGCACGCCCGAAACATTAAGAACACTGTACAACAAAATTCAATTTTTTTTCAATACCAACGTTCCGGTAAGAAATGTGGTAAAGTGTGCAGAGGAAAAATAATTGTCATTTGCAGTTTTTTAAATTTACATTCGAATTAATTTTAGGGAGAGTTGGAAGTGAAGGTGAAAGGTAGGTAAACCCTTCCTTCGGATGAAACGGCACACGAAACCCAAAAACTCTTATAAGTAAAGTATAAAATATGTTCAAAAATTTTAGGTGGTATATGGAGCAGGTACTTATGTTAGCACGTATTGAGGGGTACGATCAATTCAAATTCACAGATAGAAAAAACTTAAAAAACAAATGTGGGAATTATAATCGGAAAACAAAATTGTTTTCCTAATTAAAACATTTACAAAGAGATTGTGGGTTCGAGTCCCACGTAGAGCGCGGTCCTCGCACTTTTCCAAATTTACCTACTTTCCCTGTTTCTAAAAAAAGAAACCTTTAGTTCCGTTCCTCAACCCCAAAAACGTATCCTTTCCATCCCTATTCCTGCACAAAAGTCAGCGTATTACTTGCATTGTGGCTGCTATAACAAGAAAAAACAAAGAAAAACGCACAGTTATACATTGCATCTGTGGCGCCAGAAAGAGGAAGCGGGCAGCCGCGGTAAAAGCGCAGACACACCAAAATTTAGCGAAGTCCTCAACCATCTGTGCAATCCTTCTGCCACAAAAATGTGAAACACAGATGGCGCTCCAAGCAGTAAAAAGGCGTTGTTCCTAAGCAACTACAGGTGGGCATTCCCACTATATAGGACTGGTAGCGGTAGGCTAATCACCTATCCTGTCAGAAATCAAAATAGACTAACGAAACCAATGCAATAGTGAGTCTTGTCGAGGCCCTATACTTTCGAGAGGGTTGAACAAGGAAAAACAAAAAAAAGCAAAAAATAAACGCATAATTTGAAAAAGTTATGATAACGTTGCAAGAAAGCGTAGAAGGTTTTTTTTTACTTTTGCGTTTTTCTCGTTTTTGTTTTCAAAAACAGCTACGTAACTTTATAGATAATTTGTCAGCCTTTAAGGGGTAACACCACTGTAGAAATTTCAAAAAATTGATTTTTTTTTTATAAGCTTAAAAAATTCTTTGAACCTTTTAAAATACAGAACAAAAAGTTTTATACGTTACCGAAGTTTATTTCATAAATATTTTAAGCTTTTAACCAAGCGTTAGTGACTGCTACCTAACGACTTCTCCAAATTTCCAAACTTTAAACGCGTTTTTCTCAAAACACGTTTTCTGAAATTGGCACGCAGCATAACTCAAACAATTTTAAATATTTTTAATCAGGTTTTTCACTACGTCTATATAATAACCTTCTTAAGAGAAGAGCGTAGGGGATTTTCGATAGATTAATTTAAACGATTGTTATAATTATTTAAGTGCCGTTTTTTTAGTCCAAAATAGAGTTTTTTCCTTCAAATGCTTGCTAATTCCACAAAAATAAATATTTTTTAAATCCCCTACGTGTTTCTCTAGCTATTCTTATCTAGATTAAGAAAAAATAAATTTCCTTGTTCCAGATTAAAATTTGCACCCTCTGTGCTGCGTGCCGCGGAGCTCCTTCAAGTGAAACCACATTACAAAAATGTCTCCAATACCGCCATTTTGTAAAATTTTTCGATCAAACTTTGTAGTTTTGTATTTTATATTAATATATAAGTAATAACTTCCCAAATCAGAGTGATTGTTTTCCCTTTCTTTCTATACAAAAAAATTCTTTAAAAATCGTGTTTATTTTACGCGTGTAGAGTGGTGTTACCCCTTAAAGAAGATTTTCATTTACTCCTACTACATATGAGGAAGGATGTTGAAAAAAATGTCTTAGTCTCAGCTATTAATAGGTAGTTAAGTGAAATTTATTTATTTACATTCTGTCAAAGAAGCACCGGGAATTGTTCAATAAAACGCAAAATCACTGTTTGATCATCAAAATTTATCTTGTCACCTTCAAACTAGGCTCCATTCGAAGCAATACACAACTGCCAACGATTACTCCAGTCATCAAAGCACCCTTTTAAAGGCGTTTGAAGAGATCTTCTTCAGCTCCTTCAGCGAATTCTCCATAATGGCCTCTGCCTCTATCGACTCAAAGCGGCGTGCGCGACGTGGCAACACCTATGCTGTTAACAACAACAACAACATGGCAATTTAAGTTTTGGGAAAAGGAAAAAGTCACAGGGGGCTAAATCCGGTGAATACGGTGGTTATTCGATGATATTTCTCGAGTTTTTGGTCAACAAAGTGTTCACAATATGAGCCTTGTGCTACCTTCTTTCCACGAATTGAGCAGTTTCCTACCTACATTCTCTCTCGAACGTCGCTGAACTTCCAAATAATATTCTTTATTTAGCTTAGAACCATTTGGAACGAATACTGGGGGCACAACACCGTGATAATCAAAGAAAACGACTAGCAGACTTTCACTTCTGACCGACTTTGACGTGGTTTTTGGATTTCGGCTCATGTGGATAGCGCCATTCAGCCGCCTGTTGACTGGTTTCCATGTCGAACTCACGGGCCCACATCTCATCACCTGTTATGATGCGCTGGATAAACGAGGAGGTCCGAAATCACTTGCTCAAGCATGCCTTCAGCCACCTTCTTCCGATGAATTTTGTGGAAGGAATTCAACTCTCTTGCACGCGTCTCATGCCCAATTGATGGTGTAAAATGTTGCAAATTGATTCACGAGACATACTAAGATCACGAGCTACCTCCCTCAAACTTAAATGATGGATGAAGCATCATTTTCTTGACTTTGTCGACGTTTTCATCCGTTGAAGACGTTGATGGGCGAGCAGAGCAGGGCAAAGCTTCCAACACTTCTCGGCCCTCTGCAAAAGCCTTATACCCTCGTCGACCCGTGTTTTGATAAAGTACATAATAAAGTACACACGCCATAGACTTTCTGTAACACTTTCAATGATTCAGCACACAAAATCCCGTTCAAAGCACAAAATTGAAGACAAATTCTTTGTTCGATATTTTTATCCATTGTGAAAATCGCAGAGCACACCTGCGGTTGGCTGATATAATTAAACGCCAAAAACAAGTTAATTGACAGGTCACCCTCAAACTCTGCGACACTACAGAGGACAGTTGTGCCAACATTCCAGCAAAACGCAAATTTAGATATGCGTAACGCGCGCTTTTTAAATAAAAAATTCCCGATATTTTTTTTTTTTTTTTTGACAGAATGTATTTACTAAGCCAATGAATATAGTATAACAGATTCTTATATACCAAAAAAGACAAATTTTTAGGTTAATAGGCTTCAAAAAAACAAAAATTCAATCAAACTATTTATGAAAAATATTCAAAAATTTCTATAGGCGATCTCTTGAAAATGAAAAATCGATATCCACAAATTTAGAGACTTTATTAAACTCAATTAAAGCCCTAGTAATAAGAGCATTTCAAGCATAAAGAGATTTTGAGAGACTAACATAGAAGAACTCCGAACTACGCACGGCTGTAGCCGGAATATTAAGAAAAATCCTCTCCAGAAACACCGAACAGTCAACAGCATCACGGATTAAATAAAAAATGAATCAAAAGGATAAGAATATTCTCCTGTGCGGCAATTATTTCAAGTTAATCAATAAAAATACTTTGTGGATTCGTGCATTGTAGCAGCATGGCACGTATAATACGAATTCTAAATGAAGGATGCATACTGAAGCTTGGAACGCACAAACTCCGTATACAAAACCTTCCATCTGGCATTACTCAAGTAGCACCAAAGTGCCGTTTTGTAGCCATTTTGAGACCTGCAACGGGCAAATATCTACGGCCAACCAGATCTGTTGAGGTAATGCAGAATTTTGATGAGATTTAATTGGGAGCCAGCTATTAATAAAAAAAAAAAATAAGTATAAAAAATATAAATAAAAATTGATGAGATTGTATTTCAAGAATGACACAGAAAAGGGTTTCCAAAAACACTTGGAAAAAATTTAAATGAAAATTTAAAATTTTTCCCCCAAAAACCTCCTTTTGAAAAGTATGGTATATTCTATTCCCACAAATTATAAAAAAAAAAATAAATAAAAATATAAAAAAAAAAAACTAAAACTAAATACATCATTTTAAATAACAATATACCACAATTTTCACCATAAAATGAATCTTAAAATCTCAATAAATCTCACAATAAGAAAACACAATGATTACTTATATTTCCTTCGGCTTTTGTAGCAGTCTTCAACCAGAAGACTTAAAACATACCATAATGTACTTACTTCATTATTTTTGTTTATGAATAACTTTTTATTAAATAAAAAAATTAAAATGATTTTGAGTGATGAAAATCTTTATTTTAACCTTTACGCACTCCACTGCTTATCTGTTCGTACACCACAGATGTCGCCCCTGCAAAAATTATAAATCTTCCGAGAGGGCTATTGATTGTGTGCCACTTTGTAGTTTTTATTACGCATATACAAAGTTTGTTCAAATGGTGCTCACACTCCCCAATGTAGCGTAGTCCCTTTCCGTTGTCCGTAGGACCCACAAAATTAAGCAAAACTTATCCCGTAGAAAACAACTGCGTTCTTTTAGTTACATATTTACACAATGCATCGGTTTGAGTGTTTGCCATTGATATTTTTGCATACACACTTTTTCACACATTCGCGTTATCAGTTACAATTTTTAATTGTATAATAAACCAAAGCCAAAAACCAACAAATGCAAATATTGACAAATGAACAATAATTAACATTATTCAACATTGGTTTTAAGTTATTTTAATAAAAAAATAAATAAAAATTTAATTTTGTCTAAGTTTATTTTTTAAATGATTTTGAAATGTACTCTTTGGCAACACTGTGTGGTGAGAGAGCAATCAGCTGACACTATTCTACGGTAAAATCTACGATACTACGGAATGGAAGGGTGGTGAGAATTCATATACATGGGGCTCTCATTAGTTTCATCGTGTCAGCTGACACGGGCCTGCGTTTACGTTGGTAACTGTGAGCACCAAAAAACTTACCGACTTTCTTTAATGCCCCCTACCGGGTAAGAGTGTCAACTGTGCAAAACTTAACAGACTCTCACAATACGTATTTTTCCCCACGTTTGTCATATTAAAGGCTGCTTAAACAAAAAAACGGATTCTATGACTACTTTGCACAGCAAAAAGCTCGTTCAAAGTACAAGTACAATTGGCGTTGACACCCTTTTGGGGTGTTTGGCCGAGTTCCTCTTCCTATTTTGTGGCGTGTGTCTTGATGTTGTTCCACAAATGGAGACATCTACAGTTTCCAGCCTACTCTGAACGGCAGATACTTTTTTATGGGATGCTTTTTCATGGCAGAAATACACTCGGAGGGTTGTCATTGCCTGCCGAGCGGTGACCGCTAATAGAAAGGGCTTTTTCTTCATTCCGATGTTTGACGGAGATTCGAATCCATATCTTCCGAATTCCGAATGGGAGTCACGCACCAACCGATTCGACTACGGCTCGTTGAAAGCAAATAGAAAATAATTCGAAGAATGCCACGCTCGATGGCGTAATGCTCATTTACTTCAATAGTGTCATAATGTGCAAAAAAAAAAGTACATTGAATTAGTAGCAAACTCTTCTTTTAGCAAAAATCAACAAGAGTTTTAAAGCACTTCGAACTTGAAACCTAAGGAGCAGGTTCGATTAAAATTTAATGGGCTATAAATTGTGCACCAAAATTTTGTTTTAATTTCTTTGTTTAATGCGGCCGCTGTAGCCGAATGAGTTGGTACGTGACTACCATTCGAAAATGCTTAGGTTCTAGACTCCGTGCGTGAGCAACAAATAAAAGAAAAAGTTTTTTTACCATGAAAACGCTTCTCATGAAAAAATATCTGCCGTTCGGAGTCGGCTTGAAACTGTAGGTCCCTCCATTTGTGGAATAACACTGAGACGCACGCCAAATCTGTTTAACATAATTTTATTCCAAAAAGAACGAAAGGATCCAGTGAAGGCGAGAGTTAATATGTTTCGGAAAAATAATTATCGCCGTATTTCTCATAGAAATATTGAATATATTTTATATCAGTTATCTTTCGGTGTCTCATTTAATTTAAACAACTTGATATGTCTCCTTACTCCAAACTTCTTCAAATAGAAGCATACCCGGCTTGGGCCATCAAAACCACTTCCTTTGCAATCAGGACTATGCAACTCTGTAAAGAAAAAACACCGAGAGATGAACACAGGAAAATATTTGCATTCGAATGCTATAAATTGTTGAATTCAGGTTGGAATTTACTTTTTACAGACGGCTATAAAACTTCTATCGCTGTAACAAAAGAAATGGCGAAATGCTTCACCCCATATGCTTAGTATTCACCGCGGAACTAGCTGCTTTATATGAAGCTGCCAAATATACTAAACAGAATAAAGTGAAATACGTTATATGTACAGACAGTAGAACCTGTATTGATGCCCCTGAGTCATCAACTAATACACAAACAGAAATCTTTGCTATCCGTAACTTGTCTCACATACCTCTCTAAATAAATTGAAATTTATGTGGATTCCTGGTCTTATGGGAATCAGAGGTAACGAAAGTGCTAAAAGCGTAGCAAATATTCCATCCTTTTTTCATCGTAATTTGACTAAACAAGATATAATTTCTGAGATATCTAGACGGCGTAATGCTACTCTCCTTGATAACTGGAAATTCTACACCCACACTTATGCTTCTATTAATCACAAGAGGATATAACCCACCTTTCCACATATTTTGCCTTTAAAAATGTTGAAATCTTTTATTCGTTTACTGCTCGGTCACACCACATTCACCCACTCTCATCTTTTGAGTCATTCTACACCAAACAAATGCCCCAACTGCCACGGACAATTATCACTGGAGCATAGCTTTTGGATGTTCATCCCCTCTTAATCTACTGAGCCCTCGTCACATAATAAAGGGTGGTTAAGTTTTAAGGGCCGGTGTTTATTTTGAATAAAATAAAAATTTTTTAGGAAATTATTATCATTTTTCTTTATTATGATAATATTGGTATAATTCAATTACGTACGGAGCAAAATGTTGCCCAAATAGCCGCCGCGGCCTTGGCGGCACACCTCCATCCGATGGTCAAAATTTTCGATGACGCTGAGGCATAATTGAGGTTCTATGCCGTTAATGTGCCGAATTATCTCATCTTTTAGACCTTGAATTGTTGCTGACTTATCGACGTACACCTTTTCTTTCAAATAATCTCAAAGAAAGAAGTCCAACGGTGTCAAATCACATGATCTTGGCGGCCAATTGACATCGCCGCGACGTGCGATTATTCGGCCATCAAATTTTTCGCGCAAAATAGCCATTGTTTCGTTAGCTGTGTGACAAGTGGCACCAACATATCGTCCACATCCATATCTTCCAATTCGGGCTATAAAAAGTTCGTTATAATCTCACGATAGCGAACACTATTCACAGTAACGGCCTGGCCGGCCTCATTTTGGAAAAAAATACGGCCCAATGATGCCGCCGGCCCATAAACCGCACCAAACAGTCACTCTTTGTGGCTGCATTGGTTTTTCGGCAATCACTCTTAGATTATCATTCGCCCGAATGCAGCAATTCGGCTCATTGACGAATCCACTGAGGTGAAATTGTGCCTCATCACTGAAGATGATTTTCTTCGAAATGCATTTGAATTTGAACGCCCGTTTTCATAATAAACCTGAATAACTTTAACGCGTTGCTCGATTGTGTATCTCTCCATGATTCAAATTGAGTTAGTCTAAAATTGAAAAATGTTAAATGAAATGCAGAAAAAGCATGACGTTTAGGTGTGGCTCACATTCAACATCGGCCTTTAAAATTTAACCACCCTTTATAAAAACAATGTACTACCTTAAATCAAAGGATTTGGTAACTAGATATGCTTAAGTTTACCCTGTATACTAATTTTTAATCTTACTTTTATCCAAAATTTAATAATATTGCAACTTTTGTAAATTCGTATTTCATATGTATTCAGATAGCTGATGGCCTTCATTGCTAGTGCTGCAATTTTAAAACTTGTATAAATAACTTCTTAAAAAAAAAAATATTTTACATCTGAGATGTAAAGATTTTATGATTTCATGTACAGTGTCAGCCTCATAGAAATAAGCATTCTTCCTCTTTAAAAAAATCAGACGCAAATTTCAAAAAATGTAGCGGCACATACTCTTGTTTTTCCTTGGCCTTAGCATAAACCGTCGACAGAACTTTTTTATTGATCTTTGTGTTGTAGGGTGTAATTAATGTTGTTACTTCTTTTGTTTTTATTGGTGTGTTAATCATGCTTTGTTTTTGTTGCTGCCTGCATTGTTGTGCGTTAATCGATTATTTTAGATCGACTGCTAATGAAAAGCTGAAATAATGAGAAAAATTTTTTGAACTGACGGCCTCTAAATATGTATAGCAACAAAATGCGTAACAAAAGTTGTTGAAAGGTGCAGTGTTGGAAATTACTTTGTTGTATGCTTATCTGGGATTGCTGGGAATATTTGGCTGTGATTATAGCCAACGCTGGTTTACTGCTCTGAAATGGACATCGAAAGTGCTGTGAACCAAAAAGCATTCATTGCACGCATAAGCACACTTGGATATGCCCGTCGCTTACATAGAAATGTACACAGTAATCTTGCTTGCACTCGAATGTTTTTTCTGATATGAAAATAAAATGAAATGTATTATTTGCGGTTTTAACAAATAAGTGTTTTTTTAATAAAAATAAATAAAATAAGGCATTCTCAATATTGACTGTGGGAAAAGTAACTAAAGCCCTCGCAATGGATGAGGTGACACTAGCGGTAAATGATCGTCGAATACGAGTATGTCAAATGAGTAACATCTCACAATAAGTTTTGATATTTTTAAATAACCCTTCATCATCAAATTTGTGAACTTTTTTCAGCGTCATACTTTTTTGTGCGTCAAAATGCAACTGCATTTACACCTTTTGCTTTCAGTTAAAACAAATCTGCTGCTGATGGACGTCGAAAAGTGAAAAAGCTTGTGATGGCAATGCACCGCGCAACTTTATCGGCAAAAAATATTGCAGGCAGATAAAAAAGTTAGAAGACATGAACTTAATTTCATTACAGCAAAACAAAAGAAAAAAACACAAAAAACATCTTCGGAGCCGTACAGAAAATACAAAATATCTGCATCATAAGTTTTTCAAGTTTTTCTTTATTTTTCATGAACAGTGAACCAGTAATTCGTTTCATTTCTGTACTAAATCTATAATTATAAAAATTTTAGAAACCAAGCTAGGTGTTAAAGAAAGTGCCTAACTTTCAGCTTCTTAGTGGCTAAGTACAAAAAGGTTTTCTATGAATAATAGGAAGTAAGCCAAAAGCAAAAAGCAAAAGTAAAGTAGGTAGTAAAACAGCAAAAAGGGATATTGGCATGTCAAAAGCAAGATCTAGTTTTCTTTAGATTTTATTCATTTTATTAACTGGTCTAGTAAGAGAGAAGAGAAGGACGATGCGACCAAAGACTCCTTCTATAAGCGCTTGGAACGTTGCTATGAGCGCTGCCCCCACCACGACATAAAAATCGTGCTTGGCGACTTCAACGCCAGGATTGGCAAGGAGGGAATTTTTGGACTCACAGTCGGAAAATTCAGCCTGCATAACGAAACATCCGGTAATGGAGAGAGGCTGATCGACTTCGCCGGGGCCCGAAACATGGTAGTCTGCAGCACCAGATTCCAGCATAAAAAGATACACCAAGCTACCTGGCTGTCTCCTGCTCGAAAAACGCGAAACCAGATCGATCATGTTGTGATAGATAGAAGATACGTTCTAAATGTATGTACGATCCGAGGACCCAACATCGACTCGGATCATTAACTTGTTGCAACCAAATTGCGCACGCACCTCTGTGCAGCGCAAAGCGTACATCTAACTACGCAAAGAATTTTTAACATCGAAAAGCTGCAATCACAACAGACAGCCAGAAGATTCGATTCGACTCTTGCTCTCAGAGAGCACTGCCCTACAAACCGGCATGCACGAGCAATGGAGCAACATTTCTCGTTCCCTACGTACCGCCGCCGAAGCAGAAATCGGATTCCGGCAAGCCCGAAAAAACAATTGGTACGACGAGGAATGTCATGCTACCGCAAAAAGAAAGGATGCCGCCTATAGAGCAACGCTGTGATCGGGCGCAACACCAGCCATGTGGGATCGCTACCGAGAACTAGAAAAGGAAAAAATACGTATTATCCGAAAGAAGAAACGAGAGGCCGAAATACGTGAGCGCGAGGAGCTTGAGATGCTGACCAACAGGAACAGGGCCCGAAAATTCTACCAGAAAGTTCGGCGGCTTACAGAAGGTTTTAAGACCGGGGCGTTTTCCTATAGGAACAAAGACGGCGATCTAGTGACTGACATCCAGAGTATACTTAAATCAAGGAGGGAACACTTCTCGAACCTGTTAAACAGTGACAGCTGCGCATGTCACAGAGAATGTAAAGATCCCGATACCCCAATCGTTGACGATGGAATTGACGTTCCGCTACCCGACTATGACAAACAGTCGGCGCACTCGCGTATCGGCACCCACGTCACTGTTGACAGTTATAATTTCGAGGTTGTAAAAGACTTCGTTTATTTAGGAACCAGCATTAACACCGATAACAATTTCAGCCTTGAAATCCAACGTAGAATCTCTCTTGTCAACAAGTGCTACTTTGGACTAAGTAGGCAATTGAGTAGTAAAGTCAATTGGCGCCGGTTAGCACGAGAAAGAAACGACTGGCGCGCTTTGTTAAACTCGGCCAAAATCGCGTAAGCGGTTGTCGCGCCAATTAAGAAGAAGAAGAGTAATGAGGGCAAAATAAAAATTATTAGATTTAACTGCCGCAACATGGAAAGGATAATGGAAACCTAAAGTTCTGTTCGGTACATTGAAACTTATCAAGTATCCTGGCAGGAAATAAAACTTAATAAAATAAGACAAATACTAAAATGTATTAAGAAAGCTAGGCTCAGATAAATACTCTGGATCCGTGATGGGTGTACAATAGATCTTTAAATAAAAGTCACAGCGCCAAATCCGCTCATAATAATAATAATAATATTGTAGAAGTAATAATAATAAATAAATATAATATAAAAATTCATTTGTCATCCCGGTGGAATTGTAAAATGGTTATCTACTGAAATTGAAAATCTGCTGCAAATAGTACGTACAATTATGACTAAACACACTGAGATAATTAACGATTATTGGATGGTATTGATCTGGACAACGTTTATTTTCAACAAGACGGCGCTACGTGCCACACATGCAACGAAACCATTGATCTTTTACGAGAAAAGTTTCCGGACCGTGTTATCTCTCGAAGAGGTGATCTTTCAAAGAGGTGACCGAGGGCAGCCACTTTGCATTTCGGTTATGGCAAATTTCATGTAAGGGATATTGTCCTGTAAGCGTGGTCGTGGTGGTCATTTGCCTGATGTTATATTCCATAGCATTTTTCTTCGAATATCAAAATAACACCTATTATTAAAAACTGCTGACAAACTCAGTGTATCCGAAGCGCCACAATGACATTGCGAAAACAATTCATCTGAAACTAAACTAACGAAAAATACCATATTTCAGATATACCCCATAATCTGTGCATGAGGACGCCAACTTCCTCCTGTATTACGAAAAAACAATTTTAAGGGCTTAGGGGTAGTCAGAATTTTCAAAAAATTAGATTTTCTTAAAGTAGAATATCTTAAAAATATTGTGTGAAAATTTGAAATGAATCCGAAAAATACTTTTCGAGTTATTTAACAATTAACAAAGGGCGCTCAGGCAAATCGGCAATCGATAGCAAAACTTTAAAAGCGTTTTTCTTAAAACTATGTTTTTTGAACTGGTGATCACTGTAACTTATAAACCGGTTGGTAGATTTCAATAACATTTATACTGCTTACTCAAAAATTTGGATTTTTTTCGCAAAAACTTCGATTTTTTTAAACAATTAATTGTCGGTTTGTTTCTCTAAAATCTGAAAAATATTTTCTGAGACCGGCATATTGTTAATTTTGAAAAAAAGCTTCGATCAGGTACAAGTTGCTTCGATCAGGTGGAATTTTGCTAAAGTCAAGTCGAAATATGAAGTATTACTACTATGTTTTTATCTTTATAAAATAAAGCTATTGACTAGCAAAAAAAATTTTTTGAAAATCTAAATTTTTTCGGGCCTCTGACCATCCCTAACTCCTTAAATAGAACAAAAATAACCAGCTAAAACTCTTCAATATGTAGCGCTGCTGTTGCTGTGAACACAGGTGTACATATGAATGTATGTATATACAGACCATTAAGTGCCCTTTACCTTAGTTTAGGCTTAATTGTGAGAGAAAAAAAACTGATTTTCTAAACTTAAATCTTTACACCATCCGCCGCTGGACCGGCGTTTTAAACGCATATATTAAATATGCCCTTTTTAAGCGCCTTTTAATGTGAGTTCGAATTAAATGAAAAAGAAATAGAAAGTAATCCATTCATTAAAATTTCGCTGGCAATCAAATTTAACACGATCAGATAACAATCACTCAACTCCAGCTGATGTGCATCGGTAAGCAGTAATCAGTGTGCGAACTGATTCACCAATTCTTTCGAGCCGGTAGTCACTCAGTCAGTGGGTCAACATTTGCATACCCTTTGAACTAATATACATATTTACATTTTAAATATATTTACTACGTACTTATATGTATAACTTGAGCTCCACATAAGGTCGTAAATAGATCAATCACAAAGAATAGAAGACTTCATCAAAGTGCAGAATCGACTTTCGCACAGGAAACGCAATTAATTTTTAATTTCAAAATATTTACATTATTACGGATTTTCGGATTAATTGGATATTCGTTAACTTCAGCCATCGCTTTAAGGCAGTGATACTCATACATACACATATTTAAGTGTGCACACAGATGTAACGCGTCACATACATACATACAAAGGCGGCTCTTGAGACACAAAAGATCCGCTTGTCGATGTTCAGAAATGCAAATTTAGAAGATTTCTGTACCGGCGCGGAAGTGAATGTCAAATTTTTTGTTTTGATTTATTCAAATCACTAATTAACACATTTCGAACAAGCCACTAAGCAGTTGATGGTATTTTTGTTGTAAAAGATTGTAAAAACTATACAGTTAGTCAGCACAATTGTTTTATTTATGCAAGAATAGTTTTCTTTAGCCTAATTTATAATATTTGATCTTTATTTGTATTTTAAGACGCATAGACTTTTTTACTTTCCAATCAATAAAATTGCTGAGTAGGTCAATTTCACGTTATTCACTGTTTAGGAATCATTTCGAACAAATGACAATCTCGACTTAACACTGATATGCATAAAATTCATCTGTCACTCGGTGGCGACATGCAAGGTGACGCAAAATTAATCACCCTATTGGAAGATATATATTTTTTGCAAATGCACGACGCCATTCACCAATCATATTTGTCAACTGTGAACTAGACAGCTGCAGTACAGGGTGCGTACGGTACTTGAGAAATACTTGAGTGTAAAACTAGCTAGCTTTTATTTTTAACAAACCTTAGTGAAACTTCACGAATTTTTTACACAACATTAACTTATTATATATATAAAATCATTCAATAAAACTTCCATTAGCTGAAATAACCTCCTCGATCCGGGCCCGAAAACGATTGCATGCCCGAATCGAATGCTCCTAGTTCATATTGACCATAACGGTATTAATTGGAGACTTCAGAGAAGAAATGATTTCACGCTGGCGAGTAAGGTCTGTGAAGTTAGACAGCCATAAGTTCGGTTCCATGTAGCCATGGAAATTTTCAGCCATAAAATCTTGTGTTGCCATGGCTTTGTGTGAAGGAGGTCTTGATGAAAGATGTATGGGCTGTCCCCGCGTGCACTATCAGTCCAGAGTTTCATTCTGAACCAGAGTCTGAACTGAACCCAGAACTCTAGAACCTCCATACGAGATGTCTTCAAAAAGTATCGCGAACTTTGTGTTTTTTCAAAAATTATTTATTTATGTTATTAATATTTATTTTGTCCCCTTCAAAGTAATCCCCATGAGATATTATGCACTTGTGCCAACGTTTGTTCCAATCTTCGAAACACTTCAAACAATTATTTTTTTTATCTTGTTCAGCTCCTCCTTCGATGTCGTCTTTATCTCGTCAATCGTAGCTTAGCGTCGTCCTTTCATGGGCCTCTTCAGCTTCGGGAACAAGAAAAAGTCACAGGGGGCCAGATCTGGCAGATCTGGCGCTTTTTTGGGTCTTGGTTCGTGCGGCAGCTTCCATTGAGATGATTGAGCTTTGGTTTCCACGTCATAACCATAAACGCACGATTCGTCATCAGTTATGACCCTCTGGGTCGTCGCGGACAGAGCCCAACATCTCATTAGCAATGTTCCTGCGATGCTGCTTTTGGTCAAAATTGAGCCGATTTGGTTGGAATTTTGCGGCGACCCGTCTCATGCCCCAATCATTGAAAAAAATCGAATGGCAAGAGCCAATCGATATGTCTAGGTCCTCAGCAACTTCTCTAACGGTGATTCGACGATTGGTCAATACCATTTTCTTCACTTCATCAATTTTTTCGTCTGTTGTTGAAGTGCTCGGGCGTCCGGCTTTCGGCGACAGTCAACAATTAACTGAACATTCAAAATGGCCGAACTCGTCGGCACGAGTGAGAGATATGAGTACCAACATATCGCCACAAAAAAATCGAAATTCGAATATACGTAACCTGCAAAAATTCAAAATTCGCGATACTATTTGAACACACCTCGTATATGCAGCAAAATTCACTGAAAATCTTTGAATAAGGAAGTGTGGTGGCATGACATGTCCTTTGTTGCTCACAACACCTAAAACCATAACCGTGGCAGGAAACTTTGTGTGCATGACAACAGGAACCTCGGTAAAATTGAAGCATAGTCTATCTGTCATTTCTAAGGTTGGTATTTTGGTCTTGGTGAAAAGTTTTTTCGGCAGAAAAAACCATATAGAAGGCGTTTTGATCAGATAACTCGCTGTTCTTGTATTTGCTCCCACATAAATTGTATTCTGCGCCTAACGTAGGATTTTATGGCAGATCTTCATGGGCAAGTCGACGAATAAGATCCTCGGAAACATTGAACTCCCTCGCAAGCGCCCTCACTGATTTTGAGGAGTCCTCATCAGTGCTCACTTGCACTTGTTAAATGAATTATGCAGATCGGACAGTATCTGAATGGTCCTCGTGTTTTTTATATTTTGAAACACAACCTTATGGATGATGAATGAATGGATCCACATAAGTAAATTAGAGATTTCTATATCGGTGTTATTTGCACATTTAGCGACAAAAACTGCAAGTCTCTTCATTTCTTGTTTTAAGTTGTAGCCTTCCACGTCTTATCAGAAAAAGAGCAAAAAGAAAAATTATGGTTTCGGGAAGCTGTAGCTACATATATGCATGCTCTCAACTACCGTAGACACCCTGTATACAAACAGACAAGCAACGGAACGCGTAAAGGTCAAAATAAATATTTCCATCTCACGAAAACATATTTTTGTTTTACTTAATAAAAAAGTTATTCAAAAACGAAATTGGATTCATTTTGTGCCGTCTTGTAATAACCTCTAGACCCTCCATTTGTGTGGCATCGTCATAACGCACACTAAAAATTGGAGGAAAGGCGCAGTCAAGCAGCTAACTAAAAACATGCGCCATTTTTATACGAGGGTGTGTCATCGATAACTAAAAATTAGAGCAATTGACGTTACCCCTTCACCAAATCGAACATTTTGCTTATCAGAAACCATTATTTGCTTTTTCAAAAGAATGCGCTGTAGCTGCTTTGACACAGACGTGTGAAGCAGTAGCGCACTAACATTTGCTTTAAAAGGAAAAAAAAATTACGTCGTGAGCTGATTAAGACGATTTTTGCTTGAAACCCTATTACTCACGAAACTAAAGAAAAATATTGTGAGGTCTATTCGCCACCGATTGAAACCATCCGCCTTACTGGTTTATTCAATTACGGTGTAATCACCCCAAAACAAGTGTTTCAGTCGCCTAAACAAACTTTCCAAGGCGCATTCATTAGAGGTGCTACAACAACAACAATGTTTTGTACGTTTAGTTGTCAGGGCAAGGTATTGGTGAAGCAGAAAACAAAAAATTAATTCGACTTGTTTTATTCTCTGCTGACAGCTACATGGACGCAGCGAAAGAGAAAAACAAATCAGCTGATTTACCTAAACTACCTTTAATAGATTCGCCTTGAAATCAGCTGATTTACCGATGTCACCTTTAATAGGTTCGCGAAATCAGCTGATTTATCGATGTCACCTTAAATAGATTCGCCTTGAAACTTTTTTATAATTTTTTCTTCTTTTGAAGTATTTTGAATATATTTTAACGATGCCAAAACCATTTCAAAGTCCAGCCATTCGAGAAGTATGGCTTAATTTTTCAAAAATAATTCTTAGGTTAGCTTAAATTGCTTCCCATCCAAGAGCCCACATGCACGAAAAATCTAATTAGACCTTTGTGATGACATATGGGGAAATACAGAAGGCATATAACAGAACAGAGCGGAACAAGGAAAGTTGGCTTTGGGTGAGAGGAGAATGACTACCAAACGGTAGCTGATAGCATTTATATTAACCGCTTCAAGCTACTGATGAAATTCACCAGATGTGTAATATGTAAATCTAATATATTCTCAAATGTAGCAAGGGTGTAAAGTCAGACCCAACATGTCTGAATCCCAACGAAAGCTGGATAGCTGAGGAGAAGGTGCTGAAGTGATTCCACCTCATGCCGCAGATAGCTGCTGTAGAAAAGACTTGAAGCAGTCCAAGTCTCTTCGTAGGGCTACTTAAAACCACCTACGCATCTTTCTCATAAATTCTCACTGCTGAGTTCTGTATAAATCGGAAGTATGGCCTCAGTAACATCTTCTGGTAATGGCTCGTAATCATGCTCGAAAGTGGATGATTGATTGGCAGCTGGTCCGTCCGGGCACTTATCGTGTTGAGGTTTTTCGTCAGTTGAACAATAATGATAATACATATATGACCCAGATAGCATTATAAATGTTTTCAACGGGAGTTTTTTTTTTTGAAAATTTTTTTTTGTCCTTTTTTGTTTTCAACTATTTCGCAATTTTTTTTGACCCAATCTTGGAGTCGCGTTTCTGTACGTGTCCAATATATTATTTTTTCACAACTTCTTGATCACCGTAAGGTGCAGCATTTAAAATCCCAGAGTACGTTTTGGAGTCAACGACTCCGATGTAATTTTTGTACATGACTCCAAGTCTTTCCAATGAACGTTGGAACATTTCGACTACTGAATCTACTTCCATTTTCCCAGAAGAAACAAAAGGATTTACAGCGCAAGTATTTTTATGTTCTGGATACCATTCATTATATTCTTCGGTATAGGGTTTCTTTCTCCAAGTTTCACACTGTTTGCAGTAGGCACTTTTTATAATAATATCAATGATTTTACCAGAATAGTATCCGACACTGATGTCATGCCGTACAAGGAAGTAAGCCTTCTCTTCTTCCATGTTCCATCGCCAGTTACAGTTAATTCAGTTCATCACCTGAACTGAGATTTCCTCTTGTTCTTTAAATTTTTTCGCTCGCAAGGCACTGAAACTACTTTCATCCGTTTCAGCTGTTTCTGGATCTCGACTTACGTGGGTTAAGCGATTTTCGCATTTCTCTATAACACTTCATTTTCACGAAAAATATTACAAAAAAAAAATATGAATGAACTCACAAGTTTACTGCTTAGCTTAGCTGCTTATACTGACTACCACCCTTAAATATTTTCCAGTTTGGGAAGAAAAAAAATAAAAATTTACCATTCAAGTGTAAATAAACCATAACACACTGTTGCTTTACGCATATAAATATATTAGAAGGGAACATTTACAATAGGCAGGTGCATAAAAGGGACAGCATTCCATGTCCTTTCAAGCACTCTGAAACGACTTTTCAAATTTGCGTGTAACTTTAAAAATATTCACCGGAACGATATTAAATTTTCTGTGTGTGTTCTTAAATGTTTTTAACATTGTGAAAAACAAATAAAAAAAATCGATTTTTTGAAAATTCTAACTGTACTAAATAACCCCTTAACGAACAATGTTCGGTAATAATACCCACAAAATTGGAGAGCTGCGGGCTTATTAGGCTTGGACGACCTGTTGAGTTCTTTAATTCTCCCATGGTCAGAAGGATTTCCTAACTTTGCACGTTTTCACTCGAACCCAGTGCTACCTGAATTGAATTGAAGCGAAGCCCATCTTGACAGAAGCAGACCACAGACTTTCATTCCGCAGGAAACCATGTCGAGGGTCCACTGTCTAATTATATGATCCACTCAGCAGTTTCCCTCTGACCTGCAACCCAAATGAGCCTAATATTGAAGAATTTGGATGTAGTCGAGAGAGAAGTTAGGCATTCCTCGATTAATTTCGAACGCATCAAGGATGAGCCGTGGGTCCTAATTTCCGTAAATGTTGGCCTTACGTTAGTTACAAAAGTAAGAAACCAGTCAACTACTTCTTTGATAGCGGCTATCTCCGCTTAGAAAACACTGCAGTAGTTTAGTGAATTTAAAAACAGTTCTCTCTTAAGGGAATATGAGTGGGAAAAGTGCCACTCGCATCCAGCGAGGATGTCTATTGCTCAGCCACCTTGGGATAAGCCCAAACTTTTCAAGAGTACTGGAGTATCCACAGCTTAAGTCTAGCTTGGGCCCCGAAAACCTTATTCTGATTGCGGTACGTGCAGCAGCAGTTTTAATAATTCTTGCACCCCAAGGATAACTTTCACGAACCCTAAAGTCTAAACATTATATTGAGCAATAAGCATATATAAATCAAAGTGATTCAATCTCAGCTGTTCAACATAGGTAAGCGGCACTAGCCCAAAGAGAATTATTTGTATATAAAGACCTGTTGTTGTTGTTGTAGCAGCATAAACATTCACCGTGCATATACGAGGAATTCTGCTGAAGTGACAGTCCTTGGCCGGATATAAATCCGGGTCGTTCCGGTTACGTCGAACCGACGTATAAAGACCTCGTCTCACTCGCTTATAAGATCCAGCTCATTCAGCCCGAATTTGAAAGCAACATACGTCCATTTGCTCAAAAGTTCATATCTCCAAATGAGACTCATTTACATCTTAGAGACCGGAGAAGTGGCAGTCTCTTTTCAAAATCGATCCATATTCCTTATTAATTGTCAGCGAAAAACACAAACTAATCGGAAATTGAAGTCGCTTGAAAGTGAATGGGTAATTTATTGAAGTAATTGATCCACATGTGGAATAACATCAAGACGCACTAATCTGGTTTACAGGACATAGGAACATAGAGGGGAATGAAATTGCTGATGAGCTTGCCAGGAAAGGGACTGAATTGGCTTCAGAGACCTCCTACCCGGGCATCGGCATCCCCCTGACAGTTGTTAAAGGAGAACTGAACAAATTATTTCTCAGGAAAGCGCAGAAAAGATGGAACTCCATTTCTTCATGTGCTATTTCGAAAACCCTTTGGCCCCAGTACAATATACGGAGGACTCAGAAAGTCATGTGGTCTCCTCGCCATTCAATTTCCAAACTCGTAGTTGCGTTTTTCATTCATTGGACGATCGGCACACACGCGGAAAAGCTAGGCTTACTATTTAACCCCCATTGCAGAAGCTGTGGGGACCTTTCAGAGAAGGAGACTGTTGAGCACTTTCTCTGTAAATATCCAGGTTTGGCAGCTCGACGATTAAGATCACTGGGTGCTGCTTTCTTCGACAGTTGTGGGGCAGTGCACCAACCTAAGTCCCATCAATCTTCTCCATTATGTCAACAGCTCTGGATGGCTGTAGATATCTGCCTGTTGGAGGTCGCATAATGGTATCAAAACGGCGCTTTAATGTTACTTGAGGAGTGCCAAACCGGCACTTCAACCATTTCAACCTACACCGCAAATAAACGGAGGAACTCGGCCAAACACCCAAAAAGGGTGTACGCGCCAATTATTTATTTAATTTTTCCTGTTGTAATTGGAATTCGAGAAATTAAAAACATTTTGTTTGCTCCTCCGGTAGTCGGGCACAATGACATTGTCTTTTAAAGCTGAAATCATTGGAAAATATTGTATGGGGTTTTTTATACGTATTTAACAAAAAAATTAATAATAGCCAATTGCAACACTCTTAATTTTTCTATTATGATAAAAAAAATGTTATCGAAATTATTTCTTTAATATTTCTTTGTTTGTTTATTGTTGAGTTATGCGAAGTTTCAACTAAACCAACTAAGTTCCACTAAAAATCCAATAAAAAGAGTTGACTATACAAGTGAAAATATTTGTGGACAAATATAAAAATTATTAGTCTCTTAAAATTCAATTTATGCTCACATATGCAGGCACACATACAAACATAACCTCTTTAAGATGAACTCTCTGCCATCGCAAATTTGTATTATTACGCTTGTATTTTCGTGCATAAAATATTTGTGAGTCGACATTCCAAAGCGCAACAAAATACTCTGAATTATTCATTCTTTAACAGCAAAGGAAATTGGCAATGCAACACACATATCATACACACATACACATATTATATTTGTTTATGGAAGTAAAGTACTGAGCTAAGTGAGATAAGTGCAAATTGAATTTCGGGTGTTAAAATTTATGAATTGCATAAAGACCATGAATTAACAGTTACATGAAAACATACTCGTATATACGTACGTACGTATAGACTCAAATATTCATAGCTAATAATCTCTTATGGATCTTTCAAAGAGTGATTAATTATTTTCATACTAAAATAAGTTGAATTTCGCCAATGGAAAAGGCGAGTTTCTGTGATGTGATTGTGAAAACTTTTTACTTTAGCGTGAAATTTGTATTGGCCTAAAAATCCAAAGTGATGCCAGCTATCAGTATTTTTCTACCGTCATTTAACTTGAATTTTATTCGCACTTAATTCAGATTCATTTCAATAAATACTGAAATTGGATATCAATTGAACAAATCTAGAATGCAGAGGTTATCGTTAAGGTGCGATAACTACGCGATATTATTTTAAATTAAATATAAAAAAACAATAAGTAAGTTTTAGGAGTTATTGCACAAAAACTTAAACTTATACATATTTGTAAAACTTTTATTTTCAACCATTGCAGGAAGGTTTCAAAAAATCTATATTAAAAAATAACAATTTATTTATATAGAAAATAGCCAAGCATCGCTTTTTGAGGTTGAATCCGAACCGAACCCAACTTTAGACAAGGTTCAGGGATAAACGCGAAAAAAACGGACATAATACTTTTTACCAGGAAGTATAAGGTTCTGGCGTGGAACCTCCCGAAGGTGGGCAACAACGAACTACTTCTCAAAGATCATGCGAGGTACCTCGGAGTAATACTAGACAGTAAATTGTTGTGGAAGCACAATGTACAAATTTTGCACGCATGTAAAAGAATGCTGGGCGTTACTTGGAGTCTATCATCCCCTCTGATGCATTGGTGCTACACGGCAGTAGTTAGACCGATATTGCTGTATACGGCCTTAGTATGGTGGACGGCGACAAGAAAACTGACATACTTAATGCCACTGGAAAGGATTCAGCGACTCGCTGCTCTGTACATAACAGGAGCGATAAAAACCACTCCAATGGCGGCGCTGGAAATGATACTCAGCACGCCACCTATTGACGTTATGGCGTAAAATCTGGCAACGAAATCCGCGAGGAGGTTAGTGGCTGCTGGAGTATTCACTTATAGAACCTTTAGACACAGCTCAATAGGAAAGTGGAGTTCAGAATACACAGACTACATGACTCCGTACTTTAATCGAGAGAGAAAGTTTCGTACTACAATTGAAGAGGAGGAATGGAACAAAGGCAAAAAGCCTGGCTATAGAACTTTTCATATCTACACAAACGGCTCTAAAACTTTAGGCGGTATGGGAGGGGGCATTTACTTCTCAAAACTAGGGACTAGACAGTCTCTCAAGCGGCCAGACCAAAGCAGTATTTTCCTAGCGGAAGTTTTTGCTGTCGGGAAAGCCGCGGAGCTAGCCTATACAAGAACAAGAAACAAGAAAGAACTCAATAATTAATATATGCGTTGAAAGTTAAGCAGCAATAAAAGCGAAAAAGGCATATTGTATTAAGTCCAAAAATGTTCGACAGAGCAGGGAGGCCATAGAAAGGCTAGACGCAAACAGTAGGCTACATATCTATTGGGTACCTGGTCACAAAGGCATTATGGGCAACGAAATTGTAGATGAGATAACAAAATGTGCTTTTAGACTACCATTTGAACAAGACAACGACATACTAAAACCGCTAAATACAGTATACAACGAAATGGACGACTTCATCAAACAGCGAGTGGAAGCTAGATGGACTAATCTGACTGCATGCAAAGCAGCAAAAGTTATTCGTAGAACTAACGCCAAAAAACTTACGCTGCAGAACTATCATAGGTATGCTGGCAGGTCATTATCTATTGGCTGGACATGCGTACAAGATAGGGAGTGCTAACACGGACAATTGCAGGAGATGCAGAGAGCATGATAAGGAGACTTTAGACTGTGCGTTTGTCCGGCATTATAAAAAACGCGTTTAAAATGTCTGGTATCCGCAGGCATTGAGGGTCTGGAGCGGATCTCTCAGCTCTGCTTAGATTCGCCAAAAGCGTTGACATCCTACAGGATGTCTACTTTCAGTATTCATAGAGGTCGGTCTCCATCTGGTATCGCTAGGGACTAAACGGTCTATGCGTGGCTTAATGCCAACCAGGCTAGCCTAGCCTATCAACCCTTTCAAGAGTACATTAATTTTTGGATATAAGCCTCCCGTTTCTTCTATCAACACATATTATACATTTTATCTACAGCATTTTTTTCAATATGATTCTTAGTTTTTATATAGGTACCAAATTGGAATTATCCGGGATTTTTACTAAAGACTTTTCCTGATAAAAATATTTGAGTTGTGAACATTTTGCTAGGCTCTTATATCCGTAAAGGACTATACGGAAAATAGACAGGTAACAAGTAAAGACAATAAGTAAAGTAGTAATTCAGTTTTGCTGCAAGCCAGCTGACAAAGTTGGCGCGTAATGTCAGAAGTTCCGTGTGACAAAAAGATGCCGCTGACACTAAAAGGCAAAATTTATAAAACTATGATCCGACCCGCGGCGGCCGCCGTAGCCGAATGGGTTGGTGCGTGATTACCATTCTGAATTCACAGAGAGATCGTTGGTTCGAAGCTCGGTGAAAGCAAAATTAATAAAATCATTTTTCTAATAGCGGTCGCCCCTCGGCAGGCAATGGCAAACCTCCGAGAGTATTTCTGCCATGAAAAAGCTCCTAATAATATAAAAATATCTCCCGTTCGGAGTCGGCTTGAAACTGTAGGTCCCTCCATGTGTGGAACAACATCAACACGCACACCACAGATAGGAGAAGGAGCTCGGCCAAGCACCTAACAGAAGTGTACGCGCCAATTATTTATATTTTGTTTTATGATCCGACCCGTAAAGTCGTATAACTCTGAATGCTGGAGCAAAGGTCCGTGTGCCTGCGTTGGGCAACGGGCGTAACAAAACTAGGTAAAATAAGCAATAAACACAGCAGAGGTATTTGTCATATGTCAGTAGAACGAAGTCACCAAATGGATAACATAGGGCCGTGTAAACTGGAGATTGCATACAAGAAGTGCCGACCTCAACTAAGGGACCATGACGCGGAAGAAAAAGATTATGTAGATTAGGTCGTACCGAAGAAACAAGTTCGTCATACGCCTCTCAGTCCTTTTTTAGTTGCTTCCCTATTGCTATGAAAAATTTAAAGGTGCGAAACTAAGTTCACGCTGTTTGTCAACAGATGCCGCCAGCAATGTGTGCTAATCGATTCTAACATAACCTAAACGTCATAAACCAAGCTTAGACATAATAAAATAAATAAATAATAATTGGCGCGTACACTTCTGTTAGGTGTTTGGCCGAGCTCCTCCTCCTATTTGTGGTGTGCGTCTTGATGTTGTTCCACAAATGGAGGGACCTACAGTTTCAAGCCGACTCCGAACGGCAGATATTTTTATGAGGAGCTTTTTCATGGGAGGTTTGCCATTGCCTGCTATTAGAAAAATGTTTTTATTAATTTTGCTTTCACCGAGATTCGAACCAACGACCTCTCTGTGAATTCCGAATGGTAATCACGCACCAACCCATTCGGCTACGGCGGCCGCTTCGACTCATTAGTGATTTTGTTTTGGTATCATAGACTTTTGGTTTTGCGAAAATGTCTGATTTTGCGCCGAATAATTGTCATTTGCGGGAAGTGTTGTTTTTCCGCTTTCATTCGAAAAAACGGCGGTTGAAACGCATCGAGAGCTACAAAAAGTTTATGGAAATGCTTCTTTAAGTGAAACAGCGTACCGAGATTGGCTCCGTCGCTTCAAAGGCGGTGATTTTAATGTTGACGACCGTCCGCCTGAAGGAAGGCCAAAAACCTTCGAAGACGCTGAATTGGAGGCATTGCTCAATGAGGATCCGTGTCAAACGCAAGAAGAGTTTGCTTCAGCATTAGGAGTTACCCGCCAATCCATTTCCAAGCGATTGCATGCTTTGGGAATGATTCAGAAACTGATTCAGGGGATTTGGGTTCCTTATGAGTTTAAACCAAGGGATGTTGAACGTCGTTTTTTCGCCTGTAAACATATGCTCCAGCGGCAAAAAAGAAAGGGAGGAAGGGTTTTCTTCATCGCATCGTGACGGGTGATGAAAAACGGATTAATTAAAGCAATCGAAAGAAAAGAAAGTCATGGGGACTGCCTGGTCATGCTTCTATGTCGTCCCCTCAGCCGAATATTCACGCCGCATTTGGTGGGATGAAGTTGGTGTTATTTATAATGAACTGTTAAAACCAAGCGAAACCATCATTGAGGATCGGTATCGACTTCAATTGATGCGATTGAGCCGAGCACTGCGCGAGAAGCGGCCCAATACGCTTCATCCGAGGATAACCTCAAAAGATGAACAGTTTACGATATCTACCAGAAAGATGTGGAAATGTAGTAGCCAGCGATGGGCAATACTTTCAAAGATTCACTTGTAACCATTTTTTTAGAATAAAGTTGTATTTTCATCAAAAAAACCGCGTGAACTTAGTTTCGAGCCAATAAAAAAATTAAAAAAAATCCTTCCGAACCTACCTCGTGAAGCATCTCGTTTAAAAAATATGTCAGTTTGGAAAAAAAGAAATTCATTCTCGGTAGATGGTTGTCGTGTTCGATATCGATCGTAAAGTATCGATCACCCAATTTAAGGTTTACATTCGTTGTCAAGGTGACATTTCACGCTAAAAAAATTCTTTTGCTGGTCTTTGTTTGTTCCATTCAGTTATGAGTTACAGAGGGATAATAATGAAGACAACCAAGAGAAACTTTGTACCTTTTACAGTTTTTCTTTGATAAAGACGAAAATGCAAGTCAGGCCGCTGAAAAGGTGAATGGCGCTTATGGTGTCGATACCGCGATTCCGTACAGGCCATTTTGATGGTAAAGAAAATGTTGATAATGTCGCAAATGTCTATAAAATCACAGCATTAATCGAAGTTGACCGGCTTGTTAGTAGTAGTTGGCCTAAAGATCGAACATCAAACAGTTTTTAGCTATTTGCGTAAAAATTTTACGCAAAAAAACATTGATTTCTTTTGCACCCAACTAATATTTTAATTATTTCGTATCGGATGATTCACTTGTTGGAAAACAACTATTTCTCGCGGTGCATCCGTAGATTCACTGCCACTCGCTCAATTTTGAATATTTTGAAATGAAAATTTTTCCAAGTGCTGCATTAATATATGGAAATTGATTAAATAAACTATCAACATCTACAACGCCAAAAATTCCTAAAATATACTTTTTTACTGAATTAATCGCATTTGGTGTTTCACATCTGAATCTGGAGTAGCACAGTTACTTCTAATCGCAAGCCTAAATGTGCTTTAAGAATTTTTTTCAATTAATTCAAATTTTTTTCATATATTTTAATGCACTTATGCACACATACATATGTAACAAATTATGCTCTTGTTAGTGAAAGTGTTTTGCGAAGTGCGCAAGTTTGCTCATCTCAATACGAATTTACATGTGAACTTGGATATCCTCACGCTCGCGAGGAAAAGCAATGGCAACACGTTACATCGTTAAATGCAAATGACGACAGTCACCTTGTCACATTTTGTGTGATTTTTTCTCAGGAATTGTGCAGCATTAACTATGCCACATCGTCGCACAGTCAAGTGTCTTGACCAGCATTTAATGAGTGCGGCTTTCGAATTTGCGGCGGCTTTTGTGGAAATAAGAAAATATAAAAATATGAAAAATTAATGAGAAGGGAAGTTTAAAATAGCAAGAAGTTGAGCATTTAAAAACAAAGCTCAACTTCATGAATGCCTGCTTGCGAATTTTCACTTTAAGCCAATCAAAAAGCAATGCATGCAAATACTAAGCGAGGCTACCAACTATCGCGGCCGTCTTCACCACCGCCGCCACCGCCGGTGCTGTCTGTGGGGATCACGCATGAACAGGCAGACTTCTAAAAAATTTGACTCACAATTAGCTTTTATGTCTGGCGTGACTCGCGGTTGGTGTCAACTTCGTTAACGGTTATTTTATTGTTGTGCGAATGTCGCTGGTCTATTCATCACACACTTACTCACCACCGCCATAACTTTGGCACTGCCTTTCCATTTCATTTGGCCCAGTAAAAGTCGTTTTACTGATTTAGCTCAGTAAAGAAAGGCGACTCCTATCCAAAACTGCTGTCTGCCGTCTACCCTCTGTCCTTGGCAAGCTGCTCAGCTGCTTGTTAATAATTTGCAATGCTTTACGGCTGTCGTAAAAGAAAAAACCAACTGCATAAATTTTAATAATAAATCCGCATTTGACGCTTTGGCACTGCCACTTTAACGCACTGTGTGACTAAACATTTCGCAGTCTTCAACCAACTCTACAGGTACAAGTTTTTTTTTTTTGCTAAACTCTTGTTCTTGACGCTTACTGCCAAAGTGAGCGTTGTGCGGCAAAAACAGTGTGTTTCTTTGAAATAAGTTTTGGTCTAAATAAAGCACCCGCTACTCCTACCCTGTACAAGTTTATATGCACAAATGTCATAAGACTCATTTGCTGATGAGCAACAATCTCTGGGTGTGTCATGGGCAATATAATATGGCTGCCTCAATGTGGCAGGCAGATAAATTACTAAGTGTGTGTATTACGGAAAAGATTCACTGCGTCCTAAAAATATTTTTTTATCCCGGTAATATAAAGCGAATCTTCATTTCGTAAGATACCTTTAGTTTCCCTCATGAATGCGAGATTTGTGAGAATGTTTCCAACTCCATGTGGCCTAGGCCGAAAATTTATACAAATTATCAACTACCTAGACCGACCTATACAGTGCATGCAAAAACGAAATCGTGATGTGACCTGTTCTTTATGTCCACCTTAGTAAGCTGACAGCTTCGCCACAATTTGGACCACAATTTATATAGTATTCCCTCCGGTCTGAGGCTACCCGGGTCTGACACCTAACATGACTATCTCAAATAAATGTATTATACTATTACTGTATTATTATATATTATATCTTCAAAGATGAGGCACATTTTCACCTCAGTGGATTCGTCGATAAGCAGAATTGCCGCATTTGGGCGGATGACAATCCAAGAGTGATTGGCGAAAAACCAATGCAACCACAAAGAGTGACTGTTTGGTGCGGTTTATGGGCCGGCGGCTTCATTGGGCCGTATTTTTTCCAGAATGAGGCCGGTCAGGCAGTTACTGTGAACAGTGTTTGCTATCGTGAGATGATAACGAACTTTTTATGGCCCGAATTGGAAGATATGGATATGGACGATATGTGGTTTCAACAGGACGGTGCCACTTGTCACACAGCTAACAAAACAATGGCTCTTTTGCAAGAAAATTTTGATGGCCGAATAGTCTCACGACGCGGCGATGTCAATTGGCCACCAAGATCATGTGATTTGACACCGTTGGACATCTTTCTTTGGGGTTATTTGAAAAAAAATTTGTACGTCGATAAGTCAGCAACAATTCAAGAGCTAAAGGATGAGATGATTCGGCACATTAACGGCATAGAACCTCAATTATGCCTCAGAGTCATCGAAAATTTGAACCATTGGATGGAGGTGTGCCGCCGAGGCCACGGCGGTCATTTGGCCAATATTTTGTTCCATACGTAATTGAGCCATACCAATATTAAAAATTGTATTTTATTCAAAATCAACACCGGCTCTTGAAACTTTACCACCCTTTATATGTCGAGATAGAAGCATCTGTGGGCATTAGTGGGGCCAGCTACGTTCAATATTTTATGCACATTTGGTTGTCAAAAAAGATTTGTTCTCGTTGGATACCGCATAATTTGAAAAATTGCCTAAAAAATACTCGTGTCGATTAGTGTAAAGAAGAAATTCAGCCGGGAGGGTTAAAATCACTTTCACGACATCGTAACAGGTGAAAAATCTTGAACCTATGCATATGGGTCGGAAGCAAAACAGCAATCCCCAGTATGGGTGTTCCAAGATGAGCTTAGTTCAACAAAAGTTGTTCACGGAAGAAGCACCTCAAAGCAAATTATTGCCTATTTTTTCGGAAATGGTCCTGGTCATGTCGCAACTGTACCATCCGATATACCTAAAACAGTCAATTTTGAGTGGTACAGAACCATTTGTTTGCAAGAAGCTTTTGGAGAATTCATCATTCTTCACCAAGACAATGCCAAGATAATTTTTGAGCACTTAAAGGGTTGAATTAATTAGTCATACGACTTGCTGCTCTGATTTGGCACTTAATGATTTCTTTTTGCTCCCGAGCATCAAGTCATCAAAAATAAAATGTGGGTTCAACATTTTTCAACGCCTGAGGAAGCTGTTGAAGTCTTTCTTGTAGGTATCCGCTTCTGAGTACTTTGAAAATTGATTCAAGCGAATGCAGAAGTCTAGGGAGGATATTTCGAAAAGCGCTGAAGCCATTTTGATTATTATTTTACTGTAGCTTTCATTACATTAAAGATTACCTTTTTCTGGATGTGGTTGTGATTCAATAAAAAGTTGCGAAAACGATTCATGGTTTCACGAGCTAATCGCTTTGTTGACCGATTGTGGCACTATAAAATTCAAGTCATATCCGATAGTTTTCGTGAGTTCTTAAAGAGAAATTTAAACCATTTGCAAATGTTGCCTCGGAATGAGTCCATTCATCCTGAAAACTGACAAATTGGCTGCCACAAACAACTCATACAATGTGGGCAATTTAAAGTTGCGTGCCTTTAAAAGAAATACCCTTACACTTTTAACTTTCATCTACCTTGAAACGGGCAAAGTATTACTGTAAGACTGCTGCGGCTACACAAACTCGTGCAATGTCCCTGATTCAACAAACAATTTGCAAATTAGCCGCACAAATTTTTTTACACCTAAAAGCATTTGACCGAATCAGTGGAGGTCAGCAGCATTATTTAAACATTAAGCCAATGAAACGGCAATCAAATGTTTAGAATTTTGGCTAATACTAAAATACCTTCACCACACCATACGTATGTATGTAGAATTGTATGAAAAAAGGAACATTGCAATCTCACGCTTAAGAAAAGCGAGTTCAAGAGACTTTTAATCATTTTATAGCGCAAAATATCATTAATGAGACATTAATAAATGAACGAACACAAGGCACGGCAACATTTGACATAAGCGCAGAAATGTTTGGAAATTTGTAAGCTTCCGTAGGCAAAGAAAAACAAAGCGATACAAAATTTAGAAGAATTCTCGTTGGTGGTCTGCGCACAAATGAACTTCAAATTCACCGCAAAAAATTGAAGATTTTGTAAAGTTTTCACGGTGATTAAATAAGCTCCAAATTGAATATCATTTAATTGGCAACAACAAAGCTGTTGTAGCACCCCAAAGCCTCTCGATGCATTTATTTTTATAAATTGTATTAATAAATGTGTTTTCTTTTTATTGCTTTGAATTTATTGGATAAGAAATAATAGAGAAACAATTATAATCATTTTGAAAAAGAGTGTCAAGCAATATTTCCAATTTTTTGTTTTTTAATTTACAATACAGGGTAAGAGGTGTTATTTTGATACTCAAAGAAAAATGGTATTTTTTAATATATGTAAATGATCGGATGTTTATTTCATTATAAAGAGGAAGGTGTGCCGTTAATAGTGGAAAATAACATCAGGCAAATGACCACCACAACCACGCTTACAGGACAACATCCTTTTCATGAAATTTTCCATAACCGAAATGAAAAGTGGCTGCCCTATGTCCTCGATAGCCTCACCAATTCCATCTTTGAGGTCTTGAATCGACACTGGGCTGTTGGCGTAGACCTTCTCTTTCACGTGGCCCCAAAGAAAAAAGTCACAAGGCGTTTTCGGTGGCCAATTGTGATCACCTCTTCGAGAGATAACAGGGTCCGGAAACTTTTCCTCTAAAATATCAATGGTTTCGTTGCTTGTGTGGCACGTAGCGCCGTCTTGTTGAAAATAAACGTTGTCCAGATCAATACCATCCAATTCCCGTTCCGGCCATAAAAAATCGTTAATCATCCCTCGATAGTGCAATCCAATTCAAAATTAATACCTGTTATTGCAAAACCCTTTATATTGTAAATTTTTTAGGTGAAAATTGAATTTTCAACACTGCAATAGTGGTCTGCTGTGAGAGTTGCAGCTTTTACTACATATTCTTCTTCTTAGCGTCACAGTCCTTGGTGAACCATTGCTTCCTTCACAGCTTCTTGCCATCGTTCTCGATTTACAGCCACTTCCCTCCAACAATGTATGCGCATTTTCTTAAGGCCAGCTTACACATCTTCTAGCCACCTTTTCCTCGGGCGTCCCCTTTTTCTTTCTCCAATTGGGCGAAGATCTAGTGCCTTTCTCGTTGATCGCTCTCTTGGCATTCTCGCCACATGTCCCAGCCATTTACGTCGTTGAGACTTAATAAATCTTTTTATAGTTTTTTGTCTTAACAATGTCTTCCAGTTCGGCATTGTGCCTTATACGATAAGTGCCATCTGCCATTCTAAGCGGACCATAGATTTTGCCATATGTAAGCACAGGTCGTATCAGTGCTTTATACATTCTTGATTTTTGCTAATATACGATAAAATTTTAGATCTGAGCAATTTTAGATTAACATTGTATGCTTTGTTGGCTTCACGTATTCTGTCATTGATTGCTACCGACATATCTTGGTTGGCTGTAATGCCCAAGTAGGTGAACTCATTTACACATTGGAATGGGTATGCCCCACACTCCAGATCATTGAATACAATGTTTGATCTTGATCGGATGTATTCTTTCTAGTTTTTGCCATTATAGTATATCATCTGCTTGTTGTAGATGCTTCCATTTGGGTTTATTTCGTTTAGTATTGCTGTAGCACCAGGTTAAATATCAGCGTTGAGTGGGCATCTCCTTGTTTAACTCCTGAGGCAATACAGAACGATTCCGTACATTCGCCTTGCACTATAACTTTTGCTGCCGTATTTGTAAGGGTCATAATAACAAGTTCAATAAGCTTTGTTGGTATGCCTATAGACTGCAACAAGTATTTTATTTATTTATTTTTTATTTTTAAAAGCTCAGATGATAATAAAGTTATAAATAAACTCAAGCAAACGCAGCACTAGCAGCAGGGGCTTTTCGGCTGGACTGCTTACCAGTGGACTGCTTTGCGAAAAAAAGCTTGGATGACTACTGAAATATGGTTGAATTACTTAGAAAAATTTGACAACGAAATGACTAAGGCTAATCGCAAAGTGTTATTGATCGTTGATAACTGCGCATAGCGCACAAAAACCCTACATCACTGAAATCTATTGAATTACAATTTCTGCCGCCAAACGCAACATCGAAACTACAACCTTTAAGCAATTATAGCGCAAAGAGGTGGTAAAAATTTTAATCAGTGATATGGAAGAGGGGCGCAAGAGTAATATCAACATTCTACCAGGCCATTCAGAATGGCCCATAAAGCATGAGAAAACGTAAAACAACCAAAGATTGTCAACTATTTTGCGACATGTGGCTTTGTCGACAGTCCAAATATTTTGACCACAAATGATTGTGTTCAAGACAGCGAAGAATGGCTTATCGTTAAAAACCATTTCAATTTGGATGAACGATTTGATGATTTTGTTACTTTCGATGATAGCGTCAGTATTAAGGGTCTTATTACTGATGATGACATTTTTGATAGTGTTTTGAACAGAAATACAACCGACATTGTTGAGGAGGATGAAGAGGTCGAGAACGTTATCACTGCCAAAGAAGCTAAATAAATGGTTGAAAAGCTCCACACGTTTCTTGAGGCACAGGAAGCTATACCAAAAAGTGCATTCGATAGCTTAGCATCTGTTGAGCGAAGTATTGATGGCTACATTCGAAACTTGCGCAAATAAACAAAAATAACCAATTATTTTAATAAAATCTAATTGAAAAAATTTATAACTTTTTATTTTTTATATCCGCCCCCCTTCAGTGAAGTTTTATCATAATTTTGATATAAACAGGTAAAAACAGTATTTATAACGAATTTCCTTTCAGATTTCTTTAAATTTCGTTTTACCAAGGTTTTACCAATAAGTACCTATAGCAATTAAATATGTAGATATAACGACAAAATTTCTGGTACCCTTCAGATTCGTTATATCGAGGTTTCACTGTACTTTGAATTATATTAATTCTATGTTTTTTTTTTACTTTTGCTGAGTAAAAATTATCATTAAAAACAGATTATTTATTGCAAAAAAAATTTGTTTGAAGTTTTGGTAATTTTTGATATTCGAAATTTGCCAACACTGTTTTTTCGCAGAATCTATGAAAATCGTACAGGGCAAATAAATAATAAAGCACTGCTGAATCCACAAAACGATAGCGCGTAACATAGAAAAAATAACACTTCCTTTATTAGTCCGAGAGCCAGGGGTCGATTTTGGACTACGTTTTTATGCCGTAAAATTCTTGACTATACTTGTGATTTAGCTTTCATGAATAACGAAGTGAGCGTCAGCATTGAAAATTCCGCGTCTGCCTTCAGTATTAAAATCAGCCGGCATGA
Source organism: Anastrepha obliqua (assembly GCF_027943255.1). NCBI lineage: Eukaryota > Metazoa > Arthropoda > Insecta > Diptera > Tephritidae > Anastrepha > Anastrepha obliqua. The sequence continues at coordinate 136,681,788 of NC_072892.1, read as the reverse complement.
AATGATGAAGTCAAAATGACCCCTGGCTCCCGGACTATATGCAGCGTTTATATAATTCTAGGGTTAAATAAATAGGTAAATACCGGTGAATAATCACATTGTTTTCATGTCATCGACACATTCAGGATATAACGTTGCCGGAAAAAGTTTTACTAACTCTCCACTATTGAATTATTCTCTCATAACGTAGAAGAATACTGAAAAAAAAATTGTTTAGATCAACATAAAGGAAATGAGAAACTCATTGGCGCCTACGCCAACAGAACGAGTCCGTAGAAATAATATTTATTTTACGTTTCCAAATGCTAAAAATTTAATTTTCTAAATATTTCTGCATAATTCTCTTAAATCTATCAACTATCAACCTGTGCTAGTGAAACTTGATTTCCTACAGAAAATGAGCGAACATAGAAACGGCAAAATTGCTATGATAATAATAATAATTTTCACAGAAATTTACCGGGTAATCGTAGCATGCGATAAACGTTTTTTCAGTTCATTACGGCTTAGCACAACTCCACACTGATTTAACACATAGCTATCGGTGCAATCGAAGTGAGTTATTGTTGTGATAAATGCTAATAATTGAAAACACGAACTTTTGAAAGATCAAACACAGAGTGAAAGTGTTGCAACGATCAGCAGAGCAGAGCAGAGTGAAGCGTAGCTGAGCGTTTAGTTCATAGCTACTACTACTACTACCAGCTTGCGAGTAGTTAGAAGCACCGCAGCAACAACAATAAAGTGTTGAAGTGTTACTGACAAAGCGATGGCTAATGACAGGGTCAATGCGCACAGGCATTTCACTTTTGTTTGGACGATAGATGGAAGAGATAAAAATGCAAAGAAAAACAAAGAAAATAATAAAAAGCGTTCAAGGCACAATAATTTAGAATGAAAATACCGGTATAAAATCACTTACTTAAAACCGAAAAAAAAAACACGCAACCTGTTTTTGTCGTAGAAGTTGAATAGAATGTAACGGTTTTTTTTTTATTTTTTGGTTAGATTTTTTTTTCTGACCCTATGACGAGCATAGAAATGGAAATCAGTTTAATAGAGTAGGTTAATAACTTTGTGGCTACGTGAGTGCAGGTACTTGGCGATGGCGTCGACAATGACTAGAGCCACAGCCGGCTAATAGGTAATGGGCGGTAGACAACGCCACTGGCAGCTGTGCGCCCTAAACTCGGAAATATTGTTCTAGTGAAGGCAGCTGGTGGCAAAAATGTAACCATATTTCCACTTAGCGTTATATAGTAAGTATGTGCATGTGTGCGCTCCATTCCATACGGTATGCGAAGCAGAAATGAAAAACAAGAAATAGATATCACACTTGACCCTCATTGGGTGCGACAATTCCAAAACGTGACAACGCCGTTGTCACTCCACTGAAAGTGTCATCCATATGCATTAAGGGGTCAGTCTACTTTGGAGACTCGAAAAAAAGGCTATATTCGTGATTTTTTTTTTGAGAAAACTATAAATGATAGTAATATAAAATTTGTTTGATTTATTAAATAAAGTCTTAAAATTCAGAAATAAATTTTTTTTTATTCAATTTTATAGTATTTTTAGTAAAAAAATAGCAGTGAAGCGTAACGTCTCAAACATGGGTTGGTGAGGCAGCTCCATCAGAACTCAAGAACGGCTTGTCTGAAACAAAAAAATCAAAATGTTTCAGATTCAGTAAGATACTGGCTACAAAATGACCCTCGGATATTAGGTTTTAATGAAGACAAAAAAAATGGCTGATAAAAATGGAAAATTTTTGATAGAACGGTTTTTTTTTCGCATATTTAAAAAAAATATATAGTAAAAATTTAAAATTTCAAAACCCCCGAGCGTCAATTTGGTGCAAATTATGTCTAGAATAGGTGATCCAAATTTTGCGAAAATCGGTTGATTAGTTTTTGAGATACAGTGGAGCTAGATTTTGAAAACGTTGTTTTGAGAAAAACGCGTTTAAAGTTTTTAATGCACGCTATACGCGCAGGTAGACGAAATGATGTTCAGGTAAAAAAAAAATAGTTAGAGTGCTCGGATTTTCTTAAAATTTTTACACAATATTTCTGGATATATATACTTTCAAATTATGCAAAAAAAAAAAATTGAAAAATTTTAAAGTGACAAAGTAGACTAACCCCTTAATACAATAATAAACATTTTAAGAAAATAGCAACAAAAATAAAGTAATAATGAAAACAAAACAACTTCTTGTGGTAAGAATTAACAGTGTCGGGAGTGCCGTAGCCGTAGGCATATTTTTTAGACTATTTTATAATTCGGGTTTTTCATAAATTAGGAAATATATTGTCATGGTTGGTACAAAATTAACCAACCAACTTTGTTTTTCAATAACTGCAGCTGTCTAGTTCTTCTTTTTCTTCTTCTTAATTGACGCGATAACCGCTTACGCGATTTTGGCCGAGTTTAACAAAGCGCGCCAGTCGTTTCTTTCTCGTTCTAACCGGCGCCAGTTGGACACATCAAATGAAGCCAAGTCCTTCTCTACCTGATCTTTCCAACGCAGAGGAGGCCTTCCGCTTCCTCTGCTACCACCAGCTGGTACCGCATCGAATACTTTCAGAGCCGGTGCGGTTCAAAAATCTTACGCAGAATCTTTCTCTCAAAAACTCCAAGCGTCGCTTCAAAGGATGTTGTCATCGTCCACGCTTCTGCGCTATACGTTGATGAATAAAGCTAATTTTGGACAAAAAAAAAGTGTTTTCTTTGTTAGGTCTGGAACTTTTGAGTCCATGTTTTATGTATAATAGAAAACTTAGGCACTTATTGTAAGATTAAATTTTAACATTAAAGTTTTTGAATTTAATTACGTTATTTAAAGCCATTTAAGAAAATTCCAAATGCGCAATTTTGGAAATATCATCAACTTTTCGTCAGCATTTTCAACTTTTTAAACAGAATTTTTACAGCCCATGCAATTTTCGTAGCATTCAATGAAGGTTTGAAGTGCTTCAGGAATGGCGTTGATTTTGGACAAGTGTTTTTTTGTTTGTTTTTTGTTTTGCTTACGGTATTGAATTTTGAATCCATATAAAAAATTTATTTTATTTCTATGCACACACAATTTATTAAAATACCCAAATCCGTATGAATATGTAAATTCAATTTGGCTTCTATCAATGATTGGTCGGTCCATCATTTATTGTATGCTTTTCTCTATTTGACCAGCTCATCGTCTTATCCATTTATTTATTTGACAACTTATTATCAACTTGGTGTGATTAATGTTATGTTTTGTGTCAGTTAGCAGCGAGACATTCATGTCCGTACTCATTCATATGCATTCGTTCAGTCCTACCCTGCAGAGAAAATCTGAACAAGCGAATGAAATTTTTAGTCAAGAACTCGTTCCGTTTTGCTGTTTTATAACCACTTCACCGTTTCTGTTGCGAGTGGCAGCATTTACTCGTATGATAGCATCAAAGCTGACATGTAAAGCAAACAGGTGTTTTCGTGCGTGTACTGTAGGACCGTAGAAATCTCTAACTTTTGAGTAATTTTTAAGGTCCATTTGCTATAAATGAAATGAAAGTTGGAAAACTGTGTAAACAAAGGCAACATTTTTGAGTTTTTGATAGTTACTTGAAATGAACAATCAATCAACATAGTTAAGGGGTTTGGGGGTAGACAGAGACCCGAAAAAATTATGATTTTCAAGAATTTTTTTTACTAGTCAATTGCTTTATTTTACAAAAATAAAAACATAGCATTAATACATCACGTTTCTACTTTACTTTAGCAAAATTGAAAAAAAAATTAATAATTGTAAAAGTGATCGCTGTTTTTGTGACGCCCGTTTCTCCAGAAGTTCCTTGCGGTGATCATCACAAGTCCTTGAAGTGCCATCTAAAATCAATCGGACAAGAGAAATTAGTTTTATTAATAGATAATCTTGTGCCTGATCGAAGCTATTTTCTCAAAATTAACAATATGGCGGTCTCAGGAAACATTTTTCAGATTTTCGAGAAACAAACCGACAATTAATTGCTTAAATATTGAAAAAAAAATCTTCGATCAGGTACGAGTTTTTTATGTTTTTCAAAAGTATTATATGTACATTTTATTGAAAGCTTAACAGATTTTTAAGTTACAGCGATCACCAGTTCAAAAAACATAGTTTTGAGAAAAAGGCATTTCAAACTGTGCTATCAACTCTGGAAAGCTGTGGAGCACCCGAACGCCCTTTGTTAATTATTGCATAACTCGAAAAGTATTTTTCGGATTCACTTCAAATTCTCAAACAACATTTTTTTATACTTTAAGAAAATGCAAAAAAAAATCAAATTTTTTGAAAATTCTGACTACTATTTACTTATTTTTTATTTCTAATTATTTTTTTATAAAACTATAATTCATCAAATTTTCAAATTAAGCGATTGCTCAAAATTTTGTTTGTATAAATGAAAGCATCCAACACCATCAGTAGAAACAAACGTTGAATGCCAACATAATTTTTGAGCCACTTGAAACTTGCACTTTGCTGAAACAAAATTCGATAGCCTACAAAACTGCATATCCGAAATTTTACCAGGAATTCGGACTATTGAAATTTTTGAATTTTATTTAACAATAAATAAAGACGACATCGACATCATCGGCGAAGCCCACCGCGCTGTAAGCTCGGCATACTCCAGTTTAAAGAGAGAAGCGAGCAATGTGGGCCTTGCGGTGAATGAGGGTAAAACAAAAAGAGGGTCTTCGCGTCTTGGACAATATGTCAGTGTTGACAACCAACAATTCGAAGTTGTGAAGGACTTCGTCTCCCTTGAGACCAGTAGTACAATAATAACAGAAATGACGTCAGTCTGGAGATCAAACGGAGAATAACTCTTGCCAACTGGTGTTACTTTGGACTCAGTAGGCAACGGAGAAATAGAACTCTCTCTCGAAGGACTAAACTGGCACTCTAGACATCCCTCATCATTCCCTTCCTAATATATGGCGCAGAAGCATGGACGATGCCAACAGCGGATGAAAAAGTTTTGCGAGCCTTCGAGAGAAAAATTCTACGTAAGATCTTTGGCCCCCACCACGCAAATGAGAAGTACCGCGTACGATGGAACAGCGAGTAGTATGAGCTATATTGGGACATGGACATAGTTAAGCGTATAAAAATATAGCGGCTACCCTGGCTTGGCCATGTCACTCGGGTAAAAGAAGACGCTCCATCAAGGCGAATTTACAACGCGTTATCTCAAAAAGGAAGGCGTGGAAGAGGAGGAACACATCTTCGTTGGAAAGACCAAGTGCTGCAGGAGTGCTGGCATCAACGAACGCAAGACAGAAACAGCTGACGTGCCATTTTGGATTCGGTCAAAACCGACAACCGTTTTTAGCGCTACATAAGTAACTAAGTAATGTTGACAAATGATATTTGAAGTTTGTAATTATTGGAGTTAATACTATTTAGTACAACTCTGCTTGTGAACCAAAGTTGCGCACTCATTCTTCTTTGTATTCCTTCTATTTCTATTTTTCATTTGCATTTGTAAGAATAACGTTCAGTCAAGGAAGAAAGTGTGCAAAACTGCGGTAAGTTTCTATATTAATAAAATATAGAATGTACAACATTGAATTCATTTTCAGAATAAACCATTCATTGCCATATGCGTTAAAAGCAAACCCTTTCAACTCAGCGCCGAGTCGTAGCTGCGACAAGTAATAAATATAAATTTTGGTGGCATCGTCAGCGTCTGGCGCTACAGCTTCTTGTGAGCTTTGACCTGCGGAACAGTACACCTCCATGCTGCTCTTTTCCTTGCCGTTTCCTTCCAGTTCTTTAGATTAAACTTTTCCAAGTCTTCTTTCACTTCATCTATCCACCTCGATTTTGGTCTTCCCTTTGCTTTATCTGTGTATGCGTTGGCTTCTAGAATTGTCCTTTGAGCTCTTGAGCAGTCCATTCTGATAACGTGGCCTAGCCATAGTATTCGTTGCGCTTTGATGTACGTAACGTAATAAATTTCTGCCATTAATAAGCTCTTCCAGTTCGTCATTCCATTCGTTCTTCTATGGTCAGAATCATCGAATTATCTGTCGTCAGTTTGCATCCTAGAAATGTGAACGTGCTCACTACTTCAAATTCGTGTTTTCCAATATGAATCTTTTTTGATGGCTGTTTGTTCTTCTGGAAAACAGCAGCATGAATTTGGTTTTTTCGTTGTTTATCTTTAGTCCAATTTCTTCCGTCGCTGCTTCAATGTCGGAGAAGGTTGATATTAGTGCACTCTTGGTTTTACTGACTATCGCTTCATCATCGGCGATTGCATATAACTGAGTTGTTCTATTCATTATATGTCCAGTTCTTTTGGCATCGTTTACCTCGTCTAATGCACGGCACACCATTAGGTTAAAAATTGTTGTTGTTTTGGTGATATTTTCCCCCCTTGTTCACTCCACTCGGGAACATAGGGCCTCGACAAGACTCAGTCTTACGTTGGTTTCGTTAATCTATTTTGTTTTCTGGCAGGTAGGTGATTAGCCTGCCGCTTGGTGGCATATGGTATGAAAATTTGACACATGGTTTTCTATCAGATCCGCAACGTTCACTATGTCATCTTAAAAGTAAATGAGATATTTTTATTGTTATTTTAATATGTGGCACCGTGTAATCTGTATCTTACGTTGCATAAGTCGAAGCCATTCCAGCAATTATGCCGAAACTTCAGTACGCTCTGCAAGGCCAATTGTCAAAAATGCCTATAAAGTAATGGATTTCGTTACAACTTAAATAACAATTTTTTTTCTTATCTCAAGATCTCTAACCCGAACGCCTTTTGCGATGCCATGGTTTATGTCTCTTATATGGATATAATTTTTGAAACAAAAGTCTGCTTCTGGACTATCGATAAATGTATCCAAAACAAGCTAGATTCAGCCTCTGAATTTATAAGTTTTCTCTGAATTATTGCAAAAAGAATGCAATATAAAAACCAGCAGCTGCTTATTGTTCATATGGAAAGTAGAAGCAACACAAACTAGTCATGGCTCTAAATTCACTATGGGTACTTCCGTTCGGGCGGTTGGATTTCCCTGCAGAGCTCTTGTACGCTTAGTGATTAATTCATCCATTGACACTTTTATCTATTTATGCATTTATTCAAACTAAGCTACTGTGTGTGCAGTGGTAATTAACTTATCTGATGTTTTCATTATTTCCTATTGTTCTAAATGGGAACGGTAGTTGGCAAGTATCGATTAACTAAACTTTAGAGTAAAATGAATCTATGAAAGTCACAATACAATTGAAGAGTTGGTGGTAGTGTTTCACTGCTGCTTTACTTTAACACAATAAAAATCTTAGCATTTATTAGGTGCGCAACTAAGTTCCCGCTGTTTTTTTGATGAAAATACAACTTTATTCTGAAATAATGCTTACAAGTGAATCATTGAAAGTATTGCCCATCGCTGGCTATTACTTTTTCCCATCTTTCTGGCAGATCTTGTATACCGACGCGGTAATACTGTTCATCGTTTGAGGCTATCCACGGATCAAGCCATTTTTCTGTGTCTTCATATGAATGGAACGGCTGGTCAGCTAGATCATATGCCATTGATCGGAACAGGTTGAGGTGGATAATCGGCTGGCGCAATATCTGGAGAATACGGCGGGTGTTTCTAGGTAGGTTTTACCGGGTTTGGCAACGTGAGGCCGAGCGTTGTCATGCTGTAGATTCACTTTTTCATGCCTCTCCGCGTATTGCGGCCGCTTCTCGCGCAGTGCTCGGCTCAATCGCATCAATTGAAGTCGATACCGATCCTCAGTGATGGTTTCGCTTATTTTTAACAGTTCATTATAAATAACACAAACTTGGTCCCACCAAATACATAGCATAACCTTCGCAGCGTGAATACTCGGTCGAGGCGACGACATAGAAGCGTGACCGGGCAGTCCCCATGATTTTTTTTTTCTTTCGATTGCTGTAATTAATCCATTTTTCATCAGCCGTCACGATGCGAAAACCCTTCCTCCCTTCCTTTTTTGCCGCTGGAGCAGTTGTTCACAGGCGAAAAAACGACGTTCAACATCCCTTGGCTTTAACTCATAATGAACCCAAATCCCCTGTTTCTTAATCATTCCCAAAGCATGCAATCGCTTGGAAATGGATTTTCGGGTAACTCCTAATACTGAAGCAAGCTCTTCTTGCGTTTGACTCGTATCCTCATTAAGCAATGCCTCCAATTCAGCGTCTTCGAAGGTTTTTGGCCTTCCTTCACGCGGACGGTCGTCAACATTAAAATCACTGTCTTTGAAGCGACGGAACCAATCTCGGTATGTTGTTTCACTTAAATCAGCATCTCCATAAGCCTTTTGTAGCCTAATGAAAGAGGAAAATCAACACTTCCCGCAAATGACGATTATTCGGCAGAAAATCAGACATTTTCACAAAACCAAAAGTACACTTGCTCGCATAACTCTGCGTACACTTAGAAAAAGAACAAAACTTTGATGTTTAGTAGTCGATTATTTTAAATATAAGGCACTTGAGACTATGATTTTTTTTTTTTTGACTCTTTGCTTATATCTTAACATATTTATGCTTTCTTTTCATTAAAAAAAAAAAACAAACTTAATAGCAACAAACAAAAATATGACTCCTCAAAAGTCTGCGTACATTTCAATTATTCTGCGTACAATGCCGAAATTTCTTGTTTTCAATACTTTGTTGGATTTCCATTTCGTTTTAAAACCTCTGCCAGACGTCTAGACATTGAATCAACCAGATTTTTAGTGTCCTCGGCAGTTATTTTGCTCCACTCCTCCATTATGACTTCCTTCAACATGTTTTTAGAGCTTATGTTGTGCTGACGAATCCTACGCTCGAGTAAATCCCATAGGTGCTCAATAGGATTTAGGTCTGGAGACTGAGGATGGGATCTGAGCTGGTTTTTACATTGTAAAGCAGCCAGAGCTTTACAATATGGGCGGTATGCTTCGGATCATTGTCCTATTGGAAGCAAAAGTCGTCTTGGAGCTGCAGTTTCTGAGCACTCTGCAGTAGGTTTTCATTTAGTATGTTGATATAATCTTTGTGGTCCATTGTCGACTCTATAAACGTGAGACTTCCTACACCGTTGGCCGCCATACATCCCCACACCATAATACCACCACCTCCATGTTTTACAGTTGGCAATAAATTTTCTTTGTCCATGGCAGTTCCGCTTTTTCTCCATGCCAGCTTCTTTCCTTTTATGCCAAATATGCAGAATTTGCTCTCATCTGAGAATATAACCTCCTTCCAGAAGCTTAGGGGTTTCGAAACGTGTTCATTGGCGAAATCCAATTCTTTCTATTGATCTCAGATATATGCGGCTTCCTACGGGCAACACAGCCATGATATCCGGCATTTCTCCATGAGCGTCTAACGGTAATCGCGAATTCCGGCATTGTACGCAGAATAATTGAAGTGTACGCTGACTTTTGAGGAGTCATATTTTTTTTTTTATATTTTACAACAATTGGACTATTAGATTCTGCTTGTACTCATTGTTTAGTGCTGTTTTCAGTTCTACAAAACAAATTTGCCTTTTCACCGCGTATAAATCGTTCAATGTTGCACTCATACCTATAAAAAAGCAAGTTTTTGCCTATTCAGATAAATAGCGCAAGTCACTGCGAGTATGTACCTATCTTCGTCTAGCACAGGCATTTCCTAATATTAACGTTTGAAGTAGTCAGCGCTATGATTTTTCAAGTTCTAATAAACAAACCTGTAAAAAAGCTCATCCACAAGTTCCCGCATCCTCAGTCCCCCCACTCTCCCTAAGCTATACACGCATCTTGTCATAACTTGTGGAATTCACTGCCCCATATATTAAATATTCTATAAATCTTTCGCACATTATTTCTTTCAATTACTCCAAGAACCAGCTAAGCGGATGTTGTCATACTTCAAACATCCATTAGTAGGACAGACTCGATGAGTCGCTGTTGAAAAGTGATATTTGTCCACAACGAGAGAAAAATTTGTCTATCAACTGGCTAATTTCTTATTTGAGCACTTTTACCAATACCTCATTAATGTTAATATTAACAACGCTGGGTCACTGCTAATCTTCCAGTAAGTAGTCGGATACTCATTTCTGAAAGCCTCAGTAATTAGTTGCGCGTTCTTCGTTCACCAATTGCAAGCGAAATTGAGTTGTCTCGCGCTTTGCTCAACTTGTGAATGCAGAAAACTGAAATGGCAGTCGAAAACTTTTGATTGATTAGGCAATCTTTATTACTTTTGTGTAGAATCATTCATGACATTTATTTTTTAAAGACAATCCCTTTCAAATGTTGGCCGCAACTACACCGTAATTCGGCCAACCGTACACACCAAGGCATTTAGATTTTACATACCCCCACAAATAAAAGTTCAGAAGTGTGATATCACATTACCTTGGTGGCCAATCCAATGGTCCGAGGCGAGAGATAAATTTCTCACCGAAACGACAACGCAGTAAATCCATTGTTTCACGGGCTGTATGGCAAGTAGCACCGTCTTGTTGTAACCAAAAGTTGTGGGCATCACGGGCTTCAATTTTCGGCATCAGAAAATTGTTTATCATGCCGCGATAGCATTGGCCATTCTCTGTTACATTGGTACCAACCTCGTCCTTGAAGAAATATAAACCGATGATGCCTCCAGCCCATAGACCGCACCAAACAGTTGGACGTAATGGCTGTTCTTGAATAGCTTCTGGTTGCTTTTTAGCCCAAATATGACAATTAACGTAGCCATGTAGCTAAAAATGGCCCTCATTGCTGAACATCATAAGTTGGCCTAACCGCGCGATGAACACTTTTCACAGAGGGTCGATTTTCGCAATAGAATTGTACGATTTGTAAAAGTTGTTGAGGCGTAAGTTTTTCCATTATGAAATGTCAATTTCCATTATGAAAGTTATTTATTCAGTTTGACAGTAGTCACACGTGACAGAACAGAAACCTTTTTAGAAAAATAATTGGTCAAATCTGGTCATTAAAGTGTTTTGAAACACTAAAAAACTAACGCATGGACTGCAATGTTGTCGTAATAAATTCTTTTTATGATTTATGCTCTCAATGTTTCCAGGCGAAAATACTAGCAATTGGGTTAGGCTACCAGTCGCAGACTTCTCTTTTAAATGCACTATCACTGTTCCTACGGATAATCAAGCTGCTATCCAGGCACTGGATACGACTACAACAACCTCAAAGCTGATGGGAGTAAGAATAGTCTTACTACCCTGCGTAAAAACCATAAAGTTTTCTTAATCTGGGTCTTGGTACATCGAAACATTGAAGGTAACCAAAAAGCAAAAGGGGGATCTGTCATGAATAACATTTTTATAGAATCTGTATTCACACCACCGAGTACAATCAATAATTCAAAGTATCTACAAATCTCGGAATGCAGCTGGAGAGAGCAGATGCATGCCTAATTAGCAGAGCGCTTTGGCCCACTTACGACATCAAACAAACGTCAACATTGATGAACATGGAACGACAGGATGCCTGGGTATTCACGGCAGTCATAACTAGATTTTAGTCTACCGGGGAACAAGCAGCCAAAATTATAGCCCATCTATTCGTCCATAAAGGTTGCCCATCTCGCTGATGCCGGATGTACACAATGTACAAGTCGGCTTGCGTCCACGGCCCTCATGCGTCGCTCTGTACGGACATCTAGAAGACCTGGACTACGCGGATGAAATATGCCTGATGGCGCACACTCGGCAAAATTGCATGCGGTCAGCGCTTTTGCAGCTTCAACTGGGCCAAAAATCAACATTGCCAAAACAAAATTTATTAGCATTAACACCAACGAAATCCAAGCTATTCAGAACGCTGCACCCCCTTAAAAGTAGTAAATGAATTCTGCTATCTCGGCAGCATTATCACAAAAAATGATGGATCAGCAATAGATATTCGCAACTGCATATCAAAAAGACGGTGTCCGTTTGCTATGCTGGACAAAGTCTGTAGATCGGCACATATAACCAGGCGTAGGAAGTTGCGGAACTACGACGCTAACGTAAAATCGGGCCTATATGGTTATGAGAAATACGACGTCGCAAATGGAAGTAGATCGGTCATACACTGCATAAACCCATGGACGACATCAAGGGAGTCGCAGACGCGGGAGACCAGTCAAAAACTGGAAGCGACAGATGGATGCAGAAGCGCAGAAAGCAGGCTATTTGTGGGAACAAATAAAATTTCTAGCTTCAAATAAATAAAATTTTAATGTGTTAAAAACTATGTTCCAACTAGTAACCACGGGAATATATCACGACACATACTGTCACAGTTGTAGCGCAGACACACCAAATTTAGCGAAGCCATCAACCATCTGTGCGATCGTTCTGGCAGAAAAATATGAAACACCAATTGCGCTCCAAGCAGCAAGAAGGCGTTGTTCCTAAGCAATGACAGGCATTTCTACTATTTAAGACTGGTTGCGACAGGCTAATCACCTACCCTGTCAGAAATCAAAATAGATTAACGAAAACAACGCAAGACCGGGTCTTGTCGAGCCCCTATGCTCCCAAGAGAAGTGCACAAGAAAAAAAATACTGTCCCAGTTGTAAACAATCAGAGCAAAAGGAAACAACTTTCCATTTCCTCTGTGAATGCCCTGCCCTATGGGGGAGAGAATGCCAATCCCTGGCAAACCATTACTCGATAGATAGTCGAATGACTGTCAGACCTAGACGCCAACAACCTAATAAGGTTCTTAAACCGCACAAACTGGATATAGTCTTGCTGCAAAAAACCGTTAAACAATATCAACTTGTCACTACCGAGGATGCAGCAACAAAAGTGGTGCAGAAGCGTTAGTTGGATTCTGGATGAATCACCACTTCTACCAACAAACCAACTAATCTTACTTTTGTTGATGGTGGTGGAGATGTTGTCTGAGTACCACAGCCCAGACCAAATTAGGCACAAAAGATGCCACTTTAATACACTATTTGTAGAACTACTGCTTTTTTTAGTCGAACCTTCTTGATTTGACTATGACAATTTTCTTTTCTGCAATTTCTTTCAAATTGACCATCGAGAAGTCCCCCAGCATTCTATGTCGTAGAGCACCCAGACTTGTGCACTCACACAGATAGTGAAAAATAGTTTCTTTAGATTCAACCCATCGCCCCTAGAATGGTCGCCCTTCCAGGTTTGACCGGTGCCCTGTTATTGTTGACGAAGTTCAGAATATGTCTACTCCTGGCTTTCTTAACAACTCGTCATTTCTTGATTTGTTCAAATTGTTCTACTATTTAAGACTGGTTGCGACAGGCTAATCACCTACCCTGTCAGAAATCAAAATAGATTAACGAAAACAACGCAAGACCGGGTCTGCGTGAAAAATACTATTCCAATTCACCAGGCAAAAGGACTTGGACGAATATACACTGGCGCCGACGCCACACTCCATCTTGGAACGGTCAGTGTAAAGTGCAGTTGTATTATCTTTGACTACTGAATACAAAAATAACTTTTTTCGCTTAGGATACTTTACCTTAAACTCTATTCTGAAGTCTAGAGTAGCGGAAGTAAAATCTGCTAGTAAGCCTTTGGCTGTCTAAAATAATACTATGGCCAAACGTCCAAGTATTCCAAAAACCAACTTACAAGGTCTCTTAGAAAAGTATCCGACTTTGTTTTTTATTCCTAACACCTGACAAATTCGAATCACGCGCGCTTGCATAAGCAGAGGAAGGTTACAGTCCTGCACATGTGTGAATTCTTTCCCGCCTGTCGCTAGCGTCAGTTGCTGTCAAGCAGTGTGAACGTAACATGGTATTTAGTGCTCTCGTCGGGTTTTGAATACGTCTTGATGCCGTGGAATGCTTCCACTGTGACGACTACATTTTGGTTTCCGGGTCGTACCCGTACACCCAGGACTCATCACCAGTGATAATGGTGTTCATGAAGTCGGGATCACTGTTTATAGAGTCCAGCATGTCCTGTGAGACTTCAACACGAAGTTTCTTTTGCTCCGCCGTCAGCAGCTTCGGCACAAATTTAGCCGCCATTCTCTTCATGGCCAAATCTTCGGTCACAATGGAGTGAGCCGAAAAAGTGCTCATATCTACCTCTTCTGCAATTTCTCGGATAGTCACACGACGGTCCGCGTTCACTTTGGCAGTGACATGCTCATTTCGGCATGTTGATGGCCGACCAGAGCGTTGCTCGCTCTCCGCCGAAGTCCGACCGTTTTTAAACCGATTGAACCACTCCTTAATCTGTGTGATGCCCATAGCATCGTCACCGAAAGCCGTCTGAATCTTTCCAATGGCTTCCACCTGGCTATCGCCCAGTTTCTGGCAAAATTTGATGCATGCAGTAACGCTGCTCCAATCGTTCCGTCATTTTGCTTGTATTCAAAAACCGACGAGAGCACTAAATACCATGTTACGTTCACACTGCTTGACAGCAACTGACGCTAGCGACAAGCGGGAAAGAATTCACACATGTGCAGGAAGGTTACAGGTCTGCTTATGCAAGCGCGCGTAATTCAAATTTGTCAGGTGTTAGAAATAAAAAACAAAGTCGGACTTTTCTAACTGACCTCGTATTTTATTCTGAAGGCAATATTCGGTGCCATTAGCCGTAGTTGTAAGTCTTTTGATAACAGATAGAGCATTACATTAAGTGCCTCTGATGAGCACGATCTCATAGCTCCAGTTATTCCTGTGCAGGCTGCGCAATGTACATTTGTTAACCGCCTAAAGTTGTACTGTTCGTTTAATGTAGGCCACCATACTAGTGCTCCCTATAGCACAATCGGTCTTACGATGGCGATACTCACTTTTAGAAGGATATTAAATTTACGAACTTCAAACTCTAGTCGCCGCCTCTGAGTCTTAATTGACTCAAATTTAGTAGTTTCTTAGTACTTTATTTTTGTTTATTTCTTTTATAACTTTATGTTCCTACAGCGTGTCTCTAAAATAAAAAATATGTTTTTTTTCTATAAAAATTATGACTACCCTAATGTACTTATGTATATTCGCACATCGAGTGTTTATATCCTGTTGCCTTTCTCGTGGAAGCAGCGTGCCCAACTGAAAACAATTAATAAAAACCTCACTATTGGAAGCCTGTTTACCGTTACTCGCCAGCTATCCACTTCGCCATTACATCATTACCGTAACGCCAAAAGCACAACTTTTTAATACACTTGATTATGGGCATTAACTATCTATTGTAGCAACGTAGATTGAACGCATAAATAAATTTAATTGAATTATATCATAATATGTCCTGTAATAATAAAGTAAGTGATCTCATATGGAGCCGACGCGACTGCTGGTGTGCAACAGACAACCCACACTTGCCACATGCCTCCCAAAGGAAAAAATGTGTATGTATGCGCCTGTGTGTATGTAATTATGTGTATGTCTATTTATTGGTGCAAATATAGCAACTACTCCAACATGCTTTCATAATTGATGGCGCAAATCGCCCATTTTTTTGCCACAAAGACTATTACCGTTGCTGTTGCCACCAACTCCAGCAACACCACCACCATCGCCGCCAACAAATCAGCAAACCATGTGCGCGCCCCAGCTTTGCAGCCATTCGATCCACATGTAGTTACACTGTCCAGAAGCATTAAATATAAAGAAATTCTTGCTGAAAATTAATCACAAGATTATGCAACCGACAACTTAATCGACACAAACATCCTGTGGCAATGGGTTACCAGTGTTACCGCATTCAACTGCGCACTCAGCTACGTAATCGCACTAAGCGTCACGCTCATAAAACGTATGAGCTTTTATACATCACAAAGTTACATACATACACACACAGTCATACTTGCATACATACATTCATACATACATACATTTTGTTATATAAAAATGAAATTCTTTAGAGCCTGACTAAATTATGGGTATGTGAGAATCAACCTAAATATATTGACTGAACTTTCAATCAGCGCGCTAACCTGTTCGCTTTTGTGTTCACTGCCTCAAATTGTGGCTGCTAGAAAGTAGTTTTGTTGCTTTGTCAAAACTTTCGTCGGCTTTTTACTAGTGCGCGTTATGGCCAATGGCGTAAATAATTTTTTGTTGTCAGTTAAGTCATAAGTGAAGGATCACTGTAACTGCTGGCTTTGTAGCAAGCGCTCAATGAGAGCAGGTAGCAACGTACGCACACATACTCGTACATAGGTATCTGTGTGGAAGCTCAAAATAATGAATAGAAGTCAGAGAAAAGTTTTGCATTTAAAATGGTTTTTCAGTAAAGCCCGAAGTATTACGAAATTAAAATATTTACATTTTGATTAGTTTATTTCGTAAAAGGCATTACTTTTTAAGCATCTAATCAATATCTTGGCGCAAATGCAATTAAAGTGTTTTTAACCGCTTTCACAAAGGGGGACTTCACGGTGTGGCGATTTTCAGCCAACCGCAGGCAAATCGATTTTCATGTGTATTTTCTAAAACAAATTCAAATGTAAGTAAAACGCCAGCTGATTTAAGTAAGTTAGCTCGAATTTTCGTAACAATTTTCAATTTTTTAATTTTTGATTATTTGGGCGTTTGGCCGAGCTGCCTCTCGTATTGATGGAGCTACAGTTTTACGTCGTCTTCGAATGTCAGATAGTTTTTTCGGACGAACTTTTTCATTGCAGAAATACACTCGGAGGTCTCCCACTGCCTGCAGAGGGGTGACCGCTATTAGAAATAACTTTTTCTATCATTTGGTGTTTCATATCTGGGGCTTCGAATCTGGAAACTTCGAGTCGCAGTCACGCACCAACTCATTCAACTAAAAAAACTAAACTTAGCACATTAAACTATTTGACCAATTCAATTCTAACAAACTATATTGTATAGGCTTATTATAATTTATTAATTTATTATACGCAATACATTCAACAAAATGTGTAGTCCCTACCATTAGCACAACCAACATCGAATAATACTTTTTCTTAATCTGCGCAAGTTCTGGAGGGTGGACACCTATTGGATGGTGCATCCTCGTCAGGCTCTATACGTAGCTCTATAGAGAGCCTGTTACTGGGCGAAAATGAGCTTGGCTCTGTGGAACCAGCGAAAGCAATGGAGATGCAGGCGACCCCTGCAAACCCTTTAGCTGATCCTGGTGAGGCTGCGCTAGCTCATTTACGTCTCAGTGCTTTGACGTTTTCCTCTGCGGACGGAAGTAATGTGGTTAATTTGGATACAAATCCGAAAAGTACCACTGCACTAACGGCTACAAAGAAAGCGTCTGATTCAGGAGGCAATTTGGAGGACGCAGACGTGGTTATGACGCAGGTAACCCGTGCCTGTCATGTCACCACGACTGAGAAAACCAAATTGGTTCCTGTCCTGGCACCAGTTTCGGCGACTATGGTTAATCAGAGTACACGCTCAGAAAGTACCAGCGCACCAATGGCCACGGAACAGATGCCAGCTTCAGGAGAAAATCTGTCTAATAGACAGAAGAAGCGGCAAAGGCAGAGAAACGCGAATAAGGTAAGAGAAACAGCAGGTATGACTACGGCTAACGTAACTATGCCAACTGCCACTCGAGCCGGAGTTGCGGCCCAACTGTCTTCGTCCCCTCCTGTAGCGGAGTCCCATCTGATCTGGACACCTTGACAGATGAAGGACGGTGAGCGCACCAGTTGGCACGAGGAAGAAGAAAAGGAGAAAAGGTAATAAACCGGAATCCGAAGTAAGCAGTCTTAGACAACAGGTTGTAGTGACTGCAGGAGGAGCCTCTTAGTGCCGCTTAGTGATCCACGATGGGCATATCCAATTGTCCCAAAACCAATTGGATTTTGTCGACAGTCAAGTCTGGGAGGCGATAGGGAA
Organism: Anastrepha obliqua; assembly: GCF_027943255.1. NCBI lineage: Eukaryota > Metazoa > Arthropoda > Insecta > Diptera > Tephritidae > Anastrepha > Anastrepha obliqua. The sequence continues at coordinate 136,663,956 of NC_072892.1, read as the reverse complement.
AACGAAAGATGTACCGAGCGAATGAGAGTTGAGCAAGGTATCTTGAAGGTTCAATGCTCAAACACTCAATCGCTCGAATGGCTGACCAAAACAGTGGCTGCGATGCCAGCGTTTGAAGGATGTAAGTTTGTCATTCGGCAAACGAGCAAAATTCAAAAACTGGTGAGGGTGAGCATGCTGATCCCTGGGCCTCCAAGGGAGCCGCATGCGACCATCTCTAGGCCTCATGCCCTGAACGGGGCGAAGCACTGGAGAGCATACCACTATACCGAAGCGGGCACAGATCCTAAATATGGAAACCGTTCCCACTTGGTTCTTGGTGTGGATCCAGACATCGTTTATACTTAAGGGTCTCGAACGTATGGTGGAGAAGCACATTAGGACGAGGGTTCTAAGTAAAAATCCTCTCAACGTCATGCTTATCAAATTGGGAAATCTTGCGATTCGGCTCTGCACGAGTGCGTTAACATAATCGAAAAAGGGCTGGAATCAAGAGAGTACACTCTTGGTGCGTTTGTGAACATTGAAGGAGCTTCCGACAATGCTACTTTTGACTCTATGCGCTCTTCTATCAGAAATCATGGAGTGGAAGCAATCATTGTCAGATGGATCCACTCTATGCTATCCAAAAGACTGCTTACCATGGATAGAGAAAGCGATGAAGGAGTCAAGGTTGAGGTTAAGAAGGGTGGCCCACAAGACGGTGTACTCTCTCCCCTACTTTGGTGCTTTGTTGTGGATTCTCTTCTTAATGATCTGCAGGAAATTTTACACATCCAAGCCTACGCGGACGATGTGTACGTATTAATCTCAGAACGATCACTTGAAGTTATATGCAATAAAATGCAGGTGAAATTCGGTGAATCCTACAAAAAGTGCCTTAGTGCTTTTCACTAGGAAACGCAATATGGAAGGCATATGCCATCTTGAATGTGGCACACAGGCTAATTGAGAAAAAGTGGCGGGGTACAGTATTCGAATTTGTAGTGACAGTCAAGCTGCACTGAAAGCCCTTGCTAACCCACGCTGCTGTTCGAAGTTAGTCAGTGAATGTAAGCCAAACTGAATAGTGTTGCAAAACACAACAAAGTTAGTCTTATTTGGCTGCCTGGACATTGTGGTATTGCAGGGAACGAGTAAGCTGATAAATTGGCAAATGAAGGCTCTGCAAGTATGCCATTAGGCCCTGAACCCTTTCCAGGTGTCAATTCCGCATCGATTCAACTATGGATTGACTTCATGAGGTCTACCCATAGAGGATGTTGGTCTGGGTTGAAATCGTGCAGAGTAGCCAAGTACTTTGTGAGAGAACCAAGCAGGAAAATAGAGACCTTTCTCCTAAAACTCTGCAGAAAGGACCTGAGAGTACTGATAAGTGTAATCACAGGGCAAAATGGTGGCATGGTGAGCATATGGCTGCCATGGCGATCATCGACAGCCTGATATGTCTATGCTGTCTTGAGGATAACGTCACTGCAGAGCATTTTCTCTGTAGCTGTACTGCATTTTCCAAAATCAGACTTAGGATATTGGGTTGCGATACAGTGAGTATGGACAGAGTTCATACTCTTCCTCTTCCAGATCTCTTAAAATTTATCAATGAATCCAAGAAATTTGTGGAAGAGTGACCTCAAATAATTTATACGTTTTTACCATCCACCTTTTTATTTTTCCTATCTCTATTCTTTCTGCTGATATCTATCCGGGTGTAGTACAATGGTGTACTGACTGAGTGCTTGGACTTGTCCAGCCCCCACAAATCTAATCTAATCTAATTCTGGAGGTGATCGGCTCCCAATCAGCCGCATCTGCCTTGTTAACTCTTTGATCGACCCGTATTGCTCAATAGGGTTGGCATCGGGCGACTGTAAAGACCACTCCAACATTTTAATCCCATTTCGCTGTTCATTTGACTTTTAAATTAAATATTTTTCGAGAGAAGGCTTTATTCTCATTTTTCAGTGTGAATAACCCTATAAATGATCATTGCAACAACGAGACCCAAGAAAAATCTACATAAGCTCAAAGTTATACTTTTAATTTCTTTTTTATGAATATTTTTTCTTGTTCAAAAACTCAAAATAAAAAAGAAGTCTACATTAAAAAAAAAATTGTTTCACTTGCTCCACTAAAAGAATTTTCAAGCTTTTTGCTAATTGTTCTCGCCGTATGCATTGTAAAATTTGTCACAGAATGTATGGCAAGACTAAGTATCTGATCCTAATACATCTGAAAATTGTTGTAGTAATTTTCAGAAGAATTCTAATTGTTGAGCCACCAAGCTTTTTTGGCAGCTATTAATTTTGAAATTAAACACTTTTATTTTTAAACCACTTTATAATTTATTTTTCACAGAGTTTACGCGTTCGTGTGTTTGTTACAAAGTTTTAGTTCACCGGCCACAGCTGATGTCGAGATTCAAGTCTCGAAATATTTGCTTAGCACAGCTTATATATAATGTATGTACATAAGAATGCGTTGATACGAACGTTAGGAAAATGACAAATATAGGATAATGTGTATTAATATAATTCAAGGACAAGTACAAGGATTAGGGTGACCAGGTGTTACGAGTTAAAAATATTACAATCTTATAAGTTAGACTACAATACTAAATTATTAAATAAAAACTATACAATTAACCCTATACTTAAATTAGTCATGTAAATTAGGTGCTGCTCCCAACATCCTCCCCTCCGTTGAAAGTTCAGGGCTTTCAACTGATTCCTTAGTCGGAAGGAGGCACAATTTAGTAACAGCTCGACGTGTAAGGCCAGTGGATGTACGTAGAACAGCTACTCGTGCAACACCGTCCTCACCAGTAATGACTTCGATGACGCGCGCAAGAGGCCACTTAAGAGGTGCTGAATTTTCATCTTTAATGCATACAATATCGTTGATTTGCACATTAGGGTGAGGGGTGCGCCATTTTGCTCTTTGTTGAAGAAGAGTGAGGTATTCTTCGCTCCATCGTTTCCAAAATAATTGTTGGAAGTATGTGACACGCTGCCAGTGACCGAGTCGATTGTAGTTCAAATGAGTGATGTTAGGCTCAGGAGCAGCTGTAAGCGGGCCGCCAATAAGAAAATGACCTGGAGTTAAAACATCAAGGTCTTCTGGATTTTCTGAAAGAGGTACAAGAGGTCGAGAGTTAATTATAGCAGAGATTTGACATACCAAAGTACGTAGTTCATCGAAACTAAGAATTGCAGAGCCAAGAGTGCGGTACAGGTGCTGTTTAGCCATTTTTACTGCGGCTTCCCACAAGCCGCCGAAATGTGGTGAACGAGGTGGTATGAATCGCCAGTCGAAGCCATTGTTGAGGCAGTGAACGTGAACCTTGCTGCGGTGCTCTTCGCTTAGGAGTAAGCGTTTTAGGTCCCTCAACTCGTTCTTAGCGCCTACGAAATTGGTTGCGTTGTCTGACCAAATACAACTTGGCATGCCGCGTGTTGCCGTAAATCGCTTGAGAGCTTCCAAGAAAGCACCTGTTGAAAGGTCCCTCACTAGCTCCATCCACACGGCCTTGGTTGCGAAACAGATGAAAACACTGATGTAACATTTCTGGGGTGACTTGTTGCGGGTTTCGGGTTTGAAATAAAATGGACCGCAGTAGTCCACTCCTGTGACGATGAAGGCTCGTGAGGCCTGAATGCGCTCCTTCGGCAAATCTGCCATGATGTGCTCAAAAAGTTTTGGTTTTGACCTGCAGCATATAACACATTTTTGTAGGGTACGCGCAGTAGTTTTCCTACCACCGATAGGCCAGAACTGCATTCGAATTGCCGCAAGTGATGACTGTGGGCCTGCGTGGCAATTCTTTCTATGAAAATGCATGATTATGGCTGATGTTAATGGGTGATCTTTCGGAAGGATGATCGGATGCCGCGCTTCGAAACTAAGGGTTGAATTTCTTAGGCGACCATCAACTCGAACTAAACCAAAATCATCTAGAAACGGCGATAGAGACGAAATGCTACTCGACGAATGTACGCATCGATTTTGTTTCAAGGCAATGTATTCTGGCCAAAGCTGAGCTCTTTGAACAATGCGAATTAGCAGTTGAGTTCCAAGATGTATATTTTCGGATGTAAGATGTGATGATTTTAACGATCTTGCAGTGGTGATGAACTTGTGTACGTATCCAAATATGCGTTGCATCTTGGTGAAGGAGTTGATGTACTTAAAGGAAAGCGAGATGTCGATTCGATTATTCATGGATACCAGGACCTTTTGACGAACTTCCGGGAGTTTAGTTTGAGGCACAATAGACTTCGGCCAATTACACATTTCTTCTTGCAGGAACGGGGGTCCATGCTTCCACAAATTTGATTGTGAGAGTTCTCGGGGAGCGGCTCCCCTAGATAAGATGTCAGCAGGATTCAAAGAGGTGGGGACGTAACGCCACTGCATACCTTCTGTGAGTTGTTGTATGGCACATACTCGGTTGGCGACAAATACGTTAAATTTTGACGGCTCTTCTTGTAACCAGGATAATACCACAGATGAATCTGACCAGCAATAACAACGACTCGCGAAAAGCTTCAATTTTGTTATTTCGTTAATTAATTGTGCGAGTAAGGCGGCGGCACAAAGCTCCAGTTTAGGTACTGTTAGCGTCTTTAAAGGGGCAACACGAGCCTTTGAACAAAGAAGATGAACTTGAGCGTTGTCATCTTTGACTGAACGCGCATAGACACAAACACCGAATGCTTCGAGACTAGCATCGCAAAATGCATGTAGTTCATGATTGGCTCCAGGCTGCAATATGTAACGCGGAAATGATAAATACTGCACATCCGTGAATTCTTTGCAAAAGGCCGACCAATCTGTGTCCAGTGAGAGCGGTAAACTCTCGTCCCATTCGAGCTTGTCTCTCCACATTCGCTGCAACAGAATTTTCGCCCTAGTCAGGGTGGGGCCGATTAAACCTAGCGGGTCGTAACAGCGAGCTATTGTTGATAGTGCAGACCGTTTAGAATTTCTGGTGCCTCCAAGGTGTCGCGCTAAGGAAAACAACAAATTATCTTTAAAAGGATCCCATGTGAGTCCCAACGTTTTCGTAATATTGCTACCGTCATCGAATTTAAGGAAGGTTTCCCTTTCTGCATCAGAAATGTGATGAAGAACGTCTGGGTTGTTGGAGCACCATTTCCGGAGATGAAAATTTCCACGGGCAAGGAGACTGGTGGTTTGATGCATCATCTCGCGTACTTCTTCAACTGAATTTCCTCCGGAGATCAGGTCATCTACGTAAAAATCGCGTTTGACAATTTGTGAACCCAAGGGGTAAGACGAGGACTCATCGGAGGCTAGTTGATGCATTGCTCTTATAGCTAGGAATGCTGCGGGCTTCGTTCCATACGTAACCGTATCCAGCTTGTAAACCTTGATGTCTGATTCAGGGGAGTCCCGCCACAAAATGCACTGCAACATGTTGTCGGGTGCAGAGACGCGAACGCAACGATACATCTTGCAAATGTCTCCAGTAAGTGCAACGGGAAACGTACGAAAGCGAATGAGAATATCAAAAAGTTTGGGTTGTATGGTCGGCCCCGCCATTAGAATCTCGTTTAATGAAAGGCCCGAAGTTGTGACAGCAGAACCATCAAAAACGACCCTGAGCTTTGTTGTGGAGCTATCTTCCTTGACGACGCAGTGATGTGGTAAGAAATATTTGCATTCATGGGCCTCAGCGCTGGTGACCAGTGACATGTGATTCAGCTCAAGGTACTCCTTTATAAATGCCGAGTACTTTAGCTTTAAATCGATATTGTTAGTTAACTTCCGCTCAAGGCTCTGAAATCGTCGCTTTGCTTGTGTGTATGATTCGCCTAATGATTCTGTGCCGAATTTCAAAGGTAAGCGAACCGAGTACTCGCCTGAAGGTAAACGCGAAACATTTTGCTGAAAATGCGCCTCGCAGTCGAGCTCCTCTCTTGTTATTTTAGTGATTGGCTCAAAAACGTGATCTACTTCCCAGAAGCGACGTACCAAATCGTCTAGTCGGGTATCAGAGTCGATGTCTCTCGAAGACCTTTGATTGGCCACAAATGACGAAAGCTTAGAAGTCTGTTGACCACCACCTGATATCACCCAACCGAGAAGAGTTTTTTGAAGAACTGGAAATCCGGGCGCCAACTGTATCTGCCCAACGCAGAGAAGTTCGAAAAATAGTCCTGCTCCGATAAGCAAGTCAATACGCTGAGGTATGTTGAAATTGGGATCAGCTAGTTGGATGTTCGAAGGGACGTTCCAGTCCGCGATGCTCACTGAAAAACCAGGCTGATTGTCAGTGATTGTTTGAACAACGACGGAAGTGATGTGCGTTGAGAAATCTGAAGTCCGCGACTTCAGTACGACATTGACCGAATAGCCTTCAGTTGACAGGTTGGCATCCCCGATGCCCGAAACTGCCGCCGAATATTTGGTCCTACGAAGTTGTAATTGGTTAGTAAAACGATTTGTAATAAAGTGAAGCTGGGAACCCGAATCCAAAAGCGCCCGACATGGCACGAAGGTACCAGCACGATTTTTGACAAAAATGACTGCAGTGGCTAGAAGCACAGCATCAGATGGAGATCTCGAAGTGAGGGCATGGCCAGGGACAGATGATGTTGCAGCTATGGTGTTTGATTTCAATGTGGGTGGTTGCGTGACTGGGCCTGATATAGAAGTTGAAGCAGAAGATGTGCGGTCAAAATGCAAAAGCGTATGGTGTTTCAATTGACAAGCTCTACAGGGTCCAGATTTGCAATCTCTCATTTGATGGCCACCCTTTAGACAGTTAAGGCAAAGCGAGAGCTTCTTGGCTTCCTTTTGGCGAAGATTTGGAGAAAGAGTGGAAAATTGCTGACAGTGGTAAATTCTATGATCAGGGCACCGACAAAACGCGCAACCACCTACTGAGGCATTCGAAACGACAAATGATTTTCTTTTATTTGTACTTACAGTTTTACCGTTTCTGTCAACTTGATCCGTTTGGGTTTGTATGGCATGCTCCACATTTTCGAGGGTACGACACCGCTTTTCCAAAAATGCAGCTAACTGATCCCACGACGGCAGTTCGTTGCTTGATGAATTTTCTTCCCACTTGGATTGAGTAGCCTTGTCCAACTTCTGGATTAGCAGTTCAACTATAATGCAGTCAGCGATTTGTTCTTGTGATCCAAGCGACTGCAACGCGCGTATGTGTGATGTAACCTTGTCCGTCAACTCCCGCAACTTGCTTGCGGATGCATCTGCCCTGTCCAGCCCAAAGATCTGTCTGATGTGTGCCTGAAATATAATTCGCTTGTTATCAAAACGTTTTTTGAGTAAATCTAATGCATTTTTATAATTAGTTTCATTTATCTCCAAAGATTGGATAGTATCCAAAGCAGCACCACTCAAGCAGGAACGCAGGTATTGCAGCTTATCGCTTTGCGTTAGGTCGCCATCGTTGTCAATGACGGAGGTGAACATCGAGAAAAAGTTGCTCCACTCGGTGTACGCGCCACTAAATTTAGGTAGCATTAACAAAGGCAGGCGAGAACGATTTGCATTCACGATGATCGACTGCGAGTCACCAGTGTTCGCTCTAAATGTCGAGCAGTGCTGACCTGTGCTACGTCTCCCAATCTCTCGTTGCAGGTTCGCCTTAAGTTTCACTAATGTAGCATCGAATTTGCAGGGCAGGTCACTGGCAATAGACTCAAAGTCCATTTCCTCCAAACTGGTGTGAGCGGCGGTGAATGTTGCTTTCAAATCTCCCACTGATTCCATGATTACTGCCAACCCGTACTCATCCATGCCTTGTAGCATTTCGGTGTTCATCTCTGCTGCTGTATGCTCAAGTCGATTAAAGACTGACACTGTTTTCAGTTTTAAAAACGACACCCGATCTGAAGACGGTTGCCCACTCGATGGTACAGTATGTGGTGAATCGCTTCTAATGAAGGTACCATTACCTGGACTGAACGACATGTTGAACGTTGGACTTTTAAAATTAACTGCCCGGTTATATTGATAGCGCACGAATTTATAGGCACGGTTCTATGTACACGGAAACCGTTGAAAAAGTTAGTAAATAGAAATATAGGTAGCGATTTCAACTGTTTTGTTTTACAAGTCCCGCACAAAGTTAACAAACGGCTTTATTTATTGGGTAGGTATTAAACGACTACGCGACAATAATTAACTACCGTAACACGAAAGTTAGTAAATAGAAATATATGTTGCGATTTCAACTGTTTTGTTTTACAAGTCCCGCACAAAGTTAACAAACGGTTTTATTTATTGGGTAGGTATTAAACGACTACGCGACAATAATTGACTACCGTAACACGATATTTTCGAAGGGATAACAAATGTTATTATATTGAATAATAATTTCTATTTTACACAATTAAAACACACGAAAATCACGTCGGGGTCACCAAAAATGTTGAGCCACCAAGCTTTTTTGGCAGCTATTAATTTTGAAATTAAACACTTTTATTTTTAAACCACTTTATAATTTATTTTTCACAGAGTTTACGCGTTCGTGTGTTTGTTACAAAGTTTTAGTTCACCGGCCACAGCTGATGTCGAGATTCAAGTCTCGAAATATTTGCTTAGCACAGCTTATATATAATGTATGTACATAAGAATGCGTTGATACGAACGTTAGGAAAATGACAAATATAGGATAATGTGTATTAATATAATTCAAGGACAAGTACAAGGATTAGGGTGACCAGGTGTTACGAGTTAAAAATATTACAATCTTATAAGTTAGACTACAATACTAAATTATTAAATAAAAACTATACAATTAACCCTATACTTAAATTAGTCATGTAAATTAGGTGCTGCTCCCAACACTAATTGTAATTGCTTGTCAATTTACGTTGATCGAATGCAATGCGATGTGACCCCCATTTTTTTTATATTTTATTTTCTATTATATTTTCCAAAGGGTATTTATATTTAACTAAAGCAAAACGTTAATACCACTTTACATGCACCGTATGGAGCTGACATGGCACTATTGAATTTTTCCCTGCCACTCCGACTTTAGTTACTATTACAGAGAAAAGAATTTGAGCCATTCGAAACATTAAAGCAACATTCGCAGCGAAGGAAGAAGACGATCTGAAAATCGGTATGTGAAAGACGTTTTGAAGATTGAAAGAAACCTTGGAGTACCATATGTTGGTTGGATATCACTGAGCTTACTTTGAAATACTTGAATTAATAATGATCGTTAAGCTACTTAACAGAAGTCCTGTAAACCGCAACAAACGAATTTCCGCTCCCGATTTAATCACCGAAAAAGAAAAGCGCTTCTATTCATATCGCATTTTTATACTTTTAATTGAAGTATTTGAAATGTTTGACAACACAAATAAATCGTCCAAGTGAAGCTCATTAAAATAAAAACCGTCTGCAGCAGATTCAAACTGGTGAGGATGTTAAAAATGTAGACTTGTGTGTTAAAACGTATATATATTTGTGCTGCACATTTGAAAATGCGGATAGTCACACATACAAACGCATTGCATAGCCTTGCGTATTCCTGCCCCATTCGCATTAGTTGCGTCTACCGTGCAAGCTGCAACAACTTAGTACTCATATATAGAGTGTTTTGTTAAGAGCTTGGGGATTTAAAATGATGGCACAAAACAGAAATATTTTTGCAATGTATTTTTTTTATTATAATCTGGTACATAATTTCATGTCATATTTTTTTTAAATATGTCCAATTTTGGACTACTTTTTTTGATGAATCTGCATAATAAATAAATCTAAATGAGCCCAATCAGCAAAAAAAGAGACGCAAGCGATGGTCATTTGGCTTCAATTCTTGCACGAGCTGTATTGTGTAGGCACGTAAGCCAAGATCCTTACGTAAAATTTTCCACGTAGTCGAAAGACGAAACGAAATGACGAATCGACATTTCGGCGTCTTTTTCTGGGAATGCTGCTGGAGTAATAGTCCTTGGTGGAACATAAATCCGGGTTGTTCCGGTAACATAGAACCGACTGCTGTGGGAAGATATTTATTTGTCGTACGTAGATATTTACAGGGCGGAAAATAATCATTATTTTCAAATTTCCAATGAAAAAAATTGAAAACTTCCAAATATCGTAGGACTGTTTCTAATACATAAAAGGTGGGGCAAAATTAATCACCCTATCGGAAGATTTATAATTTTTCAATATGGCGTCGCATGTCAACTAGACAGTTGCCGTATACAAACAGGCAAGCAATGGAGTGCGTAAAGGTCAAAATAAAGATTTCCATCACCCAAAATAATTGTTTTTTTATGCATGAATATGTGTGCATACTTTTTGATGCTTCTTATGAATCTTTTACGATTTAAAAATTTGTAAGTGAAGTCGCTAAAAAATATTATTTAAAATCACATTTCGATTTTTAATTTATCGCACAAAAACTAAAATGATATTGAGGTTGGGTTGTATTGTTTTTTTTTTTTTTTGGTCAAGCATAACACTTTTTTTCGAGTGCTATTTTGTCGCTCTAAAATAATGATTATTTTGTAAGTTGTTTTTGAAGTGAAACTTCTTAGACGTCAATGGACGAGCGAGAATGAAGAGTAAAATTTCAAGGCCAAGCAAAGTTTTGGGCATTTTCGTTCTGCGATAGAGAAAAAAAGATATAAGATGTTTGTGGCGTTTTTGGTCCCATTTTTTCCTTTTTTTTTTTTGGGCTACTTTTTAACGCTAATTTCCGTTTCATGGCTAATGCTTGTGCGTTATGGTTAAAGGTTAATGGTAGTAAAGGGTTAAGGTATGGCCCTTTAGCACTGCGACCATATTGATCTATTGTGCACCCTATGCTGTCTATTGACCGTTAAGTATGCTTATGAATTGTATCAGCTCCTTCTGAAGGAGTGATTGAAGGTCTTCATCTGTAAGCATGAACTTGTTTAAAAACCTTTTTCTTCTATGCGTCCACCCCGGACATTCGATGATGAGATGTTCTATAGACTCCTCATCTTCGCAGCAAAATCTGCAGGTGGTGGTGTTAGTTATGCCTAATTTATGTAGGTTTTTGTTGCACGTGAAGTGACCCGTGAGGGCGCCTGTGAGAGTGCGAATGCTCTTTTTGTTTAACGTGAGGGCCATGTTAGCTCTTTTAGCATTGAACCTTAGGAACTTTTTGGAGTGTCTAAGACCCTCTACGTTGTTCCAATGCTAATTTAATAGAGTTTTGGCCCAGCATAAGGTGTTTTTGATCCATTAGTGTACCATTTTTGTGAATCATCATTTATCCATTTTGGGTTTGTTTTCCACTCGATCCTCTCAGGAAAGGTAACTGTGTATCCTTTTGTGAAACAGAGGGTATTTTTGATTTTATTTAGTGGTGGGAGATTAAGGAGTGCTTCCATGCCAGCCGTTGTGGTAGTTCTCATAGCCTCTGTGATGCATAGGCAAGCAAGCCTTTGTACTTTCCCCAGTTTGGTTATCGCTGTTTGTTGGATAGATTTGCTCCACCATACTAGTGCCCCATACAGTATGATTGGTCTAACCATTTGGGTGTATATCCAGAGGGCCATACTAGGGCTAACGCCCCAAGATCTCCCTAGTAATTGTTTGGTTGTCCACAAGGATTTCGTTTGTGTTTTTTGTTATATTATTTATATGTGATTCCCAAGTGAGTTTTTTATCTAAGGTTAGACCTAGATACTTGACCTCTTCCTTTAGTTCTATCACTGTGCTTGTGCGTACTTTAAAGTGCTATCCATTCCGGTGTCGGTTTTATTGGTATTGCCTTGCGGTAATTTGTGCCGTAGCTGCGGTCCTGGAATCGCTGCGTTTGTGCGGGTGATAAACGCTCGTAGTAGTGCGCGTTGTTGCCACGATTTGTGTGCGGCGTTTACCCACACCGGTCGACACTTCTTTTGTAAATTTTGTCTATTTGTATTCTCTGCAAATTTTGTGAATTTTATTAGATATATGCATATTTTTTCTCTCTCTCTCCCTCTTTCATTCTCTTCCGGGTCTCTCCCTCTTTCTTTGTCTGCCTTGAAAGTTTCACTTCTGTTATGTGTACTACGCCACACGCACTTTTGTTTTTATCAAAAGTTATGATTATATTTTGAGTTCTACATTTTTTCTTCAGAAATAAACATAATTTTTTTATTTTATTTTTTCATTCATTAATAAAAAAATTTCTTGAACGTTACGTTAAGGGAATGTTTTCTCTAAGAAATCAAAATTAGCTTTTAATACTTTTTTCATTTTTTTAGTTTCGTTTTTACTTTTTTTCAAAGTAAATTTCCACAATTTGGAAGCATTGTTCTGGCGTTAAACGAGGCGTGATGACTTGCCACATCTTCTTCTTCTTCTTAATACCAGCACAGTTTTCCATTGTCAGCTGTCAAACCATCGTCATCGATATCGATAGTTCTCATGCAGCCAAAAAACAAAAACACCCACTACATACATATGTAGATACGTAAATGTTGTTGGCTCCTAACGAAGTGGGTCAATCGAAAGAGATGCTTACACGCTTGTTCGACAACTTCGCTTCGCACTATAGCCTTTCGAAACGCGAGTGTGAAAATGTGCGAAAATTGCGAAATTGAGAAATTTTACACAATCGCAGGAGGTAAATCAACCTTAGCAAGCCAACAGCAGCGACAATAAAAACAACAACAGCTACTCTAATATAGTGTGAACAACGCTGTGAAACGCTCACTCTAAACAACAGCAGTAGCAGCAACAATGATGGCTGGATGGCTGGAACAACAAACAACAACTTCGAAATGTTGGGGCAACATTTGCCAGAAATGTTGTTGTCGTTTAAATTGCAACAAGTCATTGATATGTTGTTGTTCAGCGCCTAGTAGTAGTGCTCTTGTTGTGCTGCGTTGACGCTTTTGTTGTAATTTAGCGAACAACTATGTGAAAAGCGTCGATTATGTTTGAAACATTCGCAATCGACTGGCAACAAATCAATGTTTATCAGTGTTGATGTTTATCAACATTGTGGCGCAACATTAATTGTCAGCGATAAGCATCGGTGGCGCCTTTTTGCTGTAGTTGTGTTTTGATTATTGAAAAGTTTTATTACAAATGTATGCATACGTGTTTGTGTGTGTGTGTGTATGCATACATGCATGTGTTTAGTGAAATCTGCAAACTTTAAATATTCATTACGAATATTTTTGCTATCATCATAAAAAATAAGAGATTAAGAGATCAATGCAAACACTTTTACTGCAACAATTTAGGTAAAAGTCGCAAATCTGCAAGACACAATGCCGCATACAAATAATCGTACGCTACTCCATGCAGCACAGTTTAGTAATGACTTTGCTGAAATGGCCACACTTACTTAAGTGTCCAAGTGGCATTTTGACTTAAACCAACTCTAGTGCAACTTGTTGCACATGTTACTGTGTCAACATGTCAGCGGTCAAACAATGATTATTCGCTTTTCTCACTGACACATTCAACACACTCATCGCTGGTATGGCATTACTTTGGTGCTTTTAACCCACTCAACCCTGTGGGTAAATATCCGCTTGGGAATCACTTAAACTAAATAAGCGCAAGCGCCGCTCTACTCGGTTTCAATTTTCTATTGCACGCAAGTAGGTAAGCCTCCGCCGTCTCGCAGACCTTTCTGACCTTGACGTTTTGGGTGCAACATATTCGTACATATGTACTTGGTGTTTATCTCAAGTGGCACGCCTCATCGAGCGAAAAATGAAAACACTTTTACCCAATTGAGAGCAGTGCAATGACGCGCGGAATTCATGTCAAGTGGTTGCATGCAAAAACAAAATAAAATAAAAATAAAAAATAAATAAAAAACACAATATGGTCCATATTTTCAATTCAAACTTTAGCATTTGGTATGCAGGCGATGGTCACTTGCCACATGCTACGGAGCTTAGCTATTTTTTCTATAGCTGGGCGCCTGAATGGTTAACTTGCGCGGGACGGCCTTAGCGGAAGATGCTTACATAGAAATTTAGTTACTAAGCCGGTATGCCAGTATTTTAATAATTGTTGTTCTGGATAGTTTGAATGTAACGTCAGGGAACATAGCGGTTTAAAAAATTCAATAAAAATTTTGTAACCCGAATATTTTTAAGAAAAAAGAGCAGCATTTCAACGTTTCATTTTACTTTGCTAAAAATTAAAGAGAAATACTTTTTGCATTTTATTTATTTAATTCAAAGCAACACAAACAAACAATTATTATTATTTTTTTCCAATTTATTACATCTATCAAATTAGGCACTTAGTAATTTTTATAACAATTGCAGAAATATAAACGTAACATTAAATCATTATTTAAATTAAATTGATTTTAACGGCATCAGATGGATAAATACGGATTGGAATTAGGTAGAAGATATAAAACGGAAAATAGATTTACATAAGAATTTAGCTGATATCAATTTTAATGATGTAGTATCGGCTAGGGCTGTAAGAGTTCTTCGTTTCAGTCTTCGTTTTTGCAGTTTGCAGTTGAATGTAGAATTTTCAGCATTTCTCCATTTGTGTCTATGAGTAATCTTTGAATATGATTTGTACTGCATTCTCGAAAGATGTTTTCAATAAATATAATTTTAAGGTCCCTGTGTAGGGTCTCGTATATCGTCAATGGTTATGTATCAGCCTGCGTTTGTGATAGTCCTTACGATTTTGTAGATTTCCAATTTATTATCCAGCGAAAGCCGCGAGTTGTTTCGTAGGAACCAGTAGAGTTGTCTGAATCCATTTTGATTTCTCGTTTGAAATTCAGGTCAGTTTTGTATCGATTATTATGCCTAAATATTAGGCTTTTGTATTATGGTTTAATTACTTTCGATTCCCTACGTATTGAACCAAGTCATCGGTGAGTTAAGTAGCTGTTGTAGTTTATTTGTCAGAGGTGCGAACGCAATCATGTACAAGGTGTTTTCAAAAAGTATCGCGAATTTTGTGTTTTTTTTTTTCAAAAATTATTTATTTATTCATTAATGTCTATTTTGTTCCCTTCAAAGTAATCCCCATGAGATATTATGCACTTGTGCCAACGTTTTTTTCCAATCTTCGAAGCACTTCAAAAAATCATTTTTTTGTTATCTTGTTCAGCTCCTCCTTCGATGCCGCCTTTATCTCGTCAATCGTAGCGTAGCGTCGTCCTTTAATGTGCCTCTTCAGCTTCGAAAACAAGAAAAAGTCACAGGGGCTCAGATCTGGGGAATACCGTGGCTATGGCATCATTGGTGTGATGCCCAAAAGTCGCGCACAAGCAATGATGTGTGAGCTGGGGCGTTATTGTGATGCAGGAGCCAATTTTTGTTCTTCCACAAATCCGGGCGTTTCTGTCGGATTGCTTTGCGCAAATTGAGCATTACTTGCAGGTAATATTTCTTATTGACCGTTTTACCCTGTGGCAAAAACTCATGATGCAGAACGGCCTGCAATCGAAGAAAACGGTAAGCAAAACTTTTACATTCGACCGAACTTGGCTCGCTTTTTTCGGTCTTGGTTCGTGCGGCAGCTTCCATTGAGATGATTGAGCTCTGATTTCCACGTCATAACCATAAACCCACGATTCGTCAACAGTTATGGCCCTCTGGAGCAAACTTGGGTCGTCGCGGACAGAGTCTCATTAAAAATGTTCATGCGATGCTGCTTTTGGTCGAAATTGAGCAGTTTTGCGGCGACCCGTCTCATGCCCAAATCATTGAAAAAATTCGAATGGCACCAGCCAATCGATATGTCTATGTCCTCAGTAACTTCTCTAACGGTGATTCCACGATTGGACAATACCATTTTCTTCACTTCATCAATTTTTTCGTCTGTTGTTGAAGTGCTCGGCGTCCGGCACGCTTTTCGTCGTTCACATCTTCTCGGCCTTCTGAGAACATTTTGTACCACCGATAAACGTTGCTTTGGTCCAAAGTAGCTTCTCCGTATGACACAGTCAACATTCGGAATGCATCCGCGCACTTAATTTCGTTTTTCACACAAAATTTGATACGGTTATTTGGACCATCTTTTTGAATAGGTAAAAATGAAAGACGAGCCGAAACACGTGCAAGCAAAGCAGCTGTCAACAATTAACTGAACATTCAAAATGGCCGAACTCGTCGGCATGGGTGAGAGACATGAGTACCAACAAATCGCCACAAAAAAATAGAAATTCGAATATACGTAACCTGCGAAAATTCAAAATTCGTGATACTTTTTGAACACATCTCATATAGGAACCTGTCAATTTCGCAAGTACTCGGCACGACGTTCTGTCTAGTCGTAGAACTTTAAGCAGTTTTAATCCAAATTATCTTAAGTGAACAAGAGAGACCTCAGCGTTTGGAATTGTAAGTGGAGTTTCTCGGTCGGCCAGCTACTTTTAATTGTCGAAGAGACTAATTCGACCAACGTGTATGTCCCTGAGAACCCAATTATGTGAAGCATGCGCTATTTTTCAAAAGATATTTGAAACACTAAACCCAGTATCCTTCAGATGACTTAACTTCATTGCTGCTTTCCAAATTGTTTCTTCTTCGCAAGTCCCAAGGGGGAATGGTGATTAAGATTTGTTCAATGGGTGAGTTTGTACAATGGGTGGAAATTATAACGCTAATCTAACTACCTGTTTCGCAACAGTACGAAGATACTGGTATATGGATTTCCACTGCTCGCATACCATATATCCAAGTGATGAACGGGTTGTGAGCGAAAAATTTGGTTTGATAAGTTTGTCAAAGGCACCACATCATGATTTTAGGCTTAGCACACATTTTTTGTCTAAAACTGTCATTTTAGATTTCGATCACTCAATGGGATCGATGATTTCCCACAATGCGACTTTAATCGTTTCTGAAAAGAGGAAGAATACACTCGACGATGAATGAAAAGCATGGAAGCGAGTCAAAAGCCTTGCATCCGCACCCTGAGATGCATCTTATCCAACAATCTAAGCCACTTGTTCGAAATGCTCTTAAGATGATCATTTGAAAAGACCTAGCAAAGTCAGAGAGATGGCACTACTGACGCTTATCGAGGTAATGTTCAGTTAGTAGCATCTATTGGAAGAGCCCCCGGCAAAGTTTCAGCCAGGTAGGTTGGTTTCTTTGTGTTTGCATCGAAAAATTCGAGTGATTTTCTTTCCATCACGACAACGCACCAGCTCACGCCTCTTCAGCAGTTGTGGTCACAAACTTAATGAAAATAGGGTTCCAACTTGTTTCACATCCAACCTATTCTCCAAACTTGGTTCTCTCCGATCTTTCGGATTACTATTTTTTCAACGAATTTGAAGAAATGGCTGGCGGGAAAAGATTATATTTAAACGAGGAGGTGATTGGCAAAACAAGTCGCTATTTTTCAGACTCGGAGAAATCCTATAATTCGAAAGGAATCAACGAACTAGAACAGTGGGGTACGAAGTTTATAAACCTAAAAGGAGACTAAATATGTCAAAAAATAAAAACAGTTTTCTCCAAACAATTAAATAGTAAATTTATTTTTGAACGGACTTTTCAAACGACTCCCGTAGACAGAAATTCATGTATTGTATCATCAAGTGACTTTTTTTTTTTTATATTTGTTTATTTATTTTCAACTAATATTATTAAGTACTACAATAAACAATAGTATTAGTATAGTAATGATGTGTCGTACAATGTCTCTAGACGAGCTCTCAAGTACGTATATTATCTGGTGTCGAGTAACTTTTCCTTAGTATTGAAATTAATTTTGTTTTAACTTAGAAGTTATTAAATATTTTATATCTTTGATGCAGGGAAAAAGGGAACAAAAACGATGCATATATTATTGTTTATAATAAAAGGCTTAAAAGTAGTAAAAGAAGGTAGTCAGACTAGAAAGGTGGTATGAGTTAGTGTTGCGTGTCATTTGTTAACCACCAACACTTTTTAATGGTAAGGGTGGATTCGATTTTGTCGCAGCTTGAAATATATGTATCA
Source organism: Anastrepha obliqua (assembly GCF_027943255.1). Classification (NCBI taxonomy): domain Eukaryota; kingdom Metazoa; phylum Arthropoda; class Insecta; order Diptera; family Tephritidae; genus Anastrepha; species Anastrepha obliqua. Next base: position 136,646,029 of record NC_072892.1, on the reverse strand, counting down.
AAACGTTTATTATTTGCATTAAGTGTTTTTGATGTGATTATTTTATTGTTCGCTCTTCTGAATATGTGATATATTATTGGCGTGTGGTTTTCGTTTTGTATAAAGCCTTTTTTGTCGAGGTATAAGAAGGATTCGGGAGGTGGAAATCCATTAGAAATAGCTAGTGAGAAATAATCGTCGCTTTCGTAGTAAAACGCTCTTATTAATATGTTATTGGTATTGTATAGGCAACGCGGGATATGTTTTCTTATTAAATTTATAATATGACAATCAATTCTGGGCGCTTTCGCTGTGTTATAAAGCTTTGAGTTCGAGATGTATTTGGTATAGTTACTATTTTGTGATCTATATAAGGAAGTACATGATCGTAGTATTCTTCTCTCAAGCTTCCTTAGTCGTTCCATATATGAGGGTGAAATGTTGTACCAAATTGAGCAACCATATGTGAGTGTCGGTCTTACCAGAGTTTGATACATTAATACTTTGACTTTCTTGTGTATTCATTTCGATGAAAACATTTTTTTATAGCTATGGAAAGCTCTTGCGGTCTTCTCGACTTGGAGGTTAATGTGATCGTTATAGTATAAGAATTGATCAAGGTGAATACCGAGATATTTGACTGTCTCAGTGGTTTGAATAGGGATTCTGGTTTCATTAGATATTATAATTAGATTTTTCCTTTTTTTTCTGACATTTGAGTTGCATCTTTTTATGGGTGGACGAAACAAAATGCTTTCGCATTTCTTTGTATTTATTTTAAGATGCCAGTTTGCTGTAAAATCTTCTACAATATTGTATTTCAGTTGCAGATTTCTGTTGATATCCTCTATTGTTCTGTCTGGATGGTAAATGACAAGTGACTGTTTTCAATGGAATGCATACCTACTTAGTTTTACACAAAAACAAAAACCTTTTTTGGTTATTCCTTATTCTAAAGAGTCATTTGTGCTTTGGAACGCCCCCTATTTAGCTTTCTATAAGCAATCTATATGTTTAAAATAAAATTACAGCAATAACAACCCATTGACTTAAAATTCTAAACACCTGTTTCTAAAGAATATAATATTTGTACTTATGCAACAAAATCATAGGTATGTTAGGAAATATGCTGCAGATATCTAATTATAATTTCGCAACACAACTACTTAAGCATTTTACACACTTATCTGTCTGTACGTCCGTACACGCCTATGTATATTTGTAAATACGTTCACGTACCAGAGAAAATTTCTAACATGCACAGGAAATTGTTGCAGTATTTCTTTTCCTTTTTTTTTGTTCCTCCACGTGCATGCAGCTCTACTAGGCGGTGGCGGTAACTCCACGCAACTCAATTCACTTTAGCACCCATCAGGCTCCATAGGTTTGTACACACTTACGTACGTCTTTAAGTATTATAAAAATGCAATTTACGTGCAATTGAATTGAAGGCAAAATAAATCATCAGATTAAGGAAGTGCTGAACGAAAACCCGAATCCGAGCGGAATTGCTAATATTAAGGAAGCAACAACAATTTTAGAAATAATAACAATATGTACAGGAATATTCCATGCATGTACGTGCATGTACATATTATTAGGGATGTCATTAAGTTCAGAATTCTTTTAACAGAGGCAATGATTTTTCAGATTGAGAAGAAATTAGGTTGGGAAAGGCTCTCAGGTTCTCTCTCTTCATAGGTGCAACGGGGACAATGTAGAGTGAAGAGAGGGAACAGCCCTGGTGGTGTCACAATGGGTTTACAGCAGGCCTAGGTTGCCAACCGACAACCACTTTACCTACCTACATAGGTTCTCAGAAAACTACATATACAAGCTGGGGAATATAGTGGTTACTTTTTAAAAATTATATCATATTCCAGTGCTATTTTTTCCTACTCTTCTCTGTTGAATCTTATTAATTCAGTTTTATTAGTTGGCCGATCTTTTTCCTACTTTTATTTTTAAATGAACCCACAAATTTTCGATTGGGTTAATGTCGGGACTTTTGGCGGGAGTATCAATAACTTTGGTGCAGTTGTAGAGTAACCAGGACCTGCATAAATAAGATTTATTTTTGGGATCATTATTTTGATAGTATTTGTATTTAAATTTGCTCCAAGTTTCCGGGTCAACAAAGCCGAATTTTCTAACACTGGAAGTCAATTCGTTTTTTAAAATATCAAGAAATACTTCCTTGGTCATTATTTTGTCCAAAATTTTGATTTCACCCACTCCGATTGTTGATATACAACCGAAAACTATTACTGACAGTTTTCCACTCTTTACGGTAGGGATAATATTTTTGTTTGGTAGTGCTATGAGAGGCTTACGCCAAACTCTCTGGGGTCCATCATGGTAGTAAATCATCATTTTCGTCTCATCTGAGAAAATAACGTCATCCCAGTACTCTGTTGGAAGTGATATGTACTCGGTGGCAAATCGCAATCTTTTATCAACATTTTGTGCTGATAACAGAGGTTTTTTCGTAACCATTCTTGAAGAATATCTGTGATTTTGCAACACTTTTCGAACTGTTTCATGAGAAGCTCTTAACCCGTAGTCTTTTGCACTTGAAGAGCTAATCGTCTTGTACAGCTTTGCGGGCTATTATACATAGTTTTAATAATTTTACGTTCAATTCGCTCGTTTTTTGATCTGCCTGTAGATCCTTTAACTCGAGTCTTTCTACATTTTCAGCATGGTTTATTATATTATATACAGTTCTAATTTTGAGAGAGAACATATCGGCGATTTCTCTGGCTGATTTGCCTTTGTAGTGATTGAAATACACTAATTCAATAATATTTTTTGAAACTTGTTTTCCTGGCATTTTTTTATTAAAATCTGAGATCACTTGTAGCACTGAAGACAATCACTTCATAACTAAAAAACTTCGTACCCCTTTCACATTCCATACCATTTGCAAAAATACCCAAATGAATGAAATTCGCGGAAAATAACTGCATTTTTTGTTGTTTCTGTCAATTATGCAAAGATTTTTTTGACACTTTTTAAATAGAGTAAACTCCTTTTTTTGTTGTTGTTTTTGTAATGTGTGTTTATTTAATAACTGTTGGCGCCTAATAGTCGTAGACAAGTACAGTAAAGGAATGTGTGTATAAATTTTTAGTTTGCTTTTTTATTTGTTGTTGGAATTCTCGATCAAAGCTAAAATTTTAAAATTTTTCTGAGCTATGCAAAGATATTCTTGACGAACTGTACGTCCAGAATTTTCAAAAAATTGATTATTTTTTTAAAGCTTATTTTTTCTTTATAGTTTTAGGCGTACTTCTGTGGCAGTCGATTGTAAAAATTTCCTATAGTTACAAAGTTATGGTAGAAAATGTAGCTGCCCGACGAGAGTTTGATGCGACGAGCGAATGCACTTGAAAGTTTAAACTCGTTTTTCTACCCTTTCCGAAACTCATACAGTTTTTAATATTTTTTGATGCGGTTTTTTTGAAATATTCGAAAGTGTTTTCTCTATAGTCCGAATTTTTGATATTTTTATTAAAAAATTTTATAAACATAAATAAAGTGTGACATTTATGACATTAAACGCATATTTTTTTTAAAATGCCATAAATAGCAAAATTTTTCGAAATTCAAAAATCCGGCTCGACAGACTATAACTACAACTTTATTTTACAAGAATTTTTTTTTACTTTTTACAGATCCATCAACATTTCAATGAGAAATATTACAGACCATGGAGCAACTTTTTTTTCATTGTACTTTGGGTTACGTCATTTTTTATATACCAATTTTTTTAAAGAAAAATGAAAATAAATTATTTTATAAAGATTAAGTACTAATAAACATTGTATACAATTATTTATATTTATTTCTATTGTTATCCCTTCTAAAAACAGTTTTTCTTTTCGCGCATTTTTGGCGCTGCTGGACGTATGTAACCCCTTAACAAATGTTAACTATTATTTTTTTTCGTATTATTGGCTTGTTTGAAAATGCGAACATTCCCATTATTTATGGGATCGGATTTCATTCATGTGGCTGCCTCGATTGTCTTCACAAAACCGCATCCTATTAACTCAGTTTTCCAAGCCCTTGCTGAGAGTTTCTGTCTCTATTTCACGAATAGCTTGTTCGATATTCGTCTTAAGTGCCTGACTCTTTAATGGATTGTACGCATAACATCGGTCCTTCGAGGCACCTCAAGCTCACTGTTGATCGAAATAGCATTTTCAGCAGCATTAAAAAGAAAAAATTAAGCCAATGATGCCACCACTCAAAAATTGTCACTCGCTGAGGATGCATTAGCTTCTAGATGATCACTTCCGGCTTTTTCGATCTCCACATGCGACAATTTTGTTCTTAACATTGCCGTCGATATGGATATGCACCTTGTCAGAAGAGATGATTTCGACTTGTTTTCAATAAACGCACTGGTTGGACTAAACAACATTGATTTTGGAGACTAAGTTTGGAAATTCCTTCTAAAGCAATACATTTCATTCCGCGGAGATATGATATTGCCTTTCTGTCAAGATTTTCAGCGGGAACAAGCTGTCACTCCCAAAATAATACGTGATTGCAGAACAAATGAATATAAAATCAGGAGCGATTATCAAGAATAATATACGGAAATGATCAGCTTTCACACTGTCTTATCTTAGAAACTTAGGTTAGATTCGGAAGGGGACGGGTGCAAAACTCCAGGCATAAAACACCAAATGAAAGTTTTTTTTTAACAGCGGTCGCGACTCGGTAGACAATGGCAAGTCGCCGAGTGTATTTCTGCCATGAAAAAGCTCCTCATAAACACACCATCAGCCGTGCCGAACCAGCATCAGCGTCAGTACAACTGAGGAGCAAATGTCGATAAGATTCCATTTCAGAGACTTTAAATAATGTAGAGGCTGGCATAATAGATTGCTTTTGTACAACGTCTAGTTAAGGCTCTCATCAATATCGAGTGATTAGTGGGTCGACAGCGTCATGGGCCTACACGTGGTCAGAATAAGCAGTCTTACATGTCAATATGTTTGTCAGGCACTCGTTGAGTTGACTTAAGACACGCCTTTCCAAAGGTCGGTCCCAAGTGTAGATCCTAAAAATAAAACTCACAAACACCCCTTGCCTCAAGGATATCGCATCTAGTTAGCACCACAAAGAGCACTTTTGCCTCCCTAAAGAAATATGGTACGCAAAGCATATTTCGAATCAGATCAAACTTCGTATTTTCAATTCAAATGTGAAATTGGTTTTCCTTTGTGGGCGAGCAAGATGGCACATATCATCTGAAAGCACCAGAAAACTTCAAACATTCGTCAGTCGATGTCTCAGTGTCATTCTTCGTATATGGGGGCCAGATACTTAAGTATCAAAACAAGAATTGCTGAGGCGCAGTAAACAACAAACGATTCATGTCATACCCTATGGAAACTTGACTAATGCAACTAATGCAATAGGAATCGATAACAGGTTGTTGTGCATTTGTCAGCTTAAGTGGTCCGGCGGGTAGCCGAATGAGTTGGAGCATAACTACCAACCCTGGGCACGACACACCAATTGGTACATCAAATTTTTCTAATAGTGGTCGCACCCCGGCAGATAATGGCATACCTTCGAGTGAATTTCTGTGTTTGGAAAACTGATATAGCCAAAGGTTAGTTGTTGAAATTAATTAGACGATATGGCAACCCATCTTTTTATGAATCTTGGTACTTTACCGATCCGAGGGCTTCTGGAAAACGGAAACTAACAGGAATGAGCTATAGATTTTTATTTGGAATTGCAAAATAAAGATTAAACTTTACCATGCGGTTCTTTCATTTTTGGTGCGGCGAAAACGAGGCTGTCAGGCTATGTCCTATGAATAAAGTAGTTGTCCCCATATATTTTATATACAGGAATATAATTTTCTTAAGGCGGTGTCAGTCGCTAAGTGCCCCATGTGTACGAGGTGTGTTCAAAAAATAAGGTGAATTCTAATTTTTTATTTATTCACAAATTTCTCTTTTATCTCCTTCAAAGTAGTCTCAGATATAATACACTTTTTCCAGCGTTTTTTTCCAATCCTCGAAGCAGTTCTGATATGCACTTTTTGGTATGTCCTTGAACTCTCCCAACGATTCGGTTTTTATCTCCTCAATCGTCGCAAAACGTCGTACTTTCGTGGGTCTCTTCAATCTTGGGAACAGGAAAAAGTCGCAAGGGGCCAAATCTGGGGAATACGGGGGCTGAGGTATTATAACGGTGTTGTCTTTGGCTAAATAATCTCCCACAAGCAAAGATGAGTGAGCAGCTGCATTATCATGATGCAAAAGCCAAGAATATTTTACCACAGTTCCGGGCGTTTTTTTTTCGTATTGCTTCATGAAAACGGCTCATAAAAACTCCTGATGCACTACGCCATGGTAATCGAAGAAAACAGTGATCAAAACCTTAGCATTTGATCGAACTTAGCGTGCTTTTTTTGGCCTTGGCTCTCCCAGGCTCTTCCATTGGGATGATTGGGCTTTGGTTTCGATGTCATAACCATATACTCATGATTCGTCATCAGTTATGACCCTTTTAAGCAAATCTGGATCATGGTTGACGCCATTCAACAATTCCTGAGCGATGCTCTTGCGACGTTGTTTTTGGTCAAAATTTAGTAACTTTGAAACGAACTTCGCTGCCACACACTTCATGCCCAACATTTACGAAAATATTGCATGGCATGACCCAACCAATATGCCGACAGTCTCAGCAACTTCTCTAATTGTAATTCACCGATTCTCCATAACAATTTTCTTCACTTCCTCAACATTTTCATTTGTTGTTGATGTGCTGGGGCGTCCAGAGCGAGCGTCGTCAGTCTTCATCGACCTTCTGTGAAAACCTTGTACAACTTGTAAACATTTTTTTGACTCAGAGTACTCTTACCGTATGCCACTGTTAACATTTCAAGTGTTTTTGAGCACTTAATTCTATTTTTTTACACAAAATTTAATGCAACTTTTTTGATTCATATTTTTCGATAGCTGAGCACGCAAAACTCTTGTCTATTGCGAAAACCGTGAGCATATCTTCGAGGCGAATGAACCAACATAAAAATATAAGAAGCGAAAATCGAATGTACGTAGCCGGCGAAAATTGAAAATTCACCTTATTTTTTGAGCACACCTTGTACGCTACAGTCTGTTACATAAGAGCAGTGACCACGCTGATAAAAAATCAGAGCGTCCTGTTTCTTTTTCTATGACATAGAGGGAACCTCAGTCCTTCATGCTTTTTGTAAAACGTCAGCTGTCTGTCAAATTTAGTTTTCAATTGAGTGGTTTTTAGAAATGAGTGCTGTTTACGCCTCTCGCTTTGAGGCAATTTTTCTATGTTTGCATGAAAAAGTACCCAAATTAACGCAAACTGCTGCTCGAAATATATAGGAAAGTCGTAGCAAGTGGATAAATCGCTATAAAAAGGTCGGTAACGTTGATGATTTTCCTGATCACAGAAGTGCAAGCAAAGTCTCAAAAAAAGACGAAGAAAGATTCTCGCATTGTTCTCGAAAGATCCAACTTTGACTTTACGTTGAGCTACTGTGAAATTGAAAGCAAAAGGTGTTGGGATATCTTACGGAACGATTCGCAGGCACTTGCTTGACAAATAAACTGAAATATCGCAGTACCAATGTTGAGTACAAAACACGTTAAAAAACCAGTAGAATGGACGAAGGAAAACTTGGACCACGATTGGAGCAACGTATTTTTTTCTAATGAATCCTCTTTCTGGACATTTTCGAGCATTAAACACGCCTGGACAACCTCCACCAGTAGGATGCTTCAACGGACTGTTAAACACGCCGTCAAGGTCCATGTTTGGGGGTGCTTCTCAAACAAAGGTTTCGGTACTTTGTTCTTATTTACCGAGAATTTAAATGCCGAAAAAAATTTATAAAATATATCAAAAGGCTTTGCTACCATCTGCTAAGCAATGGTATATCAAGAAAAATGAAAGCTGGATCCTTCAAGAGGAAACCGATCTGAAGCATCGGAGTCGAGCGAGTGGAATACGCAAAACGGAGTTGTCACTTTAGATTGGCTATCTCAGTCACCGGATACAAATCCCATAGAAAATGTGTGGGCTTCAATGAAAATCCAGCTTTGCAGACGCAATCCATGTAATTTAGATCAACTTTCTCGACATATTCGGAAAATTTTGAGGTCTTTTCCGGTAGAATATGCAGAAAAACTAGTGGAAAGTATGCCCCGATGGTGCCAGGCCATAATTGACAATGCAGGAGATTGGACTTGCTACTGAGTTATTTGCATTGAGTATTTACGACCACAAGCGTTCGTGCTTGTCGTCTGTTCGTAAATACAGTCACCCCCACAGGAGATCTGCTTCGAAACGACAGTTGATAGATCTGGGCACGAACCGAAACAATAGCTGCTGAGCCACATAAAAGAACACGACTTATTATTTACAATAAATCTATAGACTAGTTGTCCAAGGTGAATATTACAAAAAGAAAGTCACTTTTTCACAAAATTTAGAACCTAAGCAAAAATGAACAACCCTATTTTGTCTGTAAGTATGGGAGAACATAGGGACTGGGTGTCTAACGACGGCATACAGGAGCAACGCATGTTGCTTGAACTTTTCACTGGACGAGATATATCCGTGCGGAGACAGACAGGCAGCCATTTCCACTACCGACATGCGAACATGTCCGCTGGTTATGGTACAAGAAAGCAATACAACAATAACTGAAACAACAATAACACTAACAGCATTTAACTACAATTGCACAAACAACAAGTGCAACATATCCAGGAAGGAGTAGTACCTACAATGCACTGCGTACACAATAACTGAGCGACTAGCCGATCGACCAGCCATGCGACGAGTACGACGACAACCACAAGTACAATACAACAACGACATAATGGCATAGCAAAGGCCAAGCGTGGTTAATAAATATTATAGTGGAAATGCAATTCGATCTTGATGCATATGTGTGTTGATCACTTTGCTGGTTTTAATGACAAGGCCATTGCTGCCGGTACACAACCATAACTCATAAACCAATGGGAGAAGGACAGTGCACGAGTAGAGCAACCGAAATGGCAACTGGACCAGCAGTAGCCCCGGCAAAACGAGAAGTTCATTCACATGTGTAGAATGAATGTGTGTAGAATAAAATTGGTGGATGTCCGTTGAGCAGCTGGACGCACTCAACGCCAATGATGGATGAGCACACGCAGTCCCCGAGCTAGCAAAACAGGCAGCCAGCCAGGCAGGCAGGCAGGCAGCAATGCAGCCAAGCAACCAGGCCAACTTGGCTGTCTAGGTGGCTGGATGGTTGCCTAGCTGGTTGGATGGCTGGCTAGATGGCTAGATGGCAGTTACTCATTCAAGTGGGCAGAAAGGCGCTTCGACACACACGCTTCGCTACCTTAGAATTATGCAATGAATTGCTGCTGTTGATATGTTGTCGGTAAATATTGTAGTTATTCATATATTATAAATGGTTTACTTTTGTTTTGCACTTGTATTACTATTATTCTCCGGTTGCACTGTTTGCTGTGCCCAAAGTGCAAAACGAAATCGTAATAGGTTTTCTGCAATGTGTCTGTGCATGTACGCAGGCAGGTATAAGCGGTATTATAGCAATCCACAAGTGTTGCTGATGTTTATGCTGATGCTGATGCTGTAATGGGTCCATCAGGCAACATTGTAAAGGATCATTCGTTCCGGAATGGTAATGTATTTGCAGCTGAGTGCATGGCACTCACTTGTATTCACATACAAACCCAGTTTTTATGCAAAACACGCACCAAATGCAAATTTAGTCATTGGGCAAATAAGTGTAGCAAAGTGCATTCGATTTGCAAATAAAAGGAGTAACTCAAATGGAGATAAATAGTGTAGAAAACCAATGGGTGCATCCAATTTGCATAGCCAAATGGGAAAAACATAAAATATTTAAAATTTTCAGTACTGATTAATGTCACTCAATCTATGACAAAACGGTAGCACATCCAAATTTCGATCCGTTTTGACTATTGTTCTCGTTTTGTGTTTATAAAACTCATTCTTCGAATAAAAGTCTTACAAAGGCTATATAAATCCGATTTTCAAATTTGATATACAGCCCTCTTCGTCAACAAGCAAAATTGTCGGATCTGGGGCTCAGAAAATCCAAGAGTTATTGTTGAAAAGCCTCTCTATCCTCAACGTGTGACTGTTTGGTGCGGTTTGTGGTCCGGCGGAGTCATTGGACCTTACTTTTTCGAAAATGAAGCTGGAGCAACAGTTACGGTGAATGGATTGCGCTATCGAGAGATGATCAATGATTTTGTATCTTCAAGCCCCAAATAAGCTTGTTTGAATAAAACTTTAATATTTATTATTCAACACTCAATCCTGTCGAGGGTCGACTTTTACAGTTTGCGCCCAATAATGAAAACACAGTTAAATAGTAATGAAAATGGCTTTATTGTTTTTTTGTTTTTTTTTTTTTAATATTCTAATGAGAAATCAATACACTTCTGTATTCGATTGAATCTTTAACTTCCGAAGCAGCTTTGCCACTCAGAAGTGGATACCTCAAAATGAGCTGTTTAAAGATTTCAACGGCTTATTAAGACGTTGAAAAATCTTGACTTCGTATTTTATATTTTATGCTGGGGAACAAAAAAAGAAGAAATCATTAGGTGCCAAATCAAAGCTGTAAGGCGGCTGACCCAATAATTCGATCTTTTGATTGTTCGAAAACTCTCTTGTATGGGCCGATATGTAGGAGCTCGCATTGTCTTGGTGAAGGAACTTTCGTCTTCAACGCTTTGTTTTCCTTCATTCTCCGACAACTTCTGACATACATACATGTTCACCACTTAAAACTGACTGTTTGAGGTTTCTTTATGTGCTGGTGCAGTTGCGACATGACCAGATTTTCCGAAAACCGGCGACCACTTGCTTTGAGATGCTTCTTCCGTGAACAACTTTTGTTGCATTAAGAGCTCGTCATGGAACACCCATACTGCCGATTGATATTTTGTATCCAGCTCCTATGCCTAGATCCAGGACTCGTCGCTTGTTATGATGTCATAGACGCGATTTGAGCCGAAGCGGCTAAATTTCTTCAACAATTCTTTACATCAATCGATCAATCGATACAAGTCCCTTTTGGGAAATTGCCAAATTATGCGGTATCCAAGGAGAAAAAATTTTCTTGACTCGAAATTGTTCATGTATACCCAAGGATGTTTCCATCTCGCGGTATTTCACACGGCGATCTTCAGTTATCAGGCAAAATAATCATTTTTGGACAGTCTTCACGAAATTTATCCATAATTGACGGCCACGTTGGAGCTCGTTGTACTCATACCAACGTTTCACAGTGGCTAAGTGTGGGGTTCCAACGCCAACAATAAGTTGATCAATGTACTCCTGTCTCGAAAATCCACGTCGAAAATCGTAATAAACCATTGCACGAAACTTTTCACAAGTTAATTCCATCTTTTGGGCGAGATAAATGTTTCCACTCACTGAAAAAAGAACAAATAAAGTTCGAGGGTGGAAACATTATATAGGGTTTCCCAAACCGAGGTGTTATTTTGATATTCAAAGAAAAATGCTATTTTTATTAGGCCCGCAACTAAGTTCTCGCTGTTTTTTTGATGAAAATACAACTTTATTCTAAAAAAAATGGTTACAAGTGAATCATTGAAAGTATTGCCCATCGCTGACTACTACTTTTCCCATCTTTCTGGTAGATCTCGTATACCGTCGCGGTAATACTGTTCACCTTGAGACTATCCACGAATCAAGCCATTTTTTGGTGTCTTCATATGAATGGAACTGCTGGTCAGCTATATCATGTGCCATTGATCGGAACAGGTTGAGGTGGATAATCGGGCGGCGCAATATCTGGAGAATATGGCGAGTGCGGTAGCATTTCCCATTTTAGTGTTTCCAGATAGGTTTGGCAACGTGAGACCGAGTGTTGTCATGCTGTAGAATCACTTTTTCATGCCTCTCCGCGAATCGCGGCCGCTTATCGCGCAGTGCTCGACTCAATCGCATCGCTTGGTTTTAATAGATAATAATAAATTACACCAACTTGGTTCCACCAAATTCATAGCACAATCTTCGCAGCGTGAATATTCGGCCGAGGCGACGACATAGAAGCATGACCGGGCAGTTCCCATGACTTTCTTTTCTTTGGATTGCTGTAATGAATCCATTTTTCATCACCCGTCACGATGCGATGAAGAAAACTCTTCCTTTTTTGCCGCTGCTCCATAGACGAAAAAACGACGTTCAACATCCCTTGGTTTTAACTCACAAGGAACCCAAGCCCCCTGTTTCTGAATCATTCCCAAAGCATACAATCGCTTGGAAATGGATTGGCGGGTAACTTCGAAGGTTTTTGGCCTTCCTTCACGCGGACGGTCGTCAATATTCAAATCACCGTCTTTGAAGCGACGGAACCAATCTCGGCACGTTGTTTCACTTAAAGCAGCATCTCCATAAGCCTTTTGTAGCTCTCGATGCGCTTCAGCCGCCGTTTTTTTCGAATGAGAGAGGAAAATCAACACTTCCCGCAAATGACGATTATTCGGCAGAAAATCAGACATTTGCACAAAACCAAATGCTTAGGATACCAAAACAAAATCACTAATGTGTCGAAGCAGTTTGTTTACCATATGTCTAAGCTTGGTTTATGACGTTTAGGTTATGTTAGAATCGACTAACATCCACTACTGGCGGCATCCATTGACAAACAGCGAAAACTTATTTGCGCACCTAATAATATAAATGATCGGATGTTTATTTCATTATAAAGAGGAAGGTATCCCGTTAATAGTGGAAAATAACATCAGGCAAATGACCACCACGACCAGGCTTACAGGACAATATCCTTTTCATGAAATTTCCCATAAACGAATTGCAGTGGCTGCCCTATGTCCTCGATAGCCTCATGAATTCCATCTTTGAGGTCTTGAATCGACCCTGGGCTGTTGGTGTAGACCTTCTCTTTCACGTGGCTCCAAAGAAAAAACCCACAAGGTGTTAAATCACAAGATCTCGGTGGCCAATTGTGATCACCTCTTTGAGAGATAAGACGGACTGACAACTTTTACCGTAAAAGATCAATGGTTTCGTTGCTGGTGCGGGACGTAACGCCATTTTGTTGAAAATAAACGTTGTCCAGATCAATACCATCCAATTCCGGCCATCAAAAATCGTCTCGATAGCGCAATCCATTCACCTGTAACACCTGTTATTGGAAAACCCTTTATTTAAGTTGTGCTAAAAAATGCCAAACTTTTCGATAAAAATATCGAATTTCAGCTCATCACACGTCTTGAGCGATTTCATAGAGAGCGAGCGAATTCAGAAAGAGCGAGCGAATTCATAGAGAGCCAGCGAATGCATAAAATAATCTGCGAATGCTGGAAAAGGCGAATCCCACAGGCCTGATTCACCGCCACATATGGGCAATTAATTACGGCCTGCAATACAGTTTTTAAGCGTTAATTGACTTTTTATTGCTGATTAAAGCGTAAATCATCCAAAGTCAACTCAATAATAGCGAACGGCTAGTTGCTCTAATTTATAAATCAACGAAGAATTAATTTACTCATTAAGCCATTTGTGGCACACATAAAATGGGCGCACATACTTGGTGTTGTTGCTATTGGTTATTGCTTCATTTACTGCATTTTTTCACCTTCTTCGCATGGCTTGTTATGCTGTTTCAGCAAACAACACACACACACACACGCATTCCTATTGAGCCGGCATGATACCGGCAAATAATACTACAATAAATACATACATACATACATATATAAGTACATAAGCACATAAGCTCATTCAATAAACATAGGCATCCTTATTATTTGCAATTCGTTGCATTCGCTGCATTCTATGGATTGCTAAATTCTGGGAAGTTATCGCCAAGTATTGATATTGATGAGATGGCCTACATAAAAATCATTGAATATTCCCACGGGGAATACGGGTAGCAACACAAAGCAAAATATGTATGTATGTATGTATGTGAATGTGTGTACGTACGTATGTATATTCATATGTACATGTGGAAGTTAAAAATACAGAGTGTGGCGCACAAGGGGAGCGGGAGGTGGACAGCATGGCTTGTTGACGCGAAATCAATAGCCACAATCGCCCGTGGCAATGTCAATTACAACTTACGCTGCGGCTACGGCCAGTGGGTGACAGCTTGATAACCGTTATAACAAGCAGCTATTTCCTGCACTCCAATCCTTGTGTGTGTATGCATGTGTGTGCATATATTCTATTTGTTTATGTGCACACTTAATTTTCTCTGCGAGCGCACTGTCACTGCCAAAAGTGTCAAAAGAAATTTTAAATTGTACCTCGCACCACTTTCGTGACATTTCCTCTGCCGCATTAATAATATTCGGCATTCAAATTCAATTGTCACACATCAGAAATGCAAAAAAAATCACTTTTCAATGGGCTGCATAATAGACGGACAGCTTCAAAGACAGACAGTGTGAAGAAATGCCAATGAGCTGGAATGTTGGTAAGTGGCAAAACTTGTAAAATTGTTTGGTCAATTTTTGGGTGCGATACACCCGCGTATCTATAGACGTCGGCAAGGGTAGCTTAATAAATGCATACAGGGTGTCCGGTGGCGGAATTAGATTTTAAATTTAGAGTTTATCCCTAACTAGTGAGCGTGCGGAGGGTACCTACAGCGTTAGCTTTATTATTCGTGCGCGTTATTTAGTCACGATGTCGCAGGGGATGGGTAAAACGCGTGCGTTCACAATCGAATCGTATTTCAAGGCCAACAACTCGCGCGCAACTGTTCGTCATAGGTTTTGTTCAAATTACAATATTCTTCTTCTCCTTAATTGGCACGATAACCGCTTACGCCATTTTGGCCGAGTGTAACAAAGCGCATCAGTCGTTTCTTTCTCGTGCTAACCGGTACCAGTTGGACACACCAAAAGGACACTAAGCCCTTCTCCAAATGATCTTTCCAACGCAGAGGAGGCCTTCCTCTTCCTCTGCTACCACCAGTCGGTATCGCATCGAATACTTTCAGAGCCGAAGCGTTTGTATCCATTCGGACGACATGACCCACCCAAAGAAGCCGCTGGATCTTTATTCGCTGCGCTATGTCTATGTCGTCGTAAAGCTCATACAGTTTATCGTTCCATCGCCTCGATACTCACCGTCGCCAACGTGCGAAGATCCAAAAATCTTACGCAGAATCTTTCTCTCAAACACTCCAAACAACCCTTTATCGGATATTGTCATCGTCCACGCTTCTGCGCCATACATTAGGACGATAATATTCACCCACATGAATATTTGTTTCGCTCAAGGATACGAAGATTCTGAGCAGCAAGTTCAGTGGCAAACAACCCACGGCCGGAGCCTATCGAGACTTCGAGAACAAATGAAAAATTAACAAGTTTGCAAGACATTCCGCATCAGTCCGTGCACAAGAAGGCGACAGCCCTGGGACTCCCAAAAACTATTGTGCATGAAATATTAGAGAAGAATCTAAGCCAAACGTTTACAATTTGCGTAAAAGTTTTTGCACTCTTTTGGAGTGATCAAGCCCATTTTCATTTAAATGGAAGTAAAGAGTGATCGGTTTAGAAGAATCGGATTTTAAATTGAAACAAAACAACAAAAATTCAAATTGATTGGGCAATCTTTATTATTTTTCTGTAAAACCATTCATCATGATTCAATTATACAAGGTTAAGTAAAGTTTGACAACTGATTTCGGATGCTACTTAATCCATTGATGCAATTTGGAAGCAAGGGAAAAAAGGGCATAAGTTCTGAAAATGTAGTAAAAAATTGAAAAAGGTCGTTGTAAGCCATAGAATAATTTTATGTTATTTTATAAGTGGTACTTAATTAATATATTTATATTTTTAACTTAACTATTCCCATGGATTTCTGTCATATATGTATGTATTTTGACCATGCATCGGATTGGAATCTATATGTGGAATATCTGAAGTAAAAAATAAAGCAAATTGAGAATAGTGGAAACTCTTAACGAGGAAAAACCACTTTTATTTCGTCACGTCCGCTAATCATACATTTGATTTTTTAACGAGATTACCTGCAAAGTTAGAAGTATAAAATCTGTGTTAAAAAAAGATAAATTTATATTCAGTCACTCACATTCAAAGTCGGGCAGATGCATACGAAAACTTCTAGACATAATATCTATGTTTTGATGAAAGAAAACACGTTCTACCTTTTTCTGTTTTTTCACAAAAATTATTTTATTTAAAAACAACAAAAAAATTTATTCCAAGTTGCTTTATAAAATGTTAATGTATAAAAAACTGAAAAAGGCCACTTCTCTGTCTCACATTTAAAGTCGGACAAACCATGTTTTGCAAATATGCATACCGTTATTTCTAAATTTTCTACACTTGTATTAAAAGTTATTGTTCATTGTTGACTTGTCAATCATTGGGTGAGTTTATAAAAGTATTTTGCAAAATACCGCGTAATGGTAAACAGTCTACATTGGAGGAACGCAAAATAGTAATTCAACTGCACTTAGACGGAAAATCTGAGCGAGCAATATCGAAATTGATAAGAAAAGCAAGTCAACAGTGCACGATATTATTGCTAGATGCAATGAAAATGGTTTCATTGCAAATAAGCATCGTAGAACCCGTCCAAAGAAGCTTTCCTCCAAAGATGAGAGCATGGTGCTAAGGGGGTGGAGGTAAATCCCGAAACAATAAGAAGACTTCTTCGAAAAAATGATTTTCACGGCCGAGTTGCGCGGAAGAAGCCCCTAATAAGCAAGAAAAACCAAAATGACCGGCTTGTTTTGCTCGCCAATATATGGCTAAGGATTTCGATTTTTGGAGCACTGTAAGTGGGGGAAAAAATAACAATTTCATGATTTTAATATTGATTCTTTAGGTATTATTTACTGACGAAAGTAAATTTAATTAATTTGAATGTGATGGAAGGGGTAAAGTGTGGCGCAAACCGAACAAGGAGCTGGAAGGCAAGAATTTAAAAAAAACGGTTAAACACGGTGGTGGATCTGTAATGGTTTGGGGATGCATGGCGGCGTCAGGAGTTGGAAAATTGCATTTCATTGATGGAATAATGAATAAACACGTTTATTTAACAATTTTGAAACAAAATTTGAGCGTGAGAAAACTAGGCATCGAAAGTAGTTTTCAATTCTACCAGGGCAACGATCCCAAACATTCCTCATATGAGTCGAGAGTTCAAGTGTTGTTCTATTAAGGGTCGGACATTTGAGATTTATGTTCCTTCTCCTAGTAAACGGTACAAGTGTTGTTTTGGATGGGTTGATGGAGAGCCCTTTTTCCGTGCACCATTTGTTTATTATTGTAAGGGCTTGCTGCATGTGATCCGAAATGGTTTCCTCATGCCACCCTAATACGTAAACTACTAGGTCATCAGCGTGAAATCAGTGTGAAATCCTAGGTTATTTAGTTTGTGGAGAAGTTCATCTATAACTAGAGTCCACAGAAGAGGAGAGAGTACGCCACCTTGAGGGCAACCTCTTGTGGCTTTAATTGATTTGATTGTTCCTCCTAGTTCGGTGCTGATCGTCCTAGATTTCAGCATGAATATTATCCATCTAGTGATGGGTTCAGGTACCTCCTTTAGATATAGGGCATTATAGATTGCCTCATAGGAGGTGTTATCAAAAGCTCCTGATATGTCAATAAATGCACATAGAGCTATCTGTTTGGACTCAATAGCCTTTTCAATAACTGTTACCAGGCTGTGTATTGCAGTCTCAAAGGATTTTCCCTGTTGATAGGCAAATTGAAGTCGATGCAGTGGGAATTTAGCTAGATTGATAGATCCAAAGGTAATAAAAACCCCTGCACAAAGTCCCGACCTCAATGCCATTGAGCATTGTGGGATGAATTAGGTCGCCGGATGCAGGAAAGGCAGTGTACATCAATTCAACTCTTGAAAATTGCTCTGCAGGAAGAATGGAATAAAATAAGCCCTGATGTTTGCAAAAAGTTAGTGGAATCCATGCCAAGCCGGCTCCAAGCTGTTGAAAAGCAAAAAGTCGGAGCAACGAAGTATTAATTTTGCGTTGTGTACAAATTTTTTCACACCTGTGTATATAAATTTTAATCAGTTATTAACAAAAAATCAGATTGATAATCTGCAACAAAAAACTTACCTAAATGTGGCTATGTAGCAGCTAATGTAATTTTCACAGAACTTTCAATAGAATTGAAAGATGCGAAAGTCTAAGCAAAATGGAATAGGCAAAACAATATTGCCTGCTAACTTTTTCAGCAAAAATTTTAATTTCTACGCTTTTGAGTACTTTTTCTTTAGAATTTGCTCTGAAATAAAAAGTAGCTTTTCCAAGAGGACAACACGGATTTATTAAGTAGCTTCAAGATGGCTAACACAGGGTGAAAATTAGGCTACTTACATCACCTTTAATTATTGCTTCATGACCATTCATGACATTTATTTTTCAAAAACAATCCCTTTCAAATGTTGCGCCGTAATTCGGCCAACCGTACACAATTTTGAATGGCTCGCTGGAGGACTTTGGTCGGTATCTCGTGAAAAACTTTAGTAATGTTGGCTTCCAATGCCTCGATCTTAACTGGTTTATCGACAAAGCATTTAGACTTTACATACCCCCACAAATAAAAGTCCAAAGGTGTGATATCTGGCGACATCGCGCCGACCAATGTGATCGGCAAGCTGCGTGAACATAGGATAACTGCATAACTGCATAACACCACGACGCAGTACAATAAAACGAAGCATCCCAGATAGAGACATAGAAGCCGGGCCTATAGCATGAAGCTGGCTGCAAACATGGTGGACCCAGACGTGGGTGAATAGAATTGGTTCATTTCAAGGATGTCGTTCTGGGCTCTTCCGAAGTAATGCCCAAAGTAGTCCCAGGAACGGAGTATCCTCAAAGAGGAGGAGAGATTGTTCTAGTAGTCACATCACTTGACGCAGACATTTTGAACCCTACCTCACCCACCAAAACAAAAAAAAAACAAAAGAAACGATGTGATATCACACGATATTGGTGGCCAATCCACTGGTCCGAGACGAGACATAAATTGCTCATCGAAACGACAACGCAGTAAATCTATTTTTTCCAATGCTGTATGACAAGTAGCGCCGTCTTGTTGGAACCAAGTGTTGTGGAGACCTCGCGCTTTAATTTCCGGCATCCGACCTCAAAAAGTCGTTTATCACGGCACGATAGCGCTCGGCATTCGCTGTTACATGGGCACCAGGCTCGTCTTTGAAGAATAATGGGCCGATGATTCCTCCAGTCGGCACAAAATTAATCACCATATCGGAAGATTTATAATTTTTGCAAATTTTTTTTTTTTATTCGGTAAAAAAAACCAAAATTGAGGATTAATTTTGCGCTACCTTGTAGGCCTTCCCATTTTTGAAATCTTTATTAACTAGCTTACAACATTTCATTATCTCTGCTTGTATGTTTTGAGGGGCGACAAACGATAAATATTCTCTGTAGACAATATTTATTCGCTTGCTCTTCTCCAAGTACTTGAAGGGTCAAGGTGTACGAGTAGGCTAAATAATCTCAAACATTCGACGCTCTGAAGGACAATATCCGAGAGAAAATCGATGCAGATAATAATTCCAGAAATGCTTCGAAGTGTTTGAAAAATGCAGAAGAAAGAGCTAAAATGTTACGTTATCTGAGGAAAATAGAAACTGATAAATTTTTCACTAAATTATTCTTCGTACTTATGTGTCAAGAGAAACTACACGCCGACCAAACTCTATCAAAATTGTTCGTAAATTTATTAAAAATGAACCGAAATCATCGTCGGAGTTGAATATCTCCAAAACATCGATTTATTGCATTTTAACTGATCATTTCGGCTAACGGAAGGTCTCTGCACATTTCATTCCGCACAAGTTGACTGAGGACCAAAAATTACTCAGAATTCAACATTCGAAAGACCTCATTAAAAGGCAAGAAAAGTCGAGAACTTCCTTTACAATATTGTAGCTGGTGACGAAATGTGGTGTTTCCAACATGAACCTGAAACTAAGCCCCGAAGTACCAAAAAGAAGGCCCCAGACTAGCCATCACACAAAAAATCGCGTTGGGCAAAGTCAAAAATCAAGTCGATGCTCATTTGTTTTTACGATTCCAAGGGAATTGTCCACAAAGAGTTCGTTCCAACAGGCTAAACCGTCAATGCGATTTTCTATCTTGGCATTTTGAGGCGTTATTTGTATCGCATTCGTCGAATTCGCCCTTAATACCGCGAAGGAGGAAGCTGGCGCTTATTGCATGCTAATGCACCATCTCATCGATCCACTTTTGTGACTGATTTTTTGACTAGAAATCGCATTTTAACAATCAGTCATTCACCGTAGTCGCCTGATGTGGCTCCCTGATACATAGATACATAGATCATACATAGATCATGAAGGACATTCCGGTCAATGACCTGAAACACTCTTTCGAAAAGCTTTTAGATCGCACAAATCAATTTATCAGAACAAAGCTCCCGTTGTTTCTATTTTAACTCAGTCTGGTTTATTTTGGCGTATTGGGGAGGTACCTTTTCGCTAGAACTACGGCAGCTCCTTATTAAATATTATAGCAGTATGTATTTTAACGAATTGCGTAGAGCAGAGGGTTTTGCGTTTTTGCGGATTTAGCTTAGTCATCCCGCATACAAATTTACACCTTTCAATGCCAAAAAAAAATTACACTACAAAAAATGCATTGAATCAAACAGCCACGAACTTATTGATACACCCTTGTATCAATGATAATGCATGTATGTATGTATGTATTGTATCAAGTATGTCAGAGGGACAGCAAAAAAAGGTATCGAATAATATTTGCATAACTAACAATCACTACTAGGAGTCGCTTACATCGCGCTAGTTTTCCATGCGATTTGCTTCCCTCAAAACAGTGCTAGTTACCAGCTTTTCTCGCCACCTGCGCTTAGATTGCCACATAGTGAGTGCCAATGCGGCCAATTCCATCTTTGGAGGTTTAACAATCACATTTGTGAAATTGGCAATTGTCCTCTTATTTCACCACTTTCCTCACTCTCTCCGTCGCTGATGCGTCATTCCAGCAGCCATTCCATGTGAGTCACGCTGTCAACTTCGTTTGTAAGCTGACAGCTCAGTCGACAAAGTGCGGGTGCCGAATAGCACATTGAATCTCTGCTTGTGCTACCACTGACATGTCGATGTGGACACTTCGTAATTGGCGACAGGGGCATTTTGAAAGAAAGTATTGCAGAAACTTATGGCATTTGATTTGGCAGACTGATTGATAAGTACTCAAAATTTAAGATTGACATTTTCCTAACGTTAACAACATATTTCTCTCCTTTAAGGAAATAATTTAAATGACCGCAAGAGATGTCATCACTTAAACTAGGCTATTCGAATGCCCACCGAAGCAGAGTCTGTTTAGATGGAATTATGAATTGGAAGTGTATTGCGAAATGGCATAAAAAACTTCTTAACTCACACAGTTCGATCAAAGAAAGGAACTGCAAATATTTTAATTGTAAATAAATTTCAAGAGCCAGTGAATTAACTTTTAGATGAGGTTTACCAGCTTTTGGTTGAATTTTGAATGGATGTTGATAATTTTTAATAAAATAACTAAATGGTATTTAGGATTTCTGTCAAATGTCAGTTCCTGGCGACCAATTGAAATATTAAATGAATGACGATCCTTATTAACCTTTCGTCTATAACAGCTAATTGTCAAGTTTCCTTTAATCCCCTCTGGCCTCGATGCACTGTTTTGCGCGATCTAAAAGCTTTTCGCTTTTCGAAAGAGTGTTTCAAGTCATTGACCGGAATGTCCTTGAGGATGTCGGTACAAGCCTTATGGATGGCCTCAATGGACGCAAAACATTTTCCATTCATGGCCAAATGCAATTTTCCGAATAGGTAGAAGTCACAGGGAGCAATGTCAGGCGAATACGGTGAGTGATTGATGATTAAAATGCGATTTCTAGTAAAAAAAATCAGTCGCAATAGTGGATCGATGAGTTGCGCCATCTTCCTCCTTCGCGTTATTCAGGGCGAATTCGACGAATGCGATGCAACGAACGCTTCAAAACGCCAAGATAGAAAATTGCATTGACGATTTGGCCCGCTGGCACGAACTCCTTGTGGACACTTCGTATGGAATCGTATGATAAAAACAAATGAGCATCGACTTGATTTTCGACTTCTCCAAACGCGATTTTTTGCGTGGTAGCTCATCTGGGGTCCTCCACTTGGCACTTTGACGCTTAGTTTCAGGTTCATGTTGGGAGCACCTCGTTTCATCAGCAGTTACAATGTTTTAAAGGAAGTTTTCGTCTTTTCTCGCCTATTTAATAAGGTCTTTTGAATGTTGAATTCTGAGCGGAATTGTGCGGAATAAAACGTGCACAGACCTTTTGTAAGCCCAAATGATGAGTTAAAATGCGATGCACCGATTATTTGCAGATATTGAACTCCGATTCCATGAATTTCAACGATGATTTCGGTTCATTTTTGATAAATTTACGAACAATTTTGATGGAGTTTGGTCGGTGATTACTGGTTTTGGGCGGCCCGTCTGTTCATTGTCATTTATGTCCTCACAACCATCTCTGAAACGTGTAAACCACTCATGAACTCTGGCACGAGACAGACAATTATCGTCGTAGCCTTTTTTCATCAATTCAAATGTTTCGGTAAACGTTTTACCGATTTTAAAAGAAAATTCGATATTAGCTCTTTGTTCGAAACTCATTTTTGTACCGATGACACAAACATACTGACACTTTAGACGCAATAACTTCGCTTCCACTGAACTGAATGTCACCAAGCTTACACTGAAAGTCAGCTAGGGATGCAACTTCCAATGCACTAACTCAGTAAAAACATTTTTATGACGCCAGTCTGTTTTATTTTGGACTTCACCTTGCATCTTGGTCGGTAGTTCGGTATGATCTTAAATTAAGAATTGAAATAGATGGCCGATAATATTCTTCAAGTGTTCTTCTTTTAAGTACAGTTATCCCGATTTGTTTGGCGTCCTATTCGTCGAAGGGTTACTAACTCCGTAACAATATATGTATATACCATAAAAGTCAATATGGTCCCGCGGAGAACAAAGGGATGTATCACTAACGCTTGCAATTTGAACTGCTGATTAGAAAATTTCATTGTATAGTTTGGTTACACATTTCCTCGATATCTTTGATTATACTATATGGCTTACATATCCGACGCAAAGTCTTAAGTAAGAGACTTCTTTCTGTAAATTGTAACTCAGATTTTTCTTCAAAATGAAGACGAGTTTTAGCATTGATGAAAATAAGTATTTCTGCATACGGTTTATATTTAGAACGAAAATGCCGATACATTTTGGTAAAGAGTAATAAGTGAGCAAATTAACAAGCATTTTTTAGGGAAGTGCAAAAAACTTGGCGCATTTTTCAAATTTAGTAGCGAGTACCTGGATTTATTTAAAAAAACACTTGAACTCAATGAGGTTAAAAAGTTGTCAGTGACAGCGTAGTACACGCTTTGAGAGATGCGTAAGACACGATCAAGATTTTTCAGTGACAGTGCCAATGGTACAGATCAGAATTTTGTTTAAGCAAAGACCATCCTGTATTCCAGTACCTCGAACAAAAATGTCTCAAGTTTAGTGAGGCAAAAATGAAAGAGAGTGCTTTCGTAGGTCCAGACCCTAATTAAAGATTTACCTTTTCCATCCAGTCTTAGCGATGTTGAAAAACAAGCAGAGGACTCTTTTATTGACGTCACAGAAAATAAAAGTACTATTAAACTGCTATTATAACATTGGCAGAATGTCGTTAAAATTGCAATTTCTTCACATTTCTCTTCTCTTCCCCCAAAAAGGTGGGTTCACTTATTGAGGAACACGAAGAATGCTTTTATCAAGATGTCAAGTATTCAAGTTACCAGGGAAGATGGGAGCCCACAATACTCTCAAATTACTGTTGGAGCCTTTTGATAGATGCACCTGAATTCCACTATAGGAGGGCCAGCTGACGTTTCAATCAAAACATCATTAAAAGTCGAAGTGATTTTTGATTTGAAAGAAAATCGAGATTTTTAACTTGGCTTTTTATCTAGGAACTGAAACTTTTGGGATTCTGTTTTGGAAAATTTTTTTTCGTAAAATTTTTTTTTGTTGTAAATTTTTGTTTGATAAATTTTTTTTCGTAAAATGTTTTTTTTTTGTCGAAATTTTTTTTTGGAAAATTTTTTTTTGTAAAATTCGTTTTTTTTTGTTGAAATTTTTTTTTGGAAAATTTTTTTTTGGAAAATTTTTGTTTGGAAAATTTTTTTTTGGAAAATTTTTGTTTGGAAAATTTTTTTTTGGAAAATGTTTTTTTTAATTTTTTTTTCTCTAATCTTTTTTTTCTTTTTTATTTTATTTGCCTATTTTTATTGAATCAATATCGAAAAATAATAGTGTTACTGAAATCAAGAGTTGGAAATTCGTAGTTAGTTACAAACGATCAGTTCTGGCGATTTTTTGAGCAAACATTTATAATAATGAAACTAAAAACAGAAAATATTAAAACTTACTTAGCATTTTTATTTTCAAAATGAAAGCAAATGACAAAATATACGCTGGTGGTAGTCATTTCACTCACTTTACGTTTTGTTGATAAAAGGATTTTTTTTAATATTAAACTTTTGCAAAAGCAAGCAGCGCGAAATTTTGCGATTTTGTTGTTTAAAAACTTGTAGAAGAAAACTTCTATATGAGCCTTATATGTTTTTATGTAGTTACTTGTATTGTAGATAATATATATCTCAGGATTGAGAATTTGACAGAATTAGATGCTGGAAAGACCAAATTTTACAGTGTTTATATTTTTTCGTTTACAACCAACTTTTTTTTTGCTTTTCTATTATCCTTACATTATTTACATTAAAGGGACAGACACCTGTAAAATTTCGAAAATTTTTTTTTTTTTTTTATAAAATGTAAATATAATCCTTTAGGCTCCTTTTTTTCGTTTTAAGCGATTCCTAATATATTTCAGAATATTCACACAAAGTTACAGAGCCTAATTCTCAATATTTCCGTAGATACAAAGCCAAAGGTAGGCGAGCGTTAGGTAGTTACGCTGTGACCTGACAGCTATAGTACAAACTTTATCTTCTTTTCTCGACTTTTCATTTTTATGATTTCTTTGAATTGGCGTACATGAATGAAAAAATCTAATGAACCTTTTGAAACGAATCATAGCTTGTTCCCTTCAGTATTAAATTCTCTTCTATTTGAACTATCAAAATAGATAAAAAAAATTTTCCAAGATTTTTATACCAAGTTGAAGTGAATTTTTTTTTATAGAAAGGCATTTTTTTCTTTAAAACCTCCAAAAATTTGAAATTTTGGAATTTCTGTCAGCTTTCTTAGTTCATCTAGAATAAAAAATCATGATAATTAGAAATCCATTTGATTTTTTTGCTTTAGATAATAATTACGAGCTGTATCTTGTACGCCAGTTGGAAACTCCAGCGTTGCAGCGCTCTACTAATTTCTATGTTAAACATTTTTTTCAACTTATTTTAACCAGTACAAAATTTGTTTATACTTTTTAAATGTTCATTAAAAGATAGAAAAAAGTTTGCAGTGCTAAACTAATTTTTTCCTTAAAAAAAATTTGAAAGAGATGCAATTTTTAGACCTTATAAACCAAGCTCCCCCCTTAAGAATCTGTCAAAAAATTTTTAGAACGTAAATTTAAGTATCTCTTTTATTATAGACTTCGAATCAGGACCTTTGTAGGGGCCCCCACAGGACATTGTCTCATAGAAAATCATGCAAGGAAGTTAGGCGTTTACACGCATGATTTCTCTCGTAGCTGCAGAAATGAGGAGGAGTTGGAAACAATTCAACACCTTTTTTGCACATGTCCAACTCTAGCCAGAAGCAGGAACCGATATTTAAGATCCTGCTTTTGAATGAGTTTCTATACACTTTAGGTATCAACAACCTTTTACGCTTTGTCAAAAGCTCAGAACGGTTCAATGTGGAAAGGGTAATGTAGCCCAACCCCTGCGACTCACAACGGCCCTATTTCGTGTTCTAAGTGGCATCGTTGTCTCTATGTGCGATGCGCCTGCCAAACCTATCTACCTACCTACCTATATTATAGATCATCAACCGTGACGACTCTATTCTTTGCGTTCGAGCGCTGGGAGAGGTTCAATTTTTATGCATTCAAACTTTAGACGCGTTTTTCTCAAAACTATATTATATTTTTCGAATTGGCGTAGACGATAACTCGAAAAGTTATTGACCGATCTCCCTGAAATTTTGCACACATCTTTTTTATGATATTACTTTCTATGTGAATTCATAATTTAAAAATAATTTTTTTGAAGCAAAAATGGTAGGAAAATTCACCCCAAAATGCATTATTATTCCGCAATAAAACAATTAATTATTCCGCGATTTTTTTTTCATTTTTGACATTAATAAAGAAAACAATTTTTGGTTTTTTTGTATTCAGGACACTGACTTCGATGCTACAATGCCCATCGATTGAGATGTCCCGCTGCGACCTTCCTGGAAGAATTGAGTGCACATCCGCCATTTTAAATTACTAAAATAAAAAAAAAATTTATATTATTTTAATGTATAAATAAACTGTATGCACATTTGGAAAAAAATATATTGACTTCTTCATTTTAATAATTTAATGAAACTCAGGGATAATATGGCCGTTTACAGGTATCTGTCCCCTTCACTTTACAACTTTTAACAATTCTTAATATTTTTAATTGTTCAGATTTGTTAAAATTTTTTGGTGCAAGAAAATTTTTGTTTTTATTTTTTTATTTTTATTGATTTTTTTGTATAGTCTAATATTAGCATTAAACTTTTAGTTCGCTTTTACAAAATCTGGTTACTTCGACGTATGTGTAGAGTTTTGTTTGCATTTTTTTACAGATTTTTTCCTTTTTTTCTTCTTATTCTCTGGCAACAACTTTTTTTATTCTTTTTTCTATTATCTTCCCTATTTATGTTAGCCGAACCTGAATTCTAATTACTTTTTTTTCAAAGGCTGTCTATCTTGACACTCTCCCTCAAGTCCGCTTCCCACATCTCATCTGCAACTTCGTCACAGCAAGCTTACATTTCTATACTTCAATCTGTGTAATTTTATACTCGATCATTCAACAGCAACATTTCGCTCACTCGTGCAACTGCATGCACATGCAGGTGTGGGTTCCGGTCAACGGCTTTATAACACCATTTCATCATAATTGTTCAGGCTTTGCTTACAACGCCGTATGTTGGCCTTTCAACGGCACTACTAAAGTCCCCTGATAATTAACACATTTTTTCACTGCGTCAAATTCAAATCACATACATAACTTGGCCAAAACTTATGGAGAGCGGCTGCCACACTAGGTGTTGCATATGTCAGTTAGGCGGCCAAGCAAAGCGGTGCATGTTATGCATTGTAAACATGCCAACGCGTCAATGAATGCCACTTTCCGCATGCGCATCATTTCACCAGTTGCCACATGTGGAGATTAAAAGCAACAACAACAACAAAAACTAAAATAAATCTGCCGCCATACCATCCATCCCAACCAGTTATCCAGTTCACCAAACCAAGCAACTAAGTTAGTCGTTCAACTGATTTGCCGCAATTAAAATGCGCTATCAATGCCACATAAAATGTCTTACATATGCATGAGCAAGTATACATACAAATATGTATGTACATATGTTTGTGTGCAATTTTTTTCTTTTCTTAACAGATATTTATATTTGGAGTAAGTGAAGAGTTGAGGCAACAGGCTGCCGAGTCACGATTATTGGTTATCTTTAATGAGTAGCGACATTTTATTGCTGCTGCAACACCAGTAGCAAAGTGATGTAACAAAATGTATATATGTACATACATATATGTTAATGCATTTATATATTAGGGCGGTTTGATTAGTAAGCAACAATTTTTTCCACATTCTTACTAACACACTCGGATTCTGTCGGACATATCTGGAAATCTCGCCGAAATCATTGCGAAACCGAAATAGCAAATCGCGCGCATTTTAATGAAGTTCGAAGTTGAATTCGAAACAGCTGATTGTCAGACAAAAGAAATTTCAATTTAATTTTCAATTGAGGATTTGCATTAAAATGGGCATTTTGATGCTGCCTGCTTATTTAGTACATCAAAAAAAGTCATGAGAAAGTTGAGTGACGTCTTCTAAGAGATCACTTATATCCATCGCTGTATGCAAAGCTGCATCCCCTACATAAGCACATCCCCTACAACACCTTTTTGCTGTTTTATTTCATACTTCGGGATAACAAAGACGCCTTTCAGGGTATTTGTAACAATAATTAGCCTTTAAGAAAACCGTCGCCCATATTGAGATGAGATCAGCAGCTACGAGAGGAACGAGCGGAACGAGAATTCCAACGATCCATCGGAAAGGAATTGCAATTGATAAGACTACGGTGTCTTAAATTTTAAAAGGAATATTAAATATTTTATCCAAGTGTATCAAGTTTGAAAGGACGCAGTATGAGGATCGGCAGTCTAAGTAACATTTCTACAAAAAAATTTGAGATACCTACAGAGATCGGTCAAAAAATTTTTTGATTTTCGACGTGGATTATCAAGACAGGAGAACGTTCAAATTTTTGCGCTGAAGCACCACACTTAGCCGCTGTAAAACGCTGGTTTGAGTACAACTCCATTGAAAGAGTCGAATTCCAAAGGTCGTCCAAAAATTGTTGTTGTGCCAGAAACAATCGATGCTGTGCGTCAATCGATAATGCAAGATCGTCTTGTGGCATATCGCGAGATAGAGGTATCTTTGGGCGTCAATGGGACTAGTAAACATTCAATATTGGATGATCGATTTGGCCTTCAAGTAGGTTTGTTCTCGTTCAATACCGTATAATTTGATAATTGCCTAAAAAGGCGAAACTGTAGCACGAGATAAAGTAAAACAGTCAATTCAGAGGGTTTTCGGAGCATTAAGGAAATTCAACCGCTCAAAGCGTATAATCTTTCACCAAAACCATGCGAAGTCTCATGTATCGACTCACACAAGATAGGTTTTAAGCATTCAAAAATAGAAACGATGGGTTATCCGCCTTACAGTCCTGATTTGCCATCTAATGGAATCCTTTTGTTCACGAACATCAAAAATAAAATGCGAGGTTAACGGCTTTCAACGCCTAAAGAAGCTTTTCAAATATTTAATCAGCTTGTTTTGGAGCCCCTTCTGAGCGACAAAAATGCTTTGAAAATTTATTCTATCGAATGCAAAAGTGAAGCTGTGTTCGCCATGTTGCAGCTCTCTTCTAGTCAACTCCTGTAAGAAGGAGATCAAACGTCTCGAACGTGCAGGAAGCATTTCTCTTATCTCGGAGACCCCAAGAAGGGGTCGGCAGTCCCCATTCCATATATCAGTGTCCCCTTGACCGTTGTTAAGCAAGATGAAGTTCATTAAATATCTCAGAAACACTTTGGCCTCAGTATGACAGAAGCAGGACGCTTAAAGTGCTGAGGAGCCCCCGCCTTTCGATTGCCAAACTCGTAGCGGTGTTCACCGGTCGCTGGGTGATAGGGACTCATGCGGAGAAGGTTGGATTTCCGTACAACCCCCATTGCAGAAGTTGTGGAGAACCTGAAGAGAAAGAGACTGCTGAAAACGTTCTTTTCAAACATCCGGGTCTAGCGGCAAGGCGCTAAGTTTCCTTAGTGTGCCTTTTAGGAATAGCCTGAGGCAGTTATCTAGCCTAGATCCCTCTTCCCTCCTCCACTACACCAACAACACTGGATGGCTGTAGATGGTTTTTCTTCCTTTGAGTTTTGTAATTTTTCACAGGTAGTGGTCTACATTATGGTATCAAAACGGCCCTCTAGTGCTACTTATAGTGTACCAGTGGTACTCTCGCCATCTAACCCACCTACCTGGGGGCTCGAATGTGGGCTTTTTTCACAGAATTTTATATAGAATTCGAATCTGCTAGAGGAAGGTTGTAGGAAGAAAAATCAACCCCCACCCTAATGGTCATATATTCACATACGTTTTTTTTTATGACAAACCAAAAAGGACAAAATATGGCCACGCCAACCAATTTTAGATTATGAGTTAATTAATCGATTCAAAGTGATGCGATTGCAATACCAAGCAGCAACAGCAACAAGAGAACAAAAAAAGATATGGCAAAACATCAACAGTCGTCTAACTAGTGGCGTAACATGTGTTAACAAGCTGGCCAGCAACAAACAGCACAGTAAGTGACTATGATCAACCCTAAGCAACAACAACGTTTCATGTTCAACATACTCATAATCCAGAGCGGCACACACACACGACGGTGTCATTGCAGTATAAACACACCAACCTACTCATTTTGCATTGCCTGCTTCAATTTTGTTGTTACTTATGATCTTCTTCTTACCCACACTTACACACACCTACTATTTATGGTAATATTGGATTTTTCTCACTTACCTTAATGAATTATACCGGTGACACTGGTTGGCGCGACTCTGCTCATATGAATTTATACTGACAGGTGTGCGTGCAGTTTGCTCTCAGTTCCATGTGTGTTTGTGTTGGCTGGCCGCTTTTGAAGCGCAGCTTTGTCCCCGCCAATTGGATATGCCATCATTTATGTTGGCATTCGATATACAGATAACTAGGGACGCATCGTGACAGCGGCATTAGTGTTCATAGCCAATGGTGTAACGCCAGAAGGAGGCACTTACACACACACACATTTAGGCAGCGCATTTTTTGTTGTTTATATTATATTATATAATATAATACTTGATAGCAGTGAGAGACCAGAAGGTACGGATATTCTGTGCGAAAAGTAACCAATATTTGTTAATAAAACAAGATCAGTGCAATTTTCTTTATTTGCAAATTCTTAATACAGAATGTAAGCGATCACAGCAATAAATTATTCACTAATTTTAAGGGGGGGGTAAGGGATAAACGCTAAAAAAAACACTTTTTTCATGAATTTATTGTAGCGAAACGGTTCAAGTCAGTTTATTAAAAGTTGTTGCATATTATAAAGTAACATTTCAAGAATATTTGATAAAATTTTCATGTAAAAATATTGCAAAATGAGCGAATGAGAGCACATTTACGTAGACGTCTTTTCAAAAATACATTTTGCAGTAGTCAGCATATCTCAGCGTAGAATCATCTGAAATCAAAAAAATCGAATAATTTAGTTCAAGTATGAGTTAAACTTCCCCCCAACGTTTATTTTGACGATTTATTTTCATTTTCAGCCATTTGGTAGTCGTTTGAAGTAAAAAGTGATTTTTGACGAAAAAATGCCGCCATTTTGTAGGTGTAAAACCACCTTAATATAAAAAAAAATGGCGAAAAAAAACGTTGGGGGGAGGTTTTTTATATGTAAAATATGTGTGCAAAATTTCAAAAGGATCGGTGGAGTAGTTTTCAAATGCCAATGACAACGCACTTAAAAAAAAAGGTTCGAGAAAACCGCGTTTAAAGTTTGTAACGGACTACGCGCGCAACTGCTGCGTCTCGGCAGATGTTTGAGGCGGCTCGGCTTTATGCTCTATAACTTAAAACTTAAACTTTGCTCGGATTGACTTAAAATTTTAACACGGTATTTTTGAAATGTTTTACTACAATAACATGCAAAAAAAAATCGATTTTTATCCCAGCTCTCTTTCCTTTCTAAGTTTTGTTAAGACTTCTTTGTTACTAACTTTGTCTATCCACAATATCTTCATTATCCGCCGGTAGCACCACACCTTAAACGCCTCTAATTTATTCATACTCGTAACTTTTAGTGTCCATGCCCCCACACCGTACAACAAAACAGACCAAACGTATCATTTAAGGTACCGAAGACGTAATTTCATGTTCAAACTTTTCTTGCAAAGAACTTTCCTGTAACTGAAAAAAGCTTCCCTCGACACGTCAATCCGACAGCAGCAAACATGTAATTTGTCCATGTTTCGCTAAACCAAGATCCTAGGTACTTAAATCGCGATACTCTTTGGATCAGATTGTCATATAGATAAATGTTCGAATTGGTAATTTGTTGAGAGTTTTTTGAAACAACCATGAATTTGGTTTTTTGGCTGTTAATACTTAGGCCGTATTGCAGACTTTTTCCGCTGACTTCTTTAAGGAGATATTGCAGGTCATTAATTTTGTCAGCCACTATTGTGGTGTCATCGGCAAATCGTATGTTATTAATTGTTTCGCCGTTGACTTCTATACCTAAGTTGACTGATGCCAAAGCTTCTTTAAATGTATGAGCCCTTGATTTGGAAATTGGTATATGTTTATTTTATTTATTTTCCTTGGTCCGAGATATGTAATTAGAGTTTTGCATTTTAAAGGATTAAAAAATATTTTTGTATTATTGAATATGTAAAAGTAATGTCAAATACTTGTTTATTTATTATGATTGTGAAATTTAAAACTATTTTTACCACTTTTAAAATTAACTGCATGACTTTATAAATGACTTATACCATCAAGGAAACATTTTTATTAGTAATTAACATTTCATTCAAACACATTTCATTGTAACTAAATAAATTATTTATTATTATCTATTTAGGGAAATAAAGTGCCTGTGAACAATTGGTGGGATATAGGGTAGTAAGTCCATCATATCTTTACGTTCTTTCTCCTGCTATTGGTCTAATGGTTGTGTATAATGGAGGCAAATCAATATTTTCGTATATTCTATGTCTTCTTCTTTTAGGAGAGAGGTCTAATACTTTGAATTCGGAATTGTCATCCAAGGAAGTTTTATAAAACATCTTATATGGAGCATTTTTTAGAAATCTAATCCATTGTATTTTTAGCCAATACACAGCTTCTCCATTAATGTTTTTCTTTCTATTATTCATTGATTCTTTAGTTGTTTTGTCGATTGCAGGCTTGAGGTCTTTGGCACTGATATACGCTTTGGGGTGTCTAATTTTGTTCAGAAGGCGTTTTGATCCGATAACAACCTGTTCTCGTATTTACTCCGAAATACATTTTCTTCTGCGCATAACGTAGGATTTATATCGCAGATCTTTATGTGTTCGTGTTGTTTTTTTTTTTTGCGTTTTGCAATATTCTGCATCGCCGTATGTTGCTTCCAATTCAGGAAGAACCTTATGAACGATTGAACGGGTGCACTAAATAAAATCAGAGATTTCTGTGGTACGAGTATATCGGTGTTATTTGCACCCGACAATCACGTCATGTCTCTTCACTTCTTGAGTTAAGTTGTAGTCCTCCATGCCTTATCTGAAAAAGAGCAAAAAGAAAAACAATGATTTCAATCAAACTATATTTCAAGAGTTCATTTTTCTCTCTATTTTCTTGATAATTTACACACTTACGCGTCTATGCTTTACGTTCATTTGCGGTTATTAGACCGTTAAAGCTCCAGTTTCTGTCGCGTTACACTTGGTGGGTGAAGCCAGTTAATCATAAAAATTTTTTTTAGTTCACCGAACAACTTTTGTTCAAGTAATTGAAAATGGTTGACATCAGTATCGGTATTCTAAAATACGAAACAAATTTTGTGCAAAGCATTAGAACGGTATTTTTTAATGTAAGTAAATATGTACATAAAATTAGTTTTCAAGGTTTTCATAGATTTAATTACGGCAGAGAATGGACGAGTTAGCGAAAACTCATTCCGCATGTGATGACTGTTGCTACCCACTTCAAATCAGGTGGATATATTCGATGAATCCGAAGACCGAATCTCGCATTTGGAGGGGTCGTTTCTGCAAATTGGCGACAATATTTGAAGCTGGCCCTAAAAAATTTAGGCATAACAGAAGTTAACTTCTTCACCGAGGTCATCTTTCTGTTGCTTACCTTACACCTATCTCTGAATTATTAGCAGCTAATGGAGTAGTGCTACTACCGCATAACTCAAAACCCGGCCCACGAGAGGAGTCGGGCAATATAGTATCTCCCCTTTAATCTGGGAGTGAAGAGCACCAGCATAGCTTGCGCAGTCACCACAGCACTTAAGTTTAAAATGGATTGCCGGGGTTTCCTCCTAACCTGTGAACTACTAGATCTCGAAGGTCAAGCTCACTCTGCTTCTATACCTTACTAACTCAAATGTAACCAAAGGACAGTGATTCGCAACAAAGTCCTTAAATCACCAACAGAACTTGGGGTAAAGGTAAATAACCATATTTGCACATCTCGAACTAAGGAACGTTTATTTGAAACCCGGGGATGACGAAGCACAGAGCAACAGCTAAGGGGAGTTTTTTGATATTGTCCGAACACCTCCTGCACAGTGAAGCTCTTATGGTCTCACTTTAGTAGCATAAAAAGTGATATGCATCCTAAGAATGTGAGAAGCAACGTCTTTCAGCTAAAATACGAGATTAACCGAGGCACACAAAAATCTTTGAACCCGACGGATCATCATTGGGTAATTAACGACATTCATTGAGAGACGAATAACGTCTTAATCAACTCTTTCGCCATGAATCCCGTAATTAGAGACGAACCATCAACCAAGCCCGATTTAGAGAAGTCCGTTCTACGTACCGAAATCACTCCGGGTTGCACCGCTCAAGGGACTCGACCCCAGTAAATCAGTTTTGCTTAGTGCGCTGAACTTCATCCTTCGTCTAACGCCACTGGACAACTCTATCCAGCAGAGTTACTACAGACAATTCTCTACAAGGTTAGGTTCGAGGCTAACTCTAAATTTGGAATCAATTTCTGCACCGTTTGCCAAAGGAGGATGAAACCGAACTCAACTTCGGTGCAAGAATTCTTTCAGTTTAAATTTAGAGTGCATACTGCTATAGTAGTATTTCATGACACACCGACAGTAGGACCTGGAATCAAATACATCACCACCACTTTTCCAATATTGTCTCGATCGATAAAGCTAGCTGATTTATTTCCGCGAATCACCGCTTTTATATTAACTTGAATAAAACTGATTGACACCTGATATAAGGGCACCATCACCGCTCTTCTCATTCCCACCGATGTGCGCGTAAGCGAACGCAAAGTGATCACTGCTACGGCTCGCTTCATACCCATTAGACAACTAATGGACATTCGTCGTGATTTCCCAGTGGAAACACCCGTGTTAGCGAACGGGCGTGACCACCTGCATGAGGCCGATCCCGGGGAAAAGATCTCACTTTAGGGATACAGCAACTGATAGATCAATACCAGCCGATTAAATAGGTAGAGCACTGAAAGACCTGTAACCTGGTCCACCGTAAGTTCCCTGTCACACCCAACGAAGGACAGTGGCAGATGAACTGCTACACGACATTCGGTTCTACGTAACCGGAACGTCCCGGATTTATAACCGACCAAAGACTGTCACTTCAGCAGCATTCCCAGTATATTTATGAGGATGCTTTATGCTGCTGCAATAACAACAACAACATGAACTGCTACAACAACAGCAAGCGGCAATCTCTTTTGTTGATTGTTTTGGTCGGACCCGAAGCAAAGCGCGAGCTATTTTAGCCGACAATTCCCAATATATCCTTCGATTGACGGATCCATGCGTCGTGTTACCAAGCGCGATCTCGATGTACTCGACCATGACATACTCAACATATGTCCAGCATGTGAACTATTCTAACGACATACTCTTGTGCCCCCTTAAACCCACTCACCTAACACCTCTCTCCATTTGGACCCATCTCGACGAAGCAGCATGTTTCCTTGATCTACCGTTAGATGACAACAGCAGCCAGTGACTCTACCGTACGTAGCAGGGCTTGATAACTGCTACAACAGCAACAACAATTGATATGCAGCATAAAAAATGATAGGGAAACGGGCCGTCCGTCAGTCGGCAATAGCAAGCCCACAAATGCATTTCTATTATAAAAAAGATTTTATTTTATATTTTATAAATTTACCACCATTTACTCAATTATTAAGAAAATTGTACTCATTCTCTTTGGAAAATCTAAAAAGGTGCCATCTTCATCGAATCTTCTTTTTTCAATGCCTTTAAACCACCAACTATTCATATTAGCATTGTTTTCGCCGCAAATATGATTTTATTTGTTGCTTGTGTCGGCATATAAAATTGCAATTCACGACGCGAAATATGATCGCTCACTGCTTTGTGGTGCCTTATATGATTATGCATATACTCACAGCGACAAGGCCGGAGGAGACTGTCTGTGTGTCAATAAATTTATGATATGAACTGCGAGCAAGCGGAATGCGAAACATAGACAGGGGTAAATAAAGTAAACGGAAGTGCAGTGCCCACCGGTTCGTAATTTATGAATATGCATTGATACATACATACATGCATACATATACCGTACATATGTATGTATGTGTAGGTATTCCGACGCATGCGAAGAGTTTGCTGCAATTCTCTATGCTCGATTATGTAAATATCCCTCGGCAAGGCATTGAAAAACAAAAGTGCCGGTGGTAATCATTTGGACAAACTTCTAATATCAAGCAAACTGCTACAAATTTCAGAATTTGTGTTGCCATTGTAAGTGCAGCAAAGCAGAATTATGACTACATACCAAATACGGCCAAGAAGCAAAACTACGCGCCTCGACATTGAATTTTGCCTTAGACATAAGCGCATTAAGCTTTTCTTTTCATCTTATCTTCAGTTGCCCGGCTTATGTTTGCGAAGTTATTTGAATTTTGAACATTAAGTTATGTGAAATGCTCCGCCAAGGCTCCCTCGAAAATGTGTAGGTGTAATAACTACAAAGGTGCCGACAATGTTTGCAGCCTGCAGAGAACTCGATTCGTTCCAAATTGGCATGATTATTGCGGTGTGGTAGTCAACGTATCATTCATTGATGGAATAAGTGGCTTTAGCCAATTTTCGAATGATCTAAGTAGGCGATCCTGATTCAAAAGCATTTGCTCAGTCGCTTCAGTAGTGGTCGATTCACTGCAATTCACTATCAAATCTAGAGGCTGCAGCATTCATGGCGTATATGTTGAGACCAAAGACGTTGTTGTTGTTGTAGCAGCATAAACAATCCCCATACATATACTGGGAATGCTGCTGAAGTGACAGTCCTTGGCCGGATATATCCGGGTCGTTGCGGTTACGTAGAACCGAATGTCGTTGGAACGTGACCAAAGACGTCAATGCCATCAGCGTAAGCCAATAGTAGGTGGTATTTTATAAATTAAAGGCAAAACATTTCTTGTAAATTTTAACTAGTTCAGTAAGAAATCTGCACTGTTTGAAACCTAGTTTACTTTGTGCTTCGAAGCGAACTTAGTTCTGTCATCTCAGCGACTATAGGCTTTTTCTCGGCTTTTACTATTCGTCTTTATTCACATTCTTTGGTTTCAAAATACAGAAAACCCGTCCTATTTCAAAACTTGGTGATGACTAACAGTGGCTAATCACGTTGTTGTTGTTGTAGCTGCATAAACATTCCCAATACATCTACTGGGAATGCTGCTGGAGTGACAGTCCTTGCCCCGATGTAAATCCGGATCGTTCCGGTTACGTAGAACCGACTGTCGTGCGAACGGATACGTTGTTGTTGTTGCGGAACAGACGGTGCGGGAGAACAAGAGCTAATGGTGTGTCCTCGCACTGGGGTTGGAGCAGGAGGGAAGGGGATGGGCTGTGTTAAGGGAGTCGTGTTGCGCCGATAAGCTCCTTACCGTGGAGGTATGGGTTGTGGTGAGGTTAGTAGTGCCGGCCTATCAGGGGGTGTAGTAGTCGTTGAGGAATCCGGCGCCTGGTGGCGGGAGCAACACGTGGCCACATACCATGTGGAGCACTCCCTAAGTGACTTAACGCCTGAATTGGTCTTAAAGTGGCTCCACCCGTCGCAGTTATTGCACCTAACCGAGGTGGAGTTCGAGTGGAGCCGTTTATGGCAAACGCAGTTATAGAGTACCTCTGGCCCAGGGTTGGATTCAATACCAGCCCTGAGGAGAAGTATTTGGAGCAAGATTGTTGCGAGGAATTGCTCCTGTGACATAAGAGGGGAGTGATAAATGGTTCACTAGATAGGGCTAGTTTACTGGGACGGCAACCCTTGGTCGCGAAAACCCCGAGTCATTCCAGTAACGTAACGTAACGAATGTTGTTGCGATGAACCCATCTCCTGGGTCCCTGTCTAGCCAGCTCCTCAGCTCATCTATGCCGCTGTGACCGGGAACCCAAAAGAGCCTAATATTAAAGTATTTAGATGCAATCGAGAGAAGGGTCATGAGGGTCATGCATTCCCCCCGACTAATTTCCAACATACAAACAACGAGCCCAAGGCCCTAATTGCCGCTTGGCTGTCGGAGTTATTTACGTCTTTTACAGTAATTACAGAAGTAAGCAACCAATCCACTACTTTCTTAATTGCGGCTATCTCGGCTTGGAAAACATGACAGTGGTCCAGAAAGCTAATTTTTAGCTTGATGAGAGCACCTCGCAGATTACTCCACCTTCAACTCTTCCGTTCAACTTCGAGCCATTCGGAAACATGTTTGTCACGCCCTGTCCACTCCCCTCTTGAGGAAATATGAAAGGAAAAAGTACTTTGCTGCTAAACAAATAATTTAATCCGCACAGGCATTCCTTATGAAACACTGACAAATTTCCCTCAATATTTAAAGATGATTTTAATATCTTGATTTGAAATCGATTGCCATTAGTAGTCTATAACTAACCACACTACAGCGATTTATAGGTTTTTCTATGTTACTTCTCCAGTGAAAATTTGAAGGCTGTGCAAATATTTTGATCACAACTGTAGCAATGTCCTATCGTTGCATCGCGCAATGAACAGCAGCAAGCAGCGGCAAAATGTTTGGAAAATTTAGTTAAACATATTGAATCCAACATCTTGTCTAGAAATAAGCAATTTTATGAATTAGAAATCGTATATATTTACCTCTAGTACCGGCGCATATCTACTTTTTTGTTTATTGCACTATTGTTGTGTAGCAGCATAAAACATTCATTGTACTTTTTTGTGAAACGCTGCTGAACTGGGACAATAGTCGGGGTCATTTCCACGGCGTAAACCGGAGTGTCACAGGTCTTTTTCTGGTTGTTGCAATGCTTTTTTCAGTGAAGATCTCAAATTCGCAGAGGAACGTCGCCGTTTATTAGCCTATATACACAAATACTTCTGCAAGCAATAATGCAAAAAATACAGTTTTAACAATGGTAAATATTAGACACATTACCTTCAACCCTTTAGGGACGAGTGTCATCTTAAAGCCGCCCAAATTAGTTCACAGCTGCAAGGCTCGCGACGTCTTTCGTTATGAGCGATAAGATACGCATAGGTATAGTATAATAGTCACATTTTCATTCAAAGACATTAGGGACCATTAGCGATGAAGACTTATCTTCCTTATAATGTAAACTTAGGATGTGAGACGACGGTAGAGTCAGAACGAATTTCAGTTCTTCGATTCGGTATCTCATTGTTATTGGCAAAGGAATCAGCTGGCTTTTTATATATTTTATATTTTATCCTACACAAGATGGCTAAGCGATCTAGAGATGATACGTTAGATAGTGACAAGTTCTGAAGAATATTACTTTGAATCTGATAAGACGGAAGATGTCGGCATTACTTCGTTAAGTGGAAGTGAAATCCGTGCAATAAGGAATCCGCTCAGGCACTTCAACATTAGCAGTGATAGCAGTTTGTTTATAATTATTTTTTCATTTTATAAAAAAATGTGTCTTGTGTTAAATAAAACCTTATTTTTTATAACGTTTAACGAATTTATTTTCTTTACTGCGCACTCCAATACCTCTTGTCCTCAGCGACGCTCGCCCGTCGAGCGGTTCGGTCCCCAAATGGTTAAGCTAATGCTAATATGTACAACATTTCTGCATTTGCCAACAAGTGTTCTGAAAAAAAATGGTGTACGAAACTTAAATTATTGTGCTTTTAAAAAACTTAAATGAAATTATATCAGTTTTAATCAATGTACTCACCCTTTAATCAAGGTATTCATTCAATTGCATATATAAATCAACAAATGCCGACAAGAAACGC
Organism: Anastrepha obliqua; assembly: GCF_027943255.1. NCBI lineage: Eukaryota > Metazoa > Arthropoda > Insecta > Diptera > Tephritidae > Anastrepha > Anastrepha obliqua. The sequence goes on along the minus strand of NC_072892.1, from coordinate 136,605,995 downwards.
AACCAGCTCAGTGCATCTACATATTCCATCATTCACCTCATGGATTCTTCATATACAAAACTGAATTCTGCTGGATTAATTCTAACGAATAGATATACACGTTCAAATTGTTATGTTCATATTTGTATTTATACCCTCTAAACTGGAAAATATAAAGAAAACCCAGCTATTAATTGTAAATATTAAAGCATTTATTTACCTTGAAGTTGGCTGCGCAAAAGCTTTCCCAGCTGGAAGAAACCAAAGTCATTCACAGTTGATATGTAAACAAATCACAGATGTGCAACATATTGTTTGATTTTTGTGTAAGTGCAGCACTATACTTTAATTGCATTTTTGCAGAAATAGAAAATGCTTTGCAGCTGAAAATGTTTGCCTTCACACATCAGGATATGCCATTTTATGATTTTTTTGTTTCATAAAAACTCCAGAATTCCTCAACACTATCAAAACAAAATTTTACACACTCCTGCCAACTATGATTCATGTGACCGCGAGAAAGAGACAACAGGTATCTATATCTATTTCCTCTGCTCATTTTCACCTTGATGCTTTTCACCCTACATCTTCACTGAGTGCTGCCACTTTGAATTAACATAAAAGTGTTTATAAAAATAATAATAATTTTTGCATACAAATAAAAGGTGTATTTCATTTAATCACTATTGCGTGAAAATGTACGCAAAATTGTTTTGATAAGTAAAAAATATATTGATTTAGATTGTCTTATGCCGCAGTTTCTGTATCCTTTCATACCACACCTCATGTGTGCATATGTCTGGCAACACGAAGTCTGCCACAACGGCACGGAGCTGAAAGGCGACTAGGAAGACGTTCCTTCGAAAAGTGACGATTTTATGTGGACAATTGTTTTATTTTTAAGAAAAAAGTGCATAAGACTCTAGTTAATTAGACGCTATTATCGAGAAACTAAAAACTCAGTGAGAAAATAAATCGCGTACAGTAAAAAAGTGTCTCAGTGAAAAGTGCTCACCGCAGTTCCTTGTCCCGTGGCTGTAATCATGCAGTGTTAGTGCTAAAAACCAGGGAACCCTATTAAATTGCTTTAACCTGCAGCAAACTATAATAAATGCTACAATTTTAGCGCCAAAGAGCACATATTGATATCGCAAACAGGTTAAATTGCCGCATATGATTTTTTTTTTTTTTTTTTTGTAGTGAAGCAAAGTGAAATTCTTGGGCATCGGAAAAATAGTAAAACTGCAGAAAAATACACTATTTGCGCCCGTTTGCTTTCGTTTTTCTTCTCTATCATAGAAATAAGTGCATAAAAGAGACGGGGAAAGTGTACGATGCGCACTAGCCATCACCGTCATGGCCGTCATATGCGTTGAGAAATCACGAATACGGATGTGAAGTGTAAAAGCGTAAAAAACTACTAGACAGTAAATTTGTTTTCATTGTGAACATTACAGGTATTTGTTGTGTAGACAATTTCACCACGCGCTTAAACGGCCTGCCAAAATTTGCTACATTTGCCATTTTCACCAACAACCAAATACAAATTTCTTTTGTTCGCCTTCGCAGGAGACAAAGGCTGCATACCGCCTTGCACCTTTTGTGTAATTCATGCAACAGTTGTTGTATGCAGACGTGTTGTGAAAAAAAGTAGAATATATACAAATAATAAGTGAATCTGAAAGTGAGCATTGCTGTTGATGAATGTGAAATGTTACAATGAATGTGAAACGCATGAATAGAAATATATTGAAAAAATGAGGAAGAAACGAAATTCTGCATTGCCATCGCCGCCACTGACGTCGCTTTTGCCTTTACGTTTCTCATAGTCGTGGTTCGCGCACCGTCACTACAGAAATCAGTGAGTTTGGTGTCGTGTTAATTTTCGTATTCCCCGCCCCGCGCGCGCTGTTTTCCTTCTTCCAACAACACTGCGTGCTGCACGTACGCAACACAAGTGTGTGCTTCCCCCCCCCCGTGTACACACCCATCCACCTTACTTTTGTACATACTTATATATCTGCTACCACATGTTTGCTTTACATTTGGCTCTTCAATTGCATATTTGTAAAAAAAAAGTATGTAAATCTTGAGTGATGTTTTTCATTTGACTCCTAACAACGAAACGAAACCCCAAAGGGATCATTGCAAATGAAGGAGAATATTACGTACCCAACTACAATAACAATTAACAATCAGCGAAGATCATTCTTGTAATCGTCATTTTTCCACTGAGTAATTAAAAAAAAAATTTGCCAATGAGTCGTCGTCAGTCGTTGGATCGACCAGGTATGTACACATTTTTGTTTACATGAATATTTAAATGAGCTACGCAGAGGGTAAAGTGTGACAGCACAAAACTTAACAAAACTAAAGTGTGGTAAAGTATTAAGGCAAATCAGGTTTGCCTGTATTGGTGCAAAATGCATACAAATAAAATAATTTCACCTACTATTGTCTATTTCACCACAAGCAGCTGACGGGATTTCAACCGTTTACTACATACACACATTGCAAGTAGCAAATACACAAGAAATATCTTGAAATATGTGCAATAATAAACATTTTCGATAGAGTGTGGTGAGTTGTGGGCAAAGGTGAATAGTACTGCCACCATGTGGATGTTAATGTTGAGAGAAGCTGAAGTTGTTTATGTTTAGACACTGGGCTCGTTGATTTTGTTTTGTCGATTTCTTGGCATCAAATCACCTATTAAATAGGGGTGAAAATTATGTAGTCATAAAATGCTGTAATTTTTGCAAAGTTGTAAACAGCAGATTATATTAGAGGGACAATGCTACTTTTTTGTATTGTTAGCATTGATCATTTATAAATTGTGTGTATGTAAATGCAAATTATGTATGTTATTGGAAAGCTAAAATAAAGAAAATAAAAAAATGATAATTTGCATAATTAATTGCTTTCTTAATGAAACGAAATGTACACATAGATTGACCGAAATATTATATTTTGCGTGCGCGGGCAGTCTATATCTGCCATATCTTAGTTACATTGCCATAAAATTCCCATTTATAATACCAGCAAAATGTACAAAACTGGCAGTAAAGTTAAAAGCCGCATATAAAATTTTGGAAAGAGAAAGTGTTGATTATACCTGGTAGTTTAAATGTTAATCGATTGAAAATGAGTTGAAGAAAATAACTAAAAATAGAATGTCCGAAAGCAAAAACAAGTTTCATACTGTTTTTGGTTTACGAAGTTGATAAGAATTAAAACAACAAGCATTCGATTGTTAATGTATTCAGCTTTTATGATTTGTTATGGCTTATTTGGAAAACTAAATTGTGGTAAATCCCCGCATGACCTACTCAATGATTTGTCACTTTGGCAAACAAGCAAATGCGCGTAAAAACATGAACTTTATCTATATTTTTTGTGTATTAACCCTTTTAACGGCTGTACTGGCACAAAATGTTAACGATCCAAGAATGATAGAATGCAAGATAGCGCGTTCGCAAGAGCCATGACGTCAGTACAGAGAGTAAACAAACAAAAAGAACAACGAAAGTAAGCGAAAATAAGTGGAAAACCAAGAATATAGAATAAATCGTGCATACACGCATGTGCTTGCGCATACCTTTGTACAGATAGGTTTGTTTATTTTCTGTACTGATGGCTCTCAATTGTCAAATTCGCCAAAAATAAAGTCACAGTTTAAGGAAGACACCATCTTCGGTATGCTCTACTTCGTGGGTTATGTCTAGAAAAGCTACTATTGTCGTCAATATCAATGTGATGTGCTTCTCAGCTTTGCCTTTCCCTCAAGTCTTTGCTCGCACAAATCCATTTAACAGCCCAGAATGGAAAGGTAAATAAAACATCGCCGAAAAAATAAAACAAAATTGTATCAAAACTTCTAGAATGGCATATCGATCATAAAAATTACATTTACTTCCCACGCTGATGCTCTAATCAAACTACCATCAAAGCTTAAGATTGTCAAATTGCGCATATGATATCACTCTTACCCGACGGAAGTATCAGGCTACAGCATCCTATCTATTCAATTCCAAATATTCTGCGCACAATTTTACTGCTGTTCAGCAACTATTTGAATGATCAGACCATTTTATACAAATTGCAAGCCATAGCCAGACACAAGAGGACATAAAAACCTACACATATCACAAAGTTTTGCACTTTTTCACCTTTTTATAAATCGTTGTTGTTTTAGGTATTGCTATTGTCAATGTTGCTGTTTCGGTTGTTGAGCTTTTTGATTCGTGTGTTTTACAAAAATTTTTTCACATTCGTTTGCTGCGTTGAAATTGTAATGACAGCTAAACGCCGGTAACTCTGGTTCCGTTATTAATTGTTGTTCTCTGTTTTCTACTCTTTCTCTTTGGAGCCCTCGCGCCGTTCCTCTTTTTGCAGTGCATTGAGTTGCCCCCCGTTGGTGGTAATGGTTAAAAATGGATACATACACATCCGTTTTGTTAGATACATAATTTAATCTTTTCTCTTGTGTTTGTTATTGTTTGTGCTTTTCTCACAATTTATCCAACTACCCCGCCAAATAAACTTCAATTCGGCGATAGGAAATGTGAACTTTGGTTGTGAAATGTCAAACTAGCAAAGTGGTTAGAAGGCAGAGTAGTAGAAGCAGGAATAGCTTAGCAACTAATTGGAAAAGATGGATTGCTTTGTATACACACCTGCAGATTTACATATGTATGTATGTACAATAGTTATATGCATACTTACACTGATTTTAAATATTTGCATATGCATTTAGGAATTATAGAAGTGCCTATATTGCAAACAAAGCAAATTAATGCAACAAATCCCTTAGTAATTTCATTTGCACTCTTAAATAATTTTACTTTTCTAAAAAAATATTTCTGTTTCACTTGATAGAGAAGAATTGGCAAACCGGAAGAACTACATCAGCCAAGAATATTTAACCATGGAGGCATTTATGATGTGGTGCTGCGGAATACTTCTAAAAATGAGCTGAAAGATGCATTCATGCAAGATAAGTCCGAAGAATATACAAAAAGTAAACGATGTTTTGTGCACAATGAGAAAAACTATGCAAAGTTCAGACTGCTAATACAAGCGATAATCGAAGAAATGGTAGGAGATACCAAAGATAGATATAAAGAACATTAAACAAGTTGCATCATCTCATTATATAATATGTTTGTATGCCATAGCCAACAGCCAGCAAAGGAAGAAACATTTGAAGAAAAAGAAACAAATTATATACGGCCTTAAAAACGGATCTGATGCTATTTAGCAGGAAACATAAAACAGCTGCTCTTACACGAATATTCCTATTAAGGAAACCACTTAGACTAACAGAAAAGGCGAAATATCTAGGACTTGTATTGGATAGGAAGCTAATAACAGTCGCAGATAGAGTACGCAAATCTATGATGGCGTTGTATTCCTGCGGAAGACTAATTGGAAAGAAATGGGGATTGGAACCCAGAATAATATACTGGCTGTACACAGCAATGGTTAGGCCAATTCTCTACTATGGTATTGTAATATGGTGGAATTTCCTTGAGAAGGGTGTGAACATCAAAAAAACTTGACAAGGTTCAAAGACTAGCATCGGTTCTCATAACTGGCGCGATGTCAACCGCACCATCGAAAGCATTATATGCGGCATTAAACCTCCTGTCGGTAGATCTGCAAGCAAAATATATTACGCGTAGTGCGATAATAAGGCTGCACACTCTAAGAAAGTGGTCAAATAAGAGCTAGGGTCACGGCAAAATCCTGGCTGGCACTTTGGAGGTTCCCGTACTGGTGGACTATGCACTCCCGCCTACACGTTGTAATGGCAACGTTCACGACCCTCCTACCTTCAAGGGAAGAGTGTAAACGGGACGATGTAAGACAGGGCGAGTCTATCCATGTATGCACAGATGACTCAAAGCTCGATGGTAGGGTGGGCGGAGGAGGTGTATACTCCGAGCATCTGGGGATCTCCTTCAGTTTTCGGCTGCCCGACTTCTGTAGTGTCTTTCAGACTGAACTGATGACAATAATGAAAGCCGCGACACTGGTACAATGTGGTGCGATATCTGGAAATGGCATCTATATTTTCACTGACAGCCAGGCGGCGATAAAATCTCTCTCAAAACAGTCGACAACCTCTAAGGTAGCCATGAAAAGCTAGACATCTCTTAACAAGATGACTGAGTCATTTCACATAAAAATAACCTGGGTTCCTGGCCATCGCGACATTGAGGATAACTGCAGAGCCGATGAACTAGCAAGACTCGGCACCAAATTGACCGATAAGTGCATGGACAATGACAAAGGCATACCCTACTAATCCTTGAAGAAATCGTAAGGAAAGCAAACGAAAGATGGCGTAATGAAGCCACCAGCAAAATCGCCCTTCAACTACGGCCGACTCTTAATGCTAAACGCACAGAATCTTTGCTGAGCCAAAATGAAAACATTCCTAGCACACTGATTTCAGTCATAACGCGGCATTGCCTAATAGCTGGGCACGCCCAAAAGATGGGTGTGCAAGCACATGACTTCTATAGAAGTTATTTTGATGAGGAAAAGGAAGAGACAATCTTGCACCTTCTGTACCATTGTACTGTTCTATACAGATGGAGATTTGCTATTCTAGGCAGACAATTTTTTTACGAATTGGAAGATCTCAGTTCTGCAGAAATAGGAAGTATTCTAAAATTTTTCAAAATCACACTCTGGTTTTGGGAGAAATAGGGAAATCTCGGCTTCACAATGGGCTATGAGCCTGAGTGTGTCCCACAGGACAACCGCTTCAACCTAACCTAACGTAACCTATACGGCCTTATATGTAATACGAACAAACTCCCGTCTTTAACGAAATTCCCGTAGTAATTCCAATATTTTCGTGGTTGGTGTGGCCAACCACTTGAACTAAGTTCGAATTGGTGATACCGGCTTTTTATATGAAATTCAGATGATTTCTGTTTACTTCGTTGATTATTGACATTGTAAGCATTATTTTATAAAGATAATTAAATACAACAACGACATTTAGAACGAAAATGACTTCTACTGTTTTGGCATAGTTGGTTTGTGAGACATCCTCTTTCATATTTATTAGTTGGACAATCCGTTTCAGTTCTCAACTAAAACTCTTAACTTTGCTAACTTAAACTTTTTTAATGAAAAATTCGTTTAATTGCGAAGAAAAGTTTGTTAAAAAAGCTATTATTTATTTTAAGTCTTCAATTATTAAAAATCAATTAAATATAAAAAACGCAATAATTCTAATAATCCGCGAATATGGAATTTCTGCATTTGTTTTTGTTTAATTAAATATACATACACAGTTATAAGTATGTGAGCTATTTAAAAACTTAATATTATAGACAAAAGCAGTGCACACCACAATATGACGTTTCAGTTGTACCCACAAACACACATACACATCTTGGTAATTGATAACCTTGAACTGCAATCCTCAGCAATCGGGCGCCACTTTCCTTGTCTTAAACCATTTCCAAGTGAAACTTTCGTCTGATTTTGGCATATCGATTGCGTGCATGACTGCGTTGACTTACTATTGCATCTATAGGGTGTTCTAAAAGGAACGAATCGATAATTACAGACTATGCCGGTCATATTGTTGTGGTGAAGAACGTCAAATCTATTTTTATTACTCAAACACTGATGTAAAATCGCCATGGAGAGTTATACGATTGAGCAGCAACATGCAAATGAAAAAAAAAATTCTATTATGAACTATTTAAGGTTGTGCAGGGTGGCGCAAAATTAATCATCCAATTTTGTTTTTGAATAACTTTTACTACAATAAATAGAAAACAAAACTGATTTTGAGTGATGGGAATCTTTATTTCGACCTCTATGCGTTCGATTGCTGGTCTGTTTGTATATTGCAGCTGCCTAGTTTACACGGCTGAAATATGATGATGTACGACGCCATTTGCAAAAATTACAAATCTTTCGATAGAAAAAAGAAAATGAAAATAGATAATTGACGCGTAAACTGCTGTTAGGTGTTTGGCTGAGCTCCTCCTCCTATTTGTCGCGTGCGTTTTGATGTTGTTCCACAAATGGAGAGACCTACAGTTTCAAGCCGACTTCGAATGGCGAATGATTTTTATGAGCAGTTTTTTCATGACAGAAATACATTTGGAGGTGACCGAGCGGTGACCACTATTTGAAAAAACTCTTTCTTTTGTTCTTTCATGCACGGAGATTCGAATCTACGCACTTCCGAATGGTAATCACGCGTCAACTCATCGGTATACGGTGGCTAACATTCTGTTTTCTTGTGAGGTTTTCCGTTGTCGCAAATCTATCCCCAAAAGCCGTTATCTACCAGAAGGGCCGACCAAGCACAAAGTTCTAACGAAAGTCGGTTCTTCATTACCGGCATGAGCCGAATTTATATCCGGCCAATGACTGTCAATCCAGCAGCATTCTCCTTACATATATAGGGAATGTTTATGCTGCTACAACAGCAACAACAACCAAGAAGGAAGTTCCCACGACAGTTGATTTATGTTACCGGAGCAATCCTGATTTATATCCGACCAATGAATGTCATTCCAGCAGCATTCCTCATACATATAAGGGGAATGTTTATGCGGCTGCAACAAAAACAACAACCAAGAGGGAAGTAGAGTCATTGAAAATTTCACCTCCTGGAACTACGTCACCGCTCAAAGCAGCGGCGAATATTTGCACCCTGTCATATTCTGTACTTAATAGAACCACTGGACATTTTCTCTGTGAGTGTCCTGCTTTTTCTAGAGCAAGGCTGCGGTTTTTGGGTTGCGATGTCATGAAAATTAGTGTTCTTCGTTCTCTCAAACTGGAGGATATTTTCAGATTTGCCAGAGAATCTGGGAAACTCTCAGAGGACTAGATATGTTAGTCTCTGTCTCTGTCGCTGTCTCATTGCTATCCTATCTCTTTATTTCCTATACTTCTCTCCCTTCCTCCTCGACTATAAAATCTTTTACTTTCCAGAGCTTTGAATACAATGGGCTTTTTAGTCTGAGTGTTTTTGGAGTTACTAATCTCTCGGTGCTTCTTGGCTCGCTTTGTTCAAATAATAAAAAATAATCATAATGTCATACGTGATGCTTTCCAAGAAGACTAAAATTTCATTAAACCGCACACGCAGCCCTTTTGGGAAACCCTATATATAAATAGCCTGGTATAAATACCCAGAGTGGAATGCCTGAATAGTAATTATGCGCAAATAAATTATTCATTATACACTAAATAAATGATACATTAACACATACACCGATTTATTTACATATTTAAATGGCTAAATGCCATCTGCGTTGCTTGCTGGATTAGTGTGCCACATTCGCTCGTAGGTCAGTTTCAATTTTGGCACGAAAATGAGGGAAACGCTTGTAAGTAAGTAATTAACTAAACTCATTTGCCTATGATTAGCAAACGAATGGCTTATCAACACATTCTGATAGCCTGATTATTTACTCGCTCACAATGATTACGCAAACAAATTACAGATTATTATACATATATGATACCTACATATATATATGAGCACACATGTGCATGTATGTGTGGCATTCGCAAAGCTTTGGAAATGATTACTGCTTGACACTAACATAAATTAACTGTCACTCATCTAGTGCAGCTCGATAACTAAAAACACTTGCTTGTTCCCGCTCTCTTATGTCTCTGTTTGTTTGTGGGTGTGGCACATTTTCCAGTCACACCTCCAAACAAGGTTGTTGCTAAGTATTTAATGAGACTTGTGATGATGCTAATTGCCTTGACTGATGCGCGTGTGTGTGTGTATGTAAGTAATAAAATAAATCTTCATGCGATTAGTAGAAAAGTCATCGAAAACTTGTCTTATTTATCACTATGGAATTCCACATTAAATACCATCGACATATTTAGCATTGAAATTTAGGCGCATACATACATATGTGTGTGCCTACCTATACTACCTATGTATGTATGTATGTATGTGCATGCATTAACACGACATGCCTGAAGACTCACTATCCACTATCAGGTGCTTAGTGTCATCTAAACTTTGATTTACATATTTGACATCTTGATGAAAGTGTGGCTTGCCAATCAAATTGCTGCCGCATATTTAGTAAATCTATTAGCCCAACCGCTTCTCGATGCCCCTATTAAATTCACAGCCGTGCTTATTCTAATGGGGTTTCGTCACGCCAGGGCGCGCATGCCACGCGCGTTTAACCGCGGCGACAAAACTGTTTGTATAATTCACTACCAAAATAACAACAAGAGCAACAACAGTAGCACAAATAACTATCTGCCACCGAAATAGTGGCATAGCACTTAGCGAACCGAAAAACCAATAATGACAAAGTTTTCCGCGCGGATTTCCGTGCAAACATGTTGTTGTTGGTGGAATTTTGATTTGATTTGCGCTGCATCAACATGAGTCAAAAAAAAAAAAAAGAGAAACAAAAGCAAAAAGCGTCATACACTCCAACACACACCCACTCACTATTCTCTAACTAACTCTAACTGGCTGTGTAAATAAAATAGTGGCATATTCGTCGATTTTCTTCGTTGTGTTCACATAAAAAATGCATTTATTCAAATTGTTTGTGGCTCAACGTGAGGCAGTTCATCTACAGCACAACAACAAAAAGTGAATATACTATAGGGTTATTCAATAGGTGCGCTTCAACTTTTTTCCGATAGGGAGGGCGAACGACGCAATATTTTTTATTTTTCGCTTGTCATTTGTAAACTTCATTAGTATACATTTCATCATGGAACGCTACACACTTGAGCAACGATTGCAAATCGTGCAAATTTTTTATGAAAATAATCGTTCTGTTGCTGCTACTTTAAGAGCATTACGGCCATTTTACGGTCCATTTAACAAGCCGTCCCGTTTTGGGGTTATGTGAAGTCATTGGTCTACAGTAACAAGCCGGCGACGATTTGTGAGCTCAGAGCCAATATTGAAACCGAAATTGCTGGAATTTCGGCCGATTTATGCAAAAGAGTGGTCGAAAATTGGGTTCAACGATTGGACTTCGTAAAACGTGCACGCGGTGGTCATGCAAAAGAAATCGAATTTCATACTTAAATGTATATGTTCAAACTCGATAATAAAAAAAAAATTAGTTAAAGAAGTCAAACCGTTTGTGTTTTATTCAAAAAAGTTCAAAAGTTGAAGCGCTCTTACTGAAAAACCCTATATATAAATGTATATGTATGTAGGTGTTTACCAAAACGGTATCCAGTCAACCGTGCGGGGTAATGAGAGTAGGCATCACTTGTTATTAAGGTGAACCTGTACTGTGGAACCTAGTCTTAAATGAATTGCTTATTAACATGAGCAAGAAAAGAATGGGGTTGTTGTTGTTGCAGCAGCATAAACATTCCTCTTACATATTCGTGAATGCTGCTGAAGTGACGGTCCTTGGCCGGATATATATTCAGTAAATTCCGCTCGTTCTGGTTACGTAGAACCGCCTGTCGTGGGAACAAAAAAAGGATCAAGATAGTCGCTTATGCGGACGATGACATGGAAGCTTCTCTCTACTATCAGCAGCCTCATGCAATCAGCGTTAGGGAAATTCTCTTAGGTGGCGACCTCAAACGGTCTAACGGACCGAATTAGTTCTGTTCACTAGAAGATATAAAATACCGAGTTTTCAGTTACTGTCTATAAATGGAGTACCACTAACCCTATTGAACGAAGCCAAGTATATTGGCATAATTCTGGACTCCAAGACTTCTTTGAAAAGGAATACCGAGGAAAGGATAAAGAAAGCTTGTAATGCTCCCTTTATCTGTAAGAGGACATTTGGCAAAAAATGGGGGCTAAAATCGTATATGAACCACTGGGCCTACAATACAATCATCAGACCCATTTAGAATTCTGGAGCTTTCGTGTTGTGGGAGCTTAGCCAGCTTTTCTGGCGGTGCAGACACAATCCTACCTAAAGAATCTCAGAAAAGTCTAACGATTAGCTTTTGTAGGTATAACAGATACGCTCCGATCCTCAGGCGCCTCAGGCGGCGCTGGACTGATCCTACATAATCCATCCATTACTATATAAGTTAAAGGGACAGCGACCAAAGCTGCTGCCAGGGTTAAAGCAGCATGCCGGCTAAAAGAAAACACACACGGTCATGCATCAGTTCGACTATCTGTGGCACACTTGCAAGACGCATCGAAAAGAGACTAAGATAGGCGCACCTGAGTCATATCAGATGATAGTGGTCACCATATTTATACTGACGGCTCAAAGATGGACAATGGTCGTGGATCGGGAGTGTACTCGGAACAATTATCTTTAAACCGGTGTAGCGTATTTCAAGCTGAGATCTGCGCTACAGTCAAACCTTACCGTTTATGTTAAGAGTCAAGCAATAATCAGGGTACTAACCTTAATGCGCATCAATTCAAGATGTCCTAGAGAATGCAGGAGGTCGCTCTCGCTTCTCCAACTACACAATACCACACTCTGTTGAGTTTCCGGCCACTCAGCAGTGGATGGAAATGAAAAAGCGGAGGAGTGTGAAAGCAAAGGCTCTGAGCTCGAACTCCAGCGAGTGGTAGAGGACATAAGCATTCCTCTAAACGAACTGTGCACTGCGATTGACTTCAGCGTAATCACGGAAACCAATAGAAGGAGGTCTCTGACTACTAACTGTCGGGTCTCCAAAACTCTCTGGCCAAAATTGAATCTGCTTGGATCAGATCAACTACCAGCGTCCTCATAGGTATTATAACGAGTCACTGTGCTACGAATATTGTCACCCTAGCCAGTAGGATGGTTGTACCTCACAATGGCTTCTGCAGGAGCTGTGGTGATGAAGAAGAAATTGAGTCGGTACAACACCTCCTCTGCGAATGTCCTGCTCCTGCACTTCAAAGAGGCCGTGTCGAATATCTTGGCGATTATTTCTTTGAAAATGTTCATAAAGCTTCACTGGAGGGGCAAGTTACCTCCTTAAAAGAGCAACTTAGTTAGGGGATGGAAATCAAATGCAGCTATCACAATGGGCCTTAGGGCCACCGAGCCTCTTGTCTTAGACAAGCAACCTGGCTAACCTAACCTAAGGTGAACCTGCCTAATAAAAGTGTGATTCGTGCTGTAAGTCGAAATAAAAATGGTGATGAAACATAAGCCTATTTCTATCAAAGGCTCAACTGCAGTTAAGAACTATTTACTATATGTTCTAATATTTATATTTCCAGTGAACTCAAACAGCTGATTTTTGTTGGCACTTGAGGTTTGCTGCAAATGGCAATTGCAGAGCTGTCTGTATTTTTGTGTAAAGCGCGTATTTTCTGCGAGTTCCATTCTTTGGCTTCCATTTTTAAAAACAAATTTTATTCCCAAATAATTGCTACACTTTCTGCGTTTATTAAATGTAATATACATTTATGCAGGAAAAAGGGAATCGTACTTCTGTGTTTCTATGACCAAACTTATTAACTCTTACTAAAACTTCATGATATCTCTTTAGCTTACAGTTTCGGCAATTGCTAAACTTGAAAGTAGATTTCAAAAATCATTTAAATTTATAATCTCGTAAGGCCATAAGGCGAGTCAAGAAGCACCGAGAGATTGGTAACTTCTGAAACATTCAGACTAAAAAGTCCTAGTTGTATTCAAAACTCTAAAAAGTAAAAGGGTAGATAGTCAAGGAGGAAAAGAGAGAAGTGACAGAGAGAAAGAGATGGGATAAAATAGAGACAGAAATAGTTAGTCATGTGAGAATTTTCCAGATTCTTTGGCATTTACTTTTTCTCATGACATCGGAACCCAAAATAGCCTTGCAGGACACTCACAGAGACAAACAAATCGGGTTCTCAATGATTCCAATGGTGGTCATATGCTGACCCCATAAATTGTGTCCTGTAATAATGCCGACCATCAACCGAACGTATTTTCTTCCAACTTTTAGAGGAAAGTTCGACAGTTTTCTGTTCGTGCTTCATAAAAAACATTTTATAGTTCTGATGGGTTCTCGACTGGACCATCGCACACTGGTTGCGTCCATAGGCCAAAAATCAAAAATATCATCACAAAATACTTGGACAAAACGAACACAAATTGACACTAAAATGTTCAATCTTCAAAACGCCAAACCGGTTTTTCCGCAAATCTAACGGAACTTTCTAAAAATAGCATTGAAAGAATGAACTTGTGTACATTTTTGCAGCCCGTCTGAGCTTTGTTTGTACTTTGTCATTGCAAATTCGTACTTCAAAGTGATCAAACGTTTGACAAAGTGGTCCGATATTCATAATTTAAAATGGATTTTGTAATTGAAGGTATTTACTTTAATAAATGTTTATTTAAAGATTAATTTGATCAATTCAAACATTTTTGTGTGATTTTGAACGTCTTAACCTTTTTTGTGCATTTTGTGTACGTCTTTTTTATGTTTACTAAAAGTTTTAGTTGTGTTGCCCCCGGATGCCCCCATTGAGAGTGCCATCACTGTATTTGTCAATATTTTAAGGTAATAATCATGAAAAGTTTAGTTGCTAAAAGTTGCTAATTAGCTTATATTCATAAATAAACTAAAGTGGTCTTATTTATTTTCATGGGACAAATATCCACCGTTATCAGTTGATCTTTGAGTTGTTGGTTTCGTTTTCGTTTTCGTCGTTTGTTTTGTACCTTTTCTTACATTAAATTTACTGTACTGATTTATGTTTGCTTTGCACATTTTATTTTGATTGTATAGGAGCATCTTATAACTGTGTGTTTTCACGCATCCACATTTTTGATCTTTGGAGCAAAGAAAAAGGCACGAATGCCGAAAAAATGCAAGGCATAAATAATTTACTGGCACTAAACATAAAAAGCAAAGGCTACGAAGTCAATACGATTGACCTTAAGAAATGTATTCAGTACATTTGCAAAAAGATAGTTGCCTTCTGGATTCAGTACAAAAGAATTAGAAGTTTAGTTGTACAATACCAATCTGAATGGCTAAAAACTAAAGAATTTATTGTCCTGAAGCCTACTGGTAGTGCTCAACAAATTGATCTGAGTTCTAGTCGTGGACGGCCCAAAATGGATTTTGTTGAGTCCTCAAAAAGGACGAAACGTCGCCGAATAGCCCTACTACAAAAGCATGATGAGTCTGCAGCTTCTGTTTTGCGCTCATCTGATTCTCAGTCAAGCCTTAATGCAACTGAAATAAATATTGAAAAGGTCTTGCTGCTTGTCGTCGACATTGGGTTGTCCAAACACCAATACTTGGTCATTAGATCATTTATAAATTCAGAAGTTTCCTATAACTTATTGCCAAGTTACGAAAAAATTCTTAAGTTCAAAACATTGAGATATCTATTTATCTATCATTTAGACAACACGGTTTCAAGTATTTTAGAGCTTCAAAAGAATTTAATTGAAGAACGTTTGAATGAAACTGAAAAAACTTTATTATTGATTGGAAAATGGGGATTCGATGGCAGCACTGGCCACAGCGAATATAAACAAAAGTTTTCCAATTTTATTAATGACGAGAAAAGTTTATTTGTCACATCGTACGTCCCACTTCAGCTTGTAACCGACTCTAAAGTAATATGGACAAATCTCAGGCCATCGTCTACCCGATATTGTAGGCCACTCAGACTTCAATTTAAAAAGGAGACCGCCGCACTTTCCGTCGAAGAAGAGCTCTACTTCAAGGAGAAAATAGCTAACTTAAAGACAACAGAGCATAAAATTTGCAATACAACATTTTCTATAAAGCACGCCCTTCAATTAACCATGGTGGATGGTAAAGTTTGCAACGCGTTAAGCAACACGTCCTCGATGAAATGCTTTATATGTGGAGCAAAACCCACAGAAATGAATAATATTGAAGAATGTGTTGGAAGAGATGTGCAAGAAAAGTATTTTGAATTCGGGCTATCACCACTTCATTCATATATCCGGTTCTTCGAATATTTCTTGCACATTTCGTACAAGCTGGATGTAAAGCTTTGGCAAGTATGATCGGGAGAACTCAAGTCTATTGTATTAAAGAAAAAACATCAAACTCAAGCGGAGTTTCGAGAGAAAATGGGGTTACTGGTCGATACGCCAAAGGATGGAGGTAGAGGAAACTCCAACGATGGCAATACTGCCAGGAAATTTTTCAGTAACCCAAGCTTAGCATCTCAGATTACAGGCATTGATGAAGAAGTTATTGCCCAATGCGCTACGATACTGCAAGCCTTAGCATCAGGATACAAAATAAATATAAAAAAATTCGAAAAATTCGCACTAGATACAGCGAATAAATTAATTGAAATGTATCCATGGTACTACCTTCCAGCAACAGTGCATAAAATTTTAATTCATGCACCAAAGGTTATAGAGCACGCTTTGGTTTCGATTGGAGAGCTCTCTGAGGAAGCTGCAGAGTCAAACAATAAAGAAATAAAAAAGTGCCGGCTGCAGCATATTAGGAAGATGTCTCGTATACTGAAAAATACAGATTTAATTAAAATGCTTCTTTTGAAATCAGACCCTTTTATAACAGGTCAAAGAAATCTGCCAAAGAATCAGAAATCCACTTTTTTATCATCTACATATGATTTATTGGATGACGTATGTTAACCTTGTTTATTATTTATCTTTAATTTTCATCATTTTTATTATCTTATAATTAAATAATATTTACTGTTATATATGATTGAAAAAATGGAATCACGAATTTTTTAAATTATTTATTGCTGGAGCGGAGGGGGGGGGGGGGGGGGGGGGTCTCTTTCACAAATATTTACTGTATGCTATCTAAATTCATCTCTAATACCCAGAAAAAAATTTCAGCTCTCTATCTTTACGGGAAGTATTTTTGGCCACCAGCCCCATATAAGCGCAACCAGTGTGCATCGCTCTTTACGTAACTGGCTTACAGAATCGCTGATCCAATTCATAATTCCTGTAGAACTGTTTTGTTTGTTTGTTTTGTTTTGTTTGAATCAGAACTGTAATTGATTCGATCTTTGAATTGCTCAAAAACTTTTGTTCGAGCCGATACAGTTGGTTCACCTTAATTCTCCGAAAACTGTTGGCCAACAAATGGTTGTGTACTCTGGATTGTCTGTTTTAAGCTGCTCTAGTAGTATAGTTGCGACATGATCAGATTTTGGGGAAAAATAGACGACTATTTGCTTTAAGATGTTTCTTACACGAATAACTTTTGTGGGATTAAGCTCGTCTTAGAACATCCATACTGTCGAATTGCTTTAATCCACTGCGGCTAAATTTCTTTCCACCAGTCGACACGCCCTTTTTGAGCAATTATCAAATTATGCGATATCCAACGAGAATAACTGTTCATGTAATATTGCATTTAGGCTGGCCCCCTTAATGCCCAAAGATGGTTCTATCTCGTACTCTCGTACATACATGACGTTCTTGCGTTATCAATTGACACAACAACCGTTTTCTGACGGCCTTCACGAAACTCATCCTGCAATAATCGACGGCCACTTTGGAACTCTTTGTACTCGTATCAGCAGTTCATACTAGCTAAGTATGGTGATTCAACCCCAAAAGTTGTAGTAAGTTCAACACTGCACTCTTGTCTCAGTAACCCACGTCCAAAATCGTAATAAATCATCGCACGAAAATGTTCAATATTTAATTCCATCTTTTGGACGAATGAATTTTTTAACTCACTGAAGAAATAACGAATAAAGTTCGTATGTTTATACCAAAAAATATCAAACTTTTCTATAAAAATATCGAATTGCAGCTCATCCCACGCAATTTTGCAAAGACGACCCTGTTAAAAGATAACCCTCGTATATAGAGACCACTCACTTTAGTAGCAGTGCGACATCTTGCAATGTTTTCACTTTTTTTAAATTTATATTTTCTATTAAAATAGAGGTCATATACCGCATCAGAAACCGCATAACTCAAGGTTTCAAATGTTGTGCAAACATTTTTAATATCAGATCAGTCCATAAGTTCGTGCGTTTTTAAATGTGTTTTTAAATATAATAAAAAAGATGTTTAAAGTATTTATTAATCAATAATATAGTTTCCTTCATTATTTACAATGTCTTCTCAACGTTTAGGCAAATTTTTAGTTCCCTGCTCAAAAAATTTATTGTCCTTGGAGCCAAAGTACGCTTCGATATCCCTTTTTATAGCTTCTTTTCAGGTGTAGTTCTTGTTACTCATATGGGATTGAAGTCCACGGAAAAGGTGATAATCACAAGGTGCAATATCCAAAGAGTATGGTGGATGCGGCATTAGCTCCCATCCTAATGTTTGCCTTGAGGGATGAGGTCTTGCGTTGTCGTGGTGAAACAAAACTCTGCGTCTATTCACTAAAGACGGTAGATTTTTGTTAAGTGCCTCATTCAGGTTTGATAGCTGATGGGAATATTAATCAGCAGTTATCGTCTGGTTTGGTTCCAGAAGTTCATAATAAACAATACCGGCCATATCCCACCAAATAGACAGGATAATCTTCTTGGGGAGAAGGCCATCTCTAGGGGTCGGTTCGGGTATTTCATCTTTGTCTAACAGGATTATTGTAAAGGGCCCATTTTTCATCACCAGTAACGATACGGTTAAAAAAACTTTCATTTTCAAGTCGTTGCAGCAGCTGAGAACACACATTCACTCTCTGCTGAAGGTTGGCGACGGAAAGTCTATGCGGAACCCATTTTCCCAGCTTTTAAACCTTTATGATGATGAATTTAACCTCTGAGCTATCATATCGACTGTCAAATTTGGCTCAGTTCCACGAGTTCGAGCAAGGTGTCGGAGTTAAAGACTTCAGGACGACCAGCGCGCGGGGCATCCTCCACGTCGCAGTTACCACTTCGGAATTTTGAAAACCACTCTTGCCGAGTCCTTACACTCACGATATCCTCTCCGTGAACAGTGTTTATTTCTGCAGCAGCAGTTGTTGCATTTTTACCATTTTTATAAAAAAAATACAAAATATGCCTTTTATACGCGTTCGAAGATTCCATTTTATTTTTTAACAACACGTGCTTCTATCTGCGATTAAAATCACTTGTTGAATCCCAATGTATCAAAGAAAATATAAATAGTTCCGTTATATCCCACGAATAATTTTTTGTATGCAAAAATCGTACAAAAGTGAAATTATGGGTAAAATACGCACGAACTTATGGACTGACCTGATCCTTTTTAAAAATCTGTGCGAAGTTAAAATCTTTGAGTTCTATGGTTTTTGTTGTAGCATTAACTATGTATGTATATTCACTATAAAAAAGTAAAAAAAAAAGATCAATAAATAGTCAAAATTTGCAACTGCCTTTATTGTGCAAGTCTCTCTATGTGTCTTTGGAACCCGATAACTGAAACTGCAACTTACTTTGGTTAAGAAACACAAAAAACAATAATTCCCAAATTGTGGGTGTTAACATTTTATATATAAGTACATACATATCATCGCACTTGTTACGTTAAAGCGTAACAACTCAAAATCTGAACATTTTCAGTAGAGACGAAAAACTGTTTCCGTAAATATTAATAATATAGGTATTACAAGGGGAAAAATATGTAATTGCACGAAAATATCATTAAAAACAATATAACGGTTATTTCATTCTTATTTGTTTAGTAGTTGCGTTAAAATAACAAATTTTTGAGTGGTTACTCTTTTCCTTTTCTTTTTGAGTTGTTACGCTTTAACATAACAAGTGCGATATGTATATCCTCTGATTTTTGTAAAGTTACTCTACGGATCCAATATATAGCCTATAGACTTCTGCACTCCATCTCAACATCTTCCACATTAAACCTTTAATTGCACGGCTGACAGGGCACTTCACTTTTCCAAACATTAAGCGAAATGCGGCATCCAGTGTGCCATGGAGGCTGCCGGGCTTTTCACCACGCGACCAACGCGCATTCCATCCATCACCATTACATCATTTGCTACCAATGCACTTGGCACCCTAATATCAAATCGTTTAGCAAATTCAGTAAGTTCGCTGGAAGCGTGCAAACTTTGTTGGTATTAGAAAATATTTCCCATAGCGTGCCTGCGCACACCAGCCCATGCGCATGCACATATGCACACGTACATACACGCATATGTATGAATCTGTGGCTATGACCGACACAGTTAGCTGATTGCGTGTTGTTTGCAAGCCAATTTTCTCGGTGCTGGCAGTGAGCATCAGCTATCAACCATCAGGCGACCAGGCAACATTAATAATAACAACATTAAGCTGCCGTTTGGGATTACACTTGGAAGTATGTAGAGTATGCGTGTATGCAATGTATGTATGTATGTGTGTGTGTATGCAAAGTGGTCTAAGCTCCAAACGCCAAACGCTAACAGTTCAGTAAATGCATTCGCGCCGTTTTATTTGCTTGTAAGTAGGTAATTTATTCATTTTGCCACCACAGTTGTTGTTGCCTTTTTATTGAGCAGCTTTGTCACTCTGTTGTTGCTTCTGCTCGCTGTTGGAATATTAATTCAATAATGCTGTGACAGCAAATGTAACTTTTTATTGCCTCCACGCTTTGTTGTTGTTGTTGTTGTTATTGCTGTTGCTGCTATTTTTGTTATTTTCATTGTTGTCGATGCAATGCAACCCTGACCTACAAATGCCCGTATTTATCATACAAAGTGCAATGGCAAGAAATATTAAATTAAATATTATAACAACAGCAACAACAACAACACATTGAAGATTAGTCTGATATCTGGTAAATTAAGAAATTATTTGCCGATTTTAGCGTTCGTTGAATGTTGGCTGATAATTTTACCTGGAAATAATGAATATACTTAAAAAATGTATGCCAAGTTAGAATTTGTAATAAAGTAAATCAATTGTTTTTTTTTTAGTTTTAATTAAAAAATTATGTCTTAATTTTTTTTTTATGTTTGAATTTGCATTTCATGAAGAAAATAATTGAAAAGAAAAAAAAAATCAATTATTTAATATAAAAAAAATTTTAATTAAATTAGAAATAATCTTTTTTTCGCTTTTCACTTTTTTGTTTTAATTAAAAAATTAATGTCTTAAATATTTTTTTATGCTTGAATTTCCATTTCATGGAGAAAATAATTGAAAAGAAAAAAAATCAATTATTTAATATAAAACAAATTTAATTAAATTAGAAATAATCTTTTTTTCGCTTTTCACTAATTTCTGCTTGAAAATTTTTCAAAACTGAATTGTTTTTTTTTTTTTTGTTTTGTTTTAATTACAAAATTAATGTCTTAAATATTTTTTAATTATCACATGAAAAAGATAGGTGCGATAGAAAACGATTCCTGTAGACTCTGCAAAGAGCCACAAGAAACAGTAGGTCATATTCTATGCGACTGCCCAGCAGTGGCACGACGCAGACTAAATTACCTGGGAAATGGGGCTATAGATCCAAACCTCCTGATAGAAATTAAGCCTACAGCAGTTTTAGGATTTATTTACAGCCCAAAACTGTTTGAGTAGGCTACATGGCTGCACAATAGATCTATTCAGGTCGCAGTGCACAAACAGCCAACCAATAATAATAATAAAACATTTTTTTATTACTTCGCTTTTACTAAAGCATAACACATGGGCTGAAAAGTCCCGGGTCTAACAAAGAAACCACGCTTTTTCTGGTTGAAAATTAGCTTTATTCTTCAACATAATTTCCATCAAGAACAGCGTAGCCATTCCATCGCCGCTCTAATATTTCAACACCACTTTTGTAGAACAATTTATCTTTTTCCTCAAAATAAGCCTCAGTTTCAGGGATAGCCTCTTGCGCGATTTCTTACCGGCGAGCATATTTTTAGGTCTGCGAACAGCCAGTAGTCGCTGGGAGTAAAATCTGGCGAATACGGTGAATGTGGAAGCAATTCAACGTTCAATTCATGTAGTTTTCCCACTGTTTTGATTGACTTGTGACACGATGCGTTGTCTAAATGAAACAAAACAGTGAGCAAACGCTTCACCCCATTTGAACAGAGCTTTCTCATAGTAAAATGCTCTTGCAATATAAAGCCAACAACTTCTTTTGGCATATTTAGGATGCCAGCTGACTCACTCAAATTCACTTCTCGCTCATTCAAAACGATTGTGTGGATTTTTTTGATGTTTTCTGGTGTTGCCGCCTCATTTGGACGTCCACTACGATGTGCCCCATCGGTGTCTCTAAGACCACGTTTGAAGTCAGCAAACCATCGTTTTACTGTTGTTTCTGGTGGAGCGGAGTCCCCATAACCCTTTTCAAGCCATTGCTTCGCTTGAACGGTATTTTTTCCCATCATGAAACAATGTAGAATTAAAACACAAAATTCTCTTAGCACAATCACTCACGAATTAATGAATGGAGTATCATGAAATTTTAACAGCTGCCTCTTTAAGGTTAGTACTAACTAAAAAAGGGGTGAATGCAATTAAACTAGTGCCATGTCAGTGTGCCTAGTGTGCCAAACTAGTCTATGTGTTGGGCTTTTCAACCCATGTCTTAATAATAAGTTTTGAAATCTTAATCTAATTCAACTGTTTGTTAACCCTTAAATGAGCGCCTCCAAATGTGAACATCTGGGTGTATTTTTTCAACTGCTTTTAGTTGCTTCATTCAAAGTGAACATTCGAAGATACGGCGACAATGAATGATAAGTTTCACAAGCAGTTTTCCACATTTTAATGACTATACAGATTTGTGTACGGAAGCGAAAGATACTGCATGCGAGAGAGAAGACTTCACATTACACAGCTGGTGGCCGCTGGCTTTTGGTGCCTATGGTGTAGCATATCTTCTATAGCAACGGCATTCGCGTTCTTGAATAACCACACAGCGCACGCTTAGAGCTTTGGCTAGAAAAAATAATACTAACTTTAGTATTCCATTTCTGAAAAGTTGGAATCGAGCTTGCAACCTTTGCGCTTATAGTCGCCACCATACCCGCGCAGGTTTTACAGAAATAATACGGTAACTTAGCTAAGATAAGAAAATAAATCTTAATTTGCGTATACTCACTCGCTCTAAAAACCTGCCAATTTGCGTGCTTACGCCTGACCTCATTTTGTCCCACTTGCTGCCTTTAATTGCCCACGTGTTCTGTAGAGGAAATTAGTGAGATGATTTCATGCTCGTGCCAATTGTTTGCCAACTCTATAAATGAGCAGCATTAGATTGATGATATCGTGTGCTCGATTGTGCCATTGGTCAGCCTGAAAAATGATTCTCCAAACATTGAAGGGCAATAAACATCCCATTATTGTAGTACAACACGCACTGCTCACTTGCCTTTCATTTTTATTATCGTTTTTTTTTCCTAACCGCCGAATGTGTTGCCATAAATCGCTTTTTCTTACTCCTTTTTATTTGAATTCTCTTGAATTGCTTTAACATGCCGATATACCACCAAGTAAACGCTCGTATAAAGCTGATCTCTTATCAGTAATGCTGTAAAATGTTGATCTGCAGTGAACTGAAGTTTTTTTTTTTTAATGTTGCTATTGAAATTTACCACACTTTCAATGGCTACTGTCAACCAATCTGTGTGTGTGTGTGTGCCTATGAGTAACGACTGATAAGTCAGTGCGGTGGTGGTGGTAGTAGAGAATAGGCACTGTTAACGTGCTGGCTGACAGCCGATGAGTGTTTTTAGCTTATTTAGTTTTGAGACTTACTCTTATCGACAATCTTAATGTTATTACGTCTTTAGTCAGTCAGTGCGCTTTTATAATCGCATTTCAAAATGTTTTCTGTTTTTGTGGGTGTGTGTGTGTGTTTTTTTTTCATGGAATTCCAGCAACTGCGCTTGTAGTTAGTGCACGTGTCCTCCATTTTTATTTACTTTGCGATAATATGGGAATGTTAGTGAATGAGTTGATGAAAATGCGATACTAAGGAGATAAGGAATTTTATTGAAATATTTTAATTTAATAATAGCTTAGCTATTCAAAGAACAAAGGGAACTAGTAACGTAAATAAAAATCTTTAATGAAGTAAAATAAAATAATGTCATATTTTTGTATAAAATATTTTATTAATTTATTATATTTATCAAATAAAATAATTGTAATGAATAGTAAGCGAAAAACTAGATAAGCTAAGACCTAAGAGCGGCGGACGCCCACAACCCTCTTTATTAGTGGTGCTTCCCGCACTTTTATATTTATTCACAATCTATTGAACTGTAGCAAAACTCCTATCTATGAAACAACCGATTTCTCGCAATTATTTATGTTCCTTGTGATACTCGTATTTTATAATCAGTTTTTTTAAATCATCAGAAAGCTCTTTTCCTCTTGGTGCCATTATTGCCATGTCGCAAAAATTAATACAAAACGTACTTCCCTAAATTTTTATACTCATTTTAATAGCTAATTATTTCCTTTTAATAGCTTTCACTTTTTTAATCAATACGTAAAAATAAATGTTATGCTAACTGAACAATAGTTTGCTGTAGACTAACTTTTATGACATAAATTTCGCTGGCATCAAAGACAAAGCAAAGCGTGGGTAACGGTAACTAAAATTTACAGCTACATTAAGGTGCATATGAAAGCTTATCCCAGTACACAATTATACGCGTAAAATATTTTGATTACATATTAAGGAAACCATTAGCGTCAAACAATTCCATAAATCAAGCTCCTGTATACTTATTTATGTTACTAACTGTATAAGGTTGGAATGCCTTCTATAGATTTTGCTAAAAATGCAGAGGTGGAGACCGCGAATTTCACTGCATTCTTCTATTTCTTGCGATCACTGTTTTAATATCAGCTGTCATTTAGTAGTTTGGCCCGATTTACTTGATGCTATTTTGAAAATTAAAGGTTAAGACAGCGGGGTGCCCACATGAGAAAACGGGACAAAGTCAAAACAGAAATTCTGGAGATCTTAAGACACTTTTAGTGGAAAGTGCAGATGTAGGGTAATAGAAATTCTGCCCACGAAAAGGCTATAGATCCTCGACATTTTGACGATCTTTGATTATTATTTTTTCTTTAATTTTATTAATTTTTTTCCATTTTATTCATTTATTTATTTTTGTTTTTCATTTCATGTACTTGTTTTTTTTTAATTTCATTCATTAATTTTTTTTTGCTCATTTCATTTATAATTTTTTTTTAATGAAATTACATTTATTTTGTTTTACAATCATTCAATTTATGTCTTTATTTTTTCATATCATTTATTAATTTTTTTTTTCATTTCATTTATTAATTTCTTTTCTTTTAATTTATTTATTTATTCTTTTAATTTCATTTTTTTCATAATCATTTCTCATTTTATTTATTTATTTATTTATTTTTATTTAATTTATTTATTTTTATTTAATTTATTATTTTTTTTAAATGCATTTATTTTTTTAATTTATTTGTTTTTATTTTTTATGTTTATTTTATTTCATTTATTTTTTATGTTTTCATTTCATTTATTATTATATTTTTTTTTACAATTCATTAACTTATTGTTTTGATTTTTTTATTTTATTTCGTTTATGTATTTATTTATTCTTAATTTCATTTATTTATTATGTTTTCATTTCATTTACTAATTTTTTTTTTTCATTTCATTTATTTATCGTTTTAATTTAATTTTTTTTATTGTATTTCATTTATTTTTATTTCTCATTTATTTATTATTATTATTATTATTTCATTTCGTTTATTTTTTGTTTTATAAAACAATTCATACTATACCAAACGCCATATTAATTCCAATTTCAAACTTTGATTTTTTTATTTCATTTATTTATTTGTTTAATTTAATTTCTTTTTTTAATTTCATTTTGTTTTTGTTTTTTTTTTAATTTCATTTATTCATTTTTAATTTACCTTATATTTTATGGTTTACTTTCATTTTTTTTTTTAATTCATTTATTCATTTTTAATTTCATTTAATTTTTTTGTTTTTTAATTTCATTTAATTTTTTTTTTTTTAATTTCAGTTTTTTTAATTATTTTTTTAATTTTGTTTTTTAATTTCATTAATTCATTTTAATTTAATTTATTTTTTATGTTTTAATTTCAAATTTTGTTTACCATAATTCATTTTTAATTTCATTTAATTTTTTAATTTCATTTTTTTTTAATTTTTTTTGTTTAATTTAATTTTTTCTTTTTAATTTTATTTATTTTTTATATTTTAATTTCATTTTCTTTTGTAATGTATTTCATATATTTTTATTTCTTATTTTTGAATTTTTTTTTGTTTCTTATTTATTTAATCTATTATTTTTTTTATTTTTATTTCATTTATTTTTTTATTTATGAAAACACAATTCACTCTATGACAAACGCCATATTACTCCCAATAATTTATAAAACTTCGTAAAATTTTCATGAAAATATGGAATCTTTCCAAAAAAATTGGATACGCAGTTTCACAGTCCGTTAAATTTCAATACAATAATTGCAAGTTTGAAGTTACGCGAAACTCTCGCCAATTTTTAATAATTT
Organism: Anastrepha obliqua; assembly: GCF_027943255.1. Classification (NCBI taxonomy): domain Eukaryota; kingdom Metazoa; phylum Arthropoda; class Insecta; order Diptera; family Tephritidae; genus Anastrepha; species Anastrepha obliqua. The sequence goes on along the minus strand of NC_072892.1, from coordinate 136,579,642 downwards.
TCCTCCCTAATGGTGTTGCGAGTTTTCTTAATATAAAGAAAAATTTCATGCGCATTTGTTATATCGAGAAAATGCACAACACTGTCGAATAGAGATATTAGCCGACTTTTTTTAGCAACTTAAAACTTGCACTTTCCCATACTAAAATTTCATAACACATAATTTAAGAAATATTATACACTCGAAGGTTTGCCATTGTCTGAGGAAAAGCGGCCGTATTAGAAAGGCTTTCTATCAATTTGTGCTTCGTGCCCCAGGTTTCGACTCTGTGCACATCGAAATGATAGTCACGCACCAACCCATTCGTCTACAGCGGCCATTACTGGAACGCTATAACTAAATTAAAGCCTAATTGTAAGTTTTTGGAATCTTAATCTAACTTAGCTGCTTGTTAGGCCGTTGAGTGGGCTCGTTTTTGCCCTTAACTGATCCGTATCGATATTTTTGTCGTAAATGTGATATGCCGATTGTGTGTGCGAGAGCAGTAGCAAGAGGGTTCGGGTGGGTTCACAGTTTTGTTTTTACATTTTTTTCTCTACTCTCTATTTGTGGTTTCGTTATCGACCATGGGTATTTGAAGATCTCTGTGTATGTTGCTGTTAACAGCGTTTTCAAGGAAACTCGGATTGATCTAATGCTTCCTTGGGCCCCCGCATGGAACCAAGGCGCTGCCATTAATAAATGCACTCGGCTGTATGCTTTATGTCTCATAATTTTAGTTAAGTCGAGAGTCTTTATGCAAATTTATGACGGTTTAAGATGAAATACAACTTTTGTGTAGAAGAAATTTGCATAACTTTCAACAATGCGCCACAGAAGAAGGAAAGAAGAGATACAAACCAAAATGCTCATGCAAATATTTGCCTGAACTTTATCTCACCACAAACACACGGGTTGAATAGTTCATGAAAATTTTCTTTACATCAAAACTTTAGTTGAGATGGCATGAGTAGTTTTCGTTTATTGATATACATGCATATATGCATATGTATGTGTGCATGTGATACGTGTATCCCTAATTGGGCGGTGGCGTGTGTCTATTCCCGTAAGCACAGAGTTTATAAATATCTCAAAATTTGATTGTCTGTAAATGAACTTTGGTGAACTTCAAATTCAAACTAAATAGAAGAAACCCAAATTATTAGGTCAAAATCATAAGAAAATCGATTATTTTTAATGAAAAATTATGCAAATGAAGCATTTAGTTGTTGTGATTTTCCACTCTAACCAAAAAAGTATGGCACATTTTCTTCAAATTAATCAAATCAAACATTTCTCCTCCATTGTGTTTGTTTATTTCTGCCCTCTTTTGAGTTTTGTCAAAATTATTCATCCTCTTCTAATTGCCACTACATCATCAACGCCTACAATGATTCTCAGGTATCTTACTGCATACTTACAGGCGCGTGAGCATTTTCATGCGTGCTTATGTGCGTGTGTATGCTGATGTTTGTCTTGCGCGTATGCGGCATGCCACATAAATGTGTATCGCAAGTTTTTCAGGGGTTGTTAGCTGATGCGTCGCCATTGCATCACATCGTTATGAATTTTGTAGAAACTGAGCGAACCGACCTGATATGTATCTATCTATTAAAAAAGCCCAATTCACAGACGCTTAAACCTAAGTAAATAGCGCCTTGAAGGCTGTCGACTATCGTCGAGGGGGTTAACCGAGTGAAAGGTCGCACGCTTGGCCGTATGCCTAGCGCCTTTTTCTATCGGTCACACAAAGAGCACGATAAAGAGAGAGAGCGTCTACAGCAGTACAAAATGAATGAGAGCAACTATACAAAAAGAGTGTTCGTGTCGAAATTGCTCAGAGAAACTTAATTGCATATGGAAGACGGCTGTATTTCGTGAGTGGAAAAACTTGAGCGCGCGCGTTTTCTTTGCTAGGCCGCTAATGGCGATTCCACATGTGTATGTGTGTATGTATGTAATGTAGTATACAGCGCGCTATTCAGGCGAGGCAACGCGTAATCGCATCCTTAGCGTTGGGCTAGGATGTCTGATAACATGAAACAATCGAAACAAATACAGGATGGCAGGAATCAAAGGGTGTCAGCTTTGTTGGGCAAAGTTCCCCACTGTAAAATAACAGTATAATCGACGTTGACGATGTCGATGTTGCCACATGCGCGTTATTTTAATGTGGTTATACTAATTTCGCTATGTCGATAACTGTATATCCGGAACGCTTAGACATTTCTATGTCAAACGCGCACACAAGCACACACGCAAACGCGCAATCACTAACTCATTACGTCTTTTGGGGAAAATTTATTTATTTTGTCACTTGTTTTTGTTGTTCATATTACGCGCAGGAGCACCGTTAATTTCTTGTATTCGTCAAATAGTCATCATTTACTCTAAAATATGTATGTATGTGTACACATGTATATCTATGTATGTATGCATGTATGTGTGTGTATGTATAAGGGCAACAACGCAACTTATAATCGCCCCAATCAGGCTTTATGAGGCGAGACGCGGCCGAATGCGCGTCGGTCGATTTTAATGTATAGACATTATTAGCGTTTGTTCGCCGCATCACATCGTTTGTCTGTGGCGGTTGTGTCGGTACACCATTAAAAAGTGTCCCACCGATATCCGGTCGCTAGCCAGCAGTGAAAGGCGTTGTGTGCGGCATACGCGGCATTGCTCAATTAATCGATTCGATTTGTTGCAGTAGCGCGCATTTATGTTGCTTTGCTTTAGGCATTTATTTAAGGGTTACTTGTATAATTCACGCTGTTGTTGCTATTTTGAGCTTTAGCTGTATACATTTTTTCGCTATTTTATTTTGAGTTATTACGAGTGCCAGGTATGCGCGTACATACTTTTTGCGTTTTCCCCTCGCCGTTTGGCATTCCAGGCGATTCCGGGTTGACCGCTTACCTCCGGCGCCTTTTTAACTTTCTACTTCTACTCCTTGTTATTGCTGTTGCTGTTTATTCGCCTGCATTCTGTTTACTCTCATGAGAGTGTTTTGTCATTTTTTTACCCCTTTTTTCGTGCTTTGAGATTTAAAACTATTATTGCTATTCGCTGATTTTCATTGTTGCATGTGTTGTTGTTGTCGTTATATTTCATGTGTATTCTGGTGATTTTTCGTTGTTTTTAGCCACTTTAGCTGTTGCTGCTTTTTATCGCATTCATAGCTTTATGCTTTGCATCTATCTCCATATGTATGTGCATCTGTATCTGATTTTACTCCATACATACAAACATTTATATGGCTGAGTTGCAGATACACAAGTTTGCTTATATTTCGTAATTAATATGCGCTTCGTTAGAGTGAAATGTGGCAACGTTGCAGAAGTGTACGAACAAAAGTTTGATGTGGAGAAAAGCAAAGTTTTAATTGAAATGTTTGTCATATTCAGGATAATTATTATGCACTTACTTTCTCCACTATAATTTGTCTGTAAGCAATAATTTATTAACTACAAATCTGTTATAATTAACGACATTGATTGATTATTTTTCCAGCAGAAAGTGGCTTATATGTACATATGTTGTATGCGCCTTCCTCTTCACGATTAGCCCTCGAGCTGAATTAAATAAAGCACACCCTTTTATCTATGCGTCTCTATCGATTATTTTCAGATTTGTAGCAACAACTCGGCATTGAGACTCATAATTAGCTCAGCCACATGCAGTAATATGTCAGTGTTTTCAAATATTTCAAGCAGCTCATCGTATCATCTCAAGAATCTTTTTCTCGAACAGTCGAAATCGTTTCAGCTTCCCTAATATTAGTTTGGGGGAAAAATTATTTGCATTATTTTATTATTATTTCTATTATTTTTACTTCAAATTTTTGCTGAAATGGTTTAAAACTGTTTTATGGTCAATTTTAGCTCCAGAGAGATGCTATGACTACTAAAATGGCGGTCAACTTCAATTATTTCTGTGACTTTATCGAAATTTTCTTGAACATCGAAAATGTCTGAACGGAATCAAGGAAACCAAAATTGCACGCAATCAGCTGTTACAGGATGCGCACCATAAACACCATTTGCAATTTCAGCGACCTGACTTGCATTTTCGCCCTTTATCAAAGAAAAACTGTGAAATGTACCAAATTTTCTCTTTCTTGACTTCCATTGCTAACACCCTGTAACTCGCAATTGAACGGAACAAACAAAAATGTTCTTAAGCGATAGTTCTTATGCGATAGAAAACGAAAGGCCCCAATACGGGGACATGAAAAGAATTCAGTTTTCATTTCATTTATGTATCATTGCTGTAGTTGTCTTTAAAAAATATTGCAACTTTGTTCATCCCTGGTTTGTTGATCATACATTGACAAGAAATACTTACCGTAATATAACGTTTTAAGGCGTAAATATTGTGGAATATTCACAACAGATCTGTCGCATTGATATTCAGCGTAGTTTGCAATTTAGAAGCTTACAAAGTGCAAAAGAGATATACGAGTATTAGCGTCTTTCAACTTTCGAGTATTTCTTTTGTAATAAGGTTTAGTTTATTTTTATTTTAAAAAGAAAGTCGAAGATTATGAAAATAATAGTAGTAAAGACGAGTGGATGTTTGATTTACGAAATATAGATATGAAAAGTGTTTGTGAAGAATTTCCTCAATGTGAATATAACTCCGATGATAATAGCAGTTCTGATAGTGATGTGAAGCAAGCTAAAAGGAAAAAAGTTGGATGCCTTTAAAATAGCAGTGAAGAAAAGAACAATATTTCCAATGAACATCTCAGTCAGGATGATGACGATTGGGTGGATGTTACAGAAAGCGACTGGAACACAACTAAAATACCTCTCGCAACATCTTCTAAGATACCAGGCCCCCAAATTCCCCAAGCGGTAACAGAACCATTACATTTTTTTTCAGTTATTTTTTACCGATGAGCTAATAAAGAATATAATAAAGGAAACAAACGAGAATGCAAATAATAAAATAAATGCTAATGTATTATCTAAAAGATCTCTGTGGAATACGTGGAAAAATGTCGGCAAAGAAGAATTTCTTGCTTTCATAGCGAACATTTTGCACATGGGTACTATGCCATTATGCAATATACATATATGAATATTGGGCCACTACTGAAGCAAGTCATATTCCATTTTATGCAAATGCCTTTACAAGGATCGATTCAGTCAAATTTTTTGGATGCTTCACTTAAAACAAACACCAACCGCTGCCTAATCTTTGAGAACGCGTTTACAGAAAGTTAGTCTGTATCTAGAATATGACAAATGAATGACAAATTTTCAACTTCTTTTTATACTGTCGTAAAAAGGTTAAAGGCAAAATAAATTGTATTACTTATAATCCGAACAAACCCACTAATACCCCATTTAGTGGTTAGGGTTTATGTTAGTATCCTCCCATATTATGGAAGTCCAACTTCAGAGAAATTAACCAATCCAGATTTAGCTGTAACTGCCAGAATGCCTTTAGCATTATATAAGAAGTAAATGGATAAAATTCCCACTGGGCAAGGTTTTCATAAGTATATTGACAGGTACTCGTATTACACAAGTACACCCTTGGCAGAAGAATTGTTGAAGAAGAAATGTTATCTAACCGATACAATCAAGTCTAATAGCAAGAGTATACCTGCAGCAATAAAAAAGCCAAAATTTACCACATCACAAAAACCTCTCTCGGCCGTTAAGGGTTAGTTGATTTTATCGATACTATACAAGATATCGATCACTACAGCCATCCATCCATCTAATGATGTATTTCTTTTTCCCTAAAAAAAATGTGATGTTGATTTGTTGTTGTTTGAAGATTAATTTGTTGTTTTTTTTTTGCATTCTCATCAAGAAATTCAGTTCTACACGAACGGAATGACTCGGATTTATATCCGGCCAAAGATCAATATCCAGAATACCTGAGTCATGGGTATAAACACTGGAAATGCGCACAATTTCTCAATTGATGGTACCGATCTCGCAGAAGTACAATCTTTCTGTAATTTATGCAGCATTATATCGGTCTCTGGAGATTCGAGGGATGATATAAAAAGCCAAATAAAGAAAACTGTCGCGGCATTTGGCTCTCTGCAAGCAATTTCGAACGCATCACATATTTCACGGCGTACAAAACTTGCGAATTTTTAACTCCAATGTAAAGTCGATTTTATTTTATGGTGGTGAAACGTAGATTGCGACGTCAGCTGACACAAGCTCATTACACGTTTTTGTAAACAGATGCCTTCGGAAAATTCTCAAAATATTCTGGCTAAATATTATCTCGAATGTTGACTTATGAGCCACAGTCCAGCAGAAGCCAATACTATTAGAAATAGGAAAGAGAAAATGGGGTCGTGTTCTACGTAGAGGAAATGGTAACTTAACAACGGCCGCCATTGACCGGAACCCCGAAGCAAACCGCATATGTGAAGGGCCAGCGAATAACCAGAAACTCGCGCCATGCAGCTTAGCTGGAATGAAGTTAAGAGATTGGCACAAAACAGACCCGAATGGGAGAAATTCGTTGTAGCCCTATTTTCCACACTGGAACTCTAGGAATTTATGATGATGATGATGAAAGACTTTTCACTCCAGCACCATTCACTGTAAATGTGTGGGGAATATTTAGGATGCTACAACAACAACAACAATATAATGTTTGCAAATGGCGTCGTACGGCAGTCTTATTTTTCACTTGTGAACCCAACAGCTGCTGTATATAAACAGACAAGCAATGGAGTGTGTAAAGGTCAAACTCTTTTGTTTTTATTGAGTAAAAAACTTATTTAAAAACTGGCTAATTTTGCACATTTAGATATGTTTAACCCAGAATTATGTGCCAATAACAGATATCGTCAATTGCCTAGCCATGTGCTTGCCGAATATTACCTTTTTAAGAACATTTAATCTGGAGCTTAGTAGAAATTCCACTTTATTCGAGCGGAATCCAATCAAATCTTAATATCTAAAGGCAGCGAGGTTCTTAGCAAGCATTCAAGGAGGCGGCATTCAAAACCATAAAGACAAACTTTCTCACTACAGTTGGTTCTACGTTACCGGAACGAGCCGGAATTTTATGCAGCAGCATTCCCCGTATGGGTGAGTAGAATTGGTTTATAGGGGAACAAGTGTACTTCAGTTATACCTAATTATTAACTAACTTCGTGGGATATCGAACCTCACGCGATAATTGTATCAATTTCGTGCTTATGTGGGATTTTTTCTACAACGATTTTCTTTGGACTAACGCACACATTTTTGTTTGCATCGCGCAATGCGCCAATAAAAAGCAGGAAATTACTTAAGGGTTGGCAAATGAGAACGGGTGTGAGTGATACAGGGATCGGAACATAGACATTTTCATTAAACCGTGAATAGTTCGTGTGCTTTGTTCGATTCGTCATACAGAATGAAGTTGTCAAACCTGTTCCGCTAAAACCTTTTTGCCTTTGCTTTAAATCTATCGAAATCTTTCAAATAAATGTTAGCTGTGACAGCGTCAAAAACAACAAGGAGCATGAAAAATGCACCGAGTCATTAAAATACTTAATAGATGCTAAGGGTGGATTCTCACAAAGTATTGAGCCACATGAAGCCGGCACAAATTACGAGTGTTTCAATTTAAGGAACGGCGGCGCTTAGATGAAGTTTCAATGAGCGGGAAAATTGTTCGCCATTTGGAATTTTTTAAAACTAACTTCAGATTTGTAATTAGAAGCTCACAAACTTTTGAGTAACAAGTTTGCACCGAAATCGTTGTAATTTACAAAAAGACTCACAGGTTATTCGATGCAGGTAATACTTTTCTAGAAAAAAGAAATTGGCTCGTTTTCTCATCAAAATATGCTCACAGCTTAAATGATGCAGTGTATTTTTTATTTTCTCTGAGAATGCAATAACGGGGAAAAGTATTTTTTTTCTGTTCAGTTTAGCGTCTTAAGTCATTCACATTGTTACTATTAGTTCCTCAACTGCCCAGCGCATTATAGAAGGGTTTCGCCTCGAAAACAGTATAGAAGATAAGTGCAGATCTGCGCCAAATAAAATATTTAGTGATGCAGATAAGAGGTGGATTGTTCGCAAAGCTAAAGAAAACCCCGATTTAGTCGCTCCAAAATTACCGGACGCTGTCGACAAAATACTTAGGCAAGATCTGTAATCCTGAAACTTTTCTCAGAGTTCTGCGCGAAGAAAATTTTCATCGAAGGACTGCCCGAATAAGACGTTCATTAATGCTCGTAAAAGAAAAAGTTTTGCAGACAACAAAGAATAAAGTTTTGCAGACAACATTTGAACAAAGACATTTCGTTTTGGAAGTCCGTTGTTTTTGCGGATGAAAGCAAATTTAACCTTTCAGGTGTGATGGGAAGTCCTACGTTTAGAGAAAACAAAATACCGCGCTTCAACCATGTAATTTGCGCTCTACAGTTAAACACGGCGGTGGCAGTGAGATGGTACGGGTTTGCATGTCCTATTCAGGCATCGGAAATTTAACATTTATCGAAGGAAACTTGAATAAAGAGATGTACCTGGATCTGCTAAAATATCATTTAGTACAAAGTGCGGATAAAATGGGCATTAGGGATTCGTTTAGGTTCTACCAAGACAACGATCCCAAGCATACGTCTGGTATGGTAAAAACTTGGCTTATCTGGAACTTTCCACAAACACCTGCACAGAGTCCACATCTCAACGTTATAGAGAATTTGTGATCAGTGCTGGAAAATAAAATAAGCAGCCACAATATTTCTAATGCTTGTGATTTGAAATGGACACTACAGTAAGAATGGGATAAAATTAGTTCCGATTATACAGCAAAACTTGTAGAATCTATGAATTCCCGATTAAAAGCTGTTCTGAATCAAAGGGATACCCCACTAAGTATTAGCCGTAATCATGAAGTCGAAATATTAATGCGTTTATGTTTTTTGAATACTTTTAATTTAGTGCATCATTTAAGCTGTGACCTCAAAACTGTAACTGTATTATTTTAATATGCCGTATCTATCTTATGAAGAAACATTTTTTGTTATTAAATAAAATAAAAATAAATATAAAATTATGTCGTAACGGGAATAAAACTGACCTCGGATTTCTGTGTTAAACCTCAAAAGCATACAGTACCCAACAAAGACTCAGCTGGTTAAGGGAACCTTTCATATTTCTTCTTCTTTGTTTCTGCGTAAATCGGAAGATATGCTTACTAACTTTCAATTCTAAGGTTCTAGTAAAATTATACTGTAACTGCCACAATTTTAGATTCCACAAAATTTCTGTTTTCATAAGCGTGATTTTAGGGCACTTTCGGAATACATTCCCGGAATCAGAGACTTTTTCTCTAACAAAAAAAAAAGCTCCAAAATAAATGTTGTTAGTGAATAGATATTCTGCCGAAATCAACAATGTAAACTACATTTTGTTATTGTAACTTTAGTCCTACAATTAAAAAAAAAAAAATAATTACTAAAAACCTCTTCGGAAGTTGCGGGCGAATATTGTCAACGAAGTGATAGTTTGCGTATTTACTCACTTACTGCTGTCCTCTTCACCCAGTGGCGCATAGAACCTCGACAATTCCCCTAAATCTAACTCTGTTGTTGGCTTCTCTACACATTGTAATCTACGAATACCCATTGCCATTCAGTTCGCCATCGACAATTCTTCGCCAGATTTTAACAGGACACCTGGCCTACGGTATCCTTGAGGGTTGTTACCTTTGCGAAGTGTGTGTCCAATGGACAACAGCCATTTCCGCTTCTTGATTTCATTGATTGCACATATAATACTTGTGATTGGCTCAATTCCAGTGGAAGCGGTTCCTTTGATGTTCGAGCAGACCACCATATTTTTAGAATCTGTCGCGAGCACTTGCCTACAAACACTTGGATCTTATGATCAATATATTTTGAACATTTCCAGGTTTTCGAACCATAATACAACACTGACTACGTTGAAGTTGAATATGCGCAACCTGGTTTTTTGTACAATTTGACCTGACCGCCATATTTTTCGAAGCACACTAAACGCGGCTTTGGCAATTCGTGTAGCAATGCCTTCGCCGGCGCCACTCTTATTTGTAGATAACTATACCACCTGGGTACGAAAATCGATCGACACATTCAATATTGCAGTTGTGTAATGACGAATAAGGCTTTTGCATTGTTCCGTAGCCGCTGCTCAGACTGTCAAAGGCCTTTTCGAAGTTAATATAATAAAATCAGCGGAAGCAGTGGCCTAGCCAGGACTGTCAAGAAGAAAAAAAAGCAGCGTGTGCAGACGATCCAAGCTCATTGCACTGCTCAAAAATTATTCTCACGGTAAGATCGGCACACAGGTAACGGCAGGCTAATCACTTACCCTGTCAGAAATCAAATAGATTAGCGTAACCAACCGTGAACTTCTAACGCCAAATTTACTTTCACGCAAGTTGTATTCTCTGGGGATACTCTGCGTAAAACGAGAAACCAAATTTAATTTTGATAACTTTAGTTCTAAAACTGTCACGCTAATTTTTATGGGCTTTAAGGAGAAATCTTCCCGAAAAACATTTTTACGGGATAGATCTTCTACCGGAGTCAGCAATCAAATTCATATTTTTGCAAAACCACGTTTTTGCACCTTAATTATCTATATATATTGGGTTGGCAACTAAGTAAATGCGGATTTTTTTTTTTTTTTAGAAAATCAAAGACAATTTTTTCATGGAACTCAATAATTTTATTCTGCAATGTATTGCCCATTTTGATCAATGACCTTTTGCCATCTTTCAGCCAGCATCATAAGCCCACGTTCATAAAACTTCTGGTTTTTATTAGCAAAAAACTGAATCAGGTACGGTCTGACATTATCATCATTATTGAAATTTTTACCATTCAAGGAGTTTTGCAAAGATCGAAACGAAAAGTAATCAGATGGTGCAAGATCAGGACTATATGGTGGATGTGGCAAAGCATGCCAACCAAGCTCCAATAATTTTTGCCGAGTGCCCAAAGATGTACATCGCCTTGCATTGTCATGATGGAATACGAAACTTTTTCGATTTGTCTATTCGGGTCGCTTTTCTTCAACTGCATTGTTTAATTTCGTTAGTGTTTCAATGTAGACATCGGAATTGATCGTTCGCTTGGGTGGTAAGAGTTCAAAGTGTTGAAAGTTCCTTTGTAATCCCACCAAACTGATAACAAAACCTTCTTTTGATTAATATCAGCTTTTGATGTTGTTTGAGGTAGTTCAGCTGGTCTGCTCCACGATCTTTCTGCTTGATTTTGTTTGTTGTATTCAGGGTTTGCTTACCAATTTTTCATCGCCAGTTATCAGTCGTTTTAAAAATGGATCATTTTCATAACGTTCCGGATCATTTTTATTCGCAGCTGTTAATGGTTTAAGTGATTTTCAATGCTTGTGTGTGATACATGAAGCTTCTCTACAATCTCACGTGCTGTACTGTGACGATCCGAATCGATTATTGCTTTGGGATTAGGGCGTCATCAACTTCAATTGGACGACCAGAGCGTTTTTCATCTTTGAGTGAAAAATCACCAGAACGAAATTAGGCAAACCTGTCAAAATTGGTTCTGTCGTCTTTTTAAGGGGAAATAAAAAAGCAAAATATTACGAAAATTTTCCTTTTGATTTTCCATTTTTCAATGAACGCTAAACGAAAATTACGCAACCGATCAAAAAACTTTTTTTTACTGATTGACATCTGAATTGCCAACTATCAATTAACAAAATGTGTTTTACATTTGTACTACGTCTGCAAACCTAAAAATTCAACTGAAGCCATCTATGAATGAAATCCGCAATTACTTAGTTGCCAACCCAATATATTATATTCTTTTGTTTTGTGTTTTTTTTTTTATATATTTTTTCTTATATTAAAAAAAAAAATTATTTAATTTCTTTTTCCTATTATTATTTTCTTGTTTCTTTTATTTTTTTATTTAAAATTTGCGTTTTTGCAAAAACACGTTTCCTGACACCTTACTATTTATATATATATTTTTGTTTTTTGTGGTTTGTGTTTTATATTTTCTTATATCCTCTCTTTTTTCTTTTATTTGTTTTTTTCTCTCTTATTTTTTTTCTTTTATTTTTATTTTTTTTTTTTCTTCTTTTATTTTATTTTTATTATTATTATTACTATTTTTTCTTTTATTTGTTTTTAATTTTTTTTTTTTGTTTTTTTGTTTTATTTATTTATTTATTTTGTTTTGTTTTTTTTTTGTTTTGTTTTGTAATTTTGCCAAATTTTGGACGACCTTCAAGAAAATTCGTCATTGATCGAGTGATACGCGATTCAACTTGTTTCAGCCAAAAATGTCAAACTTCTCAATTGGAATTTCGAATAGCAACTAACAGCACTTAAGGTAGCCAAGACGCACAATAAGCATACATACATACATACATACATAAGTACATGAATAGTCACCCTGGTAGTGGAGAAAACAGCGATAGTTTCCTAATAAATAGTCAGCACTTGGAAATGCTCACTCAATTAGCCTCATAAATTGATTGCAATATACATACAAATATAATAATAATAATTTTAACTTAGCAACACTGCTAAATTAAATAGTTGTTAAATATTGTTACGTAACGTACAGGCAGCGTATTGGAAAATCACATGAGGCATGAGACAAGTGAGAAAGAATGCTCAACATTATTGATAATCCCATTAAAAGCAACCACCATTTGCACCTTTTTGCTAAAATCCACGTACTACTCTTTTTATTTGTATTTGTTTGCATGCAAATTCCCCTACGGTGTACGGTTGTTCACGCCTAAAAGTGCATGTTGAGAATTCATTAAGCGAAAACTGCTGAGTGCCAATGCCCGGCTGTCTACAGATCGGGTTTTTGTACACGTACTTGTATGAGTCGAGCCCCCTGCTACTTTTTGCCTGCTCACATTTCATGCTGGTTTTTTGCATTCCTGTATTTATCGCTTCATTGCACAAACTCGCTTTGTGTTGCAATCACTTTTGTTGTTGCTGCTCGCTATTACAATGCGATTATAATTAAAAATGCCAAACTATAAAATCAAAAGCTGTCAGCAGCTGCCTGCTACTGTTTATGTATACGAGGGAGCATCACTAAGTGCCTGAAAATTGAAATACGGATGACTAGGCACACTTTTTGGTTTTAACTAAATCTGAAATTAGGCGTTTGCCGCATTGTTAACCGCTCCATTTCACACATATCTCTTACCATCTAGCCATTTCTTCATATTAAAAAAAAAAAAGTCACAGGGGATTTAATCCGAAAAATATGCCGGATGAGTTGGCAATTCGTAGTTTAATTCATGCAAGTTTTCTATTGTAACTGTGATGTCAACAGCCAACACGTTAACCTGGTTGTAGATACCTTTTTTTTGCTCGCCAACCTCAGTCACTTTTGCTCTGCATTTTAGGCGCCGGTGATCTTTATTAATCCTTTTCATGCTAATCGATGTGAAAACATCGTGCGCTTCTCAAAATACTGCCGCTAAAACCTTCCTGGCCAACATCTCACTCCGTTTCGATTCACCATGAGAGGGCCAATTTCCTGACTGTTCCTTTGTTTATAGTTTAGTTTATGAAGTTATGATGCGTCAAGCCCTCAATTATGTGGAAACACGACAGCAATATTGCGGACAGCAATATATTTATGTGAAAGTGATATCCCTGATCTACGTGATTACCCGGTAGCATCTCGAAGTTTGCATGCCTTCACTAACCTTTTGACGAATACTAAACGGTTGATGCACCATTTCTGGATTTTGGATTTTAGGTGACCACATCATTTGTTCTAGTTTTCAGCAATTTATTGATGCACCCTCGTATATGCGCATACATATGGAAGGATTTATGTCTACTCCACTACATAGCCAAATAATCGGGGAAGAAAATTCGCATAAAACAATTCGAGCACACGCCTATTTCAGCTCGTTCACCGGCTGGCTAACTGACTGGTTGAGCGATGGAAGTCTGCAGAGTTTGCAGTCGGACATCAGCCGCCGCCGCCTGACACTCACAAATACGATTGCCCGCGAGAGCCTTCGCAAAACCTTCCACTTCCACTTGAATTGCCCTACAAAGTTTTTGCTGGCTGCAAACAAAAACTGTCGAAGCAAAAAATGCAAAGCGCCAGCAAACAATAAAAAGTAAAGAAAAATGAATTTCATTGAAATGAAAATGAATAAAAAAAAAAAAAGCCGACAGTTAAGTTTTACGTTTTTTTTCCATTTCAGTTCAGCTGCCTTTTTATGTGGCATTTTAGATTTGTTTGTTGCTTTTACTGTTCACTGCGCACATCAAATAAGGATTTGTTTGTGTGTAGGTCCGATAGAGGCAATCCCATGGTGCTGCACTGTGGGCTTTTCGCCTAGCAGTGGATTATATTATTGCAATACCGGTTTCATTAAAACTGGAGTGCGTATTTGAAAATGTGGGCATAGACATCGGGCGTAAATGTGACAGGCAATGCCCAATTAACAGCCTACACCTGGTGTTAGACGTTTGAACAAGATTTTTAATAGCATATTGACGTAGCGTCAGCTCCATTCCATTTCAGTGTTTTTAGGTTGTTGGCTTACACCTTTGCATTAAAAACCCCTAACAAACCCTTATTTCAGGGCCCTCTCTGCAAAGCTAATCATTTGATTAGCTGATTTTTACAATTTCTATGCTTTGTATCGCCACAGCTGAACCTCTAATGTTCATACATCCTTGAAAGGAGTTTAGGCCAAACTTCTACTTCAATTTATGTGTAAATTACGAACCATTAACGAAGCACTTGGATTCGTATGCCGTAATTGAAACTCTCATTCCTGCACCTCTGAACTCACTCTTCAACGTTAGGAAAACGATACTGCTTATCCTCGTCTCAATGCATAATTGACATTTGTATATTTTTCAATTTTAATTCAGCTGTTGCATTTTTTCTTTATCCGAACAATTTTAGACCTCTTCAAAAATGTCTGCCTTTCTTCGGCCGGTGCTAAAACAAAAACAATCCGTATCTCACGCGGACTCGGTTCTTCATGGCAGAAATACACTCAAAAATTTGCCACGACCTGCCGCTATTAAAAAAATCTTTTTATCATTTGATTTTTCTCGCTCACAGTAGGCATCTAAACCGCAACCAGCCGAGTGGTAGTTATAAGCAAATCCACTCGAGTATGGTAGAAGATGCCGATACCAAATTAGGAGCACTACCTACTCGTTGTTGTTGTTGTTGCATCGTATCAAGCCCTCTCAGTTCGGTGTAGCCATCGATCGGCATCGTCTATCTCATCTACCGTTAGGTCCAGAAAACTTGCAGTTTCGACCCGGTGTCTGCAGAGGGAGAGGGATCGATTCTGGATAAATAGAATTTCAACCTGCAACAATATCCAGAACGTAATTTAACCAAAATTACGCGGATTTCACGAGGCAACTGAAGCTAGCTGTTCGTCTGCAATGAGTGGTTGGATTCGGGCTGACGGTATTGGGGAGTCGGGAGTTTAGGAAAGTGGTAACAGACTCACGATGAATGTCATTTAATGCCTGTCTCTATACTGTCCGCTCCAGTAGTTGCAGTCGCGTCTGGTGCATCTCGTCCTGGATCTCATAATTGTAGTCGAAGAGATGTCTCCTGACTCGCCTCGATCAAGTGCCTGCAAAGGTGTTTCCTACGGTAGCACCCCTGCAGGAATTGCTTCCTGAGCATCTTACTATACTCCGGCAAGCGATTTGAGGACCTTGTTGGAAAAGTGTCGAAGGTGGCTTGCATAATTTTGGGAATGTCAGCGATCGGTATTGGTGTGTCATCGAATTTTACCCTTAAATACAGTTTGACCTTCTTCGCTGTGGATTTTCGTTGGGGAGAGCTGAATATTCCTCGCAGTGAAAAAGCGAAAAGACCTAGCCTAGATAGACGTTCAGTTTGGAGCAAAAGTCATCAATGGTATTGCCGGTCGTGGAATGCTGCTGAAGCGACAGTCCTGAGCCGGATATAGATCCGGGTCGTTCCCGTTACATAGAACCGACTGCCTACTTGTCATCTCATTTACTTTTTGGTATCAAATCCTGATCTTAATGGTTTAAAATAAGTTGAGTCATCTGGAGGACGGACTTTTGGTGAAATCTTGATGCAAAATTGGTCAATGCGATAGTCTGAAGATTAACTCCTACTAAGTTAAATTACAATTTCGTTGTTTGCATTTCTGTTTGTTTTAAGTCTACAGTCAACAACAACTTGGAGAAGAACGAGAACACAAAGCGTACTGCCGCTTATCTCTTCCCCGTCGCCATCCTTCCGAAAGGGGTGAGCTACCGTATCTGAACACAGTCTTAACACAGATTGTCTTTACAGCCGTCGTAGATAGTAACTTACATGCGCTCTGGCAACAAAGAGCAGCCTGATCTCAACAAGTTACTCAAGTAGTAATACGAATAACGAGTAGATGTACATATGTATGTGTGGGCCGCTGTAGTCGAATGGGTTGGTGCGTGAGTACAGAGAGAACGTTGGTTCGAATCTCGCTGAAACACCAAAATTAAGAAAAAGTTTTTTCTAATAGCGATCGCTCCTCGGCAGGCAATGGCAAAACTCCGAGTGTATTTCTGCCATGAAAAAGCTCCTTATAAAAAATATTTACCGTTCGGAGTCGGCTTGAAACTGTAGGTCCCTCCATTTTTGGAACAACATCCAGACGCACACTACAAATAGGAGGAGGAGCTCGGCCAAACACCCAAAAAGGCTCTACGCGCCAATTATATATACATATAATCGAAACGGTTGAGGGGTTCTACGTATTCGTTGATGTCATTAGAAAAGCTATTAAGTTTTCCAAAACCGAAGGAAGGAAAGACAATTTCATTACTTTCAAATCGCATGGACATTGTTATGAGCAGCTACCCATTAGCGTTGAACATTTTCAACGCTTCCAGTAAAATATCTTCAGCTGGTACGCGTGGTATTGTGATAACTTCCAAATCTGTCTTTCAAATATCTATTTTTTCACACAATTATCATCCACTCTATACTCAATATAAGGTTTCTTACAATCAAATGGAGAAACTAAATTTTACTCGCTCACAAAACACTGTGTAGCCACAACTTTTCGCTCTTTAGACAAACAAGGCCACAAGAAGTCGCGCCAACTGCCGGCAAACCAACCAAACGATAACAACAATAAATGATTCGCATACTTTGAGGAATAACTAAAGCCGCAGACCACAAAAGCGGCAGCAAACAAAGGCAATTGCAAAAAAACAACAAACAAACAGAAAGCAAACAATGGCAACACGAGTAGCAACAACTGTAGCGGCATCAATACTCTTAATACTGCTGTAACGACAAGTATAATATTGCCGGTAGTGTTGTGGCCAACACTTTGACATTGGCAGTAAAGAGTGACAAAGCGTCTGCAGTCTTGTGGGATCTAATTTCATGGGCATTTTTTGTGAGCTTTGCCCAGATTTGGAATTTAGTAAAAAGTTTGACTAATTATTATGTTTCATCGGTGAAGTTGACTGGCATACATATGTACATATAGGACTTATAATTGTTTTAGTTCTAGTTTTAGCATTGCTTTCTATGTTCAATGCTTGTCTCTTCGGGACGTAGTCTAGTCAAATACTCATTTTTTATAGATATTTTTTAGGAATTTTTTTTTAAGAAAATAAAATGCGATCGTTTTGAGTTTATAGTATGTTATTATTTGGATTTTGGCTCTTCAGGACATCTGAAACGAAAAATTTAAACTAATTACAATATTATGAGTGAGAATCTGGAAGGCCTTCAAAATACGCTTTCACACCTCTTATAACCTGATGAAAAACTCTTTTCAAGCAGGCATTTTTTTTAGGTCTAAAAAAAGATGGAAGTCGGTAGGGGTCAAATCTGGTGTATACGGTGAATGCTCCAACAATTCGAGCTTTAATTAAAGGATTTTTGCCATTGCCGAAATGCTCCTGTGACACGGTGCATAGTCCTGCTGAAAAATATTATTTTTTCTTTTGCAAACTGGGTCTTTTTCACGAACTTTCACCTTCAGCTGATCTAAAATGTTGCAATAATATTTAGAATTTTTTGTTTTACCAGTTTGCAAGTGATCCACAATCAAACTTCCTTTCGCATACCAAAAAACTGATGCTAACACTTTCTTGGCCGATTTCTGAACACGAACTCGTTTCAGAGCCGAAGAAGCAGGTTGAGATCACTTTGTAGCCTGTTGTTTTGATTTAGGATCAAGGATCTTCACAAAATCCAACTTTCTGAAAACCAACACTTCAATCAAAACATTGCTTTCAGTGCACAATAGATGTTGTCGTTGTTTTTGTTGTACCAGCCAGAACATTCCCCATACTTGTACGGGGAGTGCTGCTGGAGTAGCAGTCGTTCTGGTAACGTAGAACTGACTCGTGGGAACGTCAAAATAGATTCGTAAGGCTTCTACTAAATCTCTATCAGTCACTCGACGATTTCCCAATACGATATACTTTATTGAAGTGATACCTCTTAGGCGTCGATGGACGAGCGAGAATGGAGAGTAAAATTTCAAGGCCATGCAACGTTTTGGGCATTTTCGTTCCGCGAGAGAGAAAAAAGATAAAACGTAGAGGAAAGTGAGAGAGAGAGCTATACCTTATATAGGTATATCTTAGATACACTTCAGACTATTTTTTCTGAGTTTTTCCTTGTGGTTGCTAATTTTTAGTGAGAAATAACACTGCCTACTTTTTGGCGCTTGTTTGTTGGTGCAAACTTGTAGGAAATATATTTTTGGTGCCTACTTTTTGGCGTTATATTTCCTTGGTGGCTAGTGTTTAAGGCGTTTTTAGGTCCCAATTTTTTTGGCTTTTTGTTTTTGGTGCCTACTTTTTGGCGCTTATTTCCGTTTCCTAGTGCTAGTGCGTACCATAAAGTGCTATCCATTCCGACGTCGGATTCATCGGTATTGTCTTGCGGTAATTTGTGCCGTTGCTGCGCTCCTGGAATCGCTGCGTTTGTGCCGGTGATAAACGCTCGGATTAGTGCGCGTTGTTGCCACGATTTGTGCCCGGCGTTTACCTACACCGGTCGACCCTTCTCCGTTTTTTGTAAATTTTGTCTATTTGTATTTTCTGCAAATGTTGTGAATTTATTTAGATATATATTCTTTCTCTCTCTCTCTCTCTTTCATTCTTTCTCCTCTTTCTCTCATTCTTTCTCCTCTCTCTCTCTCTCCCTTTTTCTGCCTTGAAAGTTTCACTTCTGTTATGTGTACTACGCTTCACGCACTTTTTTTACGATTTCTGGTGTTGCTGTTTTTGAACGTCCTTGACTTTGACCGTCTTGAGAGCTTGAACGGTTACCTTTAAATTCAGCAACTCATCTTTTTATTGTATTAATTGACGGCGAAAAGTCCTTATACACTTTCAATATTCGTTCATAATTTTTCTTTGCTTTTAAGCCGTGCAAATATAAAAATTCAATCAATGGTTTCAATCACTCTTATCGAACCGCAAAACTCATTAAGCAGCCTAGTACCTTCGTCAAACTTGGCCGAAGCACTATTAATTCGTACCCGTGCGATCTCCTTTTATATACACTCCGTTGGAAAATAATAAACACACCACTCTTTTTATTTATTAAAATATTGTTCATTCAACAACAAACACCATACCATATTATGCAAAGCTTCAAACTGTACAAATTTCATCAAAACTTTCAACTCTTCAACTCTTGAACCAAAATATGTAAAATTTTTGTGGATATCCAGTTTTTTAGCTCATTGAATTTCCTTCCATTCAAAGTACTTTCTTGAATTTCTTTAATTGGAAGAAACGGTCTAGCAACGTCAACAAAAAACTTGTCCAAAAATGAACGGTATTTTATAGTCATTCAAAAATGGCACTAAAATTCAATACACTATAAAACTTCATACACAGAATAATTCTAGAAATTTTGATTCCTTTCTTCTGCTAGCGTCCTCTTTTGTGTTCTTTTCTTTTTGGTTTTTTTTTTCTGTTTAAGTTTTCTCCTTATTGGCCTTTTTTTCTCTAATTTTTTTATTTTATTTATTTATTTTTATTTTTTTATTTATTTTGTTTTTTATTATTTATTTATTTATTTTTTATTTATTTATTTTTTATTTATTTATTTATTTGTTTTTATTTTTTATTTATTTATTTTTTTTAATTTTTTATTTTATTTTATATATTTATTTTTTATTTTTTTAATTTTATTTATTAATTTTTTTTCTCGTTCCAATTTTTAATTATTTCATGCAATTAAACCGATTGTGTTCTTCTTCAGCAGTTTCTACAAAACTAGAACTCCAATCCCCCTATTATTTGTCACCCTATTGTTTATTTATTTTTGCTTTAAAATTTCCTCTGCTCTCATCTTAACTTTATACACAGCTTGATGCTCTGATGCTTGACTTTGAAAGCGCCTTTACCCATAGCGGGGATGTGTAAAATGCGTATTGAATGCATTTGTATTTATGAATGTATGTGCACTCATATCTATATTACACAATTTCCTCCCCATAGTCATCACGACGGGCCACACAACTCGAGTGCGGCCCACCGCCCGTGGAGATGCGTCTAAGTGCGATTCCATTACACTTGACTGCGTGCGCACGTTTGCAAAAAGGAGTTCCCACTGTTAATAGCATTAACCGAATATTTGTCTAAACTGTTGAGTCTGACTTTTTCACTCGGAAAGAACAACGCCAACGCAAAAGTTAGTAGCTGCGCTGATTACACTTTCTGACTCCTCTTATCTCTACAGCGCTCTGGGTTCTACTTGTTTTTTTTTATTTTTTGCTTTTTGCGTGGTGGCTACTTTTATTCAATATGAATATCTTCACCACTCCAAGAACCGTTTTTGCTGTATACTTACTCCAGACAGCCAGCCGAGTTTCTAAATATTTGATATGCAAATTTTTGCAATTTTTGCAACATGTGTACTAAAAATTTCGACAAATCATTTAAAATTCAGCAAATCACTTCCGTTCCCTTCCCCCTCTCATGCAGCACATGTGTTACCTTACTGCATTCGGTGTTTGTTTGGCTGGTTTGTTGGTTCGTTGCCACTGGCAATTCGACTTTTGAGCGCCATTAAAAATTCATATGGTAAATATTTGTTGAAGTGTCATTGATTCAGCTGCTTGCAACAATTCATGTTGCTGTTTTGCTTTTTATTATTATTTTCAGCATTTCTCTTCCTCTCGTACGGTTACATATTTTTTTTTGTGTATCTTTTTCGCATGCAAACAGCATACGAAATCAGATTTTGCAACGTAAGTCAATTTTCTGAAGTGGCCACTTATTGTTGCCATCATCAACTATGTACGACGAGTATGCTGCTTTTGCTCTTACTGCTGCTGTGTTACTCATATTTTTGTTGCCACCATTACCGTGGCTATTGTCGTCTAATTAACGTTGTTGCTGTGTCTTGCTCTCGAGATATTTTATTTTTGTTTTCATAATTAAGTTCTGGTGCTTGTCTGCATTGGCAGTTCATTTTTGCTATTCCTGTCGTCGGCATCTAATTCGGATCATAAATCTGCTGATGCAAAATTATTGCAATAACAACACTGCTGTGAGGTATGCACTTTGACCTGATGATCTATTGTGCTCTCTTTCCTTTGCAATGCCCTTATGCACTCTAAAACTACATTGGATTGGAGTGAATGTAGGCAATCATCGTTTGGCCCAGCTGATCCCAGGTGCTTCCTTGTTTTCTGAAGATTGGGGCGAGTTCGAAGAGCTGATGCGTTAATGTCTGTGAAGCAGTAGCTATAAGGATATGAGGCGCTCGACCTTATCACAATCCTGTGTAGATAACGCTGGATCCCGTGTGAATACCTGCTACCGTACAGATAACATTTCTTCCATCTGGATTCCAGGATATAGGAATATAGAAAGAAATGGAATTGCTAATGGGCTTGCCAGGAAGCGGACTGAATTGGTCTCAGAGACCTTGTACCCGGTCATCGGTATCCCCATGATTGTTATTAAAGGGGAATTGCACAAATTATTTCTCAGAAAAGTGCAGAAAAGATGGAGCTCCATTTCTGCAAGTGATATTTCTAAAACCCTGTGGCCCCAGTACAATAGACGGACGCCTGACGACTCCACGCCATTCAATTTCCAAACTCATAGCTGTGTTAACCAGTCAATGGACGATCGGCACACATGCGGAAAAGCCAGGTTTACCATTTAAGGGGGGACCCTCATTTATCGGGTCAAAAAAATCGATTTTTTGGAAATAATTTTAATCTATTCTACAACTATTTAAGAATATACTTTCAAAATTTCAAGTCGATATCTGTATTTTTGAAGGAGTGACAAAATTTTTAACAGGACGCGACGGGTGGCCTGATCGCCTGTATCCAAAACTTTAAACGCGTTTTTCTCGAAACATCATTTTTCGATTTTGTGTACACAATTGTGAACGCTGTATTGAACCAATCAGGCTTTACAATAGCTCATTTTAAAGATAATTAAATTGTTTTCAATATGACATTAAGTGTTTTTTTTAAAAAAAAAGATTTTCATATTTTTTTGTAATTTTAAAGTCAATTTTTATGCATGAAAAATCACTTTTAACATAAAACTGGGTAAAAAATATCAATTTCGACATTTTTTTTTTAAATCAAAATGTCACATCGAAGGTATTATCCTAAAGTTTTAAAAAAAAATTGGTTTTTTTATTTCAGAAAAAAATTCAGAGCGCTAGAATGTACACAGATAGAATGAGGTGCCATGGACGAGGTGTATATTTCCATACTTAAAATGTTTTTTTTCTTCTCCGAAAATTTTTGTAGACAGTCAAGACATTTATTAAAGTACTTTATGAATTACAAAACGTTTGAAGTTATTTTACCTGAGAAAAAAATTCCCAAAAATGATGCATTTTTCGACCGTCTAAATGAGGGTCCCCCCTTAACTCTGATTTCAGAAGGAGACTGCCTTTCAGACAAGAAGACTGTTGAACCCTGACCCTGTATATGTCCGAATTTGGCAGCTGGATGACTAAGGTCACAGGGTGCTCCATTATATCAACAGCTCTGGCTGGCTGTAGGTATCTGCCTGTTGGAGGTCTCAAAATGGTACTTACCTGCCCTCCCAAATGAATTTTTTGTAAAGTTTTTAAGCGGCTTAAAAATGGGTTGCTCTCAGAGTGAGGTGCTATTGCGGCCTTCTTAGACTTTTCTCTACTAAGCTCTCCTCTATGATATGTTCGTGTTCTTTCTGTGCAGTAGTCGCAATCACTCAAGCAAATCCATAAACTTAATACGCCCTGCTAGCGTCCTTGTAGTCCGTAATCCATAGCAGCTAAATGTTAATTGCTCACTAATTAGGTTCAACGTATAAGTTGATTCTTCAGTGAGGTTTGTATCTGAAAATATTATAACGCATTTAGTGCAGATTCACGGTGCCACAGTTTGCTGGCGCACACCTTCGCTTGAAAGTTGCTGGGAGTTGCCCATTGGAACCGATATCTTTGTTCTTTGGCCAAAGTTCCCAGCGCCTTTGCCTTCTAACCACTTCGCGCATTTGTGTCGCAGTTTTGGCTGTTGAAACTTTTCTGACAATTGGTAACAATTTTGGTAAAGGATGAACCATCGGAGATTCCACGCGCTTAGTATCTCCATCTATTACCTCCACCTTCCTTTTTTGGCAAACCTTCCCATATAAGAGAGCTCATGTGACTGACTGTTTTATAACCATGCACATGTAGCGGTGGAGAAGAACTTGGCTTCAGTTGGTGTGTCCAACTGGCGCCGTTTAGCACGGGAAAGAAACGACTGGCTCGCTATGTTAAAATCGGCCAAAATCGCCGAATATCGCGTCAATCAAGATGAAGAAGGAGTTAATATAAAAATCGGCTCTAACTGCCTCTATCGCAAGACGGGTGCCGAAAATGCTCACACAACTCCAGCAGCAACTGCATATCGAGTACTCGGATACGTTTTTGGTCAGGAATTAATAGCCCGGATGATTCTGAAAACCAAATTTGGGTTCATCACTATGAGCCTAAGTCAAAAAAGCAAAAATCTATACAATGGCACCCAAAATGTCCAAGTTTGAAGTGAAGTCGGCGGTATCTGCCTATTTTTAAGGCATAAATAAACGTTGCTAAAGATTTGAGGTTTTAAGAGAGAACATATCGAAAAGATCAAATGATTTTATATTTAATCTGAAACTCCCACCACCTCGTTCCTAAAACTTTTATCCAACCAGTTCCAAATACTATCGATGAGTTACCACGGCAATCGGTTCTACGTTACCGGAACGACTCGGATTTATATCCTGACAAGGACTGTCACTCCAACAGCATTCACCATATATGTATATGGAATAGTTATGCTGCTATAAAACAAAAACTATCGCTAAGTTATTTTTTAAGGACATGTTTTTTACCTCAAGAAATACTGGAAATCCTTTAATTCTAAAATCCACAGCAGAAATGTGGCGAAAGGAATTCTAGAGTTCGAATCAGCTGAGTTTTGTATTTTCCTTTATTTGGTGCTAATACTATCCGACACATGGATACAGACTTTTTATGAGAAGTTTTTTCTCCACCGGGATGCACTCGGCTTACCGCTGCTTGCAGAGGTGGACGTCGAATACGCAACTGACCGAAGGGTGGTCTAAGGAAATATTCACATAACTTTGACCATTGAATTGGAGATTAACGAACGAGGAACCCATCCTTAGGCAATTCAGATGCAGAAAGTGGCGATGGATAGGTCACACAATGAGAAAACCAGCAGTTAGCATCGCAAGAATGGCACTGGAATGGAACCCGCAAGGGAGCAGAGGTCGCGGTCAACCAAAAAACACTTGGAGAAGGTCGATGCTGCGCGAACTAGCAGATGCCGACATCTCATGGGACGGTGCAAAAACAACAGCACCGAACCGTGTACGATGGAAGAGTCTTGTCGAGGTCCTCTCGGTCCTCTCGGGAGCAGGAGTGAACTCAAAGAAAAAAAAAAACAAAAAAAAACCATTGAATTAGAGTGCTTTCATTTTCTTTGCTGTAAAATTTTGGTGACACTGGAAAATGCTTTATCGAAGTGTTGATGATATATGGAATGTGAAAATGAATAAAGAATATCATCGAATCATTTCTTCTTTTCACGACTATGAAAAAAAGCATATAAATATTTACACTAACTCAGTCACAAGACCTTCAGGCAAGCTATTCACAAGATACGAGACCGTGTGTCGTCATTCGGAGGAACTTGACGGAAAAGCACGAAACCACTGATTCTAACCAGCAATCCGATGTATGGTGTGTATAAATAATTGGATTATTAGCATGAGTACTCGATATATATTTGTATTGATCACCTCCAAACCTCGTTTTACGCAACGAAAGCTATTTATTATTCCGACCCTAATCGGGTTTTTCTGTCCGATACTTTTTTTCCGCGCCATCAAGCCACCCGCTTTTCTCGAAGAATAAGCGCTACTTGTACGTTAACATAATCCAATTTTGGCAAATCAGCCTGCAACAAAAATAATGCGTCATATCTACTCACCCTGCGCGCAAAAAATAAGCGTCAATCCTCGATTACTAAAATTAACTTGCCACGCAACAAACCTGATGCACGTACAAATAAGTATGTAAGAGTTTCTCACCCACTTGTTTTTTGCGAGCCCTGGCTGGCGTTGCAAGTACTTATGTATAGTTATGATTGCTCATTTCGGTTTACCCAGATTCAGACGTAACGACAAAGGAACCAAAACTGGTGGGTATAGTCAACCTGCATTCGAGGGGCACAACCTGCAGTGATGGCTAGCGTTGCCGGCATTTGTGATTCTGCTTCGTACTGGCGCTAATAAAAGCAAACGCTATCCCTCTAGGGAAGCCCACTGGTAGTGAATTTAGAATTTAAAAATGATATTCTCGGAAATGTCAATTGTTTCCCGCGCATCTCATCTTTTACGACAGAGCTAGTATTATATTCTATGCATAGGGTCTAGTATGCTTGGTTTACTTTTTAAACTTCCGAATTAGTTTTAAGGGGGGAGCCTGGTTTATAAGGTCAAAAAAATCTATTTTTTTTTTCGTTTTAAGCGATTCCTAATATATTTCAGAATATTCACACAAAGTTACAGAGCCTAATTCTCAATATTTCCGTAGATACAAAGCCAAAGGTAGGCGAGCGTTAGGTAGTTACGCTGTGACCGGACAGCTATAGTACAAACTTTATCTTCTTTTCTCGACTTTTCATTTTTATGATTTCTTTGAATTGGCGTACATGAATGAAAAAAAACTAATGAACCTTTTGAAATGAATCATAGCTTGTTCCCTTCAGTATTAAATTCTCTTCTATTTGAACTAACAAAATAGATAAAAAAAAATGTTCAAGATTTTTATACTAAGTTGAAGTGAATTTTTTTTTATAGAAAGGCATATTTTTCTTTAAAACCTCCAAAAAGTTGAAATTTTGGAATTTCTCTCAGTTTTCTTAGTTCATCTAGAATAAAGAATCATGATAATTAGAAATCCATTTGAATTTTTTGCTTTAGATAATAATTACGAGCTGTATCTTGTACGCTAGTTGGAAACTCCAGCGTTGCAGCGCTCTACTAATTTCTATGTTAAACATTTTTTTTAACTTATTTTAACCAGTACAAAAATTTTTTATACTTTTTAAATGTTCATTAAAAGATAGAAAAAAGTTTGCAGTGCTAAATTAATTTTTTCCTTTAAAAACAAAAATCGCAAAGAGATGCAATTTTTAGACCTAATAAACCAGGCTCGCCCCTTAAGTGTAAGACTTCATTCTATGAGCAACCAAACTGTTCTGGGTCACTGCAGCTGCTGCCACAATAGGCAACTAAGCAGAGCCATGGAGTCTTATGAGAAGGTGATGTCAGTGTAGCGCTCTTTATTGTAATTTTGGCAAGTACGACTTACTTATTTTCCAATGTTTGCAGAATTTACGTATTTTCCTATGTTCCTAACCAAATATATTCTTTTTGTTTTATTAAAAGCTTTGGTTTACCAGCATATCGTCCATTTACTTTACCTCCCTAAGTAAAAATAAATATATATTTTCATGTAATGAGATACATAACAGAAGAGTTTGTAGCTATTTCTGTCTACTTATCTAAAAACACAAACTTTTTTATTCATAAAAATAATTTCCCTCAAGAGCAACGCAAACATTCCAGCGCCACTCTAACATTTCAATACCACTTTTATACAACGATTTATCTCTTGCCTCAAAGTAGACCTCAGTTTCAGCGATAGCCTCTTCATTCTAGCGAAATTTTTACCAGCAAGCATTTGTTTTAGGTATGCGAACAGCCAGTAATCGCTGGGAGCCAAATCTGGTTCTTTGGTTTTCAGTTATCTTCCCTTTAGTCCGACTTTCAAGGTCAGCCCAAATCTATGAATAAAATCGTACACATAATTTCGCATTTGTATTTATATTTGGCGGCCGCCGTAGCCTAATGAGTTGGTGCCTGACGTACGTTCGAATCTCTATGAAACACCAACCAAAATGAAGAAACAGTTTTTTTTAATATTGGTCGCCCCTCGGAATGCGATGGCAAATCTCCGAGTGTATTTCTGCCATGAAAAAGCTCCTCCTCCTTGTGAAACAACACCAAGACGCATATATTCATGTATAATAATAAATTACGAGTGCGTAACCAAGCTCGTACCGGGCTTACCCTCACATCTTTTTCCATTCAACCCCAGTTCTTTGGGGATGTCCAAACGCTCTTAGTTTATTGGCCACTTCGCCCTACTGGGCATCAGATGAGAATTTCTCAGTTCCGAGTACAGGAGCGGCTCTTGCCAAGTTTGGCTAAGCCTCCAATTCTTTAACTAGAATCTCAAACTGTGTGCTAGTAGTTTTTTTTAACACTAAAAGAACAATAATTTACTACAAGATAAATATTTCTTGTAATTTTTGTTATATTACCTTTTTTTTGCAGAATCTTCCATTTGAAATATAACACAACGACAGCAAAATTGAACGTAAGAATCAACTGTTTTCGTCTGCGTTTGTGTTCGAATTGCAGAATGCAAACAGACGAATGATACGACTTTGACACGAAATGAACGTTAGATTAGATTTGTGGGGGTTGGACAACTCCAAGCACTCAGTCAGGAGACCATTTCAGTACAAAGAATAGATATAGGAAAGATAAAAAGTGGGTGGTAAGACAGATAAATTAGTTTGAGGTCACTCTTCCACAAATCTCTTGGATTCATTGATGAATCTTAAAATATCCGGAAGAGTATGAACTTTATCCATACTCAGTATATCACAACCCAATATCCTAAGTCTGGTTCTGGAAAACGCAGGACAGCTACAGAGAAAATGCTCCTCAAGACAGGATAGGCACATCGGGCTGTCGACGATCCCCATGGCAGCCATATGTTGATCACAGGCGTCGTGCCCTGTGATTACACCCACCAGTCAGGTCCTTTCTGCTGAGTTTTAGGAGAAAAGCCGCTTTGCGAAAGAACCAAACAGGAAAAGGTTCTTTTACAAAGCACTTGGTTCAACCAGACCAACTGCACAAGTTCAACCCAGACCAACGTCCTCTATGGGTAGACCTTAGGTAGTCGTCAATCCATAGTTGAACCGATGCGGAATTGACACAGACGCAAAATAAGGGTTCAGTGCCCAGTGGCATACTTGCAGAGCCTTCATTAGCCAGTTTATCAGCTAATTCGTTGCCTGTAATACCATAATGTCCAGGAACCCAAATAAGACTAACTTTGTTGTGTTTTGCAACACTGCTCCGTTTTGTCTTACATTCACTGACTAACTTTGAAGAGCAGCGTGGGTTAGCAAGGGCTTTCAGTGCAGCTTGACTGTCACTACAAATTCCAATACTGCTACACCACCACTTTTTCTCAATTATGCAGTATGCCACGTTCAAGACGGCATAGACTTCCGTAAGGAATACCGTGGCCATCTGTCCTGTAGCATAGGAGTACTTAGTGTCGTCGTTTAAGTACCATCCAGATTCGCTTCCATCACTGGTTTTGGATCCGCCGGTGCAGAAAGTGTGCTGATATCCCGTCAATAGGTTCTTTGGACTTAACCATTGATCTATATCTGGGATCAAAACATCATACTTTCTACCGAAGCTAACGAAAGGCACCCAAATGTCCACTGGTATCGAGAACAGTGTGCACCGCTCCGACAACTGGTGGTATATCTGACAGTGGCCAGTGCTTTCTTCATTTTCCCAGACTCCGTTTAACGTGAGCCTGTACCCTGTCTTCATCGCTTCCTTTCGAATTTGAAGATCTATAAGTAAACGAACGTTAGCAAAAGAGAATGATGGTAATAGTGTAGTTATCCACGAACGTAGCAGCAGATCGTAGGCGCATATTTATTTTTCAATCCTCATTTAATTGGGTGCAATGTGGCGGCTGGCCAATTTGCAAATTTCGAAATCCTACTGGATCTGAACTTGAAGTTTTATGCACTGCAAGTAGTTAAAATTTTCCCTGCAGGGTTCATATTTATGTTCACAAACCCATGCATACATACACACATCTCTATATGGCATATCATATTCCTGCAACGAAAAATGGCACCAAGTCGACCGTAATTGGATTACAAATGGATGCACGCATTGGTGTGCATAAAGTGGCAGTGGCTCTTTGCTATAGCAAATATGAATTAATATAGTACAGTTAGTTGATAAGGTTTTTTATTGTTTTTTGGTAACTGAATTTTGCTTTCATTTTGCTGTCGTAAGCACAAAAACTTCGAATATTTATTTTTTGTTGTTGTAATCCCCTAAATGGAAATTATTGCAAGTGCTAAAATACAAATAAGAATACTTTTTACAGGCAGGTTGTATTTGCGTGTATTTATGTGTGTATGTGAGTGTGGTCGTCTTGCTGGCCGCAATCATTTTTGGTAGTCCCGTACGATTTGTGTAATTGTTGGTCACTGGGTTAATGACTTTGGATACTGTTTACAAAACTTAAGTAGAAGAGTGCATAAAACAAAAACAACAATAAAGCAATACATACTTATATACATAATTCAGTATGTTCCTCTCTTCTCTGTCTGTCTGTCTGACTTGACTGCAAATTGCGTGTCATGAGTCGTAATGTATTTTATTGTTGCTAATGCTGTTATGCATTGCGTTTTGTTGGCAATTTTCATTATTATTACTGTTACGTGTGTTTTTTTTTTTTGTATTTTTTTCTGTATTTTTTTTCATTTTTATGTCCTTTTTGCTACTGCATTTTTCCAACACTTCAGTTAACTTTGCCTTAGTTTCGACCCCAAGGCTGAGTGTGCATTTGTTGGTGTGTGCGGGTATGTGTGTCTCAAAAGTAAATTTATTGCTGACTTTGTAATGGTCTACTCTGCTCACCATAACTTACTTTACTCGCATACTTTTGTGCTTTTGCACTTTTAGTGGGTTAAAGGGATTCCCTTCCGACTTTTATTACTTTTAAGGAGTTCGCACTGACATGGTTGGTTTGGTTGGTTATCTGGTTATCTGTGTATATGTGTATATGGCTGCGTGTGTGTGTGCTTGTGTTTGTGGGGGGCCTGTGGCGTGCCATGAAAGTTGAAAGTGTGAACTTTTGCAAAACTCTTTATGTATTCTGTTCTATTAACCTAAATGTAATGTGGGTCTGCTACTGTGCTTTTATGAGTCACACAGTTCACAGTTTTTTCAGTTCGAACGCTTAAGTTTATTTTGATTTTAACTTTCCGATTGTGAAAGTGAATAACTGAAAGTGTTTGCGGTAATTGATTGTTGAAGTGTATACAGTATTGGTCAGAAGTAAGCACATTTTGCGGGACACACGTTTTTTATGGTGATAAGGAATTATATTTTGCACAATTTTTTAGTTTTTATTTTTATTATATTTTTTTGTTGTTTTCTTTATTAGTGACAAAACACGCTTAAGGAATAATAAAAGAAAAATTTTGAACCAAAAAATGCCGTAAAACTGCGGCAAACTGTAAAAAGTAAAAAAAATCTTGTAAAATAAAGTTTTAGTTCTAGACTCTCGAGTCAGATTTTTGAATTTCGAAAAATTTTGCTTGAGTTTTACGAAATTTTTTAATAAAAATATCAAAAATCCGACTTGACAGACAAGAGAAAATAATTTCGAGTATTAAAAACACCGCATCCAAAAATATTAAAACCTGTATGAGTTATCATGCAGACCGTGCCGGAAAAAGTAGTTTCGAGAAAAACGAGTAGTAACGGCGAGCTGCCTCCAACGAAGGACAAGCTACCAGTGCGCATCAAACTCTCGTCGGCAGTTACATTTGCTACCATAACTTTGTATATATGCGGAAGTTTTACAATCGAATTCCACAGAAATACCCCTAAAACTATGAAGAATAATAATCTGTAAAAAACTCGTTTTTTTTTTTAAATTCTGGACGTAATTTGTTGGTTAATTTTGCGCCATTTATGGAAAAATTTGGTATTTTTTTAGTGGAACTTACATACCAGGTACCCGTATGAGAAAAAGTTGTTTTTTTTCATCGCTCAAAAGACGGAATTATCTCTTGAAAATTTTCATGCGCTGATTTAATACGAATTTCGACGTAGATTATCAAGATATAAGTAGATGATTAACTTACTGCGACTTTGGTCGTAGAAGCACCACACTTTGTTTCTCTGAAATGCTGGTACGATGAGTTCCAAAGTAGCTCTCAATCATTACAGGATAAATTTCGTAAAGGCCGTCCGAAAACGGTTGTTGTGTCAGAAACAATCGATGCTGTGCGTCATTTGATAACTCAAGATCATCATGTGGCATATTGCGAGATAGAGGTATACTTGGACATCAATGGGACCAATAAACATTCAATATTGCATGATCGATTTGGCATTGAAGATTTGTTCTCGTTGGATACCACATAATTTGTCAATTGCCCAAAATAGATATAAAGAAAATGAAATTGGTGTAAAGAAATGTTAAAGAAGTTCAGCCGCAGTGGTTAAAACCACGTCTATGACATCGTAATAGGTGCCAAATCTTTGACCTATGCGTCTGAGCCGAAAGCAAAACAGCAGTCTACCGTTTGTGTGTTCAATGACGAGGTTAGTCCAAGAAACGTTGTTTGCGGAAGAGGCACCTCAAAGCAAATGGTTGACTGTTTTTTTTTTGTTCTCGGAAAATCTGGTTATGTCGCAACTGTACCACTAAATAAGTTTAAAACAGTAAATTGTAAATGGTATGCAACCACCAACCACCGAAAACGAACCATTCTTAGCCAAAACCGCCCCTGCGAGAGGACTGTCTTATTAGTGTTTCATATGTCGAAGGCTTTCGATACAGCCAGCTGTTCCACGAAGAGACGGTCCGCGAGCTACTTGTGTGGTAAGCAGTCGCCTGTCATCTTTCGAGATCAGAGCTCAAAATAGTGGAGCTTAAAGCAAAGAGTGCCACAGGGTGGTGTCCTTTCACCCTTGCTTTTCAACTTCGGTATCCCGAAGCTCTCCCAACCACGAAAGAAAGTTTCACTGGCCTCCTATGCTGAATATTGTTGAATAATGACGTCCGGCAATAACACTGATGGCTTTTGCTCCAAAGTAAACGTCTATCTTCTCAGCCTTTCTCGCTCTTTCACTGCGGAAGTCTTCAGCTTTCCCCCACAGACTCCACGGCGACTCTCTTTACAACTTTACTGCCTGGGCGAAGGAGGTCAAACTGCAGTTAAAGATGAAAGTAGATGACACACCAATGCGCATCGTTCACAACCCCAAAATTTTTGACGTTACCTTCGTCAGTTTGCTCTCCTTCTCTGCGGATTAAACCGAAATTGTGATTAAGGCCCTAAACTTCATCAAGGTCCTTAAATCGCTAACCGGCAGCACTTGGGCACTTGCTGGCTACATTTAAAGCAATTGGTCGGTCGGTTCTAAAATACGCTGCGCCTATCTGTTCGCTTGGTACTTGTGATTCACAATCAGCAAGGCGTCAGACCTGTCGGAATACTGTTATCATTACAGCCACGAGATGTCTCCTGATGTCTTCCCTACAAAACTTTCACAACGAGGCTTCCATGCATGCTCCCAGTTAAGGAGCAGTTCAGCAAGCAATTCTTGCTGGAGTGTTATCGCAGGAATCATTTTCATTTAGCATCTCTTCATTGGCGTACGGCAATATTAAATACTTTTATGTGGGAACTCAGTTTAAACGAGACAAAATTTTGTCAACCTTATAAACTGGGTCATTCCTTTCACAAGAAAAGCAACATCAGCTCTTTGTACTACCTTCTCTGTGTTTAATAAATATTTTTCAATACTTTGGAGCCAATATTTTTCGTTTCCGTCTGTATGTGCTCTATTCTTCTAAATATTTCAAATGATACTTGGATTCGTCAGAATGCAGCTCAAAATGCCATTTTTGAATTATTTGACGATTTGAAATTGGCTTATCTCTTGTTTGACTATCTCTTTGGCTTATCTGTTTTTTTAATATGGGGTTTTTGGGTTTTTTGCCCGTCGTCAACTGAATAATCTGGTTGCTACTATTTTGCGTCGATTGTTCTTTTGCTAAACATTTTAAATTGCCCTTTTAATCAAACTTTTATTGAGGAATTCGCACGACATGACGTAGCCATCTTCTGATCGCTAATACAGTTTTTGTCTGTATTTTCACACGTCACTTGGATTCAAGTGTTTCCATAAATGCAGCTATTGGCAATATTTGAAGCTCAAAGTCGATCGCTAAAACTCTGTGTATTAAATCTAGAGGATTCGCGTTTCTCGCACGATCATTTGCGAATGAAATCCAGTTGACGTAGTTGAAACACAAAAAGTATTCCACAAGATCTATAGCCTAAACATGATTCCTCCAAAAAAAAGTAGTCAGAACGAGACAATTCTAATTCTAAATGCTTAGTCTGCTCGTAAGTTTATTCCCAAGAGTGATAAAAATTGACTTATGCTTTACGGAGTTGCATTTTGGTTATTTTGCACATTGAAACTAATATAATTTAAAATATTTTATCACAGAGGTGGAGCATTGGGCTGAGCACGAAAATGGGTTTACATAGTATTGAATACACGTATTAAATTTATATTGAGGAAAATAAAGGATCTTTCAAAAATTGCGCCCAGAAGTTGTTTTATTATAAAATAAAACATTTGAAAATTTAGATTCTCAGGTTTAATTATTTTTATTCAAAATACGGTTCTTAACAATTGTATGTGAAAAACTGCATCATTACATCCACAAGTAGCGCGCCTACAGGTAAAAACCGCCGAGCATTTTGATAATAAGTTTCAATAATTTCAACGCGTAGCCGAATAAGTTGGTGCGTGACTACCATTCGGAGGTCAGAGAGAACGTCGGTTCGAATCGCCGTGAAACACCAAAATGAAGAAAACGTTGTTTTCTAATAGAGGTCGCCCCTCGGCAGGCAATGACAAGCCTCCGACTGTATTTCTGCCATAAAAAAGCTCCTCATAAAAAATATCTGCCGTTCGGAGTCGATTCAAAACTGTAAGTCCCTCCATTTGTGAAACAACATCAAGACGCACGCCACAAATAGGAAGACGAGCTCGGCCAAATACCCAGAAAGGGTATTTATATGTATATTAAGAAATTGTATTGGAAATTATATGTATATTAAGGCGGGTCGATTTAAAAATCGCTCATTGCTCTGTGAAAATAGTATTCTAGAGATCAAAATAAGAAACTTTGCAGAGGGAACCATACCTCTAAAACAAGTTCTAATGTCCCCCAATTTAAAAATATCACCATTTTTGGCCTTTACATGAAAAAATCAGCTAAATGGCTATGTTTTTTCTTTATTTTTATTTATTTATAATAATATTTATTATTTGTTTATATTAATATCTATTTTTTCTCTTAAGAAATTTATTTAGTCAGAACATATGTAAATGAAAAAATTAATTTAAGTGAGTTATAGAAAAGAAACTAAAAAGTTCGACCCAAATTGGGGGACATCAGAATTCGTTTTAGAGATATGGTTCCTTCGGCAAAGTTTCTTATTTTGATCCCTAGAATATGATTTTCACGGAGCAATGGTCGATTTTTTTGCCTCCCCACAAATCGACCCGGCCTAATGTATATATATATATATTAATTTCAACGCGTTGTTCTATCGTGGAAAATTGTACATCTGCCTACTTGACAACGGTAAGAATTATTCTCAGTATTCGTCCAGGAATTATTCACTACTGACATCTAGGCGTCACTTTTGAAAAACCCTTTACTTATAAAGAAAATTCTTGTCAAACAAAAAAGTGTCTGCTTCCGGTTGCGTTTTGCTGACTAAAAACTTTTTGTGGTGGTACCCGAAAGTAACATCTGGTCTTAGAGCTCGTGACAAAACTCACATAGCACTTCAACATTTTGATCAGTTTTGACTATTTTTTTTTTTACTGCTTTTTTTCCAATTTTCACTAGTTTTTTATAAAAGTATAGCTCATTCTTCAACAAAAGCCATATAAATCCAAATTTCAAACCTTATATAGAAATTAAATTAAATTCCACAAACTTTTCTTCACAATTTCTCGTGTTTTAATTAGAATTCCTACAACAATTTTTTGTATGCAGTTTTATTGCTTGCTTAATTTTAGTATAGCAAAGTGCGAGCTTGAAACTGCCAACAAATGCTATTGATTTTTTTTTAATTTTTCAGCTGATGGTGTTATGCACTTTGAATATACAGGGTGTCACAGAATTACTCATCCAATTTTGTTTTAGAATAACTTTTTTTACTACAAAAAGGAACGACTTTGAGCGCTGGAAGATTTTTTATTACAAAAAGGATCGATTTTGAGTGCTAGAAGTCTTTTTGTTTTTTTACCTTCATGGAAGTCTTTTTTTTTGTACCTTCATGCACTCCATTGCCTGTCTGTTTGTGAACTGCAGCTGTCCAACACAACTGTCACAAGTGTCAAAAATGATTGAGGCACGACGCCGTTTGTAAAAATTATAAATCTTCCGATAGGGTGATTAATTTTGCGCCACCTAGTAAGTATCTTTATTTTCTTATGCTGCTGGCACAATTCATTCAGTATTTAGCTGAGAGTTATTTTAAGTGGGGCAAACAGGCTCTTGAAACTATAAATATTTAAAAACAAATTTATTGTTAGCTACATACTTTTCACATCGATGCCTTCCGCGGGTCGCGTGTGACCCAACAGTTTTAGTGCGCACAGCATTTGAATGTCGTCACATATAGCACTGACACATAAAAAACATACTACACACATACATATATGTATATGTATGCCGCACTATCGTAAAATTTTATAGTTGAGTAGTTTCGTGTGACACATGGGAATTTAATTTTTTTTTATTTTTTCATTTTAAAGAAATTATTTCTATTTTGTTATTACTTCCACATTTGCCATACGATTGACGATAAAGTTGCACGCTTCTTGTGGCGACAGTAAAAATGGATGTTCGGGAATTCAAAACGATTAATAAGCCAGTGTATAAGCATCGCGTGACATGCAATGGCTGGCAGGGGATGGCGTAGAGAAGTAGAGGATTGGTGAGAGAGAAAAGTAGGGGGTTAATTCACATTCACTTACATGCCTGCTTGCATAATTTCTCCTTGTACCTAAATTTTAAAGCAATTATAAAAAGTACTTTTGTACTTTAAGTGAAATAAAATGAAATTAAGTTTTGTACCAGAAATTTTATTTTCCTTCTTGTTTCTATGCAAAGCAAAAGAAAGAACCAACAACAAAACGTGCAGCGCTAATTCAATCACGCTAATGATCTTTAACAGTATCAGAACAAATCAAAGCCATTTTACTTACAAGTCATCTGCTCGCTTCTATTTACCGCCGTGTGCTGCTTGCGAACATCCTGTATAAGGCGTTATTTTACCAGGTTTTTTGTTTGTATACTTCATACCTATAAAGGTGCCTCAATTCCATTGAACTCTGCCGGCACAATGAACCGAACAACTTGAAAATAGTAACAACAATGTACATATATATGCATTTCAAGCGAACAAAGGAAGCAGTCGATAAAATGCCGAGGTGAAAAAAGTTGCATGCAACATGGGCATGCACAAGGATAATATAAATACACAAAGGAGTAGCGCGCACATGCATTTGTGTGCGTGTGTAGCCAGCCAGTATAGACGAAGTTGAAGTGGGATTAGAGACCAACATTTCACAGAGCGGCATTCTCTTCGCAGCAGCAGTTGGTATAGAAGGCAGTAGACATATTAATCCAACTAAGAAGTGGCGGTGCTCAGAAAGAAATGAAGCGTGAAACATACGCAGAATCTACCACTTGTTTCCGCCTAAACGAGAATAAAGTATGAACTGTGCTAATAGACTGTGCCTGGTTTGTAAACTTC
The DNA here is from genome assembly GCF_027943255.1 of Anastrepha obliqua. Taxonomy (NCBI): domain Eukaryota; kingdom Metazoa; phylum Arthropoda; class Insecta; order Diptera; family Tephritidae; genus Anastrepha; species Anastrepha obliqua. The sequence goes on along the minus strand of NC_072892.1, from coordinate 136,542,389 downwards.
CGATGATTTAGTGGTTTTGTTAGGAGCAACAGGCTTACATTAACTTGGGTGATCAATACTGAGCTCATATAGATGCCTAGTATTTCCCAGAGTTGCATGGCTGTGAGATGCAGTAAATTGCTGATCCCTGATGAGGGGCTCAACGCGAAACCAAGCCAACTAAGTTGGGATTACCAAAATGCTGAGCAGTGCCAAAGAAGGTGACCCAGGGTACCCTGAATATTATTCTCGCTACAGTCTGCGCCTGTTTCACTCACTTTGTACCAATTCTAGTATTGCCACGTTAGAGAGTGTATGTCTCCCGATCCATCGTAGTCTGCAATTTTCCATTAAAAGTTTTAAGAGTTATTTGATGGTTACTCCTTTACTGAAAATTTTCGCATACTTCCAAAAAACAAAAAAACACATTTTGTTTTTTAAATTTTGCAAGTATTTAGCTCGAAAACGTTTGATTTTACTGGAAATTGATGTACGAACGTCGCAGATATCACTTGCTTTGGCCAGCCATCAGATTCTCTAAAAAGTTCTATGATCTACAAATTTCTGCAAAGAAGCCACCTACTTACACTTACCTCCTGGGGTCACGACGTGTTAAATTTAGTAAAATTCGAGTCTACGCTCTAAATGAAGGGCTGCTCAAACAAGAGCCCACTTGGACAAGGAATCAAAATACATCCATTGTGATCCCATTCAGAGGGGAGAAACCGAAGTTAGGGAATGCAGAGGGGACTTTGGATTAGAGGAGTTATACGATAAAACGGTGGCTAATTACAATTGCGTTAACCGCTTCAAGCTACTGACAAAATTCACCAGGTGTGTGATATCTAAATCTAATATAGTCGCAAGTGTAGCAAAAAAGGTAAAACAAAAATGTCTGAAACTTAGCTCGGCGAGTACGGAAAAGACGAGGAGCAAATACTGCGTTGATTCCACATCATCCCCCGACAGCTTCTGTAGAAAGGACATGAACCAATATCAAGTTTCACCGCACAAATACCTAACGGACAATGAGCGGTAAGAATGCCCACACAAATTTGAAAGCTGCGGCTTTGTTAGTCTTAGAAGTTCCCAAGCGTTACCGGCCAGAAGAATCTCGCGCCTTTGCACGTTGGCCCACTAACCCAGCGTTCGCTGAATTGACGTGAAGCCCATTTTTTCAGGAGTATACCACAGATTCGCAAGAAAACCCCAATTCTCTCATTTCGCGGTGAAGTTGTCTCAAGAGTCTCCTGTCTTGCTAGCTCACCAGCCCGCTATGCCACTGTGACCACGAACTCAAATGCGCTCTAAGAAATCAAAGTCTGGCTCTACTACTGTTTTTCGGTTTGGGCTTAAGTGAACCTCCTTATTTAATTCTAGTCAGAGATAACTATTCCATCGTCTACAATTGTTACGCTTTATACTGCTACACGTACACACCTACACATGCAACTATACAAAATTTACACTACTGCCCCTTGGCAGCAAAAACTATCAGAAACCAAAAATACTCGTACACCAGTGAAGGAAATGCTCTAGTTAGAGTTGCATCGTTGTTGTTGCTGCTCTTCTCGCAAACTTCACATGGAGTAACAATAACAATAGATGCAAACTGCAACAATTTTGATTACTATGATGAAAAAAACAAAAACAAAACATAAAGAACAGCGCTGGATCCAACGATGATGAGCCGTCTGCTGGTGGCTGTTGTGGGATTTTTTCTTTCTTTTTTTTTCAAGTTAATCAACAAGCAAAAAATTGCTTTGGGAGGTCGTCGTCAATATTCGTGGTATTTTCAGTTCAATTCTCGTCTATCAGCTGTCGTCATTTTTTACAAGCTCAACTGTTTGACTATCGACAGGCCTGTCTGCCTGCCAGTGAGTTGTTCTTGCTGCATTTTTCTGTTTTCTTTTATTCAACGCATTACGCGCGCTGGTGATGCAAACGCATTCGGTCGTTGGTTGTTGCTGGCGCTGGAGCTGGTGCCGTTGCCGTTGCCGGTGCATATACAATAATTCTCTCCATTATGTTAAGATTTCTCATGTATCAGGTTGCTTTTTGCTGAACGCTCTATCCAACGGAGTGCCCACAAACACACATACATACGCACGCAACTGAGCTCATCATATTTTTCCATACCTCCATTTGCTGACGGTTGTTATAATTTTTGTTTAGCTGTTCTTTGATGTGTTGTTTGTTGCTGCGGCAACAAATGAACGTGCAGCAGCAGGCTCGTATAAAAGTGCACACATTTCTGCTCTTAAATGAAATGTGAATAATAGGTAGTCGTGGAGTTTGAAGTCATCCAATATTTGGTAGCATGCATGCACCCGCACCCAGCCACGTACATACAGCCGTTGAAAAGTACTTAAGATCGATGCGTTGGAAACCATCTATGTGCCTGTTTTATCGCGTACGGTGCCGCAACGCTACTTTGTGCCCTTGAATATATTTGCTGGGTTCACATTTATTGAAATGCGTTCATTTATCTACTAGGTTGTCCAATAAGTTATTCAGTATAGTCTCCCTGTACATCGACACACCTGTTCCAAGAAGATTCCAGTTCATGAATTCCATCCCTGAAGTGAGATTCTAGAAGGGTATAAATTTGATGAATTCGGTGGATGTTCCAACGATTCGAACTTTAATTCATGGATTTTAGCCATTGCCGAAATGCTCTTGTAACACGGTACATTATCCTGCTGAAAAAAATTTTTTCTCTTTTGCAAACTGGGACTTTTTTCACGAATATTTGCCTTCAGCTGATCTAAAATGTTGCAATAATGTTCAGAATTCATTGTTTTGCCATTTTGCAAGTAATCCACAAACAAAATTCCTTTCATATACAAAAAAAAAATTGACGCTAACAGCTGATTGGCCGATTTCTAGGCACGAACTCGCTTCAGAGCCGAAGAGCCAGGTTCACACCACTCTTTAGGCTCCTGTTTTGATTTAGAATCATGGTGATATACCCAAGTCTCATCCATAGTGATAAATCGACGCACAAAATCCACTTTAACCTTTCGAAAACGCTCTAAATGTTGCTGAGAAAGTCGCATTCGAATGTGTTTTTGTTCCACTGTTAGCGAATGCGACACCCTTTGTGCACATAGCTTTCTAAAAGCCAATACTTCAGTCGAAATATTGCTTACATTGCCCAATGAGATGCCTAGAGCTTCTACTAAATCTCTATCAATCACTCGATGATTTTCCAATACGACGTTCTGTCTTTTTTCTACTATTTCTGGTGTTGTTGGATCAGTTTCAAGGCGTCAGCAACCCATCTTCCTACTGTACTAATTGATGGCGAAAAGTTCTTAACACTCTCAACATTCGTTCATAAATTTCCTTTGCTTTTAAACCTTCCAAAAATAAAACCTCAATTACTGCACGATACTTGATTTTTTCCGTTGTAGAAAATACTGTTGCACGTCTATACTAAATGGCTTGTAAATAAAGAATGAATTGTCAGATTGTAATGAAACTTCAAATTCGTTCATATCAAGAGTGTACCAACATACATAACAAAACTTATTGAACAACCTAGTATTTCCATTGAAGCGTTCGCATTAATTTTTTTTGCGTTTTAGTGGGAAAAAACTTTGATCTTTGATGATCTTTTTGTGAGAAATATACTTAAGAACGATTCTGTCTTCGTCCAAAATTTGGAAAATTTTATATTGTATCTGGCAAGTAAGTAAAAAACAAAGTATCTGGAGTATACCGCTACAGCATTTTACTTTAGTTGAAACTTCAATAATGTCGAAAAAGAAAAATTGCCGCCAGTTCTTCGAAAAGCAATCGTAGAATTGCAAAAGACCGGATTATCCTACAGTTCTATTTCAACACAACCCAACACGTTTCTAAATTGACGGTTTTTAATAGTTTTGAAATATTTTTCTAGTATAAAACAACAAAAAATGCTCCCGAAAAAAGAAAGCGCGAAAGACTACTAACCAGATTGATAGGATGATCGTCAGATTGTCAAAATAGGATCCTAGAAAGAGTGATGCTGATATCCATCGAGAAATTTTTGTTCACCTGAAGAACCCAATAAAGAAAATAACTGTTGCGCTTTGATTGGCAGCATGAGGACTTCACGGTCAATTTACATTGAGGAAGCCATTGGTAAAAGCATCACACCGACAACGCCGTACTAAGTTTGCTCCGGAGCATATACCCTGTACCCAAAATCTGTAACGAGTATTATTCAGCGATGAAACAAAAATAAATAGAGTTGGTCCGAATGGTCTTCCTACTGTGCGGCGGCCAAAACGTACAGCATTCGACACTAAGTTCGTCTCACAAATCAGAAAGCGCGGAAGAAAACTAAATAATGATGAGGAGCTACTTTTCATGGAACGCTGTCGGGCCAATGCATCGTGTTGAATGTAATATGGATGTGCTCAAGTGGGTTCAAATACTTCAAAATGTAATGCCACCTTATGCGGAAGAGAATTTACCGGTGATTTGGAAATATCAACAAGCCAATGATCCGAAGTAGACTTCTCGTGTTGCAAAAAAAAGTGTTGGGAAGACAATTCGAACACTTTTCTGGATTGAGTGCCGACTTAAGTCCAATAAAACATCTTCGGAATGTCGTAAAAAATGCACTCAGTACGCAGAGTATCACCAATTTGGATGAATTACTTGAAAAAGCCAAGGCACCATGGGAATCCATTCCTGTAGAACGTTGTAGAGGTTTAATAATGTCCATGCAAAACGGATTTTCAACAAAATATTTATATATAATTTTCCCTTTCACTTGCATTTTTTATGATTTGACTATTATTTTGCTTCGTTCGTAAGTATTTTTCTCTAACGATTTTCGAATTGTATTAACTTTTTTAAATGAAATAAAAAAAATTGTATATTTTTCTTAGATAAAAAGACTGTTACAGTTTGAAAACATTTTAAATTTATAGAATAAAACTTAATATGCAAAGCATTTGAAGGATTTTATTGGAAAAAGTCGCAAATGGAAAGCACTGGGTGTCGTTCTTAAGTATTTTTCAGCGGCTGTACATATATAATATGTCTGCGCAGTCCATCAGTTACATATACATGTGCACATATGCATGTAAGCCATCATCATCATCAACACCTCACCATTGCCATCATCAGTGCTATGCTGCGCCTTTCGTTTATTAACTATAGTAAGCAGACTTGTGCATACCTCGACGGCCGGAGTCATAGCTTCCAATGAGGAAATACATCATCAACGTTTCCATAGCAGCGATTTTTCTTTGTCTCTTGCGAATATTTTGTTTCGTTCTTCATCTTTATGGATGAGTGCCTGACTGATGGCTTGAGCACGCACTCACCAACAAATACACATACTTGCCTACATTTATGTATTCTTATGCACTTTGGAACATATCTACACACACAAATATGTGTGCATATGTATGCAGTCTTCTCTCGTATAGGTTGTTTGTGTACCTACGATTTTCGTTTATTGCATTTGCTTTTCCACTTTATGTCTTTCAGATTTTTCATTAAAATTTTTCTCTGACTCTTATGTTACCTGAATATACTTCTCTTCGTCTGCCTATAAGCCTGGGAGAAAGAAATTCGTTTTTGGAAATGTGTTTTTTGACATTTCAACCAGCTGTGTCTAACCACTTTACCAACCCGAATTATGCATGTGTACTTTTGGCATGTATGTACATATGTGTGTATGTATGTAAATAAGTGTGGCTATGCAGACTGAAACAAGCCCAGTGGGACAAGCGACCAATGTATTATAACGTTTTGGGTGCAGTAAAAAAAAAATTACTGAGATTTTCTATATTCAGTCAATTTATTTGATTTTGCCTACTTTGAAATAAATGAACCATTGGAATTGCAATAAACCATTAAGAAAAATTTTTAAAGTAAAAAGGAAAGCTGAAAAATTTGTTTGTCCTCTTGCCTTGAGACGGTCCAGAAACGAATCGTAACCTGCCAATGGCTTTTTTCAACGCCTCGAGACTGGTGAATCTTTTAGTTCGGACCTTGCTCTCCAGAATGGCCCAAAGAGAATGAAGTTCGGAAAGTATTTTTTTTTTTAGCCATTCTTGGTTCACTCAAACTTTCTGAGACGGTGACGAGTCCTGTTGAAACGTCCATGGTCTCCCACCGAAATGTTTGTTTGTCCATGGCTTCAAAGCACCCTCCAAAATACTTTCCCGATAATATTCTCCAAACAAGGCTCGGTAGCCCAAGTTAGATATAATTTGTTGAATTTAGTTCGAAGCTAAGGGAAGGACTGCGAAATATTGTGAAACATTTGCCAAATGGTCTCCTCTTAGAAGGCCCATATCATATATGTATAATATAAATTGAGGCATGATTTTTCACTTGTATAGATGTTGCAATTCTATTCGTCATTTAATGCATGATAATTATTGTTTTTTTCTCTCTCTCTTTCTCTCTCCAAATGATCCCGTATGAGAGCAAGTCTTTGACAAAGTGTGAGATTTAATAGTCAAAAGTCGAATTAAGTTGATCGATACACGATTCTCGATTTAGTGTACGTCGGAAGTCGTAATAAAGCATGGCATAGAAGATTTCAAAAGTTAATTCCATCTTAAGGTGGAGCTTAATTTTTCAAATCTCTTTCAAAAACACAAATAAAATATCGGGTGTTTTTAGCTGCGAACTATCGATATGTATAACTATGGTTTGACAGCTGAGAAGAGCAAACTGTGTGGACATTTCGGTTCAGTAAGGTTTGTCAAGTCATCATTAATCTTTCAACGTCAGGACGAACAACGCTTCCAAATTGAGGAAATATAGTTTGAGCAAAATAAATCTGTTCGCAAAGTTCACAGCACTGGCTTGTCCTCAGCGGTACTTATGTCTTTCGAAATGAGGAAAGAGCTGCCGTTACGATGAATGGCGAACGCTATCGAGCCAGGTTGACTGCATTTGCGTTTCCAAAAAGTAATCAACTAAGCATCGTCGACATTTGGTTCTAAAAAGACGGCGCAGCTTGCCTTACAACGCGCTAAAAAATCGATTTATTGGACTGATCGAATGGATCATGTAACTCGTAGCCGCGGCGGACATATGCCGGACATCATATTAAAAAGAATAAAAGCCATCAAATTATCTGCCAGATTATAACAAAGAAATTGCATTCCAACTTTATATCAGTTTGGTATTATCGTTTCAAGTTCTCAAGCTCTTTCTCAACGGGGTGCCCCCCGGTTCTGGTCTTTTTTTGTCTTGTTCGAGGATCTTTTTTAAAAGATTTTATCCATAAATTGATAGAAAAGTAGATTTTAGGAAGCTCAAGTGGTTAGCTATAAAGCAAATATATTAAAGTCACGTCCAAAGTCGACAATCAGTCCCAGGCCAGACCCGGGTGTTCAACGGAGAGTTAAAAAAGCGCCCGATATAAGATTGTCCATGTCTGGGTACATTTTCAACGAAACGAATTATTACAACTCCAAAAGGCCCAGTAGCTGGTGCACAATTAATTTCTTGTAGGGTAATCTTAAATCTGTTGCATTAATTTTGCATTCATCTTCGGTTTATTTGCACCAAATTCTTTGTAGTTGCAACATTACATCAGCATTACTTACTTCGATTTCCTTTTTGTTGTTTTCGAATGCTTCTATTTTCTTCTGATATTGCCGACTGTTTTTGTTTTTTTCTTTTGGCTACTTCATTCTATTTTTTGTTATGCATCATCCCTTTAATACTGTAAATGGGCACAAAGCAGCTCTGGGTGATTCTGCTGAATAGTTAGTGCTCCACTTGGCAGACGGTTGTCCTTTCACTTACTTAAATATTCCAAGAGAGACACTTTGCTGCGTGGGATTTGAGGGGCGGACGCTTCAATGAAATTAGCTAAAGCTATCAGCTTTGGAAAAAATTAATGAAAGATTTGAATGGGATAACGTTAATGACCTTGACCTTGACTGGGCACAGAGATATTCTTGGAAATTGCATCGTGGATGAGCTGATCTCAAATCAGTCAATTATGCTCAATATGTGGGCATCCCTTTATGCGCAAGCGACCTCTGGATCATGCCGATCTACATCGCGTAAGCCAACAGTAGATGGAACACGGAACCCACTTGTGAGATAATTAGACACCTTTAAAGGAATGAAAGGAAAGAGCATAGAATTAGGTCCCTTATCAAGCTAGACTGACCTGTCATTAACCCCTTGCCGTGATTTAACGGGTCTAATTCGTTATGAAAATGTTGGTCCAAACGAGCCTGGGTCGTGGTTAAATGTTAGTTTCTATCTGTACGCCACCAAAGTTAGTCACGAGTCTCATAATAGCGTAATACTTCGGCCCGAGTTTCGTCGAGCTAAATGGCACTGCAAGGGGTTAATACAGTAGTTGGTATCATCACCGGGCACTGCCTATGGGAAATCATACGGAGCTTCCTTCTAATGGCTTCTGCCGCAGCTGCAGGTACGAGGAGGAGGGATAGAGCGTTGAACACTTTCTTTGCTACTGTCTAAACTCTTACACTTGGAATTAGCAGCCATCCAGAGTATTTTATCGTTTATCCGAAAGACGAAGTGGCTTCACCGCATTGGAAATTAGCGAATCAAACTAGTGGTATCACAATGGGACTCCAGACCTAAGTGGGTTCCCTCTACAATCTTAAGGAGAGTGGCAACCACCGCAACCTAACTAACCTAAAATAATCTTGAAAATGTAAGAGTTCCACCTTAAGCGTATACTATTCTTACTTGAATCGGTAAGATAATATTTTCCAAAGTCCAACCCCATATTATTCCATTTTTTGATCCTCAAATTTGTGATCTACATCTAATATGGCTTGCGTAGGAACTTCTTTACGCCTTAAATAGAAGAATTGGTCGATTTAAAATGTTTCGCGATTTCCCACTTTTTTTGAAAGTTCGTCTCGAGTATTAAATATTGAAAATGATTTGGGTTAGCAAATAAATAATATTCACTATATCGGACTTTTACAATATTCAGACACGACTGTACTTCTTTTGCGAACTTTACCGCAGCCCCTTGCAACCCGTTGCGTATCGCACCAAAAACTTTAAAAACTCGGTTTTTCTCGGAACTATATTTGTTGATTGACTTGAAATTTTACATTATTAATAATTCATGAAAGTACGGATGGATTTTTTCGACACATTTATTAAATTTTTATTTAAACATTTTTCGATTTTTTTTGTTGAGCTTTTGAATTTGTTTGAACGCTTTAAAGAAAAGCTGTGCGTCCGCCATTTTATTTTACACATATACGGGGAATGCTGCTGAAGTGACTGGCCGTATATAAATCCGTGGGGCTGTCCGATCACTATCTCTGTGCTCTACTCACTTGATGAAAAATTTGCGTATGAAAACAACAATAAAGTTATTGTACTCATACAAGAGTATGAGACAGCATATTTTCAATGCTGCCAACTCCCTTTCATCAGGCCGCGTTCATATAGGGACAGTTTAGGTGCTTCAACTTAGCGAGTTCTCTTTTTGTGTTGACCGACGTCTTCACACACGGCAACTCCGTTGCTTGCAACTGTTTAGTTTTTGGTCTACAGTCAACAAAGGCTCTAGGTAGAGTACGAGCATGACAAGCAACAAGTTGAAGCAACAAATGTATCCCTGTATGAACGCGGTCTTACTAATACTCATTAAATACTTCTAATTTTTGGCAGCTCTTTTGCAGTGCATTTATACCACTTGGTTCATCTTTTCGCCAGTTATTAAGGCTTGGCGAAATGAAAAGGCTTTTTGAAAATCCCCAAAAAATTTTTTTTTTAGATAGATGACATATTTTTATGTACAACAGGACCTTTTGTCTGGATTTGGCTTATTCCTTTCATTTTATCGGGCCTCCTACAAAGTTCGTTTACCAAATATCCTATGGGATTAAAGTCTACCGATCTGAGTTGGTGTTGTGAGAATATCAGGCGCCTAATGGAAGATCCACATGTGCATATCCTGAACGATGTGCTTTGGTTCTTTATCTTGTTTAAAGCATAAGGCTCAGCTTCGCCACACTTTTCTGGAAGTGTTTTTTTTTTCTTATTGAATGAAAGTTCCACCTGCCGCTAACAGATAAGCTTCACCATACCATGACTGGCCTCCCACCGTGCTTCACTGTACCTACTGTATTTTTTTGATTCCTTTGATTTCTTCGAGTATTGGATTTTCTGCAGATTGGCTAGCTGCAACCGGCGATAGTAAATATATATACTAATTGCCGCCTACATCGTTTATAAGAATTTGCGTCTTGATAGCTTCCGGTGAATATCAGTTTTGTGGAGTATTCGAAAGAGAACCTTGAGAACCTTTTAATATCTAGCGATCTCTTCTAGAATTATAGAATGCGGTAAAATGCATTGAAAATCGGCTGATGTTCCCAATTACGTGAGATCTAAGCCTAGTTGGCCTCTTGACAAGCTATAATAAATATTTCCATCCACCGGTTGTCCACTGTGGGACACACTCAGGCTCATAGCTCATTGTAGAGTTGCGCTAGAGGAGCGCTTGTCCTTACCTCTCCTAAAACCAGTGTGTACTTTGCCAAAATTTTAGAAGATCCCTGATTTCCGCAGTACTGAGATCTTCTAACTCAATAAAAAATTGTCTACCTAAAATGGTAAATCTACGTCTGGTTAGAGTAGGATAAGGCACAGGAGGTGCGAAATCCTCTATTCCTCACCCAGACAACTTCTGCAGAAATCAAGCCCATCCTTGGGCGTGTCTACCTGTTAGGCAATGCCCATAAGAATGTGCTTATTTTGTATTAGCAGAGATTCTGTGGGTTTAGCATTGCGAGTCGATCGGAATAGTCGGGCGATGCTGCAGGTGGTTTAATTACGCCATCTTTCATTCGCTGCTCTTGCAATTTCCTCAAAGATAAATAGTTTACATGTGTGTACGATTATGCTTATGTGATTGTCTGCGTACTCATCAATCAACTTATTGTCAAGTAGATGAAATGACTCAGCCGTCTCGTTAAGATATGTCCAGGTATCATTCCCACAGTAGCAAGGTCACGGCTTTTGTTATTGCCATCAGTTCAACCCGAAGCACACTACAGTACTTAGAGAGAGAGAGAGAGGGGGAGTCACTCGTAAAAATTATGCATTTGTAGAACACAAAAATTTGTAAAAACGATTTTAAAGCGCACACTTCAAATCAATGGATAAGCTCGGCCAAATGTTAAAAATGTATGTACTTGCCTTTTTGTCGCCGTAGCCGAATGAGAACGTAGGTTCGAATCTGCGTGAAACACCAAAATAAAAAAAGTTTTTTCTAATAGCGGTCGCCTCTCGGCAGGCAATGACAAACCTCCGACTGTATTTCTGCCATGAAAAAGCTCCTTATAAAAAAAATATCTGCCGTTCGGAGTCGGCTTGAAACTGTAGGTCCCTCTATTTGTGAAACAACATCAAGACGCACGCCACAAATAGGATAAGTAGCTCGGCCAAACACCCAGAAATAGTATAATCGCCGATTATATATACATATATCTATATTTGCCTTTTTGTTGTTGTATAATCAAACAGTCACTCTTGCAAAAAATTTCCTAAGGTTTGAAGGTTTAACAGATAAACATTTTTAACGCATTGGTAATTGCGATGGCATTCCTTTTCAAATGCTTTGGCAACAAAATAAATATTGGTTACCCTGCCCGTCTGTCAGTTCATTGATTATTCAATCGAATGGTTGCATAGCACCGTTGTTGGTCGTCGTTGGACCGACCTTCTGTATATGGTATGCTTTGCTGCTTTTGCTCGGCATGCCACAACAAAAAAAACAACAGCAACTCGAATGCAAACATCATAAATCAGCGCACAATTCCAGCTAATTTGCCGTCGACAAATATTAAATGAGTATATGGGGCGCAGTCATAAATGTCAAAGCCAACTGTAAATGCCGTATTGCTTGGATATCTTGCATGTGTTGGTGAGCATTTTAAAGTCGATGGACCAACATTGTGCTGCTTACACCTGCCCATCCACATGCATATGAAGTATGTAGAAATGTTTTTTGTATGTCAAGCGAACATTTTAAGTTGTTTACCACTGACACTTGAAATATCTGTGCCACAAAATGTTGCCAATGAAATTTAGGTACATACAAATAGTATTAACTCAGTGCACATTGGAGCATACAAATACCCCAAAGTACGTGCAAACATACGTACATGCATGCATATGCACCATGCGCTTGCAAGTACAAATACGCTCGCAGTTCACTACACATTTAGGTCGCACACAGTTTGCACGCACTGTAAGCAGCATTTTACTTTAATGGTTTTATTAGATTGATATGCCTACAAACATGATATTTGAACTCTTACATTGTGTAATACGCACACACACACCCATACATACAGACACATAAGCAGCTATTAGTGCTAGGAGATGGGTAATCAGGTTGGCTTAGTGTGGAAGTCTTTCATAAATACTTTCATAAACTCTGCCTTTGTGTGTTTGTATGTGCACTTTGTGTGTGCGTCCCTCTGCTTTGGTGGTCAGCAAAGCGTAAATATATACACATCTTGCCATTTTCGACCAAAAATTATAAGCTAAATATTGTCTGGCATTAAGACACATTCTTTGCCACTTAATTTCATTGTTTTTTCGTTTTTATTTTGTTTTTTTTTTCATCTTTTCTTTGCCCTCATTTTTCGGTTTAACTAAGAACAAAAGCGGCATTCGCCCCGTATTCACCTCTTATACTATTCAAAGTAGCTACAGTTTGTATGTCTGAGACAAACTTTTATACTCGCAAACAGAATAACTTTAATGGCTGTGAACTGTTAACTCATCAAATAGCCGAAGCTGAATGGTCTTGGTCGGTTGGTAATCTTTAAATTTCTGCCATCAAATCATGTGCATGCGTATTTCATGGTTTCTATGCTATTTGTGCCTGAGACAACGGTTGGATCATCACGACCAAATTTATCGTCAGCACGCCAGCCGCTGAAGTGTTGATGTGTTTTTTTATTCCATTTTTACTGCTTGCATGCCACATGCTGTCTCTTATGTTGTCTTTTTAGCGGTCAAGAAATCTTTCTTCCAGCGAGGGTTCTGTCACATCTGGTAGTTTTAATAATCCAATTGGAAATTTGCAACGAAAACTTGTAAACTGAATACACTTAAAACTTCTAAGTAAAGGTTGGGTACGACTGTGTTTAGATTATGCATTCTTAAAATCGTATTTCACTCCGAAAAACAGGTGCTTAGGACCTTATTTTAGTGCTCACAATTTAAAAGATTATTTTGGGGAAAATAAAAAATAATACAAATTTAAGAAAACAGGTAATACTGTCATGATGAAAGGATGCTATTATATAATAAAATAAATAAAAATATTTCTTACATCGTTTTCTCGCTTATATTGGGTTGTCCGGAAAGAAATTGCCGATTTTTTAAAAGAAAGTAAATACATTTTTATGAAAACTTAGAATGAACTTTAATCAATTATACATTTTCCGTTTTGTTCCATAAGCTTTTTCCATCTTCCCGGCAAATTCATTATTCCGCGCTCATAGAACTTCTGGCCTTTATTTGCAAAATGCTGAACCAAGTGCGATTTTACAGCCTCGTCATTGCGGAAAATTTTACCATTTGAGGAGTTCTGCAAAGACCGAAACAAATGGTAGTCTGACGGTGCAAGGTAAGGGCTATATGATGGATGCATCAAAAGTTCCCAGCTAAGCTCTCTCAGTTTTTGGCGAGTGACCAAAGATGTAAGCGGTCTAGCGTTGTCCTGATGGAATATGACACCTTTACGACTGATCAATTCTGCTCACTTCTCGTTGATGGCTGTATTCAATTTGTCCAATTTTTGGCAGTAGACATTCGACTTAATCGTTTGGTTCCTCTGAAGCAGCTCAAAATATACCACACCCTTCCAGTCCCACCAAACTGACAGCACAATCTTCTTTTGGTGAATATCAGCCTTTGAAGTGGTTTGTGGCACTTCATCATGCTTGGACCATGATCGTTTTCGATTGACGTTATTGTAAACAATCCATTTTTCATCGCCAGTGATGATCCGCTTCAAAAACGGATCGACTTCATTACGTTTAAAATACATATCACAAGTGTTGATTCGGTTTGTTAAATGAATTTCTTTCAATTCATGTGGTACCCAAATCGAGCTTTTTTACCAGTCCAAAACTCTTTATATGCTCATGAACGGTTGATGTTGGTATATTTAACTTATCTCCAATCTCACGCAATGTTACATGACGATCCAATTCGATTAAAGCCTTGATAACGTCTTCATAGACATCACTTGGCCGACCTGAGCGTGGCACATCTTTAAGTGAAAAATCTCTAGAACGGAATTTGATAAACCAATTTCGACACTGTCTTTCTTTTAAGGCTTTATCACCATACAAATAACGCAACTTTTTAGCACCCTTCTCTGCGCCTTTTCCTTTATGAAAATAATAAAGTAAAATATGACGAAACTGCTCTATAGTATATTAAAATTGACGCCAAACAAACAAATATAAACAAAATTACGCGCAATTTTTCTCTAAAGCAAGCTAAAAGTGACAGCTAATAACTGTCAAAAGAAGACATTAATATAAATAGTCACAAGCTGTTCAAAACAATTATCAACGCCGTCTAAATGTAAAATAGGCAATTACTTTCCGGACAACCCAATAGCTTTCCGAATGTTGGACTCGAGCTAGACTAAACCAGCTGGCGAATGAAAATGAAGTAATAGCTTGAGGTAATTTTGGTAATAAGTATCTGGCTTTTTGACGAAGTATTAAAGAAAGTATTTGAGAATTGTCAAATCGCTCATCGCAAGATCTTCTTCTCGATTGACGCGATAACCGCTTACCAGGTTTTGCCCAAGTTTAACAAAGCGCGCTATTCAATTAATTCTCGTGCTAACCGGCGCAATTAATTTCTTTCTCGTGCTAACCAACGCCAGTTGGGCACACCTAGTGAAGCGAAGCCCTTATCCACCTGATCTTTCCAATGCAGAGCAGGCCTTCCTCTTCCTTTGCTACCACCAACTGGTATCGTATCGAATACTTTCAGAGCCGGAGCGTTTGGATCTCTTCGATGCACTATGTGTACGTTGTCGTAAAGCTTATACAGCTAATCGTTGCATCGCTTACGATATTCGCAGAACTTTTCTCGAAATCTATGCAATTGACTTGAAGTGAAAGGCTGTAAGGCCTTCTTCATAGACAGTAAAGCTATTTGGATCGATGGGGTCTGACTCGAAATGTGTTAAAGAATGTAGAAGACCCCTACAACTGTACCGTGCTGATCTATGCTGGGGCGCCGGAGCATAGAAGTGTTTCAGAAAAATGAACAGCAAACGAGTACATGAGAAATGGGTTTGTTAAAAGCTTCAGAGTGGAAATCGAATCAAAGCATACACGCAACGGTCGGCCACCGCAGTTGAATGCGTTGGTGCGGGACTACCGTTCGGTAATGTGTAAGTTCCAGCCCCACTAAAGTTATATAAAATATTTTTTTTAATGGCGAGAGCCAATAACAAACCTCCGAGTGTATTTCTGCCACGGAAAAACTCCTCAAAAACCCATCTGTTAATGGATTTGCCGAAAACTTCCATTTGTGAAACAACATCAAGATATGTAGACCACAAGGAAGAAGGAAGATGTAAGCGCTAACTCATACTGTTAAAAACAAATAAAAGGCTTCTCACGGGAATTCTCAACGAGTCGCTGAACTAAGTGCAAGGTTCTATAGGAGCTGTAGGGAAATAAGCATATTATATTCGGCACTTCCTGTGCGATTGAGCCACACCCTGGTAAATGCGGCTCAATTTCCTGGTGAACTGCTTCTTCGAGCATATAGATCATTTAGCACAGTCTGAAGTTGAAGAGGTTTGTTCAAAACTTCGTCATGTAATGATAAGACTGTGGAAATCCTTCCTGTGCGCTGCAATGCGTTTCTGCGGCCACCGAGTGATCTCTTAGTTTCCAAGGGCAACCCATCTAACCTATATCTATAACTTCCAAATGATTTTTTTTTTGTTTGAGTTATTTCTAAAAGTTCAGAAGCGTGGAATAGATAGAATATTTTGACAGTTTAATGTCAAATATTTTTGCTTTTTTTTAAGCTATACCCCATTGCAAAGGCCACCAAAGCTATTTTTGCTCGTCGCTGCTCATTTATGAACCAAGTAATCAAATAATATTCCTGCTGTGTTTATTCCACTTCTTATTTTTTTACAGGTTTCTGCTTTCGGCCATGAATTTACTAATTCACAGTTGTATGTGTTAGCTATGGTTACCGCTACTGCTTGGGTCTTTATAGCACTCCGTAGATTTTTATTTGTTTTCTCCATTATTTTAGTACTCCACAGTCTTTCTTTTACATATTCCCACTAGTTTATGTTTTCAGGGAGCCCCATCACCATTTAATTATATTTAATTCGCCACACAAATACAAACGGCATTTTGTTTTTTTTTTTTTTGTTTTTTGAGCTAAAACCAGAAAATGCCAAATAGATGTAACAGTGAAACTGCGCTGAATTGGTTACTAATTCTAAGAGTATGAATGAGCGAAGGTATATCTGAGTGTTTGTATGTTAACTCCTGTGAGGCCGATGACCTACGGTAATGTGACCAACCCAACAGTACGACCGTTCGCCGAAGATAGTCAACAAGCAGTAGTGTTGATTGCCGGCTAATGATAGAGTAAAGCCGTGAGGTCATTGGATACCAAATCACGTCGAAATCGTCGGGTGTCCCGGTGTGAAGAAGAACCTACTATGGCCATTTCATTAACTGTTAACCGAAAGATGGCTAGAATTGAACGATTGAGTGAAAATGTGTATTTGTGCTTAATGAAACAATTCTTATGCAATAGAGCAATCAGCAATTTGCACAAGCACGTGAATATTCAAATATGCGCATATGAATGAAGCAGCACAGCGTTTTTCGTGTTTCATTGTCACCGCAGCTCCGATCGCATGCAATACTACTGACATAATTTAGCGGCACGCACGAGCTGTGTTATTCTTACTTTTCAACGTAATTCCATATTCAGTCATGCATGTGCAAGTCAGGCAATCAAGTCTTAAATTGAGTTATTATTCGTTAGAGTGTTCACATACACTCAATTAGCAATTAACAAGTGAAAAGGTATTGAATTTGGCAAGACTAAGACAAAGACTGACGACTCCAAACCTTGTAGTTTAAGTGTTCCTCAGTCAGATCCTCTACTCTGATGTCCTTCAGTCTGTCCAGGATCCTGAAGGCAGATCGCTTGGTACTTAGTACCTTTCTGAACCACTTATTTGCTTCCGAGGGTGGGTACTCCCCGGGGCAGTGATAGTGTCAGAAGAGCGAGCACTAGGAACCATGTGGTCCGATACTGCCGACATTGCTATGGGTGTTTCTCCTCCCGGAGTTCCCGTGTCACCTGAAGTGACAGGCACAGCAAGATCCGCTTATTTTTTGACAGGGCAGATCTTTCTCCGCAAGAGTTGTGTTTCAGAGCGGGGGTCTACTGCTGGCACCAGACGTAGATGTAATGTCGTCCCCAACTGGTGTTATGACAGGGTTGGAATTTTTACCATGGTGGCCAGTAAGAGGCTTCTCTGCCGTAGAGGCACTCCCTGAAGGCACGGAGCGGGAACTAGGGCCTGGCTTAGCCACAGGCTTCGCTCCACTTATATGAGTGGTTTTTTTTTTATAGAAAGACGTGACCTTCCCGAGGAATTGGGTCTCGGTTTTGATGTGCCTTGGTTATCCGAGGCGAGGCTTTTTTTGTTGTTCACGCTCATTTTCATAATCTTCCGCGCTGCTCGGCGTGGCGAGCGTGGCGGACTAAGTATTTTAGGGGGGGAAATGAGAGACGTCGACCATGGCAAGGTCATACTACCTCCTGAGGTGACCCATTTTCAGGAGAGCGCCGTTAGAATACAGCCGAATACCCCTGGTTTCAAACCATTCTTTGGGCACGATGACGCCCAGAGTGTTAGAGGGGGCAAGGAGAGGAAATGATGGGCTACCAGGCTGAGGAATAACAGTGAGATCGTCGGTACGGTAATCTTCGCATGGTGATTGAAAGGTTACCGCCATTCCGCGGATGGATGGCTAGCCAATACCCATAGGGATCATCCCTCTTAGTTCGTGGTGGGTTAACCTTCATGATATGGGGGGTTAAACCAACACTTAAGCCTCATTCCCGCGGTAAGGAGACCAATTTGATGAAGCTTAGTGAGGAAAATTAACTGCTGAAGAAAATTTGCAATTTTGCTTGCACCTCCCTGACTTAGAGTTGCGTAGATGTGCCTATTTTCCCCTTGGCCTTTGAAGCTATTCCAACGCTCTTCTTCTTTCTGGCAACAATAATAGTGACTTCACTATCCCCCTCCACCTACATATCGAAAACTTTCGAAAATCGTATAATCAACCGAAACGGTGATGTCTTATTTGCTATTTGCTGTCATTTGATGCCATTAGACTATTGTGACTTGTGTCAGACTATTGTGCCTTGTGCCAACTCTACAGAGACGATTCAAGGGATAAAACGTAAAATCGAAGTTATCATCGATGAGCGCCGAGACTCGCGAAAAAGGAAATTCAAAATGTAAATGAAAAAGCCTAAAGCTACGGCGACACGCCCATGCATTTGCTGTCCAGCAGCACACATAGGCGACGTTGAGACGTTGCCAAGGACATCCCAAAATCGCCGTTCTCAGCAGTTGGGCATTGCTCGGACCACTTTACAACGAATTATCCGCAATGATGATTGTATTTATTCCCGTATAAGATTCAATTGACGCAAAGATTGTTGCCTGCGGACAAGCCTCGTCGATTGGAATAGGCCCAAAGCGTCAAAGGGTCCGTCGAATATTGGCAACCCTGTATAAGCAAATGCATGAGCGTGTCGCCGTAACTTAAAAAAATTGTGTTGACGAAGTGAGCTACTGTAAATCCGTGGAAGTCATTTCACTGAAATTGTGGTGCATTTTTAATGCTGGGTTTATTCAGGATGGATGGGCGTGCAAGCACATGACTTCTGCAGGAGCTGTCTAGGTGAGGTAGAGTAAGAGACGATCTCGCAACTCCTACGCCATTGTCCTGCTCTATTCAAACCTAGATTCACTGTTTTAGATAGATACTTTTTTTAATGAGTTAAAAGATCTCAGTACTCTGGAAATCAGCGATCTTCTGTTAGCAAAGTACGCGCTAGCTTTAGGGGAGATAAGGAGGACAAGTTGCCCGCGTCACATTGAGTGCAATGAGCCTGGGTGTGTCCGTCCCATATGGACGTCCGCTTCAACCTTACTATCCTTATTCATACAAGCTGTTATTTGTTAATATTTTGTTTTTGCAATTTAATGGTTTGAATGTGAAACTTCCAATAGATAATAAAATTTCCATATCACTTTGACCTTTAAATCACCAAATCTCAGAAAAAAAAATTTGCTGTTCTAACATACTTCTCCCCTTCGATGAATTTGGTTTACGCTATAATTAAAAAAAACAACATTTTAGTTCTTTTTACAGTAGTTCACAGCATGCAAATTTTTTTCACACAAAACTTTTTATTATCCCTTTTTACGGATCAATTTGACTCGTTTTTTAAGAATGCTGCAAAAGGTGCTTCTAAACAGGACGTTTGAAGATTGAAATATTGAACGACAATATTTTTCAGACAATTTCAGTGGGTATTACCTAAGAAAAAAATCTCCAACGCAAACTCGCTTGCTCGTTTAAGGTGGCGCAAATTTAGTAATCAATTTTGTTCTTGAATAACCTTTTTACTAAATAATAAGAAAATGTTTTGAATGATGGAAATCATTATTCCAAAGCACTCCGCTTTGAGCACTCTACAGGATTGAAATAAATATGCACATACGATACAAATCCTTAAGCATAAACTTTTTTGATTCACTGTTTGTAAACCCATTTTTCAATCTTCAGTACTTCATTTCTTTATTTTCACTCTAAAAATATAAAAATTAATATATTTATTTTTTCTATTTCCAGGTAAATTTACTCATTCTTAAAATTACTGATGAATAACTGACATAACGCTGAGTAAGTTAATACATTTTATCCTAGTTGCTCATTTTCAAGCGAAAAGGGTTGTGATTTTAAGCGGTTACATGGGCGTCGAACACCAAAAATGTAAATTTTTTCTAACAATAATAATTATAATAATAATAATTGGCGCTTACACCCTTTGTTGCTGCTATACCTATTTGTGATTGGAGTCCTGATATTTTTCCACAAATAGAGGGATCTACAGTTTTACGCTGCCTCCGAACAGAAGTTTTTTATTTGTTTTATGAGGACTTTCTTCATGGCAGAAATACATTCCGAGGTTTGTCATTTCCTGTCGAGAGGTAACCACTATTAGTTCTCTCTGTTCTCTCCTTTACTCCAATGTTAGTCCATTCTATTTACTACAGCTAATACTTGTAAGAAATTAAATATAGTTTGGGGAAAAGGAACTACATTATTTTCTCAGTAGATGGCTGTAGTGATCGAGATGGCATTTCACACTGAAAAAAATGTATTGCTGTTTTTTGTTTGTTCCATTCAGTTGTGATTTACAGGGTTTTAAAAATGGAAGTGAAGAAAGAGAATTTTCGATGCATTTCACAGTTTTTCTTTGATAAAGGCGAAAATACAAGCCAGGCCGCTGGAATAGTGAATGGTGCCGATCCTGTAACAGCTGATTGCCTGCAATTTTGATGTTAAAAAAAATTTTGATAAAATCACAGAAATAATGGAAGATAACCGTCATGTCAATTTTAAATCATTTGCGCAGATATTTAACGATTTTTTTTTTCCAAGCTAATAATAAAATATATATGTGCCCATAATTATGAAAGTGGTCTAAGTCAAAATTTCCAAAAAATTAGTTTGTCACTTATCCACATCCGCATTATTTTAAACTATATGTAACTATGACGACCGCCGTAGCCGAATGGGTTGGTGCGTGATTACCATTCGGAATTCACAGAGAGGTCGTTGGTTCGAATCTCGGTGAAAGCACAATTAATAAAAACATTTTTCTAATAGCGGTCGCCCCTCGGCAGGCAATGGCAAACCTCCGAGTGTATTTCTGCCATGAAAAAGCTCCTCATAAAAATATCTGCCGTTCGGAATCGGCTTGAAGCTGAAGGTCCCTCCATTTGTGGAACAACATCAAGACGCGCACCACAAATAGGAGGAGGAGCTCGGCCAAACACCTAACAGAAGTGTACGCGCCAATTATTTTTTTTTTTTTTATAATAAGTATTTAATGTAATTTTCACCATATCGCCAAAAATGAACCTTTAGATAGTGGATGTAATTTCAACGTTATACGGAATTCATTTAGTGTTAATCATGAAAGTGGTCTAAGTAAAAATTTTGAAGAAATTTCATATTAACTCCTGCTCTCAATGCTGAAACACCTGGAGCTGATCGTCGTGGGAAGATCACTGGATCTTCACGAAAAACAGATGTAATTAAGTTAAAAGCTGTACGAGAACATATTTTAAGTTTTCCAGCATATGAGAGCCACTACACCAGAGCTCGTCATACTCCTGGTCAAAGATATTTGAATCCTGAACTAGAAGTTCGTGAAATGTATAGCCTATATATAGAGAAATGTGTTAAGGAATGGATCTGCAGGGAAATATTTAATACTGAATTTAACTCAAATTTCCATCCGCCTCGAAAAGTCACATGCCAAAAATGCGATTTTCTGAATGGAAAATTCGAAGCATGAAATAATGAAGAAAAGAAATTAGATCTTAGAGAAAGTCATGAAGTTAACATTTACAAAATGCCAAAAAAGCTAGGAACTGTCAAGCAGAGAACCAGAAAAAAGCCAAAGAAAATTTCAGCGAATACTATGGACTCTCGTTTGATTTACAAAAAGCACTTCCGTATCCTAAACTATCTGTTTTGTTAGCCTCTTATAAGCAAAATATGTACGTTTATAACTTGGACTTCAGTAAATTTCATAGTGACAATGTCAAGATGTATGTATGGGATGAAACTACAACATCAAGAGGTGCACAGGAAGTAGGATCATGTATTTTAGCGCCTATGGAGGATATTATAACTACTCAAAAAGGCGTAATAGCGTATAGTGATGCGTGTTCCGGTCAAAATAAAACTAACTTGGATGGAATTTGCTCAGTAAAGAACAACAATATTGAAGCAGTGGACCACAAATTTTTGGTATCGGGTCATTCCTTTCTACCGAATGGCCTTCATTTCGATTCGATAGAAATGAAAATAGGAAAACCAACTTACTTATACCACCATAAGCATTATTGTGAATTGATAGAAAAGTGTAGAAGGAAAAATCCATTTTCGGTACAACGAATGTCGCAGCTGGATTTTATTTCGACGAAGTGACTAAAAAAATGCTTAGAAAGTATTCAAAGGGGTGCTAGTCGGAGCTGGATTTTATTTGGACGCAGTCACTAGAAGAATGCCTAGAAAGTATTCAAAGGGGTGCTAGTCTCTGTATAAGCCGGGCACTAAAGACTACGCCCACGGCAGCGATGAATGTTATGCTGCACCTATTACCGATTGATGTAGACCTCAAACAGCAAACAGCTGGCGGTAAAATCGGCACTTAGGTTAAGAGAATCTTCCAACTTAGCCACTAACAGAAGAGGTCACGCAAGAATACTAGACGAATACCCCTTCCTACATCAAACGACAGACCTTTGTAGCTCAGTGGAGTTTCATTTAAGCACATCCTTTACCACAACTTTCCCAACGAGAGAAGATTGGGACAATGGGATAATGGACAATAAAAGCGGAATCAGCATCCATACTGATGGTTCCAAGCTAAATGACCAAGTAGGCGGAGGCCTTCATTCTGAAGGAATGAGTGCCAACATCTTATTCCGGTTGCCGGATCACTGCAGCGTATTTCAAGCTGACATATTGGCTATCAGAGAAGGCCTGCTAGCCCTAAATAAAAGTGTCCTCACAACAAGAGAATTAAACATATATTCAGATAGTCAATCGGCCCTGAAAGCTTTAAAAACGCCTAATATTAACTCGAAGACAGTAAAAGAATGTATCGACGTTTTGGCAGAACTATCACAGTACTTTGTAATAAACCTGCTCTGGGTGCCGGGTCATAGAGACATAGAAGGCAACTGCACAGCAGATGAACTGGCGAAATTGGGTACCACATTGCCGATCCAACCAGACAAAGCAAACATACCTATACCTTTAGCAACTTGCAAGATGCTTATAGATAAACACACAATCAGTGCTGCCAACAGGCTATGGTCTCAGTCCCTGACATGTGCAACAAGTAGAATGACGTGGCCGGAATGGAGCATGGACCGCACAAATCGACTGTTGAAACTAAGCAGGAAAAACATGAGAAATCTTCTCGGGGTCCTAACAAGGCATTGTCTGATTGGCAGGCATGCCAGTAGACTGGGAGCGCCCTATAACGACTATTGCAGAAGCTGTAACGACATTGAGGAAGAAGAGACTATAGAACACTTTCTATGCGGGTGCATAGCTCTGGATAGAAGAAGGTTCAATATTTTAGGAAAAAGCTCCCTGAATAACTTGGCAGAAGTAGCCAAATAAAAATAACAAGTCTTCTTAGATATATCAAAGCCACAGGTTGGTTCAATGAGGACGATGTAGAGTGAGGAGAGGGGACAGCCCCGGTGGTATCACAATGGGTCTACAGCAGGCCTAGGTGTGTCAAACGACAACCACTATACCTACCTATCTACCTACCTAGCTACTAGAAGAATCAATAACAAAAAGAGTAAAAAATACCGCGGACGAATCTCTCTCTTGATTAAAACTTCAATAGATGCATTTCTTGAAAAATGACCCTGATAAAATGTTTTACAAAACTTCTTTAGATGATTCTAAATTCCACGCTTTGGATCGTTCACCTAAAAAATGTAGACGAAAAATATGTATGTAAATGTTAAGCTCTTCCATTATACCCCACTACTACACCAGTAACGGAAGAAAAACATAAAGCTATTATCTGTTTAGTTCCACACAACCCTCCAGTTTATCATGAACATTTTAAAAATCTTAGAAAAAATTATAAAAATGGATTACTTTTTAAAAATAATTAATAAATGTTCATGAATTATTTCATTCAAGTTATTGTTTCAAATAAAACTCATAGTTCTTTATTGAACTAAGTCATTTATAGGACACTCAATTAATTTTGAAAATGGTCTAAGTCAATTAGAGTTTTAAAAACAACATTTTCGTGTGAAACTCATACAAAATTTCATGTTGATAATAAACTACCATTAATCAAGACTAGGAAAATTATATATAATAAATTAAAATGTCGCTTAATATCATATAAAAAATTTTGTAACTCGTTCAAACGCAATTCATTAAATATCTCGATACAAGAAATACCTATATGACTTAGACCACCTTCATAATTATGGGCACATATACATACATTTGAATTGTCATTACGATTTCGTTCTAAATTTTACATTCCTTTTGCTACAATGTCGACAGGAAAGTCCACGATTTGTTTGAAATGCTTCTTTGTTTTTTGTCATAAGGAAAAATGTTTTCTTTCGAAGAATTGAATTTTTTTTCGTTATTTAAACCCCAAAGTTATTGACCACTTCGCAGTGTTTAATTTTTTCGTTTTTTTTTTTTCTTTTCTTTTGTCAATTGCTAAGTAGAAAATCTGCAATTTACGTAACCGCATTCGATTTCGCTCGAGAACCGTATGAGAATAATTCAAGTCGACCGCAAGGAATGCTTTTGCTGAAAAAATCGACTTGTCAGACGAAACCCATTTCGAATTGAACAAAAATAATTGCCATATTTGCGCCAATATTTTGAGCAAATTTTAATTTTGATGTGAAACATCTATAGGCTCACTTGTAAACCGAATCGTTGGCGTGGCGACGGGTCGCCACGCTATACTAAGGTATACATATATATATTTTATGTGTAGTAGTATGAGAAGTGCTAAGCCAATTTCAAAGGAACAACTCACAAATGATGTGGGTTAAAGTTAGAGAGACAAATTAGGGTTGCTAAAGAGCGGCAAGTTGGATGCTCGTGAGTGCTTAGTAAATGTTAGTGCGTTATGTGTTTTTGAATGTGTTCGGTAATTTGCTATGTAGATAATAGGAATTCGATTACAGAGAATTCATGGGAAACTGGAAGGCTGGCTAGAGTGGGCACCTTTGAGGCGCGCTCTCTGTGCGAAGAAATGACGAAGGTCAGTGTTTGAGTTGAAAAATATCAAAAGGTCACAGAAAGCAGAGCCACAGCAGAAAGAAGTTACATTACTCAATTATTGAAGTGGAACTATGCCAAATTTATTGCTTTATTAATTCGAAATGAAAAGTGTAAATTATTTAATAGCAAATTCGAGATAGGCCAGCTCGTAATGAGCAAAAGTTGAAATTGAATAAAAAGTTTAAGCCTATGGAGGAAGGCATATTTTAAAGACACATTTTGATTATCATACAAAGTTACATAAAATTAATCATGCTATCGGATTATTTATATTTTTTACAAATAGTGCAGTACGTCAATCATAATTGAAATTTGTGAAGTGTAGAGCTGCTGTATAAAAACAGACAAGCAATGGCGGGCGTAAAGGTCAAAAGTCATCACTGAATATAATTTATTTATTATTTTTTTAATTTTATTTAATAATTTTCAAATATAAAACTGGATAATTAATTTTGCGCCACCAGAAACGTCAAAAAAGTTCATCACTCAAAATCATTTTTTTATTTAATAATTTTCAAATACAAAACTGGATAATTAATTTTGCGCCACCAGAAACGTCAAAAAATTTCATCACTCAATCTAATTTCTTTATTTATTATTTTTTTAATTTTATTTAATAATTTTCAAATACAAAACTGGATGATTAATTTTGCGCCACAAGAAACGTCAAAAAATTTCATCACTCAAAGTCATTTTTTTATTTAATTTTTTTTTTAATTTCATTTAATAATTTTCAAATACAAAACTGGATGATTAATTTTGCGCCACCTGAAAAATCAAAAAATTTCAGCACTCAAAGCACACTTCAAAAAGAATTTCAATTGCAAATCAACAACAATCCAAGATAATCTACTACCAAATATGGAACAACAATAGATGCTGTATTTGTGAGATATCTTGCTAATATTTCATCCAATACTTTTGTAACGTACTTTAGTTATCATCGACCAATCGTCACAGTAATACCGGCAGAGGAAACATCGAATATAACTATTACTGAAGTCAAAGATGAAAATATTTAAATTGTGACTTGATATTAACATCGAAATTTGATATCACATGTAAATAAATGTTTATTAAATAATTAAATAAAGTTACCATTTTCTGTAAGAAATTCATTTTTTCATTAGGCTATATTTAATTCCTGTAATAATATTATCTTTTATGTATATTACTTGTACACACACGATGTTTCACATCTGCCAGGCGTCTCATGACGGCTCACATTTTTTTTTTTTATGAAAAATATGAAATATGAAAAATTTTGTATGTAAAATGTGTTACAATTGGAAATCAAAGTAAAAATATAACTCTAAAGGGTAAGTGCCTATTAATTGGCCCATAAAAATAAGCATTTCGTACGGTTATGTGTGTTAAGTGGTCGGTCGTAAGTGCGCTAAGACTGCTTGTCAAGTGGTGTGTGAATGCACTTTAATCAAATTTAATGGCTGACCAACCGGAATAGTCGAAATTACACACATGACACATTGCCCACGGCTCTTTTAGCTATGCAAACCCATATTAAATCGTTTATGTAATAATAGCTTCTGATGTTGTTGTTGTTGTCTGAATAGTCTTTTTGATGCCTCGTAGTCAACACTTAAAAACATGACAAACAAACAACTGAAAGAACTACTCGTATTAACTGACTGCCTGATTGCCGGACTGAAAGAACGTCGTTTGGCTCAAATGAATGAACGGCTGCCTGAATGGTTGGTTTTCACGCGAGCAGCGTCAAGTGTTGGGCTGCTACCGGAAGTTGCGAGCCACACAAAAAAAAAAAGCACTGTAAATAAACAATTATGCGTACAAGAACAAAGAGGCGCCATTTTCCAGTAGTACTAGAGTACACACACACAATACTCAACTACTACTACTACTACTACTACCACTACTATTGGACTTATACTACTCTTATTTCTGTAGAAAACCCATTTATTGTGCATAGTGTGGGATTTTCTACTGCCATAACTCGACTACCACAAATTCTCAGCTAGCGCTAAAAGCATATACGAGATTTACAAGGCTATCCCTCCTGCCTGGCGATCACTTCTCACCCCCTTTTCATATGCTATAACGCTACTTACTATAGAAACAAATATTATACATATTTTCACAATTGGTAGCATACATACACATACACACATACATATATAAGTATCATAAGCCCATGCATACATTTACAACCCAGTTGTGTTGGCTACAATTCTGCCGCTTTGAGTGTGAAAAACTTTGCCAACAGCAAAATGCCAAATTCATTGAATGAATGACTGAATGATTTTTGTGGTATTGTATTGCATTAAAAATGTTTACTTGTATATGTTTGCGCATATGTTCGTACGTCTATCTGTCTGTTGTGTGATTTTTGTTCTGTTGTTGGCAAATTGTCGGCATATTTCCTTTTTGGATTTTCTCAATTTTTTTTTTTTGGCTTTTGCTTTTTGTTGCACTTTGCTTTTGAGTGGATTATTGCTCCTTTTTCATGTGAATGCAGTTGAGTGGGAGAGATTACGAACGGCTTTAGCTTTTAATTCACACCACTTGTAGCTCTTAGCACTACAGCTCACTACACATTTTGGCTATTCCTCCCTTCCTGAGTGCGCACCCACGCTTCTCGGCGGCGGCCAGAGGGTGTAAAATTGCTGAACAAAGCCAAAAACAAGAAAAAAATAAACAGAACACTAAAAACAGTCCCTCAAGTGCACTACAAAACTTTGCAGTTCAAGTGTGAAATAACCAAACTACTCGGCACTGTCGATTGTGCATTAATTTTATGCATTAATGAGTTCGGGTTGGCGTGTCCGAAAAGTGTGAGCGCAGCGCAGTGGGAAAATGTAAATTTTTTCATGTTTCTTTAATAACAATAAAATATTTGGAATTGTTTTTTAATAAAGTGTAGTTATTTTCTTTTGGCGTAAGAGTTTCTATGAGTTTGAAATTCATTTGCTTAATAAATATGGCGCAAAAATTTTGAGAAAAAGCGGACGCCAGCCTATTTACCTCTAATCTAGTGGCAGAATTTGTACTTCTTATAAACTCCTGACAGCCTTGTTGCTGGCGCTTGGCGCGCCACCGTTGAACCACTTGAACAAATACCCTGGCGTAATACCTTAGTACCTATCCTAACCTGGACTTCCAATGAGTTAAATAAGCTCAGAATAGGAAAAGAGAAAGCTGGTCCTCATCCGCCTCCAAATAGCGTTTTCGCTCACTGAGTTAACATTAACCTCGCCATTGGTTTGCTGGGGCTGCTGGGCCACAGAGATCATACACCTATGTATGTCAAAGCTCCAAATAAAATTTGAAAGCCAGTTACCGTTCGATAGGCCTGGTGAAAACTATAAGCGTGGTTTTCTCAAATTTCACCTAAAATTATAATTATAATTTGTATGCTTGGTTCAGCGACGAACTACATATATATGTATTATATACATACACTTACGGGCAGATTAATAGAATCGCTATATTTTGACCAGTTTTTTGACCAAATTTTTTTTTTTAATTCTCACTAAAATTTTGACAAATTTGTATCAAAGTTTTCAACTTTTTAGTCGGAATGGTAAACCGAAATCTTTAATTTTTCCTCAAATAGTTTAAAACTGTTTTATGATCGATCTTTAGCACCTAAGCGATGCTACGACTACTAAAATGCCGGTCAACTTCGATTATATCTGTAATTTTATCGACATTTTCTTGAACATCAAAAATGCCTGAACAGAATTGACGAAACCAAAATTGCACGCAATCAGCTGTTACAGTATCGGCACCCACCATAAGCACCATTCACTATTTCAGCGGCCTGGCGTGTATTTTCGCCTTTATGAAAGAAAAACTGTGAAATGTACCGAATTTTCTCTTGGTTTACTTCCATTGTTAAGGGGACCCGGTGGTCTAGAATTTTTCAACAATCGATTATTTTTTTTTTTTTGATATTTCGAAAGTATGGTCTTTTATGAATATACTGTCAAATTTTCGGAAGGATATTCCGAGTATTTTCCATTCTACAGCCGTTTTAGCAGGTAGAGTCAGATTCGTCACGCGGCGAACTCTCAAAACTTTAAACTCAAATATCTCAAAACTACTTTTTTCGGTCTGGTGTTGTCAAAAAAAAACTATTCAACAGAATCGTCTGCAATTTTAATATGTTGTTCTTAACATCAATGGCTATCGCCTGTACTAGAATCATATTACAATATTATTTCGTTTTTTTTTTATTTTTTATTAAAAAACTGGAAAAACACCGATTTTTAGAGTGTCAAATTCAAAAGCACGCCATTTTGTTTTTCTAGTAGCGGGACATAGCTACAGTCATACTGATTAATAATTTTTTTGGTTTTTGTGTTTCAAGTAAATAGAAGAGCCAAAATGGACAACACCGTCCAGGTTCAATTTTTCGGGAGTGTCAACTTCAGCGGCATTTTTAAAGTTATTAAAATAAAAAGAAAAAAATAAAATTTTTTAATTCTTTATCGCCTTTCATTTTTTTATTGTAAAAAAAATTCCTGAAAATACTGTAAATTTTCGAGATCTCGACCACCGGGACCCCGTAACCACCCTGTAAGTCACAACTGAATGGAAAAATCTAAAGGACGCATACGAATTTTTTTTGTGTGAAATGTCACCTTGACCACGAACATAAACTTTACAGTGTATGATCTATATTAACGAGATATCGATCACGACAGCTTTATGTGTAGCTTTTTTCATGGCAGCAATACACTCGAAGGTTTGTCGTTGCCTGTCCAGCGGTGGCCGCTATTACAAAAAGATTTTTCTATCATTTGGTCTTTCATGCCCGAGGTTTCGAACCTTTGCGCTATCGAATGTAGTCACGCATCAATCCGCCTACGACGGCCGCCATCCAAACACAGCGACAAAACGTCGTGCGCGAAGGCTACCAATTTTATAAGTTGTTTCATGGAAGACAACATCCGCTTCCTGATCGACTTTACAATGCTCCAAAAATATTACAAATTTCCTAAAAAAATATTTGATTTCACCTTTTTATCTCTTTGCATCAACGTCTTTAGGTTCTTTTATTTGTAAAATAATAACAAAATTGGTCGCCTGGTTGTGTCGCCCCACTGCAATTTCAAGGCCGCATCATTTGGGCTAAACTTATCTAGGCACTACGCACACTGAACTTCTGCAGTCTCAGCTTCTGAGACATTGAACATTTTTGTGCTTTCTATATAATTATACCTTGTAGGCTTTCGCTCTATATAAAGTTTTAATTTATTATTGCCTGCCATAGGCTTTGTATAGGATCCCGTTGTGACAAATTCATTAGCCGTTGGCTCCAGCATTTTATTTTCGCAAAAAAGCTCTTTTATCTACAAAAGTAAAAGTAGTTTTATAGGATCCTCTTATGCTTGATTTTGATGGGTTGAAAATAAACTTATCTTATCATACGTTGCGTTTTTAAGTTTTCTAAGCTGATTATAGTAATTAGGAAAGCATCTGCATTGCATTTTAAAACACCCAACACTATTTTTTACCTGAAAATACTAATAGCACTAACAAACTTAAAAGCAATTATTTATCTCATATGCATCACCATCGCTTAAATTCTCAAAAAGCTCTAGACACTAAGCTACATAAAAACCCCTTGCGGCTGGTGTAGGTAAGTCAGCAGGTGCCTTTTGGAAATAGGCAACTATTAAAACCCTTCCCAGCGCCATGGGCAAACATCCATTCATACATACATACATAGACAAGCACTTACGATTGCGTTCATAATCTGTTGCCAATAGTAAGGGCTTAGCTGTCCTGGGGCCATTTGTATCGGCTGTTATAGAACTTCTGGGCCGGCATTGCGTTTAATCTTTTATTTTTGCTTTTTATGTTGTCAAACTGGCATTCCAACAAATAAAAGCACAATCTTTCAAAAAGTGATTTATGATGTGTTGGTAGATAAACAAAATATTCCCTTGGGAACCTCTTTTGCTTCCTCTTTTATTTTCCTAAAATTAACTAAATTTGTGCGTGCTGATATACAAAGCAAAAAGGAAAAATATCAATAGTTACTTGAGTTTCTTTTTTATTTGGATTTTGTTTTCACTAAGCGCGAGTAAATTTAGTTTATCAAAATAATTTGAATGGTTTATTTTTTTTGTGATATAATTTTAATATTTTATTTTCGCTTAATGAGTGATGATGCAGCAGAGAGTCACCAGATGCTACTTTTTTTTTGTGGTGGGTGAGGAGAGTTGAAAATGCCTGCGCACTTACAGCGACCGTCGGCAACTGCGTCGAATGGTGTAGCCACTAAAACAATCCATCTTTCTCTTCTGGGGAGACTCCCTTCCCGGAACTACCTTTCATGACTTCGGGAAGGCCCAGAACGGTATCCATTAAATGGACCAATAATATTCACCCACGTCTGGGTCCACCATATTTGTAGCCAGCTTCATGCAATAGGCTCGTCTTCTAATGTCTCTGTGCCGTCATGTCGGTGGTATGTGTGGCATGCTTTCAGGATCCTCTCACATGGGCGTATGGATGTTATACGCTATTGAAGTTTCTTTTACATCTACAGCAAATAAGATGTTGCGGTAATATGATACCTTTGTTGTTGTTGTTGTTGTTGTTGTTGTGTCAGCATAAACATTCACCGTGCATAGACGAGGAATGCTGCTGAAGTGACAGCCCTTGGCCAGATATAAATCCGGGTCGTTCCGATTACGTAGAACCAACTGTCGTGGGCACCGTCTTATGCCGTCGTGAGCACATGATTTTCTCTGCGTTCTGCACTGCAACTCCGCGCGTTGCACGTGCAGCATTATCCTCTTTGCAAAACTTCTATCTGCGTTCCAACAGTCATTTGATGCACACATGTCATTGATTAAGCTGCCTGGGCTCAGCTGTTCACCCAAGACTAACTCAAGCGTTCGGCGTTCTTCGTTGAAACGATCACAGTAGAAGAGCACGTGCTCCGCGCTTTCTATTGCATTGATGCAGCTTGTACAGAACGGAGTGTCCGCCATGTGAAAACGATGGAGGTACTCCAAGAAACATCCGTGACCGCTCAATATTTGGGTTAAATAGCGTCTCCGCTAGGATAAGTCTATAGGTCCAACGTTTGTTAACAGACGAGTCCCATCTGCTTTGCCACATTTCTAACGAATGCAGACGTTTTGCAGCTTTCGGCTTTACTCCTTGTCTGTCATAACGTTGTCCCATTTCCTGCACAAGTATATCTATTGGGAGCTTCCCAGCGATGACGCAAACCGCGTCGTCTGATACGGTCCTGTATGCGCACGCGACTCTCAGTGCCAAATGCTACTTACTAATAGCTATGGAGGTGCATGCTGTTCAAGAAGCAATGAACTTTGTTGTGGAAAACAGGTGGAGAGACAGCTCTGAAGGTGTTTTCAGCGCTCATGGCCTTAGGCAGCCCTCCACTTCAAAGGTAGTTGAGTCCTGTAAATCCAGGCTGAACTATGTCGGCAGACATATTATCCTGCTGTTAACATAGGTCCCGGCATACATGGATATCGCGGGTAACGAGATCTCTGACTCTTTAGCTAGCATGGGTTCTGAAGCCAACTTCTTTGGCCTGGAGCCCGTTCTGCCACTCCCTTTTGCAGCCATCAAAGGCACGGTTAGCAAATGGGTTACTACAACCCACAAGCAAGCTTGGCAGGCTGAGAGAGGCTGCAGATGGACAAACCTGATGCTACCTGCCATGTCCGACCGACTGTAGCAGATCCTCCTGTTATTAAGCTGAAGGGATGTAGACAGCTGGTTGGACTGCTGTCGGGCCACTTTCTATGGGTGAAGCACACGGAAAAGGTAGGCATCTCAGACAGTACACTCTGCCCAGCATATTTGGAGAGAAGGATGAGAGGGCGGACCACTTTCTGTGCATCTGCCCGGCCATCGATCGAATCAGGCTTGAGGTCTTCGGCACTGATGTGTTAAGAAGCGACCACCTTGGCTCCTTGGCACCACAAGATCTACTCAGATTTCTTTGGAGGTCGGGTAGATTTAAAGAAAATTGTAAAGGGAACCCGAGTGCAGTAAAATAAATGTAATGTTGCCTGAGTGCTGTACTTGCTAGTCGTCCCGACAAAATAAAAACAAAGAAAAAATAGTTACCATCTCGTTGGAAGGCTTGGATGGATGCTTAAAAGCACATAACTATTGTGTGAGGGAGTGAGGTGAGGTTCTGCTTTTCTGTACATCACAAAGTTCCGTCCTAAGCAAAATAGCCTAACCAACCCCTAAAAAAAAAGCCGATTTATTTGTATTTTGAATACCTGGAAACCTTAATTGGTTAAAGTATTTGCATGTGCAATATTTGCTAATATTTAAAATCACAAATCAAATTTTCCTTTTAAAACAGAGCAGATGCTGTGCAAAATTAAAGTTAAATTTCATGTGCATCTATGCTCAGAAAAAATACTACCATATTCTTTTAACAATTTCACCCACTCGTCCCCCAAGCGTTTTGCCATAGCAACACGCCCATTTATATCCCATCTCAATTAACTGAACAACTGTATTATAGAGAAATGTTTATAAAATATTATATTTGTGTACACATTTCTAGATTCTATATATTATGGCTTTTCATACGCAGGCGCCTGCTTCGGATTAGGTTGTCGTTCGATATTTGCTGCGTGTATTTATAGACATGGTTGCTACAGGGTGATGCAATAAAAACGCAAATTTTCACACTCGAATTTGTTGAAATTAGTATTTTATTCATAATTTTTTTTTTATTCTATGGCTTAGCTAAGTATGAAAGGCAATATGGATTGAATGACGACAACGACGCCTCTGGCGCATATCTAAATTTTCCAAAACTTATCATCACATATAACGCGTATGATTTCCTTCTTCAGCTGTAGAGTCATCTTGGTCTTATTGGCATAGACCGTAATTTTTACTTATCCCCAGAGAAAGATGCCCAATAGTATTAACTCGCTAGAAATCGATGGCCATTTGATCCGGTTGATTCGTGGATACATCGTTCACAATAAGGCCATTGATTCATGCGCTATGTCGCAAGTGGTATCGTCCTGTTGAAACCACATGTTTTCCTGGTCCATCCCATCTAATTCGGGTCATAAAAAATTTGTTATCATATCACGATAACCTTCACCTTTCCCCGTGACATCGTTATCGACATGACTGACATCATTTTCGAAGAAGTACTGCCCGAAGATTCTGTTAGTCCAAATATAACACCAAACGTTGTGTGATGCATAAGTTTTTCTCGAATAACACGTGGATTTTCAGCTTCCCAAATGCGGCTGTATTGCGGATTGTTCACTCAAATTGTCATTTAAGATGACCGAAAAAATTAGGTAATGCGCGAAATGGAATTATTGCAAAACGACCTATTTCATAAGTTTCCCAAAGTCTGCAGTATCAATCGTCAGAACAAAAAACGAAAACAAATTATAATAATTCTCCTATCTCAAATATATATCTACACATATAAATTGCAAAGGTTCCAGAATAAAATTATTAAATGTCCAGTCGTTGCCCCTTGGTTTATACGTAGCTGCGATCTCGAGCGCGACCTAAATATTGATTCGGTAGCAGACACAATAAAAAAAACGCTGCAAAAACCCTCAATGATTGAAAAGTAATGAGCCTTATTTCTTTAAGCAGTTTTATTAAACCTTTTGGCTAACACAACTAATATTCTTCAAAATAGGACCCTTGAGCGTCAATACACCCCTGGTAGCGATCCTTCCACTGCAGGAAACATTTTTTAAACTCATTCGCCAGAATCGCGTTCAATTCGGCTGTCACAGTTTTTTGGAAAGCCTCGATGGAGTCACTTTGCGCATTTCAAGTTTTCCGGTCCTGATTTCCCGCACATTGTAATAAATTAAATTTAACTCTTCACTGATCTCACGTAGACTAGCACGACGGTCAATGTTCACGAACCCGGTTCACATCTTCGTCTGTTTGCGTCGTCGAAGGCCTTCCAGATCGCTGTTCGTCTTCGACGTCCTCCCGGCCTTCCTTGAACGACTTGTGCCACCGTTTTACCTGTGCACTGCATTTTCGCCACTGCAAAATCCTAACACACTTTTAAAACAGCTTTCACGCGCGGAGCGATGTTGACTGCACCGCTGTTTCCAGCGAACTGCGACCGGTTTCTAGTGGAAGGGGAAGGTCCAACGATCACTTTCCCCCACCAGCCAATTCGTTTGATCGCTTGGCAGACGCCCCGCGCGGGAAGGCTCATTACTTTTCAATCAAACTCTGTAATATTAAAAAACCTCGTCAATACGGAGGCCTCCATTCATTCTTGTATATCCAACTAATTGGAGAAGCAGTTTGAAACGCATAAACCCCAAAGACTAAATAGAATCACACCTTAAGGGGTTATATACGTCCAGCAGCGCCGAAATTGCGCTAAAAGAAAAACTTTTTTTAGAAGAGATAGCAATAGAAGTAAATATAAAAAAATTGTATAGATTGTTTATTAGCACTTAAACTTTATAAAAAAATTATTTTAATTTTTCTTTACAAAAATTAATATATAGAAAATCACGTGACCCAAAGTACAATGAAAAAAAAGTTGCTCACGGTCTGCATCATTTCTCCTTGAAATGTTGATGGACCTGGAAAAAGTTAAAAATTCTTGTAAAATAAAGTTGTAGTTACAGTTGTCGAGCCGGATTTTTGAATTTCGAAAAATTTTGCAATTTACGGCATTTTAACAAAAAGTATACGTCTTACGTCATCAATGTCACACTTTAATTATGTTTATAAAGTTTTTTAATAAAAATATAGAGAAAACACTTTCGAATATTATAAAAAAACCGCATCAAAAAATATTAAAAACTGTATGAGTTTCGAAAAAAGTAGTTTCGAGAAAAACGAGTTTAAAGTTTGAGGTACAAGAGTGCGCGGACTGCTCTCCACCTAGTTAATGGGCTGTAGAAGCTTTAATGTTGGGAATTTCCTCATGAAAATTTCACAGTATATTCCTAAGATTCTAAAAATTTTTTTTGATTTTTTGAAAATTCTGGACGTATGTAACCCCTTCAGTGATGTATGCACCTCATATTAGAAATTCAAAACAAAGTTAATCATATTTTTCTTAGTTAAGAATATTTTTCTTTGCAACTAATCGCTTGTAAATTTAAAACAAAAAAACAAAAAATATCTCAATAATTTGCTGCCAAAAACCTGCGTCATTTTTGCGTCACCCTATACATGCAAATGCCTATCAAAAATGTGTAGTCATGTTGTGTATATACATACATGTATACTTATATATGTGTGTACGCATGCAAGTTGTTTGCATATTATAAATAAATTTGATGTTTGCTTTCACATTTCATCGAAAATAGGAAACATCATAGAGTGGAAATCTTTTTTTACGGTTTCTGACGGTTTATTTCCACAAATTGCAATTTTATGAATTTCAACTAATTGAGCCGAAAGGTGGTATCTTCTTCGAATTCCTGCTAATCAGAGAGAAGAATCAAATTACGCATTGACATGTGTGGCCAGTCACATACATACATTCTGTGAAAAAAGTACCAGGAATTGTTCAATAAAACGAAAAATAATTGTTTAATCATCGAAATTTGTTTTGTCGCCTTCAAAATAGGCTCCATTCGAAGCAATACACAACTGCCAACGGTTAGTCCAGTCATCAATGCATCTTTTAAATGCTTTTGAAGAGATCTTCTTCAGCTCCTACAGCGAATTCTCTTTAATAGCCTCTATTGACTCAAAGCGGCGTCCGCGAAGTGGCAATTTAGGTTTTACGAAAAGGAAAAAGTCGCAGGGAGCTAAATCCGATGAATACGGTGGTTGTTCGATGATATTTGTCGAATTTCTGGTCAAAAAAGTGTTCACAATATGAGCCTTGCCAGACGGTGCCTTATCATTGGCGCAAGATCCATGAGTTTTCTTTCCACGAATTGAGCCGTTTCCTTCGCACATTCCTTCATTCTATGTCAAACGTCGCATAGCTTCCAAATAATATTCTTTATTTACCGTATAACCATTTGGAACGAATTCCGAGTGCACAACACCAGGATAATCCAAGACAAAGAGTTGCATGACTTTCACTTTTGACCGACTTTGACGTGGTTTTTTGGGTTTTGGCTCATGTGGATAGCGCCATTCAGCCGCCTATTGACTGGTTTGCTTGTCAAACTCATATACCCACGACTCATCACCTGTTATGCTGCTCTGGATAAACATCGGGTTCGAATTCACTAGCTCAAGCATGTCTTCAGCCACCTTCTTCCAATGAATTTTGTGGAAGGAATTCAACTCTCTTGCAACGAGTCAAGCAGCCACGCGTCTCATGCCCTATTGATGGTGGAAAATGTTGCGAATTGATTCGTGAAATACGCTAAAGGTACGAGCTACCTCCCTCAAATTTAAATGATGGTTTTCCAGCACCATTTCCTTGACTTTGTCGACGTTTGACGTTTTATCCGTCAAAGACGTTGATGGGCGACCAGATCAGGGCAAATCTTCCACGACTTTTCGGCCCCCTGCAAAAGCCTTACACCACTCGTAGACCCGTGCTTTTGATAAAGCACACTCGCCATAGGCTTTCTGCAACATTTTCAACGATTCGGTACACGAAATCCCGTTCAAAGCATAAAATTGAAGGCAAATTCTTTGTTCGATATTTTTATCCATAGTGAAAATCGCAGAGCGCAGCTGCGGTTGACTGATATAATTAAATGCCAAAAACAAGATAATTGTCAGATCACCCTCAAACTCTGCGACACTACAGAGGACAGTTGTATCAACATTCCAAAAAAAAAAACTTTAGACATGTGCGCTTTTTAAATGAACAATTCCCGATATTTTTTTGACAGAATGTAGATACGTTCCCTGCAGGGAAATTTACTACTACCGAACTCCTCGTGCGCTTCTGGTAAAATTGAAATCAAAACTAATTCTCGTATTTTCTCTCCATATAAGAAAGTTGAAAGTATTACGCGAAAGTGTTAAACGTCGCAGTCTGTATTTTTTTTTTCGAATATTTGGAACTATAACTTCATTCCCGATAAATTTGTGTATAATGTAATAAAAGTGTAAACTATCTCGTGCTGTTGCAATGGTCTGTAGGGTAGAGAAGGGTATGCAAACTGTAGGTCGTCGCGCGACGTCTGGTGAATGTCCATCGCACGGATTTCCTGCAGGTAGCAAATAGGATCGCAACGTTCCAAGAGGAGCTACTATTTGCTAGAAGCAGAGTGGGAAAGTAGCGAGGAAACACTGAGTATTTTCATGTTCTGAAGGGCTTTTCGCACGATAATTCTGCTGATATCACTGTCCATTTGGTAAATAATTTCGAAAGAATCTTGGCCTATACAATTGGATTATAGATTCATTCTAATCGACCCAACCTTATCTGTATTTTTAATAGTCGGCGGAGAGAATTAATTTGGGATATTTTTATGTCATCTTTGACATTTATCAAGTAGGCAGATGCACAGTTTTAATGGTCAATGGTCGCTGTTTTAGAACAACATTTCGTAAAATTCGTGGTTTTTTTGGTGGAAATAATAAACCGAATGAGGCGACAATTCAAAAGTTGCTGAAAAGATTTCAAGAAACTGGTTCAGTCGAGGATAGAAAAAGAAGTGGCTGGCCATAAACTGGGCGTTCTGTTGAGAATAATGCTGTGGTGGCGCAAAGTGTTGCTGAACAGCCTACACCCGACAACAACAATGATATCCCGACGTTCTCAACGATTAGGCATTAATGAATCGCCTATTTGGCGGATTTTACCTGTAGATTTGCCAGGGATGACACAATTTTTCACATATAATTGTCAAGAGCCGTATTTTGAATAAAACTAGTGACTTCTGGAAGAATCTAAATTTTTGCATATTTTATTTTCACGTCCTTTTAAAGACTGTACAAGTCAAAAATCTATTTAGAAAACGAATTATGTGAAGCTCTTTCAATACTCAGTCCCATTGTGACAAATTATGAAAAATACAAAAAAGAGCCTGACATACAGACACTATTCTTTTAGAAGGCCTCGTAATAAAATCAATTAGGTGGCGCATTGAGTGTCATATCGCATGCTTTTTACGACACATTTGTTTCACTGCACTTTCATGCCACATTTCATGTAAATGTTAATGTTTTTCGAGTGCGTTGATATTTTACAAACATTTCCGATTTTCATAGCATTATCATGATTTTTACGAGTCCACTTCCGTCAGACAGGTCCAGGTCGTAGAAAAACATGAAACACACAAGAAACCTGGTGAGCTTCCAGTGAAGATTTTCGTGAAATCCACTTGGCAGTAAATGTGTTAAAGAGCGTCGTAGTATGAAAAAGTTTGGCAACCCATTTAGAAGTCCCTCGGTTTGTTTGACATACGGCCAATGACTTGAATCAACAACTTGCTGCAATAGGAGCCGTATTCATCAATGACTCCGCTGTCGTAATATGAGCGAAAGGCCACTTTAAAGACACAAGTCACTACTCGCGACCAGCATAAATAGCGAGTTGATTCATACTTGGCTGTGCATAACAGAGATTCCTTAGTTTCGCTCTTCTCTACAGGGTTTATTTTGCTTTCACACGCACACCTGCCTGCCAAGTAGGCAACTACTACTGCTAGTCGGCTCTGCTTATTTGTCGTCGGCTCGTTATAGTGTCAATTATGTTGCAGTTATCAATTTTGCAGCTTTGTAGCGCTGTTGTTGCCCTATCTCGTATTGCACTCATTAACCAGCAGCTAGAATGTCCCTTAGTTGAATGACAACTAACTTTTGCAAATGGAGCCGCTCTTGGCACCACAACACTACTTCGGTTTTCCCCTCTTCTCTCCCCTCTGTAATTATAGTAATTTGTTTGTGCGCAATCTTGTCGTGCCTTAATACGAGGCGTCATGACGCGTCACACTCGCAGACGACGCAATGTACTATTTCCTAGACACACCCATTTTTGAGGAATACCAACACATACATATGAGCGCACACTCGTATGTTGTTTTGGTTTTACCTTTAATAATTCATCTGTTACTTCCACGGTTGATTGGTCAGTGTCTTGGCCGACCATTTTACTTATCTAAGGCTATCCAGTTGACTATTTCAGTCATTCTGTGTACGTGAAATGTCCTAGCGTTTGAAAGACCTCACTGCACACTCGTAGAGAATCGTAATTTGGCCAATGCACTTTCAATATACGATCAGTGTTTGGCATATGTTTTTGTTCACATGAAGCAAATTTTCAGCTGGAGTATAATTGAATAAATAATACGCAGGAAGGTGCATTGTGATGTGTGTAACGCAGTTTGTCGGTAAAGGGTAGTCCAAATGCAAGTTTATTTTTAGATTAAATTAAACGAGTAAAAATTTATTTTTCAACATGTCTTGTAGAGAAGGTATAAGAAGAACGATTGGGGTATTAACTGGTCATTGTTTAATAAGCAACGCTAGACGGTTAGGAAGAAGAAACAGTCAGACACCTTTTATGTGAGTGTGAAAACTTAGATATGAGGAGGCTGCGCACTATTGAAACTGCATTTTGAACTGACGTAGCGGGCATAGGGCATCTAAAACTAACGAAACTTCGCTCGTTTATTAAAGCAAGCAGATGGTTTTAAAAGGACCCCATAGGGTAAGGATAAGCTCCAGTGGTATCACAATGGCCCTGCGAAAGGTCTAAGTGTGTCGTTGCGACAGCCACCCTACCTACGTACCTACCTATAGAGTTTTAGTGGAAAGATAAAACATTGCAAGCCTGCCACAAAAAGTCTTTACGGTGTCAAGTTGGAGTTCCGACGGAACTAATTAACATCGCCAGGTCAACAGTTTGACGGATTGTGTGGCATCGTCTGTCATTCTTCCTTGTGAAACCAAAGATCTTCTAATCCCTTTCTCCTCTCTTCTTCTCTTTTTAAAAACCACTGTTCGTGCAATAAACGTTTAGAAATAATTTAGCAGAAATTTGCATCGTTTTTCAAGCGTAAATGGCTTCGCGATGCGTTTACACCCTTTAGTTGGGTGTTTCACCGAGCTCCTCCTCTTATTTGGTGGTAGGGGACTTCAAGTTGTTCCACAAATCAACGGTCCTGCAATTTTATGCCGCCTCAGAACAACAGATGGTTTTTATGATACAAATTCACTGGGATGGTTGGCATTGCCTGCCAAGAGGCGACCGCTATTTGAAAAACCTTTGGTGTTTCTTGATCGGAGTTTCGAATCCCGACTCTTCTGACTGATAGTCACACATCTACCTGTTCGGCTACGATGACCGACAGACTTATGATCCATATGAATATCAAATCTACATGAAGAAAATAAAAATATTGTATTTGACTAATTCTTTCTTGATTTATTTTTTGGCAAAAGTTTTGGTTTTTGTTTTAGAAAATCTTATAAAAATTTCTCTAAACCTCTGTGCTTTCCACTTTAACTTATGATACGAGGAAAAAGTATTTCAGCTTGAATTCAAGGCTAGTGAAATTAAAATTTAAAAAAGTTGATAGTCAAGAAGGAAAGGAGAAATTGGATAGAGAGAGAGAGAGAGAAAGATAGGATAGAATAAAGAAAGAGAGAAATAGGATAGAATAGAGAGAGAGAGAGAGAGAGGGGGAGAGAGAGAAGTAAAAGTGTAGATAGTCAAGAAGGAAAGGAGAAAAGTGATAGGGTGAAAGAGATAGGATAGAATAGAGAGAGAGAGAGAAATTGGATAGAATAGAGGGAAAAATTGGATAGAATAGAGAGAGAGATTGGATAGAATAGAGACAGAGAGAGATAGGATAGAATAGAGAGAGATAGCCAGTCCTATGAGAAATTTTCCAGATTCTTTGGCAAGTCAAAAAATATCATCCGGTTTGAGACAACGAATATTATTCAAACAACACTTGTAGTTCTGCAGCGTTCTGGGCTGGGATATCGCTCTTTATGTATATTAACTGGCATACATAATCGCTGAAGCAATTCATGATTCCTGTAGAACTGATTCAGATTATTGGCTCTGGTCCCTGAGGAGTAACCGCTGATCCGAAGTTGGCCAATTCGCTCACTGATTGAAATAATTGGTTATCTTTATAAAGGCAGAATGCCACCATATCCGACTAACATTATTCCTTGTATTCTTCAACAAAACGTTTTTGTTTCGAGCTCACCTAGATCATCCTCGCTGCTGTCATCAAGGTCTTTAGATTCGTGGCTAGTTAAAACTTTGTCTTACTTATATTGAAGGCTTTTATATCTTCGATAGCGCACACTGAAATTTTCTGCCAAATATTTTCGTGAAATATTTTAGTCCTTAAATGGCCGATTTAATAGAATTTTTTGAACTTTTCTTAAAAACGAGGTCAAATTGGCTCGTCAGAAGGGAAGCTTGTGGGTTAAAATGTTCCACAAAACAAAGCTTGTGAAATTCTGCTATAGAATCTGAATGCTGAAATTTCTGTGACCACAATTTGGATTATATTTGATTCAGGCTGAAAAAAGCAGAGGCATATTTGTTCTAAAAAAGTGGTCCACCCTTGATGGACTTTCAGTATTATATGGTCGCTTTTCTGTTTCACAAAATGCTATTGGACAGCGTAATTATTCCAATAATAACTTGTAATGCCATATTAAATACATTCGCTTGATGATAAAAATACGTCGTCGTTTTTTCATGCAAACATCATTCAAACAAATATTTAGCAATAAGCTCCAATAAGCGGATTATTCAGATAAACATTGCAAAAATGTAAAAGGGGAAATTCATGCCAATTACGTTATTCCCTTTAAACACAGTTGTATTAAAGAGTAAAGTATTTGTATGCATATAATTGTGTGTGTGTGTGTGTGTGTATCAAATTAATATACCTAATAAGATGAGAAAATCGCAACACTTGAGACAACGCTGAAGCATCATTAACCAGCCTCGCTATTCGTTAGGAGGGAATTCCCCACACTCTACATTCTTATATGTGCACTTGTATTGGTGCGTTGTGCCTCACTGACTCCACTCATGAATGAGTGAATGACTCGCATATAATTCCCACACGTACATATAGCGGAACAATAATAATACGAAATTCCAACAAAACTGAAAACAAAAAAAATATTTTTGCTATAGCAGAGCTATTAACCAACAACACATCCTGTCGTTGAACAATGACTAAAAAGTATCTACTCTGTCTGGTCTACTACTCAGTCTGTCCTGTCTGGCTCGCTCTGAGGCTCTCATTAGATTCACCATCTCCGCACATGATTTCAATGCATAATTTCCCATAGATGTTTGCTATATTTTTGTGCGAAAGTGTTAATGTTTCAAATGCAATTATTGTGCTTCTCCGTACTTGTTGAGATGATGAGTATATTCGACTGTGCTGACATTTATAAAAACATACTCTTCATTTCCATTTACATTAAGCATTGCCTTTTATACCTTCCCCGATGTGTATGTGCAGACAAAGTGTTGTTGGCAAATGAACGACACGAGACTTACTAAATTGCCTTCATCATCCTGATCACGTGACATTCGCTACATAAAATTACAATCAACAAATAAAATCGACAAGAGCAGAAATAATTTGCAAAACCTCAAACGAAATGCAGTGAGCTGTGGTTTCATTTAAAGCGAATCTCTCACAAGCACACCAACACACAGATACAAACAACAAGGCTGCGGGGTGGGAGATTTGCAGTTTGCTTAACCGAACTTGAAATTTACATGGGTAGTTGATTATTTCTTCTCTATACCACTTGGAGGGCTATGAGAAAACATGGGAGGGGTACAGAGTATTGTTGTGTTGGAATAAGAGAAACCTTCCCTATAAATTTTAGGGGAATGCTGCTGAAGTGATTGTCTTCGAGTCGCTCCGGTAGTATAGAACCGATTATCTACGAACGAGGGAACGAGATACAAATGCTCACACACTGCGCTAAATGTGTGCTAAGAGAAAGAGAAAAGTGTGCTAAGAGGATCAGCTGATCCTAGTCATCTATCGATCTTGTGCGAGATTAAATTACGTATTAGTTTACATCGATCTAGTACTTCAATGAGTCAATGTGAAAAGTTAACTTGAAGATCAAGAAGTGAACAGGAACTAATGAGTTATACTGTCTGACAGACAGAGGCCAACAAGAAGACGGTATAAATTTATCTGAAAGCATCGCTACCTTCGTTGTTAGCCGCGTTGCACTAAAGGAACAAGAATGCAATATCGATAGTTGAGCTTTCGAACTAACTATAAAATATTCCATCAAAAGTGCTCGAACCAGAATTCAAACGAGGTGAAATACTTGAGCATAATGCTGAATGTGTGCTATAGTTAGAGCTCTCACTTAGACCATAAGGGCTGAGCTCTGAACTCAGAGTTAGTCGAGGTACTAAATATAATAGTACAATCATCCATGGAAAAAATTCCCTATAATAGAAAGGTGAGATTAGGAATTAATATTCATGACTGAAAAATTTTGAAAAAGGAAGTTCAGTTATGAGCAAAGATTAGAGGAGGTTGAGCAAACGAGGGCAGATATTTACGGATCTGATAGCAAACTGTTTGCTCGATGGGCAAATATGTAAATGCCTTGAGGCAAGATCGGAAGGTCGCACTTATTGCTATCTTTTCAGTTAACCAAACGTACATCGAGGATCTCTTAAACAACCCTGTTTAAAGCATGCCACGACAGTCTTCAGCTTCGGGGAAAAATT
The DNA here is from genome assembly GCF_027943255.1 of Anastrepha obliqua. NCBI lineage: Eukaryota > Metazoa > Arthropoda > Insecta > Diptera > Tephritidae > Anastrepha > Anastrepha obliqua. Next base: position 136,497,587 of record NC_072892.1, on the reverse strand, counting down.
TCCCCAATACGATGTTGGGTACCTGACCACTGGAATTATAGACAACGCTTGCGAAATGAAGACTGTCAACTGCTGCATGGAATCAGAACAGTTTTGCGGCCTTAGCTGTTCGGCGTGCAGCAGCTCAGTGACTGGGTGGGTTAAACTTAGACCGGAATAAGTACTGGGTTGCAGGAGGTTGCGAGGAACTCCCCATCAGACTCAAATTCAGGTTACCGGACCACTGCAGTGTGTTCCAGGCAGAGGTAGCCGCAATCCAGGAGGCAGCTGATTGGATGCTCACATGCGTACTAACAGTCAGGAAAGTAAATATTTACGCCGACGGCCAAGCGGCAATAGGGGCCCTCGTCAGTGACGGTGCATTCGAAACTGGTCAGGGAAGTCCTGACCTCACTTTCGACTGCGCCCGAATTCTTTGACATAAGCCTTATCTGGTTTCCTGGTCACAGCGACATTGTGGGAAACTGTGAGGCGGATGAGCTGGCCAGACGAAGGACATGTGAGGTGATTTCCTTGCGAAGGGAGACAAATGGGGTCCCTCTGACTACCTGCGATCTGCTCCTGGAAAGATGGGCATCGCGCTAACTCAGCGAGCGTTGGGCAAGTACACTAACTCGTAAGGTCACGAAATCCTTCTGGCCACGTGTGGACCGGGGGCGCTCGGGCGAGCTTCTGAGGCTGACTAAATATCAGCTCTGGAATCTCGTGGGTTTTCTCACAGGTCGCAATGCGCGAGGAATGCATGCTGTGAGACTTGGAATCATCTCAGCACCTTCTCCTTAGCTGCCCTGCTCTGACGGGACTAAGATCAAGGCATCTTGGCTCTTACTTCTTTGCTACGCCTGCTGATATAGCTGGCGTTGATATAAAAATCTGATGAATTTCATCAGCAGCACAAAGCGGTTGACGCAAACGCAGCACAGTCATCGTTCGTAATCCACACACTCTAGACCTACCCTCCCAACCATCCCAGCACCACCTCTCCCCGCCCTCTCCCTGCATGCCATGGGTCTTTCTCTTTCACCTCACTTCCTTCATAATCGTACCACAAAGGGCGAAACCTCGTCCAAGTGTGCTCATTCCTTGGGCAACCATACCAACCTAACCTGGCCTAACTAAGTTGCAGGAGGATGCCTCGGACAAGCGAAGCTATTAGGTTATATGTTTAACAGAAAAAACAACAAGTTGATAGGGGTGCCGTCAGTTTATTTACTGGTTTCCAAACTCGACTGCTTTTCTACTTGAATATGCCTCATCCAGTCAGGGCAACCTAACGAAATAGAATATTGCTTTTGTAGTCGACGATCGGTCACGGCCAGTCAAGAGTTGCAAGAGAAGTGTGCATGGTTATCCTTTTAAATGTAAGACTGCCAAAGGCATTTCGGCATTTATCAAGTTAATTGAGGAAATCTGGGGCAATCAGCGTTTGGGGCTAGCTGTAAAAACTAATTCGGCTCGTATTTATGGTATTTCCATTTAACTATGATAAAACCAAATTTTGCTTATTATCTGGTAGTATCCAAGTTAGATTGGAAAAAAGATGCTACCATCTGAAATTTAAAAAAAATTAACAATGCATTCGAAGTTTTACCAGGCAGTTTATGTTGGCATGATTATTTTTCAAGGGTAAGCAAACTTTTTTAGTCTTTCCAAAAATTAAAATAAGACTTTAGTACTAATTATTCTCTGCCCTAGCGTAGCATGGCCGTAGGATCCAGCCATTTGCAGAACAAAACGTTTTGTTTAGGGTCAACACACTTTAGCTCTGCCCCTCTCCATTAATACTTTCACTATTTATTCGTCATGTCGCTAATTATTTAACACAATTTTTTTATATTTTTTTTATTGAATTATTTTTTTAAAACTAATTTCTATTGAACATAAAAATATTAACTACCAATTAAAGCCTTTCGTAATGATAAAAAAAGCGAAGCTTTGCTATTAAAATTAAGTTGCAAGTGTCAGTAAAATGAGTTTCGTAATTTTGCATAATGTTTGCAACAATAATAAAAGCATTCAAGAGCTTAATTGCATATGGACGAGTACGAGCCCAAAATTTGACTCCCTTGAATGCTTCCCAAACGTTCACTTGTACGGTCATAATTTGTTTTGCATAGTTGTTGGAGAAGAGTCAACGAACTGGAACATCATGATGACGCTGATAATCAAACAAAATTTGAAAAAAAGTCGACCAGTCATATCCATCTGCATATGAATATGCAGATTTCCATGAGTGTATGGGTAAGTGTGTGTGTTTGTTGCTTGTTTGCGGGTCATATATTTTACAGTTAGTGAATCAGACATGCTGTGTTATTGTTGTGCATGCTTGAGTGCATATATGTATACATACACAGGTACCTTCCTGCATGCCCTGTAGAGAAATCTATTCAATGATTCTGAACTGACGTATGGCAATTGAAAATTTTGATTCCGTTTGATCGGCATTTTTCGTTTGTTCCCAAATCTGCAAAAAAAATGTATGCAAAAAAAATGGATTTATTTTTCCCCAAACTAATATAATATTTTAATTTTCTCGCATTGACCGGAACGACTCAACGCAGGTGTGAGTTTTTGGTCTGAGAGCGAAAAGGAGACAACTCTATAGTGGATTATTTTATTATTTGTGAAAATAGTACAAATCTATGAATCAATTTACTTTTGCTCGATATGACCACCTTTCGCCTTGACTATGGCCTGGAAATGATCTAGAAACGAATCGCAAGTTGCCCGAATGCGACTTGCAGGTATTTTGCCCCACTCGCGGACAATGGCTTTTTTCAGCGCCTCGAAACTGTTGAATCTTTTAGCTCGGACCTTGCTCTCCAAAGTGGCCCAAAATAATGCATAATAAATAATGTCCTATTTACCATTCTGAGTCCTATAGTAACATCCATGATCTGCCACAGAAATGTTTGTCTGCCCACGGCTTTAAAACAACCTCCAAAATACTTTCCCGATAATATTTCGCATTTACCTTACGCCAGGCTCGATGGAGATTGGATTGGAGAGCGGCCATCTGCGGTTACACCGGCCCAAACCATTACCAGTGGCGGGTACTGCCTCCTGGTGGCCAATCCTTGACTCAAATTCTCATATGAACGGTGGGTCAAAAAAACTCTATCGTTTTGGGAGTTTACGAAGTGCTGAATTTGAAAAATTTTCTCGTCAGAAAACATGACGAAGCAACTCCTTCGCTCTCTCAAATTTGACTGGTTGCTGCTTTGGTGTGAGATCATGCTCCTTTCGAATCTTGTAAGGCTTGACTTTGAGATCATTTTTCAGTAAGCGGCTGATTCTACGGTCAGATATTTTCTTCTTCAGTTCTTTCGCCATTTTATTGGCACTTCGTCGGCGATTTCGCTCAAATCTCTGCTTCACTTTTTGACCCATTTCACGTGATGTTGCAGTCTTTTGATGACCACCTCCACGACATTTCGCGATACTATCAGTATCATTGTAAGGAGTAATGGTGCGATAAACAAAAACTTTGTTTACTTTAAGGTGCTCGAGCTCACGAACTATCGCTGATTGTTATTTTCCAGCCAAATATAATGCAATCACACTTACGTTTGGAATCCATTACTGATTTTCTTTTTTCGCGTTTACTCTCGGCAAAATGCTTCCGCGCGCTTATAAAAAATAGTTTCGACTGTCATTTAGCCTACTCACAGACAGCTGATGCCCGTGCATATCGGCGTGAGTGCTAAATATCGGGAAGAGCACCGCAAAAGTTCGAAGATACTCAACTACAAAAATTATTGGATGAAGACGCGTGTCGAACCCGTGATAATATGTCTAAAGAGTTGGATGTTGACAGATCAACCGTGGGTAAACGTTTGCACGTGATGGAAATGGTCCAGAAAGCAGGTTACTTAGTGCCACATCAAATGAAGGAGAGGGTTATCGAAAAACGTGTAAGATGCTTCTTGAACGGCAGAAAAGAAATGGTTTTCTGCATCGCATCGTCACTGGCGATGAAAAATGTATCTATTATGATAACCGTAAGCGTCGAAAAAGTTCGAGCCTGACAGGTGGGCCAGATCCATCGTCAGTGAAAAAAATATTCATGCTTCAAAGCTTGTGTTGTGCAACTGGTGGGATCAGAAGATGGGTGTCATCTATTATGAACCCCTTAAACCATCTGAAACCATCACTGGCGATCGTTACCGACTGCAGATAATGCCTCAAAAAGTGGCCGGAATGGATTGTAGTCTTGACAATCTGGGCTTGCTGCATGACAACGCCAGGCCACACGTTGCTAAATCGGTCCAGAAATATTTAGAGGGACTGAATTGGGGAATCTTGCCCCACCCGCCGTATTCCGCAGGCATTGCACCTTCGGATTACCATCTGTTTCGATCAATGCAGTCAGCCCTTATTGGAAAGCGGTGCACTTCTTACGAGAGCATGGCAAACCAGCTCAATGAATGGATCAAATCAAAAGAACTCGAATTTTTTCGTCAGATAAATCCGTATGCTGCCTGAAAGATGGAGTTAAGTTGTAGCTTTCAATGGCCTACACTTCACATAATATCATCTATTATTTAATTGTTTAAATGATTCGTAACTTTGGCTAAGAAAGGATCGAAACTTATTCCCATACCCAATATATAAAACTATTTATAAATATTAACTTCGTAGTTCTCAGCGCGGTTATACACCTACTAATCTTCGAACTTCAATAAGAAGGATGGCGCTGTAAAATATTTAATTTTTATTCCATACAAACGAATTTTCAGCTTCCGAATACATGCGAAGTCTTTTTCTGTCGGTTTTTTTTCATAACGTGAACCGCTTTCGCTTTCACAGCTTCAATGGACACAAATCTAGCTAATTTTAAAAACAATCAGCGCAAGATCTTGGTTAGAGTGAGATGTTGCTTTATTGCTTTAATGCCTACGAAGCTAGTTGTTATACCGATTGATTTACAGAAGCGAGAGGTAATACACTCAAAAGAGAAGGTTTCATGCGGTCGCTGGCTGCTTCGTCTGTAGCAACTTAAGTCTGGAATTTATTGTTTTACTAGATTGCAAGTATAGGAGTAGGCCAAATGGGTTGGTGCGTGACTACCACTCGGAATTCAAAGAGAACGTAGATCCGAATTACGGTGAAACCTCAAAAATGAAGACAATGGCAAGCCTACGAGGGTATTTCTGCCATGAAAAAGCTCCTCATAAAAATATCTCCCGTTCGGAGTCGGCTTGAAACTGTAGGTCCCTCCATTTGTAAAACAACATCAAGACGCACGCCCCAAATAGAAGAAGGAGCTCGGCCAAACACCCGAAAAAAAGGGTGTACGTGCCAATTATACATAAGTATACGAGTATTTTTCCTGCAGGGTGTTTACATTCAGCTGATTTGCATCTCACCTACAAATATAACTTTTATCCACGGTCATATTCCGAAGGCACGATACTAGACCCACTGTCACACCAATAGTGCAACAAAACCTTATAAACATACGTACATACACCTGGGTTCAAAATATTAAGAGCGCGACGAATTACCACGTATTAAATATTTTTTGTATGTTTTGTTTTTTTTCTTTTTGTAACAAAAAGGCATATAACTAAAAGTTAACAAATTTGTACAAAATTCACAAAAATTTAACAAATCTCAAAATTTCCAACTTCTTATGCAAAAATAAAAAAAAAATTCTGGATAGGCAGTTTTGCAACCCATTAAATTTTAGTGTATAGGATAGAAAGCCAGTTTAAAGTGGCTCACAGAATTCTCGTTGACTTTTGCTAGCTTTGTTTTGCTGATGTGTTGATTTTTTTCGTAAAGGCTACATCGCACGGAAGCAAAAAAAAATCACAAAATTAACGCGATTTTTGAATAGTTTCGAACTTCCACTTTAGTATACTAAAATTGAATGGATTATAAAACTGTAAAAAGTTGAAAATTTTGAACATTTTTGGTTTTTTAATTCTGTTCAATTATTGTGAGTCTTCTATAAAGTTTCTTAAAAAGTTGAAAATTTTGATGAAATTTTTTTTTTAATTCTGTTAAATTATTGTGAGTCTTCTATAAAGTTTCTTAAAAAGTTGAAAATTTTTATGAACATATTTTTTTTTAAATTCCGTTAAATTATTGTGAGTCTTTTATAAAGTTTCTTAAAATGTTGAAAATTTTTATGAACATTTTTTTTTTAATTCTGATAAATTATTGTGAGTCTTTTATAAAGTTTCTTAAAAAGTTGAAAATTTTGATGAAAATTTTTTTTAAATTCTGTTAAATTATTGCGAGTCTTTTATAAAGTTTCTTATAAAGTCGAAAATTTTGATGAACATTTTTTTTAATTCTGTTAAATTATTGTGAGTCTTTTATAAAGTTTCTTAAAAAGTTGAAAATTTTGATGAACATTTTTTTTTTAATTTCGTTACATTTTTTTGAATTTCCGTTAAAGTTTAGAGCTTTCAATTACATGGTTTTTGTTGTAAAATGTATAAACTATAGCTCACACATAAATGTGTAGTAAACACAAAAACAAAATTTAAATACAAAAAAATACTTCAAACTAGGTACCTAATTCGTCGCATTTCTATTATTTTGATCGCTAGTGTACACACATATGAATGTCTGTATAAAAATCTAAAATGTGAATGTCAACAGTACAGTGGAGTACAATAGCAACAACACCAACTACAAATCGTAGCCACTTTGTGGTATGGCCATTTGTTGTTTGTATTGGTTTGGTTTGCCTTTATTTTGTTTGTCGAGTTGTTGTTGATGCAGGAAACGCATTTGCTGCTGCCTTTGGCGGACTAGCTGATTGCACTTGTAATGCACCGCACAACAATAACAAAAACTCAACTCATTGAACTTCATTCAATACACGTGCACGCTTCTCATAACGCCACCGAACGCAAAGATTGTAATTGTGATTACAAACAGGCCTATCTCTCCTCTACACACACAAACACACACATACATACATATACGTGCTATTGCGCAAATAAAAAATTTGATAGCATTGTAAAAGTCATCGTCATGGACTGCACCGGCGTCGCCGGCCTCCATCAGACAGTGTTGTTGGTTGCCAGTGATGGATGTGGGTGTCTGTCTGCCTGCGCCTAACTGCCCTACGCTTTGTCTCGCCCAGTTAAATTGATTGCAACACAGTTTTTTTCGCTTCGTAATTTTGTTGGTTTTTATTTTTGCTGATTTTCAATCATTTTATAGGTTTTTCATGTACACTGTTTTATAGGCATTGCCCGCTGCAATGAGTGTGCAAAAATTACCAAATACAAACTGCGTAGTACCGTTAAGCAGAAGCACTGGAGTGAAGCGAAAAGTAAGTGAATCCAGATTAGCCAGTGTTAGCCATTAAAAATTGTAAAAATAAACCTACTGTCCGATGTAAGGGTTTTTTATCACTTTAGGAGCTTTTCTGATGTGTTTGGTGTTTCAAATAATGTGGAGGCTGCACTTATTAAGTTATTTCTTTCCATCTTGTAAGTATGCAGGTCGAGATCTTCACTCGAAATTCGCAACAATGTAGACTGTTACTGCCTGCTACTGAGCGGAATCGTCTGTTTTTGCCAAATGAAAGCATAAAACCCCGTGAAATGAAACTTCAATCTGAAACAAAGTCTGCTTGCTTCTGTGTCTCTCTAGGAAGACTGCAAAATATGGACTGTTTCAACTCACATCACGCAGCCAAAATGGGATTCGTCGGGGGTACTTTAGAACAACTACTTTTCTACTGCTCTGCTCTTTATAGAACTCGACAGTTTTCGCTGTTTTTTTTTTTTTTTTTTTTTTGATGAAAATACAATTTTATTCTGAAAAAATGATTCACTTGTAACAATCATTGAAAGTATTGCCCATCGCTGGCTACTACTTTTTCCCATCTTTCTGGTAGATCTCGTATACCGTCGCGGTAAAACTGTTCATCTTTTGAGGCTATCCACGGATCAAGCCATTTTTTGATGTCTTCATATGAATGGAACTGCTGGTCCGCTAGACCGTGTGCCATCGATCGGAATAGGTGATAATCGGACGGCGCAATATCTGGAGAATATGAATTTCCCATTTTAGTGTTTCCAGGTAGGTTTTAACGGGTTTGGCAACGTGAGGCCGAGCGTTTTCATGCTGTAGAATCACTTTTTCATGCCTCTCCGCGTATTGCTGCCGCTTCTCGCGCAGTGCTCGGCTCAATCGCATCAATTGAAGTGGATACCGATCCCCAGTGATGGTTTCGCTCTGTTTTAACAGTTCATTATAAATAACACCCACTTGGTCCCACCAAATACGTAGCATAACCTTCGCAGCGACGATGTAGAAGCATGACCGGGCAGTCCCCATGACTTTCGTTTCTCTGGATTGCTGTAATGAATCCATTTTTCATAACTCGTCACGATGCGATGAAGAAAACCCTCCTAATACTGAAGCAAGCTCTTCTTGCGTTTGACACGGATCCTCCAATTCAGCGTCTTCGAAGGTTTTTGCCCTTGCTTCACGCGGACGGTCGCCAACATTAAAATCACCGTGTTTGAAGCGACGGAACCAATCTTGGCATGTTGCTTCACTTAAAGCAGCATCTCCATAAACTTTTTGTAGCTCTCGACGCGCTTCAGCTGCCGTTTTCTTTCGAATGAAAGCGGAAAATCAACACTTCCCGCAAATGACGATTAGTCGGCACAAAATCAGACATTTTCACAAAACCAAAAGTTTATGATACCAAAACAAAGTCGCTAATGCGTCGAAGCGGGTTGTTTACCTTATGTCTAAGCTTGGTTTATGACGTTTAGGTTATGCCGACTAGCACACACTGCTGGCGGCATCTATTGACAAACAGCGGGAACTTAGTTGCGCACCTAATATTTAGATCATTTATTTTCATTTTGTGCAAAAACATCAAGACCCCCGCCACAAATAGGTCAAACACTTAACAGAAATTTACGGGGCAATTATTTATTTATTTATTTAAACTTATTTTCATCTTTTGCTATGCGCCAAACTTTCGAATCCCGCTGCTACCTTTTCACCTATGAAATTACAAACTTTCCGTCGGGTAGTAAAAAGTGTTAATATTAGGACGGATTATATATTTTCCTCTTCTTCTGTTGGTACATTTTTTCGATTCACCCCATTATGAGTATGATAACGGCATTTATCACAACCACAGCTACTGCCTACGCATGTGAGGCAAGTCTCGCCTAATCGATTTTATTCGTACATATTTATTCAAATTCAAGTAGTCGCTTTTGACTCCGATATTTTACAGTTCGTCGATGCACAAAATGCGTGACGAAAGCTTTTAATGAAACAAATCAGTGCGTTTGTGCTGCTATTTCCATTATCTACTCTATTGTCTTGATGACCGAATAGCCCCAAGTGGCTTGATTATACTCTTCTAAGTAGTCTGTGCTGTTCAACTCAAGTGATTTACGTATATCGGTGATACCTCAGCCGCATTTTTTTAAAGTGATTACTGAGTGTTTCAATGACGTCTCTAAGGGTTTTGATATTTCTAGAGCCAATTATAAATACTTTGACTTCATAAAGTCTTCGTGTCTAAAAATTTATTAGGTCTGCTCAAATATTTGTTGCGATATATTCGGCAATAGGAAGTTTAAAATTATCCATGTAAAGGTGCGATCAAACTGTCAGCTTGAAAATTTTGGCTTTTCCAGTGACGACTCTCAAAGTCGTCCGTCAAAATTCTTTTAGACTTTTTGGCAATTAATTTCGAAAGTATAATTAATGTTAAAAGAGAGCAAATCAATTTGAAAAAAAAAAAATGTTCACCTTCGGAGCGCAAATTTTTCATCAGAGCTCTTTTGTGTATAAAGGATGCATCCACTCTGGCGGGCGAAAAAGGACTAATTTTGACGATTTACTTTGAAAGTATGGAAAAAAGACTAAGACTTCCTTTTAGACAGTACAAATAGTTAGCATATTGAAGTGTGAAACACAATTTTTTCTCATTATTCCTTTAGGAGCGCACAAAGTTCTCGTTTATTGTAAGCCAACTACAATAGATAACATAAAAGGATACTAATAAGCAATTTTCATTTGATGATTTAACTTGTTTTAAGAATGCAACCAGTGACCTTAATCGTCTAGCTGCCAAACCCGGACATTTACGAGAAAATATGTCAACAGTCTGCTTCTCCGAAAGGTCCCCACAACTTCTGCAATGAGGGTTAAATAGGAAGCCTAGCTTTTCCGCGTGTGTGCCTATCGTCCAAAGTCTGAAAAACACAGTTTTGAGTTTGGAAATTGAATGGCGTTGAGGGTGACATTATTCAATAATAAATTATGGTTATTCATTTTTACGCCCCTAATTAACATCTCTGTGGCAGAGGAGAAATATCAATAGGAACGCTTCCACGTTCGGGATTTAATTAAAAAAAAATTGCTAGACATTTTTTGTTATGAACAACCGAAAAGTAATTTTAGATAATTGGAATTGTAGAGGAAATTGGAATTGTGTAGTTACTTTCAACTTTGAATACTTGACATAGGCACTCACTGCTGCTCTTGCAACTACTTTTCGAAACTAACTCTTCAATTCGGCATACTTTCTGAAAGCTATCTTCTTGCAACGTCTGACGGTATCTTAAGTTTTCAGCAAAAACACTTAATTAACAAAAGTGTGGCAAACATCCAAATCTCCACACACAAAGTATTTACCCTGCAAAAAATAGTGCGACTAAACTCTAAAAAGACTGCTTCGGGACCAGTCTATTAAAAGACTGCTCCGGGACTAGTCTCCTTGGTGTACAATGGGGTATTATTTGACAATTTCGAATCACTTCTTCCAAGGTGGAAAGCAACAAAGCTGAGAAGGACATGTAAATAGCCAATCCACTCAAACAGCTTAAGATTCTGAAGGCGCTGATTCGAGTCTGCTCTCAAGCATGTGAGGTTTTCAAATGAAATATAAAGTTACCTTGTAATCTTTGAATTAAAACAAAACTTAAATACTAAAATTTGCAAAGTATTTGGAACGAGCAAAAAAAATAATAATAATAAATACAAATTTGTTTACTTGTGCCAAAATTAGAGCCTCAGATGTCAATAAATGTTATAACCCCCCCGCTTTTGCGTTGCCAATAGATGAATGAGGCTTAGATATAAACTTCGCACTTCGAGAAGTACTAGTCTCACTTCATACCCGTTCGGGCACAAAAGGGTACAATTAGTCTCTTCATAGGATATGCTCAAACAAATGCAATCAGATATAAAGAGATCAAAAGTGCCAGTAATGATCGCCTTATCCTTAGCAACTGATCCCGAACACGTGCGGGACAAGTCGCAATTTTCGCAGTTTATTTATATACAATTTTAAAAATAACTAAACAATCAATTTGATCAGTGGCACACGTACGCGCATACACCCACGCACACACACACAGGCCCGGCATAACAATTGATTATTGATATTTGTTTATTTATGCATTAAATGTTAATTTAATAACAAACCAAACTTAACTTTACCCAATCACTTTACTCACTTCACCTCACTTCCACTTCAATGGGTTGATGATCGCTTCGAAGCGGGTCGTTTGGAGTGTTTATTTAACATATTTTTACACGTTGTGTACTTTATAGTGTACGGATGTGTGTGTGCATGATTGTATACACTCGCCGCTAGGGGATCTAATGTGTTTTGTGTGTAGGCAGCAAATACATCGGAAGAGAGGTGGAGTAAAGATGGTAATTTATGCACACGTGCTACCGGCTATCTCTGACTCTTGTGTACGCTCTGTCTGTCCCCAGTTCCTGTTCCCTTGCCTTTCCCTTATCCATTAGCCTATATTTCCCAAATATCCGTAATGGCTTCAAATGAAATTACATGCGTATATATGTATGTATGCGAGTATTATTGAGCATTGAGAGTCGTTAAGCCGAGCGAGTGCATTAGCTGTCACCCGAATGAATGTTGTGGCTATTTATTGATGTATTTGCATTAGCTTTTATGTAAATACGTATATAGTTTTTTTATATTTTGTTATAACCGCAGACTTGTGCACAAGGGTATTATAATTTTGTTGTATGTAACGGCATAAAGGAATCGAGTTGATATAGTCATTTATATATACAAAAATGCAGGGGATTTATGAGAGGAGAGTCTGTTTGTACGTGCACCCTATTACTCGAACAAAAATTCATATATTCCTCCAATGAAACTCAAGCTCAATGAACTTGACTATGACTCTCACTTCTACTACATCCAAGCTATATTGGTGTATATTTGTATTGAAAATGCGCAAAATCGGTCAATAGCTACGCCCACATTGCATTTAATTATAATTTTCAACCACAACACAACGTGACATCTCTGCTATAAATGAAGTAAAATTACTCAAATTTAATACAAAGATGATCTCAAGAAAATACATACGGCACAAGTAAAATTTTGAAAAAAATGGGAGGTGCCACGCCCACTCTTAAGTTAATGCGTGCATCTCGATAACGACTTAATAAATATTATGTTTTTCGGCCCGTCGTATTCAAATATCATTTCAATCCAATTTCGTGAACTCTATTAAGGGGTTAGGGGTAGTCAGAGGCCCGAAAAAATGATGATTTTCACGAATTTTTTTTTGCTACTTAATTAATTTATTTAACAAAAATAAAAACATAGCATAAAAACATCATGTTTTAACTTGACTTCACCAAAATTTCAAAAAAAAAATTAGTAATTGCAAAAGTTATCGCTGTTTGTGTGAAGCCCGTTTCTCCAGAAGTCCCTTGCGGTGAACATCACAAGTCCTTCCAGATTCATCTACAACCAATCGGACAAGAAAAATTAGTTTTATTAATAGATAATCTTGTGCCTGATCGAACCTTTTTTTTTCAAAATGAACAAAATGGCGGACTCAGACAATTTTTTCCAGATTTTAGAAAAAAAACCAAAAGTTAATTGTTAAAAAAAAAATCGAAATTTTGGAAAAAAAAAATCCTTCGATCAGGCACAAGTTTTTTATGTTTTTCAAAAGCTGTATAAATTTTATTGAAATCTACGTAGCGGTTTTTAAGTGTACAGTGTTCACCAGTTTGAAAAACATAGTTTTGAGAAAAACGCATTTAAAGTTTTGCTATCGGCTCCGGAGCGGCCGAGTGCCCTTTGTTAATTGTTGAATAACTTGAAAAGTATTTGTCGGATTCACTTCAAATTTTTACACAATATTTTTAAAACATTATACTTTAAGAAAATGCAAAAAAAAAATTGATTTTTTGAAAATTCTGACTACCCCTAACCCCTTAACTCCCACATATTTTTATCAAATTATTTCAAATTTGAATATCAAAATTATTTATTTTCGAAGAAATATCAAATGCGTTGGCAGACAACATAACGGTAATGCAAAGCACAAAATAATAAAGCGAGTTGCCCGCGTTATACGAATGAAAAAAGTACGATGTGAACCCTATACTGAAGAGTCATCTAAAATCAATCGGACAAGAGAAATCAGTTTTATTAATAGATAATCCTGTGCCTGATCGAAGCTTTTTTTTCAAAATTAAGCATATGGCGGCCTCAGGAAATGTTTTTCAAATTATCGAAAAGAAAACCGACAATTGTTTCAAAAAAATCGAAATTTTTGAAAAAAAAAATCCTTCGATCAGGCGCGAGTTTTTCAAAAGCAGTATACATTTTATTGAAATCTACCTAGCGATGTTAAAGGTACAATGATCACCAGTTCAGAAAACATAGTTTTGAGAAAACCGCATTTAAAGTTTGGTTACTTGCTCTCGAACGCTCCGGAGCGCCCGAGTATCTGTCGGATTCACTTCAAATTTTCGCATTTTTAAGATATTATATTTTAAGAAAATGCAAAAAATAAAGTCCAATTGTTTGAAAATTCTGACTACTCCTAACCCCTTAATTCATTTTTGTTTTTCAATTCTAATTACCTGCAATCATCTTAATACTATATTAAATAAGTATCTATTATTTTAGAAATAAATAAAGTTCTTACGTAAAATGTACTGCTTTTACATACTCCAAAAATGAAATCCGTTCCACATGCAAATATTTTCTCAAATAAATCCGTACCCAAGAGGCTACGAGCCTTTCACATGCATTTTTATAGTAGTTATATTCTGTTTATGCATTATATAGGAAGTGCAAAATTACAATTCCCCTCTTTGCTCGAAGAAATCACCACTCGAATTCCCCAACTAGTCAAGTCGTCTGCCAAGCAGTTATGAGTATTTCTCTCCCATTAAGAATGTGTTTGTTGTTTTTTTCTGGGAAGTTCTCCTATTTTTATTGTTATAAAATACCTTATAAGTGGCCGCATCGTGGCATTGGTTATTTTCGCAAAATGTCCCATAACCTTTTTTCATAGAGCCAGCTGCTCCTTCAGTTGAAGAATTGTGCTTGGACTATTCACCTACTCCTTTCCCCTCAGAAAACCAAAAACAAAGAAAGTAATCCGACCACTCTCACACTCAATACTCTCTTCATATCTATATAAGTGCAGGTTACAATAAAGTGCATATAACCTGAAATTACTATAGCAAACCAACAACAAAGTATGAATATTTGTCATAAATGATGTCGGATTATTTGCACTTAATTGTGAACTGCCCTATTGATTTTTCATAATATCCTGTGAGTCGCTGTAACTTGCCATGACTCTAAATTCTTAGTATACGACCTGAATCGGACACATTTTTTTTTGGTGGGTCACTGTAATATTGCAACCAACAGTTATACCGCAAACTTTGAAATATTTCTATCTGTAAGCATTCGATTTCGCTCCACAAAATTCTATAATGCCGTATTCACTAAATAAAATGCAAACATATATAAGTGTGCATAAATATATTTCCGTACAAATTGTGATTATGTCATGCAATTCCTTTTATCCATAATCATGAAGTATTTCGATAACATCTTTCACAACTGCTTGCAGTAAGCCCTTCCATTAGTCATTAAGCAAGCACAAGTTTACCTTGGACATGCATATTCTCGTATGTACATACCGTCTCACCTAACCAATGACCGACCAATTAATCATTGAAATGTTTGACGTGTTGGCATTTATTTCCATTTTCAATCGAAGCATTGTTGCATGGTAACCATTGTCGCCAACACAACTTTATATGCAGCACCTAATGACCGACGGCCAGTTGTACCTAATAATGAACACTCCAAAAATACATTACCACCCCCACACATTCACTCATATCAACTTACGAGTAACCCAATTTTATTGGTGTCCTGCTTTTCACTACATTACTTAAAGAGGAGTGGGAAAAAAGGAATACTTCGAAAGGGAAAATAAAAGCTAGAAATCTACTTGAATAATACATTTCTATGTATAGATAACTGAACAGATTCGATTGGCATTCACTTCCCCCCACCATTTAAATGTTGGTCTCAATAACTTTGCGGCACTTTTTCCTGGCACCGTTTCTCCAATTTTGTATTCATGTACGTGTGCGTTTGTTAGCAAAGGCATTCGTATCGAACTTGAACTCAATTAAATGTGCTCCAAAAACTTTTTCCTTTTCGTCCTCATTTTCTTACTTAGAAATTCCCTTTTTCTTGCTGCTTTGTAAATCTTATTATTGTTATTTTCTTGCGTCCTCAATTTTTTGTTGCCATATTTTCTTTTACCACCTCACCCCTCCAACTGCACACCCGAATGCCTTAATGTCAATAAACGTATAAGTATTAGTGTCTTATTTATGCGCTTGAGTTGTTGCATTCTTCCCCATGACGAGGGGAACAACCATGCAAGGCAGACAATACGTGTATAGGAAGGAAGCGTTGTGTTGTTGTTGTTTTCCTAGTGATGCATGCTCAGAGTGTTGTGCATCCTCAATTTAAAAGTCAGAGCACATGTATAGTCGTAAATTTTATATAGATTTATTTTTAGTTATAATTTTTAAGGGCACGAGCGACTTATACTCGTAGATAGATCGTTCTCCTCTCCACCAAACTGTTGCTGTGTATGTCGTCTGCTTGCCAATATGCCAGTGAAGCGACTTTATATTTTTCATTCGTGGTGCGTTGTGTCAGCAACTGTCGCTATTTTATTCATCATCGTCTTATTGCAACAGATGCACCAGTTTTTCAGTGAGCCGTACATCCGCGTGTACGGAGTGTACGCAGCGTGTGAGTGAGTCGATAAACCTACTATAAGTATACAAATGCAACGGAATAAATACAGCAACGGGCAACTAATTAGTGACACTGTTTATATGAACCGGAAAAGCAGCTTCCCGATTACTTAGATTATAAATTCATTGAAATAACACTGAATTTTGTAAGTAAGTGCGCAATAATTCGAAGCCTCGCGCTATGCCGTGACGATATAATACTGAGTTGGTACCACTTTGATACCACTTGAGCGCGAAATAGAAAACAGAAATTAGTCCAGCACATACCTTGCTTATCTTGCTTTATTGAAATATTATATTTTGCCCAAAAACTTGTGGTACTTAATTTTATCTAAAAATGTTACCAAACTAGCAAATACTAATTTGAAAATTTATTTCAATTTTTTTTTTTTTGCATAAAAAAATTCCTTTAATATGGCGTGGTAATTATTTTCAAAACTTGATTTGTGCCCAGAAAAGTGATGTTACCTGTATGCCGTTGTTAATTATTCGACCGTTGCTGTATTTCTATATTGCATTTGTGTAGGAAAATCATTCTCGTTCTTGGCAGCCATGCGCTTCTGATGACTTTTAGCGCTCAGTTCCGAGTTATGTTCTTTTTTTCTCGCGGTCCCTTTGCGCCACTACGCCCTCCGAGCGCTTGGGTACTTCTGCAGCATTTATTGAAAATATATCCTTTTGTGTGCATTATTTATAACTGCGAATGCAGTTTCATTCACTCGTTCGTTTATTCATTCATATATGCACTTCTTCTTGGCTGTGGCTACGAAAACTTTTCGATGCATTCAATTTGCTACTCATTAATTAAGTGTTTGTCAGCCACCACTTCCGGTGGTACAGCGCCAGCTTATTGGGGTGGTGCACTTAAATTCTTGCATTCATTTTGTAAACTAGTAAATATTTAATTTATAGGTATTACTTGATGAAATAGGCTGGTAAAGGAGTCAATATTCTTAAATCGTATTAAAACTTTCGCTTTTTAGGAATTAATTTACTTTTACACCCTTTATTGGGTGTTTGGTCGAGCTCTTCTTCAGTTTGTGGTGGGCGTCTTGATGTTTTTCCACAAATGGAGCGGCCTACAGTTTTATGCTGTCACCGAATGGTCGATGGTTTTTATGAGAAGCTTTTTTTTCATGGCAGAAATACATTTGGAACTTTGCCATTGATTGCGGAAGCGCGACAGATATTAGAAAAAAATCATATCTATCATTTGGTATTTCATGGCCGAGGTTTCGAACGCGTGCACCTCCGAATGGTAGTCACACACCTATCCATTCGGCTACGGAAGCCGCCGTATATGAGGAAAAAAGTATTTCTAGCTCAGTAACTGATTTTACATAGAAATTGGATGGTCTGGCCCCACTTTTTGGCTTAAGCAAAAAACAAAAACAAGTCTGTAATTATTTGTAAACACGGTTTTTTGTAAAATATCTAGTAGGATTTGCTTTAGTGTGGCGTTTGGTCACTAGCTTGACTTGCTAAATCTCCTATCTCGGGATTTTGATACCGACGGCTGTAATTATTGCACTTGAGAGACACATCCCACCTGAAGCCCTTCTCTACTTGTTCGAGCAAACAACATTTAGCTTTTGCTCCGATCTCGGTTTCTAAGAGCAACTTTAATACAAAAACCCTAAGCAGTTAATATATAGTAAGGGCTCATGGGCTCTATACCCCTGTAGTTAGGCCAATCTTAATATATGGAATACTTGTATGGTGATCATTTGCTCAGAAGGCGAGTTAAGCTAAAACCATGAGTAAGGTCCAAAGAACAGTCTTTTTGTGCATCTCTGGTTCTTTAAGGACGACCCCAAAAAAAGCGCTGGAAGTGCTAATCAACTTGCCTGCGCTAAATCCCTCAGGCAAACACGTGGCGGCCGCCTCGGCGCTTAAACTTAAAAGTATGATGCCATGGAAAGGCTGGCGGTTTGGCCACGCTGCTATTTTGCATACTCTAAACAGTCACAAACAAGAAATGGACGACTCTATTCCTAGCCACTTTGGACAAACTCTTCAAGGCGAGCATTCCGTCAAGAAGAGAGAATGTCAGACGGTAAGGCCATGGAAAAAGGGGGTAATTAAACTTCTGTAATGATGATTCTAGCTAGACGATGAAAAGCTAGACGATAGCGTTGGATATGGAATATTTTTGAAGGAATTCAGACTGGAACTATCCGTTCGACTACCAAACTTCTTCTTCTTCTTAATTGGCGCAATAACCGCTTACGCGATTTTGGCCGAGTTTAACACAGCGCGCCAGTCGGTTCTCGTACTAACCGGCGCCAATTAGACACACCAAGTGAACCAAGTCCTTCTGCATCTGATCTATCCAACGCAGAGGAGGCCTTCTCCTTCCTCCGCTACCACCAGCTGGTTAGGTTAGGTTAGGTTAAATGGCTGCCCTAGCTAAAGAGCTCACTTGGACAAATGTAATTCGTCCGTTGTGGTGCCATACATGGGAGAGGGGAAAGGAGATGGGAAGGAAGAAGGAGCTTTGGGATTTGATACGATGATGACCATACATTTTACGACGGCGCCGACGGGGGCTGATTTGCGTTCGTAGTTGGCCGTAACAAGCTACTAATGAACTTCATCAACTTTATGACATCTACACCGGCTATATCCGCAGGCGTAGCGAAAAAGTAAGAGCCCAGATATCTAAGTCTTTGCCGGGCGAGAGCAGGGCAGCTGAGAAGAAGGTGTTGAGATGATTCCACCTCGTCCTCCAGACAGTTTCTGCAGAACGGACTTGAGGCAATCCCAAGTCTTACGGCGTGAACACCTAACGGACAGTGTCCTGTAAGGATGCCCACCAAATTTGAGAGCTGGGGTTTTGTTAGCCTTAGGAGTTCTCTTGAGCGTCCCCGATCTACCCGTGGCCAGAAGGATCTCGCGACCTTGCACGTTTGCGCAGTAGCCCAGCGCTCGCTGAGTTGACTCGAGGCCCATCTTTCCAGGAGCAGACCACAGCTTCTCAGGGGAACCCCAATTCTCTCATTACGCGACGAAACCGTCTCCAAAGTTCCCTGTCTAGCCAGCTCATCAGCCCAGCAGTTTCCCTCTATGCCACTGTGCCCGGGTACCCAAATGAGCCTGATGATGAAGTATTCGGATGCAATCGAGAGAGAAGCCAGACATTCTCCGACCAATCTCGAGCGCACAAACAGCGAGCCCAAGGCCCTAATTGCCGATTGGCTATCGGAGTAGATGTTTACTTCCTTAACGGTAATTACCGAATTGAGCAACCAGTCCACCGCTTCCTTAATTGCGGATACCTCCGCTTGGAAAACACTACAGTGGTCCGGGAGCCTAAATTTAAGTTTGATGGGAGGCTCCTTGCAGAATACTCCCCCACCAACCCTTCCGTCCAACTTCGAGCCATCCGTGAACATGTTTGCCATGCCTTGCCGCCGAATGTTGCACCCCGCCCACTCATCCCTTGAGGGAATGTGGGTAGAAAAAGGTCCGCTCGGACCTAGCGTGGGTGTACAGTGGTCCAGCACCATAGGGATGAACTCAAAGTTTCTAAGAATACTAGAGTGTCCGTAACTTAAGTCTAGCCTATGGCCCGAACACCTTAACCTGATTGCGGCGCGTGCAGCGGTAGTTTTTCCTACAATGTCCACGGGCGCCACATTCAGCATAGCGTTAAGCGCTAGAGTAGGAGTGGTACGGAGAGCCCCACTGATTCCAATGAGGGCAGACCTTTGTACCTTCTCCAGCTTCTTAACTGATACCATCCTTTCTAGCGAGTTCCACCAGACAAGGACTCCGTATAGCAAGATTGGTTTTATAATCGTGTTATAAAGTCAAAAAGTGACTTTAGGCGAGAGGCCCCATCTTTTGCCGATAGCGCCCCTGCAACCATACAGGGCGACTGTTGTCTTTCTGATTCTCTCCTCAATGTTTGGCTTCCATGTAAGACCTCTGTCAAGGATGAGTCCCAGGTACTTCACCTTGTCAGAGAGCACCAACGGAGCGCCCGATATTGAGGGGAGAAGCACTCTTGGTACTTTGTATTTCCTCGTAAATAAGACGAGCTCCGTCTTCAGAGGATTAATCGATAGGCCGCATTTAGCGGTCCAATTTATAACTAGATTCAGATACCCCTGCATCAGTTCCATCAGAGTATCTAGAAACTTGCCTCTGACAATAAGTGCCACGTCATCCGCGTAGGCAATCACCTTACAGCCCCTCCCCTCCAGCTCCTCCAGCAGACCGTTAAGTACGGCAACCCAGAGTAGTGGCGAGAGAACACCCCCTTGCGGAGTGCCTCTGTTCACTTGCCGGCGGAGAGAGGTGTCACCCCATTCTGCCACGACCGTTCTATCGGTAAGCATCGTGTGGATAAGCCTTATAAGTTCGGTTCCGACTCCTAGTTTACCTAGCGACCTGGTGATTGCCTCCGGGAGGACATTATTAAAAGCCCCCTCAATGTTGAGGAAGGCACCCACAGTGAACTCCTTCTGGTGGAGGGACACCTCGATGTCCTTAACAATTGTATGCAAAGCAGACTCTACCGATCTGCCTTTACAGTAAGCATGTTGAGCGCACGATAACCGCCCCCGAGGAATTTCACTCCTTATGTGCAGATCAATCAGCCTCTCCAGGGTTTTCAAGAGGAACGAGGAGAGACTGATTGGTCTGAAATCCTTAGGGGATAGTATGAAAGTTACTCTCACATCCCTCCAAGATCTGTGTATATAGCCCCTATCTATGCAGCTCGCGTAGATAGGAAGAAGCCAATGACAAGATACCTCAGCAGATTTCTGCAGTTGAGCCGGTATAATGCCATCGGGCCCAGGTGACTTGAAGGGTTTGAAAGAGTCAATCGCCCAAGCCAGGCGTCGCTTATTCAGCCAGCGGCGGTGGGTGTGTGGAGTGCTATGCGTCCTATCCCAGCCGATATTAAGCGAGCCCGGATTTGTTGGAAAATGGGCGTCAAGGAGTAACCGTAGTGACTCCTCGCTGCTCATGGTCCAGCACCCCGAGCTGTCTTTCAGGTACCCCATAGGTGTGGAGTTCCTCGAGAGAATACGTCTGAATCTCGCGGACTCATGACAGCCCTCCACGCTTTCGCAGAATTTCCGCCATGAGTCTCCCATCCCGAGGGAGACTTAAGTCTTCTGGCTCTATTAAAGAGTCGCCTACATGAAGCCCTGATTTCCGAGAGCTCAGTTGTCCACCAGGGCGGCTTTTCCTTTTTGGGGGGCGGTCTTAGTGGACAAGCGCTCTCGAGGGCTCTGTTGCACGCAGCGGTGAAAGTCTCCACCAATACATCTATAAATTCTTCCGAGAGATCCGCGTTTTCTTGCGGCGCTTCCGGAAGGAAAACCTGCAGGTTTCTGCAGTATAGGTCCCAGTCCGTACTCCTAAGGTTCCTGTAGGAGGATCTATTCGGTTTTTCTTCATTCAGAGAAAACTGGATGTATCTGTGATCCGAAAAGGAATGAGCGCAGAGCACCCTCCAATCAGATATTCGATACCTTAGTGCAGAAGAGGCTAAGGTGAGGTCAAGCACCTCTTCCCTGACCGCCGTAATGAAGGTTGGGTCCTTACCTCTATTGCAAATAACTAAGTCTTCGCTTATAATAAAATCAAAAAGTGACTCACCTCTTGAGTTGATATCCGAACTTCCCCAGCAAGTATGATGGGAATTTGCATCGGTTCCGATAATGACGTCGATTTTCCTTCGCCTCGCCTCAGCTAGGGCCTCCCTTAGCAGCAACGGAGGTGGCTCCACCTCGTCATCGTGCGCCATATAGGCTGAGATCAGCCAGAGTCTCCCGGTGGTGCTCTCCAGGCTTATAGAGACAATGTCCTCATTGCTGAAATTAGGCAAAATGAATGCTTTTAGTTCTTTTCTGATGAGTATGCAGGATCTTGGTTTACCTGCAC
The DNA here is from genome assembly GCF_027943255.1 of Anastrepha obliqua. Lineage (NCBI taxonomy): Eukaryota > Metazoa > Arthropoda > Insecta > Diptera > Tephritidae > Anastrepha > Anastrepha obliqua. The sequence continues at coordinate 136,475,591 of NC_072892.1, read as the reverse complement.
CACTGTGAGCCATCAGTAAATAGTTTTTCGTCCTGATTCCAGAGATGCCGCTACTGCTCAGCCACGGCTCCTGGATCAGGACTACGTCGACTCCACCTTGCTCAAGGTGGATTAGTAAGTTGGCGGAAGCTGCCTTAGAGTGCTGGAGATTTATTTGAAGAATCTTCATCTTCAATAATCTTCTCCAACATCCTGAGGTCAGCCTCCTCACTATCCGAGGCCAGAAGCCCCTCCTCCTCTGCCCTGTCGAACAGTTGCCCGATACTGAAGACTGACTCCGCTAAAGAGCGGGCGCCGTCAGCACTGCCCCCATCCGACATGACAGATTCCACATCCATCTCCACGGGAGCTTCCTCTACCGTGGGCCTATCCCCTCCCAGCATTACCGGAGTCGCAGAGACATCACCCCTGGCATCGGTCTGGTAAACCTTGGCTACCTTCTCGAAACCATAGGTGATGATCCCTTTAGTTTCGGCAAGAGGTCCGAGGGACTCTGCATTTAGCAGAATCAGCGCTTGCCGAAAGTGTCCCTCGGACTTCTCCACCTTGACTACCTTCCAGTTATGCGTGGGAAGATTCGGGTTACAGTAACGGAGGATTTCCTCCATTTCCTCTGGAGCAGAGGGCTCTGAGGGAAGCCAGACCCGGGCGCGTGGACGAAGAGGTAGGTCCTTTTTGTCCACAGCTTCCAGCTTGGCTCCCTTCCAGACCTCCCCCACCAGAGCTACTGCCGCCCTGTACATAGTAGCCGATCGCTCATCGGCACACACTATTCGCTTAAAGGTGCCGTGGTGCCACCCGGCACTCTCACAGCACGGTGGAGGTCCAGGGTTTTCCCTTACCACCTTCATAAAAACCGCAGAGATGGCCGATGCCACTATTTTCCACTCGTCCCTGGAAATGGCGCCATCTTCCCTGCTATTGTCGACCACCCCCAGAGTGATGGATCCCGCCTGCTTAGCGACTTCGCTAAAAGATTTCGGCGGACCGGCCCCAGTCCTCGGCTTCTTCGGCCGGAGAATTTCCTCCTCTTGAGAGCGTTGCCGCTTCACTGCCGATTCTACTGGCGGTGCTACCGCATACACCCTTTCCACTCGGCCTTTCTCTGCCCCACTAAGTACCATCCTGGCCCACTCAAGCGTCCTTAAATACTTCTCAGGTACCTGCGAAGCATTTTGGCCGCCGTAGCGTTCCAGGATTTTAGCGGCTATGCGTTGGTCAGAGAAGGCTTTCCTGCTCTGTCCTGGCTGCCGTTTAGGCCTAGCAAGGGACCCCTGAAAAGAAGCCCCGGAAACCCCCGGAAAACTTGGGGAAAACCCCTTGCTGGTACTGGCCATCCCCTCCAGTCCTACCTCACTACGGGTCGCAGGCGGTTCCGCAAGCGACCGTCTACCTACGTGAAGCGGGTTCCCGCTCACCCCCCCTGGGATGGTGCTCGAAGTCGATTCCGACTTCCTCCCAGAGCCCCAGCCTGAAAATGCTTTGAGCGTCGACTCCGACGCCCTTCCGCCCCTACTTGTTTTGCCCCCCCTGGGCTGCCTCTCGGTTAGGGCTGGTTAGAGAAGGCGGTTCCGCCCCTCTTTCCTTAAGTGAGGAGACCTTGGGGTTCGGCTCCGAATCCCCACTGCCGCCTAAATTTTTAGGGTTTTTGTTATTAGTTTTGTTTTTGTTGTTGTTGTTGTTGTTCATGTTTAATTTGTTGGGTCCCCACTCGGAGCCGCTATCCATAACTCGAAAGTGTAGTCGTCCTTAAATGATCCCACGGTTATCTGTGCCGAGGCAGGGAGGCCGTGCTAGGGTTGACGCATACCCTTATGAGGCATGCGTTCAGAGCCAGATCGGACGCAAAGCGGGAGTCCTCTCAACCGCACCTACACCACCAACCCAATGGCGACGAGTTAGGAACGTACTCCGAGGCCTGCCAGGGTTTTAACGGGACGGGGGCAGTCACGACATTTGCCCACCAGCCGTTTCGGCTGAGTTTCACCCCAGCGTACTCGGGTGGCAGAATGCCGCAACCACCAGCTCAGGAAACCAAGTTCAAGTTCAGAGAGTTTAGAAAATGCCAAAAGAATGCAGGGTCGTCACCGTTCAGGTTTAAGGCCGTTAAGGCCCGGGGTGCACCACGCGGAGGCGATCTGCCCTACACCCCACCACCAGCTGGTACCGCGTCGAATAATTTCAGAACCGGAGCGTTTGTATCCATTCGGATGACATGATCCAGCCAACGTAGCCGCTGGATCTTTATTCGCTGCGCTATGTCTATGTCGTCGTAAAGCTCATACAGCTCATCGTTCCATCGCCAACGTGTAAAAATCTTCCGCAGAATCTTTCTCTCAAACACCCCAAGCGACGCCTCATCGGATGTTGTCATCATCCAAGCTGCTGCACCATACGTTAGGACGGGCATGATGAGCGCCTTGTAGAGTATTACTTTTGTTCGTCGAGAGAGGGCTTTACTACTCATTACTCCTACTCGACTACCAAACTACTGCAGCGTTTATCAGGCAGAAGTTCTAGCTATACAAGAAAGAGCTACGCGTCTAAAAACGCGTACCGCAACAATAACTACAATAAATATATTTCAGGACAGCCAGGCGGTCATTCAAACAATGATGCGGATCAAAGCTTGCACAGGAATGCCGGGCAGCCCTAAATGATATTAGCGTCGTATTCAAGGTCAGCTTTATTTGGATTCCGGGGTCCAAAGAAATTGTAATGCCGATGAGCTAGCAAAAAACGGTACTACTCTTCAACTGCTTAGTGATGGGAGTACCATTTGGGATATCTTTGGCCACGAGCAAAGTAATAATCAAAAACAACATTATCCAAGAGGCCAGTAGGTCAAGGAAAGATGAAGACAAAAGCGTCATTCCTTGAGACTAGGAGTTTTCTCCCATGAATATTGTAGAGGTTGTAAAGATGAGGAAGGGGAAGAAGCAGTTGAGCACTTCCTTCGCAATTGTGCAGCCTTAGATAAAATCAGAGCGGGTTTTCTAGGTAGATACTTTTTCAGTTCTCTTACGGAACGGCCCGGATTGGATCAATCTTGCGCTTCATAAGAGCCAAAAAATGTTTTCGCGGAGATAAATAAATAAGGTTCCCGTGTCACACGGTGCTATCACAACGGACATGACAGGACGAATTAAGTTAGTTGTGCAGGCTGACTACCACCATAACCTAACCTAACCTTATAGTGGTGGTGGTTGCTCTCAGGCAACATTAGGTCCATTGTACTGCACTCGAGTTCGCTTTTTAATTGCCTTTAAATCTACCCGACCTCCGAAAAATCTGAGTATATCTTGTGGTGCCAAGGAGCCAAGATGGTCGCTTCTTAACTCGTTAATATAGTAATTTTCAATTAGTTCTAGTCAGTATCTTCTCACGAATCGCCCTTCGTTACGACATCGCTGCAGCGTCTTTTTAAGTCTAAAATTTTAGCTTTCAAGCAGACTTTAGAACAGCTCGAACCCAAAAACTTAGAGATAGCTGTATTCATGTTTGTGTAGTGATAGCGAAGCTGTAATTAGAGATCTACAATCTTCTTTGACTTCAGTCGTAGACATCCGCTTGAGTTTCGCCCATTGCTTTGAGCCTCTTAAGTCATCTACTGCAGGACTTAAGAAGCTCAATGCAACTTGACTCCCTGGCCAGAGGGTTATAGAAGAAACCTGCATAGCAGTTGGCTTTGCTAGGCCACATTGATATGCCGAATGCCACTTACGAAATTTACTTTTACGCAATCTCGTAAAAGATGGGATCAAAGAGAAGATTGTCGGCCGAATTAGAAAAACTGTGTGTTTTATTTGAAAAGGAAAGCTGCCACAAAAACCACGAAGACGCCTTAACTAAGATGCCGCAGAAGTTGCAGGATTCAAGAGGATGAAGAAATCTCATTTGCTTTCGTTTATGTGAAGAAGAAAGCTTCGGCAACTCGGAGCACAATTTTTCGATATCTTAGATCAGATGGCGTGCATTTGGTTACACGAACTTTACGAAATTCAGCAGGGTTCTTAGATAATTTAATAAAAGCGGCTGTGGTATCACTAAAAGCCGCTATTTTTGACCCAAGTGAGCCGCTCACTTCAACGGAAGCCGCTTCAATCTATCCTAACCTTCACTCGGCTAGTAGGGGCGTAAAAAATTTTTTGTCCACAAAACTAAATGTAGCTTTGTATCAGAAATGATAGGATATTCTCTACATCGCTGTTTTGTATAACTTAAACTCGACAAAGGTGTGGCTACTTAGCACCGCTGAATCCAATGCAACTTTGCTTATACTATCCAGATAGCCAGATTATCTACCAACCTCTCTGACTAATTCTATGCAGTTCGTTCTAATTATTTGTGCTTCGCTTCTTTGGTTCCACGTTATTAGCCTAATTAATTCTACAAAACTAAGAGATTTGTCCTCAATTACTGCACCATCCTAAGCAAAAGTCACACACACATGGAAAAAAAAGGAAATTAAAAATTGTTGCTACCACAACCCACTACCCACACAACATTAAGTGCTCTCTTTTAGTGCAGTTAAGTGCATGGGCAGATGACAAAATGAACGCGCATATCATACTCGTGGATGGGTCGGTAGGCCGACCACAGCGCACGTATCACCACAGCCAGTTGCCGTGACTTTTCCGTTCCCGAAATCTCTCCACCGTCAATAGTCGTCACATATTTTCAAATACATGCACGAAAAAACCGTTCAATTTTTTAATAGATACACAAAAACCACGCCACATCAACCGTTTGCAAGTGACAGAGAGCAGAACGACGCAAAGTGCGACAAAGGAAAAGTTTCTTAACAACATCAGCATCAGCAGTTGTTGATGTTGGTTCAGCCAGAGGCAGAGGTGGGGGCAGAAGCACAGAGTCAGAGACAGCGGCAACGTCAATTGCGGCACTGTGACATCCTGGCTGGCTGGCTGGCATATTTGTCCTACGTGTCTAGCAAGCACACAAAAACAACGCAGCACACGTACTTTGGAACAGACAGAATCCGTCCTCAAAGAAATGATTTTTTTCCCCCAGCATACGAAAAAAATGTGTTCCACGCCATCTTGATTTCGTCTGTCCTGCTTCGTACGCCCCACTGTGCTGACGTGATGACTAGCTGACTGGCTAGAGACAATGCGTGCGTTCATTCGTTGGTGTGGGGTGGTGGGGGCTCAACTTCAATAGTAATTTTCATCCAGTAAGTTTCATCCAGCAATCGTGTGTGCTTCACCGCCTGTGCTGTTGCGGTCGGCTCCTTCAGTTTTTCAACTACACAGTCTGATGCTGGCTTGCTGACTCTGCAAATGTCGTTTCGTTCTACCTGTGTTTTATTTTCCATTGACTATGCGTTGCATGCTGCCACTATTGTTGCCGCCTGCTCTGCTACATTCATTGTTAGCGCACATTTTTCTTCGATCGATTTGTTTATTAGGTATTGGTAATTGAAACGATTCTTTTGCGAATGGAATAATAACTAAAGGAATCTACGTACATAATAGTGGGTGTTAGGATGTGAATTCTTATGGTGTGAAAATACATTTATTATAAACGATTCGATGAGACGTGGATAGGATAAGTAGTTGTATTTTGACTTTTATTTCTATGCTTTTTTTCCACCCGAAAACTCAAGCAAAGTTATGTGCCGGCATTTGGTCTGCAAGTTTTATGGCTTGATGCCATATCGAAAAGAGGGGAAGGATTTTCTCCATTTACCGTGAGGGCGAAATGAAGCCTAGAATGTTGTCTCTGAGTGAAAATAGGAACAAAAACGAGATGAGAAACTTGTGATTTCGATTGACTTTCACTTCTGAACTAATTTATAACATAACTAGCATTTTAAAAAAATACGATAAATAATTGGCGCGTACACTTCTGTTGGGGGTTTGGCCGAGCTCCTCCTCCCCACTCAGAGGTTTGCCATTGCCTGCCGAGGGGGCATTAAACTAATGAAATCGCGCAATCACGTGAGTCAACTATCTTAACATGACAGCGAAGATTCAAGCAGCTGAGAAAGCCGGCCTGAAGGTCAATATCCAGAAAACCACAGTCATGCGTATAAACACTGAAAATACACCAAAGTTTTCAATTGATGGAACCGATCTCGAAGATGTACAATCTTTCTGTTATTTAGACAGCATTATATCGGTCTCGGGAAGTTCGAGCGACGATCAAAAGCCGAATAAAGAAAGCTGTGGCGTCTTTTGGCTCTCTGCAAGCAATTTGGAACGTATCATACATTTCACGGCGCACAAAACTGTGAATTTTTAACTCCAATCGACCAAGTCGACTTTACTTTATGGTTGTTTTTATAAACAGATGCCTTCGGGAAAATCTCAAAATAATCTGACTAATGGGCCACAACCCAGCAGATGCCAATACTATCCAAGAGGTCCGAAAGAGAAAATCTGACTGGATTGGCCGTGTTCTATGCAGAGGAAATGGTGATTTAACAAGGGCCGCCATTGACTGGAACCCTCAAGGAAGCCGCAGACGTGTAAGACCAGCCAATATTTGGAGACTGGTCAGAAACTCGCGCCATGCAGCTTAGCTGGAATGAAGCTAAGAGATTGGCGCCAGGCAGACCAGAATGGAAAAAATTCATTGTGGCCCTATTTTCCACACTGGAACTCTAGGAATTTATGATGGCGATGACGTGAGTCGGTTGATTCAAAAATCAATTATTTCTGCATATGCACACTTTATGTGAAGAAAACCGTCTCGCTATATATGTATGCATAGCAAACTCTTTTACTCATGGGCTGTTGCCTCGATTTTCTTCCTCGTGGAATTATATCCCGAAATCTTGTTAGAATGTTTCTGGTTCTCTATGCTTGAACGATATGCGCCTCAAGTGCCAACATCGTTCTCAAATTGTCCATATAATAGCAATCTTTCAGCGACCTCGACAAAACATCTAACAGGATGAAAATGCAACGTCTAGTCAGTCATTTAGATGTTCTTAGATGGTTACCGAAATTAGCGTGCGTGGTGTGGCGTACTGCCATGTGGTCCTATTGAAATCACTCTGCATACAGTCGATATTCATGGCGCGATGCCACACGCCATTTGTTCATTATCTTCATGCCTAGCAGCTTTTTCGTTGAAAACCCAAAGTTGCCACCGGTTCGCGATAACCATAGTCCCCAAAATAAAGACACGCCTTGTCAAAAAAAAAAACAAATTTTTTCAACATAATTCACCGACAAATTTGGGACTGCTCTAAAACTCGAGCTTAGAAGCGATATCAAAACGGATGGTCGTTTACTCAGTAGTAGCTGAATATTTGAAGCGAATACTTCGAGTCCTGTACATATCGATATCGTGGCGATGGATTGTGGCCACTCTAGCCACATTTAAGTCGGTGGCCGTGGATATCGTCCCTTAGAAAGCAGGTTTTGGAATTTAGTTTTAAATATTACCCGAACTTTCTTTACTTTATGTGGGGGTTTTCTACTAATGACCTGCATAATTTCCAAAAATTAATTGGTATTACTCGTAGGACCTGCTATCTTAACGACACAACCTTCGCTGATTATAAAGGGTGATCAATTTAGAGATATCGGATTTTAAATTGAAATAAAACAACGATGATTCAAAGTGATTGGGCAATGTTTACTGTTATTGTGTAATTTCATTTATGGCATTTATTTTTTAAGGATAATCCCTTTCAAATATTGGCCGCAACTGCCTCGTAATTCGGGGATCCGTAAACACCAACTTTGAATGACACACTGGAGAACTTCCGTCGGTATCTCGTGAATAAATTTAGTAATCTTGGCTTCCAATGCCTTAATCGATGCTGGTTTATCTACGAATCATTTAGACTTTTTATACGATACATACAAAGACAAGTCCAAAGGTGGGATATCACAGGATCTACTGATCCGAGCCGAGACATAAATTGCTCACCCTTTTTTTGAATTTGATTTTAATATATTTTTATTTTTTTAATTTTTTTTTGTTTTATTTTTTTCAGAGTCCCTATAAAATAAAGTAAACTTTTGTTTTGAATTTAATTTAAAAATTTTTTAATATTTTTAAATTTTGTTTTTGTTTTTTATGGGCTTTCAGAGTCCCTATAAAATAGAATATAATTTTGTTTGAATTTAATTTAAATTTTTTTTAATATATTACTTTTATTTTAAAATTTTTTTTATGGGCTTTCAGAGTCCCTATAAAATAGGGTATAATTTTGTTTGAATTTTATTTTAATTTTTTTTAACTTTGTTTTTATGGGCTTTCAGAGTCCCTAAAATAGAGTAAAATTTTGTCTTGAATTGAATTTAAATTTTTTTTATAATAATATTTTTATTTTTAAATTTTTTTTTTTATGGGCTTTCAGAGTCCCTATAAAATAGAGTAAAATTTTGTTTGAATTTTAATTTGTTTTTAATTTTATGGGCTTTCAGAATCCATATAAAATAGAGTAAAATTTTGTCTTGAATTTAATTTTAATATATTTTTATTTTTTATTTTTTTTTTTATGGGCTTTCAGAGTCCCTATAAAATAGATATATGTATATATATTTTGTTTTGAATAAATCTTAAGGTATCATAAAGCATTGGCATCTAAGCAGCTGACAGTTCGCATCTGTATACTTCTTCTATTGCAACGTAAGTTCCATTATCTAATAGGTACACCGCGTATGCTTGTTTTAAATGTTTGTCGCATCCTGAGCTTACTAGTTTACCTCTACTGCCTGGCACGGAGCCTCCTAGTCGAGTTTTGGCCGCCTTGCAGTTATAATTGCCTGATATGTGCGGTTGTACGTCGCGAGTTGCGTTACCTATCCGACCTCTATTTCCGATAGGTGTGTGAGAATATCCAAAAAGGCTGCTGCACGTTTTAAGTTGAGCTCCTGCGGAACCACCGTAGCACACACAAACATATCCACTATGCCCGGTGCATTGTGACTGCCTTAGCGATTGCTGTTGCTCCTTCTGTCATTCTCCGTTCACTTGCTTTTTGGCAACCCACGAAGTGCTCTCTCTCTCGCCTTTCTTGCCGACATTTCAGCGCGATGCCATCGACGGATTTGTTGTGCTGTTAAATGGATGCGGTTTCATGCGAGCGCATTCAACTCGCTCGATGACGCGCGATGAGCAAGCAAATCGCTTGATGCTCTAACCATACGATACTACTTCATATATAGTATAGGTGTGTGTGTAATACATACATATGTGCATGTCTATCTAATATTCTGGCCGTTGATGTTGATATTTAGATATACTTGAGTTTTTGTTGTTGTTGTGGAGCTTGTTGATACACCGTCAGACAAGCAGCGAAAAGAAGGTGTGTACGCGCACCTAGCTATCAAGATACGCGCAGTGGCTATGAATTTGTTATTGCGCTGTTGTTGCTTTCGGAACTTATTTAGAGACGTGATAATTGTGCCTGCGCGTTAGCCACCAAATCTTCAATTACTGTATACATTTTTCTATCACATTTTCTTTTTCGCCTTTTTTTCTCACGCATTCAATAAACTAGTTTATTTAATTTCCGATAAAATCGCATATCTGTCACTAACACTTTGCGCTCTGCGGCAGCCTTGTAATCGGCCGCACGTTTGTTTGAATTGTGTGGTGGTGTACATGCAATGACTCGAATGTGCGGCATCAAGTCGATAAATTAATTGAAGTGCTAGCTGCCTCTACAGACACATTCCGTTTTCGTTTATTATTGACCTGTTGTTTGATTTCCCTTGCTCTTGCAAACTGTGTACACCACAAAGCCTTTAATGTATTTACAAGTACTTATAGTATTTGTTCTTTTAGTGTTTGTATGTATGTATATATATATATATATATGTATGTGTGTGTGCTTCGACAGCGACCCTCTGCGCACTTCCGCTTACTTATTACTTCAAATTTGGTTTGCCGTATTGAATTTCCAATCGCTTCAAATCAAATATGTATCTCTACTTGAAATATCAAGAAAAAAAGTTTAACCAACCTTTTTTGCCAGCTGATTCCCCCATTTCTTCTGATATCTGCAATTCATTCATACATTCATCCATCGCTAAGTATATTTTAGTATTTTTTCCCCCCTTACGTACAATACCTTTAATGTTATGCGCACCTAATAAAATAAAATAAAAGGTCTCAAGAAATTCATGCAAGTAAACTAACTCTCAATTTTCACATTGTACCGCATTTTCTTATACCAAAAAATTTGGATATGCATGTGCCCTATTTTTCTTCATCTCTTTTAATTTTTTTCTTTTTCTGGAATTTCTTGCTACCCAAAAGTGGTGCACCGCAATGCTGGATGGCTGACTCGTTGAGTGCTGCTTCCTCATTTCTACTATGATTCATGCTTATACTCCGTGAAATTGTCAAGGGTTGCTCCTTATCGTTTACCATAATCACTATCCTCAACCTCATTCTCAGCGTCGCCGATGAGATGATGCCGTCGTGCTCTCTATCTTCATCAATGCCTCTCAAATTCTTTTATACACTTTAGTGTTGGTTGTATGACTCTCTCACTGTTTTTGTATATATTATATCTATGCATGTAGCGTTAACAAATAACTTTTCCACTTAAGATATGCACACCACATACGCTCTCCACACTCGTTCTCTTTTTTTTTACTCTCTTGCTCCAAAAAACATGACTATCATTAATTTTACTCTAATATTGACTAACATAAGTTTATTTCTGCACGTACGCTTTGTCGAAGTTATATTCAAAACTTTTCAGTAATATTTTTTTTTTCTGCATTCTATTCACATAACCATTTGTCTTCCCGACTTTCCTTTGTGTGTTTATAAGTGCATACATACATATGTATGTACGTATATTCGTACCTGTGTATACACAATATCAGAGTTTGATTACCAGTGCTAACAGCAAATATCAAAAAACCGGAATCACTGACAAACGTTAGCTGGCTAGCTAGCGTTGTTGTGCGGGAGCAGTGAAGAGAGGCTTGTCGTCGAAACGCATCGCATCGAGACGCAAACGCAGGGCATTAATCTCATTGCGATACGTCTAACTTCATATTCATACAAAAGCAATAGCCAGCAACTGCATGGTGGTGCGAATACGTTATTGCGTGCGAGAGATGTATGTATGTATGTATGTATGTGCATACATATATAAGCCACACATGCTCGTAGTACGTTTCCCTTTGTAACATTTTTGTGAATTCTTTGCCAACATTCAACTCATTTTTTGGTTTGGTCAATTTAGTGAAGTTGCCAGATCAATTGGCGAAATGCATTACTGTTAATTAAATATAGTATGATGCTTTTTTATCTCATCTACACTACAGAACAGGCAAACCATATGATATTTAATGTTAGATACTGCAAAGCAATATTTTTAACACTTTGGGTATGCATTTATTTGATAGAAATTTTCCGTTTGGAGCGCATTTAAGTTTGTGGGAATTAAAAGCAGTGGATTTTATGCCAAAATTCATTTATTTCATATTATTCATATTCATATGTACTCCTAGATTAATTTAGGCAACTTAAGTCAATTAATATTACAAAAAAACAAAAAAACACAATAAAACAAATTCAATTTATAACAAACAGCAAATTATTAATAATTTTGAAGCGTGAGATATTTTTCAAAACGATTAGAGGATTACTAAAAAGTTCTTGGATCAAAGTCACTACTTTGTTCTGGCTAAAATTACTGTGTGAACTTGCGTTGTTTTGAATAAAGTGCAGACATAAGTAAAAAATATACTAATGCCTTAGGAATTCATGCGACAGCCTGGGGAGTGCGCCAACCTAAATCCAAGCAATCTCCTCCATTATATCAACAGCTCTGGCTGGCTGTAGATATCAACCTGTTGAAGGTCTCATAATGGTATCAAAACGGCGCTTGAGTGCTACTTGAGGATTGCCAAACCGGCACTTTAGCCATTTCACCTACCTACCTACCTAGGAGTTTATTAAAATAATTTAATATTGTTGCATTTTCGCTTTAATCACATATTTTCAGAGTGCTGCCTATTCTAAATATATTAAACATTTACAGTTATTTAGCCATATTATAAAATTTTAATTTTTTTTTAATATTTATTTAATAAGTAATAAAGTACTAATTGGTACCAGTGCCCTAAAACATCCCAGATTTTTACAAAATTTGTAAAATTTTTGAACATACCTACATAAGTATTTTGTATTTTATTCTTAACTGGTCGCAATTTACTAGTACCTGGTGCACAGCCCAGAAAAAATATAAAAAAATTAAACCTCTTATTGAAACACGCCGTGCATACATAAATTAATTCGCCTCGCGTTATCACGTTTGTTTACCTCTTTAATTCTGATGCTGATTTACATAAACATATGGTATGCTAAATTCCAAAATCCTCGTAACGGAAGTGGCAGTCACGATGAATGAAAAGGAACGGAAGAAAAATTAGCTGGCAAGACTGTCACTTTTTGTGCGCGCGCTGTTGATATGCTAAGCTATACCGAACTGTTGTTACTATTAAATAATGTTGTTACTGTTTTTGCTTTAGTTAGTTGGTATTTGGCGTTGCCACTGCCGCGCTGCTGCATTGCATGCTGTCAGTTGTGATTGTGTGTTTGCTGTTGCTCTCTGGGCTAAGTGATTTTACGTGTATGGCGCACCACACGTACGAACGGATACCGTATATGATGTCGGCTATATGTTTCTTTTATTTCATTTCGTTTCGTACACAACAAACCTTTTTTTGCCACTTCCTTTTTACCGCACTGTTCTTACCGTGTACTGTTTGTACTGTTTACTGCTGCTGTTATGTTGTTGTCTTGTTTGGTTAGTTCTCCCTCCTGTTGTTGTATACAATAATCGAGTATTTGGCTGTTATTGCAGAGATCTTTTTTGTATTCTGATGGCAACGATGAGAACGTCGAATGTCGCCGACGACGACGGGATATGAAATTTTTTGTGTGGTTAGCCTGAATAGTATTACGTGCCGGGGAGCAATGAATGGCAGCAAAATTCTATTTGTCTCGTCGTCATCGTCGTCGCGTGTAATATAATTTTTGTGTGTGCTTTATTTGTTGTTAGTGGTGTTGTATGAATGTGATATGAAATAATATGCACAAGCAAAATCTGCACAAATACAACATTTATTAAAAAGCACACCAACAAATAATGGGAGAATGTATGGAAGAGGCGAAAAAATGTGTTGAAGTGCAACCGCGACATACAAATGTAGAAAAAAATTATTGGAATATCGGCAAAGTGTAGTGAGCAAATGGAAAAGAAATTTGCAGCTTTTTCAGTGAAAGGCAAGCAATAAAAAATAATATTGAATTTATAATTATAAAATATAATGAAATGCAAATTTGATTTGGTGGTGAAAAAGTAGAGCATCAAAGTGAATAATAAAAAATTAATAGAAATATTTATGATATGTTTCCATTTAATATGGTATGAAATATAACATATTTACTGATGTGTATAACAATGGAAAAATAGTGTGTGCTTATTGATTGAAAAATACATATATAATAAAATAAGTGCGCGTAAAAAATAGTAAATTAAAAAAATATATATATGTATTCAGTGCAGCAAAAAACAAAAAAATAATAATGGTGAGGTGTGCGTGCCTAAGATTTATTGAAACAAAATTTACTATATGAGTTTGTGTGTGCAAGTGGCTAAATAAAAAGCGACTCTTTTTCAAATTTTTGAGAAATAAAATATTTTCAAAATTTTTCCTCAATTCTATAGTGAGTATATTTATATAAATCTATCTAAAAATCAAAAATATATGCATACTTATATATACAAATCCAAACTACCGATATACAGGCCGTGCAATGAACAAACTTAGATACATTCATTTGGATATTCTCAAGCACATACTTACATACATACGTAGGCTTCAAATGTTGATGGTGTAAAGGCCAAAAACTCATTGCCACAAAAGTATACCAACAGCAACAATAATAATAGCAACAATAACAACAACAGGAGGCATTTACAGTCATGTCAATAGCAATATACCTCAAAGCAAAAGTAGTGGACAAGAACAAAAAAGACGTAGTAGATACATTTTTCCCCAATAGGTTTTTTTTTCGACTCTCAAGTGTGTGTACATGATGGTGTGTTTGTGCATGTGTAAGTATTCGTATGTCGAATGCTCAGTCATGTTTGTTTCCTATCGCATTTTCGTTCTGTGATTCTTCAACAACTTCAACATCATTATTGTGATAGGAATCATCATTATCAGGCCTAGCGTCAGTGTTAATGCTGAAGTTCTGGCTGATTTTATTAGCTTATTGTTATTGTTAGTGGCCGCTAAAGTCAACGACTGTTGCAGTTGGCTAGTTGTTGTTGCTGGAATTCGAGTCGCTATTAATGTGCTAAGCCATTGGTCCGTATCTTTTTTTTTGGTACTCTTAGTTATTGTTGTTGTTTTGGTAACATTTTTGGTGCTTATTTTTAGCCAAATTCATTCCTGACTTTTGTGCTTCGGAGCTATTTGTCAACACTGTTTTGCTTGATGTTTCTGTTGCAACGGTTAGTTTTGTTGTTTTTGCTAACTGCATTACTCCAACTCTACTTTACTCCGTTTCATTGAGCATCCATTACATAATTATTATAAATTTTAACTTAGATGTTTTTTTTTATTATTTTTTTTTTATTATTTTTTTGTTTCGTTTTTTAATTGTTTTTACTACTTTGCTTTATCTGTTTATGCTCTTCCCACTTAATCCATTTTTCAAATCTGGCTCCTTAACATACTTGGCACTGGTGATTATTTGTTTGTTTTCCCACAATTATTATTGTATGTCTTCTCATTATTGGCATCCTTTTTGTTAGTGTTGTTTTTGCTTGCGCTCTGGCTTAGTTTCGATTTTCCAAACAATTCCACCGAATCTGTATTATTTATTTTGTGAAAGATGGTCACCTTTTTATTTCATTTTCTCTGTGCGATATGGTCTAGTCACCTATCTCATACTCTCTCTTCTCTCGCACTCGTTTAGTGTTGCCACGTAAAAATTTACAAATCTAATGTAATTTATTAAGAATTGGTGTCTGCTGAGAAAATGTTTAATATGCCAAAGAAAAACATGAATGCAGTATATTTTTAAAATGAAGGGGTTGTTTTAGTGTCAACAACGCTACTTCAAATAAAAAAATGCGTTCCAAAATGGCCATATAAATAAATAGGACAATCCAAATAACTAGAGCAGCGTCACTCTTAGCTCAGTAACTCACGAACTAATGAATAGAAGATTATGAAATTTTAACAGCTGTCTTTTTAAGTTTAGTACCAACTGAAAAAGAGGTCAATGCAATGAAATTAGTGCTTTCTATGTGTTATGCTCGGAACTTTTCAGCCCTTGTGTTATATTGTGTTGGAGAAAATCGTGTGTATCGCAGTTGCGTACCCGTCAATCGCAGAAAATAAAATTATAATAAAATATTAGAATTGTACCTACTCCAAAGTGCAGTAAAATTGTATGTCATATGGCAATACGTATTCTCGACAAATTTAATAATGAGTCTACCATATAAAATTCCTTTTCATGCCTTGTTTATTCTTTCTCATCTGCGGCGACTAAACACATTGGTTGCTGCTAAAACAAAATATCTCCGAAAGTCGAATGATCTTCCTGAAAGAGGAAAAAATACTGTTTAAGAAGCCTTTGAGGCTTTCGACAATACACACAGTGAAGCACCTGAAAAAAGTTTACGTGGGAGTCTGTTTGTCTGAAGCGGAATTCATAAAGTGGTTGCCGCTAACCACAAATTTCAATGCTCAAAGAAAGATAAAACTGCACCAAAATGAATTCTTTGCATTTGTTGTGCTCTATTTCGGCTTCGGAATAGCGATTTGTTCTTAAAAGGAAAAAACGAGAATGCAGAGAAAAGTGATATCAACGTATTGGATTAGCCAATCTCGTTAAAGATGTCTAGAGTTTTATGCAGCAAGGATTGAAGCACTAAAATAGCTTCAAATGATTTTAAACTGATTCAACAGTAATTAATTTAGAGCTGATCTAAAATGAAGGAAAATTGGAATTTACTTTGGAAATGTTTGCAATTAAATCCAAGTAGTTTTGTTATCCCAAGACAAACAGTTAGTTCATAGTATTCCTTGCGTTTTTGTCAGCATTCCAGTTCGTATGCCGATTGCCAGTGTCGGTAACAATATTTTTTCATGCAATTTACTGCTCATAAAAATCTGTTAATGTTAATAACATTCTAGTAGACTTTGAAGTTAACTCAAAACAGGACCCTCTAATTTTTATGAGCGTACTAAAACACATTTATTTTTATTCTTTTTTAAAGCATGGCTTTATTTACTGGGATTCAACTTAAGCCAAACGATATGTTTTTAAATCCGACTCTAGTTTATCTGCTTGTTAGCCCGTTTTCGGCTTCGTTTTTCTGTACGCCCAACTAACGCGGGACGATCTTTTCGTTGTAGGCGCGATGTGTCGATTGAGTGTGCGACAACAGGCAGAGTGTTTAAGTGGATCTGCAGTTAACTTATTTAGGTATTTTTCTTTGCTATTTTTCAATTCGTTATCGACCATGGGTATTTATAGATCTCGGTGAGTGTTTGTGTTTTGGACGTATGTATGTACCATGTGATGCAGCTGATATTGTTCTTAGGACCTTGGAATATACGCTTTGTATGATATCGATGTTATTAAAACTGTACACCATACATCCATTGTGGCTTTATAGTGGCACTTGTATAATAGCACTTTGTAGTCTAATTTTAATGTAAATTTCCGATGCATTAACCAAGCTAAGTTTGGAGTTTTAAAATTTATTTGTATCTTTGTGGCAAGAATGTGCCTTTAACATGTGACGCATGATATATGTATACCAAGGTAGACAGGGTTGTTATCTTAGGGAATGGTTGCGTTATTCAAAACAGCTGCCGGGCATGCGTTCGTTTCGGGCGTAGATGTCACATGCTTACATTTTTGCTCATTCACTTTAATTTGCCAGCACGCTTTTTGTTCGAATACGACGAATAAGTAGACTAATACTTATACATCATCATTGCAAGCTCTTCGTTCAATAATTTGAAAGAACACTTTTCCTTTTGATGCTTATTCACATGTGCATATAAACATTAATATAACAGTTTTTTTTTTTTTTCACCAAAGAAAAAGAACAAAAAGAATACGACAGGCGGGTCTACGTAACCAGAACATCCCGGATTTATATCCGGCCAATGACTGTCACTTCAGCAGATTTACCCGTATATGTCTGGGAAATGTTTATGCTGCTACAGCAGCAGAAATTTATTCAACCAAGTCGATCTAATTTATGCAAAGGAGTCTCCTTCTATCCTGCAATACAGGATATTAACGTGAAGCAGTAGTCGTTTTTTCCAAGCCATAATACTTAACTGGAAATTAAAAGCTCACTCTTTCCGAAAAATCGATAGTTTTGTGTTAAGCGGGGTTTTTTTCATTCAGGTTTTAAAACATTCAAAAAACTAGCTAACCTAGAATTAACATAATAAAAGGACAGAATTTATTTAAACTTTTTATCCGTGTTGTGAGCTATTGTGCGCGTATGTTTTCAGTTTTAGCTTAACTAAAAATATTATGTAAATATAAAAATCAAGCGCCAATTCACTTACTCCCACTTCCAACAAATATAACCATTTTTGGTTAGTTTTAGCCGAAATGGCAACATTGCGTTCCATTTTCCCCCAAATGTGTGTGGTATCCATTTGGCTCTCATGAGCAGCATAGAGCAAGAAGCTGCCTTGATGCCTAGTAAGCTACTACAACAGAACAAGCACTTAGTTAACTCTCTGCGTTTGAGGTGCGTTTTTTTTTTTTGCATTTGTTTTTGTCTGAACTATTTAATCTTGCCGAAAAGGTTGGCGCACTGGATCACACCAACTGCTTACTACTTACAACGCAAATGTTATCTCAAACGAAGCATTAATTAGAGATTGTTTGAGAGGATTTGAAATTTCTTCAAAATTCACTAAAGCAAATTACAATGAAAGTTTACTAACCCTGCCATTTCTAATCCGACTATGGAGTCGTGCATATGTATGTGTTTATTCGCAACCGTGGCCGTAATTATAATAAATGCTATTACCGTTGTTTAACACCTCTTCTAACTCGTTCCATTTTTCATGCTTCATGCTAATTTTCTCTGCCTTATCTCAAATATTATATTAAAATATTCCCTTACTCTACACTCAATTGTCTTCTGTGATGCGGCTGTTTTAAATAACTTGAAAAATCAGAAGAGCGACAATTACTGTGGTCATTTATTTATTCTTTAGCAGCGATTGCAAAAAATAATTTCAGTGTTAATGACACAGTCTGTTGGTTGATCGGTGTGTTGCTTTATCGCTTGCGGTTATGCCTTTGAATTCGCACATTGTTAATGTGTTTACTTATTCGTGCAGCCAAGTGTAAATATGTATGTATGTATGTAGGTATATTTCGCATATTTTTCTTACTCACTTTTTCGTAAGCACCAAATGAAATTGTATTTATTTTTATTTTAACACACATACGCGTCGAAACGTGTGCAAAACGTCTTTTTCGTCTCCGCCTTTACTTCACGCCGAGTATTCGCGTGCATTTGTGTTTTATGCATGGGCGTAAATGTGTATATTTATGGTGTAAACATTTGTAAAACTATTTTGTATTTTGTGTGGGCCATTACGAGTATGGATTATGCCCACATCGCATTGATGGCGCCGCAATATCTGCCCAGCTGGCCGTGTTGTTTAGGTGACAAGCACAAGTTCAAACTTGCGTATACATTCATGGGTGCCTATTTGTGTGTGTGAGTGTGTGGTATACATGGATGAGTGGAATGAATTATTATTATGTGATACACCTACATGCTCAATAAAATATAAATAAATGCAAAGAAAACTGACCTAATTCAGTCACTTAGCATCAAAAAGCAATCTTGATCACGTGCCACAACTCTTCTAATTAATTCATTTTCAACACTTGTTTGTCAATCAATTTGCAGAAAGGTAGGAAATTCGTATAATTCAATTTTTTAACTTTTTGATAATTAGACCAATGATAATATACGGAGCGGTTGCATGTGTATCGAGAGCCGCTCTATTGAAAGCAAGGTCAGCCCTATCTTACAGCTGCGTTGGAGGTGGCACTCGAACTGACGCCACTTCACATCTACTCAGCAATTACCCAAGCGCAGCGTATTTAATTTAAGGGGTTAGGGGTAGTCAGAGGCCCGAAAAAATGATAATATTCAATAATTTTTTTTTTGCTAGTCAGTTACTTTATTTTACAAAAATAAAAACATAGTATTAATACATAAAATTTCAAAAAAAAAAATTAATAATTGTAAAAGTTATCGGTGTTTGTGGGGAGCCCGTTTCTCCAGAAGTCCCTTGCGGTGATCATTACAAGTCCTTGGAGATTTAAAAAACATTTAAAATCAATCGGACAAGAGAAGTTAATTTTACTAGTAGATAATCTTGTGCCTGATCAAAGTTTTTTTTTCAAAATTAAGAATATGGCGGTCTCAGGAAATATTTTCCAGATTTTCGAGAAAAAACCGACAATTAATTGTTTAAAAAATCGAAATTTTTGAAAAAAAAACCTTCGATTAGGAACGAGTTGGTTAATTGTTCAATAACTTGAAAAGTCGGATTTGTCGGATTCACTTCAAATTTTCACACAATATTTTTAAGATGTTATTCTTTAAGAAAATGCAAAACGAAAATCAAATTTTTTGAAAATTCTGACTATCCCTAAAGCCTTAAGGGAAGGTTTTGGCAAAGTAAAAGTGATCTCACCCAAGACTATGCGAATCGTTGAGCCTGCAGCTCCCACTTGTCCAACTGTTCTCATTTTCATGGAGTACACCTGCCTTCGAAAGAAATGTCCCAGATTGTACCCTGCACTGGCTTGCAGATAACTCGAAAACACCCGAGCTCTAGGGGCCTGGAATGTATAGTCTCCAAACAAACATACCATCAAGAAATAGCTTAGAAGCGATGAGGTAAGCCTGCAAGACGTAAGCTGGATCCTCACTAGATGAAGTCCTACTCCATCGCGACCTGGTATGGCCATAAGAAAAGTTTTATCTTTGGCTTTCACTTTATCAGCAAATTTATTGAGGCAACTGGGTTTGGATGAATAGAAGGCACAAAGGATATTAAGGGCGAAGTTCAAACCCCCCTTTTTTGTTTACTTTTCCTAAGTTCTCAATATTTTTTCTCTTCTTGACGATAAAATTAATTAAATAAATTAATTAATTATAATTATTCTCATGCAAAGGGCTACAAACAGTTTCCGGACTAGTTTTCAATTCCTTGGCAATGGAATAAGTGCTCAAGTGCTCGACTTATCACTTCCCATGGTTTTATCGGTATTTTCGACGAATAACCTATCAAAACGGAATTATTACTGTGACAGAATTAAATGCTGTAATGGGTCCATAAAAACACAAATTTTTTTATCCCCTCTTGCAAATTTTCTTCTTGGTCGTAACAGTATCATTTTTGATTGCCGTAGTATGACTTCATGCACGGGGCGATGCGAATCTGCCTTACAGCTGCGGTGTAGGTGATGTTTGAGCAGACACCGCTTCACATAGTTATTTATTGGACATTACTAAGGAAGATTTCGGCAAAGGGAAAGTGATGTCGTCCAAGAACATGGAACCGCTGGGACTGCCGCTCCTACTTGCTCAGTTATCCAAAGACGATATCACTAAATTCATTAAATTTGAGAAGTTTAGCTGTACGAAAAAGTAAACTGGATTACTGAATATACTATGCAGATGGCTTGAAGACACCGGAGGGCATAAGTGCTGGAATGTATAGCCCCAAAACAAAGCAATCTGCGCCGATGGAAATCTGTCAGTATGTATACCCTTTTTCCTTTTGATGCAAATTTCACCTTAAGAAAAATAGAGAAGTTGCACGGCGAAAGATCCTGCGAATAAGGCTAATAGTCTAGCACTGAAAAGTTGAACTCGTTAGAGGTCTCTCGCCAGACACTGCTGAACGAGCGCTTGCATTGCCTTGGTTTACTACGTTTGACAGAAACCACCACGTCAGCCACCTTGGTAATGGTAATGGTTGTACGGGCTAGGCTAAGGTCTTTATGCACTCCGACCAGATTGAGCTATTGTGCGCCTCTAATTACTTAATTATAATAATTTGGTATACCGAGGAATCGAACCAGCACCTTGGGAGGGAGAAGTGTAGGTCTTCCACCTCTAGTAGGTACGAGCCCAGGATTCTGTGTCTCTTGTGGCCTAATGTCTCAGTTAGTGATTAAGTGTTCATCACAGCAGAACCTACTTAATCTTGCACTAGATAACCCTATTGGGTTTAAGGGGGCCTCTTTTCAGTCGGCTTCAAAAAATCGATTTTTTTACTGCAATCGATAGATATTTTATAGCGGAATTTAAAGTGATTTCGGAGTTGCAGGCCTGTGTACCGTCCCTCGTGTGAGTATACTGTCTACCTTCTGAAAACTTTGAAACATGTTTTCTCAAAACCATGTTTTTGAAAATGGCGTGTAAGATTAAAAACAAAAACGACGAAAGTTATCGTTTCAAACCAATAATCTATATAAAGATAATTAAAATGTGCAACTAATTAACTAACAAAATACAAACAAAAATTTATTTTTTAATGTTATTTAACACCAAAAAAAAGCGAAAAAACACTTTTTTTTTAATAATTAATTGTGCGTTCATTTTTTCATATTTTTATACAAGAGTAGTATATTATATGCGGGACAGCGTTCTGAATAAGACAATATTTTTCTTTTGTGTTTCAAGTGAAAACTACGACCCCAATCTTACACGCCGTTTTACTAGCGTGCAACGAGAAGCTGTGCGAGATGCCCCATATTTCCGCCATTTTGTTTTTTTATTTATGTTAAAAAATTGTTTATTACTCTTCAATCATGCCTTCAAATAAATGCAAAAGATTATTTCTGTGTGTCGCTTTTTTCGCCTCGAAAAAAAAATTGAGAAAAAACACCTTTTTTTGAAGCCACTGATAAGAGGCCCCCTTAAGTGTTTATAACAGGCAAAGTGACCTGTAAGTGGTCCACAGAGCAATCTGAGGACCTTTTTATCTAGGGTTAGAGCAGATTTTGCTCTGTTGGCATTAAAGTTCAAAAAATTTTTGGATTGATTAAGGCCGCTTGTGTCGTTCCAGTGTTCCCTGATTTTAGTTTATCGTAGTATCTGTGCTTAGTGATAGAGATTTGTGTGCTCTAGGTCCCACTATTCCTGCTCCCACTCCTTGGAGCGTTTAGGAATTATCTGGGTACCATTTTTGTGAGGCAGCCACCTTACAAGAACTTTTCTTTTCTAACTGCCAATTACAATGCGTAATTACCTCTGTTTAACCGTGTAACACTGCTTTTCGCTTTTTCTTTGAAACTCATAACAATTGGAGGCTTTAGCAGAACACGCTCACTCATCAATTTATAATAAAAATAGTCTGTCTAATGCGCGCCTCTGTTTTGAGTTCCAAATTCGCCCAATGATCGTTTTATTTATCCCCGTTTACAATAAACGAAATATTTACCCAAATTGTAGTGTAGTTGCATAGCGTTGAATGGATTTTCATGATAAGTGAATCAATCTTGCTTTACAATGACATCAGTCACGAAATTTGCATCGTTAAGAGGCACTGATGAGTCAGTATGTGTTAATTGGTTTATGTTTACAATGAAGAGAAGAACACGAATAAAATGCAAATAAAAGTAAAATATTAGTAGCCTTATTTTGAAACGATTGTCTGTACATATAATATATCTGTTTGTTTTTATTTTTTTTTATCAATGATAATTGTGAATAACCGAAATTGTTAAACTCCCAATTCTCAAGTGAAAAAGTCATTGTTTTGTGTAGTTTGCATGCCAGTGGCATTGTATTTTCTTACTTTTTCTGAAAACTGGAGTCCCGCGCTATCATGAATTGTACAACAGGCAAATCTGGATGCAACTTAGCTAACAACCCGTGAAACCAAGGCTTTGTGCAGACGAATTTTTGCTGAACGTTTTATATCAAATGCGGGGTAATTCAAACGATTTGACTCCTTTACATTTTTTTTTTGGCAGTCAAGTCACTGGTCTGTGCTGATAAATCGATGCGGTTGACGACTTGAAGCCAAAATTCGGTGCTTTGCTAGCGGAATGAAAGCCCGAAAGAAAAAAGGAAAAGGAAAGGTTAAAGCTTTTTCTGTAAAATGATTTCGTTTACTCGTCTTAAAGGAGTTATTGCACACAAATATTATTGAAAATGAAGTTTGCACTTGCAGCTCACGCTCTCTTGTGCCCACGACTCATCACAATTCCTAATCCAAACCCAGTTCTTTTAAGGGGTTAGGGGTAGTCAGAAGCCCGAAAAATGAGATTTTCAATAATTTTGTTTTTGCTAGTGAATTGCTTTTTTTTTTACAAAAATAAAAACAGAGCATTAATACATCTTATTTCGACTTGACTTTAGCAAAATTTCAAAATTAAAAAAAAAGAATTAGTAATTGTAAAAGTTATCGCTGTTTGTGTGGCGCCCGTTTCTCCAGAAGTCACTTGCGGTGATCATCACAAGTTCTTGGAGATTCATCTAAAATCAATCGGACAAGGAAAATTAGTTTTATTAATAGATAAGCTTGTGCCTGATCGAAGCTTTTTTTCAAAATTAAGAATATGGCGGCTTCAGGAAATATTTTTCAGATTTTCGAGATTGTTTTAGAAAATCGAAATTTTATAATAAAAAAAATCGAAATTTTTGAAAAAAAAATCCTTCGAACAGGCACGAGTTTTTTATATTTTTCAAAAGCAGAGTAAATTTCTATATGTTTAAAATCTACTAAGCAGTTTTTAAGTTACAGTGATCACCAGTTCAAAAAACACAGTTTTGAGAAAAACGTATTTAAATTTTGCCAACGCTACGGAGCGCCCGAACGCCCTTTGTTAATTGATGAGTAACTCGATTTACTTCAAATTTTCACACAATATTTTTAAGATATTATACTTTAAGAAAATGCAAAAAAAAACATCAAATTTTTAAAAAATTCTGGCTACCCCTAACCCATTAATGCAACTAAGATAGAGCCGGTTTGCGCTGAGCGTATGTGCCTTTCATCCGACCGTTTCCAACCGAGAAACCTCAGCATTCTTCGCGCTTTAGCGTCACATTCAAAGATAAGGTGGGTTCGAGTCCCAGAGAACTAATCAGACCAGAAACGACAGGATTCAGTGGACCATACCCTAGTTCTGTGCCGATGACTATGTAATCTGCAATGGCTAAGGAGAATGCCCGTGAGCATTCCCAATCAATCCTTCGAGAAGGTGAAGAGTAGCCTGAACCTTCCTGGTGCCTCATAATTTGGTGCGTTACGCTTACGCAGCTTTTTTTGCACCAAACTAATTTTACTTTTGAAAGTCTCCAGAAAATTTTAAGCCGCCTCCTGATGTACTTATCTGAAATCTGAAATCTTATACAGCTAGCAAAGTTCTGAAGTTTGAGCCGATTCAAAGAGCTTCGAGTATTTTTGTGCTAAAAATTACATTTAATTATCGTAGTTAGCGCTTTTATGTCAAGAAGTGTAGTGCTGCGGTAGGTGAAAACTTACATCAACCAAACAACTGATTCGATTTGGATTGAGTTTATATGCAACGCAATGCTTTTAGATCGCAAAACCATATATTTCATAAAAAAAAACTATTTTCACTCAACTTTTAGCAATATTTAAGTATTTCATAAAAAAATTATTTTCACTCAAGTTTTAGTCATATTTACATAAGTATTCATACTATTAAAAGTTGAATTGAGCATTAAATGATTAGTAGTTAAGATATTGTATTAAAATCCTATGAAACTCTAAAGTTGAAAAGTTTTAAATTTATAAAGGTTTTGTTTTTGTCAAAAGAGCACAGATATGTACTTAGCCAACTGTTTTTAAGCAACTTTAATTAAGCAATGCAATTAAAAATGTTAAGTACCTTTGATTTCAATGGCCGAAACCTAATAGCAAATTGCCTTTTTTATCGATTTTATCTAACAAAGCACCATCAGGCTATAGAGCCACCATATTTCGTGTAAACTTCTCCATTTGCTGAAGCAAAAAAAATAATATACTATTCGTGTAATTATCTGCTGTTGTAATCGTTTTTATAGCTCGTAAAGTCTCAATACGCATTATTAGCCAAAAACGTAAATAGTCCAATTGCACTTGAATCGCAAGAGTCATAAATCTAATCAAATATCCGGCGCGATTTCAACACTTCATTGTTCTACGCATCGCGCGGGCAAGCAAAAGTGACGTTGAAACGGTTCGATAACATCATGTCCCATTCGGCGGCGCTCGGTCATCGTCATGCACATGCCTTCGGCACATTCGGCTGGTTTGTAGCGCACAACCAGTTTACTATAAGTTCGTTACTCGTACATTTGTTACCTATTTTTATGCATGTGTTTGTGTACATACTAACATATATTTGTCTTGTGAATGATGGTATCGCGCTGCGCGAAAATCTATAGAGCAAAGCGAGCACTCAGTGTTTCAACTCAACGCTTGACCGACTAATTAATGTGCATGGAAATTTGATTAAAAACAAAAATGCAAAGTAAATTGGGAAACTTGTAAAAAACTGGTCGCTGTTGAGCTACGACCAACTAACTTGATATAAATACATTCATATAAGTTCATTTAAATATTCAGCGCGGTGCGTGATTTTGCATAATCTCCTATCCACCCCTTCTCTATATTTTTACTAAAGCCGAATGACTTTGTACTTGACCACCATTCGGTTGGTTAATCAAAAGTGCGGCGCAAACCGCATGAAACATCAAATTATGCAGAAAAAAAATTCTTATTGGGGCTGCCCTTCAGCAGGCAATGGCATAACTCCGAGTGTATTTTTGTCATGAGAAAGTTTTTTAGAAAAACTCTCTCGGTTCTATTCCATTCGTGAAACAACAATAAATTACGTATCCTAAATTGGAGGGGAAGATTTTTAATTTATGCAAATGACGTCGTACGTCAATATTATTTGACACTTCTAAACTAGACAGCTGCAGTGTAGAAACAGATGAGCACGCAAAGATCAAAATAAAGATTTCCTTCTCACACAATCTGTTTTTTTTTATTTACCAAAAAAGTTATTCAAAAAGAAAATTAGTGATTCATTTTACGCCACCTTTTGCTGTGCATTATGCAACGGCATAATTTTATACAAATGCGCTATTGTGCTTTAATGCGAGTAGTTTAGTTTTCTCCCTCCCTTTTCAATGCCGCTTCATTAACAAAACAAACAAAAAGCCAAGTCGTTACACTGAACTTGCCAACACTCTTAAGGCGAAAATGGCGGTAAACAAGGCACTGCAATGCTGCCACACAGTGTACCGGCGCGATACAAAGAGCAGGCAAAAATATAATTTAATAAAATTGGGCACCCAAATGAAAGGGACGTTTTAATTTAAAATATTTGATTGACGTTCGTGTTAACTTCGCAGTTTTTTAGAGTAATTTGTATAAAATAAAAAATATATGTGGCTCCTTAGTTCTGCACATGAGTTCGAGATAATAAGAATTACCAAGTTTTAACACATTTTTTTTATATTTAGTTTTTCTTTTTTTGGTTTTAAAAAGCTTTGTGAATTCTTTAACAAAACCCATATAACTAACTTAAAGCTCCAAACTTTGTACAAAGTTTACAAAAGTGTAACAAATTTCCAAAAAAAGGGCACAGTTTGCTACTTTTTATTTAGAATTTTTAGAAAAGTTAGAAATTTTCATGAATTTCATGGTATGCCAGTTTTGTATATAGCCCAGTTAATATTAATCTAAAAAAGTGTAAATTGCAAATAGCTCGAAATTCTGGTTGATTTTTGATAATAATTTTTTTTTGTTGAGGTTTTGCACATTTTCTTCCGAACATGTTCTATGGGAGAAAATTCTCGACGACATATGCCTACAATCAATCAAGTTAATAAGAAATTTGCATTTCGCAGCTCAAGTTTTCACCATAGTCTACCAAGTCAGCTAGATTTGTGATTGCGTAAAATGTAGATTTATATTTCAGGAGTCAAAAGGAGAGGGACGAATTCGAATGAAACTAAACGTGAAAAGTGTGTACAAAACTAAAAATTACATAATTTTTTGGGGCAAACCTTTTTTATTTTTCGACGTAGTCTCTTTTTAGACGTATACACTTCGTCAGACGCTTTTCTAATTTGTTGATCTCTTCCAAATAATATGATTTTTTTAAGCCTGAAAAACAGCCATTCATTTCTGCAATCACCTCCTCGTTTGAATAAAATCTTTTTCCCGCCAGCCATTTCATAAAATTAGAGAACAAATAGCAGTCCGAGGGAGCTAGTCTGGAGAATAGGGAGAATGTAAAGCGAATTGGAACTCTATTTCAATTAATTTTGCGAGTTGTGGATGATGTGTTGTCGTGATCGAAAGGAGAATCACTCGACTTCCTCATGCAAAACACAAAACACCTGGCTGAAACTTGATGTGTGTTCTTCCAAGAGAAGCTACTTACTAAATATAATCTTGATAGTCGCCAATAGGACCATCTCTCTAACTTGGCACGGACTTTTCAAGCGGCCCTTGTATATTTTAATGGTGCTTGACTGTGCTTCTTTTTTATTGGTATACGGCGGGTGGTAAAAAAATTGGAGCATTTGTCTGGGAGAGGGGGAGTTTTTCCTTATTAGAACTACTTCGCGATTTCATATCAAGTATTTTGGCCATTGTTGTCAATTCAAGAAAAACAAAAAATGGTTTATTGGTAGGCTTGAGCATAATTAGAAGTAAACTGAAAAATGTTTGAATACCATAAAAGTGAAAATTTTGAAATTTATTCAATGTTAATAATTAGGGTATAGAGTTCTTAAATTTATTTTTAGGATGAAATATACTTATTAAAAAAAAAATTTACCTAAAAAAGTAAAAAAGTAAAGTTAACTGTAAAAACCATTTTAACTAAAAAAATTTGTTTTTTGTTTTTAAATAAAACTTTAACAATTTCTTTTTTTTTTTTAATTTAACAAAACTTTTTTAGTTTATTTTTTTAAATTAAATTTAAAAAAAATGTTTAATTCAAAATTCAAAGTTTTTTTTTGTTTTTGAATTTTTGAAAAACGCCTCCTCTTGTGGGGATCTCATTATGAAATTACAGCGATCACTCAGCATAGTCTAGGCTATTTTTTTTTTTTGACAAAATATTAGGTTGTTCGGAAAGTATTTTCGTTTTTTTTTTGTGGATATATCGAGCTTCGAGGTTAAACCCAGGCCTTTCAGGTGGTCATGAACAGTTGAATTCGATAAATTAAATTTCTCACCAATCTCACGTGTTGTTATTCGCCGGTTTGCATCGACTAATGCCTTTATCGCGTCTTTATCAGCTTCAACCGGCCTTCCAGAACGGGGTGCATCTGCGCCATCAAAATTGCCGGATCGAAATTTTGCAAACCAGTTCTGGCACTGGCGTATTGTCAACAAATTTTCTCCATACACATCGGTTCATTTCTTTCTGGCTTGAACAGCATTTTTACATTCTCTATAGTAAAAAAGTAAAATATGACGCTTATTGTTCTCCATACCGACCAAAAGCTACTGCGTGAAATCAATTGAACTTATTCACACACAAGCCTTGCTAGATCAGTTGTGGAAATATATAATGTCAATGCGACTTAAGTGTGAAGTTAGCTGTGAGAAAATACAATTAAATCCTCTGTCGGGTAAAAACGAAGTTACTTTCCGAACAACCCAATAAGAAAACATTATGAAAACTTTATCAATACTAAAATTGTGGTGGACGGGGTACAGATCCCATCTTATAAAGAACGATATCGCATTTCGTTCTTGGTATTTAAGTCGAGCATCGTATCTTTTTGTTATCTCCAGATTTTTTTTAGCGGTGGCGGATATAGTTCAAGCCAAAAGGATAGCTGTATTTTTCTTTGGTACATTTGATGCTACTTTATAATATTTTTGAAACCCAAAAAGGGCGCTTTCTACTAATTCAACGAATCTAGAGAACAAAAAAAATACCAGTACAATTTTATTTTAACTAATTTATTCCGTTTAAAACAACACAAAATATGTTAGGATTCCCTAAAATGCAATTTTTGAGTTTCATCCCACAAAGTTTCACTGTGCGCCGTCTCGTTCGACCATTTCTTTTGCATAGTACAAAAATTGTGCGGTGCTATTGTACGCTGTTCATGCCTTTGTTTACACTTATCAGTGAAGCAGTTGGATTACAACCAATTTTGTGTTGCCGCTGAAGCAACAATAAATGAGCTTACAACGACAATTGAATGAATAAATGAATGGAAGAATGAGTTGAAAAAAAAAAACATAAAAGCACGTCCACTTGTCAGCTTTTGAATGCATTTAATTTTAACACAACCCTAAAGTGTCTTATAAAGAATGCCGCGCTCGCGGAATCTATTTTTGGAGGCCTCTTCAAAGCAACCCTGCACTCCAAAGCTTGCTTCAGAAATCAAAGCAACCGTTTTGTGGCCTAGTGGCGTTAATTCTGAATAAGCGTATACGCGAGGGTAATAACATTTAGTGGCATAAAAAATAACTGTATTTAACACACAAATCTCCTGAAGAACAGAAATCACGCTGTAGGCGCAAAAAAACACTTAAGCGGTACAAAGCTTTATTCTTTTTAATTCTTTGGTGTCAAAGCACCCGTAACACTTGTACAAATTATTCGTCTGAATGGCTTTTTGATTCGTTCATGTTCGTGTTCTCTTTCGTTGTTCGTTAATAGCCGCTCATGACGCTAGTTATTGTTGTTTTAGGAGCGATTTAGCGTCATTAAAAGAATTTCATAGCTACATCTACATACATACATACATACTTACATACCTATTAAAGTAATTCTTAAGTGATTTGTGATTTTTTCGATTTATTTCAACTTTTCGTTTTATTTTTAATGTTTATTTTTATTATTCTTCTTCCTCTTCTCTGCGTTTGTGTAACACTTTTTTGTTGTATTTTCACTTTAATTACACCAATGCACGTAACACGATGTTGACCAAGTCTGTGGCCGTAATGAAGGTGGCGAACTTTTTTTATTTCACTTGTTTGTTTTGTGTACTTTTGTTTTCACAAAGCAGACAAACGATAAACTTGCGTGCGTGTTTTATGCAAATCAGTCGCTGCATTGAGAATTCTCATTTTATTTTTAGCTAGTATTTATTTTTACTTTGTTATTAATTTTTGCACACATACATACATACAAGCGTATTTACTATATATACATTTATACCGGTGGTACAGTTCCGAGCACGGAAATAGCACTGTCGTTACATATTCTCGAAAACGTAAATATTTTTGAAGTCACAATATTTTTGAGATGAAATATTTTTAGTTTTTGGTTAATATACGAGGGCAGTTTGATAAATTCGTGGCTTTTTGAAGAAGAAATATTTGTTTACGCAAAAAACCGTTCTATTGTTAAAACTAATCTCCTTATGGCTCCATACATTTCGTCAAGCGTTTTTACAATTTTTTATTCCTTACAATGTTTTCTTAAGGGAACCCGGTGGTCTGGAAATTTCCTAAAAAAAACTTTTTTTTTTGGTTTTTCAATATTTTGAAAGTATAGTATCTTAAAAATATACTGTGAAAATTTCATGCGGAAGTTCCCAATATTATAGCTTGTACAGCCCATTAACTAGGGCTGTAGAGAACTATTAGAGAACAGTCCGCGCGCTCCTGTATCTCAAACTTTAAACTCATTTATCTCAAAACGACTTTTTTTGGCCTGGTGTTGTCAAAAAACGAAAAAACTATTTAACCGAATCGTCTGAAATTGGAATATGTTGTTCACAACATCAATGGCTATCAGCCGTACTAGAATCATATTATTATTTCAATTATTTTGTATTTTTTGATAAAAAAAAAACTGAAGTGAAAAATGATTTTTAGAGTGTCAAATTCAAAACCGCGCCACTTTTTAAATTTGTTTTTTTTTTTTAATTTTAATTCTAGTAGCGGGACATAGCTACAGTCATGCTGATTAATAATTTTTTTTGGTTTTGTGTTTCAGGTAAATAGAAGAACCAAAATACAACACCGTCCAGCCCCAATTTTTAGGGAGGGTAAAAAAAAAATTTGTTTTATTTTTGTATGTAAAAGAAGTTAAATAAAAAGCCTTTTTTATTGTAAAAAAGCTTTCCTGAAAATACCCTAAATTTTCGAGCTATAGACCTCCAGGACCCCTTAAGGTCTTCAAATTAGACGTTTGTTTATGTGATGACCTCTTCATTCGGCCCAAAAGTCTTTTCAACCAGCCATTTGTGCAAATTTGGAAATAAAAAATAGTCGGTGGGGCCTAAAACCGGAGAATATGCTGGATGGGGCTCGTAGCCCTAAATATAGATTTTTTCCGAGGGGCGGTGCAAGTGTGCACCTGTGAATTGTGTGGATAAAACAGCATTTTTTTATGTTAAATGCGGTTGTTTTTGCTTCAAATCAATATCCAAGGATGATAGATTATCAGAGTTGGCCAATCTGCTATGAGGCAAAACAAAATTATGCGAGTAACTTCGACTGCGTGCTAAAAGTTTGACTTTCGCCTATTGATTCGCCAGTGTTCAACACTGCCAAATTTAATGTTACTTTAAGCAAACTCGGTAGTATCAAACCGTCCTCGTTCGATATAACACGAAAGAGAGAGAATATGAGAACACGAAAGAGAGAGAATATCCTACCAAACCAAAGACAGAAAATACTTTTAAATTCATAATTAACATGAAATGAACAGTTGATATGAATGAATACTTGATTTCAGGATTTTTATTTTCACTCTTTTGTTAGTTTTTGTCTCTGTTTGATTCTGAAATTAACCTTTCTTCTAAATCGGAGATGAAATACAAATTCAAGAGGAAAAAAATCCCCTGACCCTTAGCTATCTATCCTTTAGCTAATTTCAGAATTTCGCCAAATGATCCAAGAAAGAAGTTACATATTAAAAAATAAATGAAAATCGGTTTTTGGCCACGGATAGCAGCGAGTAAACGTCATATACCTAAATATATTCATATTATATACAGTTTTCTTTTTTGTGGCAGACTCCAAATTAATATCTCTATTAATTTTTTATTTTCTTCCAAGTCGTGGCCTCTTCCTTCGACTTCGATTACAAACATACATAGAGTCAGCGTCAAAATAAAGCGACATTGACAAATTTTGACTATTTCAATTAAAATCTTTTCTAAAAACAACTTATACAAATTCGGCAAACTTTTATCAAAATTTCAAACTTTAATCGGAACTTAGTGAATTGATTTTGAATTTTGATATAATAAAGTGCAAGTTTCAAGGGTTTAAAAATTGCGTTGTCCTCCATATAACCGTTTTTATAACCTTACGTGAGGTTACTTAACTTTTTAAAAATAATTTTTCAGTTTTATTTTATAAATATATTTTTTTTTAATAAGTTTTCAATTCTATCTTAAAATAATTTTTTGTTTAATAAATACAATTTTATTTTAAAAATATTTTTTTGTTATAAGTTTTCAATTTTATTTTAAAAATATTTTTTTTTTAATAATTTTTCAATTTTATTTTAAAAAAATTGTTTATTTTAATAATTTTTCAATTTTATTTAAAAAAAATTGTTTTTTTTTTAATAATTTTTCAATTTTATTTTAAAAATAATTTTTTGTCATAATTTTTCACTTTTATCTTAAAAATAATTGTTTTTTAATAATTTTTCACTTTTATCTTTAAAATAATTGTTTTTTAATAATTTTTCAATTTTATTTTAAAAATATTTTTTGTTTAATAATTTTTCAATTTTATTTTAAAAATATTTTTTTTTTTAATAATTTTTCAATTTTATTTTAAAAATATTTTTTTTTTAATAATTTTTCAATTTTATTTTCAAATATTCATAAAAACCTTCATCGTTTAAAGAAAATTGCACAGTCGTACTGCTACTCTTACGTTCACAGCTGTACATCTTTATATGTAAATGTATACATCTTCCCCTTGGTATGGGTGACAAACACCTGCAACTAAATTCAAATATTTTTATTTAATTTTTTTTTGTCTACTGGTTGTTTTTAAATATGAATTTGGGATGTTATTAAATTATCGTTTGAAAACATCTGTTAAGTGTTTGTCGAAATGAAAAAGTTGATAACCTTTCAAGGGCTATTCACTCTCAGCGTTTAAAAGCTTAAATATTTTATGACTACATTAATTTGAATGATAAATAAACAGTTCTATGTGTAGAATGCACACAGTTATATGCCACAGTTCATAATAAAGTGAACGTGCCGCAGTTTCATTAGGGCAAACCAAGCTTCGCAATCTTAGAATGTTTCATTTGAGATTGGATATAATGATACAAATGACGAGTCGAGCACAGTAGCAAGTTAATGGAAATCGCGCGGCGAAAGTTGCAGTGGAAAAGGCGGATGATTTATCACTGAGTTGTTGTACTTTGCGAGGTCTATCTGGACAGATAACGTTCTGGCCCATATCCGGAAAATTTCACAATTCGGATCGCTCTTCCCTTATTTTGTACGGAACTCAGCAAGAATGAGTAGTAATATTGGCGAATAGTTGTGCCTTCAGCAACTCAGTGACTCTTACAAGAATCGAAAAAACTTGTTCCTATATATGCCTTGATCTCAGGTTGTTTGCACTCACACAAATTTTATTCATTGTAAAAAAAATTATGATAGGTTGAAGTAAACTGAATGAGTGAAATATTCCATTAATTAAAAAAAAATAAAATTCAAAATTGACGTGCACACTTCTGTTAGACTTCCTGACTCAGCCATCGTGTTCCCACAGAGCTAGCTACTAGCAATCTGAGAAGCATGCAAATCACTAAAACTCACTACAAAGATATTGTTGCAAGAGTAGCCATCTTTTCAAACAGTCAAGCAGCTATCGAGGACTTAAATTCCAATTCCATATCAATCAAACTTGTCTTATAGTGGAGAAAGGAATAGTATATTTTGGTCATTGGCTTCAAATTACTCTGATATGAGTTCCCGATCATAAAAATATAGAGAGTAATGAGAAAGCGGGTAAACTAGCAATAAAAGGCATAACTGAGGCGGTGGTAGTTGCTACCCCATTCAACACAATAAAAACATCCATTGCTTCACACCACCATGTTTTAGCCGAAAGAAGGTGGAAGCAATTAATTACATGCACTACAACAAGAAGAACATTGCCGTCGTAAAATAGTATCCAGTGGACGAAGTAACTCGCCCAAGTATCTCACGTATTACAGCAACCCTTACAGGTCAGTGGAAGGTAGGGGATCATACAGCCAGTTTTAACCTTCCTTTCAATCCCATCTGCAGAAGCTGTCAGGCGGAGGGGGTGAAAAAAAGTTTTCGCTCTTTCGGTAAGCCTTTCTTCTTACAGTAAATTAATGAAATCTCAGACATAGATATAAAAAAATTGCCGCTATGTTTGGAGCTCACGAAATGGATCTCACTACAACAAACCAAAAACTTTTAAATTCATGTTTAACATGAAATGAACAGTTGATATGAATGAATACTTGATTTCAGGATTTTTATGTTCATTCTTTTGTTAGTTTTTGGTCTCTGTTTGATTCTGAAATTAACCTTTCTGCTAAATCGATGATGAAATACAAATTCAAAAAGAAAAAAAATCCCCTGACCCTTAGCTATCTATCCTTTAGATAATTTCAGAATTTCGCCAAATGATCGAAGAAAGAACTTCTTAAACATATTAAAAAATGTAAAAAATAAATGAAAATCGGTTTTTGGCCACGGATAGCAGCGAGTAAACGTCATATACCTAAATCTATTCACTAGAGCCAGTTCTTCTAAATAAGAAAAATTATATACAGTTTTGTTTTTGTGGAAAACTCCAAAAAAATATCTTTATTAATTTTTTTTGTTTGCAAGTCGTGGCCTCTTCCTTCGACTTCGACGATAGCAAACATAGAGTCAGCGTCAAAAGAAAGTGACATTGGATCTGACTACAACAAAAAAACACAGACATCACACGAGAACAGTGGTAGTAAAACGGTGCTACTCCCTAATTGCATTATTCCAAGAGTAATATTGGACCAGTTCGACAACAAAAACACTTCTGTTAGGAGTTTGGCCGAGCTCCTCCTTCTATTTGCGGCCTGCGTCTTGATGTTGTTCCACAAATGGAGGGATCTATTGTTTTAAGCCGACTCCGAACGGCAAAGAGTTTTTTTGTGAAGAACTTTTTCATGACAGTAATACACTCGGAGATTTACCATTGCCTGCCGAGGGGCGACCGCTGTTAGAAAAAAACCTTTTTCCAACATTTGGGATTTCATGCACGGAGACTCGAACCTACGTGCTCAATCGGAAGATTTATAATGTTTTCAAAAGGTGTCTTGATGGTTCCCCTACAGTGTATGGAACGACAGATGGT
Source organism: Anastrepha obliqua (assembly GCF_027943255.1). Taxonomy (NCBI): domain Eukaryota; kingdom Metazoa; phylum Arthropoda; class Insecta; order Diptera; family Tephritidae; genus Anastrepha; species Anastrepha obliqua. Next base: position 136,440,234 of record NC_072892.1, on the reverse strand, counting down.
TATCTTACGAGCAGTTTTCTATGGCAGATATACACTCAGAGGTTTGTCATTGTCTGTGGGGGGCGTCCATCATTTAAAACACAAAAAAACAAAAACATTTTTCTATCATTTGGTGTTTCATTACTGCAGTCGATTTCGAATCGTAGCTCCAGCGAATAACAGCCACACTTAAAGTCATTCGCCTACGGTGGCTTCCACCTCCTAATCCCTCTCTAAATGTCCCCACAGAAAATCTAACAACACATCATTATGGAAATTTTCGAAATCCACTATATGTTTACCAAACTGTCATTTCGTCTACTTTTTGACTAGTGAAACCAGGCACTTGCTGCATCTCTGCTTGCCAAACAAGAAATTTGTTTCAATACCACTTCAGGTTGTGTAGGCTATGTATGCGCGTGTGTAATGTCTGCCAAAGGTCCGCTACAGCATCTACCAAATTGTGCACTCCCAAGAAATGTTTAAGCCTCAAGAGTAAGTCCGGTATTATAATAGAGCATAACTCTAGCCTTAGCAAATATCATACTTAATATGTGTGCACATGCGAGTGTGTGTGTGTGTGTGTGTATGCTATATGAGAAACTACGTAGTGTTGTTCCATCTACCCTCTTGTAGGCATGTGCATACACTTTTATTGATTTTCGCCTCAGTTTTACGTATTCGGGTATTTGTTTGTTTGGGTGGTGGATTCGTTGATTCGTTGGTTGGTTTGTTGGCTGTTTGTTGTTACATTCATTGTTCTTGCTATTGTTGTTTATATCCACACTTCAGCATCATAGCAAACGACGAAGTGTGCTGCTGTGGTACTCGTATTTTCTTATAGGATTATTATTATTTTTTTTTTCTTTGTTTGCTTTAAATTGTTGGCTGTGTTTTTGTTGCTTTCGTTTGCGTTTGCGTTTGCTATTTTATATTCGTGCATTGTTTTTATGTGCATTCAACGTTTGCTTCACATCTTTGCTGATTTCATTTTTCCCCCATCGGTTATTTTTGCTACAATACATCCTCTAACTTGTGTTGCTCGACGTTTGCAGGTGTAGATGTTTGTGCGCGCACACAAAGGGCACATAGGTTGGTGTATCCTTTATAACGCCTTTGCATGGCAGCAGCAGTCACCAAGTAGCCACATATGTACGTTTGTATGTAGGTAGTATAGCGCAACACCAAAAACTCCAATACAGTTCGTGCAGCGAAGTTCAGTTATAGCGAAGACGAACCTGCCTTAAAGTGGCGGCCGAACGACCAACCAACCTTCTTGTCATCCTTTCAATGCAACACAGAATGCTGAAAATGTCAGAAAATGTGAAGCGCACAAGCAGCATTGAATCGTTCGCCTGCCAGCCTACCGACTGCTGGTTGCCTTACAGCTTGGTTGCCAATCCAAGCGCCGCAACCAAAATGTTGATATTGACGCAGATGCTGTTGCTGATGCTATAACAACCAACATCCATACTTAGTGGATAGCTCTTGGCGGCTGCTCTTAGAGGAGGATGATAGTTGATGGCGATGGCGATGGTTGTTTTGGTAGTCGCTGTGACTGCTCATCATATACATATAACAACGTGACAAACGCCGATGCCATACATAAATGAGGAATATCAGTGTTGGAGTTTTGGCTATGGATAGCTAAAGACAATGGTAGTGCAACCTATTAGCGTATAAGCAAAATGCTAAGGAAACAGTAGGCTTAATATTTAGCAGAAGCAAAGCAAAATGATGTCGAGTTGCTGGTAAGCAAGTTCAAGTTTTGTATGATTGCCTAAACACCTACACACATACATATATATATATATATGGTATATATATGTATGCACATTCGTGAACATACACGCCTACATTTGCTACTTCATCGTCATCGGAGCATACTCGTATCAACTAACTGAACGACAGCAGCTCAAATGATGTTTTGCATCCGCAAGAGTTTCTCCTACACACATACATACATATACCATATACCATACATATGTATGTACTATTTACGTCTTTTAATATTTTGAATCTTATAAATTCACGACAAAGACGAACGGGCGGCAAATGGATGGATGGATGGATGGATGGTGGCGAAGTAGCAGGGCACGCAAGTTGAGGTGCATCACTATCGCTTGGGGTGATGTACGAGTATAGTAGAAATAACAATGGCTGCAGTGGCAACAATATATGCATATGCCACCACCGTAAACCGACACCAACAACTACAAGTACACCAGTACTTGCAGTCTGTTCTAGCCGTTCCTTCACTATTCACTGTGCGGCTCGGCTGTGTGACAATGCGTTGATGCAAAACAATGCGTTTATTTTACAAGCGGCAAAGTGCATGAAATCAAGCGTCCTCACATACACTTTTGCTAGCCAGCTTGCAATGAGTTGGGATCTGGCATGCCAGAGCTAGAGGGACTTGCTGCTTGTCGACAAACGCCAAATAAGTTTTCAATAAATATTATTTTGTGTGCTCTGGGTTCAAGGAAAGCAAAATTTTTATTTTCCTTCGAAGCAACATTTTTTTCTCCTTTTTTTTACTGTTTTTTTTTTTTTGCTATTGTAATTTTTTTCAACTTCCTTTTATTATCCTTATTTTGTTCTAGTTACATTTAAATATATTTTTTTTGTACTTTGTTCATCGTTCGCTTTGCTCTGCCTTCCATTTTTACATAATTGGATTATTTACATAAAATGTTGTTGCTATTGTGCGCAGTTACCTATAAATAAATATCCACTTGTTTTTCGTGGTCCTTTTTGTGGTTTGGATTGAAGATTTACAACACGAAGATTTAGCATGAGGTTATGGGTAAGCGTAAAGGGAATAGCGTTTACTGTCGATTATTTACGGTTGTCAATTTCAGCTGAGACTTGTTGTGAAAGCTCATTATACAAAGCAGGGTCCCCTCTTTTTTTTGGTGAAAAATGCAAAAATGTGCTGTTCATATACTTGTAATGGCTTCTAAAAATACGTAGAGGAATAGTTTATATGATTCCCGGGATAAGGAAATAATTCTTGCAAGTTGTGCAAGTGTAGAAAAAAATGGGAATAAAATCTTATAGAAGAAGAGTTGCTATCAATACAAATTGCAATGTTTTCCCGTTTTTAAGTGCAAAAATCCACGATAGGTATGCAACTTTCGCTGTATTCTATTGTAACTGGCCTGCAGCAATGCGGAATTAGAATAGAAATATCCCAAAATCCCGGGATGAACCATTAGCCCTAATATCTGCAATCGCTAATTTGGTAACAAGTAAGCGAAACGGCCGCAGTAGCCGAAGTCGTTGGTGCGTGACTACCATTTGGAATTAGGTTCGAATCTCGTTGAAAGACCAAAAAAAGAAGAACAAGTTTTTTCTAATAGCGGTCGCCCCTCGGCAGGCAATGGTAACCCTCCGAGTGTATTGCTGCCATGAAAAAGCTCTTGATAAAAATATCTGCCGTTCGGAGTCGGCTTGAAACTGTAGGTCCCACCATTTGTGGAACAACATCAAGACGCACATTACAAATAGGAGAAGGAGCTTGGCCAAACACCCAAGAAGGGTGTACGCGTAAACAGTAGTAAACAAAATGCTCAGCAAGCGGTTTCTTCTGAGGTGCTACCGGTGATACCTGCAGACATTTTCTTAAGCCTGAGCCACCTCCCAGGCACGTCAGGAGAGGAGTCCTTGCTAACCCACGTTGCTCTCCGCAATTAGTCCGTGAAGATAAGATAAAACTGAACAGTGTTGCAAAACACTACAAAGTTAGTCTTATTTGGATGTCTGGACATTGTGGTATTACGGGGAACGAGTTAGCTAATAAACTGGCTAATGAAGGCTCTGCAAGTATGCCACATGGCCTGCACCCTTTTTAAATGCCAATTCTGCATCGATTCAACCATAGATTGACGACTTCATAAGGTCTACCCATAGAGGAGGTTGGTCTGGGTTGAACTCGTGCAGAGTAGCCAAGTGCTTTGTGAAAGAACCAAACAGGAAAATAGTGACCTTTCTCCTAAAACTCAGCAGAAAGGACCTGAGAGTACTGGTGGGTGTAATCACAGGGCACAACGTCTTCGGTCAGCATATGGCTGCCATGGGGATCGTCGACAGCCCGATATGCCTATTCTGTCTTGAGGATGACGACACTGCCGAGCGTTTTCTCTGTAGCTGTCCTGCGTTTTCCAGAATCAGACTTAGGATATTGGGTTGCGATATACTGAGTATGGATAAAGTTCATACTCTTCCTCTTCCGGATCTCTTAAGATTCATCAATGAATCCAAGAGATTTGTGGAAGAGTGACCTCAAACTACAGTTTATCTTTCCTATCTCTATTCTTTCTACTGAAATCTGTCCGGGTGTAGTACAATGGTCCCCTGACTGAGTGCTTAGACTTGTCGAACTTGGGGGACAAATCTAATCTAATCTAATGTATCTAATCTGCTACAACAATATCCCGTAAGAACTGTTAGGCGGATGCCCTACCCATTGAAAGTAAGAAGTGATTTCATGCATTTTAAGCACGTTTAAGTAAACTTTTCGACGTAATCGAAGGACAAATGCCAGCCAGTTGAAAACGACGACGAATCGACATTTCGGTGTCTTATCCGCCCACAATTATGGTGTCTTATCCACAATTTGGAAACATTGCTCTGGCATTAAATAATTCACGATGACTTGCCAAACCATTTCTTGACTGGCGCGATGACCGCTTACGCGATTTTGGCCGAGTTTACAAAAGCGCGTCAGTCGGTTCTTTCTCGTGCTAACCGGCGCCGGTTGGCCATTGATGATATATTTTTAAACGGAATCCGAAAACACAGCGACATTTTGCCAAGTTTTTACTATTTATTTGTTTTTGTTTTATATAAGTTCAGATTACACTACAACGAAACTCATATAACTCTAAGTTTCGGCCTTTGATAATTCCGAACGGAAACATGTAAATAGTACTTAAATATTACCTCGATCTCAGCATATATTTTATTTTTTTAAACGCCACCATAATATTTAAATAAATATTTCTTTGAAATTTTTTCACAGTACACAGAAAAAAATAGTTTCCTAATGTCCCATTATTTTTCTATTTTTTGCAGGAATACTGTCTCCTCCGGGTCCGTTTTTAACGCCCAGTCCGTCGCCATCAATATCAGCTAGTCCACGTTTGCAACCGTCACCCTCTCTGTCACCATTTCCGCAGGATGTGTTACTCGTAGCTGGTAATACAATCACAAACGCCACACACGATCAGGTGAGTATTTGCCATTTCGTCGCTTGAGTAATATATGTATGTGCAGGTAATATACACATATGGCCATTAAAATAGGTACGCTGCCTTTATCTATCGACTTCTTTGCCGCTCGCAAAAAATTAAAGCTATTATTAAAATTCCCAGTGTCCAAGATAATGTGCGTCCTGCGTTTGCCGTGCTGGGGGCCTTGGATTTTTGAAATAGCCCAGGAAGAAATGGAGCTCCATCTGATCTGTGCTTTCCTGAGAAATAAGTTGTGTAAAGTCCCTTTAACAACAGTCAGGGGGATGCCGATGACCGGTTGGGAGACTTCTGAAACCAATTCAGTTGACCCCTTCTTGACAAACTCATCAGCAATTTCATTTCTCTCTATGTTCCTATGTCCTGTAACCTAGGTCAGAGAAAAGTTGCTTGTACACCCAAGAGATTTAATCACCTCCTTACAGATCTCCTCCAAACTGGTCAAGGATCTGTACCATGGCGTCGTCAGTGCCTTAATCGTAGCTTGATTATCGGTAAAAATGTTGATATCTGCCTATCTGAGCATTCTGCATGCCTGCAGGATCGTCTACCCTAAAAACACAAGCGGTATTCGGCAGTTTTAAGGAAATAAATAAGTTGGCTGATTTAGAGAAAACCCCTGCTCTGACTACCGATTGCATCTTGGAGATTCGGTACAAATTTTTCCCTCGTACCAATCCTGCCTACTTAGAAAGATTGCCTTGAAACGACCCTCAAACTCCAGTTTGTGGAAAGAGGAATCTGTACGAAGCTCAGAGAAATTCGGTGTTAGCTGCCCAAAATTGCTCCCATCCCTTGAGAGATTGCCTCCAGAGGCCAACCTTCTTTAACCAGATTGTATTCTGAGCAGCGATGGAAATAACGTAAAAGTCGATGGGAAGTAAGTGCAAAAGGACATTAAGGGCAGCACTTTGACAAGTTCTGGAATCTGGGGTGATGTCAATACAAGCAGTCCTTTCAACCCTCCCCAGCTTGGTAATGTTATAGCCCTTCCGAAGAGGCACTATAGTTAATAATTAATATGAATTTTTTTCCAACATGGGTCGTGCGCAGCATTGCACAGTTGAGGAGCGTGGGCTTGCTTGTTGTCAATCTTTGAAAACAAAAAAAATCGTACAAATTTATCGTTAAGCCACTTAGACGGTCCAATAACTTTGTTGTAAATGCCCTTAAGCCTAAAAAATCCACAGAACGACGAGGTGGCAAAAAGAAAACGACTTACACTACTGAAAATTTAATTGTGACCCGACCCTTGCCAAGAGGGAAAGAACTGTACGGCGTCAATTGTACAACATGATACCACCAGGCAGAATATCTCGAAACGTTCCTCTGTTGAAACAAGCCAATTTAGAGAGAAGGAAAAAGTTTGCTCAAGAACGAAAGACATGGCATGGGCCTGAGGGTATGAAAAAATGGTACACCATACTTTGGAGCGATGAAAAAAAAAAACAAATTTATTTGGAAATGATGCCGAGCGAGTAGCTAGTATTCTTATAGTGAATCGGGAGTGTCAGTTCGCTAAATTTCGCTAAAAGTACATCGGAATAAAAATACCATACACAACTTTTTGAAAAATCCTGGTTGGCGTGGAAAAATTAAAAGAACTGGTCCGAAGCCTACGATTGACGACAGGTGTAACAGAGAGATAAGACGATTGTCTGTCAATGAAAACACCAGCCCTAACCAAATTAGATGTGAACTTTCTCTCAATCTTACGAAGAGAAGAAAACGGCAAATTTTGAGTGAAGATTCGAATTTAAATATCAAAATAGACTGGCGAAACCGAAGCTTACACCACGCCACAAAGAACTAGGCTTGAATTCACCGATAATCATAAAAGTTGTGGGATGATGAATGGCAAAGTTATCTCGATGGATCTGATGGCTGTCAGAAGTATGGGAGAGATATTCGCGAGCCACTACAAATGCGCCAGTACCGAAACTTCCACGTTCCACGGTGGCTATCTTATGACCTGGCGTGTTTTTAGCTACCGTGGCAAGACCCCAATTTGTTTAACCCTTTCGGGACGAAGGCAAGCGTCGCTGAGGTCAGAGCCGTCACTATCTAACGTATAGTCTCTACATCGCTTATATATAATATAAAATACCTGCTGGTTCCTTTGGCAGTGGCACTGAGAGACGGAATCGAAGAACTGAATTTCGATCTGACTTTACCGTCGTCTCACATCGTAAGCGTACATATTATAAGGCCCATATCGCTAATGGCCCAATGGAGAACCACATACAATTGAAAGTCTGTATTATTAATTTAAACGTAAGAGCGTGTACCTATTTTAGTGGCCATATCTGTATATATGTAGTATGAAGAGCATTTATTAATTATTATTATTGTTTCATTTTGTATGCAAAGGACCGTAAAGCTGCCACACCGGGACGTAGACAATCGTTACATCAATTCACTAATGGCAGTCCGAACGCCGGTACTGTTGTATTCCAACCAAGTCCATCGCAGTCACCAGCGGCAGCAACCAGTGTTATCGGTGTGACAGCCGGAGTGGGCGGTGCGGCGATAGCGGCAAGCACACCTGCCGCCGGTAATGAGTTCAACACAACACTTGTTGGATCCAATAATATACAATTAAATAAGGCAAGTATTGAGGTCCACAAAAATTGTACCTCACCAACATTTGCGGCTTATGAATCAAATGAATTCGTTTTAAAAATTGCATGCATCCATAAAAATTGTAAACTTAACCAACTAACAGTAACATTGTTTTAATTTTATTTACTTTTTTTTTGCAGAAGGGCAATAAGCGCAACACTCAGCAACAACAACAGCAACAAAATCAACTTGCTCAACAACATCACCAAATATTCAGCAGTGCTGTTGCACCGTCAACTTGTCACACTGCGTCCTCGATCTCTAATACTGTAGCCGGCGGCTATGGGCAACCACATGCAGCAGCGATCAACACGTCGAGTTCGTTTGCGGCAGCAAATGTGGCTGGTTGCCCAAAAGGTCAAGCGAAAAAAGCCGCCGCAACAGTACTACCGACGTCGACGTCGTTGAGTCACCAACAACAGCAACAGCAGCAGCAGCAGCAACAACAGTTCCAACACTATCACAGCAGTAGTCCGCTGATAGCTGACAGTCCAATACCGAGTCCTAGCAATACAATTACCGCCGCCACAATTAAACCGTCAACACCACAACCAATGCAAATGTTGCAGCAACAATTTACGATAACAGGCAGTGCGCCGCATCAAGCGAATCAAGCGCAGCACACTCAACAGGTCTTTCAAATCATCCAGGGGCCGCAGGGGCAAATTGTTGCGGCACCGGCTGGGCAGCAACATTCCCTGCAGCAACGTCTAATAGGCAGCACCGCAACAGTTCAAACACATCTGGCGCCTACGTCGTACAGTAGTCTTAACAGTACAACAACGAATACAACAACAAAGTCAACTAAACCGCCGCAACAAATACTGCCAAAGCCACAACACCAGTCCTGCAACGATGCCAGTCAACAGCAACAATCGCTGCAGCAACATCAGAAAACTAAAGTCGGTGGTGGAAATGCGGCAACCGCCACTGTACACAGCAACACTAGTAATATGGCGCAAATGCCACAGATCTCGCAATCACCGCAGCCGCAACAGGCACAGATCAGTGTCTCGGCTGCGCCCACCTCAGGTGCCGCCGCGCAACAACAACAAATACTTCTGCCAACAGGCGCCACAGCCAGTTTAACAACGCAACAACCTTTGTTGCTCAATCAAATGCCAGTTCTGGTGCAACAGAATACGCCACAAAGCGTGCAGCTAATACTGCGGCCACCTACGCCCCAGCTAACGGCGACACCATCATTGGTGATCCAAAATGCGCGTCCACAAGCGCAACTGCAACAACAACAGCCACAACAATTGCTGCGTATACTGGGCACAAATGGTGCAACCATGCAACTGGCCGCCGCCACTCCCACCTTTATAGTATCTTCACAGGCTAACCTCATACAACAGACTGCAAATCATATACAAACAATTAAAACGAACCCCCAAAATTCGGCCATAACGCAGCTGACTGGCTTGCACGCTGCACTTTCGGCGTCAAATCAGCAACGATCTCATCAGCCGTTCACCACAACGGCAACCATAAACACCAGTCACTTGCTAGGGCCGAGCGTGGCCGCACAGCTGCAAAATCTGCATTTGGCTGCCGCGGCGGCAAACGGTGGCAGCATTACACAAATTCAAATGCCTAACGGGCCATCGCCAGCAACGGCAACAATACTCTCACAGTTACCGGCGCAGTTTCAGCAAAGCCTGAACAATGCCGCAACTGGTGGCGGGTCACTCATCAACTTAAATCAATTAAGTGGAGCGAATATTCAGCAGTTGGCAGCGGCAGCTGCGGCAGCGGGCGCGACTTTTCAAACTCCACCACCACCGCCCACAAGTTCCAGCGCAAATGTAGATCTTTACAATGCTCAGCACACGACGCTACCTAGTTTGACGCATACGTCTCAAGCATCGGAACCAATGCGTCAACCTACACCCACGTTGTTGCAGAATGCGGGCGGTGCCACTGTAACCATAAATCAACAGCAACTAACCAATGGGCACCAGGCAACTTCCTTAATGAGCGCTGGAGCTGCTAACAGTGGTGCATCAAATGCCACAATACAAATCCAGCAACAGCAGCAGTCCGCACAGTCACAGCCTGAACCGAAAAAGAAAGCAAAGCCCCGAAAAAAGAAACAACCCACTGCCAGCATAGCGGCATCATCAGCTGCGGCTTCGGTGCAGTCGCCTGCAATAACGACAACGGCACCTTCACCCTCGCCTACGTCGCAAACAAAAAATGCCCCAAATGCTGTATCCTCTAGTGCGCCCAACCCAATAACCCACAAATTCAACACACCCATCAGCATGAGTAACACCACAGGCGCTATGCCACAGCTCCAATTCTCGCAATCGTCTCCTCAAAACGTAAAATTGGCATTTACAAATAGCAGCAGCGGCCACAGTGCACAGAGTCAAACAAATCAGCCGCAGCAACAACAGGAGCAAGCACGCCCAAAACTTGATCTCGGCAATGTTATGAAGTTATGCGGCATAATGGAGGATGATGATGATGATGATTACATGGACGCCATGTCAACACATGATGAGAACGCTTCCACTCCAGCGTCTAACGTACCACATCCGCCGCCACAACAATCACAGGCAGCGCCAACATCATCACTCTCTTCCACAACTGGGCCGGCACCACCAAACGCTAATGATATAATGATCTCTATACCCAATCAAAACGGCTCCGATTCCATGCCCTTTACTGTCACAATACCCGCGGCAGCAGCATTGAGTGCTGCAGCGACGTCCAACAATAGTGGTAATGATACGACTGAACCTCACAATATCTTTATCAAAATCGACCAAAATGACACAGCTTCTACGCCCTACACGATCTCCATACCACGTCTGCCGACTGCTGAGGAAATACAACAGCAGGCGCAACAGCATTTGGCACAGCAAGCTGCGGCTGCAGCAGCAGCAGCAGCCGCCGCCGCAGCGGCAGCACAACAATCCAATAATAAGACAGCGCCACCCACAATGAGTTTCAGCATGCCCACAGGCAATGGTTCACAATTGCAGTCCATGCAGCAGTCCCAATCGCAGCCGCAGTCGCAGCTGTTTAACATAACAGCCGGTGGCAACTCTCTGCAACTGTCCACTTCCAATAGTAATCCCACAATAGCCATCACTACACCCGCAACCACAACAACCACAACCACGACAGCAACAGTGAAACCAAGACGCAAGCCAGCAGTGCGTCGCAATGGCAAAAAGCAGGATAATATTACACCTGCCGCGGCACCTGCAAACACTGCAAGCAGCGCAGCACCGACCTCAATTACTACAACCACAACGACTACGAACAGTGTGTCGGTGATGCCTTCCTTGACAACCACAATTACACCTGCCATATCAACGGCATCAGCTGCGTCACTCACAACACCGGTTCAAATGCAGCAGCAAAGCGCTTTAGGTACACCACTCACACCGGCGCCGTCAACCCTATCGGCACAATCTGCTGCGCCTACATTAACCGCAACGGTGGCGGGTGCACCGCAAGTTCCTAGCCAAATTGGCAATATACAAATATCGCAAGTAGATGGAACGAAAATGCTACCAAATCATAATGGAGGTGGCACCGTAGAGAACAAAATACAAATTATGCCAATTTTGGATGGTATGGCTGCTTCGGGCGGAGGTGAGTTGCCTATGAATATGAATAAGAAAAGAAAATTAATTAAACACGTATGGCCTGTAAAGTAACAACAACGAACCTATATATATATATATAATTGGTGTTTACACCCTTTTTGGTTGTTTGGCCGAGCTGCCCCTCCTATTGATTCGAAGATTTTTATGCCGCATGCCGCTTCGATAAAGAAAACACTAATTATTTAATAGGAACCCCTAATATTGAAGGACCTTGTAATAGCAGAGTGCTTCCAATTCCAGTCAGCCTCGTTCAAAGTGAATTACACGAATACTTAGATTTTACTTATTTTTTTGCTGCTCAGACATCTGGAAGGGAGACACTGGAAATTCCGTTCCCCCGACAGTCGGTTCCACGTCACCGGAACGACCCGGATTTACTATATATCCGGCCAAGGACTGTCACTCCAGCAACACTCCCCGTACATATATGGGGAATGTTTTTGCTGTTACAACAACAACAACACTGGAAATTCTCGTTTATTAGTTCATTCGCGGTCACACGGGCAAAATTGTTTTTGGCAACATTCGTTGCTTTTGAGGTTTACTTGTTTAGCATCTTCTGGTTCGGATGTATTCTATAATCCGCGGAAAACTTTGGTCAACAGTTTCTTAAATATTTCAATGAAGAAAGCAAACTGTGTTGGTTAAATAATAAATACTTTTTTTTATTTCTATATACATATGTATACATTTTTGTTAAGGGTTTCCAATAAGAGGTGTTATTTTGATATTCAAAGAAAAATGCTATTTTTTAATATAAATAATCGGATGTTTATTTCATTGTAAAGAGGCCACCACGATCACGCTTACAGGACAACATCCTTTTTATGAAATTTTCCATAACCGAATAGCAAAGAGGCTGCCCTATGTCCTCGATAGCCTGACGAATTCCATCTTTGAGATCTTGAATCGACCCTGGGCTGTTGGCGTAGACCTTCTCTTTCACGTGGCCCCAAAGAAAAAAGTCATAAGGAGTTCTCGGTGGCCAAATGTGAACACCTCTTCGAGAGATAACACGGTCCGGAAACTTTTCCCGCAAAAGATCAATGGTTTCGTTGCGTGTGTGGCACGTAGCGCAGTCTTGTTGAAAATAAACGTTGTCCAGATCAATACTCTCTCGATATCGCAATGCTATTCAAAATAGCACCTGTTATTGGAAAACCCTTTACTTGAATACAAAAACTTAAATTAGAAATAATTCATATATAAATACTTAGCTTAAAATTAACTTGAGTATCTAGAACTGGAAAAAATTTACAATTCAACATGCGGCATGTTTTTGGTGAATTTTTTATGTTTTTTAAATCATACCTACTTTACTAGCAAAAATCATACTGTATTTGCCAAGCAGCATTCTGATGTTTTTCATCGTTAATTTCTTCCATTTGATTGAAAACCAACATAGAACGCACAACTTTCCTTTTTTTTTATAAAAAAAAATTTTTTTTTAATAAACACAGGCTGTATTCACATGCTTAAAACTTTTTAACTATTGTAAAAATTATCGTTTTCGAAATATTACAAAATTCTAACAAAACGTCTCTGTCTTCCAGGGCCCCATATTAAGATAACAACTCAGCCGCCGGCTTCGCCATACCAAACGCAGTCGCATCAGCAACAACAACAACAACAACAGCCACAGCATCATCATCAACAGCAGCCACAAATTTTATTTCAACCACCTCATTCTCAGGCAAACGTACAAACACACGAAGCTCCCGCCGTTACTATAAAACCAACTTCGGACGGCCGTCAAGTGCAACTAGTAGCCATACCACAAACGTCAGGTCCCACCGCGGTGGCGGCTTCATCGAATCAAACACCAACAGTACAACAACAACCCACCAACTCAATGGCTCCCAACAACAGCAGCAACAGCAGTGGTAACAATAATAATGGCATGCCAGCGTCGACAACTGCCACTATACTATCACCACAGCTGACCGGTATGCCCAGCAGCGTATCAATATCGGTAGGCTCGCCAGCATCAGCAGCTGCTCTTATTCCACAACTTACAGGCAATCTGACCTTGGCCGTTTCTGAGCACTGTGAGCGTCTGATATTGCGGCATGACCCCAATCAGCCGCCGGACAAACAATCGCAGATAATTCTGCATGCTCTACTTAAAGGTGCTTTGCCAAATTTGGCAATAATCAATGAGCCAACCAAATTGGATACCAGTAATAATAGCAATAACGGTATCAGCAGTCAACTTAACAGCCGAACGAATTTGGGTGCTTTGAGTGCAACAGCACCACAACTGCTGCCACCGGCTTCAGTGAACAGTGCTTTACAATCGCAGCAAGCTAAATCTGTTATTGGGTCTAGCACGGGCGCTATAGGTAAACTCACGCTGCCATCGCATGTAGCGGCGGCCATAGCAACAAAAACGTCTACAATACAGTTGCAATTCAATTCCGCGCAATCAGCCGCGTCAAGCGGCGCATCTGCATCTGCAGGGACAATGGGCTCAACCCTACAGTTGCAATTGCCGCAGCAGTCACCACAGCAGCTGATGGCGCAACAACAGACGCAGCAACAAAAAGCCCTACAACAGCAACAACAACAACAAGTCGCAGCCAATTCGGCAAGAACGCCGGAAATTGCACAGCAGCAGCAACAACAACAACAAATGCAGCATCAGCAGCAACACCCAATGCTGCCACAGGTGAACCAAGCGCCGCCACCGCCGCAAATCAACGCGCTACTTGGTGCTGCCCCATTGACCGCGCAAAGCCAACAACGTTACGTATCTTTGCCGAAAATAAATGCATCATCACAGCAAATATTTTCTCTGAACAGCGAAACGAATCATATCACTCCCATTAGTCCAACCCAGACTGCCGCATCGATTGGCCCCACCGAACGTTTGCTTATTGCGCCAGCCGGCATCAATGCTCAGCAATTAGCACAATGTCTGCAGCTGGGTCAAATACATTTCAACGATGTAAATCCGTTGCCACCAAGCACGCAGCCGCAACCCACCCTAATGGGCATGAATCCGACGCTGAGCACCAACCAGCATGCAGCGCAGCAACAGCAGCCACAATTGCAACAGCAGCAACGCTTACAGCCACCGCAGCAACAAATTGTGCACCCGCAGCCCATCCAGCCACTAAGTAGTGCAGCCAGCGGCGTTAACAACAACTGCGCTAGTGCCGTACCGAACGTCATAACTAAGCAGGTGGCCAATGTGGCACCTATTATTGATCAGAGTAAAGCTAAGTTGGAGCCGGCGAAAGTTGCAGCGCCAACTGGCGCAGTTCCCAAAAAGAAGCCAGTGCGTAAACCGAAGGCTACAACAACAGCTGCCGATGTGGCTAGCGGCACAGCAGGCATAAAGAATGCGAGCGTCGTCAAGCCGATGCCCAAATTGGATCCACTGTCACAGAAGCTGAACAATAGTCCTGTGCTGGCTGTGCAGCCGAATGTTGCTAGTGGCAAGCAAGTTGGTGCTGCGAGTGCGGCTAGCAGCCTAACAACAACAACAACTAATAATAGCAAACAACCATTTCAACAACCGAACAAGTTGGTGGCCGTAACGGCACCCTTGCAACTACAGCAACAGCTGCAGCCACAGCAACAATCGCAGTCAACGAGCAGCGCGCCTATGATGCAGCAGTCGCCAAATATGCGCAGCATTGTTAGCAGCGCGAATATTACAGGCAGCTCAATTACAACAACCAGCAGCAGCAGTCTCATCAGTCCCACCACCACCAACAGCAGCATGGCATTGACGTCTTCGTCAACACTTGTGGTGCCCAGTTTTAGCAGCAACAATGAGCCACCCTCCCTTTCGGCGCTAAATCCAGCGAGCAACGTGAACGCTTCACAACAGCAGCCGCATCCATCGCCGCAAGCACAACACCAACAACAGCAGCCTCATCAGCAGCACACCGTGTCACGTGTACAAACAATTCAACTGACCGCACAGCAGCAGCAAATGTTCAAACAGGTGCAAATGCAAATCCAGTTTTTGACTATTAAGTTGCAACATAAATCATTGCTGGCGTCGCTGCCACTGCCGCCAGATTTTGATCCGGCCGCCATAACCGCCTATACCAAACCAATGAGTGATGCCGAGATAAATATGGCCTTGCAGCGTCTTTACACGGAGCAGCAGCGCATCTTGGCCGCCGGCAAGGAGATGCCTACACCGGAGGCCTATCTGCAAATGCCGCCAATAGGTCATGGCGCTGGCATTACGCTGATGTCGCAGCCGCCACCGATACAACAGCACCAACAACAGGTGGGCATTGGCAAAGTGAATGCCTCTGGCATACCGGCGAATATCGTACAGCCTAATAATCACTCATCTAACATGTCGATTACGGCAACATCTATGGGTGGTGCAATGGCTGGTCAGCAGACGCAGACGCAAACACAAGCACAGGCACAGGCAGGAGTTACGCATCGCATACATATATATCCCATGCAGCATCATCAAACAGTTCAACAAAATAAACAGCAGCAGCAGCAACAACAACAGCAGTCCAAATCGCTGCAAACAGCAGCAGCATCACGTGGCAAAGACAGCGCCAACGCTAGCGGAAAAGGAAAAACTCCAACATCCACCCAACTACAAATGGCGCAGAGTTCCAACAGCACGCTGATGCCATTAAGCGCGCAAAAGCAGCAGCCAACACTAGTGCCAACAACCAAAGCGCCAGCATTGCACTACCAGCAGCAGCAACAACAACAATTCATGCTACAAAAGCCGTCATTAGTAAGCAGCAGCAGCAGCAGCAGCAGTAGTACAAACCTCATGAATGGACCACCGCCATTAGTGTTCTCTAGCCCCTTAATTGCGGCGGCAGCAGCCTCCACAAGCGCGAGCAGCACGTCTTCGGCTACACTTTTTACACCCAGCGCGAATTGTTTCGTACAACAGCAGCACCAACAGACACTTCAGCAGTTGCATACGTATTCCCAAGCGCCTGTTAGCAGCCTGTCTACGATTACGCCCAGCGCTTCACCACTCAACTCAGTTGCAACGCTAAGCACCGCCAACAGCGCCATGACAATTGTAACAGCGGCAACAGCATCAACATCTAATGCTAGCAGCGTTGCTTGTACGAGCGTGTCTGCTGACGCAATGGCAATGACAACAGTCGCCAGTACAACAGCTGCACCAACCTTAGGAACAGCGGTTGCGGCAGTCGCAAGTACGACAACACCAGATACGCAAGCCAAATTGCAAATACAGGGAAGTAATGCATCGTACGCATTTAGCTCCAGCACAGCCAGCCCCATCACCACCACGGCTACTCTAATGTCATCCACTTCTGTGGGCACTCATCTCATCAAATCCGAAGAGAGTTTGTCACCCCAGCCGAAACTTGCACGTCTTTCTTTGTGAGTAGTTGGTTGAAAATACGCAGTATTCAACACATTTCTCGATTTTCGACTTTAAAAATTTGAAATCTCTGAGTCAACTTGTCTTTAGTGAAATTCATATCTGTTTATGTGGTATTTTCAGGTTTTTGCGTCAACTGGAATTGGATCAGCACGCGTGCTTGAAACCGGACTATCTCAACCCATTTCAGGATAAAGAGGAGGCTGTTAAGCGGCTAATAAGGTGAGATACATAGATTAGAAACGGGAAATTATTATTATGTAAATAATTTTACACTATAACTCAAAAATTATTGTGCTCGCAGATATCATTGCATGTACGAAAGTGTTGAGGATTTACCATTTGAAGATGAAGAGCGCTTTGAGCAGACGGCGGTACATTGTCAGGAAAAATACCACAAAATTTCAACCAAATACCAAAAGATATTGATGCAGGAGTCAACGGTAAGTAGCGAAATTTTCAATTCAAAGATGAAAGCCATATTTAGGGCCGAATTTTCAATGATTAGTTGAATTTTAACCTGGCGTTGGAAAAGAGTTTGTGAGCGGCAGAAGTTAGGTTAGGTTAGATTGAAGGGGTTGACGACTGTGGGACACATTCAGACTCATAGCCCATTGTGTCGCGAACTTGGTCTTACCTCTCCTAAAGCCAGTGCTCAATTTTCAAATATTTTAGAAGATCCCTAATTTCCACAGGACTAAGAGCTTCAATTCATTCAAGAATTGTCTACCTAAAGAGGTAAACATACCTTTGGATAGAATAGGACAATGGCAAAAAAGGTGCGGGATCGTCTCTTCATCATTTAGACAACTTCTACAGAAGGCATGTGTTTGCAAACCCAGCGGCCTAAACAAACGCGTTGTTAGTTCTGCCTTTTCTAAGATAGATAAAGAAACAAAGCGAATTAGTCCGGTAGTGAACGATCATCAAATAAATAGTTGTCGCACTCGCGTATCGGCACCCCCGTCACTGTTGACAGTTACGATTTCGAGGTTGTAAGAGACTTCGTTTATTTAGGAACCAGCATTAACACCGATAACAATGTCAGCCTGGAAATCCTACGTATAATCACGTTTGCCAACAAGTACAACTTGGGACTAAGTAGGCAATTAAGAAGTAAAGTCCTCTCTCGACCAACAAAAATAAAGTTCCATAATATTTTCATCATGCCCGTTCTAACGTATGGCTCAGAAGATAACAATATTCGATGAGGCGTCCCTTGGAGTATTTGAGAAAAAGACCATAGAAATACCATAGACATAGTGCAGCGAATAAAGGTCTAACGGCCATGTAGTCCGAATGGATATAAGCGCTCTGGCTCTGAAAGTACGAGTATTCGATGCAGTATCACAGGATGAGTTAGCGGTGGTAGCAGAAGAAGAGCAACGCCTACTTTGCATGGACAGATCAGGTGGAGAAGGACTTGGCTTCGATTAATGTGTACACCTGGTATCGCTTAAACGGTTATAAGAAGTTGACCGTTTGGAGCTCATTAATTGAAGCTTTGTTCGCATGTGTCGCATAATATGAGTTTATAATTTGTCTAATTTATTAAATTTTGATTCGTCTGTTGCGTTAACAGGCTTTGATTAGATAATTGAGCGGGGTGTTAGAGGTGTTATTTTGATATTCAAAGAAAAATGCTATTTTTTAATACAAATGATCAGATGTTTTTTTATTATAAAGAGGAAGGTATGCCGTTAATAGTGGAAAATAACATCAGGCAAATAACCACCACGACCACGCTTACAGAACAATTTCCTATTCATGAAATTTTCCATAACCGAATTGCAGAGTGGCTGTCCTACGTCCTCGATAGGCTGATGAATTCCATCTTTGAATTCCTGGGCTGTTGGCGTAGACCTTCTCTATCACGTGGCCCCAAAGAAAAAGGTCACAAGGTGTTCTCGGTGGCCAATTGTGATCACCTCTTTGAATGATAACACGATCCGGAAACTTTTCCCGTAAAAGATCAATGGTTTCGTTGCTTGTGTGGCACGTAGCGCCGTCTTGTTGGAAATAAACGTTGTCCAGATCAATACCATCCAATTCCGGCCATAAAAAATCGTTAATCATCTCTCGATAGCGCAATCCTATTCAAAATAGCACCTGTTATTGGAAAACCCTTTACGATGCAGGAACATGCCGGTTTTATATCCGGCCAATATCAGGTACATTCCCCCACATCGCTAGATCAATTCTGGGGATCTAAATTTTTCAATCAAAAAAGGAATAAAACATAAAAGAACACCCGGATATGACTTAATAACATATTTTTGCGAAACGTTTTTAATGCAATGTTTCGCTTGCAATATTTTCCGAAACTCTGGAAAGTGGTAGAGATTATTGCATTACCAAAAGCGAGAAAAGATCCAACTACCGTATCATCTTATAGACCAATGAGTTTACTACCGACAATATCTAAAATTGCTGAAAAATTACTGCATGATCGACTAAGCCAATTTCTGGAAAAAAACGTATAATAATACAATATTTAGAAAAAAACATTCGACTATCCAACAGATCCATAGAATTACAAATAAAATCCAATCAGACCTTGAAAACAATCGTTACTGTGCGGCAGTATTCTTGGAAGTAGCTAAAACGTTTGACAAAGTGTGGCACAAAGGCTTACTCCACAAAATAAAAATAATGATACCTTTTGACTACTATCTTATCATAAAAAGCTACTTAACTGACCGAAGTTTCTATTTTAAATATGACAATCAATGTTCAGATATTCATCAAATAACAGCTGGAGTTCCGCAAGGAAGCGTTCTTGGACCACTGTTATATGTTTTATTCACTGCAGACATACCACCTCCTGACGAAACTAATTCATCAATTGCTACGTTCGCAGACGATACAATACTACGGGCATCGGACAAAAACTTAACTATCGCTACTGAAAAACTGCAGCGATACACAAACGCAGTTAAGGAATGGTTCGATAATTGGTGCCTAAAAATAAATGAAGACAAAACCGTACAGGTTATATTTACTACCAAAACAAAGTTTACTGCAGTTCCAATTAAAATAAATGGCAAAGCAATTACAATTAAACCAACTACTAAATACCTTGGAATTCATTTGGATTCGAAACTAAATTGGAATCTCCACATAAAGCAAAAGATCAAACAAATAAAAGAAAAACTGCGACAACTTCATTGGTTAGTCAGCACAAAATCCAGACTTACTATACAGAACAAACTATTATTGTACATAGCCATTGTTGCGGGGAGAATCCTGTTCAAAAATGTTGCGGGGAGAATCCTGTGTGCGGCTACAAATCTGTTGCGGGAAGAACCAATAATGTTGCAGGAAGAAATTGATGCGGGAAGGACCAGTAACGTTGCAGGAAGAAATCGATGCGGGAAGGACCAATAACGTTGCAGGAAGAAACCGATGCGGGAAGGATCAATAACGTTGCAGGAAGAAACCGATGCGGGAAGGATCAATAACGTTGCAGGAAGAAACCGATGCGGGAAGGATCTTGTATGCGGCTATAAATCCATTGCGGGGAGAGTCCTCTATCCTTAATGCTGCGGGGAGAGTCCTGTATCCAACAATTGCCCAAAATAATGAAACTTGCTGCTTCAATTGACAAAGTTACAATTTTTTTCTCACTATATTTTACAAAAATGTTCCGTATTTATACACATTTCTTTACAAACAAAACCTACTTAACTCACAGAAAATTATAACAATTTAACAAAAGTTGAAAAACAATAAAGTATTTTATCTAATATTAAATTGAACTCAACATACCGCCGCCCTTGAACTATCTGAATAAGTTCAAAACAAAATATTAAAAAGAAAATGAAAAGCCTTGAAAAACATTTACGATAAGTTATTAGTTTCTTCATGAAATAAATCTCCTCTCGTTGGCAAAAGGCAAAGTTTGACTATAGGGCGAACCAATTCGCCATGCGGTGTTTTCAACGTAACTACTCTTACGCGTCCATCGGTACCATGATGGCATTTGATCACTCGTGCAATCGTCCACTTCGTCGGAGGATTAGGCTCGTTGAACACAGCAACCACATCCCCTTCTTCAATGTTGCGTGAAGAACGAAACCATTTAGTGCGACGTTGTAAGCTCACGAGGTACTCGTCTCTCCAACGACGCCAGAAATGTTGTCTCATGGCAGAAATTGCTTGCCATCGCTGTCGAAGATTTCCACGAAACCCTTGACCCTCAGGTTCCGGTATTGACTTCAGCGGTTCACCGACTATGAAATGTCCGGGAGTTAAAACTTCTAAGTCACCAGCAGCTTCAGAGTTGTCACAGAGTGGGCGAGAGTTTACGCAAGCTTCTATTTCAGTCAAAAGTGTGTTGAACTCTTCGTATGATAGTGGAACTTCTCCTAATACGCGTTTTAAATGATACTTAACACGTTTGACTCCGGTCTCCCAGTAACCTCCCATATGGGGTGCAGCCGGTGGATTAAATCGCCATTCGATATTCGAGTCCGCAAAGAAAGAGCGAAGTTTAATATCAGCCATGCACTGTTGAAATGCAATGCGCAACTCCTTCTCGGCTCCAACGAAATTTGTACCGTTATCTGATGCCATGACCTTACAAAATCCTCGACGATTGGTGAACCTTTTAAACGCATTTAGGAAAGCTGGTGTTGACAGGTCACCAACAAATTCGAGATGCATCGCACCAGTGCACATACAAATGAACGAACAAATGTAGCCTTTGGTAGCCTTAGCTCCTCTTCCTTGGGTGAATTTGTAGAGGTAAGGTCCAGCGAAGTCAACAGCAGTGTGAGTAAAACAACGGGCGTAGGTTGTACGAATGACAGGTAGATCACCCATGACTTGTGTGGTAAGATTGCGGTTCAAATAAGTGCATTTCACGCACTTATGGTATATATTACGGATCAAGCTACGAGCGCCGATAACCCAATAACGACGTTGTAAGACAGTTTGCATAATGCGGGGCCCAGCGTGCAAAGTGACCTTGTGTATTTCGCAGATTATTAACTTAGCAAGCGGACAATTCTTAGGCAAGATAATGGGATGCCTAACATCTGGAGCGATTTCATCGTTTTTTATTCTTCCTCCAACACGTAGAACACAAGTCCCATCCAGAAAGGGCTGCAGACGCAAAAGACTACTTATTAGGCGAAGTTCAGCTTCAAATAACTCTTGGCAACTCGGTGTACCAAAACGCTTTATAACATTAAGCCGTCTGTTAGCCCGAATATTAGTCAAAAAACGTAAAACATAGGAAATAACTCGACGCAGCTTAGAATACGATGAGTATTTTGTCATCACGGACCAATGATCTGTAGAATTAATCACATGGGCACGAATATTCTTTCGTATGCCCAGCTCTGTAGTGTGCTCTTTAGATTTTTTCTGCTTCCACAATTGTTCAGTGCTTTTCAGGAAAATAGGACCAGCCCACCACAATTGATGACGTAATAATTCGGAGGGAGTTATACCTCTTGAAGCACAATCTGCAGGATTCTGTTCAGAACGAACGTGGTTCCAACATTCGGGAGGCAAAACTTCTTGAATATCAGCGACGCGGTTGGCTATAAATGTCACCCATCTGCTGGGGTGAGCTTGTAACCATGCCAATGTTATAGTAGAGTCAGTCCAAGCGAAAAGCGGATAACGGAGATCAGACCAGCAGTGCAGCACGCTTCGCACTAGTTTAGCAGCAAGATGAGCGGCGCATAATTCAAGACGTGGCAACGTTGTCGGCTTAAGCGGAGCTACCTTGGTTTTCGACGAAATTAATGACACAATAATGCTACCGTCGCTTTGTGTTGTTCGTGCATACAAAACGGCGGCGTAAGCCCGCTCGGACGCGTCTGCGAATACGTGCAATTGCGTAAATGACCCAGCTACTTCAGTACCAAACCAACGTTTCACCTTCAAATGTGCCAGTTTCTTGAGTTCTATGCGATGCTCCAACCACTTCGTTGCGATAGACTCAGGAATGATATCATCCCAACCTACCTTAGTGCGCCATATGTCTTGAAACCAAATTTTTGAATTTATAGTAGCGGGAGCAAGCAGGCCCAGAGGATCGAAGAGCGTACTTGCATCTGATAGAAACATGCGCTTGGTCAACTTAACTGGCGGTTCCCTCAAGTTAATAGCAAACGTGAGATAGTCTCCTTCTGTGTTCCAGATAAGACCTAAAGCGTGAACATCCTTATCGTCGACAATATAATGTGATATGTTCGTAGATGCATTAGAAATGCTTGCGATTAGCTCAGCGCAGTTCGATGCCCACTTACGAAGTTCAAACCCCCCTTCCCTCAATATTTCGGAAATATTTTGCTGCAACAATCGAAGTTCTTCTTTACTAGATGCACCAGTAAGTAGATCATCCATGTAAAAATCCTTGAGAATAACACTAACAGCCCTAGCACAACCATTCGACGAATCTCTTGCCGTCTGTTGAAGTGATCGGACAGCTAGATGAGATGCAGCTGCCACTCCGTACGTTACGCGAACCATGCGAAAATCTTGGATAGGCAGGGATGGGTGGCTACGCCATACGATGCGTTGCAAATCGGCGTGTTTTAAGGATACGCAGATTTGACGATACATTTTGGCGACATCTGCTGTTACAGCATAGCGGTGTGTTCTAAAGCGAAGTAAGATGGAGTATAAATCTTCCTGCAATTGAGGTCCTATAAATAATGCGTCATTCAGCGAATTTCCGGAAGTTGATTTTGCGGACGCGTTAAATACAACCCTCAATTTGGTCGTGGTACTACTTTCCTTTAAAACAGGATGATGAGGCATATAATACGTTGGATTCATAGTCTCTGACGTGACCTGCATATGTTTCATATCAATGAGTTCATTCATGAATTCATTGTAGCGTAAACGAAGATCGGAATCACAAGCGAGTCTTCTTTCAAGTCGTAACAAATTCCGGATAGCAAAGTTTCGCGACTCTCCCAGAGCTACATCGGGCTTCAGCGGCAATTCGACGACAAACCGTCCGTTAGGTTCCCTTCGATGCGTTGTTTCAAAATGGTCTTCACAGTAACGCTCCTCATGCGTAAGATACGTTTTTTGCGGAGCTTCCTCTAACTCCCATAACTTGTTCAATGCTCGATCCAAATGAACATCGCAATGTAACGACTGTAAGCGTGGCATATCAGGCTCAGATCCATTCACGCTTCCAAACAGAGTCCACCCAAAGACCGTCAGTTGAGCCATAGGAGCTCCAGATGGACCCTTACGAAGTTCTGTACAGATCAGTTGATCCATAACGTCCATTCCAATCAATATATCGACCCGTCCAGGCTTCATAAAATGGGGATCGGCTAAAAATAAACCTCGGATATGTGGCCACGATGAAGTAGCTATAGTCTGTGTTGGCAAGTCGCTTGTAATTTTAGACAGAATTAACGTTTTGACAGTAAAGCATTGATTTGTAGAGAAAGAAGAAAGAGAAAGTGATACTTCACCTCTAGCTCGTCCTCCTTGCGCTGACCCAATTCCAGTAATGTTTACTTCAGATGTTGATCGCGGCAGGCCTAAGCGTTGCACACACGCTTCGGTTACAAAGGAAGCATGTGATCCAGAATCGAAAAGTGCACGTGCGGGCTGCCAATTACCAGAACAGTCGCGTACCTTCACTAATGCGGTGGATAACAGCACAACTCTTTCTACAGCTATGGGTGGATTGGAGCTCGAGTTCAAGCATGAAGAAACGCGTGGAACGTCGACGCTTGCTGGAAATTCACAAGTTTTTGCGCTTACCTTTGATGTGGCGTCAGCAGCACATAACGAATGCGTCGCGTAATTGTTCACTGCGGTAACGGTCGTTGACTGCAAAGCACCGTGCAACAGAGTGTGATGACGTTGTTTACACATGCGGCAAGTGGAAGCACTGTTACAACGGTCTTTATAGTGACCTGAACTTAAGCAGTTGAAGCATATGTGTCCTTGCTTCACGAACTGTGATTTTGTAGACAAGTCCAATTCACGAAATTTTTCACAACTGTAAATTTTATGAGGTCCACTACAATATGCACACACATTACTTTGTTTTGATATCGTGTGGAACACATTTGTCGACTTGCTTGATGATGCAGTTTTAACCTTAATTGGTACTGATGTTGTTGACGACGAAAACATCGATAACGATCGGCATCTTATCTCTAAAAATGTTATTAGTTGCTCAAAAGATGGAGGATCATCACTAACGAGCGATAACTCCCACTGCTTACGCGTTTCGAATGCCAACTTACTGACGACCTCATGTACCAACCAATCATCCCAAAACTCAATCGGACGACCCAACGCTTTAAGCTCGCGAATATGCTGTTGGAACGCATCAATTACACCTTTGATTGCGTCAGCATTGTCATGCGTAGCTCTTTTAATTTCAGCCAACGCGCGAAGATGAGATTCCACAATTACACGAATAACCTTATACCGCGATGTTAATAGACCCCAAGCTTCAACGTAATTTGCGTCACATATTTTAAAACCACTGATAATTTTCAACGCGTCACCTTTCAAGCAGCTTCGGAGATAGTGCAACTTTTGTCCATCTGATAAAGCAGAGTTATTATCAACTAACGAAGAAAACGCGTCGAAAAAACCAATCCATTCTGTAGAGTCACCGGAGAATGTGGGCAACTCCATTTTCGGTAAACGTATAACCGTGGACACAGATGCCTTTGTGGAGCTATCTTGCGAATTAGTACGACAATTTTTCACGCGGCTAAAGTTAGCTGAAGCTGTAGAGTACCAAGTTTCGGCTTGGATACGCACATTTTCTTCAATTTCAATAACATCGGCACCACACGTAATTTCTACAGCGTCTTGAGCAACGTTAAAACGAACCCACTGTTCACTCAATAACTGAAGGTAGCTTGCAATATTTTCTGCATCCATAGTGAATGCCTCATCAATACTTTTTGCCATATACCGTTTAATGGCATTGAGAGCGGAATCGCGCGTTTTAGTGGAATTCGACATTTTTAATATGACAGAAAAGCAAACGACGGGTTTTTAGAATTTTCGCGATGTTAAATGCAGGAACGGCTGCACAAACGTACACACAATGCACAAAAATAATTTTCTTAATAATCGTTGCGCCTTTTGCTACGCGTATGTATGTACACAAGCGAATGCGTATATGCAAAAGGCAAGCGGAGTGACTAAATCCGGCTCGAAGGACCAAAAATGTTGCGGGGAGAATCCTGTTCAAAAATGTTGCGGGGAGAATCCTGTGTGCGGCTACAAATCTGTTGCGGGAAGAACCAATAATGTTGCAGGAAGAAATTGATGCGGGAAGGACCAGTAACGTTGCAGGAAGAAATCGATGCGGGAAGGACCAATAACGTTGCAGGAAGAAACCGATGCGGGAAGGATCAATAACGTTGCAGGAAGAAACCGATGCGGGAAGGATCAATAACGTTGCAGGAAGAAACCGATGCGGGAAGGATCTTGTATGCGGCTATAAATCCATTGCGGGGAGAGTCCTCTATCCTTAATGCTGCGGGGAGAGTCCTGTATCCAACAATTGCCCAAAATAATGAAACTTGCTGCTTCAATTGACAAAGTTACAATTTTTTTCTCACTATATTTTACAAAAATGTTCCGTATTTATACACATTTCTTTACAAACAAAACCTACTTAACTCACAGAAAATTATAACAATTTAACAAAAGTTGAAAAACAATAAAGTATTTTATCTAATATTAAATTGAACTCAACAGCCATCATTAAACCAATCTGGCTATATCGTCTACAGGTGTGGGTAACGACTAAAAAGTCTCATATAGTAAAAATTCAACGACAACAATCGAAGATTCTTCGAATTTTGACCATGTCTGACACGAATAATGATGATATCCACAGGACTTTTAATATAGCAACAGTAGACGAAGAGACCAAAAAATAGCAAGAAGGCACTTTAAAAAATACAGGAACACAATAATGTAGAAATCAACAAACTTCTGGAAAGGGAAAAAACACTGAAAGACGCTTAAAGAGAACTCGACCAAGCGACTTAATGAATGCTAGAAAATAATAAATGTGCAAAGTGGTTAAATTGCTGTTATATTGTTGTACAATTGTAATTATGTAGAGTCAAACTTGTATTGAATATTATTTAATTGTATATTATTTCGTTTATTTTAATTTAAAAAAAAAATGTTTAAATTCAGCCGCTTGCGTTTATCTCTGGAATTGCGAATTGAATCCCTTCATTATATACATACATAGGTATATAACATATATTTTCACATTATTCCTCCAAGGATCTTATCTCTCTCCAGGTGTTGTTTTGGGCTGCAATTTTGAGCTCGGTCTGCCCTGCGGACTCCATTCGATGGCCATTTTCGTTACGTCGCCCGTTGCCAATCCATCGCCATTTCCTTCTCCTAACTTCAGCGTTAATAGCATTTTGTTACGTTATATCCCATAGTCTGTTATTCGTAACGATTTCTATCCAGAAAATGCGCCATATACGTTGATAAAAACTTGCACTTCTTTTGTATCACTGGCAGCCATGTTCCACGACTCACAGCCGTACAGGAGTACTGACTTTATATTAGAGTTGAATATTTGTATTTTGATGCGTGTTGACGAAAAGGAGGACCTCCAAACTGGGGCGCCCAGAAAGCCTGTCTTGCGTTCTGAAGTATTGTATGTGATTACCATCAGCTCCAGATCCACCATCGGTGGTAATAATGCTACTCAGGTAGCAGGAGTTGACATCTTCGATCGTTGCGTTGAGACTCGTTCATGTGTAGGCTCACTGATACCCTTCATTCGTAGTCATTACTCTGCTAAGAGTCCTAAAGAGTTAGGAAATTCAACATTTACCTATGGTGGGCTTACTCTGTAATCACTTACCCGTAGAAAGCTGGTTACTAATTACTACCATAATTCTGTCCCATGGTCTTAGTCACTCTTAGCCACCTTTTCGCAATGTAATTATAATAATTCCTTTTATTATTTATAGCTGGCACATCGCACATCGGAAACCTGTCAGATTCAGCAACTGATGATTGATGATCTAAGGACTGAAATTGAGCACCTGCGTAATGGTGGACGGGAGCAAGCATTGTGCGAACAGCAGCAACAGCAACAACAAGATCTGAATGAAGGCGAGCACGTCGAACAAAAGGTGGAACTTTTGCCGCCAACTGTAATGGAAGAAACAAAGCTGGAGTTAAAAGCTGTAATAGATGAGCCGGAGATGGGCACAAGTAAAACTCTCTTAGACAACGATGCCACGCTCAACACATGTGAGATTAAGATGGAACAAAGCGACAATACTATTAGCAATACTAATTTTATTTGCAACACAGACAAAACAGTAGCACCGCCATCACCAGTTGTTGACAAATTCGATTTGTTGAAGCATAGCACAAGCAATAGCACACCAAACACTAGCTGTAACAAGCAGCAGCGTATAGCGACGAGCCAACAAGCTCAGCAGCAGCAGAAGTCACAAAACGAGATGTCGTCAAAGAAAGAAGAAAAAGCTAGTTGGCATAGCGCAGCTACTGCGGGAGCAACATCATATACGAATTTAAATTCCGATTCTCTTGAGACGGACGCTGGCAAAAGCAAACTCGCTGCGTCCAATTTCTACACCACTTGCAACAAGCACCTGAACGGTATAACTAAACGGGATGGTGCGCAGTTACCAGCTACGAGTTCCTATGTCAAGAAGGAGTTTGAGAATTTCGATATTGAATCTGAAATAACACCGAGTTTTATTATGAAAAAGGTGGAGCATAAAGAAGTGCTGCCATCGACACAGCCGTCGCCAGTGAATAGCGGCAAAACGCATAACAAACACCTCAGAGAAAAGAGTGAACGCAGCAAGGCACACGAACAGCAGCCGCAATCACAACAGCAGCAGCAGCAGCAGCAGCAAAAGGCACCAACAAGTGCACCAGCAAGCAATAGTTTTGTTGCACAATATCTGCAACACAACTCGAAGCAGCAACAGTTGCAGCACCAACAGCAGTTAAAACAGCAGCAACAAGAAGACGATTGGTTATGCTTACAGAAAGAGTTAAATCTGATACATACAGAAAATAAAATGTCCTTACAGCAACAACAACAGATAAATAATCTGCAGCAGCAACAGCAGTCACAGGCAACGAAATCGCTTAATCCCTTCGAGAGCTCACCTAGCAATGATAGTGGCAGTAGTATGGGCACCGTTAGCAGCGCACAGTCCGGACAATTAATAGACCTCTTTCCGAATGGTTGCATTAGTAAAAACAACCAATCAAGCCCCAGCAGCAATGACTCTACTCAGCATCAGCAGCAGCAGCAGCAACACCAAAACTGCGATCAAGAGTTGCAGCTTAGTGGCGACCAGCAGCAACATAACAATCATCCAAACCATCAACAACAAGAGCAAAGCACACACAATCACATGCAGTCAACACTCAATGAGTTCTTCGACTCCGGTGACGATATGGCAGATGTGCACAAATCTGTGGAGACGCGTCTTGAAGCTATGTTTGGCGAGTCACCTGTTCATCTGAGTAAAAGTGGGGGTAGTGATACGCATGATATTGAAGCGGGGTTGGATGATATTTTCGGCGATGGCAAATCGAACGATAATAACGTTGATACAAAATCGAAACAAGAACAACACCTGCAACAGCAACAACGTCTATGGGATAGCGAACTTACGGCAGCGAACACTTTTATGCGTGTCGCAAACACACAGGAGAGTGTGCTGTTTGAAAATGAGCAACAACAAATGCAGCTCAATCAACAGCACTTGCAACAAAGCTTACAATTAAACATTACCAACAATTCGACACGTTGGATTCAACACATCGATGCACCCTTTAGTGAGTTCATTGGTAATGCTGGCGGCGATTGTGGTGAAACGCGTAAAAGGCGTTGGAATGCTGAATTGATGTCGCCTGAAGCGGATGATACGCTCGATGGCGCGAAGAAGATATGTACCATGTCCGGTTCGTCGAGTTCATCGTCACCAATATCAGCGCAACAACAACAACAGCAGCAACAGCAGCATCAACAATCGCAACACCATCACGAAAGTATTATAGAGGCCGATCTACTCTCATTGCATGATGGGATACGTGTGGAGCCGGCCGCTACACAAATGCTACAAATGTCAGCACAGCAACAGGCCGTCTTCTGCCAAACGCAGCAGCAATTTAGTACTTTGTTGGATGGTGTCGACCACCATCAACAGCATTTTGGCAGCGCACAACATCAGCAGCAACAGCAACAACTACTGCAACAAAACATGCAGCAACAAAATCTCCACCATCACCCACTGCATTCGCATTTACAGGCGCATGTACATAACAATCACATTGGTGGTGGCGATTTCGATGACGACATCAGTCGGCATGTGCAGAATGCCATCGACAGCATTCTAAATTTGCAAAACAGTGAATCGGCAGACTCGCTCAACTTCTCGTTGGATCATTCGATGGGCTCACTGCTCGGCGACAGCATACTTGACGATCGTCAACAGCAAGCGTCAGTAAATTGCCAAGATGGAGTAAAACGTAGGCATCACCTCGTTGACGAATTAGGTGATTGTCTGATTAGCGGTGGCGGCAGTGGACCAGCGGCGGGCGACAATGCAAGCCACATACTTTTGGATAGCAGTCAACATCACCACGCACAGCAACAGCAACAGGCCCTACTAAATCACAATCATCATCAGGGAATGCAACAAAACAATCATCACCAACAACCGCCTCAACTCAATCACCATCAGCAACAGCAGCAGCAGCAGCAGCGAACGCAACAGCAGTCGTTGTTGGGCAACGATTTCAGTTGCGTTGCAGCTGGTCTCGTCGATGAGGCGGTCAAGTCGATAATGACATCTTGACAACTTACTGCAGCAGACCAGCAACAACAACAAACGCCAGCACCAAAACAACGTGCAGTAGCAAGAAGTACAACTGCAGCAGCAGCAATAACAGCAATCACAGCTAGCAACGGTGCAGGCAACAATCGAAACAATATTGTAAACTCAGGGGTGATATTAGAGTTCAACGCCAGCGCTTTATGAGCTGTGCGTCATAACAGAAATGCTTAGAAAGACATGTGCGGCATATAGAATTATGAGCAAAGGTAGCGCTTGACTGAGCGAATGTGTGAAGTAAGTAGCACTATTTGCAGAGAGAGGAAGTAACCTCTGCACGTGCCGCATGCAAATAAGAAACGAAAAAGAACAAAGTAGTAATTGTTTTCTAAATTTTATTGTATGTTTTTTTTTTTGAGAGTGTGGACATCAACAATTGCACTCAAAAGTTATGTAACGAAAATATGCTGAGTTTCAAGTTTAATATTTGAAAACACTTTCTAAATTAAGAAATGTGCGTGCAAAGATATCAATATTGTTGTTTTAATAGCAAACATCAGGACCCCGACAGTCGGGGTCGACACTTACTATATGTCCGGCCAAGGAGTGTCACTCCAGCAGCACTCCCCGTACATGTATGGGGAATGTTTTTGCTGCTACAACAAGAACAACAACCCATATATTTTTGTACAATGCTAATGGTGTCACAGGCTTTGGCGAGATATAAATCAAAGGCGCTCTGTTAAGTTCGTCTCAGCTGCCGTAGTGTGGTGATTTGGCTAAATATGAATCCGGGTCCTTCGGAAAGCTTGTAAGGGAATGTAACTGTAAATGATTTCGCCTACAAGATTCCCTACAAAATTAAGGTACAATAACTGAGGCAAGAAATTAAGTAAAATCCACTGAATAATCTTTCTGTTGTATTTTTTCAAAAGCAAAAATTTAATTTAATTAAAATTTATTAATTGAGAAAACACAACTTTCATGCGTAGGCCTGATATAGAGAGACGCAAAACGCATATCTTGCATTGCATGTAACGCAAAAAATGACGGCAACAACAGGGACTACCATCTGGTATTCTTAATCTTGAACCACTTTCCAAGAACCTTTCGCGTGCCGTGGTAGAATTAGTCGGTACTTGACTACCATTCCGAAAGTCACAGGCTCGCAGCTCCGAGAATGAAACGCCAAATGATAGAAACAAGTTTTTTCCAATAGCGGTCGCCCCTTGACAGGCAGAAGCAAGTCTCCAACTGTATTTCTGCCTTGAAAAGCCTCATAAAAAACCATTTGCCGTTCAGTACGTTTTGCCATTTGTGGAACAACAACAAGGCGCACACCACAAACAGAAGGAACTCGACCAAACACCCAATAAAGGATGTAAGCGCCAATTATATATTAGTTTGGGGGGAAAAAATCCATCGATCGATGGAAAAAAATTGTATCGAGAAAAAAATCCATTGATCAATGTCTCGTAAAGTATTGATCAAACAATTTCAAGTTTATGCTCGTGGATGTCACCTTGACCACCACGCTAAAAAAATTCGTTTGCTGTTTTTGTAAGTTCCATTGAATTGTGAGTGACAGGGTGTTAGCAATGGATGTCAACAAAGAGAAAATTCAATATACTTAATAGTTTTTCTTTGACAAAGGCGAAAATGCAAGTCAGGCCGCTGAAATTGTGAATCGCGTTAATGGTGTCAATACTGTGCGTGGTCGGTGTCAATACTACCGGGTCTGTAGTTTTTTCGTCCTGTTTGAGGATGCTTTTCAAAGGTTATAACCATAAATCGATAGAAAATTAATATGTTAATATGCTAAGTTCGTGTGCAAAATCGAAAAGTTTGTTGAATCATTTGCGCAAAAATAATGCATTTCTTTTTCTCTAAACTTGACGAACCTTCCCCCGTCACTTCTGCCATTGTGATTGAACTTGGCATATTTTTGCTACAAAACCTTTTATGTTGAAAATTTTCACTTTTCTTTATTTTATAGATGTATGAATGTATTTAGCACTATAAAAAAATATAAATATATATATTTAAATTATATTTATCTGTAAATATTTATGACATTTGTTCAAATTAGGGAGTTGGCAGTTCTGAGAATTTGTAAAGTAAATTCAAAAATCTATTTCCACTGGCACTATATAAACAATTTTTCAAATAAAAATAGTGACCGTTAGAGAAATTTTACACGCTTTTATTGCCCACTTCAAGAAGTTGTACACCGGCACGGGTGTTGATGGTCCACAAACCACATATTTTAATATA
Source organism: Anastrepha obliqua (assembly GCF_027943255.1). Lineage (NCBI taxonomy): Eukaryota > Metazoa > Arthropoda > Insecta > Diptera > Tephritidae > Anastrepha > Anastrepha obliqua. The sequence goes on along the minus strand of NC_072892.1, from coordinate 136,407,299 downwards.
AATTTACAAGGTATTTTAGAACGATCTTATAAGTTGAATTGTTTTGTTTTATATTTTAGATAATTTATAATATTTAATTTGTTAAGTTGTTTCCTGGTGTATGCAAGTGTAAACTTATTTACTTTCTTGATTGTTTTTTTTTTTTTTGGTATTTTTTCTTTTCTAATTTAATAGCTCAAGAGATATGCACTAATGAAATAATTCAAAAAAGCAATACATATTAAACTGAATTAAAAGCGATATGTAAATTGTAAAATGGCACAAATTTTATAAAAGAAAAACAAAAATATTAAGCAATAAAAACTAAACTTGAAATAGCTGAAAAACATACAATACTGAAGAATAAAATTTATTTATAATGCAAAGCTCCGCCTCTTAGCAAACAGTACTGAAAGCGTTTAGCTTTGAAGCAACCCAAAGAACGTCTATAACAGAGAAGGTGCAACTAATGCGCGAACGGCGTGCATCAGCTAAAAACCACAATTGATTCGAATAGGAATCGAATTGGCGCTAATTCGTTTTGGCTTCTTTTTTTTTGTGCTCGGTAAATGTCGTGGATTTTAGTACATTTAGTTGCGCCTTCCCCATCTCAAGACGTGTTTTGGAAGCAATCTCAATTAATGTGCTGCTATATCAAACGCATCATCAAAATAACGTCGACGATTTTTTTTTATTGTTTGATGAAAGCGCTTTAAAGCTTTTGTGAAAGCTCAGCGCATATGACTTTTAGCAATTCGCAATTTTAACCGTTTAGGCTACTACAAACAAACGACAAACGAACTCGTGCAACTGAATTCTCTAAATCAATGAATGTCTTAAAATCGCTTTAAGACAAAATATTAGCAAAATTTTATTTAAAATACAAATTATTACAAATTTAAAATTTAAAAACTATGTATGTATGTAATTATGTACTTTAAAAATACAATGGCCACAAAATGAGGAAGCGAATCCCAAGTGGTCGGTGGCAAACGAATTGGTTGTAAACTACGCAATTATGTTTAGAATGTATGTGGCTTTCGCAAAACAAATAATATTTATAAAAAAAAAAAATACTTAAATTAAAACAAATTATTAGTAGAGCAAGTGAAATTGAGATTTACAAAATTGAAAGCAAAAATAATTGGATACCCCATAAAAACCAAGTACACAAATGCAGTTGCAAAAATGTTGTGCAGTGCAATTTGCATGAAAAATGCTGAGTAAACCCGTTGCCAACTTTGTTAAAAAAATGTTCAAAGATTTGCAATGTATTAATGCGAAAACAACAAAAAAAGTAAAAAAAAAAATATGTAAAAGAACTTAGAGCAAAAAGTCAATAATGAGAATTCAAAGCCAACGACGAAAGCAAACCGTTTAATTTCGTCATTTTTTGTACATAAAAACTATTAAGTGAAATTGTTAGTGAAAATTGTAAGATAGCAACAACATGCAAAATCTAGATGTGAGTTCTTTTCCTTTCTACAATTTATAATAATAATAATCAGTGTTTGTATGTGTATTAAAAACTTCACCAAACTCAAACAAAAATTACAAAAAAAGATAATAAACTTTGTATATAAAAGAGATACAAGACAGCGCCAGTATTGACGACCGTTGGACACAGTATTTAGTTATAACGGATGTTTTCAGACGTATAGAACTTTCAATAGGGATATATGTTTTTCAAATTTCTAAATTTCTGTTCAATCCACTTTGACCAGTTACGAGCAACTAAGTGCGCAGTAAAAAACTTATCAATTGCGCGCGAATTATGTTAAATGATGAGACTTACTTCTGGCTCAATAATTATGTGTATAAGGAAAATTATTACAAATTTTTAAGAAATAATTTTTTTTTTTTTTGGTGTGACAAGTGACTCATCAGCTATCGCTGAACCATGAAAATATCATTGTTTGGTGTTGTTTGCACTGTGGTCCATATTCTAAAAAGCTGGTTCACTCATTTTTCAAAGCTCGAAAAGCGGCCCAAGCATGAAAGATTACAAGGTTTGGTCATCCGAAGTAAAATTGTGTGTGTAACCTCAGCTGCCACGTTATATGGGGTTTCGGCAGCCGATTTGTGCCTGCTCATTTGACAGGTATTCTTACCATTTAATCTGCATTTGGGCTTGCGTAAAGCTTATCTTGTTTTTTTTTCAAAAATTTGTTTCATTTGCGCTTTTATGATGTTGAATGGGTAAAATAAAAATTTTAAAAATTTTATCAAATATGTTTGGCTGTGACGTTATGTGGGGTTTCGGCAGCAGAATTGTGCTCGCTCATGTCACACGTAATCTTATTTTCTATTTCTTATATCACTAACAAAATCTCAGTTTTGTCGTAAACAAATCGCTGTCAAACCAGGTATTCCCTGTTACGTCAGATGTCTGATGTTGGCCAAACCTTCTAAATTCTCTTCACCGTGGAAGGAGCCGCACCTACTGGCTATGATACACAAAAAGCAGGTAGTTTCACTTAACACACAGCGATTGAGTTTGCTACTCGAGCAAGCCCACCTTCTTTTCTGTATCATAACACTGGCTGTCGTTCAATGGTTGCCGCTAGAGGCAAATAATTCGTGACTTTTTGGTTGCTTAGGTCAATAAAAATCGTTTGAGTGGTGAATAGTCTCAGCAAGACGCTGCAACATACCATAAATCAGGTGCAACCATCTCTTTATTAGAGCGAACTTTTGGTGACCGGGTCAACACACGAAATACCCGATGAACCAAAGGTATCGGGAATGTTTAAATAAAACAAAAAAGAGTTAAATTTTAAGTAAATTTATTTTATCTCCTTCAAAATATGATCCGTCTGAAGCAACAAACACATACATGTGCCAACGTTTAACCCAGTCCTTCATGCAGCCCTGATAGGCCGACGAAGGGATGGCCTTCAGCTCCTTCGTCGCATTCTCTTTGATCTCCTCTATTGACTGAACTCTTCTACCACGAAGTGGTAACTTCAACTTAAGAAGTCACACGAGGCAATACAGATGAATACGGTGCTTGCACGATGGTATTTACTTGGTGTTTGGTCAAATAATTCAGCACAATTTGGGCTCGATGCTGCGATGGCGCGTTATCATCATGCAAAATCCAAGAATTGTTTGCCCACATTTCCGGCCGGCCAGCAGATACTAATGACCGATGGCGCTAAAAAGAGATAGGTGTGTGTCTTACAGTCCTACCAACATAAGAAAAAAATATTGACCGGTTCCCACGTGCGCGGTTCGTTTAAATTTAACATTCCCGGTACTTTCTGATCATAGGGTAGACCTACCTACTAGCTGCTTAAGGCATGTAATTAAAATCTCTTGAACTGCAAATACTTTTTGACTGTGCTTCAACTCATCATTTGACAACTAGGAAGCCAGCATTTGATATTTTTATATATTGACCGCGGACCGGCCAGACGTTCTTCATATTACGCAGTCCCAGTAGCCTAGCCCTACATACATCCGAAACCATTTATAATCACTAAAATGCTATAAAGCTTTACCATCTAATAAAATCAAAATATTGGCCATTTCATTGACATTTTTTGTGTTTTATTTGACAAAAGTTCTATACCTCTAAAAATTAGCCGTTATAATTTTGTGACTAAATATGCGCGTATAACAAAGAATGAGGCGCACACCGCTTGGTGAGTGTTAAGGGGACTACATTTCCGATTTTAAATTGCAGAAAATACGAATTCATACTTGAAAAACATTTTTTTACTTTCATTTCTAAAAATTGCAAGTAATTCGAATTCCTATAGGCTATTCATTGGTGTACCTAAAGAGAGAGTTCTTTGTGCGCGCGGACTATTCCGCTCTTGGTGATAAGGGAGAGATTTTTTTCGCGGATTACACCGTTGAATGATTCAAAAGGGTTAACTCAAATTCAGCTATAAATAAAATACGCATGCATATTTTTCAATGATTTCTTTTTTTTAAATGAAATGTGTAAACTTTGCTATTAAACATGGCACCCAACTTCATTAAAATTACTTTCTTAGCTAGTTCAGACAACCGAATTTTTCAGTAAATTTTCGGGAGCTTCTTGGGGACTTATGTAACCAATGGCAACTTCGATTTCATGTTGAACTCATAAATCAACTCTGAATGATTGGCGTAACGTATATCCGTAACTGCGCCCTACAAAAAATAGTCGAATGAAGGCAGAAGATCGCAGCTTCTAGGCGGCCAATTGACGTCACCGTTTTGTTACCTTTTGAGGTTTTCAATACCTCCCAAGCTGCTTCAAACGAAAAGCGACCCAAATTCCTGACACATTTCGGGTGTTAATTTAGCTGTCAGAGTAAAAAGCAAAAAATCAAAAGTTCAAATGCTGGCAGTTCAATGCACCACTCTGAAACATCTTTTTGGTAGCGAAAGCTCTGCACTGTTGTTCATATTTTTCTTTTAAAAGTTCATTAGTGAAAATGATTATCAAGAAAATAAAAAATTCCAAGATAGCGTTCAGTTGTGAAATTTTTAGGAAATATTAAAAATTATTTGGTCTCAACTCGGCGGCTAGCTAACTGCAATTCTCTGAGTATATTTCTGCCATAGAAACACTTCACATAGAAACGGATTTGCCATACAGAGCAGCTTTCAAAGTGTAAGTTCAAATATTTGTTAAAAAAAAAACATAAATACACTGAAGACTTAGTATAGAAATTGCGGTTTCAATGGAATGATTGAATCGATGATATGCACTTAGGCCTGATGGATAACTCCTCACGAATTGCATGGGAAAAATAGGAGGCAAACACTCTAAAACACATGTAAAAACAAAACAAGAAATAGATTTATTGAGTTTTATTATCACAACTGACAAGTTGATTATTTTATTATATAGTATTAAGTAATCGTTTTCATTTATTCAGCCTCCCAATAAGACAGTGAACAAATGTCTGCCTCAAATTACGATGTAGCACAAAAGCAAAGTGGGAAAATATTCTTAAAAGTTTTAAATTTTATTTATTCTGTTCTTATATCGACAAAACTGATAAAGTTCTATTCTTTTTCTTGAAAGTAGGAATTTTCAAATCTTGTGAAATGATGTTGTGCTTGCTTCAAACTTATTTTAATTAAAATTTTAGCTTTTGTGATTTCGTGAAAGCTCTTTAATTTTCATTTGGGCTTTCGTAAATCTTAATCTTGCTTTTTTTTTTAAAAAATAGGTTTTAATTTGCATTTTTATGCTGTTTAATGAGTAAATTAATAAAAATTTTATCAAATATGTTTCATTGTCAAATTGCGTTAAATTTTAATATAAGACGATTTGAAGTCGTAGAGCATAAAGTACAAGGGTATTATATTTTGTTTTTGCTTTTGGTTGCTATAATGTCAAAATCTATAAACAAGGATTGACAGTTAAGAGTAGTTTAAACAAAATTCGGCAATCTAAAGGCGAATTCGGCAAATAAATAGATAAAAAATCAAATCAGCTGCTCTGCTACTACTTGCACCAACTGTTCAATGTGCTTCGCTTGTAATTTATTTTTTCATTGTTTGTATTCTTTATTTATGTATACATATTTTTTTTATTCTTTTTTTATTTTTATTATTATTGTTTTTTTTTTGTTACCTTTATTTATTTTATTTTTTTGTTCTTTTGTTTTTTTAACTTCATTTATTTTATTTTTTTTTTTTGTATTTGCTTGCATACTTTTTTTCTTTTTTGTTTTTATTTTTATTACTATTTTTATTATTATTATCATATTTATTTCATTATTTATTTGTTTTTAATGTTTTTATTGTATCCTTTATATATTTTTTTCATTACTATTAACTTTTTTTGTTACCTTTATTTATCAAATTTTTTTGTATTTGTTTGTATGCTTTATTTATTTATTTTATTTTGTGTGTTTTTTGTTTGCATCCCTAATTTTTTTAAACTTATTTATTTTTTATATTTTTTTTGTGTTTGTTCGCATTCTTTTGTTTATTTACTATTCATTTTTTGTTTTTAATGTTAGTACTATTTTTTCACTATTAATTTTTTTAGTGTAATTTTATCTTTTAAATTTTATTTTATTAATTTTTTTATTTCTATACTTTCATTATTATTTTTTAATATTTGTTTTGTTTTTCTATTTTAGAAATTTTTTCCAATACTCCTTTGTAATCAGCGAAAAATTCAAAAATTGTATTCAGAGAAATTTTCAAAAATTTCCGTTATCGAATAAAGGAAAAATTATTAACCAACCGCACAAAGATCAAAATTCTCGCTTAATCTAAAAATAAGATCAACTACAAACTCTCAAACCCTCACCTTTGTGTTTTGACGATCCCAACAGGAGAATTGGTATTCACAAAACGTTTTAAGATTGTTAACTGACGTTTAGAAATGTTGATGTTTTTGTTGTTATGACAACATAAAAACACCACTGGTACAATAAAAAAACTCGTCGAGCGGACATAATTGCAAAACCGGGTCGTTCAAATAGCGTAGTTCACGTCTCGAATTACAGCAATCGTTTTCGAATAACTTCCAGCTTCAAATCGAGTGAAAAACGTATAACATAACCGTTGTTTAGCTGTGGTACATTCTTATTTCTCCAAGCGCACTCGTTGTGAGTGCCGCCATCTCAAAATAACATTTCGAATTTCGTGTCATTTGTTCAGTCATTCGGCCGCTGAATATCCCGAAGCATTTTGTTTGCAATTTTTATTAGATTTGAAGTATTTTTTTTTATTTGCTATCTGGGTTCATTGGAAGAAAGCTTTGAAATTAAATGTTCTTCCTTTTTTGGTTTTGTTTGATTTCCAAGCTCCCACCGCTGACATAACCTCGAAAGTGCGCCCCATTCAGTGTGAAAAAAAACGAAGAGAGGAATGCAGGCGTGCACATACATACATACGTATGGGGGTGTAACTTGAACCAATCATCAATGTGACACTACAAGTTATGCATCTAAGTGCGTGTATGTATGTGAGTTTGTAAGTTAGTAATCATCGAGAAAGGAGCAGAACGCGTGGCGACAGCAACAAATCTAGTTAATAGGGACACTGAACTTACAACTGAGGTACATATAAAATAATTGCAATAAGCAAACAAAGAAATATCGAACGTAAACGATAATTAAGTAACTTAATTCAACTTAACTACGCATTAAATGTAATTGTAATTGTATTTGTAGATTTTAAGTCAATAATTATTGATGAATGTGTATGTGCGAGTAAAAAATCGAGCGGTATAAAGAATGTAAACATTTTTTTAAATATATATTAAACTAAATTAAATATATCTGAAGGAATAAAAGCAAAGAAATACGCAAAACCGTTCTACTAAAAATTAAAAACAATTCAACAACAATAATATACTATATTGTATGTATGTAAAATTTTAAAAAATCTCCCAAATATTTTATAAAACAAAAATCTCGAAAACAAAAAACCGAAAGACCAACATTGAAACAAATAAGCAAGTTTAATATCTATTGGTAAATTAAGTTAGTGAAAATATCGTCGTAAATTATAAGTGAAACTAAATACAAAAACAAAACAAAGAATACAAGTTGGACTTAATATTATATACATACATATGTATAAAACAAAAACAAAAACAAAAAAAAAACGATAAACCATAGCAATCGCAGTAGTCGTGTTTGTTTGTTCGTGTGTGAGTGTGCGTACCAGTCTGCGGCGTTAAATTGCGAAACGCGCATACGCCTACACAGCACTTACACACACACACACACCTTGCGTATAGAAGGAAAAGAAGAATAATACAAACACTCTTATCAGGTGTTGCATAAATATTTAATAAAGAAATAAATAAATTATAAAAGTCATTTGTGTTTTTATCAGCGAAGTCATTCTCATTGAAATACTGTGGAAGCGGTGCTTTTCAAAGGGGTAAGTAAAGGGTTTTTAATAAGAGGCGTTATTTGATATTCAAAGAAAAATGCTATTTTTTTAGTATAAATGATCGGATGTTTATTTCATTATAAAGAGGAGGTTATGCCGTTAATAGTGGAAAATAACATCAGGCAAATGACCAACACGACCACGCTTACAGGACAATATCCTTTTCCTGAAATTTTCCATTACCGAATTGCAAAGTGCCTGCCCTATGTCCTCGATAGCCTCACGAATTCTATCTTTGAGGTCTTGAATCGACCCTGGGCTGTTGGCGTTAACCTTCTCTATCACGTGGTCCCAAAGAAAAAAGTCACAAGGTCTGCTCGGTGGCCAATTGTGCTCACCTCTTCGAGAGATAAGACGGTCCGGAAACTTTTCCCGTAAAAGAACAATGGTTTCATTGCTTGTGTGGCACGTAGCGCCGTCTTGTTGAAAATAAACGATGTCCAGATCAATGCCATCCAATTCCGGTCATAAAAAATCGTTAATCATCTCTCGATAGCGCAATCCATTCACCTATAACACCTGTTATTGGCCCTTAAGCCCGATGAGGCATTTAAATAGATAGATAGATTACTATTTACACTCCGTGTTTTTTCCTCTGGTACCACCAGCTGGTACCGCATCGAATACTGCCGGAGCGTTTGTATCCATTCGGATGACATGATCCAGCCAACGTAGCCGCTGGATCTTTATTCGCTGCGCTATGTTTATGCCGTCGTAAAGCTCATACAGCTCATCGTTCCATTGCCTGCTATATTCGCCGTCGCCAACGTACAAAGATCCAAAATTCTTCCGCAGAATCTTTCTCTCAAACACCCTAAAGGACGTTTCATTGGATATTGTCATCGTCCACGCTTCTGCGTCATACGATAGGACGGACATGATGAGAGCCTTGTAGAGTGTTACTTTGGTTCGTACAGCAACCTAACCTGACCTAATTCGCGGTTGAAAGAATTCAGAAGGTGTGACCCACATCAGACCGTTAAACAGCTCTCAGCGATTTTACTATAATCAGCTGATTGGGTGACGTAACCGGCTAATTGAGTTGGTGATATACTATAAAAAAAAATCAACTCAGTCTCCGCTCATGTTGCTTCGTTGAAATGAGCGGAAAGAATTATATTGCCGAGTCCCCCATGACGTGACAGCCAAAGCTACTCGCTCTATTTCGTTTTTCACCCTAGCTGGAGATCAAACCTTGTCATCATTTAAATGAAGCTATCAACAATTGAAAGTCAACATGAAGGCAAAGTCCCCGACCTAAAAAAGAAAACACGTTTTTCGTTTTGTTCAAAATTGGCTTTATTCACCAGCGCCGCTCTAACATATCAATACCACTTTTGTAGGACGATTTATCTTTTGCCACAAAACCTCTGCATTCGAGCAAAATTTCTTACCGGCGATCATTGTTTTTGGTCTTCGAAGTAAGCCAGTGGTCGTTGGGAGCCAAATCTGGCGATTGCGGTGGATGTGGGAGCAATTCGAATTTCAATATACAGGGTGAAGTCCAAAATAAACAATACATAAAAATGTTTTTGATGACGCCATCTTTTTAATGAGTTAGTGCGTTGGAAGTTACATCCCTAGCTGACTTCCAGGGAAAGCTTGGTGACATTCGGTTCAGTGGAAGCGAGGTTATTGCGTCTAAGGTGTCAATATGTTTGTGTCATCAGCACAAAAATGAGTTTCGAACAAAGAGCTAATATCAAATTTTCGTTTAAAATCGGTAAAACATTTACACGTTTCAGCGATGGTTGTGAGGTCGTAAACGGCAATGCCCAAAATCAGTAATCACCGAAAACCCCATCGAAATTCTTCGTAAATTTATCAAAAATTAATCGAAATCGTCGTTGAAATTCATGGAATCGGAGTTGAGTACCTCCAAAACATCGATTTATCGCATTTTAACTGATTATTTGGGCTTACAAAAGGTCTGTGCACATTTCATTCCGCACAAGTTAACTGAGGACCAAAAATTGCTCAGAATTCATCATCGAAAAACCTCATTAAAGAGGCGAGAAAAGTCGAGAACTTCCTTTACAATATTGTAGCTAGTGATGAAACGTGGTGTTTCCAACATGAACCTGAAACTAAGCCCCGAAGTACCAAAAAGAAGGCCCCAGACGAGCCACCACACAAAAAATCGCGTTTGGCAAAGTCAAAAATCAAGTCGATGCTCATTTGTTTTTACGATTCCAAGGGAATTGTCCACAAAGAGTTCGTGCCAACAGGCTAAACTGTCAATGCGATTTTCTATCTTGGCATTTTGAAGCGTTGCTTGTATCGCATTCGTCGAATTCGCCCTTAATACCGCGAAGGAGGAAGCTGGCGCTTATTGCATGATAATCCACCATCTCGTAGATCCATTCTTGTGACTGATTTTTTGACTAGAAATCGGATTTTAACCATCTATCACTCACCGTATTCGCTTCATATGGCTCCCTCTGACTTGTACCTATTCGGAGAATTGTATTTGGTCATGAAAGGAAAAAGTTTTGCGTCCGTAGAGGCCGTCTAAAAGGCTTGTGCGGATATCCTGAAGGACATTCCGATCAATGACCTGAAACATTCTTTCGAAAAGCTTTTAGATCGCGCAAAACAGTGTGCTGAGGGCAGAGGGGACTACTTTGAATAAATAAACCCGAAGTTATCATAACAAAACGCCTGCCGTTTCTATTTTAGCTCAGTCTTGTTTATTTTGGACTTCACCTTGTATTAGTAAAGTCAACTCTACTTCTTAGATGTCTTTACGATGTGAGCTAATTCACGCAACTTCACTTTTCGATCATTCAAAACGATTTTGTGGATTTTTTGACGATTTCTGGTGCTACCGCCTCATTTGGACCGCCACTGCGATGTGCATCATCGGTGTTTCTACGCCCACGTTTGAATTCAGCAAACCATCGTTTTATTGTTGTTTCTGACGGAGCGGAGTTCCCATAAAACTTTTCAAGCCATTGCTTCGCTTGAACGGTATTTTTTACCATCAAGAAGCTGTGTAAAATAAAACACGCCCTTCTTTTTGATCCATTGTTTTGAAAATAACAAAAGTACCGTCACTCTTAGCACAATAACTCACGAATTAATGAATGGAATACCATGGAATTTTAACAGCTGTGATTTTAAGGTTAGGTAAGTACAATAAAACTACAGGGCCCGGCACTCGAAGTGTAACCAACTTCAGACCGCTAAATGACAGCGCAGAGTATTGTTTACAAGTGCGCGGAAGCATTTTGCCCAGAGTAAAAGCGAAAAAAGAAAATCAGTAATGAGTTTCAAACGTACCTAATAGTGTGAGTGCATTATATTGGGCTGTAAAATCACAACCAGCGATTGTTAGTGAGCTCGAGCACCTTAAAGTAAACAAAGTTTTTGTTTATCGCACCATTACTCGTGACAACGATACTGGTAGCTCGCGAAACGTCATGGAGGTGGTCATCAAAAGACTGCACGTCACGTGAAATGGTTCAACAAGTGAAGAAGCGACTTGAGCTAAATCCCCGACGAAGTGCCAATCACAAGGCGAAAGAATTGAAGAAGAAAATATGTGACCGTAGCATCCGCCGTGTACTGAAAAATTATCTCAAAGCCTTACAAGATCCAAAAGGCGCATGATCTCACACCAAAGCAGCAACAAGTCTGACTTGAGAGAGCGAAGGAGTTGCTTCGTCATGTTTTCTGACGAGAAAATGTTTCAACCTGAGCAATTCGTAAACTCATTTGACCGCCCCTTCATACGAGAATTTGAGTCATCGATTGGCCACCAGAAGGCAGCACCCGCCACAGGTAAATGGTTTGACCATGGACGTTTCAACAGGACTCAGCACCGTCTCACAAAGCTCGAGTTAACCAAGAATGGCTAAAAAACAACGTTCCGAACTTCATAACGTCCACACAATGGCTCTCAAATTCACCAGACGCGAATCCGATGCATTATTCTCTTTGGGCCATTTTGGAGCGCAAGATCCGAACTGAAAGATTCACCAGTCTCGAGGCGCTGAAAAAAGCCATTGTCCACTTTCGGATGGCTTGCGATTCGTTTCTGGACCGTCTCAAGCCCATAGTCAAGGCAAAAAGTGGTCATATCGATTATTTTTCACACATTTTTTACTGTGAATTGGATAAAAGTAGTTTTCCAAAAACTAAATTTATGTTCTTTTTAATTGGTTACACTTAGAGTGCCAGAGCCTGTACGCAGACAACTGAAAGGAAACAGCCAAAAATAGTGACGCCTGGAAGAAAATTGTGAATGAAGCTAAAGCTCACCCCGAGCTGTAACGCTGCCTGATGATGAAGATGATAAATATTAATAAAAACACTTTTTTTTTCTTTTCATAAGACAATTTTATTGCTTTACTATATCTACAATTTATAGATGTTAACTAAGCTTTTGTTATAAATAGGATAAGGAAAACGTAATAAAATATTCAGGCCCATTGTGCATACTAACTGTGCTAGCTTACCAAAAGTAATTCACTACGTAGTTATAATTAATTTCTCGCTTTACTGAGCAAAGGAGATGTTGACTTGTAAACAGTGGTAAAACTTTTAAAATCGCTACATAAAGGGGAGTGCGTCTAAAATATACCAAAAGGGTATCAATAAATTATTTATGTTGCATCCAAGAAATATCCAAATTTTTCATCCAACAAATATCAGATACGACACTTTAGTGTTGCGAATTTCGAACCTCTGCAGTAGAATAACAATGTTTTTTTTGGACTAAATTTCATCACCAATTTTTTTGAAATAAATATTTTACCTAATAATTGTATCGATAATAATTAACAAAAATTCACATAACACACACATATACATACATACACATGCTGTTAAAATACAATAAGCATCGAGTAAAGGAAATTTTATTTTCATACAGGTTTCCACCAAACAGTTGAGATTCATATAATATGTTAATATGTAGGTAATATATTACATATTCGGGTACAGGTATGCATACGTATGTATGTATGTATGCACATTTACATTTAATAGTTTTTATGTCCTCTAGCGGGGGTGCTTTAAGGGGTTAGGGGTAGTCAGAATTTTCAAAAAATCGATTTTTTTTTTGCATTTTCTTAAAGTGTAATGTTTTAAAAATATTGTGTAAAAATTTGAAGTGAATCCGACAAATACTTTTCAAGTTATTCAACAATTAACAAAGGGCGCTCGGCCGCTCCGGAGCCGATAGCAAAACTTTAAATGCGTTTTTCTCAAAACTATGTTTTTCAAACTGGTGAACCCTGTAACTTAAAAACCGCTACGTAGATTTCAGAGCGCTTCTAGACAAAAGCAAGAACAAAAAATTGATTCAGGGAAATCCATCTAATTGAAGAGCAGAACTTCATTTAATGTCATTGAGTCAACTCGTTATACGCGAGATTTTTGCAATCAAAGCAGGATTTTCCCGATCTAATTTTGTTCTGAATGATAGTGATTCAGATTCTAATCACTCATAAATCAATCTGCAACGCTGAATTTTGGGCACCTAAGTCGTCCTACGTGAAGCACGGTCCACGCACTTTTCCAAATTTATCTACTTTCCCTCTTTCTAATAATTTTCCATCCCAAAAATATTTTCAACCTATCCTTTCCATCCTCACTCCTGTACAATTGTCAAGCGAAAACAAAGAAAAACACACAGAGCAAAAGCAAGCTAATTATGGCATCCACAAGCTCAATTCTCCTGTACGGCAGCGAAGTATGGGGAATTGTGCTAAACTGCAAAGCCAAGCGCAACGCACTGGAGGCTGTACAACGAACAGCGGCACTTAGAGTTGCCTCAGCCTACCGCACTGCCTCGGCGCAGCAATTTTCGTGATCAGCGGGCAGATACCCGTCGATCTTATGGTCCGGGAACGAATGGATGCGTGGGACTCCAAGAAAAATACGTCATCACTAGCGTCGCGGAACGGAGATGCCAAACCATGCTGCGGTGGCAAAGCCGATGGGACACTGAACCGAGTGGCAGATGGACGGCGGAACTTATTCCATCAATTGGCAAATAGGTTCAAAGGAACTTTGGCGAAGTGAATTATTTCTTAACTCAGTTCCTCTCGAACCACGAATACTTCCGGAGATACCTATACGGAATGGGCAAGGTAAGCGAGCCCAAGTGCATATACTGCGAAGCGCCGAGCGATGACGCTGAACACACTTTTGTGACAGATGTCTCACGGAAAGAGATGCTCTGAATAAGCAGATTGGCGACATCGCGCCGAGCAACATAATCAGCAAAATACTTGAACGCGAGGACAGCTGGAACGCGATAAAGAGTGTCGCTATCGAGGACGTACTACGAAAAAAAGATAGACCCCGACGCAGAGCAACAAAGCGAAGCCTCACAGTTAAGAGACACAAGAAGACGAGCCTGTAGCATGAAAGCGGGCTACAAATACGGTGGACCCAGAAATGGGTGAATAGAATTGATCTTTTATGGATGCCGTTCTGGGCCCTCCCGAAGCCCTAGGTGTCTCCCCAGAAGGAGCGGGTGTATCGTTTTAGCGGCCTCACCACACGACGCAGTAGATGACGGTCGCTGTAAGTGCGAAGGCATTTTGAACCCTCCTCACCCACAAAAAAAAACATACTCCTACTGAACGTGCGCTTCGTGATTTTAATGAGATCTCCAATTCTAACGCGCTAGGTTTCTCCTTTTCTAAGAAAGAATTTTCTGTACTGCATAATGAACTATCTTTTAGTTAGTTAGAGGTAAACTAAGCGCCATGGCAGCTATAGCTCCCTTCAATATTGTTCAACATTTACATTAAGAGGTTAGAGGTAGTCAGAATTTTCAAAAAATTGGATTTTTTTGCATTTTCTTAGAAAATCATATAATATCTTGAAAATATTGTGTGAAAATTTGAAGTGAATCCGACAAAAACTTTTCGAGTTATTCCACAATTAACAAAGGACGTTCAGGCGCTTCGGAGCGTTCGAAAGCAAGTGGCAAAACTTTAAATGCGTTTTTCTCAAAACTATGTTTTTTAGCTGGTGATCACTGTAACTTAACTTAACCGCTAGGTAGATTTCAATAAAATGTATACTGCTTTTGAAAAACATAAAAAACTCGTGCCTGGTCGAAGGATTTTTTTGTTTTTCAAAATCTCAATTTTTTTTATATAATTAATTGTCGGTTTTTTCTCTTTGTTTTTCTCTTGTTAATTTTGAAAAAAAAGCTTCGATCAGTCACAAGATTATCTATTAATAAAACTAATTTCTCTTGTCCGATTAATTTTAGATGAATCTCCAAGGACTTGTGATGATCACCGCAAGGGACTTCTGGAGAAACAGGCTCCATACAAACAGCGATAACTTTCACAATTATTATTATTATTTTTTTGAAATTTTGCTGAAGTCAAGTCGAAACATGATGTATTAATACTATGTTTTTATTTTTGTAAAATAAAGCAATTGACTAGCAAACAAACATTATTGAAAATCCTAATTTTTTAGGGCCTCTGACTGCCCCTAACCCCTTAAGCAAGCAAGCAGCCTGAACTACATAAATTAAGCTGCATAAACATAGTAAATTTCTGCAACAACAACAACATAAATTAAATATTTCTTTCCACATGATCCAAACTTCTTGAGGCCCACCTTCACTTGCAGGTGAAGCCAGCTGTTTTTAAAAGCAGAGTTGATCCACTCAACCCGCAGCTCAACAAAACCGAAATGTGTATTTTTTTTCTTAATGTAGAGATTGATTACCACCCCTGACTCATAGTTCTAGCTAAAAGAAAAATTATTACAATTGACAACTTCGTTAAAACCTTGGGTGGAGTAGCCGGGTCTGGACTTCTTCGACCTGTTCGAGGATCCTTTTTAAAAGGTTATACCCATAAATTGGTAGAAAATTAAGTTTTAGGAAACTACCTGGAAGCTTAAGTCGTCAGAAATATGTTAAATTCAGTTGATTTGTGAAAAATCCACAGATATGTTTACAGTTACTATAAATCAAAAATTCATATAAATTATAATATCATTATTTATAAGTATAAATATTTTATTCTAATACACCCGCCGGGACTTAAAGTGCCACTACAAAAACTACGAGTACTTAATCAACTAAACACCACAGATCTAATAGGCTTTTGATTTTTATTTTTATCGTTTGTTGTGTCATTTCTCTACGCACTTTTTCAATTGAATTTTATTTATAAACTCTAAGTTTATTGTAAGCGAATTCACATTCTACGATACGACCAAATATAACTAGTGCAAATTCAAAGACAAAAACGGTATATTTCAGATTAATTCAAAACATTTTATTTTGAATAGGCATGCAGAAATGACCACCAACTTTTCTCTCATACTGTGTAAATAGTTCTTTTACTTATTTTTTTCATTTTTTTTTATTTTGAATTTGTGCGAAATTTCAGCTCTGTGTGAATACTTTTGCCTATGGCTGTGTGTATGGGGAACGTTTATGCTGCTACAAGAACAACAAGCTTAAACTCTTCTATCATTTGAGATGGCTTTTTGGAAAAAATATTTTGAAGAAATAATTTTATTAAAAGGTGGTTTCTAATCAGTGTATTTCACGCAAATCTTAATATTTTTCCGACATATTTCGGCAAATATCTTAAAATGTAAAAAATTAGAATTCCGCCATTTTTTTTGGTGAGGCACTCTAATGCATATACATACATACATATATCTGTGAGCTTATGCTTCGTTTGCTTTGAATAAATGAAAAAAATTTATATAAAGTACTTTAAAAAGTAAAGACTGGAAAGAGGGTGTGGGGAGAACATTTTTTTAAGGTTTTGTTTTTTTACCTTATAGAGAACAAAACTAGGTGGTGCATAAAAAATCAGAAAAATAAGTCCGCGGACTCTATTTCCCGAAGTTAATGGGTTAAATCTGCTATATAGATTCACAGAAATGCTTACAACAAATACAAAATTGTATACTTAAAATCCAAAAAAGAAGCCACTGCTTGCGAAAAAGCTTAGAGATAATCGTTTGGAATTTACTGGAAAACACGCCGACTGATGTACAATCAATGTGGCGGAATATTTTTTAAAATTCATAAATTAAAAATTGTTACATTTGAGAATACTGGCACTAGACATTACGTGCGGTGCTGCTTGTCAATCCAACCATCGTGAAACGATTTTTAGAGGTGGGCTCTTTAACAGATCGTTATTCGGCTCTGAACGAATTTGACAGAATCAACTAATAGGCTGACGCCACTTGCGGCAAGTTTCCAAACAAATTGAGATTGTCTTTCTGATATTTTTTTTCCTTGTTCACTCCTCTCGGGAGCAAGACTCTCAACAAGACTCAGCCTTGCGTTGGTTTCGTTAATCTATTTTGATTTCTGACAGGGTAGGGGATTAGCCTGCCGCTACCAGTCCTAAGTAGTGGGAATGCCCACCTGTCGTTACTTAGAAACAACGCCTTCTTACTGCCATCTGTGTTTCAAATTTTTCTGGCAGCAGGATCGCACGGGTGGTTGAGGACTTCGCTAAACTTGGTGTGTCTGCGCTATTATCGCTGCTGCCCGCTTCCTCTTTCTGGCGCCACTGATGCATTGATATAACTGTGTGTTTTTCTTTGTTTTTCTGGTTTTGGCAGCTACAATGCAAATAAAGCGCTGACTATTGTGCGGGAGTAAGGATGGAAAGGAAAAGATTTTGGGGTTGAGGAATGAAATTTGTTTTTAGAAACAGGGAAAGTATGTAGATTTTGAAAAGTGCAAGGACCATGCTTTTCGTGGGATTGGAACCCACAACATCTAGGATGGCAGGCTAGTGCACTTATGCTAGACTACCGAGGCCGACATGCTGATATACGAACAACGACTGATTGGAGTATGTGAATATGTGGGAAACGATCGTGCAGAATTTGAATCTCCCAAGTGACGCCGAAGTTCCCCTCAGAATTTTCACTAAAATGGATCTTCCATCAGGATAATGGAACACGCAAAAGTCAAAAGGCTACGGAAGAGAAGGCTAAGAGAAGCTGTATATCATGCAAAACCATTCAATAGCTATCCTTTAGTTGACTCGCAGTTAAAGTTAAAGTTTAACCCTTTGCGGACGAGTGTTGGCATATAGACCCCTAAGCCGTTTTACACTTCCGAACGCATGTCGACGTATAACCGCTCAAATTAGTTCGTAGCTGCAAGGGTCGCGACGTCTGTTGTTCTGAGTGATAAGACACGCATAGGTGTAAATAGTAAAAGAGTCACGACATCATTCAAAGACATTAGGAGCCATTAGCGATGAAGTCTTATCATCCTCATAATGTAAACTTACGATGTGAGACGACGGTAGAGTCAGAACGAATTTCAGTTCTTCGATTCAGTCTCTCAGTGTCACTGCCAAAGGAACCAGCACGATTTTTATATATTTTATAGTTTATCCTATGCACGACGGCTAAGCGATCTAGAAATGAGTTAAGTAGTGACAAGTTCTGACGAATATTACTTTGAATTTGATAAAACGGAAGATGACGGCATTACTTCGTCAAGTGGAAGTGAAATCCGTGCAATAAGGAATCCACTCAGGCATTTCAACATTAGCAGCGATAGCAGTTTGTTTATAATTATTTTTTGATTTTATGATTTTATTTCTTGTGTTAAATACAGCCTTAGTTTTATAACGCTCAACGTATTTACAACGCACTCATCATAGCTCTCGGCCTCAGCGACGCTCGCCCGTCGAGCTTCTCCGCCCCCAAAGGATTAATATATAGAACTTTAATTTTTTAAACTTTTCTTTCACTTAATTTTAAATAAATACGCCAAACCCATGGCCACTGCTATTTTAATGCTCGCCACTGTAGGTGACTTGAACGTCACGCAGTCACGTCGCGCAACACGAATTCGCATTACAATAAACATAGCCTACGAGTACTACAAACATTTCGGTCAACAAATTTAATACCCACTGCATATATGTATGTATGTATGTATAGTACAATATGTGTGTACAATAGTTATATAAAATACATACAATATAATAATAATAGTGCATTTTTATATATAACGTATTTATGAAAATGTTATATTGTTAAGATTGTGAATTCAAATATTTGGTCGGATGTATGTATGAATGTTTGATATTCAACGATATTCGATGACCTTTGATGTTATGGCATGAGACAGCCATATTATTTACTAATTTTTTAAATTAATTTTTTTATTTATTATTACATTTTGTAAATTTATTTATTTATTAAAAGATACAGAACAATCAGTGGTGTTGTACAGTGAAATGCGAGGCATATATGTCCATTAGATAACGACGATCTATAGAGGTTTGGGATGCAAACAGTGTGTCAAAAACTGTAAGATACTGATGTAATCGCACGGCATGCTGCCAAAAATACCAATTTGGCCGCTGAATCAAACAACACCGAAATCGAACTACAATTGATTGGAGCATAAGAACTGAGTAGAATAATCTGTGAACGACGCCATATATTCAAGTGTATTCGACCATTTCGCACCCGGAGGATCTAAAGTGCTTTTTAGAACAAAGTGTGGGACAGCTGAACTAATAGATGAAAACGTTAAGGCCAATATTACAAGTGGCCACTTGAGGAAAGTTCGACTCTATCACGCGAAGAGCACAAACGTAATGACCTGCCAGTGGGAGAGTATTCAGTATAATGCCGCACGCAAAAGGGGGATAGTGGAGTGTATCCCCATCATGAATTCTACGTGACTGACAGTCCACGACAAAATGGAAAGGAAACTAGAATTCTCCAAGAAAATCAAAATGGACATTAGTGACCGCTCAGCCTGGAGAAACAATAAAATATCTTTAAAACAGGGCGCACAGATGTGGTTTACTGATGGGTCCAAAATGGAAGACGGTAGTGACGGGGCTGGAATTGTCGAACCACATTTCAAAAAAGCAATTGCAATGGGAAAAATCACTTCCATTTTCCACACGGAGGTTCACCCCTTAGAGTTGTATGCCAGAGAATGTCTACGTAGAAGTACGCACGGTGCCAATATTAACATTATCTTTGGCAATCAAACGCTCTAAGGGGTGAACCTACGTGTGGAAAGGGGAGCAAACACTCCCTTCATAGGTCCTGAACCTTTCTGCGGGGCAAATAACAGCTTCAAAAGTGCCTCTCTACGTGAGCAGGCATCAACGAGGCCTATTCGATTACTGGAGAGCCCAATCGGGCATGCGGCAGGCGAAAAAGGCTCATAGATCCAGAACAGATAAAGGCAGAAACAATCCTTAACCTAAGCAAAAAGGACATAAAACTTTACACTGAACTACTAACAGGACACTGTAAACTTAATTATCACATGAAAAAGATAGGTGCGATAGAAAACGATTCCTGTAGACTCTGCAAAGAGGCACAAGAAACAGTAGGTCATATTCTATGCGACTGCCCAGCAGTGGCACGACGCAGACTAAATTACCTGGGAAATGAGGCTATAGATCCAAACCTCCTGATAGAAATTAAGCCTACAGCAGTTTTAGGATTTATTTACAGCCCAAAACTGTTTGAGTAGGCTACATGGCTGCACAATAGATCTCTTCAGGTCGCAGTGCACAAACATCCAATCAATAATAATAATAGTGTAGTGAGCACCCTAACTACAAGCGTAACAGCAGGTGGCGACATTATTTACGAACCGTAGCTAAGTTTGCTGTGAATTTAAAATCGCAACTGAATATTCATTCGACGAGAAAAACTACACGCGTGCACGCAGCCAATATTCGTCTTTTTATAAATCTTAAACAAATCAAAATTAAACTTAATAAAATTGAATAAACGAAATATAGAACACCGAGGTTCTATAATTGGTGACCCCGACGGCAGTGGAACATCATATATTATATGTAAATTACACCTACATATGCAACATCATGCCTGTCGAGAATGAGGATAATTTTCAAGACGCTGTAGCTCCGTTTCATGTGACGCGAGTAGCAGTTAGACCACCACCGTTCTGGAAGCCAGATCCGCGGCTATGGTTTGCGCAGGTGGAAGCTCAATTCGCGCGAGCTGGAATTTCCACCGACGAGACGAAATTTTTCACAGTGGTTGCGGAAATCGATTCGGCGGTACTGGCGCACGCTAGCGACATTATTTCGGCTCCACCTAGTGTGGGAAAATACGATGCATTAAAGCAGAGGCTGATTGGAGAGTTCGGCGAGTCTAATGAGAAGCGGCTCAGGCGTTTAGTGGAAAGTTGCGAGTTAGGGCAAAAGAAACCTACATCGTTATTGTGGGAGATGAAGGACTTGGCAAATCAACAGCTGGGTAAAGACATGTTGAAGTCTTTGTGGTTACGGTGTTTACCCGTGCATGCACAACAAATTTTAGCGACTATCGAGGGTGATGTAGATGACCTGGCTAAGAAGGCTGATGATATTTTGGCGATTCCAGCAACGAGTACCGGGGTTGATTCTGTCAGTACTTCGAGTGCCGAAATGACAGCAACCATTTCCGAATTGGTGAATAGGTTAAATCGTTTAGAGAGTCGCGATGTAGGTCGACGGAGTGGAGCACCTCCGCAACGGGCAAGAGCAGTAAACAGTCGCAGCGGAGCAACACGAGATGGGTGTAACGATTTGTGCTGGTACCATCGCACTTTCGGCGAGAAGGCAACACGATGTCGACAACCGTGCGGTTTCCATCGAAGGCGCTCGGAAAACTAGTCAGTCCTCCGTTTAAAGCGGCTGAACCGGAGGAGGAAATCAATTCCAGCCGCCTTTATATTGCAGATAGAATGTCCTCAATGAAGTTTCTTATCGATACGGGGGCCGAAGTGTCGGTGGTCCCCAAGCGTAACGGTGAGAGTAAGCAACCTTCCGTCTTGAGACTGGTTGCCGCAAACAACACTGCAATTGATACTTTCGGCAGGCGACATATCACGATAGATTTGGGCCTTAAGCGAAAATTTAATTGGCATTTCATCATTGCTGATGTAGCACAGCCTATAATAGGTGCGGATTTTTTAAAGCACTACGACGTTTTGGTAGATTTAAAGAACAAAACTATTATCGATAGAGTAACGAGTACTCAAGCGTTATGCCAGGTCATGATGCCGCCTCGTAGGGTACTTTCTTTGAGGGGAGCCGACTCCTTTCATACAATTTTAGCGCGCTATCCCGATCTGACTAATGACGTACCAAAAAATAAAAGGCTTATGACAGCAGTACAACACCATATAGAAACGCGAGGAGCACCAGTAGTGCAGAAGATGCGCCGTCTCTCACCTAAAAAACTGGAAGCTGCAAAAAGAGAGTTTGATTATCTCATCGAACGAGGTATATGTCAGCGTTCTAGTAGTCAGTGGGCAAGTCCGTTGCACATGGTGCAGAAGTCCGACGGAACGTGGCGACCCTGTGGGGATTATAGAAGGCTAAATGCCAAAACAATTCCTGACAACTACCCCATACGACATATTCAAGATTTTGGAAGCGATTTGTTCGGGAAGACGATTTTTTCGGTGATTGATTGCAAAAAGGCATATCATCAGATACCAGTGCACCCTGCAGACGTACCAAAGACAGCTATCGTGACGCCTTTTGGACTTTTTGAGTTCAAATATATGACCTTCGGGCTTAGAAACGCCGCCCAAACGTTTCAGCGCTACATTGATGAGGCTGTCCGAGGGCTACCCTTTGTTTTTCCATATCTCGATGATGTGCTCGTTGCTTCGACGTCACCAGAGGAACATGCAGAGCATCTGGTCAAGGTGTTCGCACGATATCGTGAGAGGGGGTTGGTTATCAATGCTGAAAAATGTCAACTGGGTCAGGAAAAGGTGGAGTTCCTGGGTCATCTCGTTTCAGCCGAGGGTATCAGGCCGCTGCCGCGCAAGGTGGAGAGTATTTTACAGTACAAAAAACCGAAGCAAGTACACGAGCTGAGAAGATTTTTGGGGGCCATTAATTTCTATAGGCGATTTTTGCCCCATGCTGCTGCTACCGAGGCACCGTTGCAGAAGTTAATGGGTCCATGTAAGAAGCGTGACAAGACAGAGATCAACTGGACGAAAGAAGCGACGGAAGCATTCGAAAAACTGAAAAAGCAGTTAGTTGAAGCGACCCTTTTGGCTTTTCCAACGCAGGATGCTACAATTGGGTTGATGACTGATGCTTCGGATATCGCGGTGGGAGCAGTTATACAGCAGTTGGTCGACGGTAAATGGATGCCATTAGGGTTTTTTTCACAAAAGTTTAATCCAGCGGAACAACGCTACAGTGCTTATGATCGTGAGTTGTTAGCGATTTATAAGGCCATTCGACATTTCCGGTACCATTTAGAGGGATCTGTCTTTACAATTTTCACCGATCACAAGCCGTTAACACACGCATTTGAGCAAAAATGGGAGAAGCTTTCCCCACGACAAACTCGACAACTGAACTTCATCAGTCAGTTTTCTTCAGATATACAACACATCAGTGGGGCTGACAACATTGTAGCTGACATGCTTTCGAGGATTGAAACCTTTACGCTACCGTCACCAGTGGATTTACAGCAATTACATGATGAGCAAGTTAGATGCGACGAGCTTAACGATCTACTTAAAGGCTCGTCGACCTCGTTGCAGTTAGTGAAGCACCGGCATCCAGGCACAGGTATTTATATAGTTTGTGATGACTCAACAGGGCGTCTGCGCCCATATGTTCCGAAAATTTTACGTCGTGTAATTTTTAATGCTTGTCACGGCTTGGCGCACCCGGGAGCGAGGGCAACTACTAAGTTAATAACAAGAAGTTATGTGTGGAAGAAAATGAATAGTGACATACGAGGATGGGTTCGAAGCTGTCCTGCCTGCCAACGATGTAAAATCGCGCGACATACGAAAACTGAGCTGGGTCAGTTTGCAGTTCCAAGTCATCGATTCGAGCACGTCAATGTAGACATAGTTGGACCGTTTACACCCGCACGAGGTTTTACATATTGTTTAACATGTGTGGATCGTTTCTCACGATGGATAGAGGTAATTCCCTTGGAGGATATGACAGCCGAGACTGTAGCCAGGGAATTCCTTAGTGGGTGGATCAGTCGGTTTGGCGTTCCGAAATTCATTACTACTGACCAAGGACGTCAATTTGAGAGCAGTTTGTTCAAGGAGTTGGCAAAGCTTTTGGGAGTCAAACATATACATACCACCAGCTACCACCCACAAGCTAATGGTATGGTGGAAAGATGGCACCGGGTTTTAAAGGCTGCGCTAAGGTGTCATTCTGCAGATGCGAACTGGGTAGATGTGCTGCCTATGGTTCTGTTAGGATTAAGAACGGCAGTGAAAGAGGATTTAGGCGTCTCGGTGGCAGAAATGTTATATGGGCAAACTATCAGACTCCCGGGTGATATAATAGAGCCGGAGGAAGATAACTCCATGAATCAACAGGACTTTGTACGAGAATTGCGTCAACATTTCGAAACAGTTAGGCCGGTACAGACTTCGGAACATGGGAAACCTGCTGTATTCATTCCTAAGGATCTACGTTTTTGCAGTCACGTTTTTCTACGGGATGACACTATTAAGAAGCCACTGAAAGCTCCGTACGATGGGCCATACCTGGTGATCAGCAGATACCCTAAGACATACACCATACTGATGGGGTCAAAACCAGTCACAGTATCGATCGACAGACTTAAGCCGGCATATTTTCCGAGGGGAGAAGAAACGAGTAGCGGTTAAGCAGTGGGGTGTTTGCTCAGATGTTTTGGAAAGGGGGTGATGTAGTGAGCACCCTAACTACAAGCGTAACAGCAGGTGGCAACATTATTTAGGAACCGTAGCTAAGTTCGCTGTAAATTTAAAATCGCAACTGAATATTCAGTCGGTAAAAAACACACGCGTGTACAAAAGCAAATATTTGTATTTTTATAATTTGAATAAACAGAATATAGACAACGAGGTTCTATAGTAATAATAAATGTTCTTAGTGCACGAAATCAGCATAATTCTACACTCGACTAGAAATGTAGTGAATATTTATTTCCGAACATTTGTTTAAACAATTATTTTGCATAGCAGTTATGAAAAAAAAAAAAAAAAAAAAAAATCATTGAACCCAGTAATTCAAATGTGATGCAGCCAAAGCCGCATTTTGTTTAGGTTCCGTATTTTTATAACCGCTATTATACATACATACATATACATACATATGTATTTATGTATTGGGTATAAGTTGTTGGATGCCTCCCGAGTCTATGACTCTTTTATTTATATATAACTTCTTTTTTATGTTTAAGTTTTTTGGCATTCGCTTAAAGGTTTACACGGTTCACAATTATTTCCTAATGCTGATCGAAAGCTATCTGTCAATCATATTTATGCAATAATTTAATGCTATAAACTATTATAAATAGTAATAAATTATATTGTTTATACATACATACATTAACATAATTCAATTGAGTTTTGTCCTGAGCGCACATCTACGTACACACACGTGCACCGTCGCGCATAAATTTCGTCATCGTTTCGTGGTGATGCTACGCTTGCAGTACAAAACAAAAGGTTGTAGACATGCGACAAGTATGATTTGATTGGTATGATTGTATAAATAAGTGTAAATATTTACATATTGAGCAATCAACTCAATTCGATTCGCATTATAATGGTCATGGTTACGCACATTCGTTTCGCACACACGCACAGCAGCATACCCACATGCAAGCAAATACGAACTTAATGATTCCTTAGTGGCAGCAGATGTGCCTCGGAATTGAACACCCACTTATCCAAATCGATTTCTAACCGATTGTCGCTGAACAAAAGATAAAAATATTTAAGTGTTTCACTTAACCAAAAACTCTCCATCATATCACGCAGTCTTGTATTAAATATATGTTTAACATTGCCAATCGATGTGTAACCGTAAGCAACTTTGGTGTGTTTCTCAAACGCTTGGAAAATATTCCAACCCATATCCTGATAGGTGCGATTTCCAGTTATTGCATAAAAATAGTACAGACTCTCTATGAATTCGGGACGCAAAAGATTATGAGCATCGTTGGGTTTGACGTAAATTTCTTGCTCTTCATTTTCGGTCAGCGCAAAGTAGGATATCTCAGGCGCCAGCTGTGTGGGCTGACGCATATAGGTTTGATAACAGGTTTCGAGGAGATCGCGTGCCAGCAGAAAGTGTGAGGTTGGCATACCAAATTTGTGTCCCAGCAGCAGCGTACCGGGTAGGTAACAAGTAAGATGGTCCATTTTCGGTTTGAAATCTTTGCCATTGATTAATTCGCCGATGTAAACATGTTGCTCTTTGGGCGTACGACGTAACAGTTTTGTTAATACTCCGTCAATGGCGCGTATATAGTCCATAATAAGGCTGTAAAAAAAGTAATACGAGTGTGAGTAGACATTAATATATGATTATTGTAGCCGATGCATATTTAGCGCACTACAATTCATAATAGTTGTTGTAACAGCCTAATGGAATGACAGCGGACCTGAGAAAAGCGGACCTGCGCTTGCAGAAGTGCCACAGCGGCCATTTTGAATATTTTGACTTAAAATTTTTTTTTCAAAAACTTAAATATATAATAAAGATAAGAGTTTAAATAGATTTTATGTACGAGCAATATTTTGTTAGAAATAAAATCCGGAAAATAAGCCTGTTTTTTCCCTTGTCACAGTAGACTTCCCCCTTAAATTGCTTCGATCAGTGCAGTTTGATACGCTACGCTCAACCGTTACAGCGGAGCACATATTCTTTAAGACTAAAGAAAATCTATTTAAGACTGCAATAGCCTAAACAAGCGGTGGCGTTAATCGTGATTAACGACTTAATTCGGATTTATCTCAGGAATTAAGGGCAACTAACTTGACAACTAGACTTAATTCTCATAATTTAAGTGGGTTAGAATAAAACGATCGATGGCCACATTTCCAAAAAATTACCGTTAATATCTATTGTGAATAAAATAGAATGAAACTTTTAAAGCGAAGAACAAGAAAGAAAATTCTGGAACAATATGAAGAGCACAACAGGAGTAAGTATTTTATAGCATTTTTCTTTTATTTTTAAATTTAAAAGTGCGTTTTCCAATTTGAGATGACAAGTAGAAAGAAACAGCCGCTAAAACTATCCAATAAACATATGAACTGTTCACTAATCCGCGTAACCGTCTGTCACATTACAGGGTCCGGTACTAGAAGTGTAACCAACTTCAGACCGCTCGCACGGGCATCAGCTGTCTGTTAGTTGGCTTAATGACAGACCAGAGTATTGTTTACATGCGCGCGGAAGCATTTTGCCGAGAGTAAATGCGAAAAAAGATAATCAGTAATGGGTTTCAAACGTAATAGTGTGAGTGCATTAAATTTGACTGGAAAATCACAACCAGCGATTGTTCGTGAGCTCGAGCACCTTAAAGTAAACAAAGTTTTTGTTTATCGCACCATTACTCGTTACAACGATACTGGTAGCATCGCGAAACGTCATGAAGGTGGTCATCAAAAGACTGCAACGTCACGTGAAATGGTTCAAAGAGTGAAGACGCGACTTGAGCGAAATACCCGACAAAGTGCCAATCACAGGGCGAAAGAACTGAAAATATCTGACCATAGCATCCGCCGAATACTGATAAATCCCAAAATCAAGCTTTAAAACATCCAAAAGGCGCATGATCTCACACCAAGAGAGAGCGAAGGAGTTGCTTCGCCAGACCGAAAGCGGTCAATTTCCGAACATTGAGCAATTCGTAAACTCTCAAAACAATAGGGTTTATTTGACCGACCGTTCATACGAGAATACGTTTTCATCAAGTCTAGCGTCAAAGTAAATGTGAAATATTATCGGGAAAGTACTCTGGAGGTTGCTTTGAAGCCGTGGGTAGACAAACATTTCAGTGGCAGACGTTTCAACAGGACTTGGCACCGACTCACAAAGCTCGAATGAATCAAGATTGGCTAAAAAACTTCCGAACTTCATAACGTCCACACAATGGCTCTCAAATTCACCAGACGCGAATCCGATGGATTACTCTCTTTGGGCGATTTTCGAGAGTAAGGTCCGAACTAAAATATTCACCAGCCTCGAGGCGCTGAAAAAAGCCATTGTCCGCGAGTGGGTCAAAATACCTGTGAGTTTCTGGACCGCCTCAAGGCAAAAGGTGGTAATATCGAGCAAAAGTTAATTGATTCTTAATTTTGTGTTATTTTCACATATGTTTTACTTTGAATTGAATAAAAGTAATTTTCCAAACAAAATGTATGTTCTTTTTAATTGGTTACACTTCGAGTGCTGCACCCTGTACAATTTTAATCAAATAAACTGCGCCGCTTATCTCGATTAACTACGCCGTCTGTCTAGGCTATGAGATCTATTCTGTGGGCTGTATTACGTGAGTAAATCTTAGTACATACAAAGAAATAATGAAGTGTCGGGTGGTTTTTTAGCTGCGTGGGAACTATCGATATCGATAACTATGGCAATGAGAATGGCAAACTGTGTTAACATTTCTGTTTAGTAAGGTTTGGCAAATTATCATTAATCATTTAACACTAGAACAGTACTACCAAATACATAGTGACCTTGAAAAAAAAAAAATCTATTCGCGAAGTTCATACATCACTTCGTCCAATCTACGTACGGTTTACACGCTGGCGGCATCATCGGCCCTTATTTCTTTCGAAATGAGGAAGGAGCTGCCGTTATGGTAAATGGCGAGCGCTATCGAGCCCTGCTAACAGAATTTTTGTTTCCAAAAATTAATAAGCTAAACATCGACGGCATTTAGTTCCAACAAGACGGCGCAACTTGCCATACAGCGCGCTTAACAAACGATTTATTGCAATATTCAACCAGATTCTGATTCAATATTCAGATTTATTGGAAAAAGTACCCAAAAATTTAACTGATCAAATGGACTATGTAGCTCGTAGCCAGATATGATACTCAAAACATAAATGCCATGAAATGATCTCACCAGTTTATAAAAAAAAAAATTCTTCCAACAATATTTCTGTTTCGTATTAGCGTTGTAAGTTCTCAAGCTCTTAAAAAACACCCGATATATAGTACTCGTAGAAAACATCGTTTCGTGCAGTTTTCGATTTTCGACATTACACACGTTTTTAAGACTTTCCACACTTACAAATCATCCGGTTTTCGTCCAGTCTGTAGCCACTGTTTCAAAAGGTACTCATAATAAGAATCGCCACGAGCGCCCAAGGAAATTGTAGCGTAATTTCTAAACGTGCCTGTGTTGGCATTTATAAATATTGGTACTAAGCCACTGGTTTTCTCCAGCGTATGTACCTTCTTGTTGACTGCATGGGATACCTGTAACGGAAATAGCGATAGCAACTATTATTTCTATCAGTTTTAAGTTTGTGTGCATACTTTTTCGTAAATAGGTATTTGTGAAGAACGGCTAAGATCACGAAATTCCAATTGTATGGTAGTAACCTCGCTGGTCGAACTGTCAGGTGACCATTTGGGCGAGTGTGCAGACATTGAAGCAAGATTCACATCCGAATATGGTATGCCAGAAGCGGAGAGAAAACACGGCAACATGCGATTGCCCAATTCAATCTGTTGTCAAAATCATAAAATGCATGAGAGTTAAGTACATAAACACACACACATAAACATATATCGCGTTCAAGCACTCACCGATTTTATTAGGAACATTTTGTCACCACTCAAATGGTAAGCGGACAATAAGCCACCCAGTACACGTATTGTCACCTCAAACAGATTCACATCGCGATTGATGTCAAATGTAAGAAAATTGCTGACCCACTCACGTCCTTCATTGAATTCTGTGAAAATAAAATACAAAGCATTTCATTGGCCTTTCAACCCAAAACTATTTATCAAAATAATAATAATGTTGGCCACCTACCATCCTCTAAGCCCATTATGTACATGGTGTCCAAAGAGTCTACGATGGTCAAACCCAAGCCGAACCAATCGTGCGAGCCCTGCGATAACGGCTTCAAATTGTCATGACCCCAAGCGTACTTTTTATAGCCATTCCAAGAGTGTTTGAAAGCTGCAACAACAGCAGTCTGCCGCTCATTTGTGGCGCCGTGGAAATGTTGTTTTTGTGCCAACGTAGAACTATCCAATTTATCGGCATAGTCGGCAATTAAAATGTTATCGGTGCCGGGAACCGCACGCGGATTCAGCACGGCCGCTTCCAAAGCAGCACGATCATCATCTTCAACGCCCGATTGAGCATCCACGGCGGGACTTTCAATGCGATTGTCATTAAGGTTAATCTCTTGTATACTTATTTTATTTGGAACATCTGCTAAGGGACCCTGCAAAAAGTTTGACTTCTGATCTTTTAGTAATTCTGCGCCACTATCGATGCCATCACCATTTTTTTGAACACGATTGGGTAAATCGAGCACGTTAATCTACAACATAAGAATTTAAACGAAAAATATTAAAATATTTTCTTTTTAGAAAAAAAAAATCATGGATTGACCAAAAATACAATACAAAATTGATATACTATATATTTCGATATATTTTCATTCATCCGACATGATTTCAAAGCTATAAATTTATATTTTATTATACTTAGTACTACCATAAGTTCTGCTATAAGTTAAGTCCGTTATAAAGGGTGGTTAAATTTCAAGGGCTGATGTTGAATGTGAACCACACCTAAACCTCAAGCTTTTTTCTGTATTTCATTTGACATTTTTCAATTTCAGACTAACTCAATTAGAACCATGGAAAGATACACAATCGAGTAACGCGTTAAAGTTATTCAGGCTTACTATGAAAACGGGCGATCAAATCAAAATGCATATCGCGCAAGAGTGATTGTTGAAAAACCAATGCACCCACAAAGAGTGACTATTTGGTGCGGTTTATGGGCCGGCGGCATCATTAGGCCGTATTTTTTTCAAAATGAGAACGGTCAGGCAGTTACTGTGAATAGTGTTCGCTATCGTGAGATGATAACGAACTTTTTATGACCCGAATTGGAAGATATGGATGTGGACGATATGTAGTTTCAACAGGACGGTGCCACTTGTCACACAGCTAACGAAACAATGGCACTTTTGCGCGAAAAATTTGATGGCCGAATAATCTCACGCACGTCGCGGCGATGTCAATTGGCCGCCAAGATCTTGTGATTTGACACCGATGGACTTCTTTCTTTGGGGTTATTCGAAAGAAAAGATGTACGTCGATAAGCCAGCAACAATTCAAGAGCTAAAAGATGAGATAATTCGGCACATTAACGGCATAGAACCTCAATTATGCCTCATCGTCATCGAAAATTTGGACCATCGGATGGAGGTGTGCCGCCGAGACCGCGGCGGCCATTTGGCCGATATTTTGTTCCATACGTAATTGAACCATACCAATATTATCATAATAAAGAGGAATGCCAATAATTAAAAAAAAAATTGTATTTTATTCAAAATCAACACCGGCCCTTGAAACTTAAACACCCTTAATATATTTAATTATTTTGCTTTTTTTTAATGAAGCTAGTTTTATTTAATCATGTAACTATAAAAAAAATATATATATGTATTATATATATATATTTACATATATAACAAAATTTCAATTTTCATTCGAAATGGTCGCTATTTATTTCACACAAGCCTTCAAACGATTAGGCCAATTCAGCTATTGCAGCGCGCACGAGATCCATGGATGTTGACATCGCTGCTGGAACTAAATGTTGTTTGAGACTCTCCAAATTTCTGTGAGGCCCTGGACAGGCCATGTTCTCATATTCTGACCAAAAACTGTACTCCAATGGATTCAGATCTGAATTACCAGAGGGGCAATCTTCTGCGGCTATAAACCCTGGAATATTGCTTTCAGCCACTGCTGGGTGGCTTTTGCCTCATGGGCTGGAGCGGAATCTTGCTGCAAGATCCAACGCTCTCCATTAAAGAGAGTACTGCTTAAGTGCTTCACCACACCTTCTAAGACATCCTCCTGGTACAGCTTTGCCCTCTCTTAATCCCCTTTTCGCAGAAGAGATGTAACGCCTTCCACTTTAACGATAATTGTTATCGTATTTTGTTTACAATTTTAGGCATTACCAATTCCAGAATATGTAGAATACTTATAAGTCTCCATGCCCACACGCAAAAAAATTGTGTAATATCTATAATGCGACAATTCAAGATGATTTAAAAGCTTTACATGGCATCTCTCTTCTTCTTCTATTAGAGAATCTTTTGCCATCCTTTTCTGGGTTTTGTTTTTTGTTCTGTTTAAACAGGCATAAATAACAAACATTGCGTTTTTACTATCCATCTTTACGTTAGAAGAATAAAATCACATGAGCGGCTCACCGTCAGTAGTAAACGACAGCGAACATGTTGGCGAGCATGCTTGCTAGTGTGTTCGTCGTCTGTAACCTACCTTAATGAATTTCACCGCCGCCGTAGTCGAATGGGGAGTTCAGAGAGAACGTAGGTTCGAATTTCAGTGAATCGCCAAAATGAAGAAAAAATTGTTTTCTAGCGGTCGCCCCGCGGCAGGCAATGGCAAACATCCGCGTATATTTCTGCCATTAAAAAGCTCCTCATAGAAAATATCTGCCGTTCGGAGTCGACTTGAAACTGTAGGTCCCTCCATTCGTGAAACAACAGCTAGACACACGCCACAAATAGGAGGAGGAGATCGGCCAAACACTCAAAACGGGTGTGTGCGCTAATTATATATATATATATACAGGGTTGGCCATATTAAACTGACCCATTGAGTAACCCTATAACTTTTTACTGTAATTTGAAATCTAAGGTTTACGTCAACAAGCCAAAGACACTAGGCGCACTTAAGGCCAATATCCGACGGTAAATAGCCGCCATATCGGCCGAGACGCTGGCCAAAACTATGGAAAACGCCGAAAAACGGGCACATTACGCTATACGAGCTAAGGGCGACCACTTGCGCGATATCATATTCAAAAAGTGATGTAAACGAATCTCCTTGAACTAAATTAAATGTTTTTCACAATGAAACACAAAAAAATGTTTCTTTTTCCATATTTTTTTAATAATCACATGGGTCAGTTTAAGATGGCCAACCCTGTATATGTGAGTATATAAGTCCTTTTTCGTTCTGAGTGCCTTTTGCAGAAGTGCAAAGTGTGCCTTAATCTTAAAAAAAAACTAATTCATCAAATAAATTAAAAAAAAAAGATTTCTTTAAATCTACAGTATCTTATAATCGCTAAGGAGATTTGAAGGTGTAGTGTTTTCTAGCGTGGAGGCTGGGGGAGGCTATCGTAAACTGACAAATTTTTCTGGATGCATATGTGGCCATAATTTTTAAAGGCTTATTAATCATTTGACATCACGTTGCTTAACCTAATTATGTTCACTAAATTTTTTGCGTAATTGTCGAAAATGCGGCTGTTGACAAGTTTGCTATTTAAACAGTATGCGTATATAGGCAATGCGTTTATTGAAGTGTTGTCAAAGATAAAAGCATTTTTTTTTTTGCCTACCATATGATTACTTCGGATATTTCAGCACAAACACGTGAAGTGAAGATGCGGCTTGAAAAAGAATGCTTTTCAACCACCCAGAAAGCGTGGCTCGCGCGCTTGCCCCTTCAAACCACCTCGAGCACACAAAAGGTGGCAGCAAAGTGGCCCAATGCTTGTAATTCGATTTCTGTTTGTATACAATTTTAAACTATGAATTAATATATATTATTAGATTGTAAATTTTTAACATGCGCTAACATGCAAGTCTTCACGCAGTCTTCTTTCAAAGTAAACCTCGCAGCTATGTTTATTTTTTTGTGCAGTTTTTATTAATTGGCGAATTCCATATGTCAAGGAATATGTAGTGTTTTTAAGTGATATTTAGTTATGTTTCTTTAGTATTATGGTAGATTTGTGATAGTTTAAATGATCTTCTGTGGTGAAAACAAAAGTGCACAATGCTGTTATAAAAACCCCAGACAGCCACACATTTTTCTGGAAAAAATAAAATCTTAAAAGCTTTCAAAGTACATTATCACTAGAGATCGGATTTTTATGCAAATTGAATGTTTTATTATGAGTTTCTACCTAGATTCGAACTTCATGTGATGTTAAACAAAAATATGCACTTGCATAAGAATCCGATGTCTAATTATCACATTTAATGTTGAAAAAAAAAAATAAGTCATGTAAAGTCGATAGGTTATAAACTAACTATGGTCTCTGCGTGGCTTCGGTCAGCCAGTATAACGTAACCCATCCAAAAAACTTGCAAAGTAGGGGAAAGTGAGAGAGCAAAATGACATTTCATTTTGAGAGGAAGTTGCAAGTTTTTACTGGATGAATTTGGGAGTTTTTACTGAATAAAATAGGGGTAAATATATTTTAGATAAAGTTGATTCGAAGTCATATATTAAATAGGAATCAGCCAATGTTGTAAAGGTATCTACTTCTGAACCACAGAAGGTATCTTTTGTGTTTAATGCTTGTACATCTTGATTATTAACTAATTTGGTAATAGCTTCTGCTCAAATATGAACGAGACGTTATCAATAAAACGGTCCGCGGATGACATATGGCAAAAATAAGGACTGTTATAAGCTTACATGGTAAATTTCAGCGTGATATGTCACATAGTTTGTTTTCTGTGCTACTGTAGACAAGTCAAGCTCAAGTGTGTTCTTCCAATTCTCTTTTATGACTTCAATTGTCTCAAAATGTTTTCCACGGAGCGGCAACTTGAGCTTGGGAAACAGGAAAAAGTCACATGGAGCCATATCAGGCGAATACGGTGCTTGCGGAACGATATTAACATTATTTTTGTTCAAATAATCGCGAACAAGACGTGATGTGTGAGCTGGTACATTATCGTGATGCAAGAACCATGACTTGTTGTCCCACAATTCCTTCCTTTTAAGACGAATGTTCTCGCGCAAACGCTTTAAAACGTCTAAATAATATTCAGCGTTAACCAATCGGCCTTGCGGAAGGAACTCCGAGTTCACCACACCTTCGTAATCGAAAAAAACAGTCAGCATAACCTTAATTTTTGAGCGACTTTGGCGTGGTTTTTTGGGTTGATGTACGGCCCTCTTTGAACGATTTGTACCTCTGGAAAACACGTGCACGCGATAGAGCAGAGTCCCCATAAGTTGTCTGCAACATTTTTAAGGCGTCTAAAGCCGAAATTTTGTTGGAATAACAAAATTTCAAACAAATTCTTTGTTCAACTTGAATTTCCATCGTTAAATTCGAAGAACACACTCGAGCTTGACTTGTTTACAGTAGCACAGAAAACAAACTATGTGACATATCACGCTGAAATTTGCCATGTAACCTTATAACAGTCCTACCAAAACCCCAAAAATTTATTTTTGCCATATGTCATCCGCGGACCGTTTTATTGATAACGTCTCGTTCATATTTGAGTAGAAGGTATTTCTATATACATACATACATGCATAGATGGAAGCAATTAAAATATGAACAAAGCTGTGATTACCACAATGGAATGGTCTTCATCTGACAGCGATGATGAAATGGAACAAATTATTGTGGACAAAATAAAATCATGTAGTGCTAAGCTCCTTATTTTGCATTTTATTTGCTTTATTTTGTTTTATTTTATTTTTTAATTTAATATGAGGTAGCTCAACTGAAAAAATTTGTACTTTTTGCGATTTTTCCCGAACAATTTAATCGACTGCTCGTAAAACTTGCAAATTGTTACTGGTTTTCCGTGCATTTATTTATTTTTAATATTTTTCTCTTTGAGAGCGAGTTATCATAAATTAAGTTAATAGATAATTTTCAACTGAACAGACCTTATATGGCAACTGGAAATTAAAATATATATTGAAATGCCTAAGTCTCAACCATTGTACCAACTAATCGTGATAATTCGTAGCAAAATTCGATACCTTAGAACTCGTCTGACAAAAAATGCTCTATTATTCGCATTTATTATTCATATTAAAATATTAAGAAATCACAAATTGATTTTCGAAAATTCGATATTACAAAAGTGCATATAACTCGAAATATTTTGGTGGTCCATAACTTCATTTGCATTTAGCTATTAGCCTATAGTAAATATTTAACCTTATTTCTAAAATATTAAATATTTCTAAAAATATTGACTTGTCGTTTATTAAATAAACACTTTTAAGCACCACTGAGGTTTTCTTATTCACTTTATAGGTATACATTCGTTTATATACTGCTCGAATTGTACAAACCATTTTGATTGGCGCTGAAGCCTCATTTAATATTGCTGATAGTGCTGTTTGATAAGATAACATGACATTTTATACACTTATCACTGTCATCTCTACGCCCCTATTTATTTATATTAACCTATGCACATACATACTTACATCTTTAAATTCAGGTGCATTATCATTTAACAACGGCATTGGTCGCTGGCCAATTTCGGGTAACGCATTGTTATCTATATTATTAACACCGTTCACAACGTCCGCGCTGTTACCATTCTTAAGCGCATTGACAGGTAGCGGCTCATTGCGAACCAGCGCTGAACCAATAGCCGCCTCTCGACTGCCCCGGAACGAAAAACCGCCATTTATATTAACTAATCTGCCATTCTGAGCTTCAATTTGTTCATTATATAGAACGAGAACTAATGTTAAACATGCCGCTAATGTGGCTACTATGATAAGGCTTCGCTGACAACGAGGCAGTTGATTCCAAGACTGTGGAAAATAGTGAAACTTAGTTGTATTTTGTAGTTGTAGAATTTGTAATGACGTGCAATATTTGAAGTTGATAAATAAAAAGTGCATACGTACCCTCCGTAAGCTACGTCGTTGGGGCTGTTTAGCAGTGAGACTGTCTTCTTCACTGCCTCCCACACCTACACCTGACAAAGTTACTGAAATGTGATCGCTTTTTTCCATACCTCCGCAGATTTGCTATTACTATCTTCACACAGCGCTGGCTTTCGCAGCACTACACGAACTCTTTCTGTCCCAGACCACTGCTGTTGTTGCTCACTTTTTCTGGTGCACAAAATCGATTTATTAGTTTCAACCTCAAATTATCACCATCTGCATATTGGCAGCGAGTAACTAGCCTGCATGAACAATTTTTAACTTTTGCAAGCTGGCCAATCTATATAAAAAATTATAAAACAAGAGAAAACTATTTTTATTGAAATCCCATCTAATTCTACAACACACATAAACAATTTAACAAACACAAACCTTTCTTTGCAACCAATTTCGCTTACTGCTTTTACATTTTTGCTTTCTGTCTTTACAAATTTCTTTGCTGCAGAGTTGTACCGAATAGCAGTGAGAAGACACAGTGTACATGATACCGAAGGGGGCGCCTTGCGAAAATCGTTACTTTATTTTTCAAGATTTTGACAACCAAATGACATCATCTCTGCAGATAAACAAACAGAAGGAAGCGAAGATACTTGTTCTTGTTATTCAGAGAATGTCTTGTTAATATTGTAATTTTTATATAAACAAACTAACTAGAAGGAATTGCGGCGTGCTAAATTGTGAAAGCACGAATTATAAAAATATGTGCCTACAAATAAATTTTCTTTGAGATTTTTGCCGATGAAGCCGTGGCAAGAAAGTGTGTGTGTGTGTGTGTAATTTCTTGTGTTTGGCAGTTTATTTTGCTTTCGCTTGCCTTCATCCTCCCAAACAAGTAATTTTTCTTTCTTTTGTTTGTTTATCTGCAGAGATGACGTAGCAGCGAATTCGGAAGGGCAATCTTGTATTCTATCGTTCTTGCGTTTGACTTTCGCCCGGAAATTATCGGCCGAAAATGGTAGGCATTTTAAATGCCATTTTATAATAAAAGTAGTCAAAAATATAAACCCGCAGGTATATAAATCCAAACCAAAGAATGAATTCGTCTTGTTTCTCTCTGGGCTGAGAGCCACATGGACACGGCGAAAGAAAGAAAAACAAACCGGCTGATATATCGATACCAGCTTTAGTACATTCGCCTTGATATTACCAAAGCGTCAAGTAAATTAAAATTCAACAACGCAGAATTGCAGTTGTATCCCAAGGCGAATTGAATATTGAAGGTGGCGTCTTTCCAAAACAGTTACTTTATATTTCGCCAATTTGACAATTCTGACGTCAGGCTCGTTTCCTATCCTAGCCCTTGTATTCCATCATTCTTGGTTGTATCCCATAGCACAAAAAATATTCTCAGAAAATGCTTGTATAAGGTTTGTTCTTTTGTATGAAAACTTAATTTATAAGATTTGTTTTTAGTAGCTCTACTCTAGATGGCGCTCTAGCCCACACACCAGTTCAAGGCGAAGTCTTTCAAGCTGGTGGAACTAGAGAATTTGATCATAAGTATCATAAGTATTGAGTGTCAAAATGCTCTGCTTCTTTGTTTGTTTACATTCTCATGGAAATTTTCACATTTAGTACACAAAATTTCAAAAACATGTAAACTTTGTTGCCGTCACCTTCAATATATTCACTTTTTACCAGTGGGTTCAGCCATACTTTTAAGAAGCGAACAATGCAGAATTGTATTTCTCTCGCTAATTCGAAATTATGAAATATTCTTATATTATTTCGATAGCATATCTATGCCCGACCTAGTTTTATCGATTTTTGTGAAGAAGAGGAGAAATGTCAAATGTGAAAGTAAATAAATATGGATGCTGGCAAGGAGGTTGCTTGTTTTTCAGGAAGTGGGTTGTGTCCAAGGCGAATCTATTAAAGGTGATATCAGTAAATCAGCTGATTTGTTCTTTTTTTTTCGTCGTGTCGATGTGGCTATCAGCAGAGAATGAACCAAGGCGAATTCTTTTTTCTTTTCTACGTTTCCAATACTTTGCCATGACAATCAAACGTACAAAACATTGTTGTTGTCCTAGTGCCACTACCATTAATGAATACGCCTTGATTGTGTCACATTAGTCTCTTTGCACAAAATCGTACATGATTGCCGACTCAACTTAAAACTTTCTTTGACAACTTGAGCACTACTGCCATGTCTCTCCCGGCATTACTCCGAAAAGGCATGACCTGCTTCTAGAACCACTTACCAGGATTACTAGAACAAGTATCGCACAAGAGTGCATACCAAATGTATGGAGGAAAGCAAAAGTGATATTTATATCGAAGGCTGGAAAGAAGGACGCATTCATCCTAAATACTTCAGACTAATTTTTCATTTACATTAATTCATGTCGGCATGCTTATAGGGCTGATCGATCAATTAATTATTATTATTATTATTAGATATAACATGGAAAAGAAGGAAACTATAATATGTTCCATCTTGGATACAGAAGTGCCTTTGATAACGCATGTAGTCATAAATAGGTTTATAGTTCTTCTTCTTCTTAATTGGCGCGATAACCGCTTACGCAATTTTGGCTGAGTTTAACAAAGCGCGCCAGTCATTTCTTTCTCGTGCTAACCGGCCCCAGTACTCCATCTGATCTTTCCAACGCCTTCCTCTTCCTCTGCTACCATCAGTTGGTACCGCATCGAATACTTTCAGAGTCGGAGCGTGTGTATCCATTCGGACAACATGACCCAGCCAACGTAGCCACTGGATCTTTATTCGCTGCGCTATGTCTATGTCGTCGTAAAGCTCATACAGCTCATCGTTCCATTGCCTGCTATATTCGCCATTGCCAACGTGCAAAGGTCCAAAAATCTTGCGCAGAATCTTTCTCTCAAACACTACAAGCGTCGCTTTATCGGATGTTGTTATCGTCCCCGCTTCTGCGCCATGCGTTAGGACGGGCATGATGAGAGCCTTGTAGAGTGTATGTTTTGTTCGTCGTGAGACACATTTGCCTACTTAGTCCAAAGTAGCACTTGTTGGTAAGAGAGATTCTACGTTGGATTTCCAGGCTGACATTGTCAAATATCTTAAGCCAATTTACTTAAATGGAATTGTGATAAAAATACCAAGGGGAGCAGCATTTGACCAGCAGGTACAGTGGATGGGATCCATAGAAGAGTTGGAGTATTCGTGACATGTAAATCGAGTGCAAGGAAAAGTTGAGGATACACAGCGAAACTACAGCGATAGATTTGAAAGGCTGTAGTCAGACCTATGATTTCCTAGGAAGCAGTGGTCTGGGGGAATCGCACGACGAGCCACCATTGACTCAGGCGGAGGTTTGATATTACTGCTGAACTAACCCCTAAGATCTCAATGATAACATAATGCTACCTATGTTCAGTTTTATCAAACGCGTCAAGACTGATCTGGGCTACAGAAAGAATTGGGAAGCGTTATCTAAAACCAACAAGATAAACCAGAACATGATAACGTGGTACATGGACGGATCTCTAGCCGAGGAAGGTGAAGAGGCTGGTGTTTGCGGACCGGGGAAAATATACCCAAAAGCACTGGGCAAGAATACAAGTATGAATATTTCAAACATAAGTCTAAGCGCCTTAGAAAGATGCACTCACTTTAACCTTAAAAGCAACTATAACAAGAGGTGAAACAACTTCAGGGATGTGGCCAATATCAGATAGTTAACCGACTCTCAGCGAATTTGAAGCAATCAGCTGATTTGCGGACATAGCAAGGTATAGAACAGCGGTTGGTTTACGACAAAACTGAGATTGTATTGGTGGTATACGAAAAAAATCAAGGCAGTCATTGCTCATCTTACTTCGTTGCCGACTGAGTAACGACTAATGGGCAAGTGTAGGAATATTTCTATGTACATATGTGAAATGAGCGGATGCAATTGTGCTATCACGTCTCCTATGCCGTAACAACCGAAATTACTCCCACAATTTTGTTTCGAATGGCCAAATCTTAAGCTGCAATTAGTGCTGCCATACCTTAGCCATGACCGTAACCAAAGCAATCAGCTGTTCTGATCAAATACATGAGCATCACTGTAAACGATTATTTGTGCCGCACCATAACGCCATAGCCGTAACCGTAGCGGTATTTTTCTGTTAAATTTTGGTTTTTGCACCGAAATCGTAAGCAGCTGTGAAATACTTGACATTTGTTTTGATATTTGCAATACAAGTTTGAATATTAGAAATCAACGACGAAAAATTAATTGCCTTAGTGGAAAATTATACGTGTTTTTATGACAAAATGCAAATATAGTCATTGATTCTACTTCAATATCAGTAATTTATGGTTATGGCATAACTAGTCAACAAATGCTACGGTTATGGTTACAGCTTTATCCAGTCCCAGCGCCTTTTGCGAATTTCCGCCAACTCTTTATTACTGGCAACAAGTTGTGAAACAAATTGTAATATTACACTTTTTTGTTTCGCCTCTATTTCTTTAACAACAAACAGAAAATAATAAAAATATCTCACTACCTTCAGGGCATACATTCTGTCAACGAAGTACCGAGAATTGTTTGGTAAAAAGCAAAATAATTGCGCCTTCAAAATAACCTCCATTCGAAGCAATACACAAATGTCAACGTTCAGTGCAGTCATCAAAGCATCTTTTAAACACGTTTGAATAGATCTTCTTCAGCTTCTTCAACGAATTCTCTCTGGCTTCTAACGACTAAAAGCGTCGTCCGCGGAGTGGCAATTTAAGTTTTGGGAAAGGGAAAAAGTCACAGGGGGCTAAATCCGCCAAATACGGAGGTTTAATGATATTTGTCGAGTTTTTGGTCAAAAAAGTGTTCACAATATGAGCCTTATGAGACTATGCGTTGATCCATGAGTTTTCTTTCCACAAATTCGGCCGTTTCCTACGCACACTCTCTCTCAAACGTCGCATAACTTCCAACTAATATTCTTTATTTACCATAGAACCATTCGGAATGAATTCCGAGAGCACAAAACCATTATAATCGAAAAAACGAGTAGCATGAATTTCACTTTTGACCGACTTTGACGTGGTTTTTTGGGTCTCGGCTCATGTGGATAGCCCCATTCCGCCGCCTGTTGCTTTGCTCATATACCCACGTCTCCTCTTACCT
Organism: Anastrepha obliqua; assembly: GCF_027943255.1. Taxonomy (NCBI): domain Eukaryota; kingdom Metazoa; phylum Arthropoda; class Insecta; order Diptera; family Tephritidae; genus Anastrepha; species Anastrepha obliqua. The sequence goes on along the minus strand of NC_072892.1, from coordinate 136,365,619 downwards.
ATTAGTATGCACTGGATAAACGTTGGGTCCGAATTCACTTGCTCAAGAATGTCTTCAGCCACCTTCTTCCGATGAATTTTTTGAAAGAAATTCAACTCTCTTGGAACGAGTCGAGCAGCCACGCGTCTCATGCCCAATTGATGGTGTCAAATTTTGCGAATTGATTCGTGAGACACGCTAAGGTCACAAACTACAGGGTAGGCCATTTAAAGCGGGCCCATCTGGCAACCCTATAACTTTTGACAGGAACGTCAGATCGACTAATGACATAGCGCGTTGGAAGCGTCAGTCCAAGACAATTTTTACCATGGAGCAGTACACTCCAAAAGAACGCGCTGAAATAATTCAGCTTTACATCCAAAATAACTTCTCAATTGTGAAAACTCAACGTGCGTTTAAAAAAAAAAATAAAGTTAAAAGTGCGCCATCCAAAAGCACTTTACAGCGTTTATACGCAAAATTTATTAACCACGGTAGTCTCAGCAATACCAGCCACGCATCCAGACAACGTACACGACGTTCTGCTGAAAATATCGAGGCTGTACGAGCCAGTGTTGAGGAGGCTCCGCGAACATCGAGTTATCGTCGTTCTCAGGAATTAGGCATCGCCAGGACAACACTCAGGCGCATAATTCGCATCGATTTTAAAATGTTTCCGTACAAAATTCAAATGGCACAAAAATTAAACCCGGCTGATTACCCGAAACGGCTTGATTATGCCAAATGGGCCGTCGAAACCGTTCGAAATGAACCCGACTTTTGGCAAAAAATCATCATGTCAGACGAGGCTCATTTTCAGTTGAATGGAGGCGTAAACAAGCAAAATTGTCGCTTCTACGCTGCCGAAAATCCTCAATTAGTTGAAGAACAGCCTCTCTTCGATCAAAAAGTGACTGTGTGGTGCGGTGTTTGTGCGGGAATGGTCATCGGACCGTTCTTTTTCGAAAATGAAAATGGAGCCTCTGTCACCATCAATGGAGAGCGTTATCGTGCCATGATACGCGATTTTGTTATGCCAATCATCGAAGAAAATGACATGGAAGGCTACTGGTTCCAACAGGACGGGGCTACATGCCACACTTCACGCGCTACAATCGATTTTTTGAAGCCATTGTTCCCTGGAAGGTTGATTTCGAAAAATGGTGATTTTCCGTGGCCACCGAGATCACCAGATTTGACGCCACCGGACTTTTATTTGTGGGGTTATCTGAAATCCAAGGTATACATCAACAAGCCAAGGACTCTAACTCAACTTAAAAACAATATCCGACGCGAAATCGCCGCCATACCGGCCGAAATATTGGCCAAAACGATGGAAAACGCCGAAAAAAGGACACATTTGGCCATCAAGGCCAGAGGCAAACATTTGAAGGATATCATTTTCAAAAACTAGCTGGAACAAATCTCCTGGAATCAAAATAAATGATTTTTCATATCAACACAAAAAAAATGTTTTTTTCAATGTTTTTTTTCAGAAACAAATGGGCCCGCTTTAAATGGCCTACCCTGTACCTCCCTCAAACTTAAATAATGGTTTTCCATCACCATTTCCTTGCATTTGTCGACGTTTTCATCCGTTGAAGGCGTTGATGGGCGACCAGATCGGGGCAAATCTTCCACGACTTCTCAGCCCTCTGCAAAAGCCTTATACCACTCTTAGACCCGTGTTTTTGATAAAGCACACTCACCTTAGGCTTTCTGCAACATTTTCAACGATTCGGCACACGAAATCCCGTTCAAAGCATAAAATTTAAGGCAAATTCTTTGTTCGACTTTTTTATCCATAGAGAAAATCGCAGAGCACACCTGCGGTTGACTGATATAATCAAATGCCAAAAAGAAGTTAATTGACAAGTCACGCTCAAACTCTGCTACACAATAGAAGAAGAAGTTGTTCCAACATTCCAACCAAAAAAAATTAGACATATGAGTAACGCGCGCTTTTTAAATGAACAATTCCCGATATTTGTTGGACACAATGTATGACAAATTGAATAAGGAAATTGGATGCACTCACAATAAATCAAAAATACAATTCATTTTTTGTAATTTGTTTGTATAATTGTATGAAAAGTAATAAATATTTGAATACGCACATAGGCATATCTGCTAGATATACTTTTTAAAATTTTAAAACATGAGCACTGCCGATTTTTCTATATAAAGAATCAATGCTTTTAATACATATTTTGGCGACAGATATTATAAATTGGACACATTTAAAAATATTTAATTTTTTTTTTGTTTAAATATCATCCTGTTCACGGCAACCATTAATGCTCGGATTAATATTAGGATACATAAGCATTAAGGCATTTTACATAAATACAAATTCAGTATGTACACTATACTATACATATACATATGTATGTACACACATACAATACACATTTACATATTTAACACAATATTGTACATATGTACGCATACTTGTTCGGTTTCAGAGCTGCAGTACTAATGAAAATTTGAGAAAGCGCCATTTGATAAGCGTCGTCATTTCCTTGTCTCATAGCAGTGATCACAAACACGCACCGGTTTACCTAATTGTCCCTGATCCACGGGTAACGCCAATGTGTGCTCAGAGCATGAATTGCAAAAAATCTCCCCACAACTGCGGCAGTGATGTTTCCGACGCGTCAAACTGAATTCCTTTTTGCATGCAGTACAATGCGTAGCTATAGAATCTGGTGCCCAGATACCAGCACTGGCCACCTCAGCGGGTAACTGTAACGAGAGGTCGGATGAACGTAGTTTTTGCTGTCTTCTTTCGCGCTCCTCCAATTCGGACACCTTCAATTTGCTCACGCTTAGCTGTATGCCCAGTTCTTCGAGTGTTGTTTGCGCCTCCGACCATTGCGTGCGCATTTTGTCAAGTTCTGTACGCAGTTTAGAACTCTGCTGCAAGTCATCGGTGAGCTCTTTAACACAAGTTTGCAAGTTACTAATTTTCTCCTTCAACTTTACTTCTTTCTCTTGTAATGAATTTCGCCATTCGCGTTCTATACGCGATTCAGCTTCGGCACGAGCTGCACGCTCCTCGGAGGCAGTCACTTGAATGGAGAGGGTTTGTGAAGTATTCCTGAGAGCTTCACCCAAATTAGTTTTATCATTATCCCATCTGGTCGTCAATTGAGATGAATTTCGTTTAATTAAAAAAAGAAAGAAAATAGTTTAATTATGTAGTCGGTGATTTTATAGCGAATTAGTACTTTGATTTCTGCTGGAATTATTGTTAAGATATATATCAATATTTATAAAGAAGTGTGAAATTATGAGGTTTGAGCGTAAATATATATATATATAAATTCAAATATAATTTTAATTCAAAAATCTCTTTTTAACAAAAACATAGTTTAGCTAGTGCTACTGAACCCTTGATACTTAAGGGGTTACATGGGATTCGTTGGTTCAAAAATTCGATTTATTTTTTATTTTTTTGCTTATTAATTTCTACAACTTCTCAGGAATATTATCCAAAATTTTCAAGTCGATCCGAATAATAAATCGGAGATACAGCCTTTGGAATGTGTGCGCTCCAAGCCACTTTTATTGTTACTCAAAACTTTAAACGCGTTTTTCTCGGAACAGTGTTTTCAAAGTCGGTTCAAATGTTCTCGAAAACTACTCAACCGATTTTGATGAAATTTTACACAGGTGTTCGAAATACCATTTACTCGTGCTTGAATGAAGGATTTTTTTTTTTTTTTTTTTTCAATTACAACTATTTAAAAAAAACAAAATGTCAAGGAAATTTCACCGAAGTTTTCATTTTTTTGCAAAAATGTCTGCCAAAATTCCAATTTTTACTTTTTTTTTTTTTCTTTCCTTCGCTCAAGCACGAGTTTATGGTCTTAACTAAAGCACTTATTTTTGTTTTTTCATTTTTGATGAGCCTGTCAGGAGTTATGCTGACAACGCGGACGCACTTTTTTTCGAAAGTCGACGTCACAATGGAGGAATTTTAATTTTTTTGTTGAAAATTTCAGAAATTATTCTTTAAATATGTATCTATAAGACAGAAAAAAGTTTGCATTAAATAAATAATTTTTTGCATAGAAAAAAAATATTGAAAATAGGCCTTTTTTTACGCAACGAAACCCATGTAATCCCTTAAAGCATCAGCATTGTTACGCAAAGTCGCGCGGACAAACCAAGAATACCTCATATTGAAGGAATTGAATAACAAATAACGGAAGCAAAACAAGATATACCCTGCTCATCTAGCCTACCTATTGATATAACTACAGGAATTGTGCTGGTTGATAATCGTTCAATTGCTACTAAAACCATGGCACTTATGGGCAAATGACTACTAGCCTGCATATAAGGAAAAAGGAATTTACAGAGGTTTTCACAAAAACATTGACACACTGCCACACGAAATCTTTGGCGCAATCGATCCTCTCGATCTTCTGTAAGAGACAACCACTGGAAACATTGATGAGCTGTATAAATTTTTGAAAGAGACTGATTTGTTACGACGAATATAATGTCAATCATTAATCCATTATAAACCTACTTTTAATTTAGAGACAGTCGAAGGCATTTCTTGCTAGCGCTGCTAAGCAATTATTTGTTAAATAATTTAATTAATTGTACAAAAAATATAAAATAAAATAAAACCACCTGTTGTTAAGAAGACATAACAGGTGGCGCTAAAGTAATCCTCCTATCAGAAAATACTATAAATTTTGCGATTGGCCCCTAATGTCAGTTCTGTTTTGACATTTGTGTAGTAAACACATGCGAAATACACCTTAATAAACAATGTTACGCTACACTGCTCCAGAACGCGGAATATTGCTGACTATTTATTTGACCAATAATCGGTCGGTGATTTTGGCACAACGTGAAATTCGTCGCAGATTTCCTCGCCATCCAACGCCTACTGGTGAAACACTGCGACGTTTAGCCGCTCGCCTCGAAGAGACTTGTACAATACGAGATGCTGCCAGGCCGTTCTGCAGAGAATATTGCTGCTGTAGCCGAGGATGTCATGGAAGCGCTGCTGACCGCCAATCGCGTCTAACATACGCTCAAGCCATTTCCATCTTAGCGGGTACGTAAATAAGCAAAATTTACGCTTCTGGGGCACTGAAAATCCGCGTGTAACCCACGAAGAGCCATTACACCCGCTCAAAGTGACTGTATGGTGTGCTGTTTTCGCTGGAGGAGTCATCGGAGCCTTTTTCTTCGAAGACGTCGCGGGCCAAATGGTTACTGTGAATGGTGAGCGCTACAGAGCAATGAGCAACGAGTTCTTTTTGCCGCAACTTGATGAATTGGGATTGGAAAACATGTGGTTCCAACAGGACGGTGCAACGACACACACTGCACGTGCCACAACCGATATGCTGAAGGATGCATTTCCCGGGCGCCTAATCTCCCGTTTTGGCGATTTGCACTGGCCAGCAAGATCGCCTGATTTGACCGCTTCAGACTTCTTTTTGTGGGGCTTTTTGAAGTCGCGGGTTTATGTCAACACGCCTCAGACTCTTGCAGCTCTTAAAGACAATATCCGTCAAGAATGTGAGGACCTATCGCCGGAAGTTTTGGCCAAAGTGATGGAAAATGCCATAAAAAGGGCTCAAATGGCAATCAACTGTGGCGACGGCCATTTACATGACATCATATTCTCGACTTGATGTAAAAAAAATTAAAAGACCAAATAAAAATAATCCACAAGAAGAATCAAAGTTTTTAAGTTTTTTTTTAAATTACAGCCAAAAAACATCGCAAGGCTACTTTTGCGCCACCTTGTACAAATGTAGGGTTCTTTATTTCTAGAAAAACATGAAGATGTACATCTTAAATTCAATGGCCGCTGGGTACTAACAACTGTCGAGCATGGAAGCGATATACTGTAATTGCAAATATTATTATCGTCATCAAACATATGATGACGGAGAAAATGAGAACAGAACGGATAACCAGCTACAGAACAGAATACAAGAATTATTTAATAGAGGTTCTCCCAGGAAAAACCTACGGGCAGTCGCTAAGGTAAATAGTAATCTTCTGCCACCAATACAAACTTCAGCTAATATCGCCCATTAGTCGAACTAAGTAATCAAAGCGCCTAAGGCAATACTTAAATTTATAGTAACGTAGCAGTATTTAAGGTCAAAAGTGAAAAATTTCATTAAACTCGCAAAATCGAAATTCGTCAAAACTCACTTTGTCCCCAAAAGTCCCTACCTACTCAATCGATGGTAGAATGGGTGTTTCAAAAATTCTCATTGTTCACATGTACCGAATGCTCCAACTATCCAGTTTGACTGGGGTCTTCTTTTTACTGGGTATGAAATTAAAATATAATATATCTTTCAACTTTCAACTAGGTTGGTCAATATTTTTGTCGTATAAAACGTGTTGATAACTTCTGATTGTCATTGAGGACAAATCTCTTTGGGTATGGATGTTTAAAAACAATCAAATCGTTATCACTCGATGATAAACAGTTTTTTCTATGGTACCGGCAAATTTAAAGCACTTGAAATTAATAACTGGAATGTGTTGGCGTAACCACTAGAACACAAAAGACCAAAAAGGTCGAAGTGCAAACCTCCAATAAATCTAAATCTACCACTAAAACAGAAAAACCGTTTTCTGAAATTATAACCAACTGAAACGTAGTTATAATATTCTGGAAGGGGGCTGGAACGTGGATAAGATCAACGACTACTTCCAAAAATTCGGTCCAGCCCAAACTGGAAAAATCGTATTTCAAGGTGGTGTATACATCTCGATCTCAAAGTCATGGTCTTCTTCTTAATTGGCGCGATAACCGCTTAAACGATTTTGGCTAAGTTTAACAAAGAGCGGCAGTTGTTTCTTTCTCGTTCCAATTCCTTCTCCACCTGACCTTTCCAATGCAGGGGCCTTACTCTTCCTCTGCTACCACAAGCTTGTACCGCGTCGAATACTTTCAGAGCCGGAGCGTTTGTATCCATTCGGACGACATGACCCAGCCAACGTAGCCGCTGGATCTTTATTCCATGCGCTATGTCTATGACGACGTAAAGCTCATACAGCTCATCGTTCCATCGCCTGCGATATTCGCCGTGCGTAAATATACATTTTGTGAAAAAAGTACCGGGAATTGTACAATAAAACCCATAATAATTGTTTAAACATCAACATTTATTTTGTCGCCCTCAAAATAGGCTCCATTCGAAGCAATACACATATCCCAACGATTAGTCCAATCATCAAGGCACCTTTTAAACGCATTTGAAGAGATCTTCTTCAGCTTTTTCAATGAATTCTCCTTAATGGCCTCTATCAACTCAAAGCGGCGTCCGCGGAGTGGCGATTTAAGTTTTTGGAAAAGGAAAAAATCACAGGGGGCTAAATCCAGTGAATACGGTGGTTGTTCGATGGTATTTGCCGAGTTTCTGGTCAAAAAAGTGTTCACAATATGAGCCTGTGAGACGGTGCGTTATCATGGCGCAAGATCCATCAGTTTTCTTTCCATAAATTGGGCCGTTTCCTACGCACACTCTCTCTCAAACGTCGCATAACTTCCAAATAATATTCTTTATTTACGGTAGAACTATTTAGAATGAATTCCGAGAGCACAAAACCATTATAATCGGAAAAAAACGAGTAGCATGACTTTGACCGACTTTGACGTGATTTTTTGGGTTTCGACTCATGTGAATAGCCCCATTCAGCCGCTTGTTGACTGGTTTGCATGTCAAACTCATATACCCACGTCTCATCACTTGTTATGATGCGCTTGATAAACGTTGGGTCCGAATTCACTTGCTCAAGCAGATCTTCAGCCACCTTCTTCCGATGAATTTTCTGGAAGGAATTCAACTGTCTTGCTACGAGTCAAGCAGCCACGCGTCTCACGTCCCATTAATGGTGTAAAATGTTTGCGAATTGATTCACGAGACACGCTAAGGTCACAAGCTACCTCCCTCAAACTTAAATAATGGTTTTCCAGCACCATTTCCTTGACTTTGTCGACGTTTTCATCCGTTGAAGATGTTGTTGGGCGACCAAATCGCAAACTCTGCGACACTATAGAGGACAGATGTACCAACATTCCAGCAAAAAAACTTTAGACATATGTAATGCGCGCTTTTTATTCTTCAATACAAATTCATTTTCCTATGTAATTTCTAAATAAAAAATTGACATGTACACTTCTGTTAGGTGCTTGACCGAGCTTCTCCTCCTATTTGTGGAGTACGTCTTGATGTTGTTGTACAAATGGAGGAATTTAAAGTTTTTAGCGGACTCCGAACGGCACATGGTTTTTTATAAGGAGATTTTTCTTGGCAGAAATGCACTCGGAGATTTGCCATTGCCTGCCGAGGAGCCACCACTATTAGAAATTTGTGAACGAATGTTGAAAGTGCAGAAGGACTTTTCGCCATTAATTAGTATAGTATGAAGATGGGTTGGTGAATTCAAACGCGGTCGTTCAAGTCTTGAAGACGATTAAAAACAGCAACAACACCAAAAATCGTAGAAGAAATACAAAATGTTGTATAGGAAAATCATCTAGGTAATAATAGAGATTGAGTAGAAGCCCTAGGTATCTCATTGGGCAAAGTAAGCAATATTTCCACAGAAGTACTGGGTTTCAGAAAGCTGTACGTACAAAGGGTCCTGCATTCGCTAATAATGGAACAAAAACACATTCGAAAGCGACTTTCTCAGCAACATTTAGAGCGTTTTCGAATGCATAAAGTGGATTTTATGCGTCAATTCATCACTACGGATGAGACTTGAGTCTATCACCATAAATCATCTAAATCAAACCAAGTGACTACCGGTGTGCACTTCGTTCTTCGGCACCGAAAGAAGCTCGGGTCCAGAAATCGGTCAAGTGGGTGTTTTTTGGGACTGAAAGGAATTCTGTTTGTCGATTACTTGCAAACTGGTAAAACAATAAATTCTAAATATTATTGTAACCTTTTAGACCGGCTGAAGGAAACAATTCGTGAAAGAGACCCAGTTTGGAAAAGAAAAAAATTCTTTTTCATCAGGACAATGTACCGGGTCACAAGAGCATATTGACAATGGCTAAAATCCACGAATTAAAGTTCGAATTGTTGGAACATCCGCTAAATTCACCAGATTTAACCCCTAGCGACTTCTATCTGTTTCCAGATCTAAAAAAATGCATGCGTGAAAAGAGTTTTTCATCGAATGATGAGGTCATAACAGCTGTGGAAGCGCATTTTGCAGCCCTTCCAGATTCTCACTTCAGGGCTGGAATTCATAAATTGGAATCTCGTTAGAACAAGTGTATTGAATAATAAAGTGTGTTTCAAATTATAAAATTGTGTTTTTCCTATCAAACCGTAAAACTTTTTGAACAGTCTGTGAGTAATACTCTACACTGTAAGTATTCCAAACACTGACCGGGAGGAGAATATGGTATTCTATATGCAGGCTCTTCATACTAATATTTGGTTCCAAAAATGATAAAAAAGCTTCGAGTAATAAAATTCCGTGGCGATGATGAAGTAGAGTCGCCTATTTATGCCTACTTATTTTGAATTAAAAAGCTTTATGAAAGATCTTATACACACTTATATGAGGGGGCTTAAGGAAAATATATCGAAAAGGAAAAATTATTTCATATTTAATTTCACACATCTCCTTTCCATCCTGCGTACTTTTTCGATACTTCTCCGGTACAGCACATAGGTGCTTCAAAGAAAAAAAAACGAATATTCTGTTTAAACTACGTAGTCATCTAGCTAGCTACTCTAATGATGAAATATAAGATCTTGCGTTACTTGAATAAAATTTCGAGCGAACTTGGCCATTTCTATTACTTTAACGAGTGCATGCCGGGCCCTTGCATGGTGTATTTCTTTTTAATTATCTCAACTTAAGTTAAAAAGTTATTAGATACGCTCGTAAGAAATGTCGTATTTTTAACGCTCACAATTTCACACTTACTACCAGTTATTTTTTTATCGATGAGAAAGCTTACTTTTTCTCCAGCTCTGCAATTGTGTTGACCATATCTTCCTTTTGGTCCTCCAACTTTGTAAGTAGTTCTGTTTTATGCTTGAGTGAAGCATCGCATTCCTAATCCATAAAAATGGTGGAAAGAAAAGAATGTGCATGGACTGTAGTTTCAGTTTGAAATAAATACGTTTTCTTTTTTATTTTTTAGAGTATACATAAATATTACTTAAAATTATTTCATATATTTATTTAATATTTATTTTGTATAATACAATAAAAGGTGTATTTTATGTACTTAATATAGAGAAACTCAGTTTTGCAAAATGAACAGCGAGAAATTCGTACAATTTAAGCAGGTTTAACAAAAAGTAATACGTATATTTATTCTAAAATACTGAGCCTGTAGACGATTTAGCTACACAAAATATTTCTTGTTCATATTTTTTATTTTTTATTTATTTATTTAATTTGTTTTTATTTTTTTACATACATTAATAAGCCACCCAAATTATTAATGAGGTGTTTTAACAATCATCTCAAATAAAAAAAGAAAGAAAATCTGATTCAGTTCAGTCATAGTCATGAAGTCATCACCAGTTCAAAAGTAGTCCAAAGTGGCTCTAGTAACCTATGTTGCTCACGCGAGTACTCATTCCGACGTTAATCGGTTGAGTCAAAGTTATCTACGTAAATGACCCAGATTACTATCTGGCGAAGAACTTCAGTAGTATTTCCAAAAAATTTATGGAAAATCTTTCATGCTAAATACAACACCAACTCATACCAGGGCTTCCCACAACAGTCGGTTATACGTTACCGGCACAACCCGGATTTGTAGCCGACCTAGGACTGCCACTCCAGCACCACTCTGGTGCATGCTTATGCTGCTGCAATAACAACAACTACTACTTCCCGCAGAGTGTCAGTGCGCATGGAACTTCGCGCCGCCATTAGTCAAAGCCCTTTTTAACTTTAATAGCAAATTTCTTAAAAGGTTTGCTGTACTATTAATTGTATGTCATCCCTAAACCGTAGGATATTTCTAAGGATATTTAGAGAGAGGAAATAGGGCAAATATTAAAATTTATTGAGGAATTAGGCTCGGAGAAGTACTCTGAATCCATGAAGTAGGCAAAATAGAACTTTCAGTTCACATTGTTAACTCCAGTCCTAATAACAGCAAAAATAATAATAATAATACGACAAAATTGTCTCTTCTTATCCACTCTAGAGCCCTCTATATGTATGTACATTAGGGTGGTCATAATTTGTATGAAAAAAAAATTCATTTCACATTTGGTGTACTACAACAGTAGATATGTAAAGTTATTAAAACAAAATACTAAATATGAAATTTTTAGCCTATAGGAGAAAATCTCCTGCCGCAAACTTGAAAAATGTTTTTTAATACACATTTTTGAAAACAACAAAATTCGTAATTTTTAAGAAACACTGGCCTTTTTCTTATTTTTGTTTTTTTATAATAGCTTAGACTAAACTCTGATAACCGATTAAATCTCTTATTGGGATTGTCACTAATTCCATAATTGCTCCCAAATGCCAGGCATCTCTTAACAGATCCATTCGATATGGGTGCCGCGTGGCATGGCATAATGACATGCAAGGGAATTATTGTAAGGCAGACAAATTAGCGAGAGCGGACACTACGACTCGCCTCCCTCTTGGTATGAAGATTGTAGGTATACCCCTCTCAACTTACAAACAGCTTTCAACGTACAAACTACAACCCCAACACGAGATGGGTTGATAGTCTGCCATGTAACGCTACAAAAAGAATTTCGCCAAAACGGGGCGTCAAGCACTCAAAGGCGTTATTTCATCGGTCAAGGAAAAACGTCTCTATATTGGTTGCTTTGATCACAGGCCTCTGTCTCCTAGGCCAACGTACAACATTCGGACTATTGCAGAAGCTGCAACCATGAGGGGGAGGAAGAGTCTGTCAGACATCTTCTCTGCCACTGTCTTGCGTGGCATTCCACGGGGTTAAGATACTTTGGCTCTTCGTTCTTGAATGATACCGATGACCTTAGGGATACAAGTGTCAGCCAGATCAATGGGTTTGCACGACTGCCACACCTACTAAGCTACCTACCTAGACTAAGCTTAGTAATTTCAGTACATTTCACTGATTAGCTTCGTCTTTTAATATATGTACTTTAAAATCATTATTTACCTCACGATTCTGGGCATTAATAGGGTTTTAAAAACGTGAAACTTGCAGTGTTGTTTGAAAAATAAAGAAAAGTCGTAGGAAATATTTTTATACTATAATATTTTACTTAAAAAAATACTATTTTTTAGAACTTCAGGCTCAATTCGGATACTCTAAACCTTATCTGCATGGCTTAATACAGTAGAAACCCTATACTTGCGACACAATTTTTTTCACATTGCGTATTCAGTGCTCGCTACATTAGAAAGTTTTTACCTCGATACTTCAACATTTTTTTTATTCATCTTTATCTTTTGCTCTGTTTAAGATGAATTTTTGAGGATAAAGCTCGGGGAAGTACCGTCGATGGCATTCTGGTAATGACATTTTTTGAATTGAATCAGCTGAATGAATTCAGCGGAAGTGCCGTCTAAAGGCAAAGCGAAAATTTACGCTACTTACAATAAAAGAAAAAGCTGACATTCTGAACAAACTAAATGCGAGGATTTCCATTAATGCTCTAGCTAAAAATTTCCACGTGCATAGATCACAATAACTCATACTAAAAAAAAAGAACACTCCTTAAAGAAGTTTGTTACGCGACCTGAATCCGGCCCAGATAAAAGGAAAACCCATAAGGTTTCAGAATTTCTGAGTTTCTAAAAGAAAAGGCGTTCTTCAATTTGTTTGCGGATCAAAGGAACACAAATTTACCAATTAAAAGTGATATGTTAAAAGAGAAAGCCAAATTATTGCATGCCGAAATTCAGGATAAATCTGGAGGGCTACACGCTAGCCATGGTTGGATTGCAAATTTTAAAAAGAGACAAGAAATGCGATGGCTAAAAATTTTCGGAGAAAAACTGTCAAATAAGAGTGACTCCATAAACCTATTTTTGAACAAATTTAACAAAACAATTATGGATTTAAGTTTGATAAAAGAACAGATATACAATGCCGATGAGTCTGGCTTCCAAACTGTACGGCTCTAATACAGCCCATGGATCGATGAGTTACTGCCAAGTATCAACCTGAAAAATGCAATATGTTTTTTAGCTAGAAACTTCAATACAATCGTTGTTTCAAAAACAGATTGAAAAAGCGTCTGACTGGGATTGGGACGATATCATTCCTCTTTCGGATTACAGATAGCCGATGATACATCCAATATTCAATTCATTCCAACTTTGCTGCAAGTATCTAAATATGAAATGGAGCAATGAATTGTTGAACCTGAAGAAGACAGTCGGTGAAGAAGACAGTCGGTGAACGAAGACAGTCAGTGATGAACTAACGACGTGATGCTAAATACGAATAAAATTACATTGGAGGAGGATATATCAGCTTCCAATATATGCTTGGATTGGGCAGAGCAAAACAATGCTTGCTTAAACTATGTTGTGACACTGCAGAAGCTCAGAAACAGGTGGTACAAGAGAGTGTGTGCAAAACAAACCAAAATCGAAAATTTCTTTAATTTCAAATGAAACTTATCAAATTAACTTGGATTGCTATCAGTAAAAAAAGACTATTTAAATTTGTATGGAAAAGCAACCTCAGTACTTGCGAGAATCAAGTTTCTACTGTATTTCATATTTAGTATTTTTTTTTTGGGTAACTTAACATTTCTAGAGGTTGTACCGAATAATATCAACAATTTCAGAAATAGCGGTCACCCTAATGTACTTATTTCCATACTGCTAGAGTTGAAAAAAGCGCACGTTCGAAAGGCTTTTATCTGAAAGAAATTGTCAAAGATCGACGCGAGTTTTGAGCGACTTCAAACTTCCAGTTCGATGTACTAATTTGCATATCCAAAAGTTTGCTAAAGATTACATTGATTACAAAGTTGAAAATGTGTATGATAATTTTTTGAAATTCGTTAAACTTTTGTGAATTTTGCACAAAGTTTGGAGCTTTGATTTATGAATTTTGAAGTTCATTGTTGTAGAATGAACTATAAAAAATTTTCATAAAAAATGAGCACGACTTTTTTTTCTATGTTCACTGCACTCAGGAGCATAGGTCCTCGACAAGACTCAGTCTTGCGTTGGTTTCGTTAATCTATTTTGTTTTATGGCAGGGTAGGTGATTAGCCTGTCGCTACCATTAGCACGAAATAGATTTCGAATATTGCAAAAAAATGAAGTGACTTAATTATGTGAGCACAAGTGTACATGCGTTTGCTCGTAAATTTTCAAGCAAAATTTATCTAAAACCGTTTGGATTCGAAAAAAAAGCTTAAATTCACTGGCTACAGCTTTCTCTAAATGCTAATATTATATGTATGTATGTATGTAACTATGTATAATTGTATGTATAAGTAAAGTATATGATTCCAACTTTCTTCTGATTGATTTTGTCTATAAGTAACTTTTCGGTTTGTCTATGCGCAGGTATTTTATTTATGTACTTCTTATTGTACTTTTGAATAGACCGCAAATATTCAAATGAGTCGCCGCCTTCAGATTCAGTTGCACTACTTCAACATCCATATTTTCAACAATAATATATGTATGTATGTTTGTTTGTATGTACTTACACACCTATTATATATATATTCTATACATTCTAGATATATATATGTATATGTATTTATATGTATATATTATTATTGTTGTAGGTTTTTAATTTCGCTTTTTAACACCTCCTAGATAGTAAAAAGGCCTTTAGTATTATTTATATATGTATATGAATATTAGTAATTACTGTTCACAGTTACATATACATACATATATAAATTGGAAAAGAGAATTTCTGCATATAGTACGTACATACATTAGTGTTGTTGTTTCTGTTTACTATCCAAGTGAAATATGTTAAAAATTTAGTTTTTCATTTTCATTAGCAAAGCTTTGTTTTAGACAGAATTTTTTTTACAGCATTTGTTCTGGGGCTTCAAGGCTTTGCGGCAGCTATGTGTATGTATGTATGGATGTGTGTATGCATTACCGACATTCAAATCGATAAGAAAGCATTGAACTATGTATGTAGGTATGTTTCGATTTTCGAATTCGAAATTGTATACGAAAACTAAACAAAAAATGCTTAAATTCAAACTGTAATTAATGCAATTAATTGAATGCAATCGTTTTAATTTTGCATTTGCTCTTGTGAGAGCGTGTAATCACTTTTGCAGGTGTCCATCGGTTTATCCGGATACGATTTACCCACTTCGGTGAACGATTTCGCTGAAGTTGGTGTTTTAAGTTCACCATCAGTCTCTAATTTTTCGGGTGCTACGGATGCCGATGGTGATTTGCGATAATTGTTAGGATTGAAAGGCGGTATGGCGTCGACTTTTAGATGTAAACGCTTTACTGGTGGTCCGATGTCCTGGCGGTGTTTTTTGGTGAGTGCTTCAAATTTTTGTAGATTTTGTTGACGTCGTGTACTGGGCGATTTGTCTCCTCCTCCACCTGCATGGCCAGCTAGCTGTTGTTGTTGCTCTAACTTATTTTCATATTTTTTCTCTAAGGACTGCAAAATATTGCCAATTTGCGAAGCTTTGGTTTGTAGTCGTGACACCATTTCACCCTTTTGGGTGAGTTCGTCTTCACATTCCTGATTTGGTACAAATTTTGGCAAGATTTAAAGAATTTATATACATACATAAGGTAAAAGACGCCTGTAGCAATAGCTGTAGGTATTTTTCAGCATAACTTATAATTACAATAAAAATAAATGTACACCAAACGCAGTAATTTTCTAGGTATTAAGTTTTAATATATGGTGAACAGATTAAAGTTGCCACTCGAGTAGTTTCAACTAAAATGACAATATTACTTAAAATGAAATGAAATTAAAAGGTCAAAAATAAACATAAATATAATAAAAAAAAAGTAATCCCCCCTATAACACGTTGGATTAGTTCCGAGTTGTGGAAGTATTCTCGTAAAACTGATCCAAAAATCAATTGTTCTTGTAGAGAAACAAATTTTCTTTTTAACTTAAGTCTTGTAACCTTTTCACTTGTCATGGCTGAGAACTAAATATTTTATTTAAAATAAATACTTATAAAAATAAGATATCTTTACCGTAAATATGTATGAATAATCAATACGCTTACACTTCAAAAACTAGGAACACAATGTAAATTTATTTGCGAACTCTACAAATTATTCACAGAAGAGAAATATGGGGCAAATACAGCGTTATATGAGAGGATTACAAATTCAACTATTTAATGCAGGATTTCAGAAAATAAACATTTTTAGTAGTTCGATTGAGTAAAATCTTATTATACATGATTTAATTTTATTTTTTAATTCACCAAATTTAATGTATGCACAGTGAACCCTCGATTAACGACGCCACGCCTAACAAATATTTCATATAACGAACAAAATTAAAAAAAAAACAAAAATGCTTCGCTTAATTAACGAAGTTTCCTTTAACGACTAACAAAAAGAGGAAATACTTAGAGGAACAACAATGCTGAGTATATATCAAAGCTCAGCGGGGAGCTGGCTACCGAAGAGCTTATGGTTTCGCAATGTAATTTACAGCAAAAAGACGTGAAGACTTTAGAGGACGTGGAGGCAACATAAAGACAAGAACCGTCGAGTGTAATTAGAGAAATGCTGGAAGCGTAGGAGTCAGTGGCATGATGCATTAACCCTTTTACACCCCTCGACGGAATAATGCGCGAGCAAAAACTCCCTCTTATCACCAAGAACGAAATAGTCCGCGCGGCAAAAACTCTCTCTATCATCAAGAAAGGAATAATCCACAATAAATTATTAATATATAAATTTTTTTTTTTTTTAAGTTTGAGGAAAATATATAATTTTGACAATCCTGTAACATTATTTTTCATTGGAACAAACAGTAAGAGTCTTGCCGAGGATATTTTGAGTGCATCGCGTATTTCAAGCGATGATACAAAAGGGTTAAAAAGCAGACAGACAGGGGCTAGTGGCTAAACGCGCAAAAGATTTGTTCAACGCAAATTGAGTGTGAATATCTGCAATATGAATATGAACGTCTTTCGAATTTCTATAAAGGTAATTTATCAACTAAAAATAATTAACCCAAAATGTTTCTAAAATCATTATGTAGATATATGCCGCCAGGAAGCAACTAAATTTAATACTAAAAATTTTAGTCAGAACATAGGCAGGAACATAAGCTCTTTACGGCAAAAATGTCAAAAATATATTTTTTTAAATAAAATGTAGGTGTGATGTTTTTTCTTATTTCCATATACACACATATGTATTGTATGTACATACAATGGCGAGCATAATTGAGTGCACGATGATCTTCGTTCCTGATTCAATAATTAAAGATGACGTAAGATGCCTAATTCTCACCCTGTGCCGGCCATATTGAGCTACTTAAATCCGATTGTCCTCTTAAAAAAGCTCATTTTAATTTCAGCGCAAATTCTAAAGAAAAAATACTCAAAGGCATAGATACAAATGGACTTTTGCTACAAAAAATTTAGTAGGCAACACTGTTTTTGTGGGGCCAAAAGAGGATGTTAAGTTTGTTCATGTCCCAAAAGATAAAATGAGAAGAAAAGTCTGGGTAAAATCGTGCGGCACCTCATTAGAAACAGGCGAAAAAGTTTGCGAGTAACGGATTTTGAGATGAAGCCAGATCGGAAGAGGGCGAAGTTTACTAGTGATGCTCTTCCGATGCCTATCGAAATTTTGCATTGCTGGAGTGAGCGCGAAACGAAACATTCTTCGGTTTAGGCTTTTACGCAAACAGATCAAATCCTTTTTTATATGAAAAGTGTAGTATTATTTAAGCGCATTTTGATTTTTAAATCATGCACTGATTGTCGTGTGTTTCACTTGGAAAAAAATGGGCCTATCCTAAGTAACGGCTTGTGAAACTGGATAAATTTAAATCTAACGTCAGTCAAATACTTTCTGAGGGACAGATTAAAAAGTTGGAAGGCCCAACGAAAATAATTCATTGGGCTTCGGACGAAGAGCACAGGCAATTACCAAAATTCGTACATGAATTAACATAGGTCTTCTGAGAATGGGAAGAAATATATTTTTTGTGGGAAACTCATAGTTTTTAAGATATAGGTTGTCAAAGCTTTTGCCAAACCTACCGAAAATTGTAGAAATTGTTAAAATAGGTGACAATCAATTGTCTTGTCACTATGTATGTGACACATCCACGGGAATGGTTAAGTTAAAAATATAAATAGTTAAGTACCATTCATAAGATACGTAGGTGAAATGATTGAAGTGCCACTCTGGCACTCCCCAAGTAGCACTAAAGCGCCGTTATGGTACTATTATGAGACCTCCAACAGGCATATATCTACAGCTAGCCAGACCTGTTGATGTAATAGAGAAGATTGATTAATTGAATAACATTAAATTATTCTATAGTTTACATTGACTTTTTTCAATTTTTTACTACTTTTTCAGAAAGAAGATAAACGTATTCCCCTTTTTACCCTTACTTTCAAATTGCTCCATGGATTGAGTAGCATCCGAAATCAGTTGCCAAACTTTACACAAACTTTTATTACCGAATCCAAGGCGCATCCATTAAAAATGGTGGAACCAACAATGTTTTGTACATTAGATTGTCACGGCAAAGTATTGGAAAAGTAAGAAAGAAAAAATAAATCTTTCATTCTGTACTAACAGCCACATGGACACGACGAAAGAAAAAAACAAATCAGCCGATTTACCGATACCAAAAAATTTTCCAAAAATGTTAACCAAAAATCGTAGAATTGAAATGACACATTTGTGGAAGTTTTCTAAAAAATTTTAAAATTGGATTTATATGGGTTTTGTTAGACAATGAAAACCACATTTTTATACAAAAAATATTCAACAAAATACTCAAAAAAAAAAAATAAAAAAATAGTCAAAACTATCAGTGAGGTTAATATTGAACTATTTTAGTATGCATTTCTGTGACCCAGAACGCACTGTTTTATTTTATTGGGAATTATGGTTTTGCTTCACGAACGTTTCGCATAACGTAGAAGATTCTAGAACGAGGGTACACTGTACTTACAAAACAATTTTTCTATTTAAATTGTTTCGTTTGAATTCATTTTGAGTTAATTTAATTTTATTTTTAAATATATAAATTAAAAAAAAATTAAATTTTATTTTATTTTATTTATAGTTTATATATTTAAAAATTTAATTTTATTTTATTTTAGTTTATACAGGGTGAACAATATGAAGTGTTACCAAGTGTATTTGTAAAAGAGCTCATGACATCAACGTCCAAATTGTTTTAATGACAGGTCAATATATTTTTTATAAGCCATCAAAAGCATTTGCGTCTCAGTTTTGTTGAATTTTTTTTTCTGTGATGGAATTCAAACGTAATAGTGTGATTGCGTTATATTTGGCTGGTGGACCAAAAAAACCGCAACAACGCCAGAAATGATTCGGAAAGTGAAGGCTCGACTTGAACGAAATCCACGTCGAAGTGGAAGAAAAATTGCCAAAGAACTGAAAATATCGTCGCAGCATTCGACGCATATTGAAAAATGAGCTCAAGAACAAGGCTTACAAGTTCGAAAAAGCACACGATCTTTCTCCCCAGCAAAAAAAGTTCGGTGCGAAAGAGCAAAGGAGTTGTTGCGCTTGCACGAACGTGGCGAATTTCCTAACAATGGTTTTCTTATGAAAAAAGTTTCCCAATCGAGCAGTTCATAAACACTCAAAACGATCGTGTTTACTTGACCGAACGCTCACACGAGAATTTGAGCCTACGTATGGCCACTCGAAGCAATTTCCCATCGCAAGTAATTGTTTGGGCCGCAGTAACCGCTGATGGACACTCTCCAATCGTTTTTATCGAGCCTGGTGTCAAAGTGAATGCGAGACTTATTATCGGGAAAATGTTTTAGAAGCTGCTTTAGAGCCGTGGACATGCAAACATTTCGGTCGTAGACCATGGACGTTCCAACAGGACTCGGCACCGTCTCATAAAGCTCGTGTGAACCAAGAATGGTTAAAAAATCATGTTCCACACTTCATTTCGTCCACACAATGGCTTTGGAATTCGCTAGACGAAAATCCGATGGACTATTCCATCTTGTCCATTTTAGAGAGCAAGGTGAGGACTAAAAAATATGCCAGTATGGATGCGCTGAAAAAAGCGATTGTACGAGAATGGGCCAAAATACATCAAGATCACACTCGTACAGCATGCAACTCATTTTTTGACCGTTTGAAGGCTATAGTCAAGGCAAAAGGTGGTCATATCGAGCTAAAGTGAATATATGTTAAAATTGTAATCATTTTTGTACAATTTTGTCTTTGAAATCAATAAAAACTAATTTCACACAAAAAAGTTATGGTGTGTTGAATAGGTAACACTTCATATCGTTCACCCGTATATTTAAAAATTTCATTTTAGTTTATATATTTAAAACTTTTATTTTATTTTATATTTTCATTTTATTCCGATTTCGTTTTATTATATTTTATTACACTTCATTTTATATCTTTTTTTATGATTGCGTTATTTTTAGTTTTTAATATATTTTCTTTTTAGTAATTGAGTGGGCAACTGTTGTCTGGTCACCTCAAAACACTTTGCAAAACCGTGTTATCTTTGTCGGTTTTCACCTGTCTCGTTCTTACCCACCTGTAATTTACGATACATTTCCAAGTTAATTTGCTTGATATCGTCCAATTGTCGACGCAGCGATACAATCGTATCCTGCTTTTCGTGTATATCCTTCTCAAGCAATTTCATTGCCATATCAGACTCAGCTTTGAGTGATATTTGCAGTTTCAATTCCTTGTCTAGCTCTAAATTTTTCTTTTTCTCTTCACTCAATTCGGCTGTTAGCGACTCAATCGTGGCTTTATTCGCTCTATCCGTCGATTTGTTTGGACTGGCCTCGACATTGGATATAGGAACATCTTCTGTATAAAATAAATATTTAGATTTATAAAGTTTCCAAGTGCAGCAAGGGAAGGTATGGCAAGTAACATAGTTCTGTACATACTAGAACTGGTCGCACTTTGACGAAGCGCCTGATTCTCGGCTTGCAGGGCCAATAGGCTGTTACGTGCGATCGCAAGATCCTCCTTCATTAACGCATTTGTAGTGGTCAGAGTTTCGACTTTAGCTTGCAGATTACCTACAGTGGCACTAAAGACAAATTTCGATTTAAAATTTCGTTTAAAAATGACACGATACACAATTCTGCAACATCTGGCTAATTGTTTATAAGACATTTCGAATGTCCCAATTTTCATCAAGTTTGCTGTAGTTATTTTCTCTAGCATAAGCTTTGGTGAAAAGCGCCAGCCAATATGTTGCTCATGACTTCATTGCAATTTACGTACTTTAGATGCCGATTGAGCTCTTCAATGTAGTTTTTCTGATCCAAAACCGCAATCATATTGCCTTGACCGTTCGCCTCCAGTGACTGATTGATCTCCTCATCATTATCGGTACTACGCGAACTCGAACGCAGGTAAAGCGAAAAATCAATAACACCCTGTTGTGAATCCAAATCTTCCTCCTTCACGCACAAATTGCAATCAATCACATTTAGACCCACTAAGATTCCCATAATGACCACAATCTACGATAAGACACGCAAAATAACATCAACTACATATTTTTAAGACATTGCTTTTATCCCACCTCGTCGCTCATCATCAGCGCATGTGGCTCATAGTATTCGTAGAGCGAATCGTCTCGATGCTCGATAAGCGCTTGCAGATAATCAGCTAATTTCTTTTGCATCAAAGCTATACGCAACCAAGCTCGAGCGCGTCCTATATGTGTACGCACCGTGGGAAGATCTCGCACACTCGCTGTTATGTCCTGCGATTCAGGACAATAGTTTTCTACACTTTGAAGCAGGTCCCATAATTCTTTGCGTGGCCCCAAAAGACCCTAGAAAAATTGGTTAGAAATATGTAGTAGCAACACTCACGCGAACGGAGAATCATCTTTACACACCTTCTTTGGACGCAAACCATGACCTAACACGTGCTCTATTACAATGAAGAAGTGCTGCAGCGGTAGATGGTCAGAGTCCAACATACGTCCGAAACGCAACGATTGCTCCAATAACTCCTTCACCACGAGCTTACAAATATTTACCAAATTACTGCGTTCAATTTCGGCTGGATCGCGAGCTAAAAGTACACACCGACAAACATGCAACATTATTCACTGCAGAGCCAAGGCCGATTCAGAAGATTTGAATGCTAAATGTACTTATGTAATCAGCGTCGTCGAGAGCTGCATTCAAAACTGTACATACTTATATATTCATCTATGCTGCATACATATGCAGCTACAACCACATTCACACTTACTAGTATTTATATTAAATGTCATATAGCGGATTGCCACGCGCATACATATAAAGTTTGCTTGCAACTCAAACCATTCAAATTCGAAAAGCATAATTAACTGAAAACTTTAAGAAGCATAGAAATTTATAGTAAAAGCAATTTGATTGATCGCACGAGCTTTGACTTTGTAGCCAGCGTCAATCAACAAGAAAGTATAAGTTGGAAAAAAAATTATTTCACATGAAACAATGAAAATATGTGTATCTTTAGTGCTGTTGACGTTGCTTTGCCCAGGCGGTTGCCCGGTTTACGACTTCGACTTGAGAACTATCGAGCAACCCAGTCAGTTTGCGAATGGTCTAAAGCTGGCTGCCGATCTTAACTCCGAATTCAATCAGGGCATCATGAATTTTCACGTGCTTAACGATCAGCATCCGTTAAATGACGACAGTACCTGCACACTAACTTCACTTGCGTCCGACCTTGGCGCAAATCCGACAAGAAAGTTCAAAGCTTCGCGTAAAATCGAAGATGAGAAACAAGCAGAAACGGAGTTGGATGATTTTGTTGGTTCGAATCTTTTTTCCAGTGTACGTAAAAAATGTTTTTCACCGGAAGATTTGAATTTGTTGTCCGCACGCAGGGATTTCGAGGCAAGTTTGTTCATTAAAAGTAAATGTTTGAAGGCAGCATTCAAATTTCTTTATAATTTTAGTATCTTGTGCCAAAAGATCTGCCGAAGTGCCTGCTCAATGATGAAATGATAAACATGTTATTGAATTACTTTTATAATGGCAATGAGCTGATACAAAAACTGCCCGAATCTACGAGAAGGGTGCTTGATAGGGCCTACTACGATATGCTCGGCGGTTACTTGCGTTCATACTTGCTGCCAGTAGCGAAGTACTCTTATTACGGTGGCAAAGCAAGTCTAAAGGTGGTCAGCAGTGTTGTGGATTTGTATCAACAATGCAAGTCCTTTCTGAACACGAACGGTAATGGCTGGAAAATGCCCATTTTACTTGAGGAATTGGAGAACATTCATGTGGATCCTCTACGGGGCTCGGACTGCGGTGGCGACGGCAATGGAGGTGGTAGTGGTTCAACTGGTTGCGCACGTCTTGAAATGTTGCCAAGCAATGACGGCGACGAAAATGTTATGCTGGTGGCGTTGCCAAAATTAGAAGCAGATTGTATTGAAAACGGTTTAAGTAATATATGGCTGCCATTTAGAAAACGACGCAACTATGACCTCAGATCAATGAAATCTTCTTACGTAATCATACGATTTTACGAAACGGTCACACGTTGCTACCAATCACAGTCAATGCCACAGGATACTTTCAATTCCAAGCTCATAGCTTGGATCAATGAGAATATAAAACCACATTTGTCCGACGAAGAATTCTACCCTGGTCTTGGCGGAGTACTTAGGATTGCTGAAAAATTAAGAAGAGGCAGAAAAGCGACGGATATTGAAAGTGACGGCCAAATGGAAGAACTTGTACGTGAGGAAAGTAGAAACGACGATGGGTTTTCCGACATAGAACTTGCACGAAAGGCATTAGAATATAAGATGCACGAAAAAGCCAGGCAAACGTTGATTAATGGAAAACGTTGGTTTGAGAGAAATACCAACGACAATGGCAATAATCCCAATAGACAGCTGCAAAGTAGAAAAATATGCGAAAAACCAAAAACTCAAAAAAACCAGCAAGTCCAGCAAGCGAAACCAAAAAAATCAAAGTGTAAAACGAAGGGTGGAAAACATGAACATGGTGAAGCTGGGTCGCTAATGAAATTATCTTCAGAACAACAGAAACATTATCTGAAATACCTGTGTTGTATTATTGGACTGATATTGCTCGTATTGTTGATCATTTTGCTTATCGCTATGCTAATGAGATATCGTAAGCGAAAAACGAAGAAAGAGCCCAAACCAAAACCACCAAAGAAAAAGCGCAAATGTCCTGCATGGTGTAATTATTTGATTTGCAGAAAGAAACCACACGATGAGGAGATTGTTATCAAACCTGATACCAAATCGGTCATTGCGACACAACCACGTAGTTCCCACAAACGTAAAAAGTAAAATAAAACCGCTCTAATTAATCATTTCAACTTTCCAGACCGTCGCACGTCCACTTCAACGTCGTCACTGGCCTGCCAACCCGCTGCTAAATGCATTCCTTGCTCTAAGCGTGCCACTAAGGAATCGGAAAGTGCGCCCATTATCGAAACGACATCACTCGATTACTACTCCTCGTCCGAGCCCGAAAGTAAAGTACGCCAGAAAGCGAAAAAAGGCAAACAGAAAGTGGTCACGATAGATGAGAAAAAGAAGAAAAAAGCAGCATCACCGTCCCCAACGAAATCTAAGTCAGCTCCTGCCAAATCCAAATCGCCTCCGAAAAGCAGAATGGGCGGTGGAGCAGAGCATAAAACTTCGTCCGGTTCGGATAGCACCAGACGTTTGGGTATTCAACGAACTGTCCCAACTGATAATAAGAAGAGTAGTGTATAGGAAGGTATCATTTTCAAATAAATCCATATTAAATATATATTTTTTGGTTACAGAATGAAATAGTGCGTTGCAAACGTACGGTTTCGAGGGATCGCTCGAAAGGCTCGCGTAGTTGGGAAACCATGTACGATACATAAAATTCAAGATAACTTTACACCAAATGGGCTTTTATTTTTCTAAATATCTATTGCATGAGTTTCGCAAATTTAAGTAACTCTATCTATTTTTGCATTTATTTATTAAATTAGTTTTTACGAAATAAAATGTGGTTATCGCGAGTAGCCAATAAAAGATATGCGAAGGATAGAATGGTAAATATGAAGTGGCAAAGTTGAATGGGGAATCGATAAATTACGACGTACAATAGTTTCGGTTATTGAGATGAATTACGTAGAACATGCAGAGCTTTCGGCAGGGGATATCTGAGTTAACGCGCGTTTTGGAAAATACCTGCTTTGTTACGAGAGTTGCCTTTTATATTTTGCGCCTTTACAACTCTACGCGTACTTACGCAGAATCTTTCTCTCGAACAGTCCAAGCGTCGCTTCATCGGATGTTGTCATCGTCCAAGCTTCTGCGCCATACGTTAGGACGGACACGATGAGAGTCTTGTAGAGTGTTAGTTTTGTTCGTCGAGAGAGGACTTTACTGCTCAGTTGCCTACTTAGTCCAAAATAGCACTTGTTGGCAAGAGAGATTTTACGTTGGATTTCAAGGCTGACATTGTTATCGCTGTTAATGCTGGTTCCTAAATAAACGAAGTCTTTTACAACCTCGAAATTATAACTGTCAACAGTGATGTGGGTGCCGATACGCGAGTGCGCCGACTGTTTGTTTGAAGACAGTCGATTCTAGCCGGATGAAATTCGTCCGGGCCGTGAAGGCCGTCCAAAAACGGTTATAGAGCCAAAAGCAATCGATGATTCACATAAAATGTCACAAGATAGAGGCATCCTTGGACATAGTGAGACCTTTCAATATTGCGTGAACATTTGTGCGTTAAGAAGATTTGTTCTCGTTGGTTACCGCATAATTTTGCAAGTGTCTAAAAAGGGACTCGTGTTGATTTGTGTAACAGCTGACGAATCTTGGATCTATGCATATGAGCCGGAAACAAATCATCAATCGACAATATGAGTGTTCCAGGACGAGCTTAATCCAACAAAATATGTTTGCGGAAGAAGCACCTCAAAGCCTATTTTTCGGAAAATCTGTCGTAACTGTACCACTAGAGAAATTTAACAGTTAATTCTAAGTGGTACGCAATCATTTGTTTGCCGCAGAATTAAGGAAAACCAACCGCTAAAGACGAATTATCCTTCATTAAAACAATGCGGCTTACACAAGTGAGTTTTTGAGCACTCAAAAGTTCGAATTAATGGGTCACTCACCTTACAGCCCTGATTTGGTACCTAATGACTCCTTTTTGTTCCCAAGCATCAAAAATAGAGTGCGAAGTTACTTACAACGCCTGAAGAAGCTGTTGAATCCTTTGATCAGCTAGTTTTCGAGGTGTCCACTTCTTAGTGGCGAAAGTGCTTTCAAAATTGGTTCAAGCGAATGTCGAAGTGTATTGACTTCCAAGGAAAATATGTTTAAAAACAATAAAGCCAGTTTCGTTACTATTTTACTATATTTTCATTATTGAGCACAAAATATAAAAGTCAATTCTTGTACGTGAGGCTACTGTACATCCCGAAAAAGTGTACAATACAGATTTTTGAGCCAATGTTACCGATATTTGTGCGAGTATCAGGTGAATGAATCGCAACTTTTCGGTTCACACATTAATACCAAGTGTCAAAGTGCTAAATGGTTTCACCAAGAGGGTGCAACATGCCGCACAGTGAGGGAAATCATCATATTATTAAGATGCACTTTTGACGTCCTCCGATTAGGTCATGCGTATCTGCGTTGACGCATCAGTTATGATTGAAGACTTAAAAGACAGCATTGCTTTTAATAATAATAGCCAATTGGATTGACTAAACATTTACGTTTGTGATGTCCTTGCTACATACTTGAGTTTTTATTGGCCACTTCATCGCAAGTACTTTTTCACCACTCAACAATAGATAATCACATTTCAATGAATGCTTTCAAGAGAGCACTTTTGCTACTTTGGAACATTGAATGCACTCTAGAAACGAGATAAGTTATGTTAAATGGATGCATAAACAAGTCAACTATTAACTAATACACCTGTCGCTCTGCTAAACAATCTATGAAACACATTTGCTCATGAGTTATGCCTTTAATGAGAATGTTTAACGGCAAGCTTACGTAGAATGATATCAGCCTCACGCAATTGAAACATCAACGATAGACATCACATGGTTCATACCCACACATATCTACATACATTAATAAACACACCTACAAAGAAAATCTGAACTAGTTGAAGAAATTTTTAGTTTAAAAATTGTGTTATTTCTGAAAAATGGGCCAGTCTATAAATGTTTTGATTTTCGCGAGAAGTGAATGATTTGATTTTTTTGTTGTGATTTTTTAGTGAGCTATTAAGAAGCTGTGAAAAAAATACAAGTAAAGTGAGTCACAAACAAAATATGCCGAACAAAAGTAAACACATTCTATTAAAAAAGTAACGGAAATTGATTTAAAGAGTTGGTTAAAGGGACTAGAAAATTCTAGGAAAAATTGCCAGATTTTTTAAAAACTCAAATTACACTTTTATGCCTCAGTTTTCAGTCGATACTTGTAAAAGAAAATTCGTGCGGGAAACAGCAAACAGATTTGAAAAATATTTTAATGATCGGACTATTCGTGTATGGTATATAAGTGACCTACTTTGAAGGTGATACAATATTATTAATGAATAGTAAATATTTAGTGTTTTATTAACCTATTCCTAGTACTTTTTTACAGAGTTACACGATTTATCTTTACCTATTCCTACACCATTTTATATTGAATCCTATGATCTTTTTTGTAAAAATAGAAAAAGTGAATTTCGTTAGCCCATTAAACTCTATTTTTGCGCGAAACAAGCGTTACGTCCGTCAAAGAAAATCTTGTATATCATTATGGGCGAGGACCTATGTTCCAATGGAAGATAAAGCAAACGAAGGAAAGGAATGAGAACCACTAATGTACTCACTTTCGATGGGATTGTCCCAGCAAAAGCTCCGGCGAACATTCTGGCTACCTAACTGGGTCATGACAACAAATATAATCGATAAAATAAACGCTTTTATATTAAGGGACTTTCCGGTCTAGAATTTCGAAAAAAAACGATTCTTTTTTTCATGTTATGATAGTTTATACTTTCAAAAATATACTTGCAAATTTTGATATTGAAATTCGTTGTAGTTTAGACGTTACAGTTCTTTAAAAGGAGCCCGGTTTGGAGTACGACGCCCAGGTATTAGCGTGTTTAACCGTGTTTTTCTCGAAACTATTTTTTCCGAGTTGGCGTTAATAATGTCTCAAAAAGTACTGAACCGATTGATTTGAATTTTTAAAATTATATAATATGGTATTGAGTAGACTTGTGGCTCCCGCGGATAGCAGAATTATAATTTTATAAAAAAATTTTCTATTTTTTTTAAGAGCGAGAACTTGACAAAAAATCTTTTTTTTTTTTGTTTTGCCACAAACAGATAAAATATCTAGAAAAAAAAATTTTTTTTTTTTGTAAATCTGCTACCCACTATAGCGACATATCTCCTGATGAATAATCGACGGGATGTATTACGTCAGGGGAAGCAATTTTTTTTATTGTTGTCATTGAAAAAAATATTGTTTTTTTTTGTAAATAAATTGATCTAATGAATAAAAACGATTTTCAATTGATACCGATTGTTTTTAGTAAATTTTCACGTCTCTAGAGCAGAGAGGTGCCTTAAATGAGCGGCAAGTGAAGGTGCGTAAATTTAAATGAAGCTTACCGTATAGGTCAGAGATTTCATTTTCTTACAAGTGTTTAGATATGAGAAGGCTATCCACAAGGTAAGTGCCGCGCCTACACAATATTGACAATAAACACCATCGTCTAACAACTTCAAAACAATATTTGGCGTTCAAATCACTAGCCGAACGAGTTTCTGTACATTTTCGTACCCGTTAAGGAAATGTGGATTCATTACAACACCGCAGAGACGAATAAAAAATCTTCATATGGCGATAAGAAATTTGGGTGGTAAGAAGAGATTATCGATGAACCCAACGTTAATTTTAATACAGAATCAAGAAATACAATCAGTTGAAGAGTATCAAAAATTAGAGAAAGTGTAGTTAGCTCATATGGCACAACAAGATTAGAGTGCTCCTTATTTCAATTTGCAGAGACTTATTGATCCACCCCCGCAGTCTCATATCGAAAACACTTTTTAATATTCAACCAAAAAAAACTTATTATAGACAAAAGTTTTTTTTTATCCCTTCGTCAACTTGAATAAGATTTTTAAGGCAAAGGCGTTAAAGTAAAAAGTTTTTTTAAAGTATTTTAAAGAATTTCATAATTTAATGCTTGTTAATGTACTGTAAAAGACTGAGCCCTAATGGTACAACCTCATTTATGAAAATAAATAAATTAATTAATTACATGAATGTGCATGCTTTTCTAATCTAAATTTAAAAAAAATCATACAATTTTGTTTGACAATTCCACGACGTAATGTGGGGTGCCATGATTCAATTATTAAAGGTTTGCTCACTTGCGATATTAGAATTCTGACCCTCCCTTACAAAAGGTCGTATTTAAGAAGGGGATGAAAGTGGAAAAAATAAATACCTTTTTGGTAAAAATGGTAGGAAAAAACGTTTTGTTCTAACTTAAATTATAAATGGTACAAACGCGAATTGCCCGGAATGATATTAAAAAAAGGATATTAAGTTAAACCCAGATTAGTATTTTGTTAATTAATTAAGAATTAATTTTTAAATTGAAAACTGATCACGAATCTGGGAAGGTTAGCCAATATGACGCTATTTATTACCTAAGAATTATGACCGTAATGAAAGCCTTTCAGAGGAGAAGCGAACTCACCATAAATTTAGTTGACTAAAAATAAGCTGTGAGCATACACACCCCTTGTTTTACTATGCTACACCCACATAAGTTTGAGGTTTTCACCCCCAAGTCGCGATTATTCTTGCATTCCTAACTACTTGACAAACTACTCCCGACATGACACAAGAAATTATTGAAAATGTTGTTTGCAATAGCGGTGGCTCCTCGACAAGCAATGGCATCCGAGTGTATTGCTGCCATGAAAAAACTTCTCAAAAAAAACCATCTGCCATCCGGAGGCTGTGATTAATTATTATCAATACGTTCAGCATTCACGTTCATTGTCCCAAAAAGATGCTCTATGATATCCGGATTTAAGCTGTATGTCAGGATGTTTTCCATACATTTTTGGTTATGGATAGAGCAAGTGCTTACACACCCTTTTGAAAACGAAATATTTTTCCTCCAAAATTTACTTTTCTTCCACTTTTGTTAAAAATTTCTAGAGTTAGCAACTCAGTGTCTGCCTAAGGGAGGCGATTTGACACGGAATGAGAAAGCTGATTACTGAGCAAATCTTTTATTATTGAATCATGGTGGGGTGCGAAATAATTTTTCTAACATTTAATAAAATTTGAAGGGATGATCGGTACAAAATGTAAAAAGTTTCGTAACGGTCCAGTTCGATTTCAACCAGAAAATAAGCAAATAAATTATTAAAAAGTTATCCGGCTTTGAAAAGTCTTACTCGAAGTGCTTTCCATTTCACGTTTTCCTTATATAAAAAAAATTCACTTACTGTCTAGTGTTTAAATAGTTATTGCGCATTAGAAAGCATGAGCAGGCAGTTTTCTTCCAAATGGAAGTACAAGTAATTCATGGTATGTAAATTTTTTGGCATGCAAATGAGGTCAGAAAATTATAATTTAATTTATAATTTAATAATTTTATTAAATATTGCAGCAAACAAACAAAATTTGGAGAAAAATAAATCCATTATTTCCTCGGTAGTAGGCTGTAGTGATCGATATTGCGTAAAGTATCAATCAGCAATTTAAAGTTTATGGTCGAGACTGTAACGACTATTGTAATTACGTGCAATTTTGGTTTCGTCGTTACGTTTAATCATTTTTGATGTTAAAAGAAATGTCGATAATGCCGATAAAATCACAGAAATAATCAAAGTTGACCGGAATGTTAGTAGCAGGGATTGAAATTGCTCCACTACTTTCTAGTTCTCCTTTTTATTCTCGGTACTATTCTGAACTTGAACAGATGAGTAGTGGAGCAGGTAGTGTAAAACGCGTTATCAATGGTTTTACTCAGCTCCAAGTGTCTACTAGTAGCTCAGACTACTAGTCAAAAAATTTTTCAGTACTCTCTGTAGTTGGAGTAGTAGCAGAAAACTTGGAATCGCTTCTAGCGAAATAATTCATGCGAACTCCAACTACCGCTACTACTCTCACTTTTGTTGCGCTACTACTACTCCCATAGCTACTACTTGAGCAGTGTACGTTTTTGTTTTATTAGATGCATTTTCCATGCAGTTTTGCGGTGTTACACCGATAATATAAACGACAAATTAGGTATGTCCGTGTACGGCAGGCTCTACGTATGGTTGAATGCAACTTAAAATTATATTTCTTATAGCTTCTTATAACTTTTTATATTAAATTAAAATTCATAAATGTGTGATATCTATTGATATCTAGACTTTTATCAACAGAGCAATGTTTCCGGTAAGATTTGCTGCCTTTATGCCAAAAAGCGATCAAAAGGGCTATTTATTGGACCAACCCCATTTTTAGGCTTTAACAAAAATAACATAAAAAGGGAAACCAAAAAATGGATCCAAAATAAAATCAGTGAACACTGGAACAGCACAAGCGGCCTTAATCACTCCAAAACTTTTTTGAACTTCAATGCCAAAAGAGCAAAATCTGCTCTCACCCTAGATAAAAACGGCCTCAGATTACTCACCCAGCGAACTATAAGGGATGTAAAGTGTACCAAAACCTTGTGAAAAAACCAAATATGCCAGACAAAAGACACACAGTTCCCACATACTCTTATACTCCTCAAAACTTTCCTCAACTAAATAATACTCCAGTTTTTGAAAACCAATTTGTCAATCCAAATGTTACTTATGCACAACGCGTTCATAGTAATGCAGGCCAAGAAAACAATGTACTTCAAAAAATTGAAACATTACTTGCCAAACAACTTGAGCTTACTCAAAGTTTGTTTAATATAATGTCCACTTTATTAGAAAAATTATGCAAATAAATCTTCGTATAGCTATTTGGAACGCCAATGGACTCAATAACCACACCGAGGAAGTAAAAATGTTCCTTAATTTAAATCAAATTGATATTTTATTGGTGTCAGAAACCCATTTTACTAACAAAACTTATTTTAAAATTATCGGTTACGATCTCATTTGTGCTAACCATCCAGACAACAAAGCCCATGGGGGATCTGCAATTTTGATTAAGTCCGGTCTTAAGTACGAAGGTTTAGAAGAAGTCAGAGAGCAATATTTACAAGCTGCTGGGGTTAAACTAAAATGTGACGATCAATATCTACGAATTTACGCAGTATATTTTCCTCCACGTTTTAGTATAAAAACTGACCAATACGTTGAAATTTTTAAACGTTTCGGTTCTAAATTTTTTGTAGGCGGAGACTACAATGCAAAACACCCATGGTGGGGCTCTAGGCTCATTAACCCGAAAGGAAGAGAGCTGCAAAGGTGCATCTCCCAAAAAAACTATACAATTTTGTCAACAGGCACACCGACATATTGGCCAAGCGATCCAAGAAAAGTTCCGGATCTCCTAGATTTTGTCGTATACTCTGGTATACCCAGCCGAAGGCTGAGCATACAGCATAGTAACGAGCTTAGTTCCGACCACTCGCCTCTAATTGTAACGTACAATGACAATGTCCACAATATTTCTAAGATGTATAAGATCCTTACCCCAAAAACTGACCTAAAATCTTTTCAATATTGCATAGATAAACATATAGATTTAAAAATGTCAATAGAAACAGGAGTCGAACTCGATGCAGCAATAGAAGCATTCACTAATGTTATTCATGAGGCAGCGTCGAGCCCCTTGAGAGAGAAACTCCCTTCTAATGACCATGTACAAGTCCCTCCTGAAATACTACTTCTAATTAATAAAAAAAGAAGATTACGAAAAATCTGGCAGGAAAACAGATACCCCGCTAATAAAAGAGCACTGAATAAAGCTACGAAAGAACTCAAAACAAAACTATCTGATCTCAGAAATCAATCGTTTAATTCTTTCATCAAAACACTTGAACCTACAAAAAACGATAAACACAAAATCTGGAGGGCTACTAAATATTTAAAGCGGCCGATCAAGCGTAATGTCAGCATTAGGGATTCTAATGGGGTATGGTGCAGAAGCGATGAAAGTAAAACAGAGGCTTTTGCCAAACATCTCTATCAAATTTTTCAGCCAAATCTTCCAATTGCCGCCAATGACGATGCGGAGTTCACAAATTTCCTTGAATCCCCATGTCAAATGGATTTTCCGATCAGCCGGATATCAAATAGTGAAGTATCTGAAGAAATACTTAGACTAAAAAACTGCAAGGCTCCTGGATATGACTGCATTGATAGTAAAGTAGTTAAAGCTCTACCTGAGAAAGCTATTGAATTCCTTACAATAATCTACAATGCCATTCTCAATATAAATCACTACCCAACACAATGGAAATGTGCTGTTGTTGTTATGGTGCCAAAACCAAATAAACCCAAAAACTTTCTTAAGTCTTACCGCCCCATTAGTTTGCTTGTAACGTTCTCGAAAATATTCGAACGAATATTTTTGAAGAGAATGTTACCAGTAGTTGGGGACCACAACATCATTCCCGAACATCAGTTTGGGTTCAGGGCAAGACATGGCACACCAGAACAATGCCACAGGGTTGTAAATGTAATTAGGGATGCACTAGAAAGGAAGCAATACTGTTCTGCAGCTTTTTTAGATGTTCAACAGGCATTCGACAGAGTATGGCATGTGGGACTTCTATACAAAATTAAAAAACTCCTGCCAGCACATTTCTATTTGATCCTTAAATCCTATCTGAGTGAAAGGCACTTTTATGTTAGACACCGAGATGCGTCTTCAGAAATATATAATATTAGCGCTGGTGTGCCCCAGGGTAGTGTGTTGGGCCCCATCCTATTCACAATATTTACTTCCGACATGCCAATAACAGAAGAAGTTGAAGTGGCTACTTACGCTGACGATACAGCCTTCATAGCTTCTAGCGATTCACCTGCAACAGCATCCTCTTTGCTGCAAAACCAATTAAATATATTAGAAATTTGGCTTGATAAATGGAGGATCAAAGTTAACTCCGACAAGTCTACCCATGTCACCTTTACGATAAGAAAAGATAACTGCTCTAGAATATTTTTAAATAATGCTGTAATACCAATGAATACCAAGGTGACATATTTAGGAATGCATTTAGATCGACGCCTTACTTGGAAATCCCATATTAAGGCCAAACAAGAGCAGCTTAAAAATAAAACCAAGCGAATGCACTGGCTGCTTGGTCGTAAATCTCAGCTTAGTTTTGAAAACAAAATAAGACTATATAAAGCTATTTTAAAGCCTGTATGGACCTACGGTATACAGCTTTGGGGAACTGCTAGCAAATCGAATATAGAAATCCTGCAACGCTACCAATCAAAACTTTGCGTGCACTTGTTAACGCCCCTTGGTTCGTCACAAATGAAGCAATACATAAGGACTTAGATATCCCATTTGTAAAGAGTGAAATTCCAAACTTTTCTAACAGATATCTTGCACGGCTGTCAAACCATGTAAATACGAATGCTATATGCTTATTAGACTCAAGTAATGAAACAATACGACTGAAGCGTAATCATATCTTAGACTTGCCATTTCTCTAATTTTTCTGAATTAAATTATTTAATCAACACTAAATAAAAAACAAAATACATAAGTTCCTATATGAAGATAAGCAACTCATTAGTACAATTGAAATTTAATACACTTAAGATCAAATATTAGAACAAATATCGTAATTTTATAAGTAGTTTTGCATTTATGCAAATACTACCGCTGCTATTAGATAATAAGACCTAATTTGCTGAATATCATTATTTTAAGATAGATTGCAAATAAAATACTTACAAAAAAAAAAAAAAAAAAAGATTACTCTGTGGAGCACTTACAGGTCACTTTGCCTATAATAAACACTTTAACACAAGAGGGTTATCTAGTACAAGATTATGCAGGTTCTGCTGTGATGAAGAGGAGTCTATGGAAAACTTAATCACCAACTGTGAGGCATTAGGCCACAGGAGGCACAGAATCCTGGGCTCGTACCTACTAGAGGAGGAAGACCTGCAATTGCTCCCTTCCAAGGAGCTGGTTCGATTCCTCGGTATACCAAATTATTATAATTAAGTAATTAGAGGCGCACAATAGATCAATCTAGTCGCAAGGCATAAAGGCCTTAGCCTAGCCCGTACAACCATTACAATTACCAATATTTGCTGCTACGAAGTAGTTAATGCAAACGCTCATACAACAAAAACAATCTTCCATAACAGGTGTCACAACAAACTGCTCGAAAAATATTGGGTTGGCAACTAACTAATTGCGCATTTCACTCATAGATGGCTTCAGTTGAATTTTTAGGTTTGCAGTCGTAGTGCAAATATAAAACACATTTTGTTATTTTGGCTATGTTCAAAAACTCGATACATGGGCTCCTCACGAACTGAAAGAAACGCATTTAACGCAACGCATTAACAGCTGCGATTTGCTAAAAAAACGTTATGAAAATGATCCATTTTTAAAACGACTGATAACTGGTGATGAAAAATGGGTGGTTTACAACAACATCAAGCGGAAAAGATGGTGGAACAACTCAGGTGAACCAACTCAAACAACATCAAAAGCTGATATTCATCAAAACAAGGTTTTGTTATCAGTTTGGTGGGATTACAAAGGAATTGTCTACTTTGAACTCTTACCACCCAACCGAACGATCAATTCTGATGCCTACATTGAGCAACTAATGAAATTAAACAATGCAGTTGAAGAAAAGCGGCCCGAATTGACAAATCGAAAAAGTATTGTATTCCATCATGACACTGCAAGGTCACACACATCTTTGGCCACTCGGCAAAAATTATTGGAGTTTGGTTGGGATGTTTTGCTACATCCACCATATAGTCCTAACCTGACACCATCTGATTACTTTTTGTTGCGATCTTTACAAAAGTGCTTGAATGGTTAAAATTTCAATAATGACGATGATGTCAGACCGTACCTGATTCAGTTTTTTGCTAATAAAAACCAGAAGTTTTATGAACACGGGATTCTGATGCTGCCTGAAAGATGGCAAAAGGTCATTGATCAAAATGGGCAATAATAAAGTTATTTAGTTCCATGAAAAAATTGTCTTTGATTTTCTAAAAAATCCGTAATTACTTAGTGGCCAAATGCGAATTATAAATTGTTCTGGCAGTGTGTTTTCCCACAGGGTTGCTATCCTTCATACACATACATGTATTTGTAGATGAGTCCTTGAACTTATTCAAACAAAATTTAAGACAAACTGAAAATATGTATCTAAATAAAAAAAATACTGATTTCAAATGAGGTTCAAAAAAGAAAAAAAATCAAAATATGAATCTATTATTTACATATGTACATGTGTGTGTGAGTGCGAAAATATAGCAATGGAAATTATTTGAAAAAGCAACCTACGGTGATTGGACCATTCACCAGTACC
Source organism: Anastrepha obliqua (assembly GCF_027943255.1). Lineage (NCBI taxonomy): Eukaryota > Metazoa > Arthropoda > Insecta > Diptera > Tephritidae > Anastrepha > Anastrepha obliqua. The sequence continues at coordinate 136,328,924 of NC_072892.1, read as the reverse complement.
ACCAACACCAAACACACCAATCAAGCCATTATCTGCATGTGCATGTCGTGCGGTAAGCAAGTGCGACGACAAACTGTTGTACACATGTTCGGGCGCATCGTTAAAACGACGGCCCAGCAAGTTACGGACTGTCAATATACCATTATCATCCAGCCCATTCGACATTCCCGAATAGCGTTTGTTTTTTTGGCCCAACTGTGTGCCACGCTGTGCACCATAGCCCGCGGAGTTGGCCGTGCCGCCATTATGTTGCTGACCAATGTCAAGATCTTGCAGCTCCTTCAGGCATAGCCAATCGCCGTCGACGGATACGCGAAAGTTACAAAGATAAATGGTGTCCTGCACGCCGCCGGCTATTTCTTCGCTTGTGTTTGCATGTGATGCCTTTGGCAAAGTAATTGTCGTAGAGTTATTGTTTTGTTGTTGTTGTTGATGCTGATGCTGATGCTGCTTTTGGAGGACACCTGATGTGGCGCTGTTCGTAACGTTGACTTGCTGTTGCATTTTGTAGGCCTTATTGGAGTTTTTCGACTGTGTCACTACCTTTGTGGTGGTAGTAGTAGTAGTCTGAGTGCTTTGTTGTTCAACGGTGTTATTGTTGTTCAACGTTAATTTCCTGGTTTCGTCGGCCAGGGAGCGCATGTTACGTGTATTGGATGCACATAAACTAATTGCTGTACGAAAGGCCACACGTTTGTAAGTCTGTCTGCTTGGATCGAAACAGTTGGCCCAAAGTTCAATTTGCTGATAAACGAATCAATAGCTTTGTTCCACTGATGCTCTTAGTCACGTAGTTGGAGTTTTGCAATGCGTCCGAGTCACTTTAAATGTAAAAAAAAATAAAACGCATTATTATAGCACAGTAAGCGAAAATTATCTACTCTGGTGAAAAATCGAAGCACTACTCTCCACCCACCCTTCCACCCATATTTACCTTCAACGCATGCACCATCAAGTGCTTTGACCAAATTTCTTTTTCAAATATTTTCTGCAATCACTTCTATTTTTTATCAACTTTTCTTATTATATCAGCTTGCAATTTTCACTTCACCACTCGAGTAGTAATTAGACGATTTGTAAAGTTATTATTTTTCCAAGCAAATTTTGTGTCGTGCTTTGTCAAAAGGCTCACCGTAAAATATAGTATCTATTTTGCGACTGACTGGCTACTTCTCCGATGACTGTCTGCATTGAGCGTTCACTTCTCACAACTCAAAAGCATAGTAAATGTGTGAGTTGAGTCCTTTATGTCTCTCTGCTTGAAGTCGCACGCATCCGGTGGTGAGTTTGTTCGCTCGCAACTTGTATGTTTTCAAGTTTGCGTTATTGATTTTCCACCAATCGCTGTCACTTTGGCGCATGTAGAGACAGTTCTTAGCATTTTTTCTCCAAAATGTTGTTGGTGGCCAAAAAACACTCCATACCTCCATATCCATTCGGTTGTGTGGTGAATCAGTTGTTAAAAAATCTGTTACTGCACATTTTATATGCCGACACTCAATATTTTGATTTGTTTAGTGCTTTGCGATCCTGCTTAGTAATAATCGTTAATTTCAATTGCAAACGACATTGCAGACTGCGGTTTAGAGTTTTGGTATTTTTTAAGACCTCAGAATTATAAACAAATTGAAATTCTTATTTTTTATTCTCCGAATACAAGGACGTTTTAGGATTTTAGGCGACTCGTTGAAGAAAATGGCTGAACTACGATTTCTTACTCTTCTTCTGGTGTAGCTCTCCAAATCGACTATTGGTTTGAATTAAGATCTTTGCCTAATTTCGCCCGTTAGTCGTATTAACCGTTAACAATTCACAAGTGTCTCGCAAACAACTTTTAAGTTTATTTACGTATATGAGGTTGTTCTAAAAGTATCGCGAATTTTGTGTTTTTTTAATTATTTATTTATTAATTAATATCTATTTTGTCCCCTTCAAAGTAATCCCCATGAGATATTATGCACTTGTGTCAACGTTTCTTCCAATATTCGAAACACTTCAAAAGATCATTTTTTTATCTTGTTCAGCTCCTCTGACGGCATCGAAGTCTTTATCTCGTCAATCGTAGCGTAACGTCGTCCTTTCATGGATCTCTTCAATTTCGGGAACAAGAAAAAGTCACAGGGGGCCAAAAAGTCGAGCACAAGCAACGATGTGTGAGCAAGGGCGTTATCATGATGCAAAAGCCAATTTTTGTTCTTCCACAAATCCGGGCGTTTCTGGCGGATTGTTTCGCGCAAATTGCGCATAACTTGCAGGTAATATTCCTTATTAACCGTTTTACCTTGTGGCAAGAACTCATGATGCACAACGCCCCTGCAATCGAAGAAAATAGTAAGCAAAACTTTTACATTCGACCGAACTTGGCGCGCTTTTTTGGTCTTGGTTCCTGCGGCAGCTTCCATTGAGATGATTGAGCTTTGGTTTCCACGTCATAACCATAAACGCACGATTCGTCATCAGTTATGACCCTCTGGAGCAAATTTGGGTCGTCGCGGGCAGAGCCCAACATCTCATTAGCAATGTTCATGCGATGCTGCGTTTGGTCGAAATTGAGCAGTTTTGGTACGAATTTTGCGGCGACCCGTCTCATGCCCAAATCATTGAAAAAAATCGAATGGCACGAGCCAATCGATATGTCTAGGTCCTCAGCAACTTCTCTAACGGTTATTCGATGATTGGCCAATACAGTTTTCTTCCCTTCATCAAATTTTTCGTCTGTTGTTGAAGTGCTCGGGCGTCTGGCACATTTTTTGTCGTTCACATCTTCTCGGCCAGTCAACATTCGGAATGTATCCGCGCACTTAATTTCGTTTTTCACACAAAATTTGATACAGGTTCTTTGATCTATCTTTTTGAATAGGTAAAAATCGGAGACGAGCCGAAACACGTGCAAGCAAAGCAGCTGTCAACAATTAACTGAACATTCAAAATGGCCGAACTCGTCAGCAGGAGTGAGAGACATGAGTACCAACATATCGCCACAAAAAAATCGAAATTCGAATATACGTAATCTGCGAAAATTCAAAATTCGCGATACTTTTTCAACACACCTCGTACGACACAAAGTATTTATTTCTACGAAAAACCATTTTATACAACCTATTCCATGCTTTTACGCATTTAAATGTGAAAAAAAAAAATATTTTTAAAGTTAATAATTCAACGTTCTCACATTTTGTAATGAAAATAGAGCCGTCTATGGCCGGTATGGTCATGTCCAGAGGAAGTCTGAATCCAATACGACAAAGGAAGTTCTAAATATCGTTACGACGCCATGGAAGCCAGAACGACCTTAACATACATGAGCGAAGCAGATCGAAAGCGACATGAAGCGTGTGAATTTAAACACCGAGACGGGCCAAAATAATAAAATTTGGCGATTACGAAATAGAAGAGCTTATCTGAAGTAAAACGCGGCAAAAGCAAGGAAGAAAAAGAATATTATGTAAAAAAATGATTGCCAATATCTGTAAGTACAGTGGGTCTAATAGACGCCATAACTTAGAAGATTTGACCAATTCGATTCAAACAAACTGTATTTTATGGTCTTATTATATGCAATATATTAAAAAAAAATTTCTGTGTATAATCAACGACATTAGCTATAATGGCTTAACATCTTGTAGTCATACTTTGTGTCAATTTCTGCGCAACTTGCGGAGGTAATCGGCTCCAAATCAGCCGATTTGCCTTGATCACTGTTTGAGCGTCCATATTTATTTTCCTTAGAGGTTTTGCTTAACTATTGCCCAAACATTTTCAATGACTTTTTCGGACCTTTGGGGTCCGTACATAGGAACACTGCTTCAAATCGGTTTTCATATGCGGAACTCAGTTTGTAAAAAAACGGACGCTTTTTAAATTTCTCACAAACTAACTCTCTGCGAAAATTTTCTGTCGCGTTTTTTTTCCATGGTAATTGAATTTAGGGAAATCTCCTATATCCTGTCTTAGGACAAGGGTAACATACAGGTGTGTACTAAGTTAAGAAGGCTGGGTGAAAGGTCGATTATACGGATCGATTTTGATCAAATTTTGTGTGTGGTTTTGAGTTGGATTGTGGGTTCGTCGATGGTTTAGATTCTTAATTGGATGTGATAGTTGGCGCTCAAATTTTAATTCTATCAGGCGCTTCAGTTGAATTTTTGTTATAACCTGTATTTATAGTTCGAGTGTATTCATATTTGGAATATGTTTTGGCAATAAAAATAGAAATACTCTGGAAAGAAATGTTCCGATAGGTGGCGTTGGAGTCGAGTTATAACTAGAAGGCGTATTTATTGGCCGATTTGAGTCATATTTGTAATACGTTGGTAATAATAACAGAATAATTTTGCAGAAAATTTAATTTTCTTTAATTTCGGGTTGGAAAACCGCCAAGGTATTGACGGAAAATATTGTTCGACATTGTTCCGAGCGCGGCTTGAAGTGAGTGACGACAAAAAAGCAGGATAAAGTACTCGTCCAAAGCGGGACCTTTCTTTGTGACTACTCTTAGCACTTGCTAAGAAGAGAATAGATGTGAGTAGCAACACCATCGAACATCGACTGAAAGAGGCGAACATATCGCAGCGTCCCACATCATCAAAACCACTTCTCTCAGAAACACATTGAGAAGCAATAAAACAAGAAAATGGTGTCCCAGTATTGGACTGGCCCAGACGCTAATCCCATTGATAATATGTGGGGAACTATGAAAATACATCTTGCCGGAAGGCCAGTCCATGATTTAAAGCAACTCGTGCGTCAAATTCACAAATCTAGTCTTGTTTGTCGACAAGCAACGCAGAAAAGGTGGATCAAAGCATGAAGAAGATGCCAGGCTATACTCGACAACGATGGAGACTGCACGACTTATTGAGTAATTGCGACTCGTAGTTTTGTACATACTTTCATGTAAAAAAAAATTTTAAATATTTATATATCTTTTAGACTTCATGAATTATCGCGGTTCCTTTGTTCTGACACAGACTGTATAGTATATACAACTGCATTCTCGAAATGATATAAATATTTTGATTAGAATGAGAAATTTCGATGAAATTTGTTGAATCTTTTTATATAATATTTAGATACACAAATTTTTTTAACCTGGATTTATATGGTTTTTGTAAGAGAATAGCATGCGTGTTTTCATAGTGGAATGAGTTTGGTACGCTTGGCACAGACTTTCACTCCCACCTTTTATACAAAACTTTTAAAGTGTTGGAATAATGGCTCATTTTTTTTTAAATTGTCAAATTTATCAAACAATGTATTCGCCGATAAAACCTTTTCATGGGTCAAATATTGATCAGTGTTTTCGATATGAATTTGCTAAAGCTCAACATAAGCCATTCAGCAGAAAGGTTGTTCCTTTCTCTTTCTGCTGACTGAGCTATTAAGTCCTGATTTGAGTGGTAGAGTAACATTTTTCTGTTCCATTTTTGCCCAACAAAAAATCCAAAAATTTTTTCTGAGATAAATCGAAGCAAAACAGGAAGTAAACAAAATATTTTCAAAACTCTAACTTTAAAAACAGCCGAATTAATATAATTTTTGTGGCCCCAAATATATCGAGATATCGTACACAAAATATTGCGGAAATAGGTAACGCAAAATATTCTTTATTTTGACCTTGAACGTGTATCTAGGTAATAGTATTCTCGGAGACACTAAAAGATGCGATTGATTTGCATCCGATTCAAATTCCCAGTTTCCAACTCTCACCAGCTTTAGTCAACACCCGTTTAGAGGTGAAAAAAGTAAGAATGGGAATCCTGGGAGAACATCTCAGAAATGGTTGTGGGTTGGGTTTAGAAGCTGCTAAATAAAAACTCTTTTTCATGAAAAGAAGGGCAAACTCTCGACGCATCTATCACTACCAACCAGAAAATCTGACAATTGACTCCAGCTTCTCTTTTCCGAACGTACTATTCAACGACGCGATGCACTACTCGCGAGCAAAGAAAACAGAAGAAGGCTGCAATACGTGGGAGCGAAGAGTTGAAGATACCGACTAGCCAATATGATGACGAAGTATCTATAAAGTTTGTGTAGAACTCAAAGATAAAGGGTAATCCTGCAATATGCGACAAATACTGCCAACCGCCAAAGAACTGATTGGAATTTCTCAGCGTGTTAAATTCAACACCTGGGAAAATACTTAAGAAAATACGCAATATCAATTTACCGATTTTAAGACTGCTTTTGGATGCAAATAAGTTTATATTATTGCTATACCACTACCAACAATACCATTAAAATTGGAAAGAAACCACCTACGGAAAGAAAGTCTATATTAGAGAACTTCGTTCAATTCGGAATCAGTATCAATTCCTATAATACCAACGAGAGTTTCCCTCTCAACACGAAAGAGATGTATAAGTTCTAATAAAACCATTGCTAAGAACCTTTTCACGGTTATATTTTGATTGCTTGCCAGTTAATTTTTGAAAGATTGAATTAACAACAAATGAAATAATGACCATTGTTTCAACTCATTGCTTCTTATAGTTATTTATGTAAATGTTGGAAACATGTCTTGCTTAAGGGGGTAGTATGGTTAATTCGGTGCAAAACAAGCATATTTTTCGAAATTTTTTTTGTCGACACAGTTGATTTATTCAAAATTTTAAAATTACTTCATTATAAAGTCATATTTAAAGAATATTGTGTGAAATTTTCATTGATTTTTATGAAGAAATGAGTTGGTGGCAGCGAATCTTCGCGGACGTCTCATAAAAAAGTTTTATTGCGGTGTCCCTCAGAACTCATTACTGGATCAACTAAAATCAAAAAACCAAATTGATTTCATCAGCTAATAAAGTTTCGCAGGTAACAACGTCGATTTTTTTTTTTTTTTTTTTTTAATTTTTTAAAGCGCTTTGAAGTCAAAACACCGATTTTTCATTAAGGGGTTATATACCTTGTGTTTTTCAAAAAAATCAAAATAAATTTTATTTCTTTATCGTAAAGTACAATCCCTTGAGAACATTTTCCAAAAATTTCATAGAGATCTGAGCAATAGATCGAAAGTTACAGCGTTTTAAATTGTGCGTCGTCACGTCCTGAGCGTACGGCCTCATGCGGCGCTTGAAACTTTAAACGCGATTATCTCAAAAACGTGTTTTTCCAAAAATGCTTTTGCGGTGGACGCGATTGCAAAAAAAGTATTTAACCGATTTTTATAATTTTTTTTTTTAAATTGTTCGTAATTGATGTCGCCTCTTAGTGAACGATCAACTTTTTATGTATAAATTTTTATTTTGCAGATATGAATTTTTTAATGCCAATTTTAGGACTGTAGAAGTGGAGTTTTTTAAAAACATGTTCCTATTTTCACAAAAATCAAAATATTTAATATATTGATCGTTCACTAAGAAGATATAACCCTATACTAATGAAATCTTTTCGATTTTTTGATTTCAGTTGACTTGGTGGACTTGAATCGCGTCCACCGCAAGCCTCTTCCAAAAAAAGGGTCTTGGGGGAAAACGCCATAACTCCGCCATTTTTAAATATTTTTACACAAACAAAGCCTTTTTTTTCTTTAAACATTGTAATATCCAATAATAAAAACTTTTATACAATAAAATTATTGCTACATATCTTTAAAAAAACCCAACTTTCGCTAATTTCACCGGACCACAAGGTATATAACCCCTTAAAAAAACTTGAAAACTTTGTTGTTTTAAAATATGACAAAATTAAAAAAAAAAAAACTCGACGTCATTACCTCGTGAATAAAGTAAAGAAACAAAAAAACCAAATTTGAAAAGAATCGGTGCAGTAGATATGAATCTACAGTGGACACCGACCGTAAAAAAGGCAAGTGTGAGAAAAACGCGTTTAAAGATTTCGGCAGCGTGAAATCCGGTTGGAGAGGTAGATACTTAATCCTTTGTGTCTTTGTCAATTTTACTCTAATGCACTTCAAACTTTCACACAATAATCTTAAGATGTTATAGAATAATTTAAAAAACAAAAAAAAAAAACAAAAAATGAAAAAAAAAATACCATACTACCCCCTTAAGAAGAACTCTTAACTGACGAGATCCAAGACCACACACACTTCCGGAACCCAACAGTTTATAAACAGGCTTTAAATGGCATTCATCAGGCGTCTCTTACCACCTTCTTAAACTCCCGCCCCCCGAATGCCGTCATTGAAGTCCAATCTCCACACTTCGCGCACGAAGAGCTCCAGCTACCTCTTAAAATTACTTTTAAATTTTGCAACAGATCAAAAATATCGAGAGATAATTTGAAAATGAACTTTCAAAATTAATTGCTATCGACTATTACCAAAATTTTTCAATCAATGTGGTAGTCCTATGTATTTTATATGTAATATTCATTAAATAATCATAAATTCAAACACAATTTAAAACAAACGACGTCAATTTATAGTAAGTTTAAACACAATTTTTCTAGGCATAGAAAGGCTCCTCATAACAAACCATCTACTGTTCGTAGGCAGCATAAAACTGTAGGTCCTTACATTTGTGGATGCACATCAAGACGCTCACTACAACTTGGACGGACGGCTTGGCCGCACATCCAACAAATATGTGTGCGCCAATTATATTCATATATGTACTCGTATATGTAGGCATATATTAACATATTGATGTATTCATAAATTCTTTCATTGCCGTAAAATTAGTCTCCTATGGTGCGTACAATCGCTTCCGGAAGCTTTCGTTTATATCACCTGTTGGATCTGATATATATATTATAGTTCATAAATATGTATGTATGTATGTATGTCTATTGGAATGCGCACATAAGTATGTACATATGCACAAAACGTTTGCCAACAATGCAGAATGAAAATAATAATAATAAATTATTATGAATAAATGAAAATCGTCAACTCACCGGGCTTCCGTTTTTTGGGCGTACAAGTTTGTGATGAAGCTGATGATGCCTCCGACGCTATTCCAGTTTGAACGTTACTTGTTCCCGTTACAACGCCAGCTGCGTTCGACACTATTGCACTAATTTGCGAGGAAATACTTTCCGAACGTCGGAAAGTATCTCGCAATCTGTTAAGGGACGACAATGAAGGAGAACCAGACAACAGGTTACTGGACGCATTGCTGACGATCTCATCACTATCTGGACTTCGTAACAACAAATTACGGGAACTACTCATTTTCGTACAACACTCACTTTCCCACACAACACAGCACTTGTTAAACACCGTCAATTAAAACAACACAAGTGTCAAAATACTTTTTAAAAGTCAGACAATGGGAATTAAAATTAAATAAATGCTGTAAATGCCCAGACAAACACCTTCGACGCAAACAAAATGGTAAAGTAACCAAAACAATTTTTTTCGATTGTTTATGACAATTCAGTTATCACTGCAGTGGCTCTCAAAGTGCTAATAGGAAGGAAATAAAACAATCGGCAACGTACTAACAGATTTTTAAGAAAATGTATTTACTACAAATATGTATAAACTTTACCATATGCATTTATTGCAGTTTAAATATTGTAATTATTTTATTTTATACCTAACTACGCAGTTAGGCGAACGCAAATAGTCGATATATTCGTTACACTTTGGTGATAGGTCTGTTCATGTAAAAATTATTCAATTACTTAATTTCTGAGAATTCCCTCTCAAAGAGAAAAATATTAAACAAGTACGTGATCGCAAAACCAGTGGCAATTGCAACTTTTACTTTTTAAATTGTTGAAGGGAAAGATCAAAAAAAGAAAACAAATTTCAGTTAAGCTAATCCGAATTAAATTAAATAAATAAGCAAATAAAATGGAAAATACCGAGCTTAGCATCACATGATTTTATTTTGTCCACAATCATCTGTTGCATTTAATCCTCGCTGTCAGATGAAGAATATTCCATCAACAATTGAGTGGTTGTGGCAATCACAGCTTTCTTCATACTGTCCTTGCTTCCGTCTTGCTATTGATCCACAAACGGAGGTGCCTACAATTTTAAGCCGACTCCGAACGGCAGATATTTTTTTATGAGAAGCAGAAATACACTCGGAGGATTGCCATTGCCTGCCGAGGGGCGACCGCTATTAGAAAAAGCTTTTTTCTTAATTTTGATCTTTCAACGAGATTCGAACCTATATATGAATATTACCAAATTAAGTAATAACCAAGAAGTAGAAGCTTAATACACAAAAGATACCTTTGCGATACCCTTCCGATTTATATTTCGGAAACTGCAGCAACGGTGACAGGAGACTATGGTTCAGAAGCGCATACCAATATTATCTGAAATATATTTGTTACTAGCAAACCCGACCCGCTTCGCTGGGCAAAGACACGGTGGGTCCACGTTTTGGCATATATTTCGAGACCCTAGTCATCAATAGGTATGAAAATTACCCCACGTTAAAGCACTTATCGACAGCTTTCATTTGATGCCCATATTGCACATCCACAACCAAATTTTACCCTGGCCCACGTTTTGACCTATATCTCGAGACCCCAGTCACGGAGCGGCAAGAGAAATACTCTGTACTAAAGCATTCACCAACAGCTTCCAATTGATATCCATATTGTACAAACACATTCTAGGGTCCAAGTGTTGGTCTCTATCTCGGGACCCTAGTCACGGAGCGGCATGAAAAATACTCTGAACTAAAGCATTCACCAACAGCTTCCATTTGATACCCATATTGTATATACACATCCGAAGGTTACCCGGGCCCACGTTTTGACCTATATCTTGAGACCCCAGTCACGAAGCGGCATGAGAAATACTCTGTACTAAAGCATTCACCAACAGCTTCCAATTGATATCCATATTGTACAAACACATTCTAGGGTCCAAGTGTTGGTCTCTATCTTGGGACCCTAGTCACGGAGCGGCATGAAAAATACTCTGAACTAAAGCATTCACCAACAGCTTCCATTTGATACCCATATTGTATATACACATCCGAAGGTTACCCGGGCCCACGTTTTGACCTATATCTTGAGACCCCAGTCACGGAGCGGCATGAGAAATACTCTGTACTAAAGCATTCACCAACAGCTTCCAATTGATATCCATATTGTACAAACACATTCTAGGGTCCAAGTGTTGGTCTCTATCTCGGGACCCTAGTCACGGAGCGGCATGAAAAATACTCTGAACTAAAGCATTCACCAACAGCTTCCATTTGATACCCATATTGTATATACACATCCGAAGGTTACCCGGGCCCACATTTTGACCTATATCTCGAGACCCCAGTCACGGAGCGGCATGAGAAATACTCTGTACTAAAGCATTCACCAATAGCTTCCAATTGCTATCCATATTGTACAAACACATTCTAGGGTCCACGTGTTGGTCTCTATCTCGGGACCCTAGTCACGGAGCGGCATGAAAAATACTCTGAACTAAAGCATTCACCAACAGCTTCCATTTGCTACCCATATTGTACAAACACATCCTAGGGTTACCCGGGTTCACGTTTTGGCCTATTTCTCGAGACCCTGGTATCCGATTCTTAAAATTTTAAAACACAAACCATCTACTGAATAGTCCAAACAAAGCCTAAAAATTTGGTTTGGATAGGTGAGCCCGTTCGCGAGTTTTAAGCGAATATAGGGACAGATTTTCACATTTATATATATAGATTTAAATTTAAACTTTGACTCAATTGACAAATTTTAATTCGTTTTTATTTTTACTTTGCCATCAGCTGTTTTTCTCACTTGCAAATTCTTACAAGTAGAAATTTATGCAGTAAAAACTTGCAACTTTCCCTCAAAATGAAATGTCTTTTTGCTCTCTCACTTTCCCCTACTTTGCAAATTTTTTGTATACATGGTCACGAAAACTTGATAACGTGAGACAATAGTTACAAGTTGTTTCCTTCATGAACAGACCTAATATAAATATATGTAATATTCACTTCACTCCACACTATCCTCTGTTATCGTTTATCGGTTTATTATAAAAGTCCCTGCCATTATGACATTTCTTGTTACGACACGGAAAACAGCTGCTAGCACAATAACGATAGTTATTATTATATTGAGAAAAAGATGAGCTTGCTCAGAAAGGTATAATAATAATTTAAATCAAATTCATTTACTATAGCTTTCACCCATTACAGTGTACACAGCAACTTCTGGTAGACACAAATATTTGTGCACAGGCAATTACCGCTACCAACGCAGCATTCCACACAAGTCCAGTATGCAGCCGCGTGCAAGCCGGTCGTTATCGAGTCACGACAAAACGTAATCGCCCGCTCACCTATGAAATGGCCAACCCACCCCATTACATTGCACATCGAAAGTCTTGGAATTCATGGAATACGTGTACGTATAAAAAATATTTATTAAAATTGCAATATGCTAATTTAAACAATATAACTTGCTCTCCACAGCAACGATGTTGGATGGACTACGCTCCTCGCAGACAGCCATTGAGGATTTGTTTGTACGAAAATTCATGACCGGTACTTGGCATGCCCTTATTGTTTCCGAAGTGATTATCAAAAGACAGCACAACATGATAAGAATAGCAGCCATTGTCCGCCAAGCAATAAGCCCTCGCAAGATGTACTTTCTTATTGGTTACACCGAAGAACTCTTATCCTATTGGCTGCAATGTCCGGTCACATTAGAGTTGCAAACAGTCGCGGATAAAACAGATGTTATATTCAAGTACATTTAAGTTCTTTATCTTAGTTACCGTATAGATGGAGAAATAAGCAGACGAAGTAACCAAATAAAGCGCAGCCCTACCAAAATCCCTTTATCAGTGCACAGTAATCTCGTTGTGATTCTTATTACTCTGCCAAGTCTTAATGGCTTTGTTAACAATGGTAGCATCTTGATCTTTAACCTACGATTATTAATGGTGATGAATTTTCAACTGAGCATACGTACAACTTTCAATAGCAAACCTGTTCAATTAGTGTTTTTAAGTTCGTCACTGAGTTGCAATTCAGTACACGCTTTCTCAATGCTTTGACTAGCTCCAAGAATATGAAAACGACTATCTTCCTAGATCCTCCACAAATTTTGTCCCATACTTTCACTAACGCTGTATCCGTGATGACTCCTGCAAAACACGTCACATACCATTTTTCTAAAATTTCACTGGAGTTAAAAACGCCTAGTTTATCTAAATGGCTGCAATACAGAAGCAGAATTATAATGAAAGTCTACTTGAATAAAAGCTTGATAAATACTTAAACATAATTTACAAAAGAATTTTTTAACAACAAACTTACTTGTTCAGTTCGATGTCTTCACGCTTCAACAACGTCTGTGTCAACTCTTTCAGCTTAGGGCACTCCTGTTCTATGCCCTTTGTACATGCAAAGAACTCTTTAGCTATCCAATATGTTTCCACATCATTGTCAAATATCTGCAGTAGCACGTTCACAATTTCCATAAAATTGTTGTCATCTTCAGGTGGACCAATCAACGGATGTAGCAATCGACCATTTTCCAAAAGCCACATTGTTTGTAGTACTTTACTTTTAGGCGTAGTCTTCTCGATATATTGCATCATAGTTACTGCGCGGAGCAAGTCCTCGTAGACGGCAGTACGTTGTTCTAAGATATAATCCATGGAGTTTTTATGTAGAGGCAACACGCCGAGTATTATACTCCACAATAGGCTGCGCTGTGCAGTGGGTACAGTGTAACTTAAACAAAACTGTTTTAATTTAGAGTGATTCCGTATATTGTCTTGGAGTAGTTTATTCAAAGATTTCTTTTCTTCTACAGAATAGCATCCTACTTTTTCATAGTAACTTGAGCGAAAATTTCGTTCGTCCATTGTGGTCAATCTTCTGTTCTGGTTATATGACCAATACACAAGTATGCGACGTAATGAAATTTATCCACTTAAAAAAATTGTCTAAAGTTGTATTCTACATTGTATTAATAACGCAAATTAGTGAACTTTTTCAGTCGCGAAGTTTTGTGCACTATTTAAAAAGATTTCTTCAATAAACTATAGGAATAAAAATGAGTAATCGATTTTTTAGTCATTAATATTTATATCGAGTAAACGATATGTCTATTACACAAGGTGCTTTTTAGGATGCATGAGAACTTTAAGTGCTAATGTATCGATCAAACAATTTATGATGTCTGTTAAGGTGACAATTCACACTAAATATGTTATTTTGTCCGTTCCATTCAGTTGTGAGTTACAGGGTGTTAACAATGGAGTTCAACAAAGCGTAAAACCGATACATTTTACAATTTTTCTTTGATAAAGGTGAAAATGCAAGCCGCTGAAAATGTGAATGGTGTTGTAACAGCTACTTACGAGCAATTTTGGTTTCGTCGATTCCGTTAAGGAATTTTTTAATTAATTAATTTTTTAATTTAAATAAAATGTCGCACAAATCACATAAATAATCGAAGTTTCCCGACATTTTAGTAGACGCAAGCGGTAAGAGCTAAAGATAGACTATAAAACGAGGAGGTAAAGATAGACTATAAAACGGTTTTAAACCATTTACGCAAAAAAAGATAAAAATAGTGGATTTCTTTTTCCCCAAACTAATATCAACACAGTTTTCTATTCTCGACTGTCAAATCATAGTTATCCATATCGATATTTCGCATGCAGCTAATGGTGGTCACACTCACCAACGTAAACGTACGCCCGTACGCCCGTATCAGCTCACAAGATAAAACAACTATCTATGATACTACGGAACGGAACGATGATGAGAATTCATTTAGAAGGACTCTCATTAGTTTCATCCTGTCAGCTGATACGGGCGTATGTTTACGTTGGTGAGTATGAGCCCCATAAAAAAACACCCGAGATGTGTTGCATACCAAAAAGATAATCTAGCATTTTATTGTAACAGAAACTATTCCATTTCCCATAAATGTTTGGGAAGCACTAACTCCAGTCCTTGACAGAATGCAGGTGAGGCCTTCCGAAAACCGCTACTGTTTTTCGCGATTTTGGTAACCGATGAGCAGATAAGCAAATAAAAGGAAGAGAGCGTGTTTGTTTGCAAATATTCCGTAAATGGTTTGGCAATGGATTTTTAAATTAAAGAAATTTTGAAAGCACCAATTATATAAATATAAATAAAATATAAAATGAAAAAAGTGTGTGTGTGTATATGATTTCTGGTTCATACAGGAAAAATTTTCTTACTTTACGATGCGGTGTTGTGCGTGTCGTTCATACAAGGCAAAACTCCGTTGGTTGCAATTGCTTTAGTTTTTAGTTTACAGTCAACAACAACATTAAGAAAAATGAAAACACAGTGAGTTGCTTATGCTCGGGAAGTATCCCTCGCCTAGCCTCTCCTCGTCTCGTCCTCTTCCACAAGTTATGAGTTGCTTCAATAAAAGTTCGCAAGTAATTTTTATTCCTTTCGTTTGTTTATCTACAGCATTGGCGTCAGCGCGAGTTCGAAAGGTGCAATCTTGTATTCTATCATTCTTGGGTCATTCCAAACTTTAAGCTGAAAAATGGGTAAGTTATGCATAAAAAGTTAGTAAAATTTATTATTTACAATACTAACTGGATATACTGAATTTATACTCATTAAAGTTTAACTTGGGTTCATAATTTTTGTAATAATATTATTTCTTTACGTCTGATGATTGTCGACGTACGCGAAAACGTAAGAGTTGCCCAACTTTCTCTATGTAAACGAGTTCACATAAATGCATGCATTCGTAGTCAACTGTCAAAGAGAAGTAAACGCCAACTGGAGCAACATTTTTTTGTAGACGTGTCTTTAATTGGCAATACTGTTGTTTCCGTGGCGCCGCAATCTGACGACGGATTCTTATAGAACTCGACAAAAGAAAACGAAATGAAGAAGTAAAATTTTTTGATATCTCGCTTAATTTTCAAGTAATTTAATGTTAAATTTGTCTAATTTAGCGAAAAGTTGGTGTTGCCATACACCTGAAATAAAAACGAAGTTCGTATGCAGAGATGTTCAGCAGAAGGTTCATTGTAAAACTGCAGTATTTTTTGCTCTAATTTTAAGTTGAGAAATAATTTTGAAAATAAAAACATACAACTCATTCAAACTTAAAAACAATGATATTAAGCGTATCTCAAAAAATAATAAAGTAATTAAAATTAAATTAATGAACACAGTATTTTTTGCGTAGAACTTCTTTTCGTGTGGGCGCCTTCGGCCGCGCTTCAAAAAAATAACCCTCATCAGTCCAACTCCGGCTACGCAATCCACAGTATTTTTGCGTAGAACTTCTTTCCGTGTTAAAACCATTGAACCCAAAATTAAAACATCATATGCGTGTATGTAGTAAAGAAGCACAATAACCCTCATCCCCAACATTAACACTAAACTTAAATACTTAATTTTTGTTCATATTTTTGTTTCAGGCATCCGGCAACACCATACTGTTGTCATTCCAATCTTCTTCTTATTCGCGTTTAAAATTGGAAAGTGACTGTATGGACAAATGCATTTGCATTTTATTTTAATAAAAATAATTCGAATATAAGAATAAAAATAAGTAAAAACACGCGTGTGAGGGTATATTTCGTGAATTTTAGTGAAGTGTTAAAAAATATATAGTGTAATGTGGCAAATTATAGTGAAGTTCCAAAGGGCATTTTGAGACCTTTTTTATTAAATATCTCGAGAACTAAGCGAGATATCAAAAAATTTTACTCATTCATTTCGTTTTCTTTTGTCGAGTTCTATAAGAATCCGTCATCAGATTGCGGCGACACGGAAACAGCAGAATCCCCCTTTAATTATGTGGATAATAAATTTTCTGAATTGCTGAATTGTAGCAAATCAAGTACATATTCATAGGAGAAGGGGAAAGTCATGACGTCACGCTCTCGAAGCCAGGTTTGTTTACAGTCAAATGAAGTTGAATGTTAAAATGGAAGAAAATAAAAACACTGCTTTGATTAAATGCAATTATTAATGACATTTATTATAAGACTTAATCAGTAAGACTTCATCAAATATGACAGAAAGTGTTTTCCAGTCACGTCAAATCGCTAACAAATCATTACGCGAGCGTAAAAGAATAATTAATGTAATCAAAAAGAGAAACTGCAAAGAGCTACGTACCAACTTTTTTTAAATTGGATTAGACAACGTCATCTGTGGTAATTGCATAGCTTAGGAAACCCTGTCACGTGGAAAATTGAACAGTACTATCGGCCGGCGCTTTCTCCAAGCGTTCTTCAAGATAAGCGCAAATATTTGACAGCTGAGTAATTAACGCAATTTTCTTGACGACTTCGTTAGTGTATTGCCAAAAATGATTGATTTGTGCCGGGAAAAGTGGGCTTGGTGGCTACTAGTCCTTTTAATAATACTGCCGGAACAGGGTGATTGTTCTGCTAGCAGCAATGAGTATATGAAACGTGAGCATTCATTGATACGGCCGTTCCAAGGTGAGTTTTATGCTTCCAATTGCGATTAATTTAATCGACGCAATTGAAATGAAGAAAATTAAATAAGGAAAGGCTCACGCACTACTCGATACTTTACGTTTTACAGGCATTGGTATAAATTTACCATATTGGGATTTTCTTGGACACACAATGGTAACTAGCAACTACATAAGACTGACGCCAGATTTGCAATCGAAGAGCGGTGCACTTTGGAACTACTCGGTAAGTTTTGCATAAAAAAAAAAAACGAAGCCAGGTTGCGAGGAACATATTAATGTGTGCTGTTTTATGCCATAGCCCGTTATGACACGCAACTGGGAGGTACATGTTACATTCAAAGTGCACGGAAGGGGAAATGAACTGTTCGGAGATGGATTCGCTATTTGGTATACCAAAGAACGTATGCAGGGAGGACCCGTGTTCGGCAGCAAAGACTATTTCTCCGGTTTGGCGGTGATATTGGACACTTACAGCAATCAAAATGGACCACACAATGTAAGACTAACCCAAATAAATGAAAAAATCAAATAATTGTCATACAACATTCTATTGTAATTCATGTAATAGCATCAACATCCCTACCTCAGTGCTATGATAAACAATGGCACATGGACATATGATCATGACCGGGATGGCACACACACACAACTGGCCGGTTGTGAGGTGCGTTTTCGTAATGTGGACTATGAGACACATGTGAGCATACGTTATGAAAATGACATACTCTCGATCTCCACGGATATGGAGAATAGAGGCGAGTGGAAGAGTTGTTTCGTGGTGAACGATGTTGAATTGCCAACGGGATACTTCCTTGGATTGTCGGCGACAACTGGAGATCTATCCGACAATCATGACATAATTGGTGTAAAGTTTTACGATCTTGATATAAATGTGACGGTGGGTTTTGCTTTCTGCCACAACATTACGCATTAGCTACATATTTTAAAGTTTTCCCATTTCTTTTGTCTTGCAGCCGGAAGAGATATCAGCACGTTCTAAAATTGTGCCGCGTGCGAAAACCTATGAACCGCCACGTGAACACAAAGACGATCCCAAGCCGGGCATGTCAAATGTGAAAATATTCTTCATACTTTTATTCGGCATGTTGGTTGCAATCGCTGGCGCCATTTTTGCGATCTCATACTTTAAAGAGAAGAATTCAAGAAAGCGCTTCTACTAAACACACTTACTTCCACTTCCACTGCACACGACAGACATCATAGACTTTTCCTTAGCAAAATATTTCAAATACATACATATATACATAATACAGAAACGACAAACAACATAAGCACACTCACACTTTTGTTGCAATGACACTAAATGCTAATTTATTGTGTATTTAATGTAAAATTTTGTCTATATACATACATATATTTTAATTTAGTACTGCTAGACAAATGCGGCATGAAAGTTGCTTCTAATGCAAAAGGGCGCATCTAAGTCATTGCGTTCATTTGGTATTACAAGTTTTCATACCGCACGGTATGAAGTTATTTTATCAACTACATTTACATGGATTTTTTTTATTCTAAACCATACAATTAGAAAGAAATATATAAAGTAATTGTAAATAAAAAAAAAACGTAAAAGTAAAAAATTACATGCGATATTCAATATGTTGGTGAGAAGGTATGTATCTGTGTATGTAGCACGATAAGAAACCTCTACAAAGAAACGCTTTACGAATGGACTTTGGATAAAGTGTGCGTAATTCCAGGTAAGAAAAAACAAACAAGCAGTTTTTTAATCCAATTTTATAATTTGATTGTATATATGTATGTTGCGTTTATCAGCATTAGAAATATTCCGCCTTAAGTTAGGTTAGGTTGGGTTCTTTTCTATGGAAATAAAACGCCGTTTTTAACATATTTTATTAAGCAGTTTTTATTACAGGTGTATGTGTATATGAAGGTATGTATGCAATTAGGTTTATATAGTAGATCTATGCTTGTACGCTTTTTCCAACAATGTATTATCGAAATATTACTTCTAATTATATATGTACGTAGGTGTTTTTATTTATTTATTGTAAGTATGTATGTAAGAATATTAATTGGAATCGAAGGAACATTCTTATTTCTGAAAATCTTTAATTTTTCTTTATTGTTTGCAATTTGTATTTAATAAATGTACGTGTTATTATTTGTAAGTCTTTATATTTTGAAACAAACTGCAACATATACATACAGGTATAGTAAAATTATAACTAACTTGCCGGTCGACTGACTAAAATCCAACTGGTTCGCTAATAATGAACGCGCAATGGCTGCGCAAATTCTTTGTAAATGGAAAACTGATGATTAGTACAAAGAAATAATAAATAAATAATGCGGCAGTTAACAGTTGGTTAATTTAACGGGCGCTTAATGCTTTGAAGCAACGTACCAAACAAGAGACTGCCTGTGCATAGCTTGGAAACATTAAACACTTATAAATGGAGTAACATTTTGATTAACATTCATATTTTATACTTTTTGTTATTGGGTGAAACGCCGCAACAAATTAAGTAAATTCACATTCTTTATATTCAAAAGAATCGAATTACTACAATGAAAGATTTGTGTTGGCTTATACTTTGTAATCATTATTTTTAATGACGAATTTTCAAATTTGTCTTACAATTTTTAAGTGCATTCGAACGCAACGCTCCAATTCGAATTTCATAGAAATATTTTAGAAAGATGCGTTCAAATGATGAAACTAAGATTCGTATTGTTTTTCTTTGCTGTTAACAATTACAATTACAGCTTACACTGAATAAAAAAAAAATAATAATAAAAATAGAAAAAACAATGTTGGCGCGAAATCTTATAAATACGCCGCATTGTACACATACAAAAAACGCTTATAAGGAAAATATGAACGCACAACACTTGTGTAACTATGTAAGTATGTATGTATGCCTTCTGTTTTATAACACTTTAGAGACGCCCATATACAATATGTAATTAAGTCTAAAAATTCAAGTCTTTAAAATTAGCGAAAAAAATTGAAGACTACAATGCCTTAATGCTAAGCGCTGCTACATTTTTTATACATTTTATTTTTATTTATTAATTTCTGAGAAATTTAAATATTAATATTTGGTTTGGATGAGAAATTCGACTTATTTTCAATTTTTAATCTTTTATTTTTTAGTTTTAGTTTTTTATTATTTAGCACGCCATATAGCAGCAAAGTATATATTTAAATATAAATGTATGTGCATATGTATGTATGAATTAACAACTAAACAGCCCAAACTGCAACAATATTAAAATCTACTCGTTCACAACTGATCGGCTTCTGGTCATTTCGATATCTTAACGAGCATCAACTGCCGCTTTGAACGATATTTGGAAAAAAAGTACTCGTCGTTGTTGTAGCAGCATAAACATTCTCCATACATGAAAGGGGAATGCTGCTGAAGTGACAGTCCTGGCCGGCTATAAATCCGGTTACGTAGAATCGACTGTCGTGGCAAAGCAGTACTTCGTTACCACCGGCTGTTATAATATTTTCAAAAGTTTAACACAAAATTATAATTATTAAGTAGGAATCTTGTCCACTGTTGGAAATCTTAAGTTGTTTTTTTCAGAAGCCGGTCCAATTGCGAACCAGCATTTTGACTCAATATTTTAATTTTAATTTATCTTTTCTGCAGCATAAATCTTACTAAAATCTGAATTGTTAAATAATAATAATTCAAGGCTAATAAAGAAATATAAATATTTATAACCACCTGAGTGTGTACACCAAGCGTGAGGCGCAAAGAGTGCCGGTAAATATGAACGAGCCGAATTTTTTTTTTTGACATTAAAGTCGTCTATTTAAGTTGGTGCGCTGGAACTTTGCTGAGTGAATTCCCACAAGTTTACATACAAATTCATAAAAAATTAAAGGGATTTAAAATGTTATAAGCGGAGTATTTCATGGAAATCTCAGCGCATAAAATATTTACATTATATTTCATATGTTTATGAATATCAACAAAGCGCATTGATGTGGCTGCTGAAACGCAGATTAATTTTCGAAGGACACATTCTACTTCATCATTGAAAGCTAAAAATAAATAAGGTTTTCCTACAGCCAAATCAAGGTTATGACGATATATGCAGGCGTGTGTTAAACTCATACTTAGAATTGCAATTCATCCTTCAAATGTCACTTTTGAAAGCAAACAAACATTGAAAAGAATCGTTTTGAGAGCCTACAAGAATTGCGTTGCCAAAATTATTTAAACTTAATTTATAATCTAAAAAACACTGGAAAAATAGTGGTGCAAATTTTTGCGTACATTTCGTTTTTATAAAACTTGAAGATTTTCAATACAAAAACAAAAAGTAAACAAAAACCAACACACCCAGCAAGAATTTAACTCCAGTAAAAGCTATTATATAAGCAATTTTGATATTTGATAATGAAAATTGATATATTTATCTGAGCCCAAACATTCAACAAAGTCCCGGCTACCTGAAACTTACTATTTAAGACATTAAAGCTAAAATTGGCATACTGTTTATATGGAGTGGCACACCTAAACAAGCCAAATAGCTACCTTAAGTATAAATAAATTTTGTTGATAAGCACATAATAAATATTAACGTTATCGAATAAAGGCAGGAGACGCCTTTGCCACAATGGAAGCAACGAAATCACGCGTACGGTGATACGGTGAGCCACTGACTCAGCGTCTACTTATTTGTATTGATTATAAAAATTATTAAATAAACGATTCGACACAAACAACATTTCGTGCACGCAGATAGACTAAACGACAGTTGACAAACAGTCAACACATTCTTTAATGCGGAGCATAATTACTAATATTGAAAAGCAAGAATTAAAGCTGAACTAAAGATTTCATGTGTTTCCCTTTCGCTTAGTAACGTAAGATTGATCGTTGAAAAAAAATTTAATTTTTTTTTCAAGTTGCAAGGGTGTTAGTAATACCCTATTGCATTGATTTGGCTGAACAAATGTATCAAAATGCTTTACATTTATGACAAAAAAAAAAAAGAAATTAGATACATATATGTATGTATGTATTTACATACGTACTATATATACTTTATATTTTATTTGATATTCGCGCGCGATTGCTTCTAAAAATGTTACGACTTCTTACCTTTCACTGTTTTTTCTAAACTATTTTGTAATTTGGCCTACAACACGGTTAAAACCCTCAGAGTCTTCCCTCAGTTCTAAAGCATTTTGTGGACTTTTCTAAGTGCTTTTTCTTTAAGTGTTCATGAGTTTACTTGACTACATTGATTAAACACTAACTTAAAAATACTTAAATGCGCTTAAGTGCTTGAGTTTTGATTAACTGATTTGAATATTTCCAATAAAAGGTTCATGTTGTTGTCATCGTGACAGGTCAATCAAATGGGTTCTAATGTTATCGACCATTTTGTCGGTCTTTCGCTCCACCCAACGTCAATCAGCGCATTTATACCAAAAATTTACTATAACACTACATTTATACAGTCCACTTGCGCTTGATTTGGGCTACCACAATTCACAGACCTCTACTGAACTCAATTACCATGTAAAAGTGTGCTAATTTTGCGGCTAATACAGGTTCACTTCGTTGCTTACTTTCTACCGCCGCGCGCCAACCCACCACCGGCGTTTACAGCAATTTTCGTTGATACATTTTGTAGTGCACCACCGACACCATTCGGCGTGTTATCGAACGTTGAGCTACGTATCAACGTTTGCTTCTTTTGCTGTTGTTGCTGCTGAGTTGCTCGTTGCACCGCCGCTTTTTTGGGCATATTTAGCGCGGGCGATGACTTCGTTTGCTGCGACTTCAATTTACTTACCACAGCCGTTGTGCCACGTGCCGCATTGGCGCGCGGCACTCTCTGCTGCTCCTGCTGCTTGCTCTTAGCATCATTCACACGCTTCCAAATATTGGCTATGCGACTTTGCGCTTGATTGATTTTCGCCGCTGCATTTTTTGTTGCATGCGCTGCCGCTGTTGCTACCGTATCGCGACTGTTCAGGTTCGAATTGCTGCGTGTTGGCGGTGTTGTAGCGGATACGCGTTTGACGCGTGCGGCGCTGCTGGTCACGCGTATGGCCGCGTTACTGTTGGAACGCTGTGGCATGCCGGTGCTACCTGTTGTCACAACTTTCCGCTGTTTTGGGGAGCTCGATTTCGCAGCTATTGGTATTTTGCGAGTGATCGCTGGCTGAGTGGACGTCGTTGTTGATTTCGAAGCGGCCACGGCGGTTGCACGCTTTGTTGGCAACTTCGAACTACGTTGCGGGCTACCGCCAGCTGTTGCTGTGGCTGGCGGTAATATCGCTTTAACATCTGATACAACGACAGGCACTTGACATGTCGTAATCGTAGGCTCCTCCTGCACAAATGTACCCTGACGGTCTAGTGAAGGTGGCGCTGCTCCCTGTTGAGTGGTTGTTGCTTGCGCACCAGCACTTACTTGGGTCTGTACTTTTTTCGGCGCTGGCAACCGCGTACCAGCCATCTCCGGCGCTACTACATTTGTATCGCGTTTACGGAGCGTATGAAGTTGCGCTGTTTTAGTTGGCGTCAAAGTTTTATTGGTAGCAATGCGCGTTTGGGGTGACATTGTACGTTGGTACTGTATGCTGTAGGGTGAAATGTAAATCGGTTTCTTGCGACCACGCACCGCCTTTGCCTGATCATTATTTGACACATCTTCGACCGCAGCTGGCTCAGTAGGTTTGGTAATACGCGCACGTGCCGGCGATTTAACTAAGGAATGCTCCTCAGATTCACTATTGTCAGAAGCGTCTTCCTCGCTTTGGTTGTCGTAATTTTCAGCGATACCGTATGTTTCGTGTTGATCATGGCAGGATTCGGTCTCTGAGTTTTGATCGCATTCAATGCTAGTACAGTCGCCACCATCTGGAACGCCTCTCACTTCTGCTGCTTCTGCTTCTGGCGCGGTTTTTGATATATTAATAGGCATATTTATGAATTTGAACTTTTGTGTCATGGCGCGTAGCGAACACATACTTTCCGAGGCGCAGTCGTCGGTGGATGTTAAAGAATATGGTCCGGCCGACTCATCTGCGCTGGCGTTGGCTTCATTAGCTTCCATATCATTACTTGCGATAGTGGTGGTTGTCTTTGCAGTTGAAGTATTGTAGACAATTGTTTGGGTACGATAACGTTCGGCATCTGAGCGTCGGCGACTGGAAGATCTGAAAGCAAAATAAATATAAAATATTAGAGACTTACGATAGGCATAGATATCACAATGGAACTGCGAAAGGTCTAAGTGTGTCTTTATGACAACCACCCTACCTACCTACCTACGATAGGCAACAGTTGGTATGCAGAAATTAGAAAATGGAAAAGGTTTGAAAAATCGAACAGCTAAAACTGTTCAAAATATGACGTATATGAATACCTAAAAATATTTTTAAAATATCAGACACGACTTGGATCCAAGGAAAGGAAACTGACGGCGCTCTGTTATTATTTACTAATAATTTAAAAAACTTGCATTTTCGTGGAGGGTACCTATTTTAATTACCATATGTGTGGCTGCCGTAGCCGAACGGTTGGTGCGGGACTACCATTCGGAAGTACGTAGATTCGAATCTCCGTGTCAGAGAAATGGCACCACTGGCGTGTATCGAGGTTATATTTAGTAAGGATGTAGCATCTCTTCGAACAACACACACACACCAAGTTTGTTGTTGTTGTAGCAGCTTACTAAACTCTGACAGTGCGGTGCAGTTACCGGTCGCCTTCATCTAACTCATCTAACGTAGACACACGCCTTCATATGATGGACATATATTGGGTATGTCGGAGCCGATTCCGGATAAGTAGGAGTTTAACCTGCTACAGTATTCAGAACGCCATTGGGCCAAAGTTATGCGGGTCTCGCGGGGCAGCTGAAGCTCTTCGCCTGCAATAGCTGGTGGTTGGACTCCTTAGATACCTTCGGTAGCACCTTAGGAGAAACTTCTTGGCAGACATCAGGAAGCATCCCGTAGCTATCCTGATTGCAGTATTTTGACATATCTGTAGCTTTATCCACTGCGAATTACTTGTGCCAGACGACCAGACAATACCTTTTTGGCCGTTCCGCGGGGAGAGTGGTAAATAGTGGTGAGTTGTTCAGTACGTAGGTGTAGCTGTGAGGCTACAAGTCGTGCATACTGCTATGCCGGTATAGCAGTACTCATGACGGCCAGACAGGCGCAGCATAGTTCGGAATCGGCCGGCCAATTGCTTTAAATGTCGCCAGCAACATTTCATTTTCATTGCCGCAAGTGATTTCAGGACTTTGTTGCGGTTTTGGACCTTAGTAGCAATTGCGCTTGTGTGCGCAGAAAAGGAGAGCAAACTATCAATGGTGACGTCCAAAACTTTGGGGGTTTTTACTGTCGGTATTGGTGTGTCATTGACTTTTACCTTTAGCTGCAGTTTGACCTCCTTTGTTTAAGTGGCCAAGAGGGTCGCCTTGGATTTAGTGATGGAAAGTTGGAGATTTCTCACAGTGCCATAGAACGAAGGACTGGTGAGATAATCGTTCGCTTAGGAGCACAAGGAGACCGGTGAGACTCCCTCTGGTGGTTGGCGGAGCTTCGATATGTATAAGTTGAAAAGCAAGAGTGAAAGGACACTAGCCTGAGGAGGTCCTTGTTTTATCCTCCTCTGTTCTGAGTTTTGATCTCTTAAGATGACTGACGAATGTCGACCACTTAAATAGTACGAGGACCACATCTTCTGTCCCGGCGGGAGGGTCGACTGTATAATATCATCTAGCAGCGTGGAATGGCTGACTGTGTCAAAAGCCTTCTTCAGCTGCAGCGCTACTAAGACGCGCTTGGATGTTTATGGCGGTGAGTGATGTGGTGGTGCTGTACACACTTCGGACGGCGCACTAGACAGTGCTAGTTTACGCACCAAGTTTCAGCCAGATCGGTATATTTCTTTGTGCTGGGCATTCGTTTGAATCGAGGAATTCGAGTGATTTTCTTTGCCCATCTTGACAACGCACCAGCTTACACCTCAGCAGGTATGATAGCAAAATTAATGGAAATAGTGTTCCAACTCGTTTTACATTACGCCTCTTATCCAGACCTGGCTATGACGAGAAATAAAAAAAGGTTAACCCCAAACCCACGGACTTTTCGAACGACCCTCGTATATGTTTCTGTATCAACTACCTATTTGACCTCGTTAGTCTGTAATAAACAGCTAAAATATACATACATACGTACATACCAGATTTTACTAATAATGATCCGTGTATTCCAAAATAAAATGAATTCCTTAAATATTTGTATATATAATCACTCACCCAGCGCTGCCTACAGTCTCCGTTTCGATTATTTCGATCTGCAAAGTCTCGTCTGACATTTGTGTTTCCTCCAATTTTAATCGCTGGCGTTCTTCCTCACTTACTGCCACATTTGAGGATATAGTGAAGGTGCGGTAACGGTCCTTGGCTACTTTTCGCTTCTGTTTTGGCGTCAATGTGCGTTTTTCGCCATTTAGCGGGGTTGGTGATGCAGCTGATTTCTGTGGCGTAGATTCCGCTGAACTAAATTCGCAGTCGTCTGTTGGCAGTGGTGTACTGCCAGCGCCACTGTGAAACGAGTTTTCTTCGGCGTCCATGTCGTGTGGCATTGTTTCGTAGCAACTTTGCAGCGTTATAGTGTTATCGTCATAATCACCACCCTCTACTTGACCGCCTGCTGCTGTCTCATAGTTTGAGGCTACTGATAGAGTGGTGGCCATACTGCACTCTGCATCCGCCACCTCCGATTGTATGCTTGCCACACTTATCATGGAGTCTAACAATTCGTCCATCAATGATGGTGGCTTGATGTTCTCCAGTAAATTGCAGCTCGAATTAACGCTTTCGGCGCTGCCGCTCAGGTGTGCGGGTAGTTGGCCTAGCGCGCGTTTCGCCACTAAACCCTGTGGTAGTGATTTACGCGGAAATTTAGGCGAGCGCATGATCATTTGGGGACTCTGCGGGGTGCTACTGCTACGCCTTTGTAAAACGCCAAGCGAATGGAAAGCGTTGGTCTGCGGTTCTTGATGGTAATAGCCAGACATATTGAGTGATTCCATACCCGATGGCGGACGTATATTGTCCAAATCTAAGCTATTGATGCTGAATGTTAAATCGACGCTGTCGTCATCGTCAGCACTAACGCTACCGCCATGCTGCAGATTCTCCGCTAGGGCGCGTGCTTCAATGGCGATGATGGTAGAATTTGTCATGGCTGCAGCAGCGGCTTGTGCTGCCGCGGCCACTGCGTTGCTGTTACTGCCATAGAACATATGATGGCCACCCAAAGAAAGCGCTGCTGATTGAACAGCACCACCCAACTGGAAATTGATGCCGCTACTGGTGGTCGACTCCTGAGTTTCATTGTAACAAAGTATATCTATGCTGCGTCCATCGTTTACCAATGTGTCCGTTTCGGTTTCCGTTTCCAATGAACTGGGTTGTGTGGCTGTGTCAGCGCGTTCGAGCATTAACAGTGAAGGTTGCGGTTGCTCCTCATTTATTGGAGTGATTTCAGCGAAGTCGTGTAAGTCTTTGTGATCTGCTTCTGTGGCCTGGTCTACGTCTTCGTCATCATCATCGTCGTTGTCATCGTAATTTAGTGATGCGACTATGGGTGCTGTAACGCTAACGCTGGGAAAAGAGACGTCGTCGTTAGGACAGGTGTCCTCATTCCAGGTGTTGTTGGAGTTCGAGGTGCCGCCAATGGATATACTGGCGCCACCCGACGCCATGCGATGTTGTTCAGCGACACTACCCTCCGCCAAAACGCTTGTGGCGTTAGTGCGCAACTGTTCAGCAGATGAGACAAACTCCAGTGTTAGGCGCTCCACAGATTTTAGCATCAAATCAGGATCTTTGTGCTTTTGTGATGTTGTTAGTGGCGGTGAATTACGCGATTGTCGCATTTCTAGCGAGACAGTGGTCTCAATTATGAACGATTCATTCGAATCATCACTGGTCACAGTATTATCGAACGATACCGATGGACTATTCAACTCTTCGTGTGCCGACGGCTGGTCGAAGTCAACCGGTTGATCCTCCTTATACCCAGTATCGTTCATTTTCTGGTCGGTTGCTGCGTTCACGTGATTTGGAAGACTTACGTCGCTGTGTGCTGTGATGGTGGTGTCCATCGCTGGACTTCTTGCTGCGTCTATGATGTCGACGTTGTTGATGTCCTTCGTTTCCCAACAATTCACGCTGCTGCAAGAGTTGTTGGTGTCGGTGCACGTGTTGCTGTTGTTGCTGTTGCTGCTGCTGAAGGTGGTGGTGAAGTGACTGTTGTAGCCGGTGTTGTTCATCTTTGCTACGTCTGGAGCTGCTGTGCTGTGCACATTTGAGGATAAAGTAGCCGCGTGTGGGTGACACAGCACCTGTGCAGCCGCAGACGTAGCCAGCACGTTTTTTGACCCGGTCCCGGTGCTGTGACTGACATCGCCACCAATAAATATGGGCATAGGTATTGAATTTGTGGATTTGTCAGCAGCATATTTTGCTGCAACTGTTGCGCTGCCTACACTACTGCTGTGGCTGTGGCTGTTGCTGCCAATCTTTTTCGATATACCTGTGTTAATGCATTCTAAGAGTAGTTTTTCATCTTTGCGCTCACGCTCACGTAAATGACGATTGACAGTAGTTGTTGTGGCTGTTAGAGCCGTGGACATGTTTGTTGGCAACGCCATTGGCTTAGGTTGTGCGTGCAATTGCAATGGTAAAGAGTCAAATTGTTTGAGATTCGGATTCGATTGAGTTGTGCCACTACCTCCACGGCGATTATTCAACATGTGTTGGCGGCGGTGATTGGCACCGTCTCGGGTAGGCTTATGCATTCCGGTTCGTATGCACAGCTCAAATAATGATTTGGCTTGATTATCATTGGAGTCACTCGAATCCACCGAACTATACGAGTCATTTCCATTTTGGTAGCGATGAGTTGTAATGGAAGTATTGCCAGCACCGACGTCGGACGTTTGCTGCTCCTGACGCTGGTAGTGTCGCGCTGTGGCGCTTGAGTTGAGAGAGGATGACGAGGTGGCCGCATTGATGGGAATGGGCTGTGAGGCGGACAGTGATGTGCGCTTGTTATTGTTGTTGGTTTTCGATGTGCTACTGAAACCAAGGTTTGATTTCGGTCTATTGCAGCCGGCGGCAATAGCCTGATTGACGCGAAAAGTGAAGAGAAAATAATTAGTATGAGCTTTGGGAGTTTATATCTATGGATGTTAAGTGATTAATCACCTGACTTAACAAGTTCGTATCGTCTTCAGAGTCTATAGACAAGGAACTAAGTGAGTCGTCCTGCCATTTCTGTTCCATGCATGCACCCTCTTCATGCACCACTGCGACAGCTGCCTCGGATTCGGTATTCGCTGGCAAGTTTGGCGCGTTTTCGACGCTAAGATGGGGAAAGGTTATTAAATAAATTATAAAAAATTGCAAAAGCAAATAGCAAAGGGTACATTTTTTGTATGGGAAGTGACTAGTTTTCTACTTTTATAAATTATATCGAGTACATGAACATTATCCTAAGTAACATACCTTAGTTTGCTGCTCTTTAGTTGAACGGCGGGTCCCACTAAGCTGGAGCCCACCGTCAGATTTGACAAACCCGAAGCCACAGAAAAATTGCATGGCGAGTTTTCGATTAAAAATTTATTCGTTTCGTCTGCGACAGGCAAATAAGGCGGCAAGATATTACCACCGCGTCGCAGCATTGCTATTGGATCTGCCACGCGTGATGACATCATCGCTCTATGTTGCACACTTGTGCCACTTGTATGCGGCTTTGTCTGCGCAGTTGGCTTTTTCATGCCTACTTCTATGCATTGCTGCAACAAGTCAAACGATTGCCCTGCTGCACCACTCTCAGAGGCGTTGGATGACACGTCATCGGATAAAACAAGCGAGTGTCGGTTATCGGACTCTCCCATAGCCGTTGTGGGAGGCGGCTGTGGCACTTTCAATTCTTCCATATTGTTGCTGGAGCAAATGGAAATCGCCGACAAGTTGGTATTACTGCCGACCTTTGAGAGCAATGCCGGAGTATCTTCCGTGTAGTAGTGCTTTGGCTCATCGGCTGTCAACTGAGAATCTGTACCCTTCTGACCACTAGTTGTGTTTGCCATGGACTTCTTTGATGCCGCAGCAGTTATAGTTGTACGATTCATGCCCATATTGATGCAATTGGCGAGCAATATGTCATCGATGTTGTTAACGGCCTCTTCTTCCTCGCCTTGAGTAGTAGGTATGGGGAAATTAAAAAAGATTCATAATAAAAAAACATTAAAACTTTAAACAAACCTTCTGATACGATGGCTTGCTGGCCAATGTTATCACCCTCCACCGGTGGTTCTCTGGACGGCGGCAAGCTGATTTCATCATCCAAAATGCTCAGATTACTCAAACTGGTACGACAAGAGAATTGCGCTGGCGTATTCTCGACGTGGAACGTGCTTATATCATCTTCGAAGACGCTACACAGCGGCCGCTTAGTGTCTTCACCCACGGCAATGCCACCACGTAGCCCAATAGCAGCGCTACTAGAAGCAATACCGACAGCACTGCCGCGCGTGGGTGCCAACGGCGAAACGCTTGGCGGAAAGCCACCTATGCCACCGCTGCTGTTAACGTGGCCGGAATTGCTATTGCGACGCGGCGATTGCGGTAGGCTCTGTGTAGGCGAGTCGGGTATTTCCGAAGGTGAAATGACGCCGCTGGCTAAGCGACTGAAATCGCTAACGACGGAACTTTTATCATCGCAAACACCAATCTCTTCTTCACCTTCCTCCACCAGCGAATCCATTGAGCTGTGACGCGAAAACATTAGGGGCGTCTCTTGTGCTGAATTAATTGCGGTAGCGTTGCCGCTGGTTTGTGCAGCGGGCGCAACTCCTTGCGGCAAAGGTGTAGCGGCAGGGCGTGCAACAGGTTTAGCATTCTCTTTTGTTGAATTGGTCGTGTTAGCTTTCATTTGGACAGCTTTGGCATCCTTTGTGTTCGATTGCTGTGTTGGTGGCGACTCATCCAAACTGCTGAGGGACTCGTAACGGCTAAAATAACCCGGTGTGCCCTCTTCACAATAGTTAATCGGCTTCTCGGGTGTGTAAGAGCCCGAACCGTATGCGGTGTTTCCTTGTGCGCCTGTGTTGCTAGGCATCTGTTGTACTCTTTGGTATTTTTTAGGTTTTTCTGTGGTTTTCAAAGCCTCTACTTGTGAGCCAGCTTCTGATTTAATGACTGCTTGTCGTAAGTCTGTGACCGACGCGGCATTAGATATGACATAGGGTGTGTCTTCAGTTTGGTAGCATTTCACGGTATCCTCAAGTATCAGCAGTATTTCATTCCCATTACTAACCAC
Organism: Anastrepha obliqua; assembly: GCF_027943255.1. Lineage (NCBI taxonomy): Eukaryota > Metazoa > Arthropoda > Insecta > Diptera > Tephritidae > Anastrepha > Anastrepha obliqua. Next base: position 136,297,189 of record NC_072892.1, on the reverse strand, counting down.
TGCCTGACCGCAATTTGGCGGTGCAGAAGCTGGTAAGGTATCGGCTGGGGTAACTCTTGCGCTGGCACTGTTAATACGATCCGCCCGCACATTTGGTAACACATCCAGATCCGACTCAATTTGGTGCTCGGCATACCGCAAACTGAAGTCAGTCGGCTGATCTAAGTCAGTCTCCTGATATGTGACGTTAGTGGTGCTGTTCCCTGCACCTTGCACCTCAGTTGTGCGCTCATCCGGAGTTTTGGCATCTTTTTCACAATATTTGGCCGAATAATCGATTGGCTGTTCAACCTCAGTGGCTTCCACATCATTCTCCAGCGAATAAGCGGCTGCTGCAGCTGCCGCAGTGTACGGCAACTTTTTGCGATTGGCGTCCGAAGCCGAATGAGAGCGCATTAAATTCTCGTAAGTGGTATCTGATTTCGCAGAGAAGACGGAGTCGCGGCTTTCGCTTTTCGTCAGCATAGCGGAGCGTGTGAGTCTCGCCGAAGTGCCTGGTGGCACCGTACCGCCTATGTAACGCTGCCGCTGCGCATGCATTACAACGCTCAAAGTGGTATGTTGGTGGAGTTGGCCATCTTCCTTTGTCACACCGGTATTACCGCTTATGTCTAAGTTGTCGCAGGTCTCGGCATGCTGCTTACCGCCTAACTCCTGTTGCAGGGCTTTCTGCTTGCGCGCATTCAATGTCGGCAGTTTTCGTAAGCCCATTGAACGCGCAATTGGATCAAGTGGATTTTGACTCTGCACTGCCGGTCGAAAGTTGAGTAGATTCTTGAGCGCCGAAGCACTACCCTCAGAGATCATAGCGTGCTTTGAGTGTATAAGCGAACGCAGCATTGGCACGGCCCCGTTATCCCATAGGAATTTCTGATCCTCCGGGCAACGTGCCGATAAATTCCACAAAGTGCCGCAGGAGTTGCTCACCACGGTTAAGCTTTCTGACTTTAGCTGCTGCAGTAGTATTGAGAGACAGTTGCGTTCGCGCAGTATTTGACGGTAGTGTTCGCGCACAGCTATGTGACTAGAGACGTTGCGGAGTATACCGCCTGCATTTTCTATTATCTTCAACGTTTTGCTTGGTCCTTCGTAGGTCAACATGTCAACAAGGAAGGCGAGTGCACCATCCACAGCACAGAATTCCGCCTTGTTGGTGCTGCAATGTGCCGACAGATTCCACAACGCAGACAATATTGCTTTGAGCGTGTTTTCACTCTTATTTTTCATTGCCGCACGCGCTAGTGCGGTCACTGTTCCGATTTCATTCAACACTGCCTTCATATTGCTGTCGGCGCGCCATGATAGATTGCGCAATACGCTAGCGGTTACCTGCAGCAAATCGTCCGGTGCCGAATCCAGCTGCGCCACCAATGCCTCCATGAATATTTTCTGACTGCAAAGATAAGCCTTGTTGTGTTCATCACCGAAAGTCAGATTTGTAAGCGCCATTAGCGCGTAACGTCGCAGCGAATTGCAGCACTGATCCTCCGGTTTTGGTCCGTGCACAGCGTGATCCAAATGCACCAAATTCGGTATTGCCTGTAGTGCACCCAGCTCGCACATAGCATGCCGGTGTTCCTCGTCGAAGCTCACCTTCATCAATGATGAAATAGCCGCCAACGGATGCCGTTCTGAGTCATCAGCAATTGCCTCGCCACCGCTCTGCAGCAGAGTTTTCAAAAAATTACAATAATCTAGTATCTGTTCGAGCAAACGTAGCACTTTCGTTTCACGTCGCGCGGTCTTCTCATCCAGATGGCTATGCACGACGTTATGTAATGCCATAGTAGAGCATTTGCGTACACTATCATCGCCATCGGAATGCATCATCTGCACTAATAGCGGCACACAGCCGGCACGTCGTAGCGCGCTACATGTTTCTGGCGTGCGCGACAATTCAAGAAATTTCTTAGACATTTCCGCCGGGTCATTGGAGCCCAGCATCGAGAGTAGCGAATACACACACTCCACCTTCGGACCAAGACGGTCGACATCGACAATGTCATCAACCCCAAGCGCGCTCTTGTCGTCGCCGACACCACCTGTATGGGCCATTGGCAAGCTGCCATAAAGTCTGTCAAAGCTGCAACTACCGCTGCCACTGCTACTCGCCCAGGCGCCGCCTTTCGGTATGCTGCGCTGTAATGCCGGTGGTGGCGACGGCGTTTCGGCGCTATGTAGAAAACGCGACAAGGTGTACGAAGAAGTTAAGTCCTTGCTGCGCTCACGTGAAGTACGCGAACTCGACATGCTGCCGCTGTTGTTACTGCCGCTACCACCGCCATAGCCACCACGATCCAAAGAGCTTTTACGGCCACCACCACTGCTGTTGCTGCAGCTTTTCAACATTTGGCCTGCACTAAGAGCGGACTGTTGCTCTTCTTGTCGTTCGAAATTACGGTCTAGACTGCGATGCTCGCGCCGTAGGTCGTGGTCAGCGATTGTCGCAAGTAGCATATAGTCTGGTGGTATTGGATTCTCGTCCAAGAAATGCTTTGGTTTTGTAAATGCGCTCTTACCAATACCACTTGGCAAATTCAATGTGTTGTCATCCTGTGTGAATTCCTTCTTTGTATAACCACTGGCTGCCAACTCGTAGTCGCTAATCTCGCCGTCACGCTCATACTTCTTATCCATTTTCAATTGCTCACCGCTACTAGTGCCTGTGGTCTTGGGATCGATTTTTGCGCCAAAAGTTAGCACGCGTTCAAAGTCGGCAATCATTTCGGGTGGTGGCATGGCATCGTCCAAAAAATGAGGCTTCTGTGTGGGCAGCACCTCATCTACATCCACGTCGACTGCAACATCCACATCGGTATCGTCAATGATACTGTTGGCATCATCGTCATCATCCAAATCTGGCGTAGCGTTCAGTTTCGGCTCGCACTTATTGCCACGATGTGACGCAGACGGCGACGGCGATAGCATTGTTAAGCGCTTCAAGCAATTTCAGCCAAATTTCGTTAAATAAAAATACACGCACACGCGTCTGTAGCGTTGGCTGCACAGTTCAGCCTAATCTTCCATATTATCCAACGTTGCAACGGCAACTGTAAAACACACAGGAATATCTATAAGTAGACATTAGACATGTAAATGGCCAAAAATATATAAAAATAATGAGCTGTGATGCGGCTATTTTTAAATGAGTTCACACGTTAGTTTTTAAATTTCTTTTTCAATTAGTTTTTTGTTTTTTATTCTTAGTCTCATTTCAATCGAATGGGCTCTGAGGAATACACATTTGCTCATACTCTCCTCTACTGCTCTAACTAAGCTTGCGCATATCCATTAGGCAGCTATACACAGACGGCAAAAAGATAAGAAAAAATTGTTCAACAATCTACTAGGTTGTTCAATAAGTTTTTCGGTTCGATAAAAAAACACAATTTTATGGTTTGAAATACACTTTATTATTCAGTATAGTCTCCCTGAACATAGGTAAATACACTTGTTCCAACGAGATTCCAATTTATGAATTTCATCCGTAAAGTGAGAATCTGGAAGGGTTGCAGAATACGCTTCCACAGCTGTTATGACACCAACAATTCAAGGCTTTTAGCCAATGTCAAAATGCTTTGTTGTTGTTGTTGTAGCAGCAAAAACATTCCCTATACATGTACGGGGAGTGCTGCTGGAGTGACAATCCTTGGCTGAATACATAGTAAGTCCGAGTCGTTGCGGTAACGTAGAACCGACTGACGGGGGAACGTCAAAATGCTCTTGTGACTCGGTGATTTGTCGTCATAAAAAATAATTTTTTTCTCTTGCAAACTGGGCCTTTTTTCACGAATTTTTTCTTTAACTGGTCCAAAAATGTAGAATAATATTTATAGATTTTATTGTTCTGCCAGTTTGCAAGTAATCGACAAACAAAATTCCTTTCGCACAACAAAAAACATCCTCCTAACCGATTTCTGGACCCGAGCTTCTTACGAAACCGAAGAACTAGGTTCACACCACTCGTTGGCCTCTTGTTTTTATTTTGGATCAGTGATAGACCCAAGACTCATCCGTAGTGACGCATAAAATCCACTTTATCCTTTCGAAAATGCTCTAAATGTTGCTGAGAAAGTCTCATTCGAATGTGTTTTTTGTTCCATTATTAGCGAATGCAGGACCCTTTGTACACAAAGCTTTCTGAAACCAAGTAGTTCAGTGGAAATATTGCTTACATTGCCCAATGATATGCCTGGGGCTTCTACTAAATCTCTATCAGTCCCTAGATGATTTTCCAATAAGATATCCTGTATTTTTTCTACGATTTTTGGTGTTGTTGCTGTTTTTAATCGTCTTCAAGGCTTGTACGATCAAGTTTGAATTCAGCAACCCATCTTTCTACTGTACTAATTGATGGCGAAAAGACCTTCTACACTTTCAACATTCGTTCACAAATTTCCTTTGCTTTTAAACCTTCCAAAAATAAAAATTCAATCACTGCACGATATCTGATTTTTTCCGATGTCTTTGTTAACAAAGAACGAAGTGACAGATTGAAATTAAACTTACCATGGTGAAAAGATTTTTAGATTTGTACTACCTAGCATACCGTTATTCGGCTCTGAGCGAATTTGACAGATATGCAAACGTCGTAGAATGACGTAGAATCCAAAGTTCCCCTCCATTTTTTCCCCCTCATACCTAAGCAAACCTTGGAAACTTCCCATAAGTTAATTTGAAGAGTGTACTAATATAACAAAAAAAAAATGCTGGCTAGTAGCGATGCTGTCTCTTATAGGCCTAAAAACTTATTGCGCAACCTAGTAAATGACAGAGTAGAGCACAAGAACTACTTCAACTACTTCGAATGTCTGCTCGGCGTGAGTGTCGAGCTTCAGTTGTTGCTGTTGTTACGAGTACGTGTTAGAAATCTTCTTGGTATTACCTCCTTGCTTTACCTGTTAGAATAGGTTCACACACACATACATATATAAACGTACATATGTCCGCAATCTACTGGAAGCATATCCAAATTGAAGCAACACAACATAAATCACTAATCTCTTCATCGCTCATGAATGTGTCATTGATGGCTCCTTCGGTACTAACACACCTATACACGAGTACTCGCATACCTATTTACGTGCCTTCCTCAGTTTATATCGCATTGGTGGGCTCAACAAGACAAAGACATTAAGCTATAAATAAATACAAATATTATAGAATATAAACTATTAAATATTCTATACCTCTGTGTAATTTTGACAGAGATCAATGATATATTCTTATGTACATATACCTAACCATGTACAGGGTGTTCTTTTTAACTTTTGGAATTTGAACTAGCACATTTTTTTGGACAATGGCAGCTAAAATAACATTCGTGTTGTGTCAGAAATTTAGTTTATGGCTATACTTTCACGAAAAGGCTGTTTTCTCCTTGAACAAAGTTTGGAAATTGTCAAATCTTAATTCAAGAGGTCTGAAATCTTATCGAAAGATCATGTTTCCATAGCAACGGCTATGTTAAGAACAGAATTGTCACATTTGACAGTCAGATTATTCACACATTGTTACGGAGACGCCGATACGTTCATAAGAATTGTTTTTTTTTTTTAAATTAGCAACTACTGGACATCGTTCTAGCCAATGGCGAACAGAACCACGACGACATTTGTGATCAGATCTTTGCTTGTCACACGAGGCTATCGGTGTCGAAAAAAATATTAATGGAGTCCTAGTACAGAAACGAATGGGAGGCCCTTCTTCAAAGAACGATATTACACAGCACTTAGGTGCATATATAAGGTGTCTTTCAAAAGTGATGCCTAAAGGTTAGTAGCGAATAATTCCTAGGCGGTATCCTTTTTTGCGATGCCGGAACTTTATGACGGTGGCCGCCGTAGTCGAATGAGTTCATGCATGACTACCATTCGGGAGTGCGTAGGTTCGAATCTCTGTGCATGAAACAGCAAAATGATAGAAAAAGTTTTTTCTAATAGCGGTCGCTCCTCTCTTCATAAAAAACCATTTACCGTTCGGGGCCGGCTAAAAACTGTAGGTTTCTCCATTTGTGGAACAACATCAAGACGCACACCACAAATAGGGGGAGGAGCTCGGCCAAACATCTAACAGAAGTGTATGTGCCAATTTTTTATTTGGAGATTAGGTAGGAAAATTAAGTTGTATTGAAGAATAAATAGGTATATAAAACTCGTAAACTGATTATCAACTTTTTGATTGCACGTCTAACTAGGCCATTTATTTAGCAATGTTAAATACATTCTGTCAAAAAAATATCGGGAATTGTTCATTTAAAAAGTGCGTGTTACATATGTCTAAATTTTTTTTTGCTGGAATGTTGGTACAACTGTCCTCTATATTGTCGCAGAGTTTGAACCTGATCTGACAATTAGCTTGTTTTGGCATTTAATTATATCAGTCAACCGCAGGTGTGCTCTGCGATTTTCACTATGGATAAAAATATCGAACAAAGAATTTGTCCTAAATTTTGTGTTTTAAACGGGATTTCGTGTGCCGAATCGTTGAAAATGTTGCAGAAAGCCTATGGCGAGTGTACTTTATCAAAAACGCGGTACATGGGTCTACGAGTGGTATAAGGTTTTTGGTCGCCCATCAACGTCTTCAACACATGAAAACGTTGACAAAGTCAAGGAAATGGTGCGGGAAAACCATCATTTAAGTTTGAGGGAGGTAGCTCGTGACCTTAGCGTGTCTCACGAATCAATTCGCAACATTTTACACCATCAGTTGGGCATGAGACCCGGGGCTGTTCGACTCGTTCCTAGAGAGTTGCATTGCTTTCAAAAAATGCATCGGAAGAAGGTGGCTGAAGACATTCTTGAGCAAGTGAATTCGGGCCCAACGTTTATCCAGCGCATCATAACAGGTGATGCGACGTGGGTATGAGTTTGACATGTAAACCAGTCAACAGGTGGCTGAATGGGGCTATTCACATGAGTTGAAACCCAAAAAACCACGTCAAAGATGGTCAAAAGTGAAAGTCTGCTACTCGTTTTTTTCCGATTATAATGGTTTTGTGCTCTCGGAATTCATTCTAAATAGTTCTACCGTAAATAAAGAATATTATTTGGAAGTTATGTGGCGTTTGAGAGAGAGTGTGCGTAGGAAACGGCCCAATTTATGGAAAGAAAACTCATGGATCTTGCGCCATGATAACGCACCGTCTCACAGGCTCATATTGTGAACACTTTTTTGACCAGAAACTCGACAAATATCATCGAACAACCACCGTATTCATCGGATTTAGCCCCCTGTGACTTTTTCTTTTTCCCAAAAACTTAAATTGCCACTCCGCGGACGACGATTTGAGTCGATAGAGGCCATTAAGAAGAATTCGCTGAAGGAGCTGAGGAAGATCTCTTCAAAGGCGTTTAAAAGGTGCTTTGATGATTGGACTAATCGTTGGCAGTCGTGTATTGCTTCGAATGGAGCCTATTTTGAAGGCGAAAAAATAAGTTTTGATGATTAAACAATTATTTTTCGTTTTATTGAACAATTCCTGGTACTTTTTTGACAGAACCTACATTTACGCACAAACTCAAACTCTAAACGAATTCTCAAAATCGTAGTTACTACTTCAGTGTCCCGATTTCAACGTTCGAAATTACATATAGAAAAAAAACTTTGTAATAAAATAGCTTGTAACTGGACTGCTATTGATTATATATTAATTATATAATTGTTATAATTAATTAATTATAATTATATAATTGTAATACAATTCCCAAAGGTATATAATTCAGAATGCATATGTATATGTATGTTTATGTATATACCTACTTACTACTGTACTTATGAGCACCACTAAACGAAAGTAAAATGTTTATAGCATAAAGAAAAACAGAAAGTTGAAAAACTATAAAGCCACAACAAACTAAATGAATTTCTTAATAAAACAAGCTAAAAATCCCTTAAACCAGCTCATATTGCACCAAAATGACGTTTGATGTCGCTAATTAACTTTTCGTCACTGTTGTAAAAATATAAAAAACTCAAAAGAATTTGCTTGACATAAATTCCTGCATTTTGTTGTTGTTAGTAAATAATTATAAATGCTTTCCACTTATTATAATGAAGAAACGTCAATGGTCTCTTCATTTTAGCGAATAATTTGAACTAGATTTTTTGCGACCATTATCTGATCACGTCAATCTGAATGGCTTACAGTGTCGAGTGCTGCGATTATTGCAATGCATACACATGTAGATATGTGTATGTATGCATGTATAAGAATACATTAATTTCTCTGTTAATATATAAGGAATAATTTTTTGAGTGACTGTGTGAATTATCGTCACTCGAAAATAAAACTAAGCATAAATAGACATATTTTACTTTTAAAACGCATATTAATTCACTTGGCATGCCATACTCGTATAATTATTACAGATGAGTGGGGAAATTTCGTAGGCTGCGCAGAAGGAGATCTACACACAAGCGGATACTTAAATCACTGATCAACAAAACTAAAATTATTTTTTATAACAGAGTGAGGAATTTAAAGTTGTATTTGTTACCTACTGGTGAACTGAGTTAGTTCTTCAAGAGAAGTGCGTTTAGGCCAATCTATGCTTCTGAGTCAATACAAATGTATGTAGAAATGTGGGTGAGCAGCTTGGTGATTAAATCCTAAAATTCGTTGAGACTTTGTATTTTGTGAAGTAATAGGATTTTCGTATTAGGGGTGTATATGGGCCAAAATAAGTCAAGCGTACCCGTTTAAAAACTTCATTGCCTCGATTTTGATTAAATTTAGTAAATATGTTCCACTATACAGCAGCATAAATTGCGCTCAAGGAGGGAGGATTTTTTTGCGCATGCCTTTTTTACTTGACTTGCAAGTCAAATAATTGTCAAAATAAAAAAGTTGTCCATGGGATTTTACCGCATTTTTTGATGAAAAATTAGACAAACAAAATTAAAAAAATACCATAAAATTTATGATAAAAAAAAAAATTATTTAAAAAAAATTAAAATATAATAAATAAATAAAAAATTATTTAAAAAAAAATTAGTATTAAAATAAATATAAAAAAATAATTTTTATAATTTTTTTTTTAAATCGATAAAATTTTGTTCTTGAATGTACTTATGTTATGTTGTAAATTTTTTTTGGAGGTTCCATTTGACTTTTTCTGCCCTTTATACAAGGTGGCGCAAAATTAATCACCCTATCGGAATTTATAATTTTTGCACATGGCGTTGTGCATCTATTATGTTTGACAATTGTGGATTAGACAACTGCAATATGCAAACAGGCAAGCAATGGAGCGCGCAGAGAATAAAATAAAGATTTTCAACGCTTAAAATAACTACAATATTTTTTTTATTCAGTAAAAGCGTTATTAAAAAAAATTTGATGATTAATTCTGTGCCAGTTTGTATTTACAACAACAAAATCAAATTTTTTAATTATCATGCCACCTTTCTTTCAACTTTCTATATTTTTGAATTTTCCGATATAAGCAGATAACTTTGTCGTCACGACGTTTCTTAACGTTAAATAGTTATTCAATACTAGTGATACACGTGACAGCGTCGCAGCACTGCCTTCTTTCCCAGGCTTAACGCTTTAGAACTCCTAACATACCGAAATGTGAGAAATGTTAAATTATCTTGTAATTTTACAAAATTGGCAGAGCTTATAAAAACGAATACGTACAGCAATAAATGAACTTAATTTACCAAATATTTTCTGTATATCTTAAGCCGAAAGCCCTGGCAGCTAGTGCTTAATTAATTATAATTTTTATTTCAACTATTTTTTTAATTGTAATTCATTTAAATAAATGAATTAATGTTTATTAACCTAATAAGCAGTGCTGTTATAGCGCGAAATGTTAATCGACTGTCTGTTAACATTTCACGACAACATGCAGTACAACATTTCTCATAACAGTCAGCTGAGAAAAACAGTGTTTAAAGGAGCAGATAACCAATAGCAGGAAATTGAGAAAACGGCACTCAGCATGATTTAAACGTTGGTCAAACTTTTGCCGAAACATTGCAACTTATGCTAATGATTTCTTATCCCGTGGCAGAGCTGCTGAGTGGAAAGCGCGGATAAAAACGGTTTATGATTGAGTGCCAAAAATGTTGGCCAAATAAATTTGTGCGCCTGAATACATGAAAGGTCAATCAAAATTTTCAGTGAAATACATTGGCTCGGAATTGGGGAAATTTGCAAAAATTCGGGAAATTTTCATCAAAATTATAAACTTTTTACTTAGAATTTTTGAAAAAAAATTTTTAGTATTCAATTTTATATTTATAGCTCACTTAATTTAGCAAGTTTGAATTAGGCTAAAAATTACACTGATTTTTGAGATTTTTTTTCGGTCGAGGTGGTGTGGATTTTTTTTATATTGAAAAAAAAAACCAGCACCGTCGCAGAAAAAATTATCAAAAATCAAAGCGATTTTTGAACCACTTGAAACTAGCACTTTATTTTACTATAAAAAAAATGGCTTACCTAAAATTTTATCCATAGTTTGATATGTTGACCAGAATTCAATGCTCTATAAAACTGCATAACCTAGACCGCAAATCTGAGTAAAAAGTTTGAAATTTTGATGAAAATGTTAGCCGAGTTTTTATAAAATTTGTACAAAGTTCGAATTTCGATTTATATGGTTCTTGTAGTAGTACGAACTATATTTTTATAAAAAAAAAATAACTGAAATTAAATAAATGGTCAAAACTTATTAATATAATATGTGGTGTACACTCTCTTTTCACGCTGACAGTATATGCATCAAATTTGATACGTTTTACGTTTTATTTTTATAAAATACACCAAAATTTACCAATGCAGGTCAAAAAAAAATTATTTTAGTTCCCCATGCTGATATTTGTATTTTTGGCCTAAATAAGAAAACATATATTATCAATGCTTTACTTTTATATAAAAACATAATAAAGGGTTTTCCAAAAAGAGGTGTTATTTTGATAACAGATCAATGGTTTCGTTGCTTATGTGGCACGTAGCGCCGTCTTGCTGAAAATAAACGTTGTCCAGACCAATACCATCCAATTCCGGCCATAAAAAATCGTTAGTCATCTCTCGATAGCGCAATCCATTCATTTTCGAAAAAGTAAGGTCCAATGACTCCGCCGCACCATAAACCGCAACAAACAGTCACACGTTGAGGATAGAGAGGCGTTTCATCTCTCAAGAACTCCGGATCATTTTTATCCATTTTAACGACCCAATCAGCAAAGACACGACGTTTTTGATGATCGGCCGGCTTGAATTCTTGTGTTAACTGGACTCTATAAGCCTTAAGGCCCAAATCTTTATGCAGATAACGGTGTAATGACGTTTGTGGAATGCCTAATTCCAAAGAACGACGAGGAATGGACAAACCTGGGTTTTCTTCAACACTTTCGGCTACAACATCAATATTTTCGGCTGTTCTTGAGCGACGTGCACGGGTTTTATTCTTCACATCACTAACTTGTCACAAATGCCAAATTTTCACAATTTTTAAAGTGAATTTTAATAATTTCAATGCGTTGTTTAAGAGAGTATCGTTCCATTTATATTAATGGTGTAGTTTCCATAGCGTTTTTCAATAGGTGCGCTTCAACTTTTTTCCGATAGGGAGGGCGAACGACGCAATATTTTTTTTTTCGCTTGTCATTTGTAAACTTCATTAGTATACATTTCATCATGGAACGCTACACACTTGAGCAACGATTGCAAATCGTGCAAATTTTTTATGAAAATAATCCTTCTGTTGCTGCTACTTTAAGACTACTTTTTTCCAAAAAATCATCTTCAGTGATGAAGCTCACTTTTGGCTCAATGGCTTTGTCAACAAGCAAAATATGCGTTACTGGGCAGAAAGCAATCCACACGTGATTCATGAGGCACCGTTGCATCCCGAAAAAATCACGGTTTGGTGCGGTTTACATGCCGGCGGCGTAATTGGCCCATATTTTTTCGTTGACGAGAACGATCGCCACGTTACTGTGAAAGGAAAACGATACCGCGACATGATAAACGATTATTTTTGGCCGCAATTGAATGGTATGGACTTAGACGACATGTGGTTTCAACAGGACGGGGCCACAAGCCACACAGCACACGCTACAATTGATTTGTTGAAGAGTAAGTTCGATGAGCGCATTATTTCCAGAAATGGACCGGTCGAATGGCCGTCGAGCTCGTGTGATTTGACGCCTCTAGACTATTTTCTTTGGGGTTATGTGAAGTCATTGGTCTACAGTAACAAGCCGGCGACGATTTGTGAGCTCAGAGCCAATATTGAACGCGAAATTGCTGGAATTTCGGCCGATTTATGCAAAAGAGTAGTCGAAAATTGGGTTCAACGATTGGACTTCGTGCACGCGGTGGTCATGCAAAAGAAATCGAATTTCATACTAAAATGTATATGTTCAAATCGATAATGAAAAAAAAATTAGTTAAAAAAGTCAAACCGTTTGTGTTTTATTAAAAAAAAAAGTGGAAGCGCTCTTACTGAAAAACGCTTTACTTGTCAAATATCAAAAAATGACAGTTCAAAAGTGACATCTGCCGAAATAGCGGGCTATTCAAAATAACATCTGTTATTGGAAAACCCTTTATTTTACAAATATATACATTTTGAAACTTTTTTCTTAATATTTCCCATTGTTCTATTTTTTATTGCATTTGTTGTTTTTTACACTTTGGCACTTTATCCATTTTAGCCTGGGAAAAGGTTCGGCCATGAAGAAGACACTTACGATGCAATACGCAGCAAATTTCGCTCCCTTTTACACACTTTTTAAGGACGGAATTGATTTATGGGCTGCTGTGAGACTTCGTGGGCTTCCACGTTACACTTCAGGAATACACTTCCCATCCTTGGTGAACATTTCTCGACGCCATACACCAAGCAGGGGATTGAGCAAATATTAAAGAAGCAGATAAATTTTAAAAGGATGTTGAGCAAGTGGTCCTAAGTGGTTCTAGACACTTAATAATCATATATTACAAATCTCAACTCATTTACCAATTAATTTAATCTGAAGCACTACTTTTCGGATTTTGAATATCATGAATTATAAATGTTAAAACCATAAAACTTTCAAAAAACGTAAATACCTGTAATTTTTGCCTCCTTCATAGGAAGTATAATAATAAGTATTTGATTTTCTGCAGAAAACATATATTTTTTGTCGGTAGTTGCAAATCACTGTAGACTAGTGTAATTCAATTATTTTTAGTTATATTGATATTTTACGATGCCATCACAAATGCACTGAAAAATATGTTTAGGCGCCCACTCACATTACAAAATTTCAATTAAAACTTCTACGCAGTTGCTAGAAGGCAAGACAAGAATTTACATACATCAGTTTTGTGCTGTCTGAGTTTTTCGAAATCTCCGCATTGAATTTTAACAAAATTACATTTGAGTGTAAGAAGTAATATAAAAAACGCAGATATCGGATAATAAATAATAAACTGTCGGATTGTAAAATTTCACTTATCACACTTGGCACATTATTCATTCTTCGACAAATTTTATTTGTTCTTTATGTTTTTCACCACTCAATGCAATGTAGCAGACGGACACAATGAATTGTTGCAAGAAATATTTAATCGTCTCAAGTGATTGGAATTGTGGCGCACGCCGTTGCTAAAGCCGATGCTGTGTTTCTTTGTACTGCCACACGCCGAGTGCAGCAGTAGCGCGTTTTTGCTGCTACCGTTAAACGCAAGCACACAGACATATATATAAAGGGTACTTCGAGTTCTCATGGTGAAAAGATTTTTAGAGGTATGATTTTGAACATACCGTTATTCGGCGCTGAGGGAATTTGACAGAATCAGTTGATGGGCTGACGTAACTTGGGATGTGTTTACTGAAAAAACTAAGATTGTATTGCTGATATACCAAAAAAATCAACCAATGACACTTCGTTACTATCTGAATAACCATTGATTGGACGAGTGTGTGAGTATGTGGGGAAATGGTCGTGCAGAATTCGGCTGCCGAGTCTCCCAAGTGCGTGGCAGCCTAATTTCCCTTCACAATTCTCTCCATAGTTAAAGAGCAAACGTTCCCACGAAAGTCGGATCTATATAACCGGAACGACCCGGCCAAGGACTGTCACTTCAGCAACATTGCCCGTATATGTATGGGGAATGTTTGTGCTACAACAACAACAACAACAACAACAACAACAACAACAACAACAACAACAACAACAACAACAAACTTTGTAAATCTATGAACCTTGGCAAGCTCGGATTTCTTTTTTAGCTGAATTGAATTTCTTGACAGTTGCCACAGTTTGATGGGGTATTTTTTGACAGACGTAATTAGAAAATCAACAAATCACTAAATGAGCTGAAATTCACTCGAGAACTGTATAAAGAATTAAAATCCACTATCAAAATTGTGCAATTGTGAACATTTTAGTTTGTACAAAGTTCGAATTTCGATTTATATGGTTCATGTAGTAGTACGAACTATATTTTTATAAAAAAAAATAACTGAAATTAAATAAATGGTCAAAACTTATTAATATGTGGTGTACACTCTCTTTTCACGCTGACAGTATATGCATCAAATTTGATACGTTTTACGTTTTATTTTTAATTAAAATCCACTATCAAAATTGTGCAATTGTGAACATTTTAGTTTCTTAATAAAGAAAAAATTTTGCATCAAGACCTGGTGCGGTATGGTACAGGGCGGTATAATACCGTACGATATGTGATATCAGCTACCATGGCGGTATGTGAGCGCACTCAAGCAGAAACGGTACTACTGGTGCAGTGCAAAGCTATATGGCAGCCTGCTCAGTTGACCGTTATATTGGGCAGATTTGAAATTTAGCGCCAGAGTTCTACCACAAATTTAATTTACAAAAGTGTTAAATATTATACAATAGATTTAATCTTTTCGTTTACAAAAACGAGAGCTTTGTAGGCATTAATGAAATATTCTTTGGTGTTGCTTCTCAGTCATCAGGCTTCTTTTCTGTCCAAATTTATTTTGGGAACTCATTTTCTTTGTCTAAACTCGTACTGGAGTACGCCTGATTCCATAGACCTTTGCTATGGAAACTAACGGTAATGGTATTGAGTGCAAGCTATAAAAACACCAGTGCAACGTCGGCCCAGGCGTTCAATTTGAAATATCCCTGCCTTTGCGCAAATCATTGATGATCAAGATGTAGAAAATGTAGCGCTAGCCGTCAACGAATTGTGATAACGGGATATCTTAACAATGTTTGTTCAACTTATTGTTGATGGTATGGATATTGCCGATATGTGGCTTCAGCAAGACGATGCGACTTGCCACACACCCAACGAAAATACAAATTTATTGAAAAATTATTTCCCAGGATGAATAATTGTACGATGTATCGAAGCAATTTGGACTATTTTTTGTGGGTTCATCTGAAAAAATATAGTGTACATAAATAAATCAGAAAGATTTATTCTTCTTTAATGGAGCGATAACCGTTTACGCGATTTTGGCCGAGTTTAACCAAGCGCGTCAGTCATTTCTTTCTCGTGCTAACCGGGGCCAATCGGACACTTCAGGTGAAGCCAATTCCTTCTCCACCTGATCTTTCCAACGCAGAGACAGCCTTCCTCTTCCTTTGCTACGACCAGCTGGTACCGCGTCGAATGTTTTCAGAACCGCGCGTTTGTATCTATTCGGACGGCATGATCCAGTCAACGAAGCCGCTGCACTATGTCTATGTCGTCGTAAACCTTATACAGCTCATCGTTCCATCGCCTGCGATATTCGCCGTTGCCAACGTGCAAAGGTCCAAAAATCTTGCGTCGCTTTATCGGATGTTGCCATCGTCTACGCTTCTGCGGCACGGACATTATGAGGGCCTTGTAGAGTGTTAGTTTTCTTCGTCGAGAGAGGACTTTACTACTCAATTGCTTATTTAGTCCAAAGTAGCACTTGTTGGCAAGAGAGATTCTACGTTAGATTTCAAAGCCCACATTGTTATCGGTGCTATTGCGGGTTCCTAAAGCTGTCAACAGTGCCGATACGCGAGTGCGCCGACTGTTTGTTTGATGACAGGAGGTACTTCGTTTTGTCCTCGTTCACCACCAGGCCCCTTGGCTTTGCTTCTTTATCCGGTTTGGAGCAGGCAGAACTAACAGCTCGGTAGTTAAGACCGATGATGTCAATAAAAATCGGCAAACGCCAACAATAGTACGCTTTTATAAAAAAAATGTGCCTGAGCGATTAAGTTCTGCGGCTCGTACGATGCTCTCCAACATCAGGTTAAAGAAGTGACACGACAACGAGTCACCCTGTCTGAAACCTCGTTTGGTATCAAACGGCTCGGAGAGGTCCTTCTCAATTCTGATGGCGCTGCTGGTATTGAGCAACGTCATTTTGCATAGCCGTATTATATTTTGTGGAGGCATAATGGTAACTCCTTTTCGTGCTGACGAATGCAGCTTTAAAATCGACAAAAAGATGGTGTGTGTCGATTCTCCTTCATGGTTCTTGCCGTATTGCGAATATGTTTTCGTCATGGCTCTTTTCCAAGACTTGGCGCATTGTGTATGTCTGGTCTGAGGCTCTATACTTAAACCAGACAGCGAATTATGTCTAAATGCCATCGAAAATTTTACCACAAAAAAAAATTAAAATAAACCATTGACATCTCTAAGCGTGCACGCGGGAAAAATTTGGCGAAATAAATTTTATCGTTCATAACTTACCCGCCCTCCGCTATACATTTCGAATAAACTGCGTTTTTACTTAAACTTTAAAAAACAAGCTCGAGCACGAAAGACCCTCTATATGCATACATTCACACATACTTAAGGAAAAAGTGCTGCGCAACGAAGCGATTTACTTTAGCACTATTTGGCAGTGGCTCGCCGCCCAATGCCCCACTGTTTGTACATACATACATGCATACATATGCATTTATGTTGGTGTTATCGAGGTGCGATAATTTGCCGCGCATGCTTATTGTGTGTGCTTTTGTTGCGCACTAACCAGAGCTGCAGCACTTTTTAATGTTTTAGTGGAAACGGCAACCTATGCAACACCAGAATGAATCTGCAACTAAAAAAGCAAAACAAAACAAAAACGAAAAAAAACACAAAAAACAATAACTACCACTACGCAGTTGCTTTTCTTGTTGTTGCTGTGCGCGATTGCTATGAATGAACCTACCACAAGTTGAGAAATTAACTTATGAATATAACTGATATTCAGTCGAGCAGCAGTAGTGCATAGTATCAATATCA
Source organism: Anastrepha obliqua (assembly GCF_027943255.1). Taxonomy (NCBI): domain Eukaryota; kingdom Metazoa; phylum Arthropoda; class Insecta; order Diptera; family Tephritidae; genus Anastrepha; species Anastrepha obliqua. The sequence goes on along the minus strand of NC_072892.1, from coordinate 136,279,968 downwards.
GCAGGTAACAACAAGCGCCACAAACATGCATACACACGTATGTATGTATGTATGCACATATTCATGAATGTGTTGCTTCACGACGCTCTACAGCAATGTGAATGTATAGCAGTAAAAACAACATTGCCTGCAATTGAAACAATAATCGTCGCCGTCACTATTAGAAAGTCGCTCTGATGAAGGAGTTTCCAGTGCATGACTGGTGGCGTCGTCGTTGACGTTTGGTTTGGCAGCCACTTCCGACAGCAGCAAACAATTGGCTTGGAGGAGACGATGTGCCAAAGCCACAATTGTAGAAAAGACAAGACATAATTAATATTTATACTATAAATAAAATAAATTAACCAGAAGCAAAACACGAATACGAAATGCACTTTGCATTGGCATTTGCAAGAAACAAATTCGATCGTTACATTTACTCAAGCCATTTGTGTCGCATTTGTTGGTGGTGTTTTATGCCGGCCAGCGGGAATTTTCATAATAATTGGCTGCAATTGTCGTCTTCCATTGCATGCACCTGCGCCTTGTAATTACCATTACAGCGGCTGAAACAAAGATGCGTAAACAGTGGGCGTCAAAAGCGTACGGAAAAGTTGCTCAACGGTGTACTTTTCTTTCCTTTTTTCTTGGTCAATCAGGAATAAGGTGGTGCAGATATATGATGTTCACTCGAAAGCATACCACTTTATAATAGCTTTGAACCTTGATAAAAATTTTATTTGTATCTGCGATGCTTGCGGATACGAGGCTGCGCAATATTTGATATCGGATGTCGATATATAGGATTTTCCAATAACAGATGTTATTTTGAATAGCCCGCTAATTCGGTAGATGTCACTTTTGAAGCTGTCATTTTTTGATATTTGACAAGTAGAAACTACGCCATTAACAGAAATGGAACGCTACACGCTTAAACAACGCATTGGAATTATTAAAATCCACTATAAAAATAGTGAAAATTTGGCAGAGATGGTTCGTAAAACTCGAGCATTTTTGGGTCATCGTGAAGCACCTTGTCGGACCGCAATACAGAAATTTGTTGAAAAATTCGAGCTGTTGGGACAAGTTAGTGATGTGAAGAATAAAACCCGTGTACGGGAACAGCCGAAAGTATTGCTGTTGTAGCCGTAAGTAGAGAAGAAGAAGTAAACCCAGGTTTGTCCATTCCTCGTCGTTCTTTGGAATTAGGCATTCCACAAACGTCATTACACCGTATTTTGCATAAAGATTTGGGTATTAAGGCTTATAAAGTCGAGTTAGCACAAGAACTCAAGCCAGCCGATCATCGACAACGTCGTGCCTTTGCTGATTGGGTCGTTGAAATGCATGAAAATGATTCGGAATTCCATCGAAAAATCATCTTGAGTGATGAGGCCCATTTCCATCTCGGTGACTTCGTCAACAAGCAAAATTGTCAGATCTGGAGCTCAGAAAATCCAAGAGTTATTGTTGAAAAGCCTCTCTATCCTCAACGTGTGACTGTTTGGTACGGTTTATGGTCCGGCGGAGTCATTGGACCTTATTTTTCGAAAATGAAGCTGGAGAAGCAGTTTCGGTGAATGGATTGCGCTATCGAGAGATGATTAACGATTTTTTATGGCCGGAATTGGATGGTATTGATCTGGGCAACGTTTATTTTCAACAAGACGGCGCTGCGTGCCACAGAAGCAACGAAACCATTGATCTTTTATGGGAATAACACCTCTTATTGGAAAACCCTATATTTCAGATATCGTTGTATTAACACTTTTAATCGCAATCTACCATCCGTTTCAGAAATGTGTCGAATTCGCAACGTTTTAGCAAAGAATTGTAATGGCCAAATCGGTTCAAAAGTTTTTTTTTTGCGTAAAATCGTGTGACACCCATTCATCGAACTTGGACTGGGTGTTAACATTTCGGTTCGAGTGACCTCCCGTTCCCATGACAGTCGGGTCCGGAACGACCCGGATTCATATCTGGCCAAGGACTGTCAATTCAGCAGTATATCCAATTTTTGCTGCTAAAACAACAACAACATCAACGATTGACCTCCAGAGCGGAATTATTGCCGACCACCGTAGCCGAATATCTTCGTAAGTGACTGTCATTCGGAAGTGTACAGGTTAGAAGCTGCGGGCGCAAAACACCAGTTGATAGAAAAAGCTGTTTCCAAGAGCAGTCGCCCCTCGGCAGAATGCAGGCCGCTCCATTTGTGGGAAACTTCAAGCGGCACACCACAAATAGGAGGAGGAACTCGGTCAAACTTCCAAAACGGGTGTAAGCGCCAATTATATGTATATTTATGTTGTATTCCATTCTGTATTAGGCTTATAAACAGCACTAAATTGTTTTAGTTATGTTCACCGACTTTTCATCCTGATCGTTGTGGTACTGAAGAATTTATCGATTTTTTTTATTTTTTGACTTTTATTTGTGAAAGCTGCACAACGAACTTTCAAATAAATTTTTTAGAGCATAATGCCACCTTTAGTCATTGTTTGGTATGAGATATTGACTTCTAATACAAGCTCTCGCCTTATGAACATAAAAAGGTAAGATCCATGGGATGCAATCACAAATAGGTCTAAAACTTGAAACAGTTGCGCGACTTAGTAGATGCCGACAACACATCGGACGGCGCAAAAGCAAACAGCCCAGAAGCATGTACGATGTCGAGTCTTGTCTAGGCCCTATGCTCCCGAGCGAAATGAATAAGAAAAAAAAGTTCTAGACAGGGTCCTGTAGTCAGCTTATGACCAAAATGTGTAGAAGCTCAGAACGTTATTTAACAACCCCATTCCTTGTGGTTCGATCTTGCTGAAAGAGTAAATCCAACCGTATTATTAGTTGACCGCGATGACAGCACTTAATTAAACATCGAATTAGGCAGCTGAATTCAAGAATTTACCCAGTTTATCACATTTATTCGTATAAATTTAGTCTATAATATAATAATATAAGTTTCTGTAATTAATTTATGCCTGTAAGGTAATTAAAAAGTTTACTACTAAAAGCACTAAAAATTAATTACAAAAACTTAGGTAAAAGTAAGAGATTTTAACATATGTTCCTGTATGATTATCCATACTAATATTATAAAGAGGAAAACTTTGTTTGTTTGGTTGTAATGAATAGGCTCAAAAACTACTGGACCGATTTTAAAAATTCTTTCACCATTCGAAAGCTACATCATCCACGAGTAACATGGATTATATTTTATTTTGGAAATAGGGCTCGAGATATAGGTCAAAACGTGGACCCGGGTAACCTTCGGATGTGTATGTACAATATGAGTATCAAAAGCTGTTGGTGAATGCTTTAATCCAGAGTATTTTTCATGCCGCTCCGTGACTAGGGTCTCGAGATAGAGACCAAAACGTGGACCCTAGAATGTGTTTGTACAATATGGATATCAAATTGAAGCTGTTGGTGAATGCTTTAGTACAGAGTATTTTTCATGCCGCTCCGTGACTGGGGTCTCGAGATATAGGTCAAAACGTGGACCCGGGTAACCTTTGGTTGTGTATGTACAATATGGGTACATATGATAAGTGCTTTAATACGGGGTAATTTTCATACCTATTGATGACTAGGGTCTCGAAATATATGCCAAAACGTGTCTTTGCACCGAATTAAACCAAACTTACGCACATTGTTAAGTAAGTATTGAAAATGGGTTTCGTAAAGTTTGGTTGTAATTCGGAGCACTGGCAACGGGTACAGCGTTCTTTTGAACCAGCCATAATGTCGCTTACTTTTTTAACGCTTGGGGCGGACCTGAACTGTCAAATTGACAGTGTGAGTTACAATGTGTCAATATTTCTTTCTGATTTGGATATATTTACTCAAAAACAAATAGAAAACCAAAAAATATTGTTTATGCCAAAGCACTTGAATAAAGAATAAAGAAATAAATAATATGAAAATCATATATTTTCTGTTCTAAACCATATCTATTCTATTTTAGTGTGCGCAGCGAAGGGGGCCGGGTTTGCTAGTGCAGAATACAGTTAACTCCAATATATGTTTACATTCATGATTACCAGTGCTGTCTGTATTTTTATGAAAAAAGTTCCGTGACTTATGTTTGGTTTTTGTCCTTTCGATTTTTTCTAAATAATGGGAGTATTTATTTAATTCATTGCTAAAAATAAGCGAAAAAGCAATTTTCTATATGCAAACTCTACCACACAAAACTCAACTAATCATCTCTCTTGTGTTTTTTAGTTATGGCTATGGCGCCTAAAAGTACCTGGCATGAATGTATAAATTTGGTTACCACTGTTAATAATATATAACATTTTCTGTTAAGTCAGCAAAGTTGAGTTGAATCCTTTTCTGAAAATGAATTGTACGAGCATTGATTCAACAACAATCGCATGGGATTTTGGGCATTTGTATTACTTGCTTCTCCGTAGATATATGAGGAATATTACTGAAGTGACCGCCCTTGGTCGAATATAAATGTGGGTCGTTCCGGTTACGTAGAACTGACTGTCGTGGAAAATTAAGCCGGTTACAAAACAACAACTTCAAATTGTGAACGAGTTATTGTTAATAGTATTTATTTATTATTAATTAATTTTCAATAAATATTATAACGCACGAGCAACAAAGACTATCGGCACGGCAGGAGGCACCTCCTCAATTACACGGACGGGATCCATGACAAAACAGACCGACAATTACTGGACCAGACAGTGTACAGACAGACAATATACAACATTCATCGGGAGACCATCACCACCTTCTTAAGCTCCCGACCACCGAATGCCGTCATCGGAATCCAACCACCACCCATTGTAGACGAAGAGCTTCAACATCCCTGAGATTTCCGCGTAACTTTGGCACAATTACGTTCTGGATACTGTAGCAGGTTAAACTTCTACTTATCCAGAATCGACCCCGACATACTCAATATATAATATGTCCAGCATGTGAAGGCACCCCGCACGACACTAACCACCTTTTCACATGCCCCATCAAACCCACTCATCTAATACCCCTCTCCCTCTGGACCCAAACCGTCGAAACATCAAGTTTCCTGGGCCTACCGTTAGATGAGTTAGACGACGAGGACCGGTGATTTACACCACACTGACAGGGTACAGTTACTGCTACAACAACAACAACAACTATCGGCTCTGAAAGATTGCTTGAGTTTTGGCCGAAACAGGCCAATGAATATGGGCAGCGGACAAGATGGATATAAATTATTATAAAGATTTAAGCTTCTTTTTTACTTAGCGAGAATTTTTGTTTTTGCGCAATATTCCTTTTGTTATTGCTATCTTCGCCTTGTTGTTGTTGTTGTAGCATCATACTACCTTCGCCTTTCCTTTTGCATTCTGTACTATTATTTTCCGCGCAATTATTTTAGTCACTGCACAAGCGGAAAAGTTTATATTTTTATTAAACATATTTATATTATTTTACATTTTCATTTTATTCATAATGTTTTGGTAGATAAACAAAAGTCAAAAAATTGGCATGCGCTCGCTCACAGCTGAAATGAAATGCATTTATAATGCATACATACATACATACAAAAAGGTGCATTGGGCTTTAGATGCATGTGAAAAGTAATAAATAAATAGATTTATATATTGAACCTGTCGCTGCACTCCACGCGCTGAATACGCCGCTGACGATGCGGCAATTTTGGTTTGTTCAAGAGTAAAATAGTTGAACTGACTCGTCTTCATCATATATACAAACATACAAATATACATATGCATGAGGGTGCCCGCTATAAAGCGCAACGGAACTCATCGAGTGGGCGACGCAAAGGGAGCGCCTCATATTCACAGCATTTAAGTGCGAGTTTAAATATACATACATCTGTATATCTACACACATGCATACACATATAAATACATATCTACCAAATAAATTACATTTGTACATTAATGCAACGATTTGGAAATATTTCTCTAACATAAAAATGTTAGCCTTGACATTCATGCATACAGCATTTCCGCTGCATACACTGATAGCTGAATGCTTTCAATACATTCGTATTTGTGGGTATGTTTCAGCTGTTGGGGAGACGAGCTGTATTAGAAATTTAAAAGTAGAACAAATTTAGAAAATTCCGGAAATGCGTCTTTTGCATATTTTGGTGCGTGTTATCATTTATAATTTTTTGGGGATATTTAAGTTGGAAATTATTATTCGAATAAAAATATTTTTGAGAAATTTAAATTAAATTTTTTTAAATTGACGTTAAAAATGCTAGAAAATCCTATTATGTATTTAATTGTTTTTCTTTTTTTCATTATAGAGTGATTCATGTAACTTTTGGAACTTGCACCATCAATCGTATTGATTTTGACAGTTAAAATATTATCAGTGACGGGTCAGAATATTACTTTATGGTTACACTTCTACAAACAAATTTTGGGAACATTGAAATCGAGTAATCAACGGAAACGGTGATGTCAGTTGATTGTTTAGAAACTGCGATTTGACTGCATTAGACTATTTTTTGTGTGGTGCCGTAAAGGATAAATGTTTTGCCAACTACGCAGCGATGATTTCAGAGTTGAACATGAAATCAAAGTTGCCATTAGTCAGATAAGAGCCAAAATTCGCGAAAACGTGCTAAAAAATTGGATTGACAAATTGGACTACTGTACTGTTATTTGAATGAAATTGTGCTCCATGTTCAAGGGCAAGGTTTGCTCTTTTAAAATAAAAAATCTGAAAAATATTATCACTTATTTTATTTATACCCGAATTAAATGCCTAAAGTACTTCTACGAATATATTGTTTTCTTTCTAAGAAACCAAAGAGAAATTGTCTCATTTGTTAAAATGTAATTCGCACAGTATCGTAAAAGTCACGAATAAAATTAAGATAAATATTTATTTAAAAATAATTGATTTTTCACACTTTTACTCTAGTTACGCCACATTGAACTTCTTAATTCTTCTACATATGCACGTAGGTGATAAATAGGGTGCCTGTGAAATTCGAGATTGCAATTTTTAGATTCCCATGTAAGAGTATAAAACATTCCCAAAACAATGAATATATAAAAAGAAATAATATTTAAAGAAAAAAAAAACTATAGAATACGTACGTTAAAAAATTTAGTTTTGAAAAGCTTCGAAGAGTCGCTAATTAGCCATCTGCTTGTCTTGGTTTTTTTATACATATTCATGCATGTTTGATTCTAATGCCAAGAAAATATTTATTTGTTTGGTACTTCAGCGATGAGGTCTAAGAGCCAAAGTGCTTGCCAAAAATCCCAAATACGCATGTTCACACTCACATACTATACATATGTACATTTTTACACGCATTTTAGGCGGTTTGATGTCATTATTGGTACACTTTATACATACATACATATATTCTAATATTTTAAGGGTGCACAGCAACTATCAACCGAAGTACATATATATAGTATAGAGGAGCAATGACCTCATTTCAAAGCACGCAAAGTAACTTTGAAATAAATCGAATAGGTACTTTATACTAGGTCTGTTATAATTCTTACAAATCAAGTTTGGGTGTTTATGTATCCAACTTGCAAAGTAGGGGAGAGCAAAATGACATTTCATTTAGAGGGGAAGTGGCAAGTTTTTACTGGGTAAATTTCTACTTGTAAGAATTTGCAAAGTAAAAATAAACATAAATTATTTTATTTATTATAATTAATTACAATTTAAAAATTATAATAATTGAAAGCACTAGCTGCCAGGGCTATCGGCTCTGTAACAAAAGGATTTAAAGTTAGATTAAATTGTGGCACCCGAATTAAGTCAAGGTTCTAAATGTAAATCAAAGAGTTGATTAAAATGGATAATGTAAGTAAATATATTTTAGATAAAATGTATAAAGTATATTAGAAGCCATATATTAAATAGGAATCGCCCAATGATATAGAGGTATCTACTTCTGAACCACAGCCTTCAGTCAACGCTGCTGCAGTTTCGAGATACAAATCGAAAACATTGAAGGCATCTTTTGTGTTTTACGCTTGTACTTCATGGTTATTAACTAATTGGGCAACATAAAACAATTGCTAATGGAATTTTCTTCATCTGACAGCGAGGATGAAATGGAACAAATTATTGTGGACAAAATAAAATCATAGTTGCCTAGGCTCGTTATTTTGCATTTTACTTGCTTTAATACGAGGTAGCTCAACAGAGAAAATTTTCACGGCGTGGACTGAGTACTACTTTGCTGTGAGATATAGTACAAACGAAATTCCCCGCATATTTTACGGCAATGCAAATTATATTGGTTTTGACAGCCATTTCACGTGAAACGCGCATTACAGTACTATACTTAAGAGCCTAACAGACGGCGACGTTAATCGGGTTTACCGACACAGTTAATTCTGATCAAAATTTTAATGTGACTGACGAAGAATTAGTGAATTAGTGACCAGCTGATGTGTTTATTGGATAGTTTTGTCAGTAAAAAATGTACCGCAAGCAACAAATATGGGTATTAGCTGTTCTGATACTAATTATAATTATTTTATTAAAGAAATCTTAAATTGCTATTTCTCAAACTGCTCCGAAATATCAAAACAAATAATGTAATTTCGAGCTTGTTAGTGCCAACCTGCATTGCATCCAGCCTTTCAGTCATTTTCATTATTTTTCATTCACAATAGATATTAGCTGTCCTTTTTCGGCAATGTTGCCATCGAAAACTCCCCTAATCCGCTTAAATTATGAGAACTAAGTCTAGTTGTCAATACACATTAGTTGTACTTGATTCCTGAGATAATTCCGAATTAATCCGTTAATCCCGATTAATGCCACCGTCTGCCTAGGCTATAAGCGTGAAATGCACTACTAAAGCGGTTGTACAACCAGGTAAAAATTCCCATTTGATCAAGCCACTTGATTACTGACAAACTTGTCAAGCCGTTTGATGCTTGTTTGTAAAACAATTCGAATTTTTGGATTTTCTGGCCGCCATGTAAACTTCAACATCAAATCAAGTCGTTTGTGTAGCGTACGGTAAATGGACGAACAATCATTTCTACTCGAATTCGTAGCAATATAAAAAAGCTCCTCACAAAATTGTAGGTCCTTCCATTAGTGGAACAACATCAATACCCATACCACAAATACGAGGAGGAGCTCGGCCAAACACCAAATAAAGGGTATAAGATGCTGGGGAACATTAAATCTTATTCGTTCTACCAAATGCGGAAAATCAACTGCACTTTTGATGGTTTTATAAGTTAAAGAAAGGCTTAGGGTCGACCTGTGATTTTCAAGATTTTTTAATTTTATGAGAAATATACAAGGATAATGGGGAGAGCGAATTTAAGAATCACTTTTTAAACACTCAGAATGTTAATAGCATTCGAAGGGCCCTTAATTGCCAAAAATTGCTTTAAATTATCTGCGCAAAATAAGAACTGTCGCTGCACAATGAAAAAGGAGGCTTGAAGCAGGTCTGACAAGCCGCTCGTGTAGTGTACTTAGTGCTTTATCGTGCTTTAATTCATTCACATTAACCAGTCATAGCCTGGCGCCCTGTGTGTTTTCTCATATTAACAAAAAAAAGAGAGTCAAATCCATGAAAAAACGCAGAAGTTATTATATTATATGAATTCAACACGTCTAGTGAGGCTTACGCGGCCGAAAATGGCAATTGTCGCCAATTAAATTACTTAGCTTCTAGGCGACACTTGCGCGAAATGAATTTACAAAAGCACTGTGCTTCGCGCCAAAACTGTACACAAGTGCAAATAAGTTAAAAAAAAACTATTGAATATTTGCATAGAAGTAAATATGTATGTATATACGTTCCATATAAATATAAGTAGTGGAAGCAACAATGCAAGCGTGCTCTTTTGAGTTTTGCCTGTTGTCTTCATGAAAGCCTCCTCATGCGGGTATGACTCAGCCAATCATTTAATTATTGAGAGAGAATGTAGTACGTCCATAAGTGAAGGCACAAAAATATTTACCGGTCTGTGCAATATACAAGTATTGGAGTGAGAGTAATTGTACATACATACAAAAATGGTAGGAACATGCATATAGGTGGATTGTTCTTGTAACACATTCCAGTGCCGATGATCCTTGGTCGCCGAAGTGGATTCGCGGCGAACAGGTACATAATGTAAAACCGATCGAACCACATGATCTGTATATTATTTCTTAAGCGAATAATTTTCTACATACATATATATGTATATGTATTTATGCCTATGTATAATTATGAATATGCATATGTATGTACCCAGGTATGTAAATAAAATACATTTATATGCAAAGACGCAGATCGACAACGGGAATAAAAGTACTAGTACCAACAACAATAAAGTAACCTTCAATAAGGGGTAATATTGCTTCGTATTTTCAACCGGTGTTCATCAGCAATCGCTGAACCAACAGAAAAGAATAGCTACATACTCACTCACATACATACATAATTCGAACTGATGGAAGAAGTGAACTGCAAAAAAGTTATTTACAAAACTTACAAAGTTAGCGGAATTCGGTGATAGCAGACGCGGTTCATATACAAGTTATGTAAAAATAAATAAAAAAAAATCCCAATTGCTGCAGCTGAACTGAGCGTTACTTCGGTGGAAGAAACCAACGAGTTCATTAAACATGGTACAGCTTATTTAATTTTTAGCTTTATTTATAATTATATAAAGTAAAAAGTAAAAGGGAAAAATGAAAACTAAAAAAGTAAGAGTGAAAAAGAAAAAGTTTTTCAAATCAACAATTTACGTAGGTTTGTGCTTACATACATACATATGCACTATATATACGAGTATGTACATTTGTAATATAAATAGGCAAATTCAGCCAATTCATACAAAAGATTGTAAAAACAGTAAAATGTGCATCAAGCAACACAATCAAGTTCGTTTCGAATGAACGATTTTGTCTACACCGATGAGGGGCTGCAACTCTTGGCCATCGCGAAAAAAATAAAGATGACTTTTATGTTGAAGGCAGCTAATAAAAGCAGTATCAGTATGTTTATAAATACACATACATACATTTATGTATATACAGTAGATCTGCTGGTATAAAATGTACTAGGCTCAATATATGGAAAAACTATAACTGGATATATGTGCATGAGTTCTTTTGTTTTATAAGCCACGGGCGTACACATGTTTCTATGTACATACATATATGTATCATTACCATTTTAGGCTTTATTAAGTGGAAGTATTTACTGATTAATAACAATTAATTGATTTACAAATGTACGCGTTGTTATTCTATGAAAAAGTAATTGAACTTTGCTTGTATTAATAAATTGCTTCTAATTTTTGCCATACATGGATTATTGTTATACTATATTACTTTTTAACCATCAGTTTGTGTACTCACAGAATCCCTTTTTCCCCATCCATGCATACATACATAATCTGTGTCCTGCTAGCGAAGGCGTCAAATCAGTAGGGTGGGGGAGAAGTGACGGTTTCGTATTGATTTTTCACATTTAACTACTTCACCACTGGTGTGCCGTTTACTTTGAGATTTTATACAACATCCAGTTACGATCAATTTTCATAATATTTTCTCTCACAAAGTATTTCTTTTCAATCTCAATGTAAGTTAATATATTCCGATTAAATTTATTCTATTCACGCACCGTACAACACTAATATATGTGAAAAGATGTGCGAATACTTCTCATCCCACATACCTTCTTCCCTTTTCTTTGAGTATTCTTCTTGAAAAAATTCTGGGAGTCGTCGCTTCAATTTCACTGCATCAGCGCCCACACCACTATAACCACAAATAAGTCGCAACTGTGGCGAGAATGCGTAATTTGCGGACGTTATTACCTTACTCAGGTGCTGAGTAATTTTCTTATCAATTGCACTGATAACTTCTGTTAATATTTATTGTGAATTATTACACACTATAATTAAAATAGCACTAAACGCGAAAAACACAAACATCTACTTTGCCAGACGAAATTTTATGGCACACTGAAGAATCAGCACTCGGTAGTGATGCCATTTTACCGTGTACTAGTCAGCGCTGCCACATAAGTGGATTTGATTTGGTAATTTTAAATGAATTTCGGCACATTTTGTTTTCAATTAATTATAATTCATAATTTAAATTGTAAGTGAGCATGAAAGTTCTAATTATATGTTATTGAAATAAACATTAATGGACTATAGAAACTTTTTTCTATACATTTTCACTTTACATGATGACCAATATGCAATTTCCGGCTCTTCGGTTTCACAGCTAACTTAACTATGTGCCGAACGTTTAACTTATAAATTAAATTATTTCATTTTTAAATTGAGTTAACGAAAAGGAAAGTTGTTACTGTAACAGCATAAAAAAAATGCTCAAATGTTTTTCGGGAATGCAGGTGAAATGGCAGTGCTTAATTGGATGCAACTCTGGGCCGTTTCGGAAATGTTTAACAGACCGTTGAGGGAACAACGAAAAGAATGGCGAAACATTTAAGTATAAGAAATAGTTTTTTAGTTTAGTTTTATTTATTCTACGCATTTATATGTGAAAATTATAATGGGAATTAAGAGTGCTGCTCGAAGTAATAATGCAAAAAGATTTGTTGCTCTCAATGTTTGAAATATTTTTCTATTCACATTTCGCGAAAGCGTGGCTGAGCAAAACAATTGATTGCACTGTGTCGATTTATTCGAAACGAGCACCGTAGGCCTAAGTAGCTAGTGTGCTCTATCAATTAGTGTTATATTTCATATTGTTCTAATAAATAATAATAATAATATTCGAAACGGTCATACACCTCGTTGTTCAATCGGCAACGTCAGATAGCAATATTGATCATCTTTAAAAATTAAAGATAGTATAAGCGGAATTTTAATGAAACGTTTGCGAATATTTAAAGCATTTGAAAATGGACATGGACCACAGCCCGTTAAATAATCTTTGCGTGCAAAAAATAATTTTTTTTACTGAATTTCTCTACATCATTTCAAAATTGATAAGGTCTAAAAAACTTCCTCTTATATACCCAATAGAAATAACAATTTTATGTTGTATATATCTCCTATAAATAATAATAATAATAATTTCCTACATTCTCTACATTTTTTAAGTGGTAGAAAACCGAACCCTCTGTAACCATATTCCAAGTTTTGAATATCTTTCTCATCAGTCTCTTTCGACATTCTGCAGGTAATTGATTGCATAAAATAAACAAAGGCTCTTGTATCTGTATTTAATTATTAGGTATTTTACTCAATATTTGCATAAATAATACAATTCATGTTTTTTTGCTTTTATCCTTAATGGTATATTTATCGTAGGTTTTTGTGGGATCGTACGGCTCCCAACGGCTTGCTGGAAAAATGTGCTTATTGCGTTCGTACCAAGAGCGTAGTAGCACTTTGCCCGCATGTGACTCCTCCTTTTCTACCGTTGCATCGCTAATCATACGCACGTCATCGTGTACGTCAAATTGGAAGAGAGGCCCACTTTTACCACGCGCCTTTGTAACAATGAAGTCATAAAAGGAATAATGATGCGGCAGTATTAAATCTTCCTTGACATACATCAATTGGTCTGCCATTACCGTTTTCAGTTCATTGAACTCTTTGCGCAGCAACTCAAGACAACGCTGCAGGAATTGATAAATAGAATTGCCTTTCTTCATTACAACACTTCGTCTATGGCCTGAACCATCCCAATAACTGAACGTGATGGTTATTTCTTGATCTTTCAATGCGGCTTGTTGCATTACCCATTCTTGACGCAACTGTTCCCGTAGACGATTCTCTTGCTCTTCACGGTCACGGTCAGGCAGAAAAGATGTATCTACTTCCGGGTTTTTGAAGATTTTCTTTTTCTTGGGTAGGGAACTTTCATCGCTGAGGTCGGTCCATTTCTTTTTTGGTGGCGATTCCTCTTTCTTTACTATATCACTTAAACCCGGACCATCCGTTTCCTTTGTCTTCACTTCATCTTCGTCATCGTCATTAAAGCTAAACGAGAGTGCTTGTATTTGGCGCTTCTGTTTGTTCTTCTCTGCTTGTATAGCCTCAAGTGCACGTTGCTTTTCACGCTCTTTTTCATCTTTTTTCTGTGCCAATTTTTTTTCACGCTCCCTGACAATATCCTCTTGCTTGGCCTTCATCTCATCCAACGTGACCAGACCAATGGTCGAACTTTTAAGTTGTTGCTCCACGGCGTCATAATGTGCAGCGAATTTGTTTTCAATTTTATCTAGCTTCAGCTCCTCCTCGATTTTCTTCTTGCGAAACTCAATTTCCTGCTGGGCGATCTCACGCTTTTTCATCAATTGCGCGGCACGGCCTGCTTCACTAGCAGCTCCCTTGTAGTGCGCCATTTCCGAAAGATGCTACTATTAATTATATTTCTACTTTTATTTTGTTTTTGGAAAACTTTATCCTCAACAATATTTCCAACGCTCAGCTGCTTTATTGACAAAATATTCTCTAGAAACTGACAGTTGTTTGGTGCGCATGTTGTGACTGCGTGGCGCTTCTTCTTTTTTGTGCGGTGGAGCTGCCACTAAAAATATATGAGAAAACCGATTTTTTTTTCTTATCATCAATAAACATAAATACCGGTTTAAAATTTGGTTAAACAAAACTTCCCTAAAAATAATAACTGAAGGAAATATATTAATGTAGATCAAAATGACCGCAGATGTTGCTTAGGTCCCGCAAGTCGTAAATCTCACAAGGTTTATAATACGTTTACATATATACCCAATCCGTAATTAAAAAACAAGATTACCCATGTACAATTTTTCTTCCGAAATCTGGGATTATAAAATAGTCCAAAATTATTACCAAACTTTTTTACACACAACCCTGTGTTTTCTGTGTTAAAGGTAATTATTTTGACGAATGTAAAGAGAAATGTCAAAGTAAAAACTAAAAAAATAGATGCCGGCACAGACAATAGGTTTTTAAGACATAATTCTAATAATTTTTTGTTAAATAATAAACGCTTTGCCCTCTTATTTTATTATTATAAAATATAATATCGAATTTCGCATGTGTATTCCTGCCATAATTTTTTGAAACCTCAGTAAACGGTTTATGGATTTCCTCCAACTGGTTATTATTAGCAGCCAATTGCGCAATTTCATTAGCTATTGCTTCTCCTTGTCTTTTCTTCATATCGTTAGTAATAATTAAGCAAACCAAAAACTCCAAAATATTCCACTAAAGCAATTTCTATGAGGAAAAACCTTTTAAAGCAGGTGATTGACAATTTTTTATGTAATGTGCCATATGTGAACGGGTTGATGAATTTTATGGATTTATTGTTAATTACTGCGTGGGTGAACGTACTTTAAAACGGCTGCTGAAACAGTGTCTTAATGAAGAATTATGATTCGAATTCGGCGGTTGCGTTTCCTAAATTCTTCCAAAATTTCTGTCAAAAAAATAGTTGTGTGCCACCCAGAATTGACTGTTCTAAGAATGCTTGTAAGCATGCTAAAGGAAAAAGGAAATTATGAGCTTTCAAGCCAAATAGAAGAACACTTTCCACTTGTGGCCATCCGGAGACAAATCGGCAATATGATATAAACTTGGTAAGTTACACGGGCGGCTCATATCTAATTTGATTTTTGTATTCAATTTTATGACCCCCGTTTTTGACAACCGTCAACGAAACCGTAATCAACTCTCTTCCGTTGGCCTGTTGTAAAAAATGCCAAAAATGCATTAAAAAATGGAATTTAAATAGATATCCAAAAATATTTTCACTAATTCTCTGAACCCAAACTGTTACATTCAGGTCAGCATAAGATGGACTGCGGAACCAACTAGACAGAGATAGGTCCAAATCTCCTTTTTCGGCGCACCTCACTTCTAACCTGGAAGTTTTCAGTCTTTTTAATCTGCCTGACTACCAATGTTCCTCTACCTCTCGGGTCTAAGTATACCTCGCCTTTTTCTCTGATCTGCTGTACGGAAGCTTTTCGAAATCACGTGAAATACCTTGAGATTGGGAAGCTTTTCGGCATTAATACGATATCAGGAATGTACGGTCGCGTTAAAGTTTTGTTTGTGTCGGTTTTCCAAGAAATTGGCGGATACCCAAAAGATGATTGCTGTTGTTGCAGCAGCATAAATATTCACCATATATGCTGCTGGACTGATAGTCCTTGGCGGGGTATAAATACGGGACGTTCCAGTAACGTAGAACCGATTGTCGTGGGAATGAAGAATGGAAGGTCTTACACAACAACTCACATCGCCTGTCATTTTTATATGGATTTTAAGAGAGTATTTAAGAGAAAAACCCATATCCATCAACCATTGTGGAAAATGCATAAAATCCATTATTAAAATTGGAAATACCCAGAAATTTAGAAAAAGCTTTCAACCGCATTCCCACCTGCTGGCAGCACTTCCAAAGCTTTATGCAAAAAAGCTCAAATGTCAGCAGTACAATAACGAACAAAAATTCCTTCGGGCAGTCAACGACGGGACATTCAATCGAAAATACATTTGACCGGAAAGTTCGAAATCGTCCTAGCCGCGCTTTAAATAAAATAAGAGTGAATAAAATCAACAAATCATTCATTCATATACTCAAAAGTATAGAAGCATCGGGTTTTTTCTTAGTTGTGGAAGAAGAAGAGATAAGGTTAAGTGGGAGCCGTAGTCGGTAGTGGAGTCGTCGGTAGTTGGCAAAGGAAAAACAAAAAAGTGCCAGGAGTGGTTACAGCGAAAGCACTTAACAAGTTATTTCAAAAGTGCCAGTAAAATAATAGTAAATGAAAGTCAAAAATTAATTGAAGTTCAAAAAAGCGCCAAGCCAACGAAATGCCTTTGAAGTTATGCGGTAGAGGCGGCTAAATCATAATGAAGTGTTGACATAGTGAGAAGTGAGCAAAGTGAAATTTACAATCTTATTTGAATCGGAACGGAATAGACAAAAGTTAGCGGCAACGGCAAAAGGATCGATGTTTATCGTGGAAGTAAAGTAAGTGCAAGGACATTAGGACAGAGTTGTTCCGCCAATGTGTGGGTGTGTGTGCGTGCGTGTGTTATTGAGTGTATGTGTATGAGTATAGGCATTTGCAAGTGTTAAGAGTTCATTGACGGAAACGGAAATGGCAAATTGAAATGCCAACTTCGTCAAAGCAAATAGAACAAGAAAGGGTTAAATGTCTCGCTACAGATGCCATTAACCATTACCACTTATGAATTAATTATGTTTTACCATTATTGCTGATACAAAACACGTTTACCTCTGTGTGCGTGTCTTGAGCACTTATTTTTAGCTGACGAATGCGTGAGTATGTATGCATGTAATTATGGATACGTGTACGCATGCATGTTTGTTTTGTAAGCATATTCCATATAAGGTACATACCGACATTTTTAAATGGATTCCGTCGGAATTTTAAAACCGTCGTGGTTGCTATTTACTGCCTGCTGTGAGACGTACTGTGAATTTGGCTGGGAGTGAAGGTCGAGTACGAATGATGCAAATAAACAGGGAGTGTGTGGGAGTGAGACGGGTACTGGGTCGTTGGGTAAGTGGCTTTGGTTAAGAAATGTTTATTGCTGTCATGGAGCGTGAAATGTGAATGGAGTTATGCGTCTGCAGAATATGTTAGTGTGCACTAGCATCTTTAAATGTATGTATGCATGTGTGTACATGTATGCATGCAAATGTATGCGTTCATAGATACCTTTTTTGAATTGTGGAAGAAATGGTGTGGCATACCCTAAGGCGCACTTAATTTTTTTAAATTGACAAAAAATAGAAAATTTAACTGTCCTTTTTAGGGTTTATCTATTTGTCAGATAAAAAATAAGAAAAATAAAAAAAGAGCAATCGACAGCTTTTGGTTGACTGCTTTTGGTTGGCCATTTGAGAATCGAATGCTGGACAAAATTCAATAATAAAATTTTTTTATGAAAAATTCTATTCGAAGCGATCCAGTTTAAGTTCATTCGAACTCAAGTTTTACATGCCCGGCGGCCGCTGTAACCAAATGCGCTAGTGCGTGACTGCCATTCGGTAGTGCGTAGGTTCGAATCTCCGTGCATGAACATCAAATAATATAAACATTTTTTTTTTAATAGCGGTCGACCTTCGGCAGGCAATGGCAAGCCTCCGAGTGTATTTCTGCCATGAAAAAGCTGCCTATAAAAGACCATTTGCCGATCAGAGTCGGCTTAAAGTTGTAGATCCCTCCAATTGTGGAACAATATCAAGAGGCACACCACAAATAAGAGGAGGAGCTGGGTCAAACACCTAACAGAAGTGTACGTAGCAATTATTTTTTATGTTTTTTTTTTAATATATTTTTATTTACAGATAATTGGCATTTATTGATTTATTAACCTCAGACTTATAATTTTTTCCAGCTATGTACATAAAATGTATGATATTTGGGAAGTGGCAGTGTTTGTGCTCAATAAAAGTTGCGAGTTTTTACTTCACCTACTCTATCGGGTGTTTAAAAATTTACGAGCAGTTCTGAGGTGCTGTATGAAATGTTGTTTTTACCAAGCAGCATCTGGAAATATTTTTTTTATTTGGTGTATGAAGAAACGTTCAAAATGTTGTAGTACCTACAGCGCCCATCGTCTATTGCCTTGAGTTGTGTGGCCACTAAAACAATCCCTCGTCTCCTTCTGCGGAGAACTCCTTCCCGGGACTACTTTCTACATTACCCCGGGAGGGTCCAGAACGGCATTCATAAAAGACCAATTCTATTCTCCCACGTCTGGGCCCACCGTATTTGTAGCCAGCTTTCATGCTACAGGCTCGTCTTTTTGTGTCTCTTAACTGTGAGGCTGCGCTTTGTTGCTCTGCGTCGGGGTCTATCTTTTTTTTTGCAGTACGTCCTCGATAGAAACACTCTTTATCGCGTTCCAGCTGTCCTTGCGTTCGAGCATTTTGCTGATTATGTTGCTCGGCGCAATGTCGCCAATCTGCTTATTCAGAGCATCTCTATCCGTGAGACATCTGTCACAAACGTGTGTTCAGCGTCATCGCTCGGCGCTTCGCAGTATATGCACTTGGGCTCGCTTACCTTGCTCATGCCGTATAGGTATCTCCGGAAGTATTCGTGGTTCGAGAGGAACTGAGTTAAGAAATAATTCATTCCTCTGAAGTTCCTTTAAAGCGGATTAGATGGATTGACCACATCATAAGAACGCCCAACGAAAGAATCCACAAAAGGGTGTTTACTTTGCGCCGAATTAGAGGAAGACCAAGACCAAGAAAAAGACTTAGAAGCGATGAACGTTCTTAAGTGACGAGAAAATGACAAGAGAGAGACTGAATTGGTGGAGGATTGTTGATGAAGCTATGGTCCACCACAGACTGTGAAGCTAAGAGAGAGAGAGAGAGAAGTTCCTTTGGACTATTTGCCTATTGATGGAATGAGTTTCGCCATCCATCCGCAACTCGATTCAGTGTTCCACCGACATTGCGACCGTCGTAAGGTTTGGCATCTCCTTTCCGCAACGCTAGTGATAACTAGTTTCTTTTTGGAGGCCCACGTATCAATTCTTTCCTGGGCCATGAGGTCGACGGGTATCTCCCCGCTGATCACAAAGACAGCAGTGTCAGTGACAGTGTGGCAGGGCAGGCTGACACAATTCTGCGTGCCGCTGTTAGTTGCACAGCCTCTAGTGCGTTGCGCTTGGCTTTGCAGTTTGGCACATCTTCCCACACTTCGCTGCCGAACAGGAGAATTGAGATTGTGGCCGCCATGATTAGCCTTATTTTGCTCTGTGTTTGCCCACTGACGTTTGCCTGTAATCTGCTTAACATTCCAGTGCAATCTGGAAATGGTTTCAAGACCCTAAACTATTGTTTAATCTTCCCATGCACGCGAATTGATCTGTAAGACCGAAAAATTAATGAGGCTGTAATACTATGAGTTTCAAATAAAACTAAATTTATTCTATAAGATTTAGATTTTTATGGTTTAACATAATCCTCTCTCATAATAAATATAATTTTAGTGATATTTCATTAAATAACATCGATTAAGTAGGCTTTCGATCGCACACACCCCGTACAGCTATACGCTACTGTTTTAGACGTGTATGTGGAAGGTTTTTTTTCCAAAATCCCAGAGTTATATTACCCCTTAAATGCTATGCATGTTTTTCTTTAACCACCCACTTAATATTCGCAAGTGCAGTGCTTAGTATATTACTAATTATCGCTAATTAAGGTACCAATCAATTCATGCTGTGCCAGTCTGAAGCCATGAGCTCATACATGCCAGCATATACTTTAATGTATGAGTTCCCCGTAAGCCAAAATCGTTGAATTTTTCATTGAAATAAATAACCTGGCGGTCCTCGTAGCCGATTGGCTGACTACCATTCGGTGAGTTCGGCTTCAAAGCCGACTGTAGACTCGAAATAGTAAATTATAGAAAGAAGTGAAATTTCTTAGGCGCCGATGGACGAGCGAGAATGGAGAGTAAAATTTCAAGGCCATGCAACGTTTTGGGCATTTTCGTCCCGCGAGAGAGAAAAAAGATATAACGTAGAGGAAAAGGAGAGAGAGAGCTATACTATATATATAATATATCTTACATACACTTTAGGCTATTTTTCCTTGTGGTTGTTAATTTATAGTGAGAAATAACACTGCCTACTTTTTGGCGCTTGTTTGTTGGTGCAAACTCATAGGAAATATATTTTTGGTGCCTACTTTTTGGTGTTATATTTCCTTGGTGCCTACTGTTTGGGGCGTTTTTTGATCCCAATTTTTTTGGCGTTTTTTTTGTGCCTACCTATTGGCGCTTATTTCCGTTTCCTGGCTAGTGCTTGTGCGTACTCTAAAGTGCTGTCGGATTTATTGGTATTGCTTTGCGGTAATTTGTGCCGTTGCTGCGGTCCTGGAATCGCTGCGTTCGTGCGGGTGATAAGCGCTCGGAGTAGTGCGTGTTGTTGCCACGGTTTGTGTCCGGCGTTTACCTACACCGGTCGACCCTTCTCCTTTTTTTGTAAATGTTGTCTATTTGTATTCTCTGCAAATGTTGTGAATTTGTTTAGATATATATTCTTTCTCTCTCTTTCTTTCTCATTCTCTCTTGGGTCTTTCCCTCTTTCTTTGGCTGGTCGTCCCATTGCATTCAATTGTAAACCGTCGAGTGCTTTTCTGCCATGAAAAAAAACCTTCTATTGGATAGATTAATTAATCTTCCCTATATGTATGCAAACATTCTAGTTCATGAACTGCTATTTGATGGAAAAAGTTATATTAGTTCGAGAGTGAGTAAAATGATACCAGTTGATAATATTTTTTATTTTATTTTATTTTATAAAAGCTTACATAAGAAAAGCAAAATGTGTTGGAGGCCAACAACACGCGGTGTTGCTATTTCCAAGCCGTCCCCCATCCAAGTACTAACCGCACCTGATGGCGCTTAATTTCGTTGATCTGGAGAGAACCGATGTTCTCAGCGTCGTATGGTCGCTGACAGTTACAAAATAACCGATATTTTTTAATAAGCATCTACGAATCATATGCTTTCATGGCGCATTCATTAAAGGTGGTGGCACTAGACCAACAACAATATGGTGTACTTTTGATTATCAAAGAAAAGTACTGGCAATGCAGAAATCAAAGAATGAATTCGCCTTGCTTCATTCTGAGCTCACAGCCACATGGACACGGCGAAGGAAAAAAAAGAAACAAATCATCTGATTTACCGATATTACCTTTAATAGATTCGTTTTGTAGGCTTTTGAATGGTGTAAGAAATGTTAGAATCGGAGCATAAGTTTTTCAGGGATGATCTTTTGAAGAAATTTTATATGTCCTTATGTAGAGGTTATATGAGTATGACCTCTGTAGAGATTGCCAGGAGGGCTACCAAATGACATTTAGTTTTTATTTTACAAATGTTACTTATCGCATTCAACCTGTCAAGCACTAGTTAAGATTTATGGTGCACTTGAGCTGCTTCATTTACATATTCCAATATTGATTTTGTACTTCACCACACAAACTTCATGTACGTTTTTTGTGTGCTACCAGTTTGCTTTGCTTTTAGTTAAACACGTAAAGCTTAAATATTTGTACAATTTGTCTCGCACCGCCAATGGAATGCCTAAAAGTCATTACTCTTTTTTGGAACATGTCTCTTTTTGTCCTTGCGAAAGAATTCCAAATAAGTGGTAAATAATATTTTTTATGAAGTCATATGATTACCCCGTTTATCTAGCATATTTCATTAAATAAACAAAAAATGTGATAAATTCACTATTATCCTTCTTCCCAGTTCTGAAATATGGTATTTTCATAATTGCTGTTTCAAAGCTATTTTAATACTCACCAATTTTTCATAGCGGGCGATAGACAGCTTCTACTCGAATGGTAATTTAAGAGCATTTGCGGTTTTAGTCCTTAAACGGAATGCGTCGGAGAGTTTCCATTAAGGGGTTATATACAGTTAGAATTTTCAAAAAAATTAATTTTTTTTAATTTATTTTTTTCTTAATGTACATATATTTAAAATACGCACAGAAAATTGAATTTCGTGAATGAATATTTTCGAAGTTACACGCAAATTTGAAAAGGCGACAAGACCAGAGCGGCAACGCGTTTTTCCCAAATGGTGTTTTCAAAGTCGGTGACCAACATCATTTGAAAACGGCTAACCCGATTAGTCTCAAATTTTAACACCAGCGTTTTAAATATATTTTTTAGTAATTAATCGAAGATTTTTGCTCAACGATAAATATTTTTTTTTTTGTCAATTTAAGGCCGAAATGTTGGTCAAAAATCGATTTTTTTTTAAAACCCGTCATTTTGTCAAAAAAAGTTATTTTACATATTCCTTCGATTAGTTAATAAATTTTATATTACTTTAACGAAATCTGTTTGGTTTTTTAATTTCCGAGGATACGGTTCAGAGATATAGTGGTCACCGCAAAACGTCTTTTTTGAGAGGAGCTCCCTGAGATCAGCTGTAGCTCCTTTACAAATAAATAGTTTTACTAGCCGCCGTAGCCGAATGGGTTGGTGCGTGACTGCCATTCGGAGTTCACAGAGAGAACGTCGGTTCGAATCTCGGTGAAAACACCAAAATTAAGAAAAACATTTTTCTAATAGCGGTCGCCCCTCGGCAGGCAATGGCAAACCTCCGAGTGTATTTCTGCCATAAAAAATAGCTGCCATTCGGAGTCGGCTTAAAACTGTAGGTCCCTCCATTTGTGGAACAACATCAAGACGCACACCACAAATAGGAGGAGGAGCTCGGCCAAACACCCAAAAGGGTTTACTCGCCAATTATATACACTTATATATACATATATACTTATAAGACTTAAAGTACAGTTAAAAGATAACATGATATGTGTACATATTTTTAGATCAATAAATTTAAAAGTTTTCTCAGAAAAAATTCGGGAAAATTCGCTTTTTTCGGCCTTCTAACTGTATATAACTCCTTAAATTGGTCCAAAGTGCGGGAATGCGAAACCAAGAGGCAGAGTAGAGTAAAGTAGTGCCGCTGCCATTGCTTCCCAAGAAGTACCACTACACTCAATTGGCGATATGCATGGATATATAAAGTCGCATTTCCCTGAAACTGGGAAATGAAGGATAGACTTCTTAGCTACTTTAACGCAACATTAGTCATCAATCTTTTGTTACTACCTTCTTTACTAAATAAACAAAACTGATTTTGAGTGATGGCAATCTGTATTGTGACCTTTACGTGCTCCACTGCTTGTCTGTTTGTATACTGCAGATGTCGAGTTCACAAGTGTCAAAGATGATTGACGTACGACGCAATTTACAAAAATTGTAAATATTCCGGTAGCATGGCTTTGCGCCACATTGTACCTATATTAAGAGTAAATTATACATTTTTTTTTTACAAAATTACCATAAAATGTTCGCCTTCTGATATTATTTATTACATATTTACCTGTTTATAAATGAAATATAATTATAAATAATTTCACTAAAATCCAAACACACGGCACTTGTCCAGAGTTTAATACTGTTTTTAAGGAGGGTTAAAGTTTTTAAACTTTGAGCGAAAGTGCGAATGGTTTACTAGAAATTACGTATAAGGAAACTTTAAACATAATTGCTGCTCTCAAGCTTTTCTAGCAGAATTTAGCGAGGTTTCGTTTTGTATAAAGCGGCGCAAAATTAATCACCTATCTGAAATTTTTTAATTTTTGCAATCGTACGTCAAATATATTTCACACTTATTAACTAGACTATTAGAAATCTTTTTATTTATTTACTCATATTAGTAATGATGAAAAGAAAACAATTGGAAGATTGTATCTTGGGCATGTGGAAGTTAATATGGCGAAATCAGAAATTATGAGTTTCAGTAAAAGAGGTAAAGTGGCCAACAAAGAAAATTGGTTCTATTATGAGCATCAAATGAAAATTAGCTCAGAATTTTGTTAGCACATGGGCTGGAAAGTTCCGGGCCTAATATGTACATATGTATAGGGTGCGCCATCTTTTCTGTGGGTATGAAAACATTGAATAACTTTGAAAAAAAAGCACCTGATTTATATAAGTGAGGTATTTTTATTTAGTTTGTTTATTTACAATTTATTAAAACTAGGAATACAATATCAATCAAGTGGCCACCTTTATTAGCAATCACAAACTGCGATCTTTTTTCTGCGTTTGTCATCACCTTGTGAAGCATTTCGGGTTTTATAGCGACGATTTCGGCACGAATGTTTGCCTTAAGGGGAGGGTAAGGGATAAACGCTAAAAAAAAACACTTTTTTCATGAATTTATTGTAGCGAAACGGTTCAAGTCAGTTTATTAAAAGTTGTTATTATAAAGTAACATTTCAAGAATATTTGATAAAATTTTCATGTAAAAATATTGCAAAATGAGCGAATGAGAGCACATTTACGTAGACGTCTTTTCAAAAATACATTTTGCAGTAGTCAGCATATCTCAGCGTAGAATCATCTGAAATCAAAAAAATCGAATAATTTAGTTAAAGTATGAGTTAAACTTCCCCCCAACGTTTATTTTGACGATTATTTTCATTTTCAGCCGTTTGGTAGTCGTTTGAAGTAAAAAGTGATTTTTGACGAAAAAATGCCGCCATTTTGTAGGTGTAAAACCACCTTAATATAAAAAAAAATGGCGAAAAAAAACGTTGGGAGGAGGTTTTTTATATGTAAAATATGTGTGCAAAATTTCAAAAGGATCGGTTGAGTAGTTTTCAAATGCCAATGATTACGCACTTTAAAAAAAAGGTTCGAGAAAACCGCGTTTAAAGTTTGTAACGGACTACGCGCGCAACTGCTGCGTCTCGGCAGATGTTTGAGGCGGCTCGGCTTTATGCTCTATAACTTAAAAAGTTTTGCTCGGATTGACTGAAAATTTTAACACGGTATTTTTGAAATGTTTTACTACAATAACATGCAAAAAAAAAATCGATTTTTATCCCTTACCCCCCCCTTAAGTGCGTCAATAGTCTGCGGCTTGTTGGCGTAAACCTTACTTTTCAGGTAACCCCACAAAAAGAAGTCCGGGGGGTTAAGTCAGGCGATCTGGGGGGCCAGGCGATGTCGCCTCTTTTTGGCACTGGACGTCCCGGAAATTTTTGTTGCAGAAATTCAATTGTTGCATTCACAATGTGGCATGGCGCACCGTCTTGTTCAAACCAGTAACCGTCTAAACCTTTCTCACGAATTTGCGGGCAGATATAATGAGCCAACATCCATCGATATCGGTTTCCATCGACCGTTCCGTTTTCTCGGTAAAAATATAAGCCAATGATGGTTTTGACGTAAATGCCGGCCCAAACAGTTACTTTCCGGTCATGCAATGGCGTTTCATGGATCTCGTGTGGATTCTCAGTTCCCCAAATACAGCAATTTTGTTTATTCACGCTGCCAGAGAGGTTAAAGTGTGCCTCGTCAGTCATTAGCATTTACTTCCAAAAATTGGGTTCAGTGTCAACCATTCGAACTACTGTTTGGCCGTATTCCAAGCTACGTGAAGGGTCTATCGGCAATATTCTTTGTGTCAATTGCTTTATACGGAAACAAATTTAAATCATCCTTTAAAAAGCGCCGCACTGTGGTTTCACTGACGCCAAAATGCTGAGCACGACGACGACACGACACTGTTGGCTCCTGGCAACGCTCTCCCTCACTGCTTCAACAAGTTCATTGGAACGTCTTGGTCGTTGATGAACGGCATTTTGACGATCTCCTACTGTCCTGTGCTCAAAAAAATTCGACACCATACGACGAATAGTATTGTCAGAAGGTGCCTGTTTGCTGCGATACTTTTTGCGATATGCACGTTGAGTTAGAACGATAGAATGACTATTTTCGATGTATAGCATCACAATTTCAGCGCGTTGTTTCAGAGTAAAGCGATCCATGGTTGAAATTGTACTGAATTGATTTATCGAAAACATGCATATTGAAGTAGATCGTTTGGTAAATGACAAAGTTATTCAGCGTTTCCATACCGACATAAAAGATGGTGCACCCTGTACTTACCTTAAAAAACCGCCGTCAAAATTTCATGATATTCTATTCATCAGTTCGTGAGTTATTGTGCTAAGAGTGGCGCTACTTTTGTTATTTTCAAAACAATGAATCAAAAAGAATTTCGTATTTTAATTTTACACTGCTTTGTGATGGGGAAAAATGTCGTTCAAGCGAAGCAATGGGCTGGAAAGTGTTACGTGGACTGCTCTCCATCAGAAACAACGATAAAAGGATGGTTTGTTGATTTCAAACGTGATCGTAGATACACCGATGATGCACAACGCAGTGGACGTCCAAATGAGGTGGTAACACCAGAAAACATCAAAAAAATCTATAAAATCGTTTTTAATGATCAAAAAGTGAAGTTGCGTGAGTTAGTTGATAACGTAAAGATATAAAAAAAAAACGTGTTGGATTTATATTGAATGAGCATTTTACTATGAGAAAGCTCTGTTCAACGCGGGTGCCGCGTTAGCTCACTGTTGACCAAACACAAGTCAATTAGAGCAATGGCAAAACTACAAGAATCGAACTTCGAATGGCTCGAGAGTACTGGCTGTTCGCAGACCCAAAAAAAAAATGCTCGCCGGTAAGAAATTTCGTTCGAATGAAGAGGTTATCGGTGAAACTGAGGCCTATTTTGAGGCAAAAGATAAATCGTTCTACAAAAGTGATATTAAAAAGTTAGAGCGGCGCTGGAATGATTGCTTTGTTATTATTTTTGGTGGGTGAGGTAGGGTTAAAAATGCCTTCGCACTTACAGCGACCGTCGTCAACTGCGTCGAATGGTGTAACCACTAAAACAATCCCTCCGCCTCTTCTGGGGAGACTTCCTTCAAGGAACTACTTTGCATTACTTCGGGAAGGCCCAGAACGGTGTCCATTAAATGGGCCAATACTATTCACCCACGTCTGGGCTCACCATATTTGTAGCCAGCTTCATGCTATAGGCTCGTCTTCTAATGTCTCTGTGCCGTCATACCAGTGGTATGTGTTGAATGCTCCCAGGTCCAAGGTTCCTCTCACATGGGCATATGGATGTTATACGCTATCGAGGTTTCTTTTGCATATGCAGCGAAACAGAAACATCGGAAGATGTTGCGATAATATTATACCGTCTAATGTCGTCGTGAGCACATAACTCGAACATCTGTGATTCGTCGTCAGTTGGTAGACAGTCCATCTCCTATTGAGGGCTGATTTGTTTTTCTCTGCGTTTTACTCCACGCGTTGCAGGTCCAGCGTTATCCTCTTTGCAAAACTTTAAACAGCGTTCCAACTATCATTTGTTGCACACATGTTATTGATTAAGCTGTCTGGGCTCAGCTGTACACCCAAGCGTTCGTCGTTCTTCGTTGAAACGATCACAGAAGAAGAACAAGGGCTCCGCGCTTTCTATTGCATTATAGCAGCTTCGATAGAACGGAGTGTCCTCCATGTGAAAACGATGCAGGTACTCCAAGAAACATCCGTGACCGCTCAATATTTGGGTTAAATAGTGATCTACGTCTCCGTGTCTTCTGGTCACCCATGGGCTAATTTTGGGGATAAGTCTATAGGTCCAACGTCCGTTAACAGACGAGTCCCATCAGCTTTGCTACTTTTCTAACGAATGCAGACGTTCTGAAGCTTTCGCTTCAGTTGTCGGCTTTACTCTTTGTCTGTTCTAAAGTTGTCCCATTTGCTGCATAAGTATATCTATTGGGAGCTTTCCAGCGATAACGCAAACCGCGTCGTCTGATACGGTCCTGTATGCGCACGTGACTCTTAGTGCAATTCGTCGGTGCACTTGAGCTACGGGTCAAACATTCGACGGCTTAGCTCTTGCCCATATAGGAGCAGCATATAAGATGACTGAATCCACCACACTTGCCAGGAGGTGCTTTCTGGCGCCTTGCGGTTCGCCTATAATATACTGGCATGACCATAAGTTTTTTCCCTCCAACCCTTGGTTGCCATCTTCTTGATATGTAGATCTATCGGAAGAACGTGTGTCAGTGCATTAAGAGCCTCCCTCAGACATGATCTGATTGAACCCACCGTCATTATACAGGCTGATCTTTTTTATTTGGCCAATGTGATATTGTAATCTCTCCCTAGAACTTTCTACCAAATTACCGATCCATACGATGGAATTGGTCGTATAACCGCCTTATACAGCCGTACAGTATAATTAGGTTGCACACCCCATCTTCTTCCAAGCGTACATTTGCAAGCATACAGAGCAATTTCTTCTTTCCTTACCCTAAGTTTGGAACCCATAATTAGCCCTAAGTTACAAAAAGTTACTCTAGTTTCAAATAATTCCAACTTGCACTATTTCATGGTCATTTCTTACCTAAAATTTAATAATGGACATGTGTATGTGTGTGTGTTCATGTATGTGTATATGTAAGTATTAAACAATACAAGTGTAATAAAAGCACACAGGTACAACTTTTTAAAATTAAAATCGTAAAACAAAAACATAAAAAATGCATCAAATTTTAAATGACGCCACAGCCAATAAAGCCATTTGTGAGTTATGGCCACAAGGCGTAGGTGGAGTATTACAAAACAGCGGATATGAAGTAGCGTAAGTGGAAAGCGCGTAGTCGTGTGTGCATGCAAAATGCCAGCGTCAGTTGTAATGCTAAAATGACATGTAACAACAACAATAGTTGCCACCGCGGTGACTGGGTCAACAACGATGACTCTAAAGGGCGAATGCAATCAGAAACGAAATACGAAAATCAAGAAAAAAAGGAGGAAAGTGAAAACTACAACAAATTGTGGTGGGCAGAAGGAGGACATGCTGTAGATGAGTGATCCAATGAAAAATGCCACAGCCCTGAACTTTAACGGTGCACTTTCAACTCGATGCACAGCCAGACTGAGCATAGGCACATATATATACATACACACTATGTACGAGTACATGGTGCAATGGGCGAACACCGGAGTTGGACACTGGAGTTGGCATTTACCTATGTGCATTCTGTTGGCTTTACACAAAAACGTGTGTGAAAATGCCGCACAGAAATTCTCTAGCTCCAAGATTCTAGGCTTCTAACTAGTTAATTTGTAATAATGACTGGTCCACTTTGCTTCTCTTTATCATACATGTAACTGGTGCTGATGCTGCATACACTTTTTTTAGCACAAATATATTTATTGGCTCTCTTTGAACTAGTTAGAATGTAGTTAGTTTGGGTTAGGTTAGGTTGTAGTGGTTATCTACTATGGTTACTACTACTAATCAGGCTCATAGCCCATTGTGATGACGCATGGCGAACTTCTACTTGTCTCTCCTAAAACCAGTGTGAAGTTTTCAAAAATTTTAGAAAATCCCTGATTTTCACAGTACTGAGATCTTCCAATTCATTAAAAAATGGTCTATCTATAATGGTGACTCTACGTCTGGATGGAGCGGGACAATGGCGAAGAAGGCGTGAGATCGTGTCTTCCTTATTTAGACAGCTACTGCAGAGGTCATGTGTCTGCACGCCCATCCTCTGTGGAAATCAGTGGGGCAAATCTATGCTTATTTTGGCTTGGCAGAGTTTCTATGCGTTTTGTTTTGAGAGCCGGCAACAATTGTCGTGCGATTCTACAGGTGAGTTCGTTCTACCATCTTTCATTCTCTGCGCTTACAATTTTCTGAAAAATGAGAAACTTGAAAGTGTGTAAGGATATGCCAAGTCATTATCTGTGTACTCTTTAGTAAACTTGGTGCCAAGTCTCGCTAATTTATCGGCCTTGCAGTTCCCCTTAATGGCGCAATGGCCAGGAACCCATTTAACCTTTGAGTGAAATGACTCAGCCTCCTCGTTAAGAGATGTGCGGCATTTCATGGTTAGCTCAGAGGTTGTCAACTGCTTTTGTTAGAGATTTTATCGTCGCCTGGCTGTCAGGCTGTGAAAAAGGAGACATCATTTCCAGGTACCGCATCACACTGAAACACCAATTGTGTCCCTTCAATGTACTCAGAGTATTTCTCTGAATTCAAGTTCCTCAAGTTCCTCAAGTTTCGACCTTAAGACCAATGCAATTTGATTGACTTACTACTCAACATTTTTTATCTGACCTTATTAC
Source organism: Anastrepha obliqua (assembly GCF_027943255.1). Lineage (NCBI taxonomy): Eukaryota > Metazoa > Arthropoda > Insecta > Diptera > Tephritidae > Anastrepha > Anastrepha obliqua. The sequence goes on along the minus strand of NC_072892.1, from coordinate 136,249,470 downwards.
GACCTTCCAGACTTGATTGTGAGGAGCGTAAACATCAAATTTACATTTTTGTCCTATGATGTTGAAGAAATTTTGCACCGTAATGTTGCATCAAAATACAAAAATTTTAACGCACGAAGATTTACTAAGCACGTAAGGTATTGGTTCTGAAATATAAGTAAATAAACAACAAAAATAGAAAGAAGTTTCAAGTCAGCGTAAAAGAAAATCTCGTCAGGAAGAAAACAAAGAAAAAACAAACAACGACTCAAGAGATGTATACTAAAATACCAAAGTTTGTTTACTAACGCATTCTGTTGCACTGCTTACCGTGGCGCTTGTTTGCATACACCAAATATGGTACGTGATTGCATTTATCTTTACTCTCAATAGAGCTGGTTGAGTGACGAAAGATAGATAGAGAGAAATACCGTTATGTTATGGACTACGTGTCGTATGCTTCATTTGTAATAATATTTAACGCTCGGAGCTTTAATAAAACTCAGTTTTTCCCATTTTCATTTAATAACTCACAGACGCTAAAAGTAAAAGTGTAGGTATTTTCTCGAATCTACTGCAGATTTTACTTCTATCTGTGATCATCAAAGTTATTTATAAATGGAGAATATCTTCCATCGCAGCACATTACATTTATTTTTTATTTTTTATTATAAATGAAACAGGGGACACGACTACTACAATAAGGGATCAAATGGGAGGTATGTTGAAACTTCATTCAAGTAGGCTTTTGAGCTGACTTGTCAATTTGCTTTTAATATAATAAATTTCATGAACAAATTTTATTAACAAATTTTAATTAAATCTTTCAAAAGTTAAAATGCGGTATTGGAATTCGTTTATCAGTTGAATAATTTTATAAATACTTTTGAGCAAGGTTGCCAAGTACTTTTTAATATTATATAATACATTTTATGTATCAATTTTACTAACAATTTTAATTAAATCTTTCAAAAATTAAAATGCGGCATTGCAGTTTGTTTATCAGGTGAATAATTTAAGTAGTACTTTTGAGCAGGGTTGCCAACTACTTTTTAATATAATAAATTTCATGAACAAATTTTAATAAAATCTTTCAATAGTTAAAGTGCGGCATTGCAATTCGTTTATCAGTTGAATAATTTTATAAATACTTTTGAACAGTGTTGCCAACTACTTTTTAATATAATAAATTTCATGAACAAATTTTATTAACAAATTTTAATTAAATCTTTCAATAGTTTTTTTTTTGCATGTTATTGTAGTAAAACATTTCAAAAATACCGTGTTAAAATTTTCAGTCAATCCGAGCAAAACTTTTTAAGTTATAGAGCATAAAGCCGAGCCGCCTCAAACATCTGCCGAGACGCAGCAGTTGCGCGCGTAGTCCGTTACAAACTTTAAACGCGGTTTTCTCGAACCTTTTTTTTTAAAGTGCGTAGTCATTGGCATTTGAAAACTACTCAACCGATCCTTTTGAAATTTTGCACACATATTTTACATATAAAAAACCTCCTCCAAACGTTTTTTTTTTCGCCATTTTTTTTTATATTAAGGTGGTTTTACACCTACAAAATGGCGGCATTTTTTCGTCAGAAATCACTTTTTACTTCAAACGACTACCAAATGGCTGAAAATGAAAATAAATCGTCAAAATAAACGTTGGGGAGAAGTTTAACTCATACTTTAACTAAATTATTCGATTTTTTTGATTTCAGATGATTCTACGCTGAGATATGCTGACTACTGCAAAATGTATTTTGGAAAAGACGTCTACGTAAATGTGCTCTCATTCGCTCATTTTGCAATATTTTTACATGAAAATTTTATCAAATATTCTTGAAATGTTACTTTATAATAACAACTTTTAATAAACTGACTTGAACCGTTTCGCTACAATAAATTCATGAAAAAAGTGTTTTTTTTAGCGTTTATCCCTTACCCCCCCCTTAACAAATTTTAGTTAAATCTTTCAATAATTAAATAATTCGACATTTGTTTATAAAATTTAACAAATTTTAATTAAGTCTTTCAAAAGATTTAAAGAATTCGTAAGTTGTTTATTAAGTGAAGTGTTTGAGTAATACTTTTAAGCAGGGTTGCCAATACTTTTTAATACAATGCATTTTCTGTATCAATTTTACTAACAAATTTTAATTAAATCTGTTTTTTAAGTGAACAGTTTCAGTAGTACTTTTGAATTTTAAATTATATTAATCTATTTTATTAACAAATTTTAATTTAATATTTCGAAAAAAGAGTGCCCCACGAAAATTAAAAAAAAAAATAAATCTTTCCAATTTCTCCTTTGCCCCTTCTGATTCTTTGATTTCAATAACTGCTTTTGAGTATTCAATTTCTCTGCATTGTTTATGCTTCATTTGTAGACATTTTACGCCGAGTTTTTTAAAAACAAGCTGACGATTCAACAATTCATTTAAATGCATATTAAACATTCCGACATTTCCGGATTAAATCTGATTTAAGAATATACTGTGAAATTTTCATGCGGAAATTCCTAATATTATAGCGTCTACAGCCCATGAACTAGGTAGAGAGGCGCTCCGCGCGCTCCTGTACCTCAAACTTTAAACTCGTTTTTCTCGACACTACTTTTTTCGGCCTGGTGTTGTCAAAAAAAAAAAAAACAAAAAAAAAATTATTCAACCGATTCAAATGATGCAGACAGTGGAGCAACTTTTTTTTTATTGTACTTTGGGTCACGTGATTTTTTATATACTCATTTTTGTAAAGAAAAATTAAAATAAATTTTTTTATAAAGTTTAACTTCTAATAAGCAATTTATAAAATTTTTTTATATTTATTTCTATTGTTATACCTTCTAAAAATAGTTTTTATTTTAACGCACTTTTGACGCTGCTGGTCGTATGTAACCTCTTAAGAAAATTAATTAAACTTTACTCATTGCGTTCAGATGACCACTTGGCAAATGGAGTGTTAAAGTTGCTCTCGTTGTAGCATAGGAATTGAATAAGAACCAGCATAGAATGAGAAATAAAATAATTTGTAATGTAAAAGCGATTGCCTTTGCGTGAAGTGTGAAGGCGTGTTGGATGGCGTTAATAAATTTCTTTGTCTTCGAATTTATTCATTCCCTGTTTTTGCATTCTTTCTATCACTGACTATTGAAACTAACTATATATTAAATTAACAATCCGTGCGTAATTAACTGTACAAACGAGATTTAGCTTTTGTGCTAGTAAAAAACACCATCGCAACTTTCAGCTTAGCTCCACCCATTCAACGGCCAAGGTTACACGGTAGAGCACCAAATTCATGATTTCAAATCGATATTCTGTATTACTGTATTTTTTGCTCATTACCTTTGTATGTATTTTTGGTTGCTCAGGTGGAATGCTAAACGAGCGTTGGAGCTGTAAATGTAATTAAATTGCTGCCACAAAGTGCCAGACTACCTATATATGCGCGTGTGTGTGTGTAGAGCAGTGTCAAAGTTGTAAAAGTGCCAGAATACTAACAAACCTTCACAAATTACAAATCAATAGAAAATGTGTTGAAAATTTACGTACCATGAATTGGTGCTAAAATTTATTGGTGTGAATGTATAATGTGGATCATTTTGTGGATTTTTTTTTTGAATGAAAATTTTTTAGTTGAATACTCATTCAATATTACTTTGCGAACAAATTAAACTTTGTAGCGAATTGAATTCGTTGAGCTACTCGCAGAGCTATAAATACACACACACTTGTGGGCGCTTGGCAACCGCTTATGCAAATAGCGGTCGTAGTATTTTAGCGTTGAGGTCAAAGTTTAAACTCATTTTTTAGTGCATATTCACATAACCTTAGAAGTAGCGTGGTTAAGGTTGAGCTTGCGATTAAGCAGTTTTTTAACCGTTTAAAAAAAACTGAATTAGAGATCTCGGAAAACTAGATTTAGATGAAAAAAGAAAATAAATATTTACATACGAGTATGTAAGTTTCCCTTCCTTTGCCCCAATCACAAAATTCCCAAATTGGTTGATTATTTGAATTTTCGACAGAAACTTATCAAAACGAATTTCATTTTATTTGAGTTGTGCTGACTTTTTATCTTACTAATATTAGTTTGGGGGGAAAAAATAATTGTGTTTTTTTTATTATTGGTCATTATTTTCTCGGTAGATGACACGGTACAGTGTCGATCAAATCGTACAGTGTCGATCAAACAATTTGAAGTTTATTTTCATTGTCAAGGTGACATTTAACAGTAAAAAAATTATTTTGATTTTTTGTTTGCTTCATTCAGTTATGAGTTACAGGGTGTTAACAATGGAAGTCAACATTGAGAAAATTCGGTATATTTTACAGTTTTTCTTTGGGAAAGGCTAAAATGCAAGCCAGGCCGCTGAAATTGTGAATGGTGTTTATGGTGCCGCTACTGTAAAAGCTAATTACGTGCAATTTGGGTTTCGTCGATTCCGTTCAGGAATTTTGGATTTTAATGTCGATAAAATCACAGAAATAATCGAAGTTGACCGACATGTTAGTAGTCGTATGCGGACGACGTTGTCTGTTTGGGAAGGGGCCTTTCACTTATGAACATCTGTAGGAAAGTGCAGACAACTATGAATATGATTGAAACTTGGTGCTGTGTGAATGGGCTATCGCCAAACCCTATCAAGACTGGTATTGTCCTCTTCACCAGAAGGAGGAAGCTTGATGGACTCGTTCTGCCTAAGCTAAAAGGAGTCACAATCCAGCTATCCAAAGAAATTAAATATCTTGGAATAATCCTCGATAGTAAACTCCTTTGGAAGTCGCACGTTGAAACAAAGACATCCAAAGCACTGACAGCCTTCTGGCAGTGCAAGGTCCTATGGATCTACATGGCTATGATAACACCTATTATCACCTATGCATCAGTGACAGTTTCATAGCGACGGCAAAGCTGCGCTCATGGCCTTAGACAGCTCTTCAATCACTTCAAGGATAGTCGAGTACTGTAAATCCAGGTTAAACTATGTCAACAGATATAATATCCTGATGGTAACATGGGCCCCGCAACACCCACGTAACGAGATCTCTGACTCTTTAGCCAGAATGGGCTCTGAGGTCAACTTCCTTGCTACTCCCTTCTGCAGCCATCAAAGCCACGGTTAGCAAATGGGTTACTCTAATCCACAAGCGAGCTTGGCAGGCTGATAGAGGCTGCAGATGGACAAAACTAATGTTACTTGTCATGTCCGACCGACTGTCGCAGTTCCTCCTCTCACTAAGCAGAGAGGACTGTAGGAGGCTGGTTGGACTGATGACGGGCCACTTTCTATGGACAAAGGTGGAAAAGGTGAGCATCTCAGACAGTAAACTCTGCCGAGCATGTGGAGAGGAGGATGAATCGGCGGACCACTTTTTGTGCGTCTGCCTAGCCTTCGCTTGAATCAGGCACTGATGTGCTAAGAAGCGACCACCTTGGCTCTGTGGCACCAAAAGATCTACTCAGATTTCTTCGGAGGTCGAGTAGATTTAAAGAAAATGAAAAAGGGAACCCGAGTGCAGCACAATGGACTTTATAAAAAAAAAAAAAAAATAGTCTTAACATCGCCCAGGAGCTAAAGATCGGTTATAAAATAATTATAAAACAATTACGCAAAAATAATGGATTTCTTGTTCCCCAAACTAATACTAATGATTCGGTGTCATTTCCTAAATGCAGTGAGATTCCTTGTGGGCCAGGAATAAGAGGAGGCAGTGCGGCCAACGATGTTCGAGCCCCATGCTATGTAGCTAAGATAGCAATATTCCGAGTAAGAAACTAAATCGGACTATAAATACGTGTTTTATGCATAACTCGACGCCAACGCCATCTAACGGATCCAAACATCCACCAAGCAGCTCAAATTCATAAAACTTATCAAGCATGTGCACAACAACTCACCAAAATTTAATCGCATTTAGGCGAAATAAATAAATTTTCTTATTTTATGTACAAGGTGGCACAAAATTAATCATCCAATTTTGTTTTTGAATAACTGTTTTATTAAAAAAGGAAACAATGATTTTGAGTGATGGAAATCTTTACTTTTCCATTATTTGTCTCTTTGTGTACTGCAGCTGTCTAGTTCACAAGTGTCAAAATTGATTAACGCACGCCATTTGCAAAATTTAAAAATCTTCCGATATGATGATTAATTTTGCGCCACCACATGCGATAATCGTTCAATAATTCCTTCGAAAAATATCGAAAAACAAATTAATTTAGAAATACAGCCATATCAGGCGAATACAGTGACTGATTGATGGTTGGTACGAACTCCTTGTGGATAATCCCCTTGGAATCGTAAAAACAAATGAGCATCGACTTGATTTTACACTTCTCCAAATACGATTTTTTGGGTGGTGGCTCGTCTGGGGCCTTCCATTCGGCACTTTGACGGTTAGTTTCAGGTTCATGTTGGAAACACCACATTTCATCACCAGTTAAAATGTTGTAAAGGAAGTTCTCGTCTTTTCTCGCCTCTTTAATGAGGTCTTTCGAATGTGGAATTCTGAGCAATTTTTGGTTCTCAGTTAACTTGTGCGGAATGAACTATGCAAAGACCTTTCGTAAGCCCAAATAATAAGTTAAAATGCGATAAATCGATGTTTTGGAGATATTCAACTCCGATTCCATGAATTTCAACGATGATTTCGGTTCATTTTTGATAAATTTACGAGCAATTTCGATGGAATTTTCGGTGATTACTGATTTAAAACAGTCCTACCGATTTTAAAACAAAATTTGATATTAGCTCTTTGTTCAAAACTCGTTTTTGCACCGATAACACAAACATACTGACACCTTAGATGCAGTAACTCCGTTTCCACTGAACTGAATGTCACCAAGCTTACACTGGAAGTCAGCTAGGGATGTAACTTCCAACGCTCTAACTCAATAAAAAGATGGCGCCATCAAAAACATTTTTATGACGAAAGTCTTGTTTATTTTGGACTTCAGCTTGTAGATGGCCACAACTGTGCCAACCGATTTCGTCGATTTCGTCGTCCTCGCCTACTTCGGAGCTCGTTCATCTTCAACCCCCTATTTTGACTGTACCTTTGCCTCCGATGCAGAGTAATGTACAATATATGTGTTTGATCTATAGTTAAATAAGTAGGTATTGACGCAGACACTCAATAGGACTTTGACGAAAAAGCGACGAAAGTCGACCACATAATTGCGTCTATTGTCTACTGAAAGCAAAAGCAGCACCCATTTTGTCGAAATTTATTTATACTCGTATGCCAGTGGTCCCTCAACTATTTAGCGCACTTTCCAGTGAGCTTGACGAAATATGTTCATCTTTTGTTGATTTACGACTACTTTTAAACTCATTTAGCCCACTGTAAACAGTCCACAGGACCAGATGTGCCATAAACTTCATCCAATTATGTTTGGATCTCTTTTGGTGGTAGGTTTTTCAATTACAGGGTGGGCCATATAGCGTTTGCCTTTTGAACCACCTATTTTTTTGAGAATGGTAAAACAAATAACATGTCAAATGTGTTCATAATTTACTTAAAGGTTTGACATTTACGAAATTTGACGCTATACGCTTGAACAAAATTGGGAAATATTGAAAACCTATTTCCAAAGTGGTGAGTCTTCTTCTTCTTTTCTGATTTTCACATCGGTGGCTACGTCAATGAGCAAAATTGTCGGATTTGGGGCTCAGAAAATCCACACGTTACTGTAGAGAAGCAAATGCATCCACAACGAGTCACTGTTTGGTTTGGTTTTTGGTCTGGCGGCATCATCGGGCCATTTTTTTTTTTTCGAAAATGAGCGAGGAGCCGCGGTAACAGTAAATGGCGAGCGTTACCGTGACATGCTCAACGAGCTGTTTCCAAAAATTGAAGAGGATGACATGGACGACATTTGGTTTCAACAGGACGGTGCAACTTGTCACACTGCCAAAATTACACTCGAACTTTTGGCTACCGTTTTTGAAAACCGAATATTCAGCCGAGATTCCGATATCAATTGGCCGCCTCGGAGCTGTGATTTAAGCCCGTTGGATTATTTTTTGTGGGGAGCCGTTAAGGACAAATGCTATGCGAACCATCCAGAGACGACTGATGCTTTAAAACACGAAATCGAAGTTGCCATTCATGAAATTGGAGCCCATACAATCGAAAATGTGCTTAAAAATTGGGTTGATCGAATGGCCTACTGTAAAGCCAGTCGTGGCAGTCATTTGAACGATATTATTTTTCATTCATAAATGACAATGTTCAATCTTCAAAATAAAAAAAAAGTTTGAAAAAATATTGATTAGTTTTTTTTTATAGCCGATTCTAAAAGCAAATTTTACATGGACCTTATATTAATAATATATGTATATACACACGTGCCTTCTGCTACATACATATACATATAGCAACGCACCAAATTTAACATTTATGTATATATGCCAGTACGTAGCTGGTGGTAAAATAGTGGCATTGCACCTTTCAGAGAAGGTATGAATAACAATAAGACATAATGGACAATTAGGGAAAGTTGTTTTTATGGCAGATAATACTTTTGTACACACATCGATATATATGTGTACTTAAGCTCATATGAATGTAGGAACCTCGTAGTCAAACCTACTAGCTCGGAACTACTTCAGGACCAGTTTGCTTCTGAGCTGAGGTTGTTTGTTTTCTATTTTTTTCAAGGCTAAAAACTGATATTTTTAACACGGTGGTGCCTCTGTGTCAACATTATGCCAGTTAGCGAGCTAGTTCATAAAACTTATAAACATACTTGCATATATCTGTGTATTTTTGTCAAACAAATTTTTTTTTAATTTTAGAGGTTTCACTTTGAGGCTAATAAATTTATATTTATCATAGAAAATTCAATACGGCCATAATGATTAATTGATAAAATTTTTCGAGAAAGGCAAGCAATTTAGTGTTTGACAGAAAAAAAGTGCTACGTTGATTTAAGGGGGGAAGCTGGTCTAGAATTTTGAAAAAATCGAAAAATTTTTTTTTGTCTTAAAAGGTGCTTTAGGGTCTTAGAAATAATATACCAAATGAGGGATGCCAGCACAAATGTCTAAATGCCCAAATTTTTCATTCGACGGCAGTGCCTCGCAGGTATGCCCCGAACGCTACTTACAACTTTAAACGCGTTTTCCCCGAAATCACTTTTTTTAAACTGGCCGAAGACATAACTCGAACAAATCTTTACCGATTCTTACGAAATTTTGACAATACATTCGAAATACCTTTCTCCGGAGACGTACGTAGGATTTTTTATTTATATTACATAGTTTTTTTTTTAATCAACAATTTTATGTCGTTCTTTATAGTGAAAATTGTAACTTTTTGTTCAAACGTGCACCATTTCGCGAAAAAACAAAATATCGAAAAAATCCTACGTACGTCTCTTTCTGTTGTTATATAGAAACTAAAAAAATTTTATTTTTTGATCCAGGACAAAAATTAAGGAGTTTACGTCTTCGGCAATGGACCCACTAGAAAAAAAGGCGCCTTAGGAGAACTGCTGGACAGCGGCCATTTTGAAATTAATTTAGACGAAAAATTTTGTATTTGTACCATGAAAGCTATATTATTAAACCTATTTCACAGATTTTCGATTGATTCCTTTGTTGAGTCAAAATAAATTCATAAAATATGCCCATTTTTTGCGCTCTAGACCAGCTTCCCCCCTTAAGATGTTTTACCAGAAGCCCATACTATATATAAAATTGTTGGGTGCTTGGCCGAGTTGTTACTTCAATTTGCGCTTTGATGTTGTTCCACAAATGGAGGGATCTACAGTTTTATGTCGCCTTTGAATGGCAGATATATTTTATGAGACGTTTTTTATGACCGACGAGTTAAAAAAAAGTGCGTGTAGCATAGCACACATAACAGAGAGAGAGAGAGAGAGAAAGAATATATATCTAAATAAATTCACAACATTTGCAGAGAATACAAATAGACAAAATTTACAAAAAACGGAGAACGCCGGAAACAAACCGTGGCAACAACGCGACTTACTCCGAGCGCTTATAACTCGCACGAACGCAGCGATTTCAGGACCGCAGCAACGGCACAAATTACCGCAAAGCATTACCAATAAATCCGACGCCGGAATGGGTGGCACTTTATAGTATGCACAAAGACTAGAAAGGAAACGGAAATAAGCGCCAAAAAGTAGGCACCAAAAAAAACGCCGAAAAACTTGGGGCCAAAAAACGCCGCACACAGTAGGCTCTAAGGAAATATAACAGCAAAAAATAGGCACCAAAAATATATTTTCTACAAGTTTGGACCAACAAACAAGCGCCAAAAGGTAGGCAGTGTTATTTATTTCTCACTAAAAATTAGCAACCACAAGGAAAAACTCAAGAAAAATAGCCTGAAGTGTATCTAAGATATATATAAGGTACTCTCTCTCTCATTTTCCTCTACGTTATATCTTCTTTCTCTCTCGCGGAACAATAATGCCCAAAACGTTGCATGGCCTCGAAATTTTACTCTCCATTCTCGCTCGTCCATCGACGCCTAAGAAGTTTCACTTCAAAAAGGAAATAAAAATTTAAAAATAAATGTTTCAAAAATTTACTGATTACTCGAGTTAACAAAATTTTTTTTTTTTTTTTAAATATACTTACATTACATGGGATTTAAATTTAATATTTCTTCAAATGCTCAGTTATCTCTAGGTAGGCTTACGATTGAATGCACGCACAAGCTTTGAAGTAATGATAATTTGGATTTTAAGCAGTTATTGCGCGAATGATTGGCTCCATTATCGTTTATATTCGTCTTATCCTCTTTGCGGCTATCTGAACGTTTGAAGTAATGGAATAATAATTGCTTTACATGCAACTCTAATCTATTACTTCGTAACTGTCAACGGTCATACGACGCTAAAAACAACAATTCTTGTCCGGTCTTCGAAATTAAACAGCATCGGGCGCGGTTAGTACTTGGATGGGGGACCGCGTGGGAATACCAACACCGCGCCTTGTTGGCTTCCAACACATTTTACTTATGCTATGTAAGCTTTTATAAAATAAAATAAAAATATAAAAAAATTAAATAAAATTAAATGAGAAAGAAATAAAAATATTTTGCAACTGCTATAATTCTAGTCAATTTCGAACTAATACAACTTCTTCCCTCAAATAACAGTAGATGAACTAGAATGTTTGCAGAGTAGTTTGCCATTTCACTGGAGGGAACATGTGTAATGCGTATGTACGCGTTCGTTCAATATCGAATCGAACAATGCCCCTCAGAGTAACATAAGCGCGTTACTGTCAAAGAAGTGATATTTTTTGTTTGTTTTTGGTTACTATACAGAAGTGTATGTGTATGCCATAGATATATTCATGTTATGAAAGAAAAATAGAAAAAATAAACCAAAATCAAGAAAAAGCAGCTACTTCGCTCACAAAAGTAAATGAAATATAATATAGAGACAACTGAAAGCCATACCACGCAACTGTGGTTACTAACAGCTTTTTGGTTGGAGGTGTTTTTTTCTTTTCTTTGTTTTTTGTTAAATCCGGGCGAGACGTTTCACCAAGAGAAGCCGTTTGGGTATGAGTAACTTTTCCAAGAAGTTATTAGTGTGTGAGGAGTGTGTGGCTGCCCTTTGGGGTTGCTTGTTACTTTGCTACTTTTGACGAATCGCTGCAAGAGTAGAAATATATTTACACATGAGTTTCCTGTGAGTGCCAAAGTAGATTACAAGTCAAAAACATGAAATTAGTTGTAATTGTAAATAAGTGTGGTCTACTTTTAGGGGCGATCGATCGGAGCGTTGCACATAGAAAAATGTCAAAAAGTAACATTAGAAGTACGTCAGGAACTACGACTTGTTTCAAACGCCTACGCGGTAACACAATTCACTTACACTTATGATATAACTGGATTTTCGATTTTGAAACTGTTATTGCTATTTTTTCAAGTTTTTGTTGCTGATTATAATTAAAGAATGTTTGTTCGTACTAAGTGAAAGTCAAGTGTACTGTAAATAGAAATCATTTTGCTGTACACGAGTTGCTTGTATGTACATATGTATACACAAAAATATGTCGGTATGTGTGTATAATACAGCGCGTCAAAAATTCAACTTTATGCTTAAAAGCGATATCTTCTCAGAAATTGTAAAAATACAAGTAAATAAATAAATAAATAAATAAGTAAATAAATAAATAAATAAAAACAAATAAAAAAAATAAATAAAAAAAAAAATAAAAAAAAAATAAAATAAAATACAATAAAATAATATGAAATAAAATAAAATATGAAAAAATAAAATAAAAAAGTAAAATTAAATAAAATAAAAGAAAAAAAAAACAAAATAAATAAAATAAAATAAAATAAAACAAAAAATACTTTTAAATTGGCTTTACATTTTTATTTGATTTGAGGCCTTTTCAATATGGTTTTATATCGCATGTTTCTTTTTTCAAATTTATAATAATTAATAATTTTTTAAATTTTAAACCAAAATTTTTGAGACTTTTTAAGAAGAAATAAGAGTTATAAAATAATAAGTAATGTGGTAAACTAAAAATGCAAACTTACTACAACTGAGCTCCAGTATCGCGTAGATAACGGTTATCGGATATATGAAAAGTACTGACATCTATTAAATTATGACTCTTTCTTAGCTCACCCGCGCCTTTTAACATTATTGTAGAATGTGTTGACATTCATTTGAGTTTATCTGTACTATTTATTATATGAAGCGGAAGATGTATTTATTTGCATTTTCTAGGTAATCTCTAGAACTACAGAACCGATTATAAAATTTTTTTCCCTTATACTATACATTGCTACCGTAGTCCCGAATGTCACAAGATATATTTTACATATATCGGGTGCTTTTTTTTTAGCTGCATGAGAACTATCGATATCGACAACCATGGTTTGATAGTTCAGAATGACAAACTGTGTTGCTATTTCTGTTCAGTAATGTTTGGCAAGTCATCATGAATCGTTTAATGCTTCCAGAACAACGCTTTCAAATTATGGAAATTTACTTTGAAAAAAAAAAAAAAAATTGTTTGCGAAGTTCATAGAGAGAGCACTGGCTTGCCCTCATCGGCACTTATTTCTTGCGAAATGAGTAAGGATCTGTCGTTATGGTGAACGGCGAGTGCTATCGAGCCCTGCTGACGAAATTTTCGTTTCCAAAAATTCATCAGCTAAAAAACGACGACACTTGGTTCCAACAAGATGGCGCAGCTTGCCATATACTTTGAGGGTTGCCACCTTTTTGTTATAATTAATTTGAATGAAATACGCACTCAAATAGTTTACGATTTAAAGAGCAGAATACAATAAGAATATCATCTAAGAGTATACTTAGCTTTAATTTTATCGGTTCAAAACGAAAAATGAAATTAGGGTTTAAAGTTCATCATTCTAATATGAGATCCCTACTAAAGTTGTTTAAAAAATAATTTTCTTCGCGAACATAGAAAATCTTCTACAAAGAAATGGGCCCTGAATTTGTTCCAGAGCCAAGCACTCGAATTTATCACCGGCCAAGGACTGTCACTTCAGCAGCATTCCCCGTATAGGTATGGAAAATGTTTATGCTGCTGAAATAACAACAAAAACGTCGTACACTACCCACCAAGAGAGTTTTTAAATTACCTAAATCTTTCTGCATGGCTCCCACCATCGATCACATTTAAAGAGCGGTAAGCCTGATGGATGCTTCCAAAAATTATAAGCCTACCTAATTTTTATAATGGCACAAGGCGGTTAATAAAAGAATTAAGAAATCATTTTCACAGCACATGCAGCAGAACAACTAGTCTGTATTTCCCATATTCCTATGATACCAACTGACTTTCTTTTAACCTTTAAGCGGTGAAAGCGTCATTTGCCCTTAGCATAAGCCAGTCAGAGGGGTAAACATTCCTCATGATTTGAGACAGCAATACTGTCAATTATGTGCTGACATGTGTCGAATGGGATTTTCCCGAAAAACAAAAAATATATATATTAAGTTCCGAGCATAGAAAAGCAATAGAGCACCAAAATTATCTTCCTTTCAAAATATTTCAATGTGTTAAACTTCTCTGCATTGTTTTGCGTAGTTTTGTGTATTTCTCACTAGTTAATGCCAAATAACGGCATAAGCGAACACCATCCACACATACTTTGCCAAAATAACTGTTAATTATGGGTGGCACTAAGTGTACGGCATGGGAAAGTGTGCATATACATATCTACGTTTATGAGCACAACCCCTGTAGGAAAATTGCAAGCTGAATTTTAAATTTGTAGAAATTTCAAACTAACAGAAGAATTTGTTTAAAAAAGTATACAGGCCAAGCAATTCCTATAATTTTCCTGACTATTTTGCACAATTTTCAGCTGTAGAGTGTTTTGGGCGTTGTGCGATTTTTATGCGCAACTAAGTTCTCGCTGTTTTTTTGATGAAAATACAACTTTATTCTGAAAAAATGGTTACAAGTGAATCATTGAAAATATTGCCCATCGCTGTCTACTAGTTTTCCCAATCTTTCTGGCAGATCTCGTATACCGTCGCGGTAAAACTGTTCATCTTTTGAGGCTATCCACCGGTCAATGGAACTGCTGGTCAGCTAGACCATGTGCCATCGATCGGAACAGGTGATAATCGGACGGCGCAATATCTGGAGAATATGGCTGGTGGGGTAGGATTTCCCATTTCAGTGTTTCCAGGTAGGTTTTTACGTGTTTGGCAACGTCAGGCTGAGCGTTGTCATGCTGTAGAATAACTTTTTTATGCCTCTCCACGTATTGCGGGTGCTTCTCGCGCAGTGCTTGGCTCTATCGCATCAATTGAAGTCGATAGTGATGGTTTCGCTTGGTTTTAACAGTTCATAATAAATAACACCAACTTGGTCCCACCAAATACAGGGTTGGCCATATTAAACTGACCCATTGAGTAACCCTATACCTTTTTACTGTAATTTGAAATCTAAGGTTTACGTCAACAAGCCAAAGACACTAGGCGCACTTAAGGCCAATATCCGACGGGAAATAGCCGCCATATCGGCCGAGACGCTGGCCAAAACTATGGAAAACGCCGAAAAACGGGCACATTACGCTATACGAGCTAAGGGCGACCACTTGCGCGATATCATATTCAAAAAGTTATGTAAACGAGTCTCCTTGAACTAAATGAAATGTTTTTCACAATGAAACACAAAAAAATGTTTCTTTTTCCATATTTTTTTAATAATCACATGGGTCAGTTTAATATGGCCAACCCTGTACATAGCATAGCCTTCGCAGTGTGAATATTCGGCCGAGGCAACGACGTAGGAGCATGACCCGGCAATCCTCATGACTTTCTTTTCTTTGGATTGCTGTAATGAATCCATTCTTCATCACCCGTGAAGATGTGATTAAGAAAACCCTTCCTTTTTTGCCGCTGTAGCAGTTCTACACAGGCGAAAAAACGATTTATTTGATTATCTACATTCTGGGTGTTGAAATCGCCAAATAAATTTGATTGATTTTATGCCCGAGTTCTGCTTTCAAAGTTTTTAAGAATTATCAAAAACCCGATTTTTAGAGACTTAAATCCCTCTTATGACGTGCCTGATCAATTTTTGGCCACAAAATAATGGTAAAATTTTGTTTTATATTTCTCAAGTTATATAATTTATTATGCCTGGTGGAAGAAGAAGCAACGGCAGTTGCAATTTTTAAACGAAGCAAGTTTCAATGGAACTCCATTGGATTGTCAAGGAAATTGTTAGTTCAGAAGTCTTCTTTTTATTTAAATAAATACATGTTTAAAGAATTTTGCAATGCGTTATTTAATAGCCAACTTTTAATGGAGAGCAAAGAGTTAGTCTTTGGAGAGACGAACAATTTTGTGATTCTTATCAGATTTCCAGCATAAAAAATCCTTTCGCTTGCAAAAATACATAGGAAATGCAACTCTTACGTATTATCAAAATTGGCGACTTCTCGCGCTGAATTTTGATAATTTTTTTCGAACGGTGTTTGAAAAAAAGGTCGCAAAAATGTGTAGATGCGTAAGATCACCAGCAAACAAAAATTGTCAAAAATCAATGATACATTTGAGTCACTTGAAACTTACACTTTATTGTACCAGAATTCAATGGACTATACAATTACACACCTGAAATTTTCTAAAACTTCTAATTAAAAACTGTGAAATTTTAATGGATATTTTTTGAATTTTTTCTAAATTTGTACAAAGTTTTAAACTTAGTTAGATTTATATGATTTTTATCGTAGAATTAACTATATTTTCATGGAAGAATCGTTAAAATTAAACACGAAAGAAATGAATTGTCAAAACCCGTGAATCAGCGCTAGTGCTATAGTCGCTTAAAGCAGTGACTATACGTACATTTATACGCCTTTCATATGTATTATGTCCTTACACGTGAGTGACTGTGTGTGTAATACTTGTATGTGTGCAATAATTTCCAGCCATTCCAGTTTCATGCTATACCTCTCGACTTTTAGAAATCCACTCTATAATTTCCTAAAAATCTTTCTATTGAAATGAAAATGCCAACACCCACGAAATTCTATTTGAAAATTTCTGAAAATGCTCGAAAAGCGGCAAATGGCAAAATGGTAGAATTAAAGCCAATTGTAATGAAGGTCAATTTGCCATTAACTTTCTGGCTCATAATTGTGCCACAAAGCAAACGGACAGTTGACTGCGCGCCCGTGGCTACTTCAGTTCATACGCAGGCATTAGTGTTAATGAAACTGGCGAAGTTGTGCTTGCATGTGGGCACACATACATGTACACATATGTACCACACATACATAAGTAAGTGTAATAAAAGTGCATATACGGGCGTTAGCTCATTAACCTTTGAATGCTCAATTTTGTTTAACAAAATAAATAAATTTGGTATTTTATTCAATTTTTAATTGAGTTTTGACATTTTACACTGAATTTGGTTGTTGGGTCTCTGACACAGCCGAAGGCGTTTATACAGATACTTTTTAAATGGCGAAAAATACTTCATCAGCACCTGGTTACGAATTCTATTGCCTCTATTTGATGAAATTTGGTGGAAATTATCTCTTTTTCTACTTTTTCCGGTCCTGAATTCATGGTTGGAATCCTTAATTCGCTCCAGCTCTTCCCGATGCTTCTAGCTTCCCTTTCAATTGTTCGTCTGCAGGTTTCCTTTGGTCTAACAGGTCTGGTGCCTTTCGGGCAATCTATTTTTCGCCTTTGCCTAGAGTGTGACCAATCCACCTCCATTTTTGGCGAGGTGCTCATGGCTGACTCCATTTGCGTCTTTTTAGCAAGCCGGAATTTGCTATCTTAAATGATTGAATCAAAATTATTTACTAAACAATTTTTTGTCGTCAACTTATTGAATTTAGTATGGTTTTTAGAAAAAATTAACAAATTTACATTACATAACTTGCGGAGGTAGAGAGCTTCCAAGAGCAAAATTAAATGCGAAATCAGAAATCGTTTAGTGTTATTTTAAAAGGAAAATTCCAAGCTTTCCATTGAAAATAATTAATATAAAAGAAAATAAAAAATGACAAAATTTGAAAAAAGTAGCAAAAAATTAAAACAAACCTATTTTAATAAAAATATTAAATAAAATAAAAACAAAAGAAAAACAACAATTAAAAAACAAAAAAAATTTTAATTACAGTCTGATTTTTTACCTCTCCATAAAACATTTTTGTATTTTAAAGAGAAAACTCTAAACTTCCATGTGAAAATAATTAAAAGAACATAAAAAATGACAAAATTTGAAAACTAATATATAAAGGGTCCGCCATATAACTTTACGGGATTAAAAATGCTATAAAAAAAAACTACTCAATATTTTTCCAAACTGTTTTTTTTATTTTGAAGTACAATCCTTCCGGTTAATGATGGAACACAACTTCATTTATATGGCTGCCTCGGCTAGCCATGCACCATCCCATACGATCGGTCCAATTTTTCAACACATTTTCGATTGTATGCGGCTGTATTTCAGCTATGACATCGCGTATGTTGGTCTTCAGTGCATCAATTGTTGCTGGTTTGTTGGCATAACATTGGTCTTTGACGGCACCCCAAAGATAATAATCCAACGGCGTTAAATCGCAGCTCCGAGGCGGACAAACGCAAAGTAACGCACATACGCTTCATTCGGTGCTTTTCTTCTTCCCATTGCCGTACGTACTTTTCGTACACATTCTGCAACATTACCATGATTTTCAAAGTAATGTCGCAATATTTCCCAGCGTTCTTTGAGCGTATACACAACCATTTTCGTTCAGCGGAAGAATAAAACTAATTTTCTGTCAAATCAGATGACAGCTAAGTGTTACCATTCTTCAAATAATACCTAGTTCAAATCCGTAACGATAGATGGCGGGCCCTGTATATTTTAATAAAAAAATTAAGTAAAATAAAAATAAAAAAGAATTAAAAAAAAAAAAATAATTTTTTACTGCAATCTGATTTTTGCCTCTCCATAAAACGTTTATTTTATTTTAAAGAGAAAATTTCAAGCTTTAAGTAATTTAAGTGTAATTAAAAGAAAATCAAATATTAAAAACATTGAAAAATTTTAAAAAATAAAAGAAAAAATTTAAAAACTAAAAGAAAAAAAAAGAAATTTAAAAACAGATAAACAACAAAAAAAAAAAAATAAATAAATAAAAATAGAAACAATAAAAATTATTCATATAACAAAAAAAAAATTTTAAAATTTCTTTTACCAAAAACATTCTTTGAAATTCTATTTACATTGTTTAGCCAAGTATTTAATTTACAATTCAAAGAAAAATTACTTAAACATTTTGAGTTCCTATATCTCCACGGCCACCCTAGTCGAATGGGTTGGTGCGTGATTACCATTCGGAATACAAAGAGAACGTCGGTTCGAATCTGCGTGAAATAGTAAAATGAAGAAAAAAATGTCTAATAGTGGTCGGCCTTTGGCAGGCAATGGCCAACCTCCCAGTGTATTTCTGCCATGAAAAAGCTCCTCATAAAAATAAAAAATTTGTCTGCCGTTCGGAGTCGTCTTAAATCAAGATGTACGCCACAAACAGGAGGAACAGCTCGGCCAAAAACGCAAAAGGGGTGCAAGCGCCAATTATATGTATGTATATATATATATCTCGACCACCACTAAATATTTCCTCCGCCCTGCCTTTTGCAATATATATGCTGCGGTATAGTAGAACTTCTTCAAAAAACTCAATCAGATTAGAAGCGATGAAATTTTTAGGCGGGTATACTTGACTAGTTTTGTGTCACATGTATATTTGATATTGAAATATACTCATGTGAATATAACATATTTTTAATTAAAAATGGGAAGTGAAAATTATCAAATTAAACAAATCACAACTTTGCACATTTTGTGAGGAGTAAATGCATCAGCATAATATTTATAAAAACCAAACGCGCATCACAGCGCACATGTCGGCCATATATGCCACACTACACTACATTACACTAAGCATTTGGTAAAAGAATAATCAGGTAGCAAAACCACATAAAGCTCATACGACAACCAAACTATTCTCCCAACGAGTGATTAGTTGAGGGTTAAGTTTTGCTTTGGGTTACTCATACGCCGTGACGTTGCTTACACCTGTGCATGCCTGCTTCTATAAATACATACGTGTGCGTACAGCGTTCCCACGGCTTCAGCAAATATTTGAATACTTTTTCGTCATGCATACGTCAAGTACGAGACGTGTGTGACTAATTTGCAGCAATTTTAGACCACAGGCGAGAGTGAATGACATTGTGTGCACGTATGAGTAATTAAGTAAGTCATGCGTAGCCAAGAATTGTAATTTTGAAATATATAATTAATCATTTGATAAGTGCAGGGGAATTCTTATTAACGCTTAATTAAGCGTAAAATTATAGTAAATGGTTTTCAAACATTATTTTATGCCCCAAGGTGTTGGCCTAAAAATATTTTAATTATACTTTTGCAAAGGCGTAATTATGGTATAGTATTTGACTTTATAGGCTAACTATTACTTGCTAGCTGTATAACTAGCCATTTGCATATTTCTAATTTCCTATCTAATCAACTAAGTGTATTTGAGTGTGGCAGGACTGGCTTTTACAATAATCTCATTTGCATATAATTAAAATACATATAAAAGCAAACCTCCGAGTGTATTTCTGCCATGAAAAAGCTCCTCATAAAAAAAAATACCAGTCTAACGGTTAGACGCGATAGAAGTGAAACCTTCCGTAAAACAAACTGAGAGAGAATGAGACGAAAGCAGCATTAGGAGCGGGATAATTATAGGTTCATTATAATATTGCTATAAAGTTCATATTTTATTTTCTTCATTTTATTATTATTCATCCTCAATGTTTTCAATTTCAACAAATGATACGAGTGGCTTATGATAGCTAAAATATGCTACAAATGCTTTGGTTTCGATGTTGTCAACATATCTTTGAAATACCGCGTCAATTGTTGTTTTTGATCGTGTTGTCGATTCAGTGCGATTGTTACACATTTTTAAATTGAATGTTGTATTGAGAAAGTCAATTAAAGGAACCACTGTGTCCAATGCAAAATTTACGTTAAAATCGCCACTTAAAATCATTGGAACTTTATCGTAATCTTTTCTAAGTATCCGCGATACTTCTGGTGTATACTTTATTAAATTTTCGTGAATGAATTCCGTGATGCTATTTATTGATTGATTCGGTGAAATATAAATTCCCATAATTAAAACTGTTTTTCCATTGCTCAATCTGGTTTCGCATGCACATATTTCTCCCACTTTAGAGAGCTGGACAGACAGTGATTCTAGTTGCTGTGCATTCAGATCTATCTGTGGAGTTACAATTGATTGTGGTATATTGCAACACCGCCTGCAATTGCGGTAAATATTTAAAAATGAATATATTTACGAATATAAAAATACGGACGCAATACAGCACACGCGGTTGCCATTATGAGCGTCGTAACGCGTATATTACACAGACGTACCAACATACACACAAACATTCGTAGGACGCTTGGTCTAAGCAAGTATTAGGTACTGTAGTATAGGTATACATAATGCCTTCTCGCTCACCGTGGCTCCGTAATACGCAGGCGCGCACACATACGTACTAGCATACATACAAACATACATCCGTATGACGCTTGAACTAAAAGCAAGTAATAGGCAGTGTAGTATACATACTACAATACTCACTATTCTAGCGTGGCTCAGCAGTACGCAGCCACACACATATCCGTATATCAACATATAACGCTTCGTAGTGTCGCTTTTTCGTTTCATCGAGTCTCAAATCACTCCCAACGATTCTAAAGAAGTTTTCACTTCAAAAAAACCATTTGCTGTGCGTAGTCGGCTTTAACTTTTTAGGCTTTTAATAAGAGGGATCTTATTTGTGGAAAAACAAGAGCACAATTAGGAGGAGGAGCTCGGAAAACACCTAACAAATGTGTACGCGCCAATTATTTATCTATACTAATATTATATTATAAAGAGGAAAACTTTGTTTGTTTGTTTGTAACGAATAGGCTCAAAAACTACTGGACCGATTTTAAAAATTCTTTCACCATTCGAAAACTACATTATCCAAGAGTAACATGGATTACATTTTATTTTGGAAAAAAATAGGGTTCCGTAAGATATTTGGATTTTTCGGACACAAACTGAAAAAAATCTTATATATAAAATAAAGTCAACTTTTTGTGTGTGTTCGCTAACCGGCCGTGTCTGTACCGAATTAAACCAAACTTACACACAATGTTAAGAAGGTATTGAAGATGGTTTCCGTATAGTTTGGATACCTATTGGTAGATAGGGTCTCGAGATATAGGTCAAAACGTGGACCCGGGTAACCTTCGGATGTGTATGTACAATATGGGTATCAAATGGAAGCTATTGGTGAGTGCTTTAGTTCAGAGTATTTCCATCCGCTCCGTGACTAGGGTCTCGAGATAGAGACAAAAACGTGGACCCTAGAATGTGTTTGTACAATATGGATATCAAATGAAAGCTGTTGATAAGTGCTTTAATACGGGGTAATTTTCATACCTATTGATGACTAGGGTCTCGAAATATATGCCTAAACGTGGACCCGCCGTGTCTTTGAACCGAATTAAACCAAACTTACACGCATTGTTAAGTAGATATTGAAGATGATTTCCGTATAGTTTGAATACCTATTGATAGATAGGGTCACGTGGATCCGCCGTGTCTTTGCACCGAATTAAACCAAACTTATGCACATTGTTAAGTAAGTATTGAAAATGGGTTTCGTAAAGTTTGGTTGTAATTCGGAGCAGTGGCAACGGGTACAGCGTTCTTTTGAGCCAGCCATAATGTCGCTTACTTTTTTAACGCTTGGGGCGGAACTGAACTGTCAAATTGACAGTGTGAGTTACAATGTGTCAATATTTCTTTCTGATTTGGATGCCATAAGGAAAAAACGTAAGTGCAACATGTAAAAATTGTTTGTGAATTTTTTTGGAGTGGATTTTGGAACAGTGAATAATTTCTTACGAAATTTGAGAATTTAATGTGAAATCCGAATGAAATTATGTGTTCGTGGAAAAAACAATTTTTTTCGTTTTTGTTTTTTGAAAAATATAAATGGATAATGGTTAAAAAAGCTCCAATGCCTAATAAAACATATAAATTGAAACGAAAAATTCATGGATGATCAGGAAAAAAGACGATTGTTTATTCATATGCGTTGATTTGAAATTTAAAAACAATCGTCTTTTTTTCTGATTTTCAATTTATATTTTATATTTACTCAAAAACAAATAGAAAAACAAAAAATATTGTTTATGCCAAAGCGCTTGAATAAAGAATAAAGAAATAAATAATATGAAAACCATATATTTTCTGTTCTAAACCATATCTATTCTATTTTAGTGTGCCCAGCGAAGGGGGCCGGGTTTGCTAGTTTATTTATAAAGGCCGTGTGCAAAGTTCAAGCGAATGTAGAAAGATGTTAATTGACATTCACCTGGGGACAAAAGTAGTGAATAAGTATTTGACGTATGTAACTTTAGTCCAACGCCTAGGGGTTTTGAGCCATCAAGCAAAGTATGATTTTAAAAAATTTTATCGGGTCATTCGATTTGGCTCACTCACAACTAAGTTTTTAAAAAATTTGTGAAAAAATATAACTTTGTCTTTATGCTTTTATTTCTAATCAAAATGAACTTTTGCATGTGATAAAACCAGACCTCCAAATATTTATTTTATTTATGACGAATTCTTCTAATTGCCGCATGAACTCATCCCTAACCTTGTTATGTAGTTACAACGAAGACGCGGAGACGTGGATTACTTCCTCTCCTTCCACACCGAACTTCCCGAAAAGTGCTGAATTGAGCATGAAACAACACCCCAGAGGAGGTCGACTTAGACGTATCGACGACAATTACAGACGCTTGAGTTAACTACTCACGGTATACATATCATACGCAAGCAAAACTGTAATGTACCTGACATTATCTCATCCAATATGTATGGGTTATCATCGCGTACATTATCAATCCAGAGTTTCCCTACTGTCTCTCGTATTTCGATATATGCCGCAGAGCGCACTCGACCATAACAGTGGAAACTTCGTGTGTATGACAACAGGAACCTCTGTAGAATTAGAACCATCTGACCTTCTGGTCATTTCTGCCGTTGGTCTTTTGGCCCTGATTAACCTTTTTCTCATCAGAAAAACCATAATATCTGAAGCGCTTCAGGGTGTTTAATTTATTTGAAGGCGTTTTGATCGGATAGCACGCTGCTCTTGGGTTGCTCCCACATAAGCTGTATTTAGCGCATGAAGTAGGATTTAAACCGGAGATCTTCATGGCCAACTCGGCAGATCAGATCCTCAGGAACATTAAGCTCCCTCACAAGGGCCCTCATTGATTCTGAAGGGTCTTCGTCAATGATCGCTCGTCTGAAATTTGTTTATACTATATAGTATATTAACATTTTTCCCACAAAATATACCTGTACCAGGAATTTAATTGAAAAATATATCTTTTAACTTAATTCGCTTTGTGAATTAGAGAGTTAAATTAGGTAGTAATTTTATGCATTTTCACCTTTTCTTGTGCCGGTACAACAACTTAAGTTCTGAGAATTTAACCATTTCCTTGTTTGTGTTGGTGTATCTAAAGTATTTTGATATTTAAGTTAAATATCCAATCAAACTATTTTCGTAAAATATTTTAATGCGCGGCAAATTTCTGTGCTCTAATTTGCTTACCAGCAATTTCTGTGGTTTTGTTGAGTTTCTACACAAATTTTTGTGGTTTCCTGTGCATTTTGTAAAAGTGGTACTGTGGCGATGTTACTCATACGCACTGGTATTCGGCAGCTAAGAAAATGCGTCAGCAGCAATGGAAATGTTACATGTTGACGTCACCTTTCTATACTATAATAAAAATGTAGCATATTTGGAAAATGAAAAAAATATATTATTAAAAAAAATATTATGAATGATGTCTATAGAGTAACAGAGCGTAATAAGACCAGTTCTAAAAAATCCAGTTTGCCTGTTTCAATATGCTAACCTACGGATCATGCGAATTTGCTAGGATCTTCATTGATGTGTAGTGCAATTTTCTAAGTGACATGAAGACAACTTTATGATATAAAATATATGCCTAAATATTACACTCCAGGAGATTAGCAACACTTTCCCAAAAAACTTGGCCTGCCTAATGTTACTCTGGTTGAAATAAATATTTCGAAAATTATATATTTAGTCTATTCTAATTCAAATTCGGAACATATTTGTGCCAAAAATTTAACCGTCGAGAAGCTTAGACCGAGGATATTTCGAAAATTTATATTCCTGACCAATATTACTGGATTATAACAAGCCCTGGTGGGACGTTTTTGCTGAAGTATGTAGTTCATACCGGCCTAAAAATTTAATCATTTTTATTTTTTAAAATTACCTTTTTAATGATTGGGCGACTTGAAACGATCACAAATATAAGAAAAATTGTTAATAAAGGGTGATCAATTTAGAGCTATCGAATTTGAATTGATTTGGAGTTGAAAAAAACAACGAAAATTCTAATTGATTGGGTAATCTTAAAAATTTTTTTTTGTGTAGAACATGACATTTATTTTTTAAAGATAACCCCTTTCAAATGTTGGCCGTAACTATGCCGTAATTTGGCCATCCGTAAACACCAATTTTGTTTCCGAATTCATTTATATCCTTTGGCTTATCATTCTGATGACCTTAGAGATATGTGTATGTGAGTGTCAGAAAGATCAGTGGGCTTGGATTTTAAATGAAATAGTTTAACGCGTTACTGGGGTATCAAAATAGATCGGTCTAAGTGAGTTGGTTTGAAGACCGAATGCCACTTGCAACTACCTACCTACCTATGTATATATCCATTGATTGACTCATTTTCAGAAATGCTGCCAACCATGCGAATGAACTGTGAAATTCTAAATTAAATTCTCTTGGCTTTGATTGTATTTATGTATGATGATATGTATAAAAAGGACTGTGCTATAGATTATGAACCACTAATTTCGTAGATTTATTTAGTATTTGCTCACCAAAAAAAATATTTGCATTTGCAATGTAAAAGCTTTCAAAACTCAAACACTCATGCCGAGGAAGAGCTGATTTGCTTCCATTTTCATTAGAAGCAGACCAAACTTTAAATGGAAAAAGCGATTCCTGGTTGTGAACAAACAAAAAATTTTAACAGCAGCAACAGAGTCAGTTTTATTATTACTATTATGACTTGTAATCAACTAAATAAAGGGCTTTTCATTAAGGGGGAACCCCACTGTGAAGGGTAAAAAAATTGTTAATTTTTGGGAATTTTTTTTTTGTAAGTAGGAATCATTATTCGAGGATCGGACAAAAGGCAATTTATTATTATGCTGATGAAAATTTTTATTAAAAAATATTGAAAATTGACAAATTTATGTAAATAAACGTTATGAATTAAAAAAAATGACGTCATCTGGTGGCAGCGATACAGCAATGAATAATCGTCTGAAATCAAAAACCCAAAAATTTTATTAATTTACACAATAGTACTATCGTTGTACTTAGCTTTTTTTGTTTTTTTTTTTGACAAAATGGTGGTGATTTGAATTTCGATGTGTGATTTTCAACCGGCCCACAAAAATAGTTATTTTCAAAATTTTTAAAATCGGCTACAACGATAGCCAATGCAATAACAAAAATTTTGAAAAAAAGAAAATTCAAATCGGTTCATTAGCCTTCGAGAAATCGTTGCCACCGTTTCAAAAAAAAGTCGTTTCAAGAAAAACGCGTTTGAAATAAAGCATCGTATCGTAAGCGCTACGGGGCCGAACCGACGGGCGCTCAGTGCACAGCGCTTAAGTGCACTCACATTTTCTTGAGTCGTTATACTAACAATTTATGCAAAAAAAGATCGATTTTTTGAATTTTCACAGAGGCGTTTCCCCTTAAAACACTCGCACTAGGAAATTAAGTAGCAAAAAAAAACCAGTTATGTGAGAATACCGCAATTTTTTAATTTTTTAATTTATTTCACATTCTATGGCATTAACTGTGGCGCATCATATAGTTTTTGGCAAATAGCTCCTGTAGCTCGCAAGTTAATTGACCACTTTTGAATGACTCATTGCATAAATGGGGCTTAATTTCATGAATTTCATTATGCTGGCCTTAAAGCAGGCAATCGCCTGTGATTTGCCTGCATAGAAGGCCTACAGAAAGGTCAAGCGACGTTACGTCACATGTGTGGTCAGGGGGTTTTAATCTTTGTGGTCGGTGAGTGGATTGTCAACCGATTTCTTGACTTTATAGAACGTCTGCGAGTACCGTAAATTGAATGAAAATTTTACAGTTACAATTTAGCTATACTAAGATGGCCGCCATACACTGCCACAGCTGGAGTGCGCCTATTGAAAGCCCTTTTATTATTTAAATAGAAATCAAAGAGAATAGAATCAAGCAAACAAACCACAAAAACTTTCTTCGTTTAACTTATGTAAATCATTACATTTTTCTTTTTTTTCAATATTTCATATTCGACTTCTGCCAATTTTTATACTACAATACCATATATTAAATGTGTCTGAATATTTGCCGATAGCAATGAAATACGTCCGGTTATTTGATATCCTTTCTCCGCTGCTTGCTTTACCATTTACTTTTACCATTTTACGGGCTGATATTTACCTTATGTCTGTTGGTATTAAGATGGCATTTATTTGAATATACCCTCACACTCGTACATATGAATATACATAATATTTTCTATAAGCACATATGTGTGCGTGAAATGGAATTTTATAAAAATATTTTTATTTCAAATTGATTGTTTAGCTTTACTGTGAGGCGATTAAAATGCAAATGATATGATATTGATATGCTTGCGATTCACTTGCGAACGTTGGCTGGAGAAAAGTTGGGTGCAAAAGAGCGAAAAGGAGTGAGAGTAGCAAAAGGCGAACGTTGCAGGCGATAGAAGAAATAGTGTCAGAGCAGTTGCCTCTACAAAGCTCAAAGCTAACAAGGAATTGGATAGCACTGCAAAATAAGTAATAAATAATCTTCCTCAACTAGGTTAGTCAATATATTACGAGCCTGGTGCTTGTATTACGCCACACGAAAAAATTATACGACCAAATAAATTTCTTATCTTTTTATTATCAGTTCAGGATTGGATTTTTGATCCAACACCCAACACACCCGTTAAGATCTACACGGACGGGTCTAAAATGGATACCGGTGTAGGATCAGGGTTATTTTGCGAAGAGCTTTCTATTAGTGAATCCTTTAAACTACCGGATCACTGTAGTGTTTTTCAAGCGGAAATAAACGCTATTCATGAAGCCTTAAAATGGTTAAAGATAAACAGAATATCATCAACGGATATCTGCATTCTATCAGACAGCCAAGCTGCCCTACGAGCCCTGGATGCATTCCAAACAACATCAAGGAGTGTCTTACGTTGTCGCCAATCTCTAAATGAGATGGCCAAACAATATCGTATAATCTTGTGCTGGGTTCCAGGCCACAGAGATATACCAGGGAACTGTAGGGCCGACCAACTTGCAAGAGAAGGTACCTGTTTGCCAGACATAAGTAATTTTATGGAGATACCTCTCGCAACTTGTAAGCTTCTCATTAAGGACGCACTAATCAATTCTGCAAATCAAAGATGGATTAGCGCTAACACCTGTGAAATTGCTAGGCAAACATGGCCAAGGCTAAATTTACGTCTGTCCAAGAGCATTATAAAACTGAATAGACTTCAAATCAGGACCTTAGTAGGGGCCCTCACAGGACATTGTCTCATAGGAAATCACGCAAGGAGATTAGGCGTTTACACGCATGATTTCTGTCGTAGCTGCAGAAATGAGGAGGAGTTGGAAACAATTCAACACCTTTTTTGCACATGCCCAGCTCTAGCCAGAAGCAGGAACCGATTTTTAAAATCCTACTTCTTAACGAATATAGATAATCTATACATTTTAGGTATCAACAACCTTTTACGCTTTGTCAAAAGCTCAGGATGGTTTAATATGGAGAGGGAAATGTAGCTCAGCCCCCGCGGCTTCACAACGGACCCATTTCGTGGTCTAAGTGGCATCGTTGTCTCTATGTGCGATGCGGCTGCCAAACCTAACCTAACCTAAGAGTTCTTTTTTTTAATATTTAAATTTTTAATGATAAATGTTTTACAAATGTCCAGAAATAAGCGCACATTTCACGAACTGGCTGATGACAGGCCACTTTCTATGGGCAAAGCACATGGAAAAGGTGGGCATCTCAGAAATTCCACTCTGCCCCACATGCTGGGAGGATGAGTCGGCGGACCACTTTCTGTGCGACTGCCGAGCCTTCACTCGAATCAGGCTTGAGGTCTTCGGCACTGATGTGCTAAGAAGCGATCACCTCCTTGGTTCCTTCGCACCGCAAGATCTACTCAGATTTTTTCGGAGATCAAGTAGATTTAAAGAAAATGAAAAGGGAACCCGAATGCAGTACAATGGACTTAATTGTGTCTGAGTGCTGTACTTGGTAGTCTGTCCCGACAAAAAAAAATATTAATTTGTGTTCGATCCTCCTTTGATTGTAACTTCTTGAAGTCATCGAGGCATCGATTTGATTAAGTTTTTTATAATGTTTTTCGTTAATTGTTTTAGGAATTCGACATTAATCGCACTGTCTTCCATTTTTGAAAATCGGTTCAAAAACTATTGTCCATGCATTTTCGATTGGGTTAAGATCAGGGCTGCAGGCAGACCATTCTAAAGTTGGTATTTTTCTCTCTGCTAAAAATTCTTTTATTGCTTTGGAAGCATGAAAGGCTGCGCTGTTGTGCTGGAAAATCCACTCTTCATCGAAACTATCATTAAAAAGAAAAGCAATAAGAACTTCATATAGAAGTTCTATGTAGGTATTTTCTTGACATTATTCATTTTTGTGAATATTTACGAGTAATCTTGGATAAGAAACTGACTTAGTATACACAAGCTTCGTTGAAGGCGGATCGCGCATTAAGGCTTTCTCAGCAAAGCCGTAAAGTCTTTGGCAAAGCCTGGGGTCGAAATTGCTGTGGTCTCGTGGATATACACAGTACTTATACCTCTGTGGTTTGGTGGCGACGGACTATGATTAAGTTCACACTTCGGGAACTACACAGACTGCAAAGAAGTGGATGTTTATGCATTATAGGTGCCATGAGTACACCCTCCGGCGATGCTCTAAATATTATACTTGACTTGCTCCCCTTGGATCTTAAGATACAGCATAAAGCAATAAAAGCAATGTGTGGACTCTATAAAGACGGAACTTCGAGACGAGAGAAGATGCTATCTGAGTAATATTCTCTGTTTATGGCACCTAAGTTCCATTTGGAAGGAAAATTTGAGGATAATTTCTTTACCGATAGCTCCAAGAATGAAATATGTTCTGGAACCGGATAGTACTTAAACGAAAGTAATAAGTATAATTGCACTATGGAAGGAATGGCAACTGTTTTCCAAACGGTAATGTTTGCCATGCTGAAAGTAACTAGCAGAATAGATAATTGTGAGGAGATGGAGCGGTACAGTCAGACTGCACTAAATGCTCTGGAAAATGCAAAAGGGGGAAACTTAATGGGACGTGCCTACTTGAACTCGATTTTCCAAGTCCTGTCTCAGACGCCTTGCCCACAAACTGGATTAATAACTAATTTCCCAAAACACCAATGCCGCGAAAAGACGGGGCTTTGGATTAGAGGATGACGTCCAACGGTGTCTAATTACGTGTGCATTAACGGATTTAAGCTACTGATGTAATATTTCAACCTGAGATATCCGCAGGTATAGGAAAAAAGTTAGAACTCAGATGTCTGAATCTTAGTATGACGAGAACAGAGCAGCTGTGAAGAAGATGCTCAGATGATTCCAGCTCATCATTCTGTAAGTTTCTGCAGAAAGGACTTGAAGCAATCACAAGTCTGACCATATGGATACTTTTCGGAGAACTGCGACTTTGTTAGTCTCAGAAGTTCTCTCGAGCGCCACCAATTTACCCGTATCCAGGAGTATCTGGCGGCATTGCACGTTTGCACACTAACGCAGCGCTCGCTGAATTGACGCGAGCCACATCTTTCCAGGAATAGATCAAAAGCTTTTAAGGAAACCCAAATCCTCTCATTTCGTAGTGAAACCGTCTCCAGGGTCCCCTGACATAATCGTTGATCCCAATCTTCATTCCTGTAGAACTGATTCCGATTATTGGCTCTGGTCCCTGTGGAATAACCGCTAATCCACAGTTGGCTAATTCATCGGCAATTCCATTCCCTTGAATACCACAGTGTGCTGGATGCCTTTGAAGTACAAGCTTATTTCGTCTTGCAGCAGAATGAAGCTTCTTCTTATGTTCTTGAACAATCTTTTGCGCTTTCCAGAGCATTTAGTGCAGTCTGACTGTCCCGCTCCACCTCCTCGCAATTATCTATTCTGCTACTTTCAGCAAGGCAAAAATTTCCGTTTGGAAAGTAGTTCTATTCCTTCCATAGTGTAATGATACTTATTACTTTCGTTTATCCGGTTCCAGAACCTATTCCATTCTTGGATCTATCGGTAAAGAAAATATCCGTCAAATTTTTTTGAATGCACGCTGGATTATTCTATCGCTCGCGTAATGTAAATTTGACATCGAATCTCCTTCCAAATGCAACTATGGGCATAAGATCGTCCTTAGGTTCCAAAAACAGTGGATATTGTTCAGATAGTATCTTAAACATGATGAGTTCCATCTTCGTGCTGCACCTCAAGATCAAAGGGGAGCAAATCAAGGCACCCGTAATCCATAAACAGACACTTCTTTGCAGTTCTCGATATGTGAACTTAATAATAGTTCGTCGCCACCAAACTACAGAGGCATAAGTGATGATTGGTCGGATAAATGCCGTGTATATCCACAGGACCACAGCAGGTTTCAGACCCCACGCTCTTTGGTAAAGCTCTACGGCATTGACCTACCATTAGAAAATCAGTTGAGTGACTACTACAGCGTTGGCTTTTGGTAGTTTTTAACTTAGCGGCTCTATGTACGAACTTTACATTCCCTATTTATGCCTTCCCTTCGAATTCAAGCACATAAATTTTGGTTCCACGCTTGACCGCTTCAAGCAATAAAACAGTAATAGCGATAACTGTTTTGGTGCATATTGTTGTATGGTGAATTTTGTATTTAGCACCGCTCACAATGCTAATGTTTATTTGCTTACCCTTTCATCCCAAACATATTTGCCAAAGTTCCTGTTGGTCAGACTAAAACTTTCGAAATGGTCACTCAGGTTTAAGGTGAAAGGTCATGAGAGAGCAAATGGGGAGGCACTTACATAAATATGTAATTTCCAAAAGCCATACAAGTGCTGCTACTCAAACAGGCACTCACACGCACTAACATACGTAGGCACTATAATACATGCACATTTATTAAAGTCCTCAATGATTCAGTTACATTTTCAACCATTACATATGTCTATGTGTCTGCGCCTTTTGGGCATAATTGTGTACATAGTTTACATATTTTGGGAACAGCTGTTGTTGGTTTTTTTTTTGTTTTTTTGATTTTGTGTTGCTTGTGATTGTGATTGTTGGTTTGTGTTTTGTTTATGGCAATGGCGCGATTTGTTGTTATAAATAAATTTATTGTGTGTGCGCGGCGAGTTAATAATTTCTGGTTGGTCTTCAAATTTATATCCCAAATAAAATCGTAATTTTATTCATACTTTCTTGCACACTTATCTACCTACACACAGGCGTATTTAACCTTATGTCCTTAGCGCGCAGATGTACATTACATCACATACACACATACAAATGTACGTATATTCTCAAATAAATGGTCATTGCTCATGGGCTGTTGTAGCCGGTTACGCAGTGTATTAAGGTTGTTGCTCTGTGATTTCTATTCTATTTTATTAGCTTTTATTGGGAGTATTAAATATGATTATGTTTTTAGACATGCACTGAGTATAATAATTTAGGCACATAAATACAAGATTTTATTGACCACGAGCTTTTGGACATGTGTTCGTTTTATTCCATACCGATATTTTTCCATGCCCATCTCGTACGTATCATATTTGAGGATTAAAACACGAATTTATTTAAAAGAATATGCGCTTTTTATTTTCAAATTTGGGAATCAAATGATTATTTTTCCTCGAGAAGGGTTTTATTGATGCTCAAAATACTATCTAATCGCATGTTCACATACGAGGGTGTCCATTTTATTTTCAGATCTGGGTGTAAAATAATTTTTTTGTTCAAAAATAGTCTTATCGCTTTTGAAAATATTATTAATCGAACTTATTTTTTTGCGGTTTTTATTTTAAGATTTAGGAATGAAATAATTTTTTTTCCAAGAAAATGATTTTATTAATGCTCAAAATTCTATCTAATCGAATTTACCCATACGAGGGGGCCATTTCTATTTTCAGATATGGGAATAAAATAATTTTTCATTCAAAAATAGTTTTATTGCTTTTGAAAATTTTATTTAATCGAATTTATCATACGAGGGTGCGGTTTTTATTTTCAGATTTGGAGATAAAATAATTCTCGAAAATGATTTTATTGCTTTTCAAAATATTATTTAATCGAATTTACTTACCTATCTTCCTTATATATGGGGATATATTTTCAGACTTGGGAATAAAATAAATTTTTGTCTCGAAAATGGTTTTTTTGATGCTCAAAATACGATCGAATCCAATTTACGTATACGAGGGTGTAATTTCTATTTTTAGATTTGGGGGAAAAATTTGTTCTTCAAAAATAGTTTTCTTGCTTTTGAAAAAATGGTTTAATCAAATTTACTGTTTTACGAGGGTCTGGTTTTTATTTTCAAGTTTGGAAACAAAATAACTTTTATTACCGAAAATGTCGTAAATGTGTCAAAATATTGTCTTTGCTATTGAACCAATTTTTAAAACATTTTTTTCCTCGAAAATGGTTTTATTGCTTTTCAAAATATTATTTAATCGGATTTACCTATGTGTGTAAGGGGGCTAATTGTATTTTCAAATTTGGGAATTAAATACATTTTTTTCTCGAAAATGGTTCTTATCATTTTCCAAATAATATTTAATCAAATTTACCTATATTAGGGCGCTATTTGTATTTTCAGATTTGGGAATACAATAAATTTTGTTCTCAAAAATGTTTTTATTACTGCTTAAAATATTATAATTTTGCTGATAAACCAATTTTAAAATACATTTTTTCCTCGAAAATGGTTTTATTCTTTTTGAAATATTATCTAATTCAATTTACCTATACGAGGGTGCTATTTATATTTTCGGATTTGGGAATAAAACAATTTGTGTTTCGAAAATTGGTTTATTGTCTTTCAAAATATTATTTGATTGAATTTACTAGTACGAGGGTGCTATTTGTATTTTCAGATTTGGGAATAAAATAATTTTTTCTCCTTAAAAATGGTTTTATTCCTTTTCAAAATATTATTTAATCGCTTTTATTGCTTTTTAAAATGTTATTTATGCTGTTGGACCCTTTTTTCTTTATATATATATTTTTTTTTTTACTCAAAGAAAGGCATATGCAGACCATATGTTTTCAATGCAACTGCGAATTATTTAGGTGTGCTAAGAAATTGGCCAGAAGAGATTGATTTACTAGAGTTTTTTTTACATTATAGTGGAAAAAAATGCTCCTCATTCGAATTTTCTTCAAAATTTACCGATATACACTGGTCGAACCTACTTGTCACAGCCCATTTGCAACCTGCTCGGCACTTTGTAGTGTTTCGTAGGCTAATCTCTTTCGTCAAATCTGGCTCTATTTTGAAAGCTCTTGAAATAGATTTTTGTTATATTTCTGGATTATATGAACACTTCAAATACTCTTTTAGTGTAGTGACCATCTACCCGTGCCAGGATAGGCTAACGTCTTAAAATAACCGTTTTTCTCTAAACTTCTTAACCGCAAACTTTAAATATAGATCTATGTTAACAATTTTTTAGGATTGCGTTATGGGAGGTTTACACCTTTCATTAACCTCTGGATCAAATACAAGGCATAAACATTTTAAGTGAACCATATTAAATTATTGTTTTTTATTTTCTACTTTCAAAGTATGCTATGCCTTGTGCACTTTTAGAACCAGTTGAGAGTATTATAAGTAAAACAATTTATCGAATTGAATCATGGTTTACTTGAAATGCAGCACAAAGTAATTTTCTTCGATGAAAAAGTGCTATGACATCGAGCAAAGTATGTATGTTTAGCAAATATGTTTAGCTGAGAGTCCGTCACACTTCGGGTACCATTTATTCTCAGCCCACGCAGAGATATGCATTTGATGATATACATTTTTTAAGGAAAATGTGAAAAGAGTATTTGATGACTGGATTGACTCTTATGTCGGATATTTTTTGGTAATCTATTCACCTGAGAGTGGAAAAAATGTGCTAAAAAAATTTTCGAAAAATATTCCCTTCTTTTTTCCATTAAAAAACTATTTAACTAACACACAAATATTACTTCTAAATTCATAAAACTTCATAAAACAAACACCTTTCGAATGCATGGATTTTATTTAGTATGAAGCTTATTATATTGTTATTGTTATTTGCATTAACAAAAGCCACAAACACAAATTTCTGATGAGAAAATTTAACTCTAAATGCGATTTCAAATAATTATTTTGTCAATATTTTTTATCTCAATAGCTTTTTGATCTACTTTCTTTACGAGGATTGCTTGAAAATTCTGTGCAAAAATAAAAACTACCTAATTGTTTGGGGACGCAGTGGACGCCACCTCCAAACAAGAAGTGAGGCCGAGGCTCCAGGCGGGAAACGTGGGTTTCTTTTCGCTATACAGGGACCCAGGTTCGTTCTTTCTTTCTAAGCGAACTAACCTGAAAATCTATAAAACAATAACAAGGCCTTGCATTACTTATGCTTCTGAAACCTGGGAGATGCGTAAGACATGAGCTAAAAATCCCATGCCGCATTCTTGGACCGGTGCAAATAGCTCACGTCAACTTTCCCCTACGTTACAACGATAAATGTCAGCTAACTTAAAGGACTTCCAAAGCGCCGACTACATCAAAATTCAGCGTCTGAAGAGGGCTGAAGACGTTCTGAGGATGGACTTAAATGAAATTGCAAAGAAGATCTACAATACTAAGCTGTATGTGTCTTATAAAAGGGGTTGCCCAAGGACAACCTGAATTGACACAGTCAATGCCGACGCCAAGATGTTGAGATCGAAAAACTGAAGAATGTCTGCAAAAAATCGAAATTCTTGGTCAAAGCTGTTGAGGGAGGCCAAGGTTCAACCCGGACCGTCACACTAACAATGATGCCAAATTGTTTGCGGTAAAACTTTGTTATTTTTCGTATTCTTTTAGGCTTATAGTACGCTGTTCAACAACGCTGTTCTAGTTTGTTGACCCCTTTCAATGAATAGGATTTGCCTAAGTCTAAAAAATACCCATTCAATCACATCCTAGTAGCTGGAGAAATCCGAGGGAGCCAAGTCTAGACTGAGGCGTAAGCTGGTGCGTTGTCGTGATGGAGAATGTCAAAAAAAAAAAAAAAAAATAAACCGATCTGACTGAATCTTGGTGTGTGTTCTTCCAAGAGAGGATACTAAGTAAACATTAGCTCGATACGTACCAGCAATGTCATCTGTCTGACTTTGCATGAACTTTTCAAATGATCCCCGTACTTTGATATCGAAAAAAATTTACTATTGAAAACGTTGACAGGCATTGATTCTCAACTCAAGTCGTATGCAGAACTAAAAATTTGATTGAAATTTATAAAAGGGTTCAAAAGTATTTCTAATAGATTCCTGATGGATTTCTAAGAGATTTATAATTATTTTACATTTAATATGAAGGATGATTTGTTTTCGTTTGCATTACATCCAATGGTCAGGTTAGGCTATTGCCTCTAAAAATATAAGGGGTTTAATATTAAATTCGTGCATTGAGTTATCATTTTATCCTAAAAAGACTTAAACTTTGATCCTCTTAAATAACAATTAAGATGTCAAATGGATGACAGATATTTTTCTTCAGGTTTCTTTGCTATAAGTTTGCTTTGCGTTATGAGAACTTTGTTAGTTTTTGATGGTTAACGTATGGCGCAGAAGCTTTGACTAGGATAACATCCGAAGAGGCGTCCCTTATAGCGTTTGAGAGAAAGATTCTGTGCACGATTTTTGGACCTTTGCATCTTAGCGATAGCGAGTATCGTAGGCAATGGAACAATGAATTGTATGAGCTTTACGATGACGTCAACACAGTGGAGCGAATAAAGATCCAGCGACTCCGTTAGCTAGGTCATGTCATTCGAATAGAGACAAGCGCTCTAGCTCTGAAAGTATTCGATCCGGTACCCATTGGTGATAGCAGAGGAAGAAAACCTTGGCGTTGGAAAGATCAAGTTGAGAAGGACTTGGTTTCACTTGATGTGACCAATCAGCACCGGCTAGCAAGAAAAAGAAACGACTGGCTCGCTTTAATAAACTCGGCTAAAATAGCTTAAGTGATTATCCCACCAATAAAGAAGAAGAAGTAGAATACCAAAAAAACTAGTAATGTTCGCCAGTACCAAAAACTGGTCAATGCTTTCGATCACAACATTTGTATATGAAAAATCTTTTTAATGAATATTTATTCGACTCGCTATACCCACTTTTCATCTCCTCGCCATCGAGGATAATATTTCTTTGTTGCTGCTAAAGGGTTCTGAAAAAAATGTTAATATTATTAATAAAAAATGATGAAAAAATAACGACATCTACAAAATTATTATTCTCTGCTCACAAAAGAAGTGATAAAAGTGCAATGGCAGCGTGCGTCAATAAAAGAAACGGTAATTTTTTTCATTTCTTTTACACCTGCAACTTCAAGCACTTCAAATACAATAAACATAAATTTTAAAATCCAATATGCAGGCAAACTCAACAAACTGGATTTGTTTGCCACGCGCTTCTTTTCGCTCTTTGTGAATTTATTTTTCTCTGCCTTCCAGTCGTCTCCTGTCTTTCGTAAAGAACAAAAATAGACTGTTGTAGGACAAACGAAATGCCATGCAGATAAGGTAATAGACTACTAGCACGTATTTTGTAATCTATAAGTAATTCTGCGGGGGGGATTGATACCAGCACTGCTATCGTTACCACGCGTACTGGAGGGTTGGTTAATCCATCTTCTATTTGTAAAGTTATGCTCTGGCTACACCTGAAATTATTGTGTAAAAAATGTTTGTATTTCAAAACGGCTTTTGCTGTTAACATAACATTATCTGTTAGACTAGCAAAGTTGAGTTCTGAAAGCGTGTTAACGGGCTGTGATACACCAACAACTGCTTGAGAATTTGGAATGCAAATACTACAGCAGTTGAGGCTGAATGAAGATGCATCAAAAATCGACATCAGGAGAGGTCTCTTGTCTGATTGAGCCTACAGACTTTCTGACTTCGTTGTGTTTCTAAAACCGAGTTCTATGATTTGCTCTATTATCGTTTTCATTGTAGACGATCGAGCTTTTGAGGCTACAAAGTCTCAAAATGCTTCAAAAATGACAGCCACATTTTTTTACCATTTTCGTACTTTAGGCGGACTTTAGTTTTCACGTTCACAGTGCTTCTTAAGTGGATTTTTAGAGTTAAACCTTACATCGAGTGTTTTTTTAACTGCATGGGAATTATCGATATCGATAACTACAGTTTGACAGTCAAGAACGGGAAACTGTGTTGACGTTTCTGTTCAGTAAGATTTGGCAAGCCATGATGAATCGTGTAGCGCCAGAACAACAGTTCTAAATTGTGGAAATTTACTAGAAATGACGATTCGTTCTCAACTTGTTAGCCTTTCTCTTTCGACTACGTGGAAATTTTACGTAAGGATCTTGGCTTACGTGCCTATAAAATGCAGCTCGTGCATGAATCAAAGCTAAATGACTATCGTTTGCGTGGCATGTTTGCTGATTGGGCTGGCTCATTTAGTTTCATTATTCAGATTTTTTGAAGGAAATAGACAAAAGTCGCACTGATCGAATGGATCATGTAACTCTACGTCGCGGCGCGTCGTATTATTTGTCGTCTAGCATTAGTCCATGCGGTGATTTGTTCCACAGAAAAAAATTGGATATTAAAGCTCTTCTTCAACATACGTATCACCTCCAAAGGTTGATATCAGATATTGCAGGTGCATCCCAATCAGTAATTCATAGAATAAAGATTAACTTAGATCGAAAACGGCCTTTTTCGCTTAAGAAATAAGGTCATTGTGGAGGAGAACACGTTCGGATAGGGAAATTTGAGAAATCTGCCTGCAAAACCGAATAAAGTCACTTATTGTTAATTCATTTAGTTCAACAGTGCAAGAGATTTATGTGGCGTAGATTGGCAGAGGAAGACTTGACAGATTATCGTCCTGTAAAAGAACCTCGGTTGATTGGTACAATGAAGAAAAAACGACTTGTCTCAGCTGGTACACACCTTTGTAAATTTACAAATATTTTGTAAATAACATCTTTGAAAATTATAAAACATACTTTTTTCAGGTTTGTCTCTTAGATAAGTAAACATTTGAAATGCTAGCCGACAATAGCAGCTTCGTCAGACGATGCCCAGGTGAGAAATGCCATCCCGACTTTATCGTGGAGAAGATGAAAAATTCCGTCATGTCCGTCATTCCGTCCAATATCGACAAGTCTTAAAAACTTAATTGGTACCAACACTTAAGGAGTGATTTGTCGACGGTGTGGAATACACGTTTTTGTATGAGTTTAGAAAGCTAGAGGCGTTACGAAGTTGTTGTTTGAAAGTTTAAACAGTGCATATAAAGCATGTCCAGGCACATTGAAGCCGTCACAGAAGCGAAAGGAAATGTTGCAAAGTATTGATTAGTAGTAGGTTAGGTTAGGTTTTTGTGGCAGTCGGTTTCGAATAGCCAACTCACTTAGACCATGTACGTCCGTTGTGGTACCATTGCGTATCACAGGAATGGAATTATTTAGACGTTCATATGAAGCGTAGGATAGGTTTTATCCGAACACCGCACAGTTTCGTAAGTGGGTCAAACGAGTATCTTGATCTACTCCTAGAGAAGGCTGAACAATTAAAGAGGAAGTGTTGCACTGGTTCTTCCTTATCCTTGTTTCTACAACTTCTGCAGTATTTATGCGAAAATACTCGTAGCCTAGAAGCATGCCTACCTAACAACCAATGACCGTTGACACAAGCCACGACCTTCGAGATGTTCTCTCTTGAGTATTTGAGCAATTCTCTTTACCTTGTCTTATCTACTTGCGGCCAAATCAGCTTGGTTGTAACACAAGTATATTCTTCTCCCCATAATCTATTGGCCTCTTGGAAAATATTATTTTTTCTCCTTAACTTGCTGACTTTTTGCGCAATACCGAATCGAGAATTTTTAACAAGACCTTTAAAGTACAGACTGGAGTTAGGCAAGGCGACACGCTTTCCCCAACCGTTTTTAATCTTTTACTGTGCGTTTGCAATAGACGAAGTAAGTGATGCAAAAGAACTAGGCATATCCGACTAGAAATTTTGGTAAAGTGGTGATTAGGCGCAAATAAGGCAGACCGCATTCTAAATTTGCGTCTCATAAGGCAGCCAAACTAGGCCCAAGTCCCGAACGTAACGCAATTGACTATTCGTGCCTAATTTGGCTTCCTGATTAGGCAGTAGTTCGGAAGCAATACTTGGCGGTGATAACAAAACCTAATGTGGCCCGAACTTGGCTTTCTGATAAGGCGATGGTTTGGAAGCCTCACTTGGTATAATTAATAGAACTAGACAAATATACGCGTACGCGGATGATATTGCGATAACCAGCAAAAACCTTAATGCATTAGCAAATACTTTCTGTGACATAGAAAAGGCAACCGGTAAAATTGGATGGAGAATTAACGAGGAGAAAACAGAATATATGTTGATGTACAGAAAAAAACGATCTGGTACGTGGTACAATCAAAATCGGGGCATATGAGTTTGAAGCGGTGCAAACTTTCATGTATCTGGGGTTTAAAGTAAGCCACGACAACGCAATGAGCATTACAATCGACGAGAGAATACAAACAGAAAATAGAGCATTCTACTCACTTATTAAACTCTTTAAATCGAAGCTACTGAATAGACTTTGCAAAATTTAAATAAGTAAAAGTGAAAACAAAAACAAGCTTCAAGTATTCGAGAGGCAAATCTTCGGTGCAGTCAAAGACAACGACGAGTGGCGTATAAGATGGAATTATGAATTGGACCAACTTATAAGAGGAGAAAATGTTGTGCGGTTCATCAAAGCTCAAATACTGAGATGGCTAGGCTATACCATGGGAATAGACTCCATGAGAGCTCAACGAAAAGTAATTGACGCTAAAACGCTTGCAACGAAAGCAAGAGGCAGACCAAGATTAAGATGGATTAACGAACTAGAAGACGATGAGAGGAAACTCAAGGTCACCAATTGGAGGGAAACGAACAAGGATCGGGTCATGGAGACATTTTGTGCAATAGGCCAAAGCTCATACAGAGCTGTAGTGCCATGATCCTTAATTTGCAAGCCGCCATAGGAATTCCAATATTGTGTCTCTTTTCAAGAAGTGGAAAATTAGTTCCCTTTCTGGCTAGCTCATGGGTCTTACGATTTCCTTCAATATCTCTATGTCTCGGAACCCATATAAGACTGACTTTGAAGATGGTGCTAATATCATTTAGAGTTGCCATGCATTCCTAAGCAAAGCTTGATCTTCGTATCACTGAAGCCATTGATTTTATGGCCGCTCGGCTATCTTAGAAAAGTTTTATGTAGTTTTTGGTACGGCGCGTATGTATTATAGAAGCGTGGCCGAACCGCCGGGTCTTCCATAGCGCCACGCTATTAAGTCTTATCGCTGAAGCGGCGGCCATGTTTTTCGTACCAGATTTAGAGCAGATAAATTAACTAGCAGCTCGAGCGCTTTATTTGGGGTAGTCCTTAATGCATAGCAACGCAGTTCTTTAGACTTTGCTCAGCAGTTTGATTAGTAGTAAATACTTGAAATTTTCGGCTGCCGTATCCGAATGGGTTGGTCCGTGACTACCATTCGGAATTCAAAGAGATCGTAGGCTCGAGTCTCGGTGAAACACCAAAATGAAGAAAAAGTTTTTTCAAACAGTGGTCGCCCCTCGGCAGGCAATGGCAAACCTCCGAGTGTATTTCTGCCATGAAAAAGCTCCTTGTAAAAATACCTGCAGTTCGGAATCGTCTTGAAACTGCAGGTCCCTCCATTTGTGGAACAACATCCCCCTATTCGGTATCTTTAATTCATTTTAGACTAATTCTTTACAATATTTTTTTTATTTTTTATTTTTCTGCCCCAAGTAATTTGGCAACCCACTATAGACGGGAAAATTGTTCTTTCTTACAATGAGAATACCAAATAAACTTTTCTATAGAAGTTCATGCAACAGAATCTTAAGATGAGTATTTTATTAAACTTTGTATATTTTTTTAAATTTTTATTGTTTGTTTTGTTAAAGTTAACACAGCTGGTGAAAAAAAATATGTTGTTGTGTTTATGTTGGAAAAATTTTGTGGGAATGATAAAAGAGACACTAAAACCACATAAATATTTTTTCATGTCCTAAATTACGAGTTTTTAACCAATTTAATTTGAATTACATACTTTAAATCAATTGGTGGTCATTATCGATTGGCATTAATTAGTGTACAAATTGACATGCAACTGTATACAAACAAATGAATATTTTCGTGGCTAATTGCCATGTATAATAATTAAATTTTGTTATTTGTTCTTTTTGTAAACTGCTTTCGAGTTTTCACTGAGTGCAGGTTTCGTTTTCCGATTAATTGGTTTTTGTACCTATTCATAAAAGTAAAGCGATGTCAAAGCAATGACCGGCAAATTTTAAATATATTATAATAAAGGGTAATCAATTTAGACTTATAGGATTTTACATTGAAATAAAAAAACGAAAATTCAAATTGATTGGACATGCTTTATTATTTTTGTGTAGAATCATTCCTGAGATTTATTTTCCAATGCCTCAATTGAGGACAAATCGAAGTACTTCCTGTCATAAACATTAACACCGATAACAATGCCAGCCTTGAAATCCAACGTAGAATCTCTCTTGCCAACGAGTGCTACTTCGGACTTAGTAAGCAATTGAGTAGTACAGTCCTCTCTCGACGAACAGAACTACCACTATATAAGGCTCTCAACATGCCCGTGCTAACGTATGGCGCAGAAGCGAGGACGATGACAACATCCGATAAAGCGACGCTTGGAGTGTTTGAGAGAAAGATTCTGCGCAAGATTTTTGGACCTTTGAACGTTGGCAACGGCGAATATCGCAGGCGATGGAATGATGAGCTGTATGAGCTTTACGACGACATAGACATAGTGAATGAAGATCCAACGGCTACGTTGGCTGAGTCATGTCGTCCGAATGGATACAAACGCTCCG
Source organism: Anastrepha obliqua (assembly GCF_027943255.1). Lineage (NCBI taxonomy): Eukaryota > Metazoa > Arthropoda > Insecta > Diptera > Tephritidae > Anastrepha > Anastrepha obliqua. The sequence goes on along the minus strand of NC_072892.1, from coordinate 136,206,521 downwards.
GCTCTGAAAGTCTTCGATGCGGTACCAGCTGGTGGTAGTAGAGGAAGAGGAAGACCAGCTCTGCGTTGGAAAATCAGGTAGAGAAGGACTTGGTTTGACTTGGTGTGTTCAACTGGCGCCGGTTAGCACGAGAAAAAAACGATTGGCGCGCTTTGTTAATTTAGGCCAAAATCGCGTAAGCGGTTATCGCGCCAATTAAGAAGAAGAACAATCGAAGCTGGCTTATCCACAAAGCATTTTGACTTAACATATCCCCACAAATAAAAGTCTAAAGGTGTGATATCGCACTTCTTGATGGCCAATCCACTGGAGGATTATGGAGATCACGGGCTTCAATTTCCGGCATTACTATGCCGTGATAGCGTTCGCTATTCAGTGTTACATTGGCGTCAGCCTCGTCTTTGAAGAAATATGAGCCGATGACTCCTCCAGTCTATAGGTCGCATCAAACGGTTGTTTTCAACGGATGTAATGTCTGTTCTTGAATGGCTTTGGATTGTTCTTTAGCCCAAATATTACAATTTTGCTCATTGACGTAGCTATTAAGCCTAAAATTAACCATACACCATAAATTGACCTGAAGGCGAATTGTAGGATTTGTAAACGTTGTGGAGGCGCAAGTCTTTCCGTGATGAAATGTCAATGAATACTGAAAACAACAAATATATTTAGTTTAACAATAGTCACGTGGGATCTGTCAAAGAAACCCTATTGCAAAAAGTATCTCCAATCTGATCACCCTTTACATAAGTAAATGAGCTCATGTTGTACTTATATGCCTACCCTTTACCTTACAACATCTGTGATTCGATATTTTTATTGGAAATTTTGGTATTTTTTAGCATGAACTTAATAGAACTTTTTCACTTTCAAGCTTTATTTGTTCTTTTTTTCAGTGAATTGAAAAATTTATTCCGCCCAAAAGATGAAATTAACTCGTGAACATTTTCATGCTTAGGAGAAGGAGTACTTTATCAATTTACTGCGACTTTTGGAGTTGGAGACTTAGTTACTGTGAAACGCTGGTATAGCGGACTCCGACATGACAGTTTATCCTTGCAGAATAAATTTCGTGAAGGCCATCCTAAGACGGTTGTTGTGTCAGAAACAATCAATGCTGTGCGTGAATTGATAACGCAAGACCGGCATTTGAGATATAGCGAGATAAGCGTATACTTGGACATTAGTGGGATTGTCATACATTCATTTTCGCATAAACATTTGGTCGTCAAGAAGAGTTGTTTTCTTTGGACACCGCATAGTTGTTCTCGGAAGAAACAAATGGTGGCCTGTTTTATCGGTAAATCTAGTTATGTTGCAACTGATCTGCTAGAGAAACTTAGAATAGGGAATTTTGAGTGGTACACAGACATTTGTTTGCCAGATGGTTTTGGAATTAAGAAAAACCAACTGCCGCAGGTGAACCATTCTTCACCAAGACAATGCGAGCTCTCACGGATTGGCTCACACAATGAAGTTTTTGAGCACTTTCAAAATGGAATTAATCAGTCTTCTGTTCCCGAACATCAGAAATAAAATGCGAGGCTAACTTTTTTCAACACCACTTCTGAGTGGCAAAAGTGCTTTGTTACTCCCAAGGAGAAAAATTGATACAATTTTTATTATTAGTTTTCTGTGTTTTCTGTATTGGGCACAAAATGGTAAAGGCAACCCCCTGTAATTCCGACTTTTCAAATAAATTCGTCGACGATATAAGAAGGTTGGCAGATAAAACTGCGATTTAAGATACTTAACAATGGCTCATTATCTTGATGTATCCACGCCATCTAAGCTTAAAGCTTAAGTCGCCTACAACCAATTCAGAAATCTTCAGACAATGCAAAGCGTAGACGCGCGCGACTGCCTTCATTCTCATCTGGATACCTGGCCATAGGAACATAGAAGGAAATGAAAAAGCTGATGAATTGACAAGACAGAGGCTCCTATAACGAGTCTGAAGCAATAGATTTAGCCTGTCCCCAAGGCGTGCGTAGAAGGGAGGTCTGCTCACTATTTTAGAAGCAGGCCGTTGGCGGATGGACTAACACGGATACCTGCGTAATAATTAAACAAACGTGGGCCAATTTTAACAAATCCAGAACTGACGAGTGGTTAAGAAAGCCATGAGCAGAGTTACATGTACGTCAACAATAACCGGCTACTGTCCTTCCAGGGGACCATCCCAAGAATATGTGGTGGCCGTACAATGATAGATGTAGAAGTAGCAATCAAGAAGAATCGAAAGAAATAGTTTTTCTGGGTGCTCTACGACATGGAATTCTTGTTGAGTTCTAGATGATCCACTTAAAATTGCAAAAAAGAAAATAGACGTCAAACGCAGACTCATAGTCAAATAAAGATGGCGCGTAAACTCTTTTTGGGTGTTTGGCCGAGGAGGAGGAGCCTCCTGTTTTGTGGCGTGCGTCTTGATGTTGTTCCACAAATAGAGGGACCTGCAGTTTCAAGCTGACTCCGAACGGCAGACATTTTTTGTTTTATGAGGCGTAGATTTACCATTGCCAGCCGAGGGGCGACCGCTATTCGAAAAAACGTTTTCTTCATTTGGGTGTTTCACGGAGATTCGAACCTACGTTCTCTCTGAATTCCGAATGGTAGTCACGCACCAACCCATTCGGCTACGGCGGCCGCTAGATGGTGCGACTAATAAAAAGCAGTGGTTCTACAAGTGGTACATAAAAACGACAAGTTTTGTGTTAATCAGATCGGGGATCACTCAGACCAAACCTCTATCTCTACCCTCAGACTATCATTCGTTTCGAGTTTTACAAAACTTTCTTAATGGAGTGAAACTGAATTTTTTTCAAATTTTCAATTTTTTTTCAAATGCGCCCCTCAGACCTTAATTCAGTAAGTAATCACAACGTTTTACGCTTCATAAAGCACACTCAGTGGTTAAATGTTATGAAAAGGTAAACAAATCATGAACTGTCCATTGCGTGATAAGAATAAGTTAATGTTCAAGCACTCCCTTTTAGGCGGGCAGCCACACCACATCCAAAAGTTTTTGGGTTCTTTACTTTTGAGGCGGTTTAAATTTATTTTAGATTTAGTTATGTATTCAATTATTTCATCGGTCGCTGGTGTGGGGTAGACTTGCTGCTGGTTTTGATGACATCAAAATGGTTACACCTCATCTTTCACGAAAAGGATTTTTATAGAAACTATCTGCCGTTCGGAGGCGGCATTACACTGTAAAGTGCGCAAACAACAAGCACACACCACAAAGCGGTGAAAAAGCTCTACTTATACTTACTTATTCCGAAGAGGTATCAAGAGGTATGCGGCAGTGTATTATAAGTTTTGTTTGAAAAATATTCACCTTTCGTTTTGGAATTTAATTTTATTTGTTTTAAATTCTTCATTAAATTTTTGCCGATATTTTTCGATTTATTTGTTGAGTTAATTGGTTCTTAAGCTCTGATGAATTTCATTTATATTTTCTCCCCGCTATTGCAAGGCGACAAAATACTAATTACACTTCACACGCACTTGCCACATTTATGAAATATTATATAATAACTCACCATTTCATTTGCGCATATTTTGCATTGCAGATTTTTTCCATCATAATTTTCCATATTTGTTATAATTCTTGTTTACTCACTTTGCTCATTTGCTTGCCTGTGAACAGCATTAAAATGAAGTATCATGCCGCAAAAATACTCGTACATCTTGACATATAAATAAATAATACAAATCCACACACTTATCAACCTTTACACACTGATGTGTTTTACATATGTACGAGTATATGCGTGGATGTGTCTGGGCTTGTACATAAATAAGCATGTGTTGCCACCGCAAATGGGAAAACTTCTGCTTCTTTATAAAAGCGCGTGCATATTGTTGGTGTTATCATTTAAGCGTGTGGTTGCGTTTGAAATTTCAATTTCCACAAGTGCAATCCATCGTCTTTAGCGCGCCTTCGTATATTTTCAAGGTACTGTCGTTCCACACATAGCACTGATGTTACGTTCCCGCTGCCGCTTATTCCTCATTGCAGTTCATTATTTGTTGCTTGACGCTGCCATTATCACCATATTCCATAGACAACCATGTTAAGCTTGTATTGGAATTTGTGCGCATGCATATGTATATGTACATGTACATATATGTGTTGGCTGTGATATACTCTTATACATATACATTTTTTTATATTTTTATTCGCTTTTTTACCATAAAAATATCTTGCCGCCGCCGGCAGTCAACCGGGCTCCGTGAGGAAACCAGCGCACAGTGCAACAGCCATCTCGCATATAACGGAAACTTAAAATGTGCGATATTTCCTAAACTAATGAAGTTGTATTGTTCGAGTTTGAAGTGAAAAAGTAAAAGAGAGATTAAAATAAATAAATAATTGGCGAAATGGAAAAAAAAGAGTTTGGCTACTATTAATTTAAGATTATGACGTTTTTCGTTGAACGTTTCCTCTATAAATGAAAAAAAAAATGGAATACAAAACTGCCTGCTCGAAAAAATTATAACAAAAAAAAAAAAAAATGTATTATGTGGGTACTCAAAATCGAATGAGCTTCAGAACTACTTACCCTAAGTAATTCTAAAGAATCTGAATAACATCTGGAAAATTTATACTCAGATATGAAAAGATTCTAAAAATCTGATTAAAATGAAGATTTCAAATTTATATTTTTTAATAAATTAAAAAGAGAAAAGTAACCACTCAAAGATACCCTAAACAGATCTATTCAAAAATTTTTGAAATTTTTACTTAATGCATAAAATAATTAGAAAATTAAATGAAAATTAAAAGTTACATTTTTTTTAATTCTTAGTGGAACTAAATGAGCCACAAACCTGCACACCAAGCAAAATTCGAACAAAATTCATTAAATTTTTTTTAATTTTGATGAATCATATTTTTTCAATAAACTGAGGAGAAAAAAGAAAAATTCTAAGCAATTTTATTAGGAATTTGAATTATAAACATTTCTAATAAAACTGAAGAATTAAAAAAAAAAAATTTAATTTTAAAATAGTGTATTTTTCTTTCAAAAAATTAGCATGGAAAAAGTCAACATGGTAGAGTGTCTACATAGATGTAAGATTTTTCAAAGAAATTTCAAAAAGTTTGTTTAAAATTTTTCAAAATTTTTGCTAAACAAATTTTTATGAGAACTGAATGACTGCGGAATAGTATACCTAGAAAATAAAAAAAGCTGTTTCACTTTTTTTTTGAATTCACACTGAAACTAAATAAGCTACACAACTGCATGTCAATCAAAAATCTAAAAAAGTGTATTAAGTTCAAATTAAATTCTAAAAAAGTGTATTAACTTTTTTTTTTTTAATTATGGTGAAACATATTTGTTTCAATAAACTGAGGAGAAAAAAAAGAGAAATTCTAAAAATTTTTATTAGAAATTTTGAAATTTGAATTATGAAAATTATGAAAGAATTTTTTTTTTTCCCTTTATTTTATACATCTGTCCATTGACATTAAGTACGTTGTTTAACAATTTGGTCAGGATTTACATACATCGCTTAATGACCAGTGCCAAAGCGATAAAAATTTAAATGAACGAAATAATACTATATACAATTAAATAATATTCAATACAAGTTTTACTCTACATAATTACAATTGTACAACAATTTAACAGCAATTTAACCACTTTGCACATTTATTATTTTCTAGCATTCATTAAGTCTCTTGATCGAGTTCTCTTTAAGCGTCTTTCAGTGTTTTTTCCCCTTTCCAGAAGTTTGTTGATTTCTGCATTATTGTGTTCCTGTATTTTTTCAAAGTGGCTTCTTGCTATTTTTTTGGTCTCTTCGTCTACTGTTGCTATATTAAAAGTCCTGTGGATGTCATCATTTTTCGTGTACCTGTCAGACATGGTCAAAATTCGAAGAATCTTCGATTGTTGTCCTTGAATTTTTACTAGGTGAGACTTTTTAGCCGTTCCCCACACCTGTAGTCCATATAGTTAGATTGGTTTAATCATGGCTTTGTACAATAATAGTTTGTTCTGTATAGTAAGTCTGGATTTTGTGCTGACTAACCAATGAAGTTGTCGAAGTTTTTCTTTTATTTGTTTGACCTTTTGCTTTATGTGGTGATTCCAATTTAGTTTCGAGTCCAAATGTATTCCAAGGTATTTAGTAGTTGGTTTAATTGTAATTGCTTTGCCATTTATTTTAATTGGAACTGCAGTAAACTTTGTTTTGGTAGTAAATATAACCTGTACGGTTTTGTCTTCATTTATTTTTAGGCACCAATTATCGAACCATTCCTTAACTGCGTTTGTGTATCGCTGCAGTTTTTCAGTAGCGATAGTTAAGCTTTTGTCCGATGCCAGTAGTATTGTATCGTCTGCGAACGTAGCAATTGATGAATTAGTTTCGTCAGGAAGTGGTATGTCTGCAGTGAATAAAACATATAACAGTGGTCCAAGAACGCTTCCTTGCGGAACTCCAGCAGTTATTTGATGAATATCTGAACATTGATTGTCATATTTAATATAGAAACTTCGGTTAGTTAGCTTTTTATGATAAGATAGTAGTCAAAAGGAATCATTATTTTTATTTTGTGGAGTAAGCCTTTGTGCCACACTTTGTCAAACGCTTTAGCTACGTCTAAGAATACTGCCGCACAATAAAGATTGTTTTCAAAGTCTGATTGGATTTTATTTGTAATTCTATGGATCTGTTGGATAGTCGAATGTTTTTTTCTAAATCCAAATTGATGATCCGGTATTATACGTTTTTTTCCAAAAATTGGGTTAGTCGATCATGCAGTAATTTTTCAGCAATTTTAGATATTGTCGGTAGTAAGCTTATTGGTCTATAAGATGATAGGGTAGTTGGATCTTTACCCGGTTTTGGCAATGCAATAATCTCTGCCACTTTCCAGAGTTTCGGAAGAATTTTTAAAATGTTTTTTTTTTTGTAATTTTAAAATAGATTTTAAAAAGGTTTAAATTTTTGCAAAAACTAGTTGCAGGACTTTCCAAATAAATTTAAAAAAAGGTATTCAATATATATATTTTTTTCAATTTTTCTTTATTTATTGAATCTTTCTTGTATAAGAAACTAACAATAAGTTTACAAATCTTATATACTAGAGTAATATGTTTCCTTGCCAGTGCTAAGAAACGAATTATTTGCTCAAATGAATATATATTTACATATATGATTAAATCGGTTGTGAGTCTCCAATTCTTCATAGTTGGGAGCTGGAAAGGACGGGTTTCCAGTCTCCGATTCTTCGATATATGAATTATAAAAACGTCTACTTAAATTGAAGAATTTTCTTAAGGGGTCCCGGTGATCTTCAGCTCGAAAACTTAGGGTACTTTCAGGAATTTTTTTTTACAATAAAAAAATGAAAAAACGAGGCTTTTTGTTTATTTAGTTAGGCTTTTTATTTAACTTCGTTTACATACAAAAATGAAAAAAGAAAATTTTTATTTTAATAATTTAAAAAATGGCGTTGAAGTTGAGCCTCCCGAAAAATTGGATTTGGACGGTGTTGTCCAATTTGGCTCTTCTATTTATCCGATACAAAAACCAAAAAAAATCATTAATCAGTAGGACTATAGCTATGTCCCATACTAGAGTAAAAAAAACAATTTCCCAAAATGGCGCGGTTTTGAATTTGACTCTAAAAATCGGTTTTTTCTAAGTTTTTTAATCAAGAGAATACGAAATAATTGAAATAATAATATGATTCTAGTGCGGACGATAGCCATTGATGTTGTGAATAACATATTAAAATTGCAGACGATTCGGTTGAACAGTGTTTTTTTTTTGACACACCAGGCCGAAAAAAGTCATTTCGAGAAAAATGAGTTTAAAGTTTGAGGCACAGGAGCGCGCGGAACGCTCTCCATCTAAATAGTTATTGGGCTATGGAAGCTATAATATTGGGAATTTCGGCATGAAAATTTCACAGTATATTCTTAATAAACTTTCAAAATATAGAAAAATCGATTTTTGGAAATTTCCAGACTACAGGGGATCTGGTCTAAGTCTTTTAAATTTTGTTGAAATAAGTTGTTTTTTGGAATAAATTAACAAGAAAAAGTAAAGAAAAATTGGTTTAAATTTTTCAAAATTGTTGAAAAATTTTAATAATACTGAATGAGCTACAAAATAGCGTACTTTTCTGATTTTTTTCTTTCGATTTTCAATAAATTCTGAACAAAAAAGTAAACATTGCGAAAAGTAGATGGACGATTTTTCAAAGAAATTATAAAAATTTTATAAGAAATATTGAAATTTGAATTATAAAAGGGTCTACTAAAACTGAAGAACTTTCTTAGTGTTAATGTTAAATTTTGTTCAAATTGTTTTTTTAGTAAATGAAAAACAAAAAATAAACAAAAACTGGTTAAAGTTTGTGCAACCAAATTAAAGATTAAATTAGAATGAAATAAGCTTCAAAACTGCTTTCAAAGCAAAATTCGCAAAAAAATATTAATTTTATGTAATTACAATATTTTTTAAATTTATTTTTTGTTTTTAATTTTGATGAAACATATATTTTTTAATAAATTCAAAAAAATATTAAACACTGCATAAAATAGTTGTAGAATTTTCCACGGAAATTAAACAAAAATATGTTAGAAATTTTGAAATTTGAATTAAAAAAATGTCTACTAAAATTGAAAAACTATCCTAATTTTGTTTTAAATTTTGTTGAAATATTTTTTTTTTAAATGAATTAAGAAGAAAAAGTAAACAAAAACTGGTTAAAATTTCTTAAAATTTGTGAAAATTTTGATTGAAATTGAATGCGTTACAAAACTGCATACCAGCAAAATTTTGACTAAAACTTTCTAGCAATTTTTTATTTTTTTATTATGATGAAACATATTTTTTTCAATAAATTTAAAAGAAAAAAGTAAACATTGCAAGAAAGAGCTGTAAAGTTTTTCAAAGAAATTCTAGCAAATTTGATAACAAATTTCGAAATTTGAATCTGCTGAATTGTTTTTTTTTCTTTAATTTTTGTGAAAGACGACTATTTTTGTTTTAATAAATAAAGAAAAAGAAGTGAACTTGCAATTTAATGAGTTTTCAAAGAAATCTTAAATTTTGTATACTTAGAAAAATTCTGAAATTTTTGAAACAGTGATGAAATATTTATTTATAGTGAATTAAAAAAAAATATATAAAATATATAAAATATATATAAATTAACAAAAATAATAAAATAGTAAATAAGCATCGCAATAAAATTAGATGAACGATTTGTAGCGATATTCACTTTAGGCCAAATATTAATGTCTGTACGCAAAAACTACCGCAGTAGCTGAATCAAACTAGTGGATCATATTTTTCTCTTTGCTCTCAAAATCAGCCAAAATTTACGCCGCATTAACAAATGGGCATCCGACAATGCACTAATTCTTAACCTTAAGAAGTCTCAAGTGCTTGTTATTTCTTGAAAGCCCCTCGACACTTCAACTTTTCCAAAAATCTTACTTGACAGCATTGCTATTAATTATGGGCATACGGCTAAAAATCACGGGATCATTTTCAACCAAAGATTAATTTGATAGTCACAAAAGTTTAAATAAATAAATAAAAAACATAGATTGAAGGACCTTCACTCTAAATAATAATAACTTTAAAAAAAGGTAACTTTTTTCTTCATTAGGTTAGGTTAGGCTAGCCTGGTTGGCATTAAGCCACGCATAGACCTTTGGTCCCTAGCGATATCAGATGGAGACCGACTTCTATGAATACTGAAAGTAGACATCATGTAGGATGTCAACGCTTTTGGCGAATTTAAGCAGAGCTGGGAGATCCGCTTTTGAGACGTCCTCCAGACCCTCAAACAGTGGGGCTACATAGCATTTTAAACGCGCTTTTAATAATACCGGACAGACGCACAGAATGTGTTCTAAAGTTTCCTTAACCTCCTCTCTGCATTTCTTGAATTTGTCCGTGTTAGCAATCCCTATCTTGTACGTATGTGCAGCTAATAGTTTATAACCTGTCAGCATACCTATGATAGTTCTGCAGTCTTTTCGCGAGAGCGTAAGTACGAATTGAGTCAGTTTTTTGTCGTTAGTTCTACGCATAACTTTTGCTGTTTTTCATGTGGTCAGATTAGTCCACCTAGCTTTCCCTCGCTTTTTCATGTAGTCGCCCATTTCGTTGTACCTATATTGTATATTGTATGTATGTTTTAGTATATCGTTCGCTTTATCAAATGGTAGCCTAACAACACTTTTTGAGATTTACACTTTTAAAGATTTAGAGCCGTCTGTATAGATGTGAAAAGTCCTATGGCCAGGCTTCTCGCCCTTGTGCCATCCCTCCTCTTCAATTGTAGTGCGAAACCTTCTCTCCCAATTAAAGTACATGTAGTCATGTAGTGTGTGCAACCTGACCCTACTTTCCTATTGAGCTGTGTCCGAAAGTGCTACAAGTGAATACTTTACTAGCCTCCCCGCGGATTTCGTTGCCAGATTTTACGCCATAAGGTCAATAGGTGGCGTGCTGAGTATCATTTCCAGCGCCGCCGTTGACGTGGTTTTTATCGTTCCTGTTATGTATGTGAGTTTTCTTGTCACAGTCCACCATACTAAGGCCCCTGACAGCAATATCGGTCTAACTACTGCCGTGTAGCACCAACGCATCAGTGAGGGTGATAGACTCCAAGTAACGCCCAGCATTACATGCGTACATCACATTACTGGCCTCCTTCCACAGAAATTTACTGTCCATTATTACCCCGAGGTACCTTGCATGATCTTTGAGAAGTATTTCGTTGTTGCCCAGCTTCGGGAGATTCCACGCCGGGACCTTATATTTTCTGGTAAAAAGTATCATGTCCATTTTTTCCGCGTTTATCCCTAGCCCTGCGCGGTAGTTAACCGTGCAAGTTTTTGCAAATTTACATATTTTTTCCATGAAATTTTATTCAAATTAGTGCTTGCCTCTTTTGTGGCTGAAGTAGATCAAGTAATCACAATTATGAAATGCCGTAATTACTCAGTATTCGAATGATGAAATTCCTACTCTCTCCAAGAATATTTAGTTGTCTCTTTCACTTGTCAAGGCTGTAAAATGCATCTAAATTGAAATAACACCGTTAAAATAAAAAAATATATATTCAACATTGCCTTTTTCCTATTTTGGCCACCGGCGTTCCACTGTGCTTTTACTTGCTAGTTCTCACAAACTTTGGCTGGATATGCACTATAAAAAAATATGTGAATAACGGCGAGGAAGAGCATGAAAAAGTTGATAATGAGTAGGATGCACAAATAATTCGAAAAGTGTAAAAGAACATACGCATGAGAGGATTGAAACGACGAAACCATTTAGGCTTTTTTGAATTGAAAACACAGAATTTGCTTTTGAACTTTTTTGAGAAAGCAATCAGAGAACTAAGAAACTAAGAAAAGCAAAAACTTTGTCTTTGTTTATAATTTTGACTGCAATTTCGAGTATTGCCGGAAGGTGATAATAGAATCGTTCTGTACACAGGAGAATTCAAAATAAGCAAGTAAATTTAAAAGTGTTAGTTTGAGTAAAAACCGAACGGCAGGGTTTTAGCAGAGTACGCATCCTTTTTCTAGGTTTGGTTCAAAGCCTGCAAATAATTTTAAGTGCTTTTTAGAAGAATCCAGAGTTAACAAGACAAATAAGTCAGTATATCATTAACACTAAGTTATCATTAACAGTAAGTTATGCTTTGAATCTTTGGCTCAATTCCAGAAAAATTCCTGCCTCAGACCTTACTAGCTCATTTTAGTAGTTTTTTGGTGATCAAAACTATGTTGTGCCCTGGAACCTAACACATATCATAAGGTTGGATGAGTTGGTGAGATCGGTTGACATTTTTTATGCACTTCGAACTAGTCGCCACCATTCTTAGGGAATTAAATAATTAGAATTAATCTGATCGCTGCTGAATGTCTACATAAAAATGAATCTAGCTTTTCACGCAGTGGCGGACGGAAGGTACGCTTTGAATAATTTAATGTTTTAAGGGGGGAGCCTGGTTTATGAGGTCTAAAAATTGCAACACTTTGCGATTTTTTTTTAAGAAAAATTAATTTAGCACTGCAAAGTTTTTTTGAAGATTTAAAAAGTATAAAAAATTTTTGTACTGGTTAAAATAAGTTGAAAAAAATGTTTAACATAGAAATTAGTAGAGCGCTGCAACGCTGGAGTTTCCAACTGGCGTACAAGATACAGCTCGTAATTATTATCTAAAGCGAAAAATTCAAATGGATTTCTAATTACCATGATTTTTTATTTTAGATGAACTAAGAAAACTGAGAGAAATTCCAAAATTTCAACTTTTTGGAGGTTTTAAAGAAAAAAATGCCTTTCTATAAAAAAAAATTCACTTCAACTTGGTATAAAAATCTTGAAAATTTTTTTTTTATCTATTTTGTTAGTTCAAATAGAAGAGAATTTAATACTGAAGGGACAAGCTATGATTCATTTCAAAAGGTTCATTAGTTTTTTTTCATTCATGTACGCCAATTCAAAGAAATCATAAAAATGAAAAGTCGAGAAAAGAAGATAAAGTTTGTACTATAGCTGTCGGGTCACAGCGTAACTACCTAACGCTCGCCTACCTTTGGCTTTGTATCTACGGAAATATTGAGAATTAGGCTCTGTAACTTTGTGTGAATATTCTGAATTATATTAGGAATCGCTTAAAACGAAAAAAAAAATATTATTTTGACCTTATAAACCAGGCTCCCCCCTTAAAGGTGCTTAGCTTGTTGGGACTTAACAACAGTTGTGAAGTTTTTCTTATTCCTGCAAAGGGAGAGCTTCAAAGCTCGAGAAACTTCCTTCGAGTATAAGAACTGAACGCGATTAGTTGGCTTTCGGAGTACATGCACTTTACTATGTAGTATATTGCCTGGCGTAAGTAACTCTTTCCTTAACTATCGTTTCTATAGTCGTCTTTTCGAACACATATCTCAAGCAGGAAAAGAAGATATGTTCCGCATATTCACAGCAACTATCGCAGAACGAGCAGTCCATTGCGTCATCATGACCAAATCTGTGAAGGTACTCTCTGAAGCAGCCATGCTCCGTCAGGAATTGTGTCAGGTAGAAATCCGATTCGTTCTTCCATTTCTGTACGTTTTTCGTTCGACCCATGTCTGTAGGCTACCGATAAGTCTGTATGTCCACCTCCCTTTTGTGGCTAAGTCCAAGCCATTTTGCCTCTCATCCATGCTCCTCTGTCTTTCTTCTTTGCGCTCGTCAGACGCATAGTTAGGCTTTTGGTTTTGTCATATATTCTGCCAAGTTCGGAAGCCATTATCATCGCTTCATATGAACCTCTTCCAAAAGCACAGACAATTAGGACGGCGCTTAGCCTCGAAACTATTTCCAACTTCTTGGCGTATGATTTTTATATCACGGCTTTTCCCTATATGGGTGCTGCATCACTTTCGCTTGGAACGCTCACCTACTCTGGCTGGGACCACCAATGTCGGCCATAATTCTGCCGTTACCATGACTGCCTTTCCACTTGCTTTTTCAATGTGCTCCTTAAAACTTGCATCTCACACCGATAGTAACGCCCAGATATTGTAACGCAGCTTGCGTTGCAACGGTGTACACATTAATGTTAAGCGTGGCCGTTTCTAGATTTTTTCTGCTCATTATAAATACTGGCTCCGTTTTCTGTTCTGCTAGCTGAAGTTTCGCTGCCGAAAGCCATTCTTTGACCTTCATCGTTGCTTCGCTGCAGATGCTCTGGTTATGGGAGACTTCTTTGGCAACTGCGTCTGCAATTATTTGCACTTCATTCGAAAGTGAGAGTCTCAATAAACCATCGTAAAGCACGTTCCATAGTATCGGACCCAGTACAGATCCCTGCGGTACTCCGCCCATCACCACGTAGCTTTTAGGCTCTTCATCTGAATCGTACTGCAGTAGTCTCTCCGATAGGTAACTGTGTAATACGCAGTAGGTATACTGACGTTCCTTTCTCTTCAACCGCTCTTTTGATATGAGGCCAGTGTGCTGAATTGCAAGCATTCTTAACATCTAATGTGACGATGGACAGTAATTTTTGTCACCATACATCCACCTTTCACCTTCAAGTGCCTTATTCGCAATATTCGTCAGCTTCTTAACCGCATCGATAGTTGAGCAAGGTTTTCTGAACCCGAACTGATTGTCTGCAGGGACGGCTGTTTCAGTTTCCAAATGTTGCTCCCCGTGCGTACAAATCGATTTCTCCAAGATCTTACCCGTCGTGTCTATTATCCAGAATGGTCGATATGAGCTTGAAACACCCGCTGGTTTATTTGACTTCTGAAGTAGGACCAGTCGCTGTTTCTTCCATACTTTGTGAAAGATAACTTTAATAATACACTTCGTGTAGAGGTTCGCAAAAAGCTTTGCGTTGTGCTTGATAGCGCTCTTCAGCGCTTTATTCGGTGTGCCGAAGCGTTTTTCAGTAAGAGCGCTTCAACTTTTTTTTTGAATAAAACACAAACGGTTTGACTTTTTTAACTAATTTGTTTTTATTATCGAGTTTGAACATATACATTTAAGTATGAAATTCGATTGCTTTTGCATGACCACCGCGTGCACGTTTTACGAATTCCAATCGTTGAACCCAATTTTCGACCACTCTTTTGCATAAATCGGCCGAAATTCCAGCAATTTCGCGTTCAATATTGGCTCTGAGGTCACAAATCGTCCCCGCTTTGTTACTGTAGACCAATGACTTCACATAACCCCAAAGAAAATAGTCTAGAGGCGTCAAATCACACGAGCGCGGCGGCCATTCGACCGGTCCATTTCTGGAAATAATGCGCTCATCCAACTTACTCTTCAACAAATCAATTGTAGCGTGTGCTGTGTGGCTTGTGGCCCCGTCTTGGTGAAATCACATGTCGTCTAAGTCCATACCATCAATTGCGGCCAAAAATAATCGTTTATCATGTCGCGGTATTGATTTCCATTCACAGTAACGTGGCGATCGTTCTCGTCAACGAAAAAATATGAGCAAATTACGCCGGCGGCATGTAAACCGCACCAAGCAGTGATTTTTTCGGGATGCAACGGTGCCTCATGAATCACGTGTGGATTGCTTTCTGCCCAGTAACGCATATTTTGCTTGTTGACAAAGCCATTGAGCCAAAAGTGAGCTTCATCACTGAAGATGATTTTTTGGAAAAAATCTGGATCATTTTCGAGTTGACCTTCAGCCCAATTTACGAATCGACGTCTCTTCAAATGGTCAAACGGCTTCAGTTCTTGTGTCAGCTTGATCTTGTACGGATGTAGGCCAAGATCTTTTCGCAATATTCGCCACAATGACGACACAGAAAGGCCCAATTGTTGAGAACGTCGTGTGAGCGACACATTTGCGTCCTCTTGAACTAAAGCCCTGGCGGCAGCAATATTTTCAACACTTCGTGCACTTCTTGCTCTCACTGGCACCGGAACATTATGTAGCGAAAACGTAGATACAAATTTTTTCACTAGGCGGTCGATTGTCGAACGGGATGGCTTGTTAAATGGACCGTAAAACGGCCGTAATGCTCTTAAAGTAGTAGGAGGAGGAGCTCGGCTGAAGAGCCAAAAAATGTGAAAGCGCCAATAATATATACTCGTTTAATAGTTTCATATACGAGTATAACAAGTTTAACATCAAAAATAAGTTTGAAAAAATGCAAAGCGGTTTAATATGTTAACATGACAGCTGTAAATATTGCCACAGGGCTACAATATTTGCACACAGGTTGCAAACCGCACCTGATGCTGCAAGTATTTCGTGCATTTAAATGAAGCATTGAACTCATTTTCAGAAAATCAGCATTTTATGAAATTATATAAATTAATACTTCAAGTTATAAGAGCAAGAAAAAAGCTACGAAACGCGAAAGTTAGCAGGATAGAAAAAATAAATAAATACTTCTTAAATCCAGCTTCAAACAGATTACCCAGGCCCCGCTGCCAGCAAATAAGCGTTTTAAGTTTCCGCCATTGAGTTTCTGCGGAATTTTCTGCTTTTTTTCATAACTGATTTTTCTCCGAATTAGATTTGTAATCGGTGCTTCTTCTGCTGATTGTGTAATTTTGTGTACCCGCACCCTCATTAGTGCGCTAGGACATTGTGCCTTAGTTCAGTTTAAAGGTTGTTTGTGACAGCCTAACATGTATGTATATATGTATGTATGGAGAAAAAAGCTTGGTACATATATTTATACTCGTGGCTTAAGGTAGATTTATGCAGGGTGATTCAGTAAGTATTGTACACAGATTTTGTTTTACAAATAAATTATAACACAATTTGTCGAAATTATTTTTTTCCTGGGGGAAACTACACAATTTCTTTCTAAAAAAGGCGCAAGACAGGTGGAAGTCTGTCTCATCGTGTGCTATTTTGAAAAAACTATGGCCTCAATACGATATAAATAGAACGCTTAAGATTATGGGAATCCCCTGTCATTGAATTTCCAAACTGGTCACTGGGTGATCGGTACTCATGCGGAGAAGCTTGGAATTCCATACAATCCCTATTGCAGATGCTGTGGAGATTCTGCAGAGAAAGAGACTGTTGAACACTTGAGATTCCTTACCGTGCCCGTTTGTCCTTACCTAAATTTTTTCGCAGGTAGTGGTCCACATTATGTGATCAAAACGGCACGTAAGTAGTACTGGGGTACTCTTGCCATCTAACCTACCTACCTACCATCTTTTCCATTTCATCAGTGTTTCAAGCGCTGTGCGCCAAGTGGCATTGTTCTGTTGAAAGCAGATTATTTATTGTCCAAGTCCACGCCATTTAATTCAGGCCATAAAAGGTTTGTCATGCCGCGATAACATTTACCGCATTATGGAGTACGCTCCGATGACTGCGTCAGCATCTAAACTACTGCAAACAGTGTTTCGTTGTAGTTTTATAGTTTTTTCTTGAATGACTCGTAGATTTTCTGTACTCCAATTCCTTACTGGTTCTTGATTTTTTACTTAGATTGCTTCTAATGGAGACCGAAAAAAATACGCAAAGGGCGAAATGCACTACTTGCAGAACGATCATTTTCATAATACTTTCACTGAGTATAGAGTAAGCCACGCATAAGTTAAATAAAAACAGTTTCTAAAACAAAAAAATAAAATATATTAATTATACGAAAACATCAAATAAATTTATAGAAAATATTTTGTGTGCCTATACAAAACTCAATAGAAAATGCCAGATTTACTAATATCATCGAAAATGGCGAAGTTGCAGATGATTGCAAGGTATCTGGGTGAAAAAATCTCCGAGAAGATGCTGGAGAATTGTAATCTAAAAGTCAGTGCAGAGGATCCATGCGTTTTTATCGGGAGTTTCAATAGTGCAATATTAATTCATGTAATTTATATTGACGATGGCATTATAGCAGCGCAGTCAACAGAAACACTTTGTAAGCTGATTGATCATCTCACGAAAAACTTCGACATTAAAGTTATTGAGTCGATATCTTAACTGGGTATAGATGTTGTCAGGAAATCTGGGAAAATTTTTATTCTACAAAAAGCATACGCAACAAAAGTGTTGGAACGCTTTGGACTGCTCGACGCCAAGCCTGTCACAACTCCAGCAGAAGGTGCAAATTTAAATACAGAGAGCAGTCAGCAAGTGCAGTACCCATATCGAAAAGCTGTTAGATTTCGTATGTATTTGTCTACAGTGACACGGCCTGTTTTAGCTTATGCGGGGTCATATGCAAGTAATTTTCTGGACACTTATGCCAGCGAATATATCGTCTCAAAAAACGAATTTTCAGATATCTGCGAGGGACTCTCAGTGAAGCTATTTTATCCGAAAAAGTTAATAATTTGTCTTTGACCTGCTTCAGTGATTCGGACTTTGATGGTGATTTGGGCACAAGGCGATCAAAGCGCAATCAAACTGGTAAAGAATCCACAATACTACAAGAGGACCAAATATAGTGAGGTCAAATTTGATTTCATCAGAAAGGTGTATAAGAACAAAGGCTTGATGTCCATTACGTGCCAACAAATACACAGCTGGCGGATATTTTCACGAAACCTCTAAAGAATTTAAATTTCCAAAACTCTAAGTCACTCTTGAAAGTTTGCTAATTTTTTGGAAATGAATAATCTGATCAATGAAAGTGGAAGTATAAGACTACAATAACATTATATTAAATTTGATTCAATAACATTTCACTAAAAATATGCACTGGGTATGAAAAGTACTTATTTTCTTAAGCAATTGTTTTTGCTTAAATTTTCTGATTGTCCCATACAGGTTAAATTTTTTCACTTTCTTATGCTTCTTTGCCAAAACACTGCTTCACTTTCCGTTCACCAGCCTTCCGCACTATGTCCCTCTGCTTTCATACTTCAAAGAGGTGATGTGGAAAAAAATCGCAATATAATTCTTCGGTCTTTTTCCCCGATGACGTACGATCCACTCGTATATCAACATACATACAAACACAAAAACACATAAATAACGATTTATTTGTTTTCTGTCTGTATAAAATCTGTAAGCCAGATATGTACACAAGTGTGTGTGTGTGTGTGGGTGCTGTGTAACTACAAGAGTTTGTGCTTGTATGATACATATTTGTGACCGTGAGCAATTTTACGACAAGTCCCACTGAAGTTAACATTGTCGTCGCTACAAGCTGATTTCGCCCATAACTCACCCACTCTTCTGTTCTTTTTCCGTGTGTGCGCCACTGTTGTCTAGTTGCTGAGTTGCTGTGTTGCTGTGCTGCTCAACGGGACGTATGAGTAACAACATTTCATTGCTATGATGTTGACAGTAGCCGAAACGCTTGAGTGGTGAAGGCGTGGAAATGTCGGTGGATTGGCTGAGTTGCGCCAGACGCATATGCACTTGTAGAAATCTATAGATTCGACATTTGCTCTTCGTCAGCCGCAGTGGTGGGGTTGTATGTGCATATGTATGTATGTGTTTAAGTTCACATTTATTCGTATATGGTACATTTGTTAGCATCTGCTTGTTTTTATGCTGCTTTTCAAGTGTCGTCAAAAGTGCTGCTTTTTCAACTCGTTGTAAATGGCTGCTCTTGTCATTTATTGCTCCGCTTTTTTGTCATCTTATGCTTTCTAATAAGTAACAACAGCAACATATCCCAGTGCGATTAGCTACTTTTTATATTTCTTCGTTGCAATTTTTGCACAAGAGGCGACATTATTATTTTTATTGCAACATATGTATGTGCGCTACATCCACATTCCCCTGCTGCTGACTAAGTGGAGCAGCGTGCTTTGGAATGTCGATATCTTTTCGAGGGACTTAGCACACTCATCTCGTTTCGCGACATACTGTCAACATAAATTAAATTTATATTCTCCAAAGTGGTAGTGCAAGAGTGATGTTATGGTTATTTTATTGCACCATTAAATTATGATGCACTCTTTCGTGAATTTAAAAACTCAAATGGATGAATATTGTAACGCTAAATATGATAGAAAATAAAATTTATGGATTTTTATTATTAATGTCAATGTGAGTGGTGATTATTGATTTTGAGGTTTCGGGTTCTCGGGATTTCGAGATTACGGGGTTGGTCCTGAGATATTCATTTTTAAAATATAGAGAAACTTAATTAAATCCATATGAGGTGATATAAAGTACCAAAAAAAAAAAAACAAAAAAAAACAAAAAAAAAAACGAAAAAATTATATGTATTTTATTTTTACAATTTGGTGGTTTTAATATCAAAATTTGAATGATGCTCGGTATTTCGGTACTGTGGAATTTTTGAATAACGGGATAAGTCCTGAGATATTAATGTTTATTAAAACTCAAGCAAATCTACAGAAGGTGGTAGCAAATCGGGAATAAAAATGTTCATTGCTAGTGGTGATTATAAATTTTGGGGTTTCGGGATTTCCTGAGGTTGGTCCTGGGATATTCAGTTTGAAAATTTATATTAGGCAAACTCAAATTAATCCATATAAGGTGATAGCAAGTACCAAAAAAAAAAAAGAAAAAATTTTATATACATATTTTATTTTTACAATTTGGTGGTTTGAATATCAAAATTTTAATGATATAAAAAGGTTCAATGTTAGTGGTGAGTATTAATTTTGGAATTTTCGGATTTCGGGATTTTTGAATTTCATGATTAGTCCCGAGATATTAATTTTTCAAGTTCAGTAAAACTCAGGGCGAATCCATACAAGGTAATAGCAATGGTACAAAAACAAAAAGTGCATTTAGTTTGTACTCTCTCTTAACGGACACTTCCACACCTCCCATAAGCAGACACTTTTTTCAGTACACACAACAAATCCTTAAGAATTTTTTGCTCTTGAGCGGACATCCCAAAACATACTATTAACTTTTTTTACACTTTTCTCATAAGCGGACACCTTTCATAAGCGGACAATATTTTCAGTGCCTTAGGTGCGCTCTCAAGCGTGAGTAAAAACAACAAACTTGGTTTTTCTACTGGTATCACCTTAGTAAAACGGCAGCAAGCACCAACTAGAGATATTTTATCATATTATCCTATGACAATAAGGAAAGTAATATTCTTCAACCACAATATAGTATGTACTTGTGTGCACGCCGCCTTTCGCAGAGGTTTTTAGTTTAGTTGAAATAAATGCGGTGGTTGAGGTGTTTTTGGTGAAGAAACTCAAAAAATTCTGCACTGGCCTGGCATCACCACTGGCACAGTTTTATGTGTTTGTTTGCATACGCTAAGAGGCGTTAGGATCTGAATTTTTGAAGAAATTGGGTTTGCGGCCGTAATGGATTTATATTCAGAATACCATAGACGAAAGTATTAGTGACATGAAAATAGATGTGGCCAACATGAATGGCGCCGAGGTTAATGTATTCAAATCTAATGGGTTTTTGTCAGAATTATGCCTTCCTCAAATATTTGAATTTCAGGAGTAAACCTATTTAGGTTTTGAATAAAACAATGACCAATTTGTTTATTGGGCAGTCTGTATTCTAACTGTTTAAATTTAACTAGTTGTGGAAATTCGACCCGCAGAATTTAGATGAATGTGAAGTGCATTAATTTTTTATTCATCATATAAAATTTTATTTGATCGAAATAATACTCAGCGTTGACATTGAATGGACCACATATATACAAGTAAGTACATACAAGGTGGCGCAAAATTAATCATCCAATAACTAAGTGAATAACTCAAAAAAATGATTTTGAGTTAGGTTAGGTTAGGTTATACGGGCTGGCCGAAGCCACGCAGGGACCATTTTGATCGATAACTATACCAGATCAGAGTCCTATTTAGTGAAAATATGCATCACTCAAGATGTACGTATTGCTCGCGTATTTTAGGTGTCGCTCGAGCTCTACTTCAGGGATAGCTTCCAGTCTTTCACAGCTGTAAGCCCCCAGGTAGCACAGTCTAATTTTCAAGAGAGCCGAATAGTAGCATAGAAGAGAATTGAGAACTGCCCAGAAATTTTCTATTGGACGTGCCTGTGGCACGTTTGAAGGATTGCCCTTTTTTTGCACAAATGGTATGTTTTTCTAGTTAACCAATCCAATGTTTTTTTGCATAATGACAGCTTGGAAGGTCTGGCCAAGACATGACTACGTTGCTAATATGATATTTATCGATGATTTTTTTCAGCTTTGGCAAGCATTGACTGATATATAATCGTCAGGTTTGATCGCTTCGGCTTTGTTTTTGCGAATCAATGGTTGTGAAACACCCTTCGAAGAAATTGCCACCCACACGAGCACTTTCAGTTCAAATTTTGATTTGTTGGCATATTTAACCTCGTTTGGTATTGTTTCCATGTTGTCAGTGTAAATACCGTCATTGCCACTCAATTCATTGTGAGAAAATGTGAAGTACGATTTATTATTCAAAATAATGAATTTTTCATTCGCAAAGTGCTCACGACGAAGTGCACGGCAGCAAATTGGTATTTTTTTCGAACTGTTTCGCTGTATATTTTGGTGCTCGTTTACGTTTACGATAAATTACATTGTTTTTCTTCAAAATCTTGCAAGCGTAAGACTTTGAAATGCCAAATTTTCGTGCTAATTTGCGTGTTGATTGACCAACCTTGTTTTTGGCACTTGACAGCAGTTTTTTCGTTGTTGCGGCACTTACTTTTGGTGGGCGACCCGGAATAACTTTATTTTCCGGTTCTTTTCCATTTCCGTAATCTTCCAAAATACCAAAAATAGTCGCAAGAGAGATTGGTTTATCTTCAGACACCTTCTGAATATCACTTGTACTGAGTCGTCCAAACAGATTGGCGACAGATTTACGTAAATCCAGCTTGTGCGGCATTTTGAATGGAAACTTTCGCGTAATATGAGTTTGACAGTTAAGTATAAGCCCACTTGGGCATGACAAGTACATGGAGCTACATCTGTGTGTTTCTTTATGCACTCAAATATATTTCTGAAGTTAGTCTCAATGCTTTGAATTGTACGCAGGGGTTTAAGTATCTGACTTATTTGATCTCCTGCAAATTTCGCGCCTTCTTTAGCTATTCCATTCACTGTCTCCTTTCCCTCTATGCCTTTATGCCCAGTAGACAATAAACACCAAGCCTGCGGTTACGAGCGAGCTTCCTTGCATTCAAGGACATTTTGGGATGATACACAGTATGATTTTATCGCTTTTATAGCCGCTTGCCTATCCACGTAAAAGTTTATTGCATAGTTAATTGTTGCGCCTGTACATAAAAGCTCTACTGCTTTCTTTGCAGCAAATATCTCAGTTTGAAACATATGTAGTACAATAGTTAGGGAGTTTAATTGCTTTATTGATGCTTAATTCCGCACAATATATGTCAGCGCCAACCCCCTCTTCCATCAGCGAATACATTGTTGGTGCTGCTTTTCGGAACCAAGCCTTTGCGCCATCTACCCATTTCAATAACGACCTTTGGTGGTTTTCCAAAACTCACACAGGGAACCAAATAGTCTGAATTGACCTGAGATATGCTTTCTTCCTTACCGCCTTCCACCACCCCAGTAAGCCATATAGTTACATGCATATAAAGCATTCGTAGCCTTCTTCACTCTCTCATCAACATTGGATTTCCACGTCAATTTATTGCCCACTATTACTCCTAGGTACTTGGTACACGGTTTTAGCGGTAGAGAAACGCCGTGGAGTGAGGGTAATGTCCATGCTGGATCTTTGTACTTCTTTGTAATGAGTAGCAAGTACGTTTTTTCAGCATTGACGCTCAGGCCAGCATTGTTGGCCCAGTTGTGCATTGTTTTAAGAGCTCATTAGAGCGCTTAGCGTAGATAGGCACCTATCTGTAACAACTATGGCAATGTCATCTGCATATGCAATCAGGTTGGAGCTCTACCTTCAAATCGAGTATTTGGTTTACGACTAGCAACCAGAGTTATTCAAAAAAAGAGGTTGTCTGTAAAGTCGGTTTACTGACGATAGTTTAACGTGACAACGTCATAAGAAAATATTGATGGAATGGTTGCAATTTTCAAAACAAAATTTTAATTTTATTTGTTTGATAGATATTTTGTATGGATATAGAGGAGGAGCTAAATGGAATTGCAATGGAATAGGTCAAGTTACATTTACAAAAACGTGAAAAATGACGAAACATTTATCAAATTCATGAAAGATATCTTCAATTTCGATTGTGCATCAGACGTTAATAAGTCAACAACACTAAGAGGCATCATCATCGATTTGCCTTTTTCAAGACACTTTACACTCGAAACACCCCCTTTCATTTCCTACTTTTTCTATCATCGTACTATTCTCAACAGAGAAATGGTTCATTACCATGCACACAGAAAGAAGGCATAAGCAAATACAAGTATGTGAATTTATATACCAACTTATGCGCATATACATACATATATATGCTTACTCAAGTAGGACAGAGCCATATGTCGAACGTTGCCGAACGCGGGGGCCGATTGTGCTCTTTGTCGTTTGTTCCGCGCTCTCGCTTGCAGTTCATGCACATTAGCTTACATTTGACTTGTATGCATCTTTACATATAGATTTGTTCTTTTTGAAAATTGCGCGAAATTTTATATGTATATGCATGTTTATATCCATATATTAGTATGCAACATATCTTATAAGGTATATGGTAAATATTACCATACATTTTTTCTTTCATATGTAATACTAGCACACCCGGCCTCCTTCGCTGGGCACACTAAAATAGAATAGATATGGTTAAGAACAGAAAATATATGATTTTCATATTATTTATTTCTTTATTCTTTATTCAACCGCTTTGGCATAAACAATATTTTTTGTTTTTCTATTTGGTTTTGAGTAAATATAAAATATAAATTGAAAATCAAGAAAAAAGAAGATTGTTTTTGAATTTCAAATCAACGCAAATGAATAACTAAGAAACAATCGTCTTTTTTCCTGATCATCAATGAATTTTTCGTTTCAATTCATATGTTTTATTAAGCATTGGAGCTTTTTTAATCATTATCCATTTATATTTTTCAAAAAAAAAAAAAACGAAAAAAATTCTTTCTTTCACGAACACATAATTTCATTCGGATTTCGCATTAAATTCTCAAACTTGGTAAGAAATTATTCACTGTTCCACTTACGTTTTTTCCTTATGGCATCCAAATCAGAAAGAAATATTGACACATTGTAACTCACACTGTCAATTTGACAGTTCAGTTCCGCCCCAAGCGTTAAAAAAGTAAGCGACAAAGAACGCTGTACCCGTTGCCACTGCTCCGAATTACAACCAAACTTTACGAAACCCATTTTCAATACTTAGTTAACAATGTGTGTAAGTTTGGATTAATTCGGTGCAAAGACACGGCGGGTCCACGTTTTGGCATATATTTCGAGACCCTAGTCATCAATAGGTATGAAAATTAGCCCGTATTAAAGCACTTATCAACAGCTTTCATTTGATATCCATATTGTACATACACAACCAAAGGTTACCCGGGTCCACGTTTTGACCTATATCTCGAGACCCTATCTACCAATAGGTATTTAAACTATACGGAAATCATCTTCAATACCTACTTAACAATGTGTGTAAGTTTGGTTTAATTCGGTTCAAAGACACGGCGGGTCCACGTTTTGGCATATATTTCGAGACCCTTGCCATCAATAGGTATGAAAATTACCCCGTATTAAAGCACTTATCAACAGCTTTCATTTGATATCCATATTGTACAAACACATTCTAGGGTCCACGTTTTGGTCTCTATCTCGAGACCCTAGTCACGGAGCGAATGGAAATACTCTGAACTAAAGCATTCACCAACAGCTTCCATTTTATACCCATATTGTACATACACATCCGAAGGTTACCCGGGTCCACGTTTTGACCTATATCTCGAGACCTTGTCTACCAATAGGTATCCAAACTATACGGAAACCATCTTCAATACCTCCTTAACAATGTGTGTAAGTTTGGTTTAATTCGGTGCAAAGACACGGCGGGTCCACGTTTTGGCATATATTTCGAGACCCTAGTCATCAATAGGTATGAAAATTACCCCGTATTAAAGCACTTATCAACAGCTTTCATTTGATACCCATATTGTACATACACAACCAAAGGTTACCCGGGTCCACGTTTTGACCTATATCTCGAGACCCCAGTCACGGAGCGGCATGAAAAATACTCTGTACTAAAGCATTCACCAACAGCTTCCATTTAATATCCATATTGTACAAACACATTCTAGGGTCCACGTTTTGGTCTCTATCTCGAGACCCTAGTCACGGAGTGGCATGAAAGATACTCTGGACTAAAGAATTCACCAACAGCTTCCATTTGATACCCATATTGTACATACACATCCGAAGGTTACCCGGGTCCACGTTTTGACTTATATCTCGAGCCCTATTTCCAAAATAAAATATGATCCATGTTACTCGTGGATGATGTAGCTTTCGAATGGTGAAAGAATTTTTAAAATCGGTCCAGTAGTTTTTGAGCCTATTCGTTACAAACAAACAAACAAAGTTTTCCTCTTTATAATATTAGTATAGAAAAAAGTTAGTAATAATAACATTAAAACAACAGGTATTATTAACAAACTTGGTTTTATTTTAAATTCTTCAAGTAAATCAAATTAATAATAATCAATAAGAAGGCATATGGAAATACAAATACGTGAATTTATATATGTACATATACGCATATACATACATATATACGCTCACTTAAGTAGGAGAAAGCAAGATGTCGAACGTTGCCATTCGATTGCTTTGTTCGTTCCGCGCTTTCGCTTGCAGTTCATTCAAGGTAACGGCAATGAGCAAGGTAACGACAAATGAGCAAGGTAACACTAATGAGCATGGTAACGACACATTTTTTCGTGCGTGCAGCCGGCTAAATCGAATTATAAGACGTTATCACGTCAAAAATATATATAATATATATTTTGAGGTCTTTTGATCTTCACACGCTTCTTTGCTTGCTTGTTTGCAAAAATTATAAATCTTTCGATGGGTGATTAATTTTGCGTATGTATTATATTTATCTTCGCGCAAAATATTTACATTGCTTGAAATACACATATATCTAGGTATGCACTTCAAATAAAGAGCTTTTAATTGTTTGTTGGTGAAAACGCTTTGTTCGCTCAGCTTTCAGTTCACTTTGGCAGAAACTAAATTGAAGAAATGAAGATTAGTTCAAATTTTTACGCCAAATATCATCAATTTATACTTGACATAATGGATGGGGCTCCATGGGAAGTGAAAGAACGACCTCAAAAAATAAAGGAAAAAGAAGCATTCCCGGTTCTATAATAAAGGAAACGCTATTGATGAACATTTGAACTGCATGTTGCGGAAGTGGTTGTTGTTGTTGAAGTAGTTGCGTATTTCTATTGAAATAATCCTATTTAGCGACTAGCGCCGTTTTACTACCACTGTTCTAGTGCGATATCTTGTGTTTTGTTTTTTTTTTTTTTTTTTGAAGAAGTGGTCAGCTGTCAACTTGTTTTTTTGAGCAAAGCCAGGCAGCAAACAAAACTCGATTGCATTGACCGGATCAGTTCAATACTCGTATATTCGATTTTCACAAACAACATCAAAATACTTTTAGTTATCGAGTTCTAATTGTGTAAGCTACATTTTATGTGAGTGAACACCAATCTCAATGACGTCATTCAAAGGCGAGGGATGAGGCTCAGCGCACTAAAGGGGTTCATTAGTTCATTGGGGTAGCAGCCCTTGGTCGGATAAACCCGAATAATTCCAGTATGTAGAACCGACTACCATGGAAATGCGACTTACAGAAATGCTACGGCAACGACAACGCAAAACTTAATTGCTAAACGGCTAATTCTTTTTCTTAATTGGGGCGATAACCGCTTACTTGATTTACGAGGCCGAGTTTAACAAAGCGCGCCAGTTGTTTATTTCTTGTACTAACTGGCCCCAGTTGGACACACCAAGTGAGGCCAAATCCTCTCCCACTTGATCTTTCCAACGCCGAGGGGGCCTTCCTCTTCCTCTACTACCACCAGCTGGTATCGCATCGAAGACGTTCAGAGCCGGAGCGTTTGTATCTATTCGGGCGACATGACCCAGCCAACGTAGCCGCTGGGTGTTTATTCACTGCGCTATGTCTTTGTCATCGTTAAGTTCATACAGCTCATGGTTCCATTGCCTGCGATACTCGCCGTTGCCAACGTTCAAAGATCCAAAAATCTTGCGCAGAATCTTTCTTTCAAACACTCCATGCGGCGCTTCATCGGATGTTGTCTTCGGCCACGCTTCTGCACAATACGTTAGGACAGGCATGACAAGAGCCTTGTAGGGTGTTAGTTTTGTTCGTCGAGAGAGAACTTTACTACTCAATTGACTACTTTGTCCAAAGTAGCACTTGTTGGCAAGAGAGATTCTCCTAAATAAATGAAGTCCCTTAGAATCTCGAAATCGTAACTGTCAACAGTGACGTGGGCGCCGATATGCGAGTGCGCCGACTATTTGTTTGAAGACAGAAGGTA
The DNA here is from genome assembly GCF_027943255.1 of Anastrepha obliqua. Lineage (NCBI taxonomy): Eukaryota > Metazoa > Arthropoda > Insecta > Diptera > Tephritidae > Anastrepha > Anastrepha obliqua. The sequence continues at coordinate 136,178,580 of NC_072892.1, read as the reverse complement.
CTTCGTTTCGTCCTCATTCACCACCAGACCCATTCGCTTTGCCTCTTAATCCAGTTTGGAAAAGGCAGAACTAACAGCGCGGCTGTTAGAGCCGATGATATCAATATTATCGGCATACGCCAACAATTGTACGCTCTTTAAAAAAATTGTGCATGAGCGATTAAGTTCTGTGGCTCGTACGATTCTCTCCAACATCAGGTTAAAAAAGTCACACGACAGCGAGTCGTCCTCGTTTGGTATCAAACGGCTCGAGAAGTCCTTCCCTCGGTTAATTGGTCTGTAGAAACATAGTCTTAGGAGAGGCTGCGCCACTAATTTATGGCGTATGACCTGATTGTTTTCCCTGTTTATAGTAAAAGGTATTCCAATAATAGGTGTTATTTTCAATTTGATTGCGCTATCGAGATATGATTAACGGTTTTTTATGCCCGGAATTGGATGGTATTGATCTGAACAACGTTTATTTTCAACAAGACGGCGCTACGTGCCACACAAGCAACGAAACCATTGATCTTTCACGGGAAAAGTTTCCGGACCGTGTTATCTCTCGAAGAGGTGATCACAATTGGCCACCGAGATTTTGTGATTTAACACCTTGTGACTTTTTTCGTTGGGGCCAAGTGAAAGAGAAGGTCTACGCCAACAGCCCAGGGTCGATTTAAGACCTCAAAGAGGGAATTCGTGTGGCTATCGAGGACATAGGGCAGCCACTATGCAATTCGGTTATGGAAAAATTTATGAAAAGGATGTTGTCCTGTAAGCGTGGCCGTGAGGGTCATTTTCCACTATTACCGGCATACCTTTCTCTTTATAATAAAATAAACATCCGATCATTTATATTAAAAATAGCATTTCTCTTTCAATATCAAAATAACACCTCTTATTGAAAAACCCTTTCGATAGTTCATAGGGAGAGGAATCTGTTTAAGCTGTGAGCTTCAAAACCGCGATTATTGTCTCTATGTCATGCAAAAAAAAAAATAAATATCTGCACTGTCTTGAAAAAAAAACTACGGGCCATTTTTTAACCTTTCGCAGGGTGTATGTCTACTCTGAGTCACCACAGCAAGGAGCCACATTAATTTTATACTGTATTTATTTGAGGACTTCATAAATCTTGTTTATTCTTCATAATGTTACATTTTATATATCACAGCTCTTTCAACGCAAATTAATTCCGACCTGTACGACACCCATGCACAAATTTAAAACGATTGCTAAGGATTCATGCGACTTTTTCAGCCCATTCCCACTCATTTGCCAATTAAATAAATCCATGTCTTTAACTGCTAATAAAAAAAATGCACCACTAACACTTTCAGCACATTTCAGCCACCTATTTCTTAGCCAGCGCCTTAAATGAAAAGCTCTTAGTTCCAGCGCGTTGAATGCGAACTTTCACACCTTGCCAAAGTGCTCTCACACAGCTACAGCCCTTGCACTCCGAATGCGTTGTATCTCTGTCTGCCTTTTGTAATTGTAAATCCAATTTGAATATAATTTACGCCTAGGATGTAATTCACGGTAGTGCAGTTGTGTTCTTACCCCTTGTTTGAGTACCTGACCAGTGCCATGTAAAGAAAGACAGTTGGTTGGCAACGCGGGCAGCAGGAGAGATTTAGAAATAAAGAGAAACATTTTCTTTTATTAGCAGTTGTTGTATTTTTATTTTTTGTTAGAAGTTGTGTTGCTACTGTTTAATGTCAATAGAAAGCAAGGGTCAACGGAAGAAATGAGCAGCACAACCTGAAGGGCTGAGAAAATAGCTGTTGGCATAAATAGAATGAAAAGACGTGATTCTTAAGAGCCTACCTGCTTAACACCACCCATACGGCTACTAGTTCGTTAACATTGTCAACAATTTAATTTATTTAAAACCATTAAGAAAGTTTTGTATTCATTCATTATGCTGTTATTGTAGCTCGGTGGAGAGACCCAAGGCAAGGATGTGTACAAATGTTGTTTTTACTGACAGATCTCGGAAAATTTCAATTTGGCATTCACCACAATTAAATGATACATAACACACACATACGCCTCAAGGATGTATTATCTCCTATATGTCACAGCCCCACCTGCGTATGTACATTAGGGTGACTCACCAAAAAAAGTGGCGGTTTAATTATCGCTGTATTTGCTTTGCACCCAATCTGCAAAAAACACCCGTAATCGGTTATACCTATCATATTTTGCATCTACGCGTCACGTGCAAAACTCTTCAAATCGAAACTACTAAACAGGCAATGCAAAGTGATTCTGTAATTGAAGCAGATAAAGCAAAACTCTAAACCTTCGAACGAAAAATACTCAGAAACATTTTTGGAGCAATTAAAGATCACTGCGAGTGGCGCATAAGGTGGAACGACGAGTTGGTTTTCTTCTTCTTCCTAATTGGTACGACAACCGCTTTCGCGATTTTGGCCGAGTTTAACAAAGCGGCCCAGTCATTTCTTTCTCGTGATAACTGGCGCCAGTTAAACACACCAAACGAAGCCAAGTCCTTCTCCATCTGATCTTTCCAACGCAGAGAAGGCCTTCCTCTTCCTCTGCTACCACCAGCTATTACCTCATCGAAGACGTTCAGAGCCGGAGCGTTTGGCGTTCAGGCGACATGACCCAGCCAACGTAGCCGTTGGATCTTTATTCACTGCGCTATGTCTATGGCATCGTGAAGCTCATAGAGCTCATCGTTCCATCGCCTGCGATATTCGCCGTCAGCAACGTGCAAAGATCCAAAAATCTTCTGCAGAATCTTTCTCTCAAATAGGGTTCTTTTGATGGATTCAAAAGAATGCAGTTTATATCAGTTTGGGGGGAAAAAATCTATTATTTTTGCGTAAAAGTGTCGCTCAAATGGTTTAAAGCTGTTTTATGGTCGACCTGTAACTCCTGGGCGATGATACGACTACGATTCTTTCTCTGATTTTATCGAAATTTTCTTTAACATCAAAAATTGCACAATTTTAGCGGTTGCTAGCCAGACCTTTTTTCGCCTTTAACACCGTGTAACTCACAAGTGAATGGAACAAACAAAAACAGAAAAATAATTTTGTTAGTGAGAAATACCACCTTGACAACGAGCATAGATTTTGAATTGTTTGATCGATACTTTACGAGATTTTAAGATTAAGATTTTTGAGTCCAGCTCACTTAAATCTCAAGAGTTTTCTCAAATATTTTGGCGGAAGTCTAAAAATCCATATACTCGTAATAAATTACAACAGTGCCAATTTGATTTTTTTGTGTTGAGAGTGTTGCACCCTAATGTGCATACATACATACATAGATTTGTGTGTGCATACTGAATGAACGATATAATATAGCATTACAATACAATTTGAGTGTCCTTTAACTAAAGCCCAAGCTCTAACAATGGTTGACAAAATTGTAAAGTGCAAGTGTGAAAGTGATTGTTGGTATTGGTTAAGTCAAATGTTAGTGTAAGCGTGATTGTGAACATGTATGATTTGAATAATGACTTGGAAAGAGCACGCGGTGGTGCGAAATTTGAGTGATTCCGAGAAGGCGTAAAATTAAAGGATTGAGGGGCAACATGCACTTGACGACAATTATGTACACAACAATTAAGGGGTGGTTGGAGTATCAGGAATCAAGCACTTTTTTGTGCACAAACATACATGCAAGTATGCCAGTTGGAAATACTCTACACAAGCTCTACATGGGGAATATTATTTGTTTATATTGAAGTGTGCCTCTAAAGTGTGAAATATGAGGGTGATTAACTTTGCGCCTCCGAGTATATGGGGGAAACAATGTTCAAATTAAATTTCAGAAATATGCGTGTAGTTAAAAATAGGAAAAAAAAAATTGTTGGTGAGTTAAAAGCAAATTAAGAGATGGTTCAAAGTAGCGGAAATCTTAGTAATGGTAAAGGATATTTTTTCTACTTTTTCATCGGAAAAGCTACTTCGCCTTAAGCCTTTCAGCTTATACATATTCAAGTATGTTTTACTTCTAATGAACAGACAGAAGTTGCATGGCGCATGCCTAACGTCAGTGACCTCCAGCTGTCTAACACGAAACCTTCTCTTCCTAGCTAACTTCCAGTGAAAGCTTGGTGGCATTCGGTTTAGTGGAAGCGAAGTTATTGCGTCTAAAGTGTTAGTATGTTTGTGTTATCGGTACAAAAATGAGTTTCGAACAAAGAGCTAATATCAAATTTTGTTTTAAAATCGGTAAACCGTTTACCGAAACATTTGAATTGATGAAAAAAGTTTATGGCGACTATTGTGTATCTCGTGCCACAGTTCATGAGTGGTTTACACGTTTCAAAGTTGGTCGTGAGGACATACATGACAATGGACATCACTGTTGCCAACTCCAGAAAATCTGAGTCGCTAAGGCCAACATCAAAAGCCGCTAGAAAGTCGCTAACTCCATCAGGAGCGGATCCTAAATTTCATTCTGAGAGGTGCCCAAGAGGCCAGGTGTGGACTTAAAATTTGTAGATGAATAATAATTAAACCAGTAATACTAACTCTACTGAAATTTGAGGAAAAATGTAATAAAACTTTTACAAAATTCATTCGGAAGCTGTTAAATAAATAAAGGTGTCTTTTTCATGTCACTTTTCCCCTATTGATAATATATATTTAATTATTTAACCAAATTTGTTACTCTAATGTTTTGTAGGAAATATTTTTAAGTACGTTCGTTGTAGTTTGTTTTTATTTGAGGTCGAAGAATTAACAGACGATAATTCCAGTGAAGAATTAGAAATCTCTTTTGAAGATGTTTTATGGAATGATGAGAGAATGGACTCATCGGACATTAAAGAAGAATAAAGTATTTGTTAACTTACCTACCTGTCAATTAAGTGGAATATAGAAAATAAGAAAATTATATATTAGCATAAAATTAAGAAATCATACATAACAAATCTTTTTGTACATCTAATGCCTAATGTTTAATTAAGTATATTATGATCATTGTAACGATCAGATAAATTCTTTAAATTCCAATTTCACATCAGATCAAAAAATATGTGTGCTATTCATCTTCATCGTCTTCACTTAGTAAATTAAATAATTCTTCAGTCTCATGCTCATCTGATAAAGTTGCTGATATTGCTGTTCAACGGGTTTTGTTGTAAAAGAATAACTTTTGTTGGTTCCAATGAGTTGCAGCACTTCCGGCGGTATTTCAAACGATGTACAATCTTTATTTTGTTTTTTTAACTGATCTCTCAACAGAATTAGTGCATTAATTGTGTTTAACGACATTCTGTTGCGTTGTTTTGTTTTTATAATGTTCATAGAACTGAATACTCTCTCGACTTCGGCATTTGAATGTGGCAAGGATAGAATAGTGATTGCCAGTTTTGAAATCAAAGAAAAAGGATTCTCTCCTGCGGCATTTTTGTACTGTAAAACTTCACTCCAAAATTGAACAGTGTTTGTAGTGTAATTCCACTTAATGAAGTTGATATTATGCCATTCTTGCAGCATACCATCTCTGAAATCGTCATTAAAACCCAATTCTTTGGCTAAATCGGCTATTGCATTATTTTTATTTACTTTTAATGTTTCTTCAACATTTAACAACGACATTTTTTTCAGAATAGCGACATTACTTGGTAGTCTTTGTTGAATCTCCTTCATGAGTTTCAGACTAAATTCAATGCATCTCTTCTTCAAATCATTTTTATTTTCTTGCGGCAAACTTGACTGGGACAATTTCTGTTCAAATGCAAAGCCAAGGTGGGGACTAGCGTACATACATTCGTTCGGAACTATTGTCGTCAACAAATCAACAGTTGGAAAAACTATGTTTTTTCCTAGCGATTGCATGAGAAACACAAGAGTGTCGAGTAATTTTTTGGGGTCATTGTCTTCACCTTCAAATGCTTTTTGTGCTATTTGTACGTCTTTTAAAGTATGCTTAAGGTGAAACATGTAAAGTTGACTTAAGTCGTCACAATACATCTGGTACAAAAGATCAGCTGTGTGGCAAATGTCTTGAACTCTTGAAAGTGAAAAATGTAGCTTTAGTTCTTTCCATTGCTCCAGAATCCTGCGTACAGCTGGTTCAATTGATCATTCAAAATTTTTAGCGGCTGTTTCCCGCAAGTTATCGTTTCATAAATTTTTTTATATTCTCCTTGCCTTTTGGGAGAAATCGAAAACCAATTGTAGGTTTCCCGTACAAGAAATTCTATGTGTCTGGGTATAGTATTTACTGACGCGTGTGAAGCCGCAAGTTGTAGAGAATGACTTACGCAACGAATCAATACCAAATGTGATAAGCCATATTCTCTCTTGAGCAGTTCGGAAAGACCATTATTTACTCCGCCCATTACAGAGGCATTATCAGTACAAATTCCTACCATATTAGCGATTGGGGTTTTAAGATTTTTCAAAGAATTCACAAGAACAGCAGATAGGTTTTGAGCGTCTGCAGTTTCCACTGAGGCAAGCTTGAGAAATGCTGATCTAATGGTTTGGTTTTTTATACTATAGTACCTTATTTCGATTCCTAGTGTTTTTGAAACTGATACATCTGTGGATTCATCTATTAGTCCACTGTATTTTATAATGTTAGCACACTTTGTACGATGTAATTGCATGTTTTTAGCGCTTTCATCAGTGGAAAACAACTTTTTACACAGTACGCCTAAATGATCTACAGTTGAAATGGAGCAATGTTCAGCAATGAATAGAGAAAGGGCACCTTCCGCTCTGCTTGATATTCTAACCGTAGTTTTCGGAGCAATTTTTACAGGTAAAATGGTTTGTGTTTTTTTTAATCCAATTTTTGTTTGTGCTTATTAGATTTTAAATGTTAACATCACTTAGTTTAGCATAAAATTCTGTTACACATATTTGACATCTTGCTTTAGTTGAATCTCCAAAGACTGGTTTCAGCCATCCCTTGAATTCAGGCTGTGTTTCCCATACATCTCGATACTTTTGAACGTACTGCTTTTTTTTCAGAGGTAAATCCATATTTTATATTTACTTAAAATGAATTAAAAAGGACGCTAGAGGATAGTAAACAATCAACTGAGCCGATATCAATTCAATTGCTTCACGTACAGAACATAATAAAATCCGGGGATTCCCCGACCGCATTGCTCTTATGTGATCAGTGGTAAAAATAATTTGGTTACTCATTACAATTGTGTGAAACAAGGTCGATAATTTATCGACGATAACACACCAATAGGTAGTGCGTTATTTTATCTATAGTCAGTAAATTGTTACTGAGTATGGAAGGTAAAGGGCATTCACGGTAATCAAGTTGACAGAAAAGTATCTAAAACGGTTTTGATTTGCTCTTCAAAAGTCGCCAGATAAGTCGCTAAATCATTTTTGTCGTCAAAACTTTTTTTTTGTCGCCAAGACTCAAGCAAAAGTCGTCACTTCTAGCGACAAAGTCGCTAAATTGGCAACACTGATGGACATACGGCCCCCCAAAATCAGTAATCACCGAAAACTCCATCGAAATTGTTCGCAAATTTATCAAAAATGAGCCGAAATGATCTTTGAAATTCATGGAATCGGAGTTGAATATCTCTAAAACATCGATTTATCGCATTTTAACTGATAATTTGGGCTTACGAAAGGTCATGCACGCTTCATTCCGCACAAGTTAACTGAGAACCAAAAATTGCTCAGAATTCCACATTCGAAAGACCTCATTAAAGAGAGGAGAACTTCCTTTACAACATTTTAACTGGTGATGAGACGGTGTTTTCAACATGAACCTGAAACTAAGCGTCAAAGTGCCGAATGGAAGGCCCCAGACGAGCCGCCCCCCAAAAAATTGCATCTGAAGAAGTCTAAAATCAAGTCGATGCGCATTTGTTTTTGTCTTGATTGCCTTGTCCACAAGGAGTCCATGCCAACGGGCCAAACCGTCAATGCAATTTCTGTCTTGGCGTTTTGAAGCGTTTGTTGCATTGGAAGCGTTTGAATACCGCGAAGGAGGAAGCTGGTGCTTATTGCATGATAATGCACCATCTCATCGATCCACTCTTGTGACTGATTTTTTGACTAGAAATCGCAATTTAACCATCTATCACTCATCTTACTCACCTGATATGGCTCCCTGTGCTTTCTACCTATTCGGAAAATTGCATTTGACCATGAAAGGAAAACGTTTTGTATCCGTAGAGGCCATTCAAAAGGCTTGTGCCGACATCCAGAAGGATCAATGACCTGAAACACTGTTTCGAAAAGCTTTTAGATCGCGCAAGACGACTATCGAGGTCAGAGCGTCTATTTTGAATAAATAAACTCGAAGTTATCAAAACAAAGATCCTGTCGTTTCTATTTTAGCTTCGTCTTGTGTATTTTAGAATTCACCTTGTATACTTAAAACTAAGATACTCTACGAGACATGCATGGAAATCACCCAGTGGTGCAATCATTCCTCTATTTGAGATCTATTGTGGCTTTCCTCTTCAAATTGGATTGGTGGTAATTTCTGTAATTAAAGGGCTTGGGTGCGATTGAAGTCTTATATTGTGTGATGAGACATGCTTTTTGATTTCTTCAGATATTATGGAAATTTCAATATCACGGTGAATTTGGGCATTTGTGATATAGTATGGAGCGTTTGTGACCATTCTTTTAGTTTTCGATTGGAATCTTTGGAGTATTTCGATGTTTAAGTTAGCTGCTGTGCACCAAAGTTGCCTGCCATATGTGTCAACTGGTTTTAGGATAGCTGAGTACAGAGAGAGCTTATTTTGGAGGGCTACATGGGAATTGCGATTTAACAGCCAATAAAGACTGCAAAGTTTTATTCCTGGTGCCTTGCCTTTAGTAAAAATATGGGTTTGCCATGTGAGCTTGCAGGGAAGATGCAGTTTGAGATATTTTGTAATATTACTTTGTGATATGATTGTGTTATTGAGTTTAACGGGTGGGAAAATATTTCGCTTGAGTGTAAAGGTAACTTGAACAGATTTTGTCTCAATTGATTTTATTTTCCAGTCTTTGATCTATTGAGTTATTTGATCAAGTACTTTTTGTAGTTTAAGTCTTATCAAGGAGGTAGTCAATTGCGAGTAAAGCGGTGTCATCTGCAAGAGTTCCGACGACAGTTTCCTCAGTAACTGCTTGATCGTAAGTGTGAAGCATGTATTAGCTGTGACCCATAATAGGGCCGTGGCGTAGACCAGCTAAACTTTCGCTTAGCTGAGATTGTTCTTCTTTTTTTTTTCAAAAGTGCAAAAAAGTGCCGATTTTGTAGATAGGACTTGCTAAAGATATAATAATTTGTGGACCTTTTTTTGTCCTTGTTCCCTCCTCTCGGGAGCACAGGGCCTCGACAAGACTCAGTCTTGTGTTGGTTTCGTTAATCTGTCTTTGATTTCTGACCGGGTAGGTGATTAGCCTGCCACTATCAGTCCTAAGTAGTGGGAATGCCCACCTGTTTTTGCTTAGGAACAACGCCTTCTTATTGCTTGGAGCGCTATCTGTGTCTCACATTTTTCTGGCAGATGGATCGCACAGATGGTTGAGGACTGCGCTAAATTTAGTGTGTCTGCGCTATTACGTGTGTAACTGTGTGTGATTTTCTTAGTTTTAGCAGCCACAATGCAAATAATGCGCAGACTATTGTGCGGGAGTAAGGATGGAAAGGATAAGTTTTTGGGGTTGAGGAATGGAATTGGAGGTATTTTCGTTAGAACCAAGAATGGTAAATTTGGAAAAGTGTGAGGACCGTACTTTACATGGGATTCGAACCCACAACCTCTTCGATGGCAGGCTAGTGCACTTACGCTAGGCTACCGGGGCCGCTTGTGCGTAGTGTCGTCTTTATTTTACAAAGTAAGCCGTCATGCCAGACAAGGTCGATGGCTTGAGACATATCGAGAAATGCGGCTGTGCAATACTTCTTCTGTCCAAATGCTTTGTGAATATTATTTACGAGTCTGTGTACTTGTTCCATGGTACCGAGTGTTTTTCTGAAGGCGAATTGGAAATTTGCGATTAATTTTCGGTCTTCAATTATGGTCATCATAAGTTTGGGAAATAGTGACTCCCCAAATGTTAAGGTAGTAGGCAACAAGCTGATGGAGCGTTATGATTCCACTTTTTCGGCGTTTTTTTCTGGTTTAAGGTTCATTTTTATTTGTGCAATTTGCCATTGGGGAGGAACAAAAGCAATTAATATTGACACATTTCATTTATGTTTGAGGAAAGATATTCCTTCTGCTGGGTGTTCCTTGAGTACTTCTCTAGTGATGAGATCAAAGGCCGGGGCATTCTTGGTTTTCGGTTTTTTATCGCTTCTTTCACCTCGTTTTTTGAAAAATTTTTTATGCATAGGTCCATCTGGTGGATCGGTGTTTTGAAGCAGTACTTAGCGAAGGTTCGATATGATGAGGGGTAAAACCTCGGGATAAGTGACAAGCAAATGTGGGAGCTTTTTCGAGATCCGACTTAGCTCATTTGTTATTTTCCATTTTGATGGCTGATTGTGATAAAGCTGGCCTTTTGAACTTTTTTGCTACTTTCAAAAGAGAGTAGTCTGAGACTAAGGATGCATCGAGGTTACTGAAATGGTTTTGTAGTTGAGAGTTACGTTTTGAGAAGTTCCTTGAGTTCTTGTATAAGCGAGATCAGAGTTTTTTGTCTCCAAGTTATCTGGTTTATTGCCAGTATATCGGTGAGCGTTGTCGCTTGGTGTAGTCTTCCAAGTTGCATGCTGGACGCAGTTATTAAAATGCTCTACAGTATTAGTTACATCTTCATTGGTCGTGAGAGAGTGCTTCAGATCAATTGCTGAGGATTCAAGCGTCCGGAAGCTCTTCCAATCAGTTATTGTTGAAAAGGCCTCATGGGGCTGAGTCTTTATTCAACGTGATTTTTACGGGAGAGGTCGGAGGAAAGCTCATAAAATGAGTTACAAGTTATTTCACTAGCCGGATATCTTTCGCTAAACAAAAGTCGATTGAGTCGATTCCCCAGAATGAAGTCTCTTCCTAAGGTAACAAGTTGTTCTTATTATTGTAGCAGCACAAACATTCTCAATAAACCCACGATTGCCATTGGGGGGGGGGGGGGGGGGGGGGGGGGGAAATTTGCTAATTAACTTGTCTGTTTTTCGAACAATTTTCGCAATTTTAACATCTCGTATATTTTTACATATATTTTTTTAAATTACTAAAAAAAATGAACACGAATATTATTGTTTTGCGCTAAACCATTCATCCTCAGCCCAGAGAGTCCGAAAAATAATGTCTTGAATATTTTCTTTGCTTAATAAAATGAACCTTTGCCAATCTTTATTTAATGTTTGTATACAAGCGTCAGGAGTTAAGTCCGTAGCCAAGCTACAAAGCCTCAAAAATGTAGAAAACAACTGAGCGAAAGTTTGTTGAAAGGAAGAATAACAATGCATAAAAAATGTATAGCCTCCAATCCTTGTGTGGACGATGTGGCAGGCAGACAAATTCCAAAATAGGTTCAGCGGTCAGCTTTGTTTTGGTAAAAGTTTCCATGTAAGCTACACAACACCAAAGTAATGATGCCATTAATGTTAATTTGGTTGGTTCAAACGTTGGGGCAGGAATGTTTTTCACAAATCTCAATATGTATTAGTGCTTCGTTTGGCTTCTTTGCTGTTACAAGTGGTGTACTTCAGACAGAATCCATGTTTAATGCACGATGGAGTAAATACTTACTAGAAAGAAGTCAATATTTACTCAATCTCTCTAATAGCACTTAAAGTATGTACTTCACTTGAATTTTTTTTAGGTCGTTAACTTTAACTATGTGCCGTCAATTTGTTGACGAGCTGACTAAATATTACAGTGTTGACGTTATGTGGGTCTAGCAGCAGTTTCAGTTTGCTAAGCCCAGTCAAACTCTTTTGAATAAAGGACGTTATTTGCCTTGATTAAGAACTTAATTCACGCTAGAAGACTGCTCATAATGAACAATTAGGGGGAGTGAGGAAGAGATCAAGTAAGTAAGTATAAATTGTATATATGTATATATTTATATATATATTTTTTCCTTGTTCACTCCTCTCGGCAGCATAGGGCCCCGACAAGACTCTTCCATCGTACACGGTTCTGTGCTGTTGTTTTTGCACCGTGCAATGAGATGTCGGCATCTGCTAGTGTTTTTTGGTCGACCGCCACCTCTGCTCCCTTGCGGGTTCCAGTCTAGTACCATTCTCGTGATGATATCTGGTGGTTTTCTCAACGTGTGACCTATCCATTGCTACTTTCTGCGTTTGATTTGCCTAAGGATGGGTTCCTCATTCGTTAATCTCCACAGTGCGTCGTTACCGATGGTGTTTGGCCAGAATATTCTGCAGATTATGCGGAGGCATTTGTTGACGAAGGCTTGTAACCACTGTGTAATGGTGTTACAGACCAGCCAGGTACAACAATACGGACCTCACACATGAGCCGAATATTCGTAGTTTAGTGATGATGCAGCCGTGGTAGCAGAAGTTTTCGACAAATTCCACAGGGCATCCGTGAACCAATATCTGTCTTGCATTATTGTGATTAACTCTCATAGCCTTGGTCTTGGCGACGATGACCTCCAGTCCGACAGTGCGTGCTAGTGCGACTAGTTTGTCCGCCTTCGCCTGCATATCAGAGAGTTAGTGAGAGAGGAGGCAGATGTCATCGGCGAAATCCAGGTCCTCGAGATGCCTGGTGAAATTTATATACCCGCGCTCATTTTATTATTACTATTATTTGCCTAACCGCCGGCTGGTGGCGTAAAGTGCCGAAACAAATTAATTCCATTGGGGCCGCTTTGCAGCTTCTCACTTCATCTGTGGCCACGTAAGCGAATCGCCAACAGTTGTAATTTCATTAAACAGGCTTGGCCTCCATGTTCCTTTTGGTCGTCCTCTACGGCGAGAGCTTTGCGAATTCCAGTCCACGATATTCAGCTGTTCACAATAGCTGGCTTACAGATTGTGTGACCAATCCATTTCCATTTTCACCCGGAAATCTCAATTTCAATTGGTCTTTGACCACTTTGAGTAAAGAGCACTTCAATCGATATTCAATTATTGTGCCGTTTGAATTCTTTTGTGATTGAGACAGCTACAGGCCACGATTCACAAGCAGACTTAACTTTTTTTTACATTTTCGATAGGTTGACTGTACAGCGGGAAAGCGCCAGACCAAGTATTAGTAATGACCGTAGACTGCGTTTTTCCAGCATTAATACGCAACCCAACTCGTTCGGCATGTGTGGCTATATAATTCAGCTTGAGTTGCATGTGACCCATTTTAGTGCTAATACAGCAATGCCGTCGGCATACTCGAGACCATCCAAATATTACATGCCAATTGGGTTCCAAAGAATACATCTGCCAGGTTGGGCGTCAAGAGGGTTGCTCAGCACACCAACAATCACGATTAGAAGCAGGAGTGGCAACAAGATACATCCTTGTCTCACTCCCGCGACTGGTTTACTTGGATTAGATAGCGCACCATTGGAAATTGATAATATTAACAAATTTATCTGGGACTCCCTTCTGATGCAGTGCAATCCAGATACATAGATGTTGAAAACGATCAAATGACTTCTCAAAGTCAATAAAGACGAGAACACTCTACCTGCATTTCGACGATTTGCTCTGTTATGATCCGGAGTATTATGATCTCGGTATAAACTAAACAGCCTGCTGTCTACGAAACGTGATGTCCATTTTTTGCTTAATCTGTTAAGAATGACCTTATAGAAGACTGTAGGAGTTTTACATAGCAACATGATTCACCTCCAATTCCCACACTCAGAGGCAGTGTCCTTCTTCTTAGTAACCTTCTTTTCCTTGGTTTGGGCCGAGATAGCATCTGTACAGATAGTTTCGGGTCGGCTTTTAGCATTTTGGCTGTGATGTTGTCCACCTCACTAAATTTTCCACATTTCAACTTTCAAATGGCAGTCTCAATTTCTGTAACAGTTGGATGTTGCGAAGATGCCCCGACAACGTTTTGAATGCATTGTCCAGAAATTGCTATCGAGGTGGGTTGCTCGGGTATTTTGAAGACTTCATCAAAGTGGTCTTTCCACCTCTTGAGCTGCTCCCGAGAGTCGGTTATGAGTTTTCCATCTTTGCCTTTGATTGACATTTTGGGGTGGCCTTCATCTTCGAAGAGTTTGCGAACGCAGTCGTATGAGAGTTTCCAATTACCGATTGATGCTGCAGTTGCAACTTCTTCAGCTTTTGAGTTGATCCACATACGTTTGTCACGCTGGCACAGACGAGCGCATTTTAGTAAAATTTAATTTGGGTTGCTTATTAAGTTTTGAAACCAAATAATATTATAGATGGTGAGAATTATGGCTTGTAACATCAGGCGGATGGAGATAAACCGAAGAATTACGCTAGCTAATACGTGTTACTAAAGTCTCAGCAAGCAAGTGCATAGCAGAGACCTCTCTCGCCCAACAAAACTACCACTCTACAAGACGCTCATCTTGCCCGCGCTACTCTATGGCGCTGAAGTATGGGTTGTGATGCAGATTGATGCAGCAGATCTTGCGGTATTCGAGAGAAATATTGGCCCTCTTCCTACTACCCTCTTCCTACTACAGAGGAGGCCTTTTTTCCACAGCTGGTACCGTATCGAATACCTTCAAAGCCGAAGCGTTTGTATCCATTCGCTCGAGATGACCCAGCCAACGTAGCCGCTGGATCTTTATTCGTTGCCTTATGTCTGTGTCGTCGTAAAGCTCAGATAGTTCACTGTTCCGTCGCCAACGTGCAAAGGTCTAAAAATCTTCCTCAGAATCTTTCTCTCAAACACTCTAACTTCTTCACTCTCAAACCTTATCGGATATTGTCATCGTCCAAGCACTGTGCCATGCGATAGGACGGGCATGATGAGATCCTTATAAAGTATTAGTTTTGTTTGACGTCCTCTCACTACTCAATTGCCCGCTTAGTCCAAAGTAGCAGAGAGTTGGCAAGAGAGATTCTTCGAAGGATTTTCCGACGAAAGAGAAGGGCGATGCGACAAAATATTCCTCCTATGAGTTTCTGGACTGTTCCTATGAGCGCTGCCCCTCCACGACATAAAAATCGACTTCAAAGCTAGTGTGGGCAAGGAGAGAAGTTTTTGTCGCATAGTCGGAAAAAAAGTTTCACCGAAATACATTCATTTTTGCTCCACTTTGATGCTTATGCCAATATTTGAACTCTCATTCGCTCATTCCTGCACTTCTGATAATATCAAATACATCGGACTCGCTTTTCACCAATGACCTCTCTCCATAAAAATTGACGTTGGTATACCTCTAATTTTTACTCAGCTGCTGACTTTTTGCTGTAGCTGAATAGTTGAAGATTTCGATGCTTTAAAGTTAAAATGATCCGTACGTCATACGAACTGCATGAGCTGTAGACCAATGATATTAGAATGGAGCATAACGCTTAGTGGTTTTAGCTGCCACTATTTCAACTACCTACCTATCGCTAATTTATATGAGAGTGTACTTAGATAGATTATATATATATATATATATATATATATAATTGGCGTATACACCCTTTTTGGGTGTTCGGTGAGCTCCTCTTCGGTCTTAGTGCTGTTCCACAAATGGGGAGACTTACAGTTTCAAGCCGATTCCGCACGGCAGATATTTTTTATGAGGAGCTTTTTGCATGGCAAAAATACACTCGGAGGCTTGATATTGCCTGCCAAGGGGTGACCGCTATTACAAAAAACGTTTTCTTCTTTTTGGTGTTTCACCGAGATTCGAACCTACGTTCTCTCTGATTTCCGAATGGTATTCACGCACAAACCCATTCGGCTTCGGCGGCCAATAGATAGATTGCTTTCAACGTAATATTTCCTCGAACGCCCTTTATTATTTCTTGCTGAAGTTTACTTCCCGCTGGGTATTTCATATTGAGTAAAGCTTGAATAAGTATTGTGAATTTTTTCCCCCATTTTCAGTTTTCTTCATCGAGGATACAAACAATTATCAGCATACACCTGCAGCTAAGCTAGCAAAGGTGGCCAAGGGTTGGTGACGGTGAAGGCATTTAAAGCGATGTGATGTTGAAGAATTACCCAACACAGTGGCACAGTCAAAGTTCAGTGTTGCCCTACAAATGCCTTGGGGAACATAGAATATGTTTTTGGGAAAATGTAAATAAGTCCATGTGTGTGTATGTGTTTGCGTGCCAGTAAGTCAGGCACTTGTGCCATTTGGCTGCTGGTAAATAGAGAAAATTAAACTAAATTGATGTATGTTTTATCCCAGGCACGTACGCGGCAGAACTCACCGGCAGCTTGGGAAATTATATTATCAAAAATACATACATATGATATGTATTCACAAATATGGTATATGTGCAGGTTATATGTATGTACAAATTTACAAGGGTGCCGTGTACGTATATTTTTTTTATTTGTACGAGCAACAACACTGAATTCATTTACTACGCCAATAAAACGTGACTAATTAATTAATTAGTTGGCAATACCTGGAGTCACGTTGAGAGAAAAATACATGAATGGACCTTTTGTTCTATTTTGTTAGACCCGAAAATATACTTAATTGTGCTGTATTCCAATTATTTTTTTATTTTTATTTTATTTTATAAAGGTTTACATGACAGCACAATTATTTTATAAATACAATAAAATAAAATACAATGCAGCGCTTGCATTGGCCACATTTTCAACATAGTTAAGGGTAATCTGAAAAATAAAAAAATGTCTTCCTTTGATTGAAAACGTGACTAATTTGTAAAGTCACCAAACACCCAATTTTATTCAACTCAGCATTTGCCGAGCTGAATCATTGAATTGTATTGAATGTTTTTTTTTTCATTTTAAAAAGCTGATACCTCTAATCGCAAAGTAAGGTGACATTTGAAATTTAAAATACGCATTCTCATCAATGCGGGTAATGCTGAGAATAGTGTTGTTGTGGTTATTGTAGCAGCTTACATATCTCGGCTTAGAACGATGAAGGTATCAGTATTGGGTAGTTCCAGTGTTGGTATCATAGGAAGAGGTGCATTAAATGAGTAGGATTTAGCGGACATGTTTGTATTCACAATTTTTTTTCTTGTCTCTTTTTTTGATTGCCTGGTTTCCCACCTCTTGGGAGCATGAAGTTTCTTCAACGCTTTTTTATCGGAACCGGTTCTAGACCCGCCCTCACCCAAAAACCCTTTGGCCCCAGTACAATATACGGAAGACTCAGAAAGTCCTTTGGACTCCCCGCTATTCAATTTCCAAACTCGTAGATGTGTTTACCGGTCACTGGACGAACGGCGAGCTCGCGAAAAAGCTAGGGTTGCCATTTAATCCACATTGCAGAAGCTGTGGGGACCTTTCAGGGATGCAGACTGTTAAGCACTTTCTCTGAAAATGTTCAGGT
Source organism: Anastrepha obliqua (assembly GCF_027943255.1). NCBI lineage: Eukaryota > Metazoa > Arthropoda > Insecta > Diptera > Tephritidae > Anastrepha > Anastrepha obliqua. The sequence continues at coordinate 136,161,229 of NC_072892.1, read as the reverse complement.
TTGGCAGCTAGATGATTAAGATCACTGGGTGCTCTTTTTTTCGACAGCCTGGTGTAGTGCGCCAACCTAAAACCCATCGATCTTCCCCGTTATATCGGCAGCTCTGACTGGCTGTAGATATCTGCCTGTTTCAGGTCTCATAGTGATATCAAAACGACGCTTTAGTGCTACTTGAGGAGTGCCAGACTGTCACTTCAACCATTTCACCTATCTACCCACCTAGAGCTGCAACGACTCACGTTAAATGGCTCCTGCAAGCTCGTGAGGTGTTGAATTACTCAAATGTTTTTTTACCCGCGACCTCTGCTTCCTTGCGGGTTCCATTCTAGCGCTCCTTTTGTTATGTTGTCTGGTGGCTTTTTTACGGTGTGGCCTACCCATCTTCATGTTTTTCTCTTGATTTGCGTAATTATGGGCTCCTCGTTGGCTATGTATACATGTTTAAGTATGTTCAGAATGTTGGAGGGAATTCGGGATAAGTAGCGGCTTAACTTGCTACAGTATCCCGAAAGAGATTGTGAAGCTAGGGTAACGCGAATCTCACGAACCAGCTCAAGCTCTTCGCCTGCAATGGACTGCAATTGGATTAACGAGAACTCAGGAGACGAGAGTTCGTGAGAGTTGTAATGAACTCTCGGTGAATGTCGTTTGAATACTGGCTATATATCATTGCGTCCAGTTTATGCCATGGCTCTGCTTCCAGCAAGTGCTGGCTAAGATTATTCTTGCGGTTGTAACCTAGCCAAAACTGCTTGTTGATCATGATTTTGTGCTTTTTTGTGGTGTTAAGCTACTTTGAGCCTCACTATGAAGGCGATTCTGAGCCACAATACAGGGTGAACGATATGAAGTGTTACCTATTCAAAACACGATATTTTTTGGGTTTGAAATTAGTTTTTATTGATTTCAAAGACAAAATTGTTCAAAAATGATTACTATTTTAACATATATTCACTTTAGCTCGATATGACCACCTTTTGCATTGACTTTAGCCTTCAAACGGTCAAAAAATGAGTTGCAGGCTGCACGAATGTGGTCTTGAGGTATTTTGGCCCATTCTCGTATAATCGCTTTTTTCAGCGAATCCATACTGGAATATTTTTTAGTCCTCACCTTGTTCTCCAAAATGGACCAGATAGTCCATCGGATTTGGCGAATTCGAAAGCCATTGTGTGGACGAAATGAAGTGGGGAACATGATTTTTTAACCATTCTTGGTTCACAAGAGCTTTATGAGACGGTGCCGAGTCCGAGTTGGTTTTTTTTGGTCCACCTCCATAGCGTTTTGCAATGCTACCAGTATCATTGCAACGTTTTATAGTACGATACACAAACATTTTATTCACTTTGAGGTGACTGAGCTCACGAACAATGGCTGGTTGTGATTTTCCAGCCAAATATAACGCAATCACACTATTGCGTTTGAATTCCATCACAGAAAAAAAAGTCAACAAAACTGAGACGCAAATGCTTTTGATGGCTTATAAACAATATATTGAACTGTCATTAAAACAATTTTGACGTTGATGTCATGAGCTGTTTTACAGATACAAGCAGTGTGAAGTTGGTAACACTTCATATCGTTCACCCTGTATTTTGACAGGATTCCGTCTTCGTCTACTGCGTGCTATTGGTTCTCAGCGACCAGATAGATGCTAAGTAGAAACAGCAACGTTTCTTTGTCCTTGCCCCATGTGCTAACATCTAGCGATATGAAAAGCTTGCTGTGCATTTGGTCCGACAGTGTATATCACATAAAGAAATATCCACCCGGCAAAAAAAAAAAATGTTTAAAGTAATACATTCTGTTAAAAAGTATCGGGAATTGTTCATCTAAAAAGAGCGCGTTACACATATGTCTACAATTTTTTTGCTGGAATGTTGGCACAACTGTAGAGGACATTAAGTTTACGACAATACAGGCTATCACAGTTGACATACAATTCACATCCATACAATAGAGTTGGTAACAGTGTATTGGCAACCTTTTCGCATTCATCCGAAGCCACTTTATCTCATGCTGCATGAATAAATCCCTTTGATACGTTGATGTTTTGAGGTGTTTATTCAGTGATCATTCCAAATGGCCATAAATTAAGCAAAAAGTATTAAGTGCGCAACTAAATTCTCGATTCTAACATAACCTAAACGTCATAAAGCAAGCTTGGACATATGGTAAACAAACTGCTTCAACACTAAATGATTTTTTTTGGTATCATTTACTTTTGGTTTTGTGAAAATGTCTGATTTTGTGCCGAATAATCGTCATTTGCGGGAAGCGTTGATTTTCCTCTTTCATTCGGAAAAAACGGCGACTGAAACACATCGATAGCTACAAAGAGTTTATGGAGGTGCTGCTTCAAGTGAAACAACGTGCCGAGTTTGGTTCCGTCGCGTCAAAGACGGTGGTTTTAATGATGATGACAGTCCGCGTGAAGGCAGGCCAAAAACCTTCAATGAGGATCCGTTTCAAACGCAAGAAGAGCTTGCTTCAGTATGAGGAGTTACCCGCCAATTCATTTCCAAGCGATTACATGCTTGGGGACTTGGGTTATGAGTTAAAACCAAAGGATGTTGAACGTCGGTTTTTCGCCTGTGTACAACTGCTCCAGCGGCAAAAGAGGAAGGGTTTTCTTCATCGCATCTTGACGGGTAATAAAAAATGGATTCATTACAGCAATCCAAAGAAGAGAAAGTCATGGGGACTGCCCGGTCATGCTTCTACGTCGTCGCCTTTGCCGAATATTCACGTTGCGAAGGTTATGCTATGTATTTGGTGTGACGAAGTTGGTGTTATTTATTATTAACTGTTAAAACCAAGCGAAACCATCACTTGGGATCGGTATTGCCTTGATGCGATTGTGCCGAGCACTGCGCGAGAAGCGGCCGCAATACACGGAGAGGCATGAAAAAGTGATTCCACAGCATGACAACGCTCGGTCTCACATTGCCAAACCCGTTAAAACCTGCCTGGAAACACTGAAATGGGAAATCCTACCCCACTCGTCATATTCTCCAGATATTTCGCCGTCCGATTATCACCTGTTCCGATCGATGGCACACGGTTTAGCTGACCAACAGTTCCATTCATATGAAGACATCAAAAAATGGTTTGATCCGTGGATAGCCTAAAAAGATTAACAGTTTTTTTACCGCGAAAAGTAGTAGCCAGCGATGGGTAATACTTTCAATGATTCACTTGTAACCATTTTTTCAGAATAAAGTTGTATTTTCATAAAAAAAAACAGCGAGAACTTAGTTGCACACCTAATATTTTGCTATTTTTTTGCGGTGTGGATCTTTAGGAATATTAACGAAATCCCCCATATAATACCGATTTCAGCTGCCTTAAATGTGGGTTTAGTGCTTTTATAAGGCAGTGATTCTCCTTTCTATTTAAACCGGATCATAAATTCACTTGTCCCAAGTATTTTGTTCTAGAAATTTTGTGGTCTCAAATCATAGTTTTGGTTAAACTTCTTTCTATCTTTCCTAATGAGTTTGCTAGCATACGGAATCTTATTTGCGATCCGGTCATGTTTGCTTTCTTCACACAACGTTCCTCTATTAGTTTGTGATAAAGGTGTGTGTAAAATCTCGTACCAATATTAGCATTATTTCGTAGTTGAGTAATAAGAAGTGAATTTAGCAATTTTAGCAATGTTTGCTCTTGATAGGCTGAAAAGTTGAGTGACATTTTTTCTTTGAGCATTGAGAAAGTAGTACAAAGTAGTGCAAGCTCATAGATGATTAACAACATCTGCTGATGAATCAAGAAAATCAACGATATGGTGCATAAAAGTTGTCGATTGGCAATTAGGGACATCGATGATACTGCAAACATTTCATTTGGATAATGAAACACATTGCTTAAATTTAGCACTTAGCACCCGCTTACAGTGCGCTGGTTTTTCGTTAAGTTATATCATACTTGTGTTATTGGGTTGTGCGAAAAGAAATTGCCGATTTTTTAAAAGAAAGTAAATACATTTTTATTAGAACTTAGAATGAACTTTAATCAATTATATATTTTCCATTTTGTTCGATAACCTTTTGTCATCTTTCCGGCAAATTCATTATTCCGCGCTCATAATACTTCTGGCCTTTATTTCCAAAAAGCTGAACCAAGTGCGATTTTATAGCCTCGTCATTGCCGAAAATTTTACTATTTAAGGAGTTCTGCAAAGACCGAAACAAATGGTAACCTTCCAGTCCCACCAAACTGACAGTATAATTTTCTTTTGGTGTATATCAGCCTTTGAAGTGGTTTGTAGCGCATCATCACGCTTGGACCATGATCGCTTTCGCTTTGACGTTATTGTAAACAATCTGTTTTTCATCACCAGTGATAGTCCGCTTCAAAACCGGATCGACTTCATTGCGTTTAGGATGCATACAACAAGCGTTGATTCGGTTTGTTAAAAGAATTTCTTTCAATTCATGTGGTACCCAAATATCAAGCTTTTTTACCAGTATAAGACTCTTTATTTGCTCATGAACGGTTGATGTTAGTATATTTAACTTCTCTCCAATCTCACGCAAAGTTACATCGTCATCCAATTCGATTAAAGCCTTCATCGAAATCACTTGGCCGACCTGGACGTGGCTCATCTTTAAATGAAAAATCTCCAGAACGGAATTTGATAAACCAATTTCGACACTGTCTTTCTTTTAAGGCTTTATCACCATACAAATCACGCAACACTTTAGAAAGCTTCTCTGCGCTTTTTCCGTTAAGGAAATAATAAAGTAAGATATGACAAAAATTCTCTTTTGTTCGCTCCATATTAAAATTGACGCCAAACGAATATAAACAAATTTACGCACACTTTTTTCTAAAGCAAGCTAAAAGTGACAGCTAATAACTGTTAAACGAAAAAATCAAAATAAATAGTCAGAAGCTGTTCAAAACAATTATCAACGCCGTATCTATGTAAAATCGGCAATTACTTTCTGGATAACCCAATATATTGTAAGAAGTGTAAAAGAAGTAGTAAAAAAAGTGGGGAATAAATCTAGTAAAAAACGGGAAATGAATATCTTCACGACCTGAATAAATAGCCATTTTATGATTATTAGTGCAAACATAAAGAAACACCCTTACGTATAGTCATACGGGAACACAAAAGTTTACTTTAGTTAGGAAAAGTCTATAAGTCTTATTTCTAGTGCTGCCGAAATAAGTTTAGTTCATGGCGCTAATTAAGTAATTTGATAACACCGGCACACAAAAAAAAAAATTGTCTGTACATCGGGTGCCACCTATCTACAGGCATGTTTTTCGACCCGCTGAATACGAATTTCAAGTCAGTTTGGGCCGTCCAGCCTTCAATTTCGAGTAAATTGCAAACAAATCCAAAAAATAGCGAAAGTTCGATGTTTTGGCAAAAAAAAAATTTTGAGATCTAAGGAAAGCATAATTTTTTATGTATTTTGGTCCGTTACATACTAATTTCGATCGTACTTATTTTTATCGGAATAGAGAAGAGGAGTTCCGGAAGTTTTTCACAAAGGACGATGAGAAATCGGTGGTGTACTGTTGCAATGTTAAAAGCTTGGTTGATGAATTAAAATCTAATATCTATAAAGACGATGAGTGGAGACTCTTTATAGATTCATCAACTAGAAGTCTCAAAGCTGTCTTGTTTCACATTGGAAACATATTAGCGCCAATTCCAATAGCCCATTCGACAAAGCTTAAGGAGACCTATGAAAATTTGGAAATTGTATTGGACAAGATAAAGTATTCAGAACACCAATGGCAAATTTGCGGGGATCTCAAAATCGCAACACTTCTTTTAGGCCAACAATCAGGATTCACAAAATATCCTTGCTATCTATGTTTGTGGGATAGCAGAGACAGAAAGAATCACTATGTGAAAAAAGAATGGCCTACGAGAGTGCAATTAAATGTCGGTACTCAAAATGTAATACGAACACCATTAATTCAGCCTTCAAGCTATCTGCTACCGCCACTTCGCATCAAATTAGGTCTCATGAAACAATATGTCAAAGCTTTGGACAGGGACGGTGATTGTTTTCAGTACTTGAGAGAAAAGTTTCCGGCGATAAGTGATGCCAAATTAAAACAGGGAATTTTTAATGGACCCAAATTAGAACTCTATTTCAGGGTGCTAATTTTATAGGTGAAATGAATGATACAGAGAGAGAAGCTTGGGTAAGTTTAAAAAATGTGTGTTATAACTTTTTAGGAAATAATAAAAGTGAAAATTACACGACAATAGTCGAAGAATTAGTGACAAATTACAAAAACTTAGGATGCTTATTGAATCTAAAATTACACTTCCTAGATTCTCACATTGACTACTTTCCTGAGAATCTTGGAGAGTACAGTGAAGAACAGGGAGAACGCTTTCATCAAGACATAAGTGAAATGGAGACTAGGTATCAAGGAAATTTGAATATAAACATGATGGCAGACTATTGCTGGACACTCAAAAGAGATATACCAAAAGATAATAACAAACGAAAGAGAAATCCTATCCGTAGATCATTTGAAAATAAAAGAGTTCGATACCACCGGACAAAAGTTTGAAAGTTAGGAAAATCGTTCTTCTAATTCTTTTTATGAGTCATTTTCATAGATTTTAAAATTTTTTTTGCATTTTCAGATTTTAATTTTGTATTTTTTTAATAAACAATACAATAAAATTTATTTAATTGTGTTTAAAAGATTTTTTACAGCAGCAATTTTCTGCTATTTTATCAATTTTTTGCTATTTTTGCTATTTTATTCGAATTTCGCTAAGTTTTGGGGTTTTTTGCAATTTACTCGTAATTAAAGGCTGGACGGCCCAAACTGACTTGAAATTCGTATTCAGCTGGTCGAAAAACATGCCCATAGATAGGTGGCACCCGGTGTACAGACAACTTCATTGACACCTCATTTGCTGTAATTAATACGTCAAGTCTGGTTTACTCGGACCTTTTACTCTAGCAAGGAACTATTTAACCCGAAAAATTGTCCACGTTAAAACTATCAAGTATTCAAAACAAACTTTAAACAAAAGTCCATACTTTTCTAAAAAAATCGACAAAGTGATGCAGAAATCCTACTTGAAATTTCGTAATGCTTCCTGATTAATATCCCACCAGTCTGCAGAATACACACACAAGTTAGGTGACATGTTCCTCCAGATCCATATATGCATGCATAAATCAGTTGGCTTGTGTTTATACGTGCAATTAGCAAATTAGAAGCTGAAACATGATGAAAAAGCAGAAGCAAGCAAGAAGAAGAAATATTTACATACCCAATACTTAATTAAAACTTTTCTAAAGGAAAATCTAAACAATTTTCGCTGCTTCATAGCAGTAGAAAGATTCTTGGTGTTTTATACCTTGCTAGTTAATGCTTAGTATTCTCTAAATGATGCTTACCATTTTAAAGCGATGCCGAAGCTGAAGGTTTCTTTGCTATTAGAAATACCAAAATTAGTATAAATGTACAAAAATTATGTACATACATAATTTTCTACATACTTTTAATACTCCACACTCTAATATTCCACCGCACGAAGCACGCCAGAAATTGGAGGAGGAACTCGGCCCAAACACCTAACAGAAGCGTATGCGTCAATTAATCAATATTTATTTATGAAATACCAACCCGTCTTCACCAAGACTTGGCGCACAACAAATACTGGACACTAGGCAGTTTCTCAGAACAAAATCGAATGCACATCTCCGAGTGCTCCTTGACTAACATAAGTGGGTCGAATGGCAAAACGGAAAAATTTGTAAGAGTGTATTGTTAGACATGGCTTTCACACCTAGAAGGGCTGCAAAAGCAGGCTCGTTATGACAAATCTATACTCAATATAACCTCGTGCAAAGCCTTTTCAACTAATCTAGCTTTACTAAAGTAAAAAGTCGGCTGACAGTGCCACTCACATGAGTTTCTATTAAAGAGAATCGCAGATAAATTGATCCAAAGAAGGAGTTTTGTAACGTTTTAGTACTTTCCTCCTCCTCTAGGTATAAATTGGGAGCCTTGCAGATAATAGCCAGCTCAGATACTATAGTCTTTTGGTATGAGCACTTCGTTCTATGGGTAGTGTAATTGTAAATAAATCGATCTAAGCGAATGTTATGGCACCTACCGTTTCTTTTTTTTGGCGGTGAGGTTGGGTTAAAAATGCCTTCGCACCATATGGTAACCGTCGCTACTACGTGTGTGGTTATTCTACTAAAAATATCCCACCTCTTCGCTTGGATCTACTTCGCCTGTTATGAGAAACCTATGCACTTCATAGGTTCCATTTCATGCTTCTGTTTTCGGATGATTTTCTCCACGAAAAAATACTTGCGAAAGGACCCATGTCCGACAAAAACTGTGTGAGGTAATACTTAATCTCACCGTGATTTCTTTATACCCACTTTTTAGATCGGCTACTAGTCTCGCTGTTTATCTACCGTACCGTTCAGGGTTCCATCTTGCCTGCCAAAGTGTGAGCGTTTGAATCTTAATATCGGAGAAGCATGGTACTGGAATTCCTGAGATATAACTGTATAAGCTCCTTCGAAAGTTTGTATTTCAAGGTTTTACAGTCTTTTTTTACTTTGTACCTGGCCGTCGGGGCTTTATAGCTTTATTTATATTTATTGCTCTTCTAAATAAATAATTAAAGACATGTTGTGCATACCCTATGATCAGAAAGTACCGGGAATGTTTAATTTAAACGAACCGCGCACGTTGGAACCGTCCATATTTTTTTCTTATGTTGGTAGGACTGTAAGACACACATCTGTCACTTTTTAGCTCCATTGGATCATTAGTGTTTGCCTGACCGGCCGGAAATGTGGGCAAACAATTCTTGGATTTTGCATGATGATAACGCGCCATCGCATCGAGCCCAAATTGAGCTGGATTAGTTGACCAAACACCAAGTAAATACCATATGCAAGCACCATCCCTTCGTCGGACTACCAGGGGTGCATGGAGAACTGGGTTAAGCGTTGGCACATGTGTGTTGCTTCAGACGGGTCTTATTTTGAAAGAGATAAAACAAATTTGCCTGAAAAGAAACTCTGTTTTGTTTTATTTAAACATTCCCGGTACTTTTAGATCATAAGGTACATGTTTGATGGTTCTTACTGTTCTTTAGAAAAGGTAAGCGTAGAGAATATGAAAGCAATATTTTCGGAAATCCATAAATCTTGGCTGAATAGAAATCAATTTTGTCAGAATGACGTTTTTACCCCACCATCATTTCTGCAGTTAAACGTTTTGTTTTTGTTGTGTTTTTGTTGGGGTTTCAATGTTTTGTCAAAAATACGTTACCTATAAATTCCAAATTATTGCACTCCAATTACTTCGCAATAAATCATTTTCACTTCTTAATTGACACTTCCCAAAGAAATCACTTAGTTTTTAATTCCTCACCCTTTCGTCCGGCTTCGAAATATTTAATCCTCTTCTAATAATCAATTATCTTTAGATAACTAAATATTTTATTATCCACAATGTCTGTGCGAACATTTTTAACATTGCATATTTGTTGTACTTTCATCATTTATTCTAAAAACACATTCCCAATAACAACAAGAGTACGCACACAAGCGTGTAATGTGCCAATGAAATGAAAACCAATTTAGTCCGGTCATTGGCTTCCACAGCCATCTCCGTCTGCTAGCATACTCCACTTGACGTCGCCTGCCAGTCTCAAATCGCTTGGAAATGAAATCAATTTCAAAGCGCTTAATATAAACTCACATACATAGATGTGTGTGCACACATATAGACACATTTATTGGCATAATAAAATAGTGTGAGACTTAAAATTTGTGGTCTCCGGATTAACGCACCTGCTGAGTTATTGGGTTGACGCCCGAAACAAATACAACTACAGCCACATGTACTGTGAAAAACAATCGAAAAAGTGAAATTATGAACCGAAAAGATAGTGAAAGAGAAGACAATCGACATTTTCCGAAATTTCTCAAAATTCGTAGTGGTTTTTAGTCGTGTAGTGTTTTTTTGTGTGCGAGTGTATACGAAACGATTTTATGTCACTCATACGCCCTGTATGACTAACGAGCAACCATTGTTGGCATGGCACACACACACGCACACATACAAGTTAAATTTATTTTTGAAAATAAAATAAATTGTTGAAGTTTTATTTTTTAGTTTATTATAATTTAATTTATCTTTATTAAAATAGCACAAGTTTGAATTTGTCTTTACTCTTCAAGGTGACTTTGAAGACTACTTTTAACATTAAAAACTATACTTATTCAATTTATTTTAACAGTTAGATTTATACTTAAAATGAAGAGAGAAAGAGTTCCCCATTTACTATTACAACAATTACAACAATTAAATATATAACTTACATAGCTATAATAATTATTCCAGTTAGATAATGAAGAGAGCGAGAGCGAAAGGGGAAAGTTACTTATAATATATAACTCGCCTCTCCTTAAAGAATTCGAGTCTCGTCGAATCTTTTACAAATATAATATACAATCCGAAAATTTAATAGTTTCTTATAGTGATACAGATTTAAATCACACTTAACTAATAACTTGAAATATATTTAAGTTGTTTAGCGGTTTTTTTTTTCAAGATAAATATTAAACTATATTAGCCATAAATATTCATTTCTTATTCTATAGTTTACATTTTAAAAAAATAAATATAGTGTGATTTAATATAAAAAAAATATTAATGAATAGTTTTCCATGTTTTGCTCTACAAATCCATTTCATTTTTTTTATTATTATTATTTTTTTTATTTATTTTTATTTTATTTTATAGACTTTAATGGGCGTCTAAATTGTGCAGTGTCTACTTTATTAGGGTTGCTGTGGTGGTATCTGTTAAATCTTTTAGCAGTTTTTTGTCTAATTGCAGTAGGATTTTTAATATATAAATTAGATTTTTGTAAATTAAGTGTAATATTTTCTCTTTTAATATTTTCTCTATCAATGGTTTTCTTTTTAATTGCTTCAGATCTTACCTTAACCTCTTTTAAATTTATGTGTAACTTATTTATAAAATCAATTGGTTTTAATTTAGTCGTGCTGTGAATTGTATTATTATAGAAATTAACTGCTTTTAGTACTAATTCTTCAGAGTCATTAATATTTTCAGCGTTTTTTAATATTCTTATATGCTCTAAGAGAGTCGAATGCATTCTTTCTACATCTGAATTTCCTGTGTGCGAATTCGGTGTTGTAAAATGAGTTTCTATATTATTTTCTTGACAGAACAGCTTTATAAGTGCATTATTAAATTCATTATCCATAATAATTTTATCAGGTTTTCCTAAAAATGCGATTCGCTCTTCGATTTTAGTTTTAATTGTTACCATATTTTTGTCATTTAGTTTATGTGCCGTTCCTAATTTCGTAAATTTGTCTATTGTTGTCAAAAAACTAGTCTTTTGTATCTGAAAAATATCTATATGTACTATTTCATTTGGTTTTTCTGGTGTTGGAGTATGTTGAAATATTTTATTTATTGGTTTTCTGTCATATTTGTTTTCATTACATATTCTGCAGTTATTGCAATATCTATTTATAAATTTTAATAATTTAGGATTATAATAATTATCTTTTAATTCTTCGAAATTCTCCTGGATTCCTCTATGGTTACCTTTAATATGAATATCATCAATGATATTCAATAAAGATTCCTCGGATTCAATATCACTAGCAACTTTTGTACAATTTATGAAATTTATTTTATTGTTACTAGAAAATAATTCAATTAATTTGTTCTGTATTATATTATATTTATTATTGTCAAGCTCCGAGTATACCCCAATTTTTCCTCTTTTTATTTCACGTCTAAATAAATCATTCAAATAATGAGTATTATTTAAGTCATTCTCAGACACATATATTATTTTATATTTTTTAAAAAGTATTTCGGTTTCTTTATTTTTATTTTTAACTATTCTTATTTGCGTCCTATATTTATTAACAATTTTATTTATTCTAAAGAAATTAATATTTACATTTTCTTCCGTACTATGATTTACTTCAACTCTGCTCAAAAAATCAGCTACCTTATTCTCCTTTCCCTTAATATATTCAATATCGAGATCAAATTCATCTAATAATATTTTCCATCGGATGATTCTAGAATTGGGCTCTTTAAGTGAATAAAGCCATTTCAAAGGCTGATGATCAGTTTGAACTAGAAACTTTCGACCAAAAAGGTATGGACGGTAATATTTCACTGACCATACAATGGCTAATAATTCTTTTTCCAGCGTTGAGTAGTTTTTTTCATGTCCATTTAAAGTCCTACTGGCGTAACTTACTGGTTTGCCATCCTGGCTCAACACCGCGCCAATAGCAGCATTGCTTGCATCCGTGGTCAATACAAATTTTTTATTAAAGTCTGGATAGCATAATATTGGTGGATTTGTTAAAATTTTCTTCAATTTTTCGAAAGCGTCAATATAAGATTTGTCATTAATATCAATTTTACTATTTTTTTTTAAATATTTTATTATAGGGCTAGCAACAAAGGAATAGTTTCTAATGAATTTCCGGTAATATCCGGTTAAACCTAAAAACGATTTAATTTCTTTTACTGACTTTGGTAGCTCCAAGTTTTGTATTATATTAATTTTCTCGGGGTTGGGCTTTATCCCATTATTTGTTATGATATGACCAAGAAAGTTTGTTTCTTTCGATAAGAATCTACACTTATCTATTTGAACCTTTAAATTGTAGTCATTCAGTTTATTAAATACTTTTTGCAAGCTTTCTAAGTGTTCGGTTAGCGAGGTTGAAAAGACTAGTATATCATCCATATAAATTATACAAATTTTATTTATATAATCAGCCAAAATGTAGTTTAGCATTCGCTGAAATGTAGCGGGCGCGTTTTTGAGACCGAAGGGCATTCGAATGAACTCGAAGTGACCACGGGGCGTTGAAAAAGCCGTTTTCTCAATGTCGCTTTCCTCCATCAAAACCTGATGAAAGCCTTTCGCAAGGTCCAAGGACGAGAAATATTGCGCCTTACCTAACTTGTCAAATAATGACTCTATATTTGGCAGAGGAAATTTGTCATCCACAGTTATTTCATTTAGCTTCCTAAAGTCTATAACTAATCGCCATTTCTGCTGGTTCGAATTATCGGACTTCTTTTTAACAATCCACAAAGGGGAATTATAAGGCGATTTGCTGGGGCGTATTATATTTTCTTTTAACATTTCATTTATTTGCTTTTCTATTTCATTTTCTAAAATCTGTGGATGCCTATAATTCTTGCAGTATACTATTTTATTAGAAGTAGTTATTATTTTATGTTTTACACAGGTAGTTGTAGTTAAATTTTGGTTTTTAATATAAAACGTCTTTTTATTTTTATGTAAAAAATTTTCTAATAACTTATTTTCTTCCTTATTTAAGTTTGTAGGCATTAAATCTTTGAATTTATCCAGCTCAAATTTTTCTATATAATTAATTTCCTCATAAGAAATGTTAAATTTATAGTCAATTAGTTTTATTTCGTTATTATTTACTTTAAGAGTATTATTTTGAAAATCTATTATAGCTCCAAAGGGCTGTAAAATATTTATTCCTATTATGCAATCGAATTTTTTATCAATAAAATTAATTAATTTAACAGACATGGTGCTATTTTTTTCTTTGAATTCATCCGGCACATTTACTATCACTTCATCTATAATAATATTATTACCGACCAGGGTATTTAATAAAATTGGTTTTATTAAACTTTTCTTTATTCCTATATTGGAAAAAAAATTATAATCTCCGAGGGTAGTAGCAGCACCACTATCAATTAGGCATCTTGTTTTTGTATTATTTATAGTTAATATTACTATGGGTAATGATAATTTCGAGGCTGCACAGGAAAATTTTCTGTAACGTGAATTGCATCAATTTCCATTGGTTCTTCATTATTACTTAAATGTCTATTATATGAATTTTGTTGATTTTGTCGTAAATTACTAAAATTTTCTAAGTCATAATTTTGGGTTTGTTGTTGCTGATTATTTCTGTTAAAAGTGTTAAAAGTTTGCGTTTGAAAATTTCTGAAATTTCTGTTACAATTATTAAAACCACCACTATTATTTCTGTTATTACGGCTACTATAATTAGGAAAGGTGCTTGAATTTTGAAATCTTTGAAAACCATTCCTATTTAATGAATTATTTGCATTTTGAAAGTTATTATTTGGAAAGGTATTGTTATTTCGAAAATCATTATTGTTTTGAAAACTTTTATACGCAAAACTATTCGCTTGTTTATTATTTACTAGTTTTATATCTTTTAATAAATTATTTTCTAAATAAAATGTATAAGCTATGTTAATAGATCTAATATTATTTTGTAGCAAAAGAGATTTAATGCTAATAGGTAAGTAGTTTACATAAATATCAAAAATTAATTTTTCATTATTTTCAGGTGTATACAAAATGTCAGGTTCTAAGCTATACTTTGTGTTCATTAAACTTAAAATTTTACTTAATTTATAATGTAATTCCTCAATGTTTCTAGCTTCTTCGTTTAGAGCGTCACTTCTTAAATTAAAAAAACTTCTTTTTACTCCAAATTCCTCCTTAAGCTTAACTATTATACCCTCCCATGTAGGGTTAAATAAGGTTTCAACCGCCTTTAACGCCTTACCTTGCAGTCTGTTGCTTAATACTGTTTTTATTGTCTGTACATGTTCTGCTGGCGTTAGCTGCAACACAGTTGCGACGTCCCTCAGGTAGTTGCTGAGCGTATATTCACTGCTCCCGTTAAATGCAGGCAAGCTCCTCGCTTCACGCAAGCTCTCAGCTAGCGTCAAAGCCATTGTGGGTGTTGTTGTTTGTTCTAAGCAAACGCTGCTCTGCTTCTTTCTCTAATGATAGCTGGCTTGCTTTCTCTTTCGTCTTTCACGCCGTTAGCACTGGAATGCACACCGTACACTTTCTTCTCTTTTTCCGTTAACTTTTAACTTCTAGTAATTTCTTTTCCTTTTTTTTTTTGTTTTTTTACGAAGCCAATCTTTTTTCTTGTTTGTCAAAGATTTTGTCCGCTTTAAATATATATATGTACAGTAGTCATATCAATTTGGGCAGTAAAATTGCTCACAAATTATGCACAAATTTGCCGTTTTGCACTCAACTGCGCTAAGTTCAAATTATTTTCAACGATCATAAATTTGTTAGAACTATTCTTTCGGATTAGTTATTACACGAAATATTTTTTTTTTTTTTTTTTTTTTTTTTTTTTGGTTTAGTTTTTAGTTTTTAAGTTTACAAAAATTTCGCTTTTTGCCACACTTTAGTAATGTCCACTTGAATTATTTGCGGTTCACATCGGTTTGTTGAAAATTTTAACCTTTTCTTTTCCCGATTATCACTGGATATGTTTTAAGTAACATATCCCATCCTCGTCGCCAGTTAAATTTATTTTTGAAAATAAAATAAATTGTTGAAGTTTTATTTTTTAGTTTATTATAATTTAATTTATCTTTATTAAAATAGCACAAGTTTGAATTTGTCTTTACTCTTCAAGGTGACTTTGAAGACTACTTTTAACATTAAAAACTATACTTATTCAATTTATTTTAACAGTTAGATTTATACTTAAAATGAAGAGAGAAAGAGTTCCCCATTTACTATTACAACAATTACAACAATTAAATATATAACTTACATAGCTATAATAATTATTCCAGTTAGATAATGAAGAGAGCGAGAGCGAAAGGGGAAAGTTACTTATAATATATAACTTACATGCGCGCATATGAAGAAGATTTTATGAAAATAGCTTTAAAATCTCAATTTATAAAACATCACTTTGAACATACACAAACACATGCAGCTTCGTGCGTGTGTGTGCGCAAGTTTTCAGGTAGTAATATTCGATAGGCACAACACATACATATAAGTATGTGTGTGGAAGTGGAGGCATTTTAACACAGTATCACCCTCACTGGCCATCGCATAGATGAAACGAAAATAAATGAAATAAAATATCAATAATTGTAATATAATAGAGAAACGTGTCAACTAATGGGCTGAATGTTGAAAGAAATCGTAACTGAAAGAGGATCAAGTTGGAGGTGCTAAAAATAGCACGCCTCAATTGTTTCTACAACTATCTCGCGCTGCAAAACGAGAAGCCAAACGTATTTTTCCCACTTCAAAATAAATGGTAAAATTACCGGAGCGGTGAAATTTTGTTTGTGAGTAAATACCTACATAAATATACTCGCACGCACTCGCCTCCCTGCTGGAAAATTTAGCGATTGCGAGTTGCTGCCATTCCAATGAACTCTTCATGCGTTTCTTCTATTTTTATACATTTCTAATTTTTGGAGTAGAAAAATACGTCTAGAAGCACAATTGAAAAAATTGAGAAACTATCAAATAGAAGTTCATTAAGTCCAATTATGTAGAGGATTAGGTGTAGTCAGAGGCCCGAAAAAATCATGATTTTCAATAAATTTTTTTGCCGACAAAAAAATCGAAATTTTTGAGAAAAAAAGTCCTTTGACCAGGCACGAGTTTTTTATGTTTTTCAAAAGCAGTATAAATTTTATTGAAATCTACCAAGCGGTTTTTAAGTTACAGTGATCATTAGTTCAAAAAACATAGTTTTGAGAGAAACGTATTTCAAGTTTTGCTATCAATTCCGGAGCGCCCGAGCGCCCTTTGTTAATTGTTGAATAGCTCGAAAAGTGTTTTTCAGATTCACTTCAAATTTTCACACAATATTTGTAAGATATTATACTTTAATAAAATGCACAAAAACTCCAATTTTTTTTTAAATGCTGACTGCTCCTTACCCCTTAAATTATCGGAAATCACTACTTTCTACTACTTCTTAGGCAATTTTCGCACTCTTTCCTGGTTGCTGCAATAATCTACGAATTGCGTAATTTTTAAATTATTACTAAGCAATGGAAATATTGCCTAGTTAAATCCTTTTTCATGTTTCGGAATAACCAGTAGTTAGAATGCAGTGCGCGAGTTAGAATTTTCCACGTGCGTGTTTTCAGTTCTCCTCATCAAACTGGATACCACAAGCTCTTGCCTTGTCTTGGTTTCTATACGATTGCCTTTAATTGCTCGGCTAAAGCACGGCAGTTGCAGTTGATACCTGTGGTTCCCGTTTCTGTTGAAAATTGTTTCAGCAGCTCATAGTAGATGACATATCCTTGATCCCAGGGATAGCATAACCTTGAACAGAGCACAATCTTTGAGCCTTTGGCAAAGATAATGCGAGCTCTCACGCATCGACTCACACAAGAAAATTTTTGAGCTCTCAAAAGATCGAATTAATGGGTCAATCGCTATACCATACTCCGATTAGGTACCTAATTTGTACCCGAACATCAATTATAAAACATGAGGCTTACGTTTTTCAATACCTGAAGAAGGCGTTTAATGAGATCGTTTTGGAATTATCCAGTTATGAGTGCTTAAAACGCTTTAAAGATTTGTTCAAGCAAATGCAGAAGTGTATTGACTTCCAAGGAGAATATCTTGAAAAATAATGAAGCACTCCGAATTCGAGTGCTGAAATGTAAAAAAAAAAACTGCCAAAAATATTTTTTGTCAGCAATATATATATAGACATATTATTTCTTTCATAGGTTGGAACTCTCTGCTTTGAATCCTCATTTCTACCAACATCAAAATCATACCAATTAGACTTTCGTTTTTATTACTAAACAATTACCCTTTTTATTTATTACTTAAAGTAGGGTTACAAGTTAATTCGGTATGGCTCACGTTGTACACCCACAGTGGGCATGGAACACCAAATGAAAAAAAACAGCACATCCCCAATGCTGAGGAAACGCGGGAGCGAGGGAGATATTAACCTTTTGTCCGATAGTCAAGCCGCGATCAAGGTTCTCATGACGCCATGGTGCAGAACGAAATTAGTCAACTTCTGCAAGGAGGAGATCAGATCGCTTGGGTGTGCGGGTAACATTTCTCTGATCTGGATTCCAGGACATAGGAACAAAGAGGGAAATGAAATTGCTGATAAACTTGCCAAAAAGGGGACTCAATTGGGCTCAGAGACCTCCTACCCGGTCATCGGCATCCTTGACAGTTGTTAAAGAGGAACTGCACAAATTATTGCATTTCTCAGGAAAACGCAGAAAAGATGGATCTCCATTTGTTCATGCGCTATTTCGAAAACCCTTTGGCCCCAGTACAATGTACGAAGAACTCAGAAAGTCATTTGGACTCCTAGCTATTCAATTTCCAAACTCGTAGCTGTGTTCACAGGTCACTGGCCGATCGGCACACTCGCGAAAAAGCTAGGGTTACCATTTAACCTGCATTGTAGAAGCTGGGGGGACCTTTCAGAGAAGGAGACTTTTGAGCACTTTCTCTGTAAATGTCCGGGTTTGGCAGCTAGTCGATTAACGTCACTGGGTGCTCCATTCTCCATTATATCAACAGCTCTGGCTGGCAGGTCTCATAATGGTATCAAAACGGCGCTTCAGTGCTACTTGAGGAGTGCCAGACTGGCACTTCAACCATTTCACCTACCTAACACCTTCAACTTTCAATAGAAAAGCTACCTTCGTTTTGTACTTATATATGTAAATGTCCGTTTGTCTATAATAATTTTTCTGTACGACTTTTTATTACTTCAAAGGTGTGTCAAGTGTGCAATAATTTGTCGCTATCAAAAATGGGTGAGTGTACCCTTTCCTTTTTACTATAATATATTTATAGCCTTAATATTTATAATAGATTCCGTTGCTTCTTAGCTCAAACTTCTTCTTAGCTTCTTAGATCAAAAAAAGCTGTACAAGACGCCTCTCTGCTTTGGAAAGTTTTAACAATTCTTAAATTCGAATATAGGCCAGATATTTTGAACGTAGTTCTGTCAATTCGAGACCACAGATCTTGGATCGAATATATAAGTACAAAGCGCCCTTCAAAAATGACGCCTATATGAAGTAGTGATACCTTTTCCTATGTGATCTTTGACATTTGTCAAGTGGATAGATGTACAATTTTCCACGATAGAACGACTTGTTAAAATTATTGAAACTAATTATAGAAATGGTCGATCTTTTAGTAGCAAAATGCGTGATTTTTTTGGTGAAAATAGTCGTCCTCATGAGTCGACAATTCAAAAGTTAGAGAAAAAATTTCAGGAAACTGGTTCTGTTGAGTACAGCAAAAGGGCTGTGCAGACCAAAAACACTAGATGTTCTGTTGAGATTATTGTTGTTGTAGCGCAACGTGTTGCTGAACAACCTTCTTCAAGTATATCGACAACCTGACGTTCTCATCAGTTAGGCCTTACTTGAATCAACTAATCTACTGATTGGCGGGTTTTACATGAAGATTTGCATTTGCATTCTTCCGAAATTCATTTGACACAATAATTGGGGACAACAGATTATTATCAAGGCGGGAATTTCGTGAATTATTTCCTTGAAGATGATGCAGGTTTTGCACGCAAAATCAGTCTCAGTGATGAAGATCATTTCATACTGGATCGATTTGTCAACAAACAAAATTAGCGCATCTGGAGAGAAGAAAACCCTCGAATAATTTCTGAAAAATCTTTGCATTCAAAACGTACTGTTCGGTATGGCTTTTGGGCTGGTGGAATAATTGATGCGTTTCTCTTCGAACGTCACTATAGACAACTGATTGGATTTTTTTTTGTGGTCTGAGCTTGAAGGAATAGACATAGATTATCTTTATTTTCAACAGGGTAGTGTCGCAAGTCACACAACACGGGAAAACAATGCTTATTGCGATCCAAGCTTCCCGGTCGATTAATTTCACGTAATGGGGACATAAATGATTTCCAGAGCTGAAACACATCATTCGGAATGAGATTGCTGAGCTCAATGATGATGTGTGAGCGAGTTTTTGAACATTTGAATTCTCGTATGACAGCCTGAGGTGGACATTTAAGTGATGTCGATTTTCACAATAAAAACGGCAGTCATTTTTGTTGACCACGTATAGTTGGTGCAATTAACTAAAAAAACGAATGCGCAGAAAGTACACATGGGTTGGACATACTCTTTAAAGCAATCCAGACGAAATAGCTCAAGCAGTTTTACAGTGGAATCCATAAGGCGCTAGAAATAGGGGCCGGCCTAAATTTATTGGGTGAAGATGTATTAATAAGGAGACCAGAAAATCATTCAACGTACTGAAATATGTAGTACGAAACCGTGATTTGTGAAAATCTATTGTAGACTGACTAAGTTCTTCATTACGATTGGATTGTAATATTGGAAGATTTCAATATGAATTATAAGGCAATAACATTATTTTTTCACACATAATTGCTAAGATCCCTTGAATTGATAAGAGCCCTCTATGTATAAATATTTTACGTTTATAATCTGTTTAAACCCCATGTGGTCTCATTTCCACTGCTCAACATCCTATCAATACCAAACTTGTTAAAATCTGAAAAATTGCTATATTATTTTTGAACTGACCATTAGCCCTTCTAGCTGAGATTTCTTTTCCTGCAGGGTTACAAGTGCTGTGTCAATAAGTACGCGTGTACATACTTATCAACGTACATGGAGATACTTGTGGATGTATGTATACATACATATGTATGAGTGACTTTTTCCCTAATATCGGCTGTGTGTGCGTGGTGCGGTTGGCGGCTAATCGCTACGTTAGTCGTCTGCTTACCTGCCATTAAGTGGCGCACTGGTTGTGTTTTGTTTGCTTAGCATTGCTTTTGTGATTGTTGTTGATATTTTTGCAGGGTTTTCGTAGCTTTGTTTAGCACATACGCTCGCCAATAGGTTTGCGCTTGCTTTTTATGCTTTTTTATCTGTCGGATTAAATCCCTCTCCATTGCTCTGGCGCGTTTTGGAATGGGCAAAAACTGTCAGTGCGCTCTTTGAGTTCGGTATTCATGAAATCTGAATGTTTTCCTTTGTTTGATTGGGAGTGAATAAAAGGTTGAGCAGATTACCTACAATAACTTATGTACATATTATAAATATTTTGCTTACACACATTCATATATCTGGCTGCGTAAATTTTTAACTGGCTCAAATTAAAGCAAAATTATTGCAGTGTAGAATTTATGCAAATCCTTGAAATGTGTGTGGTTATTTGTTCGAATAGCTATCCATCAATTTAAGATATACTCTTTCATGCAATTAATTGAACAAATATTAATTTAATTAATTTTAATTTAAATTTTACAATTTTATTGGGTATAGGAATAAGTATCCGTCCTTTCTGAGCCAAAGTTACGAACTATTTAGACAATTAAATAATACAATATATCACGTGAAGTATGTGCCATTGGCAGCTACAACTTTACTCCATCTCTCAGGCAGCACGGATTCCTCCGACGAAAAATTCGAGTTTTTTTGACTTGATCCATTCACTGAGCCAGTTTGCGATGTTCTCGTAAGAAGCGAACCGCTCTCCAATAAGGGCTGACTGTATTGATCGGAACAGATAGTAATCCGAAGGTGCAATGTCTGGGGAATACGGCAGGTGGGGCAAGATTTCCACATTCAGTCCCTCTAAATATTTCTGGACCGATTTAGCAACAAACGTCAGTTTGCCATATCTATCGTCCCGTTACGGCCGCTTTTCTTTGATAGCTCGATTCAAACGCATTAGCTGCAGTTTCAGATGGTTTAAGGAGTTCATAATAGATGACACCCTTCTTATCCCATAAGATGACCAACATAACCTTTGAATCATGAACTTTTTTTTCGCTGTCGATGTATCTAGTTCACCTGGCAGACTTCAACATTCTCGACGCTTAGGGTTATCATAATAGATCCATTTTAGATCGCCAGTGACGATGCGATGCAGAAAAACTTTTCTTTTCTGCGGTTCAAGAAGCATCTGACACGTCATCAAACATCTCTCCATTTTGGAACCGTCAGTGTATATGTTAAAGGTGTGGCGCGTTTAAAGTTGTCTCTTCCGTCATCGTTCCTTTTCTAATACTACCTTTAGTTCTCTGTTGAAATTAGATTGTGGAATAACGTAGTCCGAGAACGTCACTGAAAAAATCGTAGTCAAATAGTGGTGACCCAGCCCAAATAAACCCCAAGCATGTCCGGACTAACGGCCAAACAACTGGTCAGATTTAAGTAGGTGAGTGACAAGAGGCGATCATAAGGGCTGAATGGGGAAACTGCTGTGTTCCATTAAGACATTTAAGACAGCGACAGACTACAACTTGTTTTAGCGATCCACTCGAAGCTGGGAAAGCTTAGATGGCGGATGAACTTATTGCATTCGTCGTAATGTTCAGATTATCACATTTTCAGATACTTCCAAAATTTTTCTGATAGTAAAAAAGTGGACTCACGAGAGTCTTATAAGAACAAGCTGGTCAAGTAGTTTTTTACAAATAAAGCCTGGGGCTTTTTTAATTGCGGAACTCTGAAATTTTCTTTAAAATGAACAAATTTTACTATAACTAGTAAGGAAGGCTAAATTCGGTATGTACTGAACTTTATATTCCCGCGGACATTTGAGTAAAATTTGATTTAACCTAGCCGTTAATTTTTTTTGGATCAAACAAACTCAAAGATGATGGGAGTTATATGATAGTTTGCCACATTAGAGGGATGTACGAAATTTAGTCATAACATATAAAATGTGGGCGTGGTTTTTATCGTATCTGAATAATATTTAAGTGGAATCTTAATGAAGTGGGTAGCTGCGTACCAAGTTTAAGGAAGTTTTGTTAAACTCATGTATCTTTACTTTGTTTTTTGGCAGACGAGCGACCTGGTCTATTGTATATACTACGGCGTGTCGATTTAAAAATCTCTCATTGCTCTGTGAAAATCGTATTCTAGGGATGAAAATAAGAAAGTTTGCCGAAGGAACCATACTTCTAAAACGAATTCTGATGTCCCCCAATTTGGGTTCAACGAAAAATCCCACTCTGACCCATTTAGAGTGCTCCAATCGAGTCCAAATGTATGACCTACCCCCACTAACTTTGGACGGCCGATCCACCCATGCCAGTGGCACACCCCCTGGAACTCCCCTGGGGAATTCCCCATACATACAAATATCACCATTTTTGGCCTTTACATGAGAAAAAAACTAAAAAGTTCGACCCAAATTGGGGGGCATCAGAATTCGTTTTAGAGGTATGGTTCCTTCGGCAAAGTTTCTTATTTTGATCCTTAGAATATGATTTTCACAGAGCAATGGGCGATTTTTTTGCCTCCCCACAAATCGACCCGGCCTAGTATATACATATGTCTATACCACAGTGAGTGTTTACAGAGAAGTGGTCAGAGAGTATCTGTATCAATTTAGCATAGATATAGTAAATAAATATGTGCGCAATTGCAAGCAAGTAAACATAACCTAAATAAATGATGAAACAAACGAAAAAAAAGAAATACAGAAAAACAGACGAACTTTCAGTCCATCCCTTTCACACAAGAGAAGAGGCGGCATTGGTTACCACCACTCGAAAACATTTGTAAGTATATGAAGGATGTTTTTCTAGATAAGCATATCAAGCTAATTGTCCCCCCAGTGTACATCTGGTTTTGGCATTTGTTTTCGGATGTGCTGACGAATTGCCATGTACCTACTTGCTTAAGTCTATTCAACTCAGCTATTTCGGAAAGTAATTCTATGAGCAATCATACATTACATGAAAGTGCTTTCCAAAAGCAACCAAAAAGTAACTTGCTAGCTCACTTTCTGATACTCATTTTTAGCCATTCATACTGCGCTTGTCAATATTTTCTTTTTCTTTTTCCTTGGTTTTTTTCTTTTTTGACATTTAATGGCGACTGTGTTGTCCTTTTGTTACATATTGCATATGCAATTTGTTATTAAAAGAGGCACTTATTCTGGTGAACACGATTGAGTAAAATTATTGGGCCGTATACATTTCAATTTCGGTGAAAAATTATTAGGAGCATTATTTAAAAGCTGGACGGCTGTTGAGAGATTTGTAAGCCGATGGCGATGAGGTTTTTTTTTCAAAATTTTTAACAGATTCTTCAGAAGCCACTGGATTTTTTATATGAGAAGTTATGATCGCTTATCAGGCTTGGAGCTCAACTTTTTGGAATTGATTTACAATTTGAAGGCCGAAAACAAAGTAAGCAATAAAACAAACAAATAATTATCTGTGTTTTGCCATCAGCATACCTCGCAGAGGTCGAACGAAAGATAAAATACTTGTCAAAAAGGGTTTGAATGCGAGGGCTGCTTTGTCTATTCTGCGCCCATTATTTTAAAATATTCTCCTTGGAAGTCAGTGCACTTCTACATTCGCTTGAACCAATTTTTAAAGCTCTTTTGTCACTCCGAAGTGAATTCTTCCAAAATGATCTGCTCAAAAGCTTCTAAAGCTTCTTCAGGCATTGAAAAACGTAAACCTCGCATTTTATTTTTGATGTTCGAGAACAAAAAGAAGTCATTAGGTACCAAATCAGGGCTGTAAGGTGGCCCATTAATTCGTTCTTTGGAGTGCTCAAAACTTTCCAGTGTGAGCCGACACGTGAATCCGGCGCTTGATTTTCCTATAGTCTTCGAAAACTTCTGATTGTGTACCACTCAGAATTGACTTTTTTAAATTCAACTACTGGTACAGTTGCGGTGTTATCAGATTTTCTCAAAAAATTGGCGATCATTTGCTTTGAGGTGCTTCTTCCGTGAACAACTTTTGTTGGTACTTTGTTTCCGGCTCATATGCATTCGTCACTTGCTACGGTTTCATAGACGTGCTTTGCATCAGCGGGGATCAAATGGATATTATCGGAATTATTTTCTGCTTCGTCTTGTTTAATTGCACAAGTATAAGAAATCTAGCCCCCTATTTTAAAGCAAAGAATCAGAAAAAACTTTTCACCCCGCTGTGGTGAAGTTAATACTATTTTCTCTTGTAAGCGCTTTTTAGGAATAAAATCCCAAAAAATATCACAAGAATAATTGCAAAACGGAGATTAGATTCAACTGTGATATCAGCTAAGAATAGGACTCACAATACCAACTACGCCGTCAGAGTAAATCAAAATAGGTTGATCAACTGCAGCTGTAGATGTTAATAACCAAATAGGGGACTCCTTCATGCTGAAACACGCGGCAGTGGACAGGTATCCATAGCTGTGTTTAACAAGAAAAAGTTGAAGTGAATCCCACCACCAATCCTGCTGCCCATTGTAAAGTCAACTGCCCCCCGTTTTCTCTTACGTACCTCACTGTAGAATATTGAAGTGGAATTTTTTCTTCAGGTCAGAATAGAGGAGTAGCCGATATGACAAGATTTGGACGAACCCTGTTTTTAAGTGGAGCATATAATAAGACTGTCGCCGTAGCCGAATGGTGCGTGACTACTATTCGGAATTCAGAGAGAACGTAGGTTCGAATCTTGGTGAAACATAAAAATGGAGAAAAAGTTTTTTCTAAGCGGTTGCCCCTCCGGAGACATTGTGAGCCATGTATTTCAGCCATGAAAAAGCTCCTCATAAAAAAATAAAACATATCTGCCGTTGGGAGTTGCCTGAAAAATGCAGGTGCCCCCATCCGTAGAACAACATAAAGACGTATACCAAAGCGCCGTTGTGTCCTCACTTTGTCTTCTACATTTAAATTCCAATTGAGCTTCCTTTCTTGTATCAAACTTAGCTAGCGAGAATTTTCGCTCAACGACAAGGTGATTTCATTCAATATCGGAGGTCTTACTTCCGGTAAATGATGTTTCCTAGTAAATAATATCAGTTCAGTATTGATAGCGTTTACGCCTAGTCCACTTACTTCGACCACTGATCTACCTCATTTAATAAGCTCTGCATACCATAATTTCACTGAGTGTGTTCGGAAATGGTCTGAACTTACTGTTTCAACTGAACTTACAGTTCCTTGCTGTTTCAAAAAAATTTAATTTTAAAAAAATATCCATAAAAAAGGTATCGAAATGCCACATCTTTATAACGATTTTCTGCACACACCAGTGATACGCATACATACATATTTAAGTAAACATATGTAGGTGTACGGTGTAAGGAGGGAATGAAACTGGATATACATATTTTCACGCCAAGTGCGCAACTTTTATTTTCCTTTGTTTTTCCTTACCATATTCAAGCATTGTTTAACGCGGACGAGTAGCCTTTAATGAAGAGGATATATGCATGGGCGCATACTTGGCACATGCACTGTATACAAGTAGGAATATTTGCGTACGCATGTGTGCCGTGCACGTTATAATGTTACTTGCAAATATGAGTGTGTGTGTATGTGCGTAAAAGTGTGAAATACGCAGAAAACCGTGTCAAGAAAAACAAAAAAAGAAAAAAAAAATTCAAGCAAAAATGTTGAAGGATATTATATTCTTAACCTTTTGCCACACTTGCCGTTATATGGCATGGAATATACTTATAAATATATGCATATGTTTTACGAGTTTTATGTTAGTTGTTTTAGTAAATTTTTGTTGCCTTTATGCTTACAGCGCGCACGAGTGTTGGCTACAACAATAGAGGTGCTAACAATAATAGCAACAAAAACGTCAGACAGGCACTCTAGAGGTACTCACCTAAATAAGGCAGCAATACAAAGACTAAGAAGGCCAACAACAACAACAAGAAAAAATATAAAAAAACAACACCACAATCCTTAGAGAGATTTAGTGGCCGTGACCACGGCGGTGACCTCACCTACGGCACAAAAGTTGTTGGCGGCGGCAGCGACACCGACACCGACTGCGAGCATCGTATCGGTTGGGCGGATGGATGGGTGTTGTGGCTTACCAATCTAACCAATTTAACCACTCACACATCGCTTATCCTACAAATGGATAAACATCTGCTGACAAATACTACGCTGTTATTGATAGTTTAAACTAACAGTAATATAATTTGCTTATACAGCGAAGAGTTATAATAAAAATAAAGCTTGTTATTCAAGCGTCATAACGACCAAAGCGATCATAATCGGCGAAAGTGGCGAAGGACAATGGCAATGCGACAGTTCATGCGGAAAGTGAGAGAGAAGAGTAAAGGGCAAAAATTAACAATTCTAAAGTTGGCAAATAAAGCAATAGAAAAGTAAATACTCGCATCGACGATTTGTGGTTGTCTGCCAACGTGAAACGTTGAGTGGCAAATTCAGCGCTTGCCTACTCTTCGACCCTTCGTTTTCGCTGCTATTTCTCGCTCTATTTCTTCTCAATCTACTGGTACACTGTTAGTTATCATCTTGTCTTGCATTTCATACTAATGCGAGTACTCACTAATGCTGTCGGGCGCAGGTATAAGTAAATGGGTTACCAAATGCTTGTATTACAAATCTATCAAAAGCACGCTACAAATCCAATACTACGAATCAACCGAATCAACCGAATCAATTTGGTAAAATAGAAACAAAATTTACGCTCTGCACCAAGGGAACTAGAGAAAAAGCATACAAGCAGTCCTCGAATCAATCGCTCAGTCAAGCGTGCAACCAACCAGCCAACCCAAGATCCGAGCCAAGCAATCAAACAAAATAATAAAAAAAAACAATTCTAACATACCAAATAACTAAATTGAAAATACCCACGAAGAGATAGCAAAACAAAAAAATGTAAATAAATTGCCAAAAAAGCAAAGAAGGAAATAAGTTTTTGAATAATCCTAAAGCAAAGGCAGCTAAACCTTTGCAAGGTCACAGCACTTAATAATCATAGCAGCCTTTTCGCACACTTGAGACAAGAGTAAAAAACAAAATCCAGTGCTGCCGACAAAAGCAGCAGCAGAGAATTCAGCAACTACGAAGCCAGCATTCGAATCACCATCAAAATTTGTCTCATCATCCTCGAAAAATACTCAGTGCCCACTTACCGTACACGAAAGCGAACACATTCTTAGTGGCAAACGCTTTTCTATCACCACCACCACCACTACTACCATCTTTCCTTCGGCTATAACCGGGTTCGTAGGCAACGTTGAGTTAGCGAATAAAATGGAAGATGCATCGCCACCGCAGAAAAAGAGCACTACACTCTCCGTTGACCGGGCAGCGTTCTTGTTGTTGCGCGTTAAAAAAGCATTCAAGAAGAAACGTCAACAACGCAAGGAGAAACAGTAAGTTTAGATTTGTAAACATATATTTATATATATTATATATAGAAGGTGGCGCAAAATGTATCACCTTATCGGAAGATTTATAATTGTTGCAAATAGCGACGAACAAGAATCATACCACATTTGGCATTTGTGAGATACACAGCTGCAGTACACAAACAGACAGTGGAGCGCGTAAATGTCAAAATAAAAATGTTCGTCACTCAAACACAGTTTGTTTCTTTAGTAAAAAGTTTTTTCTAATAGCGGTCTCCCTTCGGCAGGTAGTGGCAAACCTCCGAGTGTACTTTTGCTATTAAAAATCTCCTCATAAAAAACCATTTTCAGTTTGTAGTCGGCGTAGATTCCCCCATTTGTGAAACAACATCAAGACGTACATTTCAAATGTGGGGAGGAGCTCGACCAAACACCTAACGCCAATTATATATTTATTTAAAAAGATTCTTCAAAACCAAATTAATTTGCGCCACCTTGTGCAAATATAGGGTGGGCCATGTAAAATTTGCTTTTAGAATCGGCTATAAAAAAAAAACTAATCAATATTTTTTCAAACTTTTTTTTTTATTTTGAAGATTGAACATTGCCATTTATGAATGAAAAATAATATCGTTCAAATGACTGCCACGACTGGCTTTACAGTAGACCATTCGATCAACCCAATTTTTAAGCACATATTCAATTGTTTGGGCTTCAATTTTATGAATGGCAACTTCGATTTCGTGTTTTAAACCATCAATCGTCTCTGGATGGTTCGCATAGCATTTGTCCTTAAAGGCTCCCCACAAAAAATAGTCCAACGGGCTTAAATCACAGCTCCGAGGCGGCTAATTGATATCGGAATTTCGGCTGATTATTCGGTTTTGAAAAAGGGTAGCCGCCAAAAGTTCGAGTGTAACTTTGGCAGTGTGACAAATTGCACCGTCCTGTTGAAACCAAATTTCGTTCATGTCATCCTCTTCAATTTTTGCAAACAAAAACTCGTTGAGCATGTCACGGTAACGGTCGCCATTTACTGTAACCGCGGAAGAATAAGAAGACTCACCACTTTGGAAATAGGTTTTCAATATTTCCCAATTTTGTTCAAGCGTATAGCGTTCCATTTCGTAAATATGAAACCTTTAAGTAAACTATGAACACATTTGACATGTCATGACAAAAAGCAAACGCTATATGGCCCACCCGTTATTATATATTTACGTATGATCGTTATTGTTGTAGTTGTAAGGTATTACTCTCATTTCAAAAGTATATGTATTACCAGAAAATCTGTAACCGATCAATTTTATTACCGAATTTATTATTTGTACCATTCCTTGTAATTGCAACTTTAACGTCTAGCCACAGCATAATTCATAGAAAGGAAAACAAAAAAGATGTAATAGAAAAAACAACTCAACACTAACTAACGTACTAACTCGTTCTCAGAACTTTACTACCAGCTTTCTTGGCAGTGGAAGTGGAATAGAATGGAATTCTTGATGACCGAAAAATTTTCAAGCACTTGGCTTCCTGCCCATCAGACTTAAAACTAAGAGGAACGATTTTAAGAGTAGGGAGAAACAGGTTGGGTGGGATCTCATCACTCTTCTGTCAAGCATCACTGCAGCTATTCCTGAGCAACCTTTGATTTTAGTATAACTGCCTCCATTGATTCGATGGCCGCCTGGCTATTCGAGAAGATATTTTTCGTAGTTTTTCTTACGGCGTGTGTATTAAGGTACACAGTTACCTCCTTTATGGCTCAGGCTTCTGCCTGACAGATAATTCTAGTCATAGTTTTTGAAAAAACTCTATAGCCTACTTTATTTTCTAGCTTGGATCCATCCATGAAGCAATAATTAAAGGTGATGTAAGTAGCCCAATTTCACCCTGTGTTAGCCATCTTGAAGCTACTTAATAAATCCGTGTTGTCCTCTTGGAAAAGCTACTTTTTATTTCAGAGCAAATTCTAAAGAAAAAGTACTCAAAAGCGTAGAAATTAAAACTTTTGCTGAAAAAGTTAGCAGGCAATACTGTTTTGCCTATTCCATTTTGCTTAGACTTACGCATCTTTCAATTTCAATTTCAATTTATTTGATTTTTTTTTTTCAAACACGAAACGCGCTGCATTATTTAAAGCGATTTGCAATTTTTGCTTCGAATTATTGTATTATCAAGCCTGCAATATACTAATTCAGCGTATGATACATGAGGAACAATGAGTAATCTAACAAGTTTTAATTTAACTTTACGCATCGGAACAAACCTATAAAATAGATAGCTGACTAAAGCATTGAAAGGTTGCAGTTTTTCATCCACTGTTGTGAATAACCGACACATATTCCAATTAAGCTCGGCAGCCTCCTTATTTAAGAGATCATGCTGAATAAGCTTAAAGTCTCTAAAAAATATCTACTTTACTTGATTGTGTCTGTTGAACTGGATGTTGTAAGATAAGAATATCAACTCGTGGTCGGAAACTCCAGCCATCCGAAGCTGATCAATATGACTGACGTAATCTCTGTCACTGACGCAAAATACATCCAATCTAATAATAGTGTAGTCGCACAGGGAATATGCATACATTATTATCAATATAGTCTTTAAACCATGTCTATGTAATACATATTAAGTCAATGCTCAAATTATCAAAAACAAAATTTAGATAGTCAATTTTTTCAGCATTCAAACTTCGCGCATTCAACTGACAGACATTAAACCCATTGTAGCCATTACAAATGAGTTTAAGCAATCCTCTTGCATGTTCTTTTTTTTCACTACTTGTTTTGCTATTGCATTACACATTGACAGTTTATGGTTGGGAGTATACGCAAGGTGAAGGAGTTTAAATAAAGCAAGGGGATAATGAGATAGATAGGAATGAGATCAAAATAAAAAAGATTACATTGTAAAGCCAAGAATATGAAAAGTAACAATGAGATGAACGAAATAGAAATGATACTAAAATAAAAATGATTACAATGCAAAGCAAAGAGTTTGAAAAACATAAATGATAAATAAGAGAATAAATTTAACGCAGACATAACATTAATAATATAACGCATACATGTTTTTGTTTTTATATATATATTAGCAGTTGCCATGCTCTCTATACTCGTTTTTTCAGTTATAATTACAGCAGATGCTTTCCATTTCAATTCAACCGGGATTTTTTTTAATTATATAAGAATTTTTTTTTTTTAAATGCTCATAACTTAGTCAAAAATGAACCGATTTTAATGATTCTGGGTTCAAAATGATCGTCATTACTTAGCCGTCATCATTACTTTGAGCCGAAAAACAAATTTGCCGATAAATCTTGAAAAAAAATTTTTTCGGGCGGACAAAAAAATACGTGTCTCATTATTTTGAGCAGAGAGCAACATATTTCAGTTACATCGAAATCGAAGAACATGACCCGAATAGCCCGGTTGAATTGAAATGGAAAGCATCAGCATCAGTTTGGGGTCGAGCTCTAACAAACACTTGCCCACGAACAGAGAAAACTGACGTTAGACGCTTTTGCTTTTTATACTGCATAGCCAAACGCATTAGTTCGCGATTTTTTCTTGTAAGACATTCGTGGATAAATAGCTTCCCTTCAATACTGACGCCGACATCACTAAGAGAAAGTGCTCGTCTCTTATCTTTGCAGAATTTAGCTACAGCTTTCAGCAGTTGAGAGCGATCTGCAGCAGAGCTCAATTTGATTATAATTGGAGCTACGCTTTTATTGTTTGGGCGTCTACTTGTGTTTCTGCGTATATATAAATTTATCTTTTTTAACACAGATTTTATACTTGTAACTTTGCAGGTAATCTCGTTAAAAAATCAAATGTATGATTAGCGGACGTGACGAAATAAAAGTGGTTTTTCCTTGTTAGGAGTTTCCACTATTTGTTTTATTTATTACTTCAGTGTAGGTTTACAAGTGGCACATATAGATTCCAATCCGATGCATGGTCAAAATACATATATATATGACACAAATCCATGGGAATAGTTAAGTTAAAAATATAAATAATAAAGTACCAGTTATAAAATAACATAAAATTATTCTATGGCTTACAACGACCTTTTTCAATTTTTTACTACATTTTCAGAAAGGGGATAAACTTATTCCCTTTTTTCCCTTGCTTCCAAATTGCATCAATGGATTAAGTAGCATCCGAAATCAGTTGTCAAACTTTACTTAACCTTGTATAATTGAATCATGGGATCTATCCGTGTACAAATTTATTTCCGCTCTTCTCCATGGTCGTTTAGTTTGCCTCTCTCTTCTTGACGCCTCTCTCTCTTAGTCTTAAATAACCTGCCAACGGTGTGTTTAGGGAAAGAGTAGCCTAGTTGATGATTATAACAACTCATAGTATAGAGTGTCCGTACCGCCGGTTCTTTGATAGCGCCATACTGTTAAGTCTAAGCGCTAAAGCGGCGGTCACATGGTTTCCAATCAGATTTAGAGCAGGTACTCCTCTGCAAACTTCTTAATTTTTCGAAGATTCTAAGCAGTTTGTCGAAGGAAAAATAAAGTACCCCGTCCTCTCTCTCAATACAGCCGATGCAAAAATTTGCCAGACAGTAGCAGAGAAAGTTTTCTATACTATTCTCATCCTCCAAACAAGATGCACATAGCGGTTGCCTATAATGTGTACGGTTACCATATGCCATCCCCATAAATTGTGCTCCGTAATAAGTCCTATCAGGATTTGTAGCTCATTTCTCCTCTGAAGAAGAAGGAATTTTACTACCAGCCTGTCAGGTATTTTCAGCAAACTCTTGGTTGTTTTCCAGGTTTGCTTTATTAATAAATTGATGTGCGTGACGGTTCTCGCTATGCTTGGCCCTAAAAATTACATCGAATTGCCCGCTCTAAAAATCCGCAGTTCGCCAATTCATTAGCCAGTTCTTTGACTTAAATACCACCAGAGTTTAGCTGCCCCTGCAGCTCGTGATCTTAAGACCTCGCCATCTTTTCCCAATTACCATGTCTGCTATTTTAAGTATTGCAAAGACTTTCGATTGAATAAAACATTGGCATTATATCTCAAGCAGTAAAACAACTGAAGTTATTGCCCAAATGTCATTCCGTTCTAGCAGCATTTTCAGTCTTGATGTAGTTCGCCTTCTATTTTTACCAATGCTAGAATATAGTATTTTTATCATGGGGATGCCTATGTATCTCTGCATAAGAATTTTTGCAGTTAAGGAGCTAGACAACCTCTGCCGAAGCATTATAACTGTTAAGAAAATAATTAATAAAATACTCCAAAGGTTCTCGAATAATAGTGGTTGCGAAAATCACGAGTTGAAAAATTGTATGAAAATTGATAAATGAAAATTTCAAAAGTATTTTATTATGAACAGAGGTGTACCTGGACGACGTAGCGCCAATGGAAGTGAAACAATTGCGCCCCCACTCCTCTTTTTTCTATAAAGTTGTGAATGTGTTGTTTTTAATCTGTTAAATAAGACAGTATAAGTTTTAACTTGCTGAAGAATCTTTCACAGCTAGCAATGGAAACTGCTATTGTCAGTGGAATTTGAATTACGAAGCGAAGATTCGGAAACACGCTTTCATCTCCGAATTGAACAATGAATTCGAGGAGTGTTTCTGAATTTGAAATGGTGTTTTTTCGGCTCGTGAGCAACATCCTGCAGTTAAGAATTTCTTCGTAAAGTTCATTTCCATCAATATCACTCACTCAGAATTGACCTAACTCGTTGCGCTTTTTTTGAGATCGTATTCTTTTTCCTGATAAACAAGACCTTTGACATCGAGAAGGAGTCCTAATTTTTCACTAATTTCATTCGACCTTACGAATCTTCCCTTCATTTCTTGAAATAGTCGATCAACTGTTTCTTTCAAGACCCTTTTCATTTCTTCGATGGCACTCAAACCTGCATCAATCGAAATCTCACCATCCATATTTTTTTATTCTTCTTCGGTGTCTTTCAGTTGCAAAGTTCCATTTTTGACATAAATTTATTCCTTGCTCGAGTGAACTATCAACGATGGCCTTTCTTTCATTTTCGAAATAATTTTGAAGAGCCTTCAAATCTTTAGCAGCATCGTCAAAATTCATTGTGGGATCTTGCAGCCTCTTTTGATGCGGATTAGTATTTATTTCACATTCGGTTGTTTATTTGCTGCGCATCACTTATTGTTTCACTTGTTTGATTCTTGTCTTCGGGCTTTGTTTTCTCTCGATCGCACATACTGCTTTTTCCGTAGCGCTCGCGCCCCTCCACGCTGTTCGAAGTTTTTCGAGTCGCCGGCAGTCATCAGATAAACCGGCTTTGTCTTTAAACAGCGCAGAGGGGCGCGGACATTATATGTTTAAGTTTTTCTCGCTGGCGATCACAGAGTCGACTATCCTGACTTCTTGTATCTTTATTTATAACTGAAGTTCAAAATCGCGACTATCACTTTGCGTTCCCCTAGAGTGGCGCCCATGGCACGTGCTCTGCTTGCCATTCCCTAGTTACGCCACTGATTATGAATTAAAACATCACACAAAATTGTGCAATATCTTATCTTAAAATTTATTTTTCGACTTTTATTATGACTTTCCTATATGCTTTTTTTGTTATTTGTTTTGCAAATTCCTCTAATGAGTCATTTTGCAACTGGGACAATCCTAGTAGCTCTCGAACTAGCTGAGTGCTGTTATCAAATGCAACTTTACAAACTAAGAAAAATTAGCGACAATGCCCGAAATACTTGGCTCACTTGACATTGAATTGCTCACCAATGTCTGACTTATTTACGTAAAACGCATTCAAATTTGTTGACGGAATAACTCCCACGGCATCGCCTATCACTCTTGTGGCACTACGATCTGCGTGCCCTTGGCTGAATGAAATTTCAATTAAATTAGCTGATTGATTGTGCGAAAAGCTTCACCTGCCTGAGCGAAAGACCGCAGGCGGTGCTTTTCATATACCTACAAGAAATGTGCACACACCAATAGTAACTCATTTATAGCTGGCAAAACTTGTAAACTGGAGCTGCGCCAATGAATACTTAAAGATTAAATACAATTTAATAGCAGAATATCAGCTTTAAAATAATTAATACTGAACTTTCCAGAAGGCGAAAAGGTGTATGCCAGAGAATGAAACTGCTTAACGAGTTCTTTAATATTTTCAAACTGTATTTATTTAGGACTTCTAAATATAAATAATCCATTTAAACATAATGGAATTTCAAAATTGCGGGAACACAGCGCTTAGAGTGCATCTCCTCGAAAGATAATATTTAAAATTGTTTCGTTTTGTTATTCCTTTTTATTATTATAAAATAAATTTCTGTTTAGAAATTAAATTTCCTCAAAGCTGTGATGTGCCTAGCAACATTCGATATGGCTTCGCGCCGTTGAATCGCCATTTCAATGTCTACTTGCCAGCATGTCTGGCTGCTTGTCTCGTTAGCCCATTTGCAGAGCTGTTAGTTTTCCATTTCATTGATTTTCAGGAGTTTGGTGCACGGCATCATCGCCTACTTTTTAACTTTGTATCATATTTTAATGCTTGCCAACCACAATTTCCGCCAACTTGTCATTCCGACGCACACAGCAACAAAAGAAAACTGGCAAGAAGAGCGGAAAAATTAAGACAATAGCAGGAAAAGACAAAACTGTGGATTAAAATGGGATTTTACGACGTTTATTCCTCTACCGGCAGAGCACATTTTCTGTAGGGATGTACATACATATATTAAATGTGACCTGGGTGTGATTAAGAAAGGGAAGCATACTAACCGGATCGAAGTGTAACAAATGGATTAAAGAGTTTCTTTTCAACCTCTTTTCATCTTTCTGATGAAGAAGAGGCAGTGCTCAAAGCCAGCTAAATTAGTTTTACAACTTCAAATAAATTCCCTAGCGTAAATTTAATCACCCGATTTTGGTTTTGGACAACTTTTTTATAAAAAAAAAACGAAATGGTTTTAAGTCCTATAAAATTATGGAAGTCTCTGCTTTGACTTTTACATGTTCCCTTGCTAATCTGTTTGCTTACTGCAGCTGTCTCTGTATTAGGTTGGGGAGTAAGTTCGTTGCGTTTTTATCGATAACTTTTAAACAAAAAACAATAATTATATCAATAATTTAATCAATTATATATTCGCCGTTGCTATTTGCAATCTCTTCCCATCTCTCGTCCAATTTGTTGATGTTATTCCGCCAAAACTCGCCTGATCTAGTGCCAAAAAAGTTGTTGAGTCAGTTTTTAATGACCTCTTTGTTATCAAAAGTAACGCCTCTCATATGATTTCGAAAATATGGTAATCGGTTGGTGCAAGGTTCGAAGAATACGGCGGATGCTGGACCTCCCATTCGAGCTCTTGGAGTGCGGCTTTGACGACTTGCGCAACATGGGGCCCGGCGTAAGTGTGAAGCAGTATGGTTTCACCATGTCGATCAGGCCTTTTCAGTCGAATAGTATCATTCGCGCGTTGTAGCTGGGCAATGTAGAGCTCCTTGTTGGCTCCGTGGCATTCTTTTCGAGAATTTCCCAGTGCACCATGCCCTCCCAGTTCCACCATACAGATATCATGACACATATCTTCTTTGGATGAAGATCCGGTTTGACTCTAGGCTTTGGCGTATCTTCTGGAGCCACCCACTTCTTTCTTTGCTTCGTATTGATGTATAGGCACCATTTCTCATCTTCCGTAACGATTCGGTACAAAAAGCACTGTTTATGATCGCGTGTTGCTCGATGGCGAGATGCTGAGAAGAAATTTGAAGGCGACTTCCTTTTTTTTTTCGTTGAGCTCGTGAGGCTCCCAGACTCCAAATTTTTCAGTAAATCACATTGAATGAAGGAGATTGAGAATCGTTTTATGATCGCAGTTCATTTTGTTCGCCAATTTACGACTGCTTTGGCGACCGTTCTCCTTTAAAAGAGATGTGAGACGTTCTTCATCGAATTCACAAAGCCTTTCACGTCAAAGTCGCCATTTTTTAACCAAACCATTTCCGTGCTGTAGACACGCCTATGACACCTTCTCCATCCACATCGCAAATGCCGCGGGCTGCTTCGGCAGCTTTTTGACCTCAATGAAAAGCAAAGAAGAGCAGGTGTCGAAAATCTTGATTTTTGCCTTCTGGGTATTCCGTTTCTAAGTCTCAAATGTGCCGAATCGTTGAAAATGTTGCAGAAAGCCTATGGCGAGTGTGCTTTATCAAAAACACGGATCTACGAGTGGTATAAGGCTTTTGCAGAGGCCCGGGAAGTCGTGGACGATTTGCCCCGATTTGGTCGCACATCAACGTGTTCAACGGATGAAAACGTCGATAAAGTCAAGGAAATGGTGCTGGAAAACCATCAAACCATCATTTAAGTTTGAGGGAGGTAGCTCGTGACCTTAGCGTGTCTCACGAATCAATTCGAAATACTTTACACCATCGATTGGGCATGAGACGCATGAGCCTGCTCGAGAGTTGAATTTCTTTGAAAAAAAATCATCGAAAGAAGGTGGCTGAAGATATTCTTGAGCAAGTGAATTCTGACCCGACGTTTATCCAGCGCATCATAACAGACGTGGGTATATGAGTTTGGCGTGGAAACCAGTCAACAGGCGGCTGAATGACTGAATGGCGCTATCCACATGAGCCGAAACCCAAAAAACCACGTTAAAGTCGTTCAAAAGTGAAAGAAAACGAGTAACATTGTTTTCTTTGATTCATGGTGTTGTGCACCCGAAATTCATTCCAAATGGTTCTATGGAAAATTAAGAATATTATTTGGAAGTTATGCGACGTTTGAGATAGAGTGAGCATAGGTAACGGCCCAATTTGTGGAAAGAAAACTCATAGATCTTGCACCATGATAACGCACCGTCTCACAAGGCTCATATTGTGAACACTTGTTTGACCAAAAACTGGACAAATCTCATCGAACAACCACCGTATTCACCGGACTTAACACCCTGCTGAAGGAGCTGAAGAAGATTTCTTCAAACGCGTATAAAAGGTGCTTTGATGGCTGGGCTAATCGTTGGCATATGTATATTGCTTCAAATGGAGCCTATTTTGAAAGCGACAAAATAAACGTTGTAGATTAAATAATTTTTTTTATTTATTTTTATTTTTTAAAAGCTTAAGCAACAATAGAGTTGTTAAATAAATAAAAGGATAACGCAGTGCTAGCAACGGAGGCTTTCAGTTGGGATTGAACAATTATTTTGCGTTTTATTGAACAATTCCCGGTACTATTTTGACAGAATATATATTCGGCCAAGGACTGTCACTTTAGCAGCATTCTTCATACATATATATGTACGGGGAATGTTTGTGCTGCAACAACAATATCGTTTTGGAAGTATCCACTTCAGAGTGACAAAAGAGCCTGGTTAAAAATTGGTTTAATTGAATGCGGAATATTTTGAAAAACAATAGAGCCATTTTCATTATTACTTTACTATGTTTTCTCATTACTGGCCTCAAAATATAAAAGGCATCCCGCGTACTATCCCGATTTATCACAAGAATGTGCAAAAGGATGAAAAGGAAATTGTAAACCCCTTGACTAATAAGCAAAATAATCGTTTCTAGTCACTCTGAAAAGAATTCTAATTAAGAACGTGTTCGGAGTTTCCACATAGAACCAATAATCGGAATGATTTTTCTCTCAATTTTTTCTCAAAACTTTGTATTGCTATTGTTTATTTTTTCGAAAAATTAATAGAGCGAAGATTAAAATACCAACTTTTGCAACGTTTATTTTATTGCCTTTTTATGACATTTATTACACAGCACAGCAATAATTTAAAGCCTCCATCCATCAGCGTTGAAGTGAATAAAATGCGACATAAGCACCACAATTCATATCACATTAGCTCCAATCTGAGCTGGCAGCACTTAACTGAAGTTCTTATTGCCGAAGCTAATTTATTCTTATTGACAATGGTAATAGTCAAATTACAATAGCTAATGGTGTCGCTTTCCTGCTGGTGTTATTGTAGCGGCGTCAGTGCAATGTCATCGAAATTAATTATGATAAATTGTTGTCGCTGGCGATGCAAATGCGCCAAGTATTCGCATCCGAAAGCAGAAAGAAATTCGAAGAACATAAACATACTTACAAACAAACAAGCATATAATCGTACTAAATTTATGGTATGCAAATTTTGAGCACGAAGCTAATGATGGCACATAGTGAGACAGACTCGGCTACATCCATTTATTGCCATTTGATGCGAGCGTTGCTACCCAATCGATTGGGAAATCCGCGCTCAAGACATTTTCTCTGATTTATGGCGTTTTCCCTTCTACGTAGCGGCTGTTTGCATAGCACTTTTTTGAAACTATACTCTCGTATTCGTGCATACATAAATATGAATTTAAGTGTATGCTTATGATTTTCAAATAAAAAATAATTCTTATGCTTTTATGGTAATTCGCATAAAACTAAAATCTAAATAAACTATTGAACATTTTGTAATGCAAGTTTGTTCAGATTAGTCTCCAAAATTGCTAAGTTAATTTTATTGGCCCTTTCATTGAAAAGTAAAGCAATTCTTCGGGCTTAGTACTGGCTAGGTGAATATTTCTAAAAGTCTGAATATTTGTTCCAGTCTAAAGAAAATAACACGCATGTAAAGTATCTGCATCATCACCTCTTATTTGTGAGAAATAAAAGCATTTTTCCAATAGAATACCAGTTTGGATGCCTGGCATTAAGAATAATGAAAACTTGTTAAAACTGTTTTTCCACTTTAGTAATCGTTTGTGCGCTCATCTAAAAAATGCTCTGGAGTCTGGGAATAATTAATATTTTTCCAGATCTTTATGAAGTTTCGCAAAATTATTTAATATTCAACATTGTTGGATTAGGCGT
The DNA here is from genome assembly GCF_027943255.1 of Anastrepha obliqua. Lineage (NCBI taxonomy): Eukaryota > Metazoa > Arthropoda > Insecta > Diptera > Tephritidae > Anastrepha > Anastrepha obliqua. Next base: position 136,121,356 of record NC_072892.1, on the reverse strand, counting down.
TTAGGATTAATTTCGTTGAAAATTAATTTCGGGAGTAACTTTGGATCGCCAAATACGATATTTTGAATTTGTTTCAAAGAAGCATTTAAGAATTTCAAAAACAATTCTATGAAAACCATGACAGAATTATGCGTGTAATCACAGAACAAAGCGGTGGACTGCTTTTCATAGATGCGCCCGCTGGTACAGGCAAGATTTTTCTTCTTCCACTAATTTTAGCAACCATACGATCACAAAATAATATTGCACTGGCTATTGCATCATCTCGAATTGCGGCAACTCTTTTGGAAGGTGACCGAACAGCGCATTAAACATTGAAACTGCCGTTTAATTTGCAAAACACTGAGGTACCAACATGCAGCATCAGCAAAAACTCTGGAACGGGAAAAGTACTCCAAACGTGTCAAATTATCATATGGGACGAATGTACAATGCCTCACAAGAAAGCATTGGACGCGCACTCATTTTATTGTCTGGTGATTTTCGACAAACACTGACCATTATACCACCCGCTGATGGACTTAATGCATGTCTTAAATCATCAATTCTATGGCGTTATTTGCAGAAATCGACTTTTAAAACTAACATGCGTGTACAACTACAACGGAATATTGGAAATAGGCGAATGGAAATTGATGAAGCTACACAATGTATCACCCTGCCAGCAAACTTTTGTAAGATCACAGAAAGCATCGACGAATTGGTGCAAAAAGTTTTCGAAAACATTGCACACAACTACAAAAGCTTTCAGTGACTCAGTACGCGTGCTATATTAGCAGCCAAAAACATCGATGTCAATACCATCAACTTCACCATTCAGCATCGAAACATACATCCACCACGACTTTGTAACGGAACCAGACTCTCAGTCAAGAAAATGATGAACAATGTTATCGAGGCAACAATTTTGACTGGAAAATTCAAAGGTGAAGACGTACTGTTGCTACGTATCCCAATGATCCCGACATATATGCCATTCGAATTCAAACGTTTACAGTTCCTGGTGCGACTCGCTTTCGCAATGACTATCAACAAAGCACAAGGACAATCGTTACAAGTGTGGGGATTAAATTTGGAGAATCCATGCTTCTCACATGGACAGCTCTATGTAGCTTGCTCATGTGTCGGAAAACCTTCTGATGTACTCGTCTACGCACCAGACGGAAAAACAAGAAATATTGTGTATCCCACAGCAGTTCAAATAACATCGAATTGAAACTAAACTGTGTAATGTCACAATTTTTTCGAAATAAACAAAATCAATAAAATAGTTTAGAATGAACTGTACTGTGTACTAATTTTTTTTTAAAGTTATTTTTCTTAAATTTGTTTTAGTTGTTGGCGTAGCAATGCGCGTCGCGTACAGTTAGTTTAAAAATAAAATTAAAATTAAAATTGCAGTAGTGATAGAAAGACAGTTGTAATAAAAAAATTAAAGTTGTAGAAGGTATTAAAGAAAAGATAAAAAAAGTATAAAAGGTACATACAAAGTTGAGTACATTCAGCAATATTCGGCAAAGTTTTGAAACAATTCATTTCTTCTAATATACATACAATTTTTAGCGGTAAATTACTCCACAGACGAACAGAGAACACAAAGTATTGACGTTCAGTCAGCAAAAAACTGTATTTCATCTGGGCTAAGTTTAGCGAACGGCAAGATTTTGAATATATAAGTCGATCTTTGAGATAACTGGGCTCCTGAGTAGTAATGATCTTCTGATGTAACACAAAACATTTAAACTTAAACAAATCGTCAAAGGAAACCGATGCAATTTGTTTTGTAAAAACAGAAATTTGGTGGTCCTAACGATTTTTTCTGTAAACGTATCTCGCGCTATTACAGGGTCCGGTACTCGAAGTGGAATCAATTAAAAAAAGCCATACATTTAGTTTGCAAAATTATTTGTATTAAATTCGAAGTAAAAAATGTGTAAAAATGATACGAAATTAAAATCAATTTACTTTTGCTCGATATGACCACCTTTTGCCTTCACCACCTTCGTCTTGAAACGAATCGCAAGCTACCCGAATGTGACTTGCAGGTGTTTTGGGTCACTCGCGGACAATGGCTTTAAGATGCCGAGTTCTGTTGAAACGTTCATCTTCTGCCACCGAAAAGTCTGTCTGCCCACGGCTTCAAAGCAACCTCCAGAATACCTTCCCGATAATATTTCACATTTACCTCGATGCCAGACTCGATGAAAATGATTAGAGAACGCCCATTTGCGGTTACAGCGGCTCAAAGCATTACCTATGCCTCCTGGTGGCTAATAGATGAACCAAATTCTTGTATGAACGATCGGTCAAATAAACCCTATCGTTTTGGGAGTTAACGAATTGCTCAATTTTGAAAATTTTCTGTTCAGGAAACACAATGTTCGGATATTGACCGCTTTCGGTCAACCGAAGCAACTCCTTCGCTCTCTCACCTCTGACTTGTTGCTACTTTGGTGTGAGATCATGCGTCTTTTGGATCTTATTAGGCTTGACTTTGAGATAATTTTTCAGTATGAGGTGGATCCTATGGTCAGATATTTTCCGTTCTTTCGCCATTTGATTGACACTTCGTCGGGGACTGCGCTCACGTCGCATGTTCACTTTTTGAACCATTTCACGTGACGTTGCAGTCTTTTGATGACCACCTCCATGACGTATCATTGTACCAAGTAATGGAGCGATAAACAAAAACTTTATTTAAATACTTTAAGGACCTCGAGCTCACGAACAATCGCTGGTTGTGATTTTCCAGCCAAATATACTCGTAATGCAATCACACTTTTACGTTTGAAATCCATTACTGATTTTCTTTTTTCGCGTTTACTCGCGGCAAAATGCTTACGCGCGCATGTAAACAATACTCTGGTCTGTCATTAAGCCAACTAACAGACAGCTGATGCCCGTGCGAGCGGTCTGAAGTTGGTTACACTTCGAGTACCGGACCCTGTAAACAAAAAACAAACAAAAGTCCCAAGAATAGAACCTCGAGGTACACCTCTGGTTATAGATAAGAAGTTGGATGTGATCGTACCGGCACATTCAGCTCTTTATCGGTCACTAAGATATGCAACTACAAAAGTTAAAGCCGAAGTTGATAAATTAACTAAGTTTATGTGACATTGAAATTTATCCATGAAATGCTACTCGTTCCAAAATCGATTTAAATGGTTAAAAGTTATTATTAAAATTAGTGTCCTGCTCGCCAAAGATTTCGTGCGCTGCCTGTGGGAAGCAAGTCATATTTGGTAAAGGGGCTTATTTTTGGTTAAGTGATATTTTCTATACGAGCAAAATTACCTGATTTGAAGCGATGAAAATTCACGGTCCGAAAAAGCTACTATTTGGTGTGGGTTTTGGTCGGTCTTATCGTCTTTATTTTACCTTTACGAAATTTAAATGAAGTTGAGCCTACGTCGTTTGGAAAAATGGAATCTGAGGGGTAAAATACTCCAATTAAATACTACTTAAATTTATCCAGGCCTTTCTCACTAATCATAGATTTACATATGTCCCAACTAATAATAGCTTTTCTTTCCAACTTCTGTCGTTTTGTTTATAACTGCTTTCAACGAAATTAGCCGCATTATTGATAAGCATAAAAATGTTTCTTCCAATGCTATGCTGACGATTTACAATTTTTTTTCAACTGAATGAGCCGACCATCGTCAAACAAGATTTAATTAATGCACTTTACTATCTGTACTGCACTTTTTTGTGTGTAATTTTTACAAAAAATTAACCTCAAAAAACATTGTATATATTTAAGAAAGCCGCTGGCTGCTAGGCTTAATATTATCAATCACTTGTCATCTAAACACTGTTTAATTAACTCTTCAACGCTAATAAATGTAACCAGTGCACTCGTGTTATCGAACGCCATAGTGCCCATTTATGACAACTATGCGAAAATAAAAATAAAAATACTTTACTCGGCTTACCAAACGGCTGTAAGCAGAAGCATTCGTGCTATGCCTTAATCACCAACAAAATGTATACCCACGGAAGCCGGCCTCCCTACCATTGAACAGAGATGCATGAAGCAGTGGTAGGCGAGCTTCAACGAAGTAACCTCCACGTCGCGAATCCACGACACGACTATGCATCGCCAGCCGGCTTGGTTGATAAACGAATCTAGTTTTGTAATGGCAGGCATCCTCCCTAGCTATGCCTCCATTTATACAACCGAAGCTGCAGCGAGCCTTAATGTCATTAGCTTCGAAACTTAGCTTCGAAACTCTTAACTCGAAAGCAGTAATTTGCAGGATTAGCAAATGAGTCATTTACTCGAGAATGAACACAATGAATAAGTCGCACATCATCTCCTGTATCCCGAGCAAATTATTAGAAAATAGCGATCGCATAAAACTTATGTGGGCTCAAGCCCATGCAGGAATAAAAGGGAATAATCTAGCGAACGACCGCTGCGAAAGAACTTGTACTTGCACTTGTACTTTTGACTATATTTCGAAAGAAGACGTGGGCAAATTTATATCTCACGGGCACTATAATGCACAAATGGTCACTTGTAGACCCACTTTTCACCAATTAATCGTAGATAATCCAAATGGAATAAGGCTAAACTACCCACTAAATTGCCATTCCAACTATACTAAAGCACTTGTCCGTCTAAGACTGGGGCACACAATCGTCACCCATTTGCACTTTTTCAATGGTTTTAGTCTTTTTTGCCAACACTGTTACTCAGCGTCTTGAGCGACTGCCCATATTTTGGTCAGGCAAAAAATATCTTCCGTAACCTAATACCTTCTACACAGATCTATCCACAGATGGAATGAACACTTTAAAGCAACTAGCAACATTGGCCTTAGCAGTATACCTTAAGAGACGAGCAAGCTGGTTTTCGCCATCACCGAAGCTGAGTTGACCAAGCCAGCTGAGTGGCGCTCCCCGCTCTACATGCTGTTCGTAGACTTTAAGAAGGCGTTCGACGCAATATGGCTGGCACTGAGTAAAAAGGGAGCTCCCGCCAAGATAATCCGCCTCAGCAAAGCGATCTACGAGAACTCCGAACTGGCAGGGCTTCACAAACGCGATATCAGCGATCCATTTACTACCAACGCAGGCATAAGGCAAGGGTGTCGCCTGTCGGCCCTTCTCTTCGCCATCGTCCGTGATGATGTCATGAGCCAACTGACTCTCCACAAAAAAGGCATCGTATGGAGTTTCACCAGACATCTTGAGGACCTGGACTTCGCCGATGACATCTGCCTCCTCTCTCACAAACTCTCTGACATGCAGGCGAAGGCGAGCAAACTAGTCGCGCTGGCACGCACTGTCGGACTGGAGGTCAACATCGCCAATACCAAGGCTATGAGAGTTAATCACAATAACGCAAAACAGATATTGGTTGACGGATGCCCTGTGGAATTCGTCGAAAACTTCTGCTACCTCAGCTGCATCATCACGTACCCCAGATGGTGGGGCAGAGGAAGATGTCAACTGCTGGTCACACTTTAAGAAAACCACCAGATAGCATCACGAGAATGGCACTGGACTGGAACTCGCAAGGGAGCAGAGGCTGCGGTCGACCAAAAAACACTTGGCGAAGGTCGAGGCAAAATCCATTGAACACATTACTTCCAAGCCAATGGATCTTATTGCTGTCTTCTACAAAAAATAGTATTTTCCCCGAAGGTCGAGGCAAAATCCATCTTAAGTTTAAGAGATATGTGGGGAAAATACTAATATATTTTTTGTAGAAAACAGCAATATACTGGCTTTTTTGCTCGACGGCCTGCCACAAAGCCCTCTATGATCGAAAAAATGCAAGCGACCTCTGAAATGAAAATATTCTCCGATGATTCCAAATCCGTTTTGTTTCCAACGTCAGGCTTAGTTTGGACAAAGGCTTTTCGAAGAAAAAAGAGGAAACTTAAGGACTGGCTTTGATAGAAAATTCGGCAAACGAAAAATTCAATTTCTTAAAAAAATAATTTAGGATAGTATTAACTATTTTTTTTAGTGATATTCTTATTATTTACGTAACATTTAAAATGGGGTATGGTTTATGTTCAAGTTTTGAATATTTTTGATAGAGGCAAAAACCGTACAAAATTGTCTTAATTTAGGAGCTTTGGCCAGCACCATTTGCTATGTATACGTCGGTTCCTGTTTCATAGGTATACGTTTGGAATATGCTAGAGTAATGCCATATTTATTAACATTCCAAAACGTAGTAGCAATAAGAGTAGCAATGCTGGAAATTTGCTTTGAGCGACGCTGTGCTTGCTGCGTGGTGCGGTGCGGTGCGCACTTCTGTTCCAATCTATTAAATTCATTTCAAATATGCACTGGTTTCCTATGTGAAATGATAATAAAATTTGACTGCTTCCTATGCTATTCAATTATTTTTAGTTCACTTAAATTTAATTTTTTTAGACACAGCACTTTATCATAATTTGTTGAAAATTGTATTTCATCACATTAATTATCTTTTAATCCTTTGCATTATCTTTATCATTAATTCAAGCAGATATCTAACAAAAAATGCACACAGATATACCTATATAGTACAAAATATGTGCATTCTTATATATTATATTAACATAGGCCTATACACATACACACATATACATATATGCACATATGCAAACACACTCGAGATTATCGGCATTATATATTTAATGGCATTTAATGGCATTAAAAATATATGTATAAACATACATACGTGTGAGTAAATACTTTATCTATATGCAGAAAATTAATTATTGACAGATTTTATTTAAAAAGAAAATTATGAGTTTCAACTCATATTTTTGGTCTGATAAATCTCCCACTGAAGTTTTATGAGGCAATAAATGTTGAAAAAAGTAGGTTCAGTGTTTTGCCTGCAATATTCTAAACTCATTTAGTTCATATGCGCACTGATATCTGTATCTATAATATTTAGTTATGGCGCTATATGCGTCTGTGGGTTACAATTTCTGTATTGACTAAAGTATAATTCTGGTCAACATGGCGTATGAGTAATATTTTATATTGAATTTGTTTTCTTTATTATTGCCTCCATTATTCATTGCTCCTGTAATTAGCACTTACAATATTTGTATAATATAAACTTATTTTAAAATAAATTCAATCGTCACACATTAAAAAAAAATTATATATAGGTACAACTAAATTTCTTGTGATCAACTTGTGCGAATGCCTCCAGTGGTGTGATATATTGAATGGAATGAAAAAGTTGGAAGCGTTTTTTTAATTTACTTTCACTATAAAATTAAAATATTTAGGATTATCGGATTTGAATAACAATTTCTTGGTAATCCTCAGTAATTGGGTAGTGGAATCACTGCACACATACCAATCCGACGCCACGATTTCCATGACTCTATCGTCATTTCCGACCATTGGCCTACCAGAGTGTGCTTCATCTTCGACGTCCGACACTGTGTGTGTGTAGCGGCAGTGAAGAATTAATTTTTCTTATCTTTATATATAAAAATGAATGTTTATCTCTGTGTCCTCGATGAACTCAAAAACTACTGGATCGATTATTATAAAAATTGGTATATATGTATATGTATTTTTCCCCGGAGAAGGTTTGTAGAATATGCCACTCGCCACCAGGTGGCGCTGCAGAGTAGCAACTTCTGCCCCGTTCAACCGATTTTTTCGAAATAAACAAAATCAATAAAATGGTTTAGAATGAATTGAATATTTCTGTACTGATTTTTCTTTAAAGTTATTTTTCTTAAATTTATTTAAGTTGTTGGCGTAGCAGCGCCTGGTATAGCTAGTATAATATAAAATATAGGTATTGAAAATTTATATTGAAGTAAGTTATTATTTATGCAGTTCAAAAATATTTTTTCGGCTAGAAAAGCCTACAAAGTTGGTATAGAGGGACATGTACCATAGAAATTGGGGTGGCTCCATTCTTCGGCAATTACAGTCTCTGTAAATATTGTGGAGTGCCGGTCACATGTGGATATTGAGCGGGTAGTTGCATTGCTGTTGCTCATAATTGGGAGTAAGTTGTGGGGTTGACATATCGATGAACAAAACGGTGACTGCTGAGGTCAGCATCGGGTATGTGACGGAGGTCAAATGAGTAACAGGAGCAGATTGCAAGACTTGAGATGGTTATCCCAATGGTCATGTAACATACGAGTATGTTCGGGCGTTTCGTTTGTCGAGGAAAATCCGGACTTTGAATTTTCCCTTAGACTGGGTTTCCTCCTTACAAGGCATGTGTCTCTTCATTCGTTTTTGCATAAAAAGCAATTGTCCGTAACTGAGGAATGTGTTTGTGAGCCTCCAAGGGAAGACTACGTCATTAGGAATCTTGAGAGTGTGGGGATTACTTGGACTGATGGATGGTTTCGGAATGCCGAAATATTAGATCAGTATGCATATGCGTAGTCGACGACGATATTTTTAACGCTCACTTGATTAGCAATGGTTGTGTGATTTTTTGGGATATGGAGTATTTTTTAACTTGGCCACCAGTCCAGAACTCTATGAATGCTCAACTGGTAGTAGTAGTCTTGGCTACGAAGTCTGACCGGAAACTTAAATTTGGTGCCACGATGCAGGAGCCCTCGAAGTTCGCTATGACCTGTTCGTGGTGACTTTCCCTCGGAGTGATTGTTGTTTGTCACCCAAATGCGGGTGAACCTTTTTTGGCTCGATGCAGAGTGGCAATTCAACCGGGTGCCGGACTCGAAGTACGAAACTCTGGACTGGTGTGTGTATTCTAAACTACCAATTGATACTGTAAATGCTTTTAGCGCATTAATTTGGTACGTTGTGCTTTTGAGCACCGTGGGGTAAGGTCGATGTCAACAAGTACCTGCGTGAGTAATAGCAAACAGCTCTACTTTTAGCAGAATGAACAGCCGAATCTGCTCACCAAGTGGAATTATTAATGGCTGCCTTCCCTTGAACTGAAGTTATTTAGCTCTATCTAAGAGAAACTTTTCCCATGAAGGGACCTATAGTTTTAAGCCTACTCCAAACGGCAGATATTTTTTATGAGGAGCTTTTTAATGGCAGAATTTTACTCGTAGGTTTACCATTGACTGTCGAGGGGTGACCGCTATTAGAGAAAACTATTTTTATCATTTTTCTGTTTCATGCAAGGGGATTCAAATCTACGGACTCCCGAGTGCTAGTCACGCACCAACACGTTCGGCTACGGCAGCCAAGCTACATATAAACAAAAAATAGAAACTGAAACATTTACTCAAATTAAGATCTCACCTCCTATGCTCGTTGATTTTTTCGTTTCACAACGAAATACTTTATTTTTTATTAACTAACCTCAACAAATTAGCGATAATAAAAATAATTGATATCTACAGTAATAAAATGAGATGGCACCAAATTGAGCGTCCGATTTTGTTTTTGAATAACCTTTTTAATAATTGAAAAGAAAAAAAAATATTTTGAAGTGCTGAAAATCTTTATTTTGACCTTTACGCTCTTGGTTGCTTGTTTCTTTGTACTCTGCAGCTGTCAGCTTCACTTGTAATAAATACGATGGACGTTCGATGCCACTTGCAAAAATTAGAAATATTCCGATAGGGTCATTAATTTTACCTACCAGTTGCATTGACCATTGACCGCTTCGGCGATTAGACTTAAAAGTATGGCGATTTGGCCACACCTCTATTTTGCATACTCTGAATAATCACAAACAAAAATGGAGTACTCTACCCCTAGACGCACCTTCGATAGAATCTTCAAGACGAGCATACCGTCAAGAAGATAGTGGCAAATACCAAAACCATGGGGAAGCGGGTTTCAAATTTATATACAGATGGTTAGACGATAAGGTTGGTATGAAGCATTTTCAAAGGAATTAGGACTTGAACTCGACGTTCGATTACTAGACCACTGCAGGTAGGCCACTATCAGGTAGAAATTCTAGCTATAAAAGAAGTGGCTACGTATCTAAATATGCATGCCATAACAAAAATTATCAATGAATGCGGCTATACTAAGATCAAAGGTTGCACAGGAATGAACAGAACAGTTGAGCACTTCCTTGCATTTATCCAGCCTTAGCTAAAATCAGAGCATGTTTTCTAGATAGACACTTTTTCAATTCTCTTAGGCGAGGGGATGGGACCAATCCTGTGCTTCATGAGAGCCACAAAATGGTTTTATGAAAAAAAAAAATAAAATACTAGTATACTAACTACCAGCGTAACCTAACCTACATAGGTCACGATTATGTAAATAACAAATTTGATCTTGCGGCTTTCATTTCTACGTAACTAAATATTTGAAAAAAAAATTCCAATTTTTTTGGGCACTTCAGCCAGTTAACTGCAGTTAGGGTTTAGTTAGTTTAAAAGACTTGACAGCTTCAGATTTTGCTTTGTTTTATTTCTTTATTAACACCCACCAATAAAATGTCTAGTAATTACAAATTCTTATGTCGAGTCTGTTTTTCTTTTAGCAGCCATAAATTTCGAAAATTCTTATTGCAATGTGCGCTTGTATGTATGCAAGCTGCTTTGCAAGCATGTAAATTAATTAAGAGTTCTCCAAGTTATTGCAACAATTAAAACTTTATTAGAATGACATAAATATTTTGCAAATGTCAGACATGGACACATACACACATACATACCTACATGTAAAATAAAACTTGATTATAATCATAGTGCTATTGTTTAAGTGATATGCAATTAGAACACGCACACTCGCAAACACACGCTTGCAAACTCACTTACATAAGCACACACACACACATATACATGCATGCGAGTGTTTAACTATGCCCAAGTACAATCCACACAATCAAGTGGCACTCAATTAGTTATATTCTCCGCCATTCCTTCTGCATTCTGCATATTACCCTTGCCCACCTCCATACCCACCGTCTGCCATCCCTTACTAAGATGATAAAAGTTACATAGCTGGTGAGTTCTCTGCATAGCGTGAGAATTGCGCATTTTACATGTACATACATTTGTAGGTATGTGTGCGTGTGTACCCAAATGAGAAATGAGCATATGACGTGCGCTAGCGACATAACTTAAATAAATTACGAAATAAGGAACTTGCCAGTGCAGCGCATACACGAAATCGGAAGTATTTCATTTCCCCTATGTGGCATCACTGTCAGTGACATGTCTTTGTTTGATATTTTTGTTGAACGGTTTTTCACCAATGGGAAAATAAATTCAATTTAAGTGTGGCACGCTGGGCATTGAGTATTGGGCGGCAAAGTGTAACCTGCTTGACAGCTGCGTTCAAAGTGTTATTGGGCATTAGATGATTGACGAGTAGTCAATAAGCGTTGACATTTTCAATGACGATAGAAATTCAACGAAATGAGTTTGCAATACAAAATGAATGAAATGAAAAATTGTTGCGAGAATTGCGCATATGTGCCAAATAGTGGCATAATATGCGTCGGAATGTATTCGTGTGGGTATGCACTAGGCGCAACTGATGAATTTGTGACCTCAAGCTCTTAATGAAAAGAAGTTGTGTGTTTTATAAGCATATAATTATTTTATATAGCTCCCCTCCATTGAGATGCACTTTTTGCATTAGACGTACGAGGTATGGCTATAAAATAACGAGACTGGCGCTGTTGAACATTTTCTTTTGTTTTTATGCAAAAGGCATCTTCGATTTGCCGCTTTTCTGCTCGCTAAGTTTGCGCTCTGCTCGCTTGACGAAAAATTTGCATGTGAAAGCAACAACACACCATCGGCATGGATGACTATAACTCATAAAACTGGCATAACTCACTGTTTTCAATGCTGCAAGTTTTATTAGACCCTGTTCATATAGAGAAACTTCTGTTCTTTCAACTTTCCTTTTCACGATTCGGGGCGTGTATTCTTTAATTTTTCTCGAAGAACATGAAGTACTAAAAGCTAGAAATTCTTCTTCTTCATCTTCTTCTTCTCGGTCATCTTGAAACTCCTTAAGCTACACAAAAATGTGTGCGCAATCCGCATTTATTCTTTAATGGATGAGGTAGGGTTCGAGATACCTTCGCACTTACAGCGGCCGTCGTCAACAGCGTCGAGTGGTGTGGCCACGAAAACAATCTCTCCTCCTCTTTTGGGGACATTCCCTTCCCGGGACTACTTCTGCATTACTTAGGGAAGGCCCCAAATGGCATCCATGGAACGAACCAATTCTACTCGCCCACGTCTTGGTCCACAATGCCTGTAGGCAGCTTCATCTTTTTATGGCTTCGCTTTGTTGTACTGTGTCTATCTTTTTTCTCCGTAATACACCTTCAACGTATCTTTTAACGGCATTCCAGTTATCCTCGCGTGCAAGCATCTTGCAGATCGCATTGGTCGACGCGATGTCGCCAATGTACTCCTCATATTGTTTACAGAATCGAGAGTCACTACACTTGAAAAAACGACTTTACGCTAAATAACTATCGGTCGCTGGCATTTGGGGCATGCTTACTTTTTATAAGCCAGCGTAAGTCTTGTTATTTAAAAGGCTCCGCCTTACTTTTCAAATTAACTGTTGCAGCAATCATTGCTTACCAGTCACACTCGATTGAGGAGTAAATGATATTTTAAAGCAATTTTTGATCAAAAAGGTTTACAGAAATGTTCGGCTAAAGCTCGGCTCTATTTTGCCCAAAGCCGAATCTATATCAAACTAAAATTTTGTGTCCGAAGCCCAAATTCGGTCGTTCTCTAGTTTTTAGTCATTTCGATAGCCATTGTCATCAATAACGATTACGCTTAAACCTATTATACCTAAGAATATTCAACTTTAAATGAGTTTCTTGAAATCTTTACAATAAAAGGACATTAATTTCTTAGGGAAAGTTTTTGATATTAACCAGTAATCCGTACCCAAATATTAATAAGTTAGCTGAAACCTGGCTGCGTTTAGCATAGGCACTTATTGTCAAGTTTTGATATTTTATTTGTTTCTTGTTTAATTTAAATATTTGTTTTTTTTTTTAATTTTTTAAAATAGAGTTCAAACCCTTACAAAAACCATATAAATTCAAGTTTCAAACTTTTTGCAAATAAAAAAGAACCAAAAAATCTTGTCAAAGTTTAGTCACAATTTACTCCATACAACAAATGCTGGATACCTTTTTATGGAAGAAACCACTTAATATCGTCAGCGAAAAAAATTGAAAATTCTTACAGCCTATGAAAAACATACTAACGCTGAGCAATCCAATCAAAAATAAATTAAATTAATAATTTGATGTAGTATTTTATGGAAGAAAAATCTAGGCCAATTTGGTATCTTAAAGTTCGAGAAATCGGAGGATTGGAAACATAATTGCTCTAACCATCCCTAACAAGAAAAAATGATTTTGTAAACTTCGCTGAGGAATATTGAAATCAATTTTTTCGAGCAAATATGGGGAGCCAATTACCCCACTTATCAAATCGAAAACGAGAATGAGGGAGCGAATAGTCTTTTACCACCTAGTAGAGGTTAATGAGCAAGCACCGACTTTTATAGGTTGGATAGGTTCATAAGTACGGTGGCTGGTAAACTGTGGTTCTTAATCTTTTTTGCTCACATGCGTTAGAATACCGTCTGCGACGACACGATTGAGAATTTTGGCAAATCGCTTCACGCAAACAATGCATAACAGGCAAATAAAATGTGTTGCCTAAATAAGGGAATTAAAAGATTAGGACACTATGTTAGGGTGGCGAACCATTTTTTAAAACAGTTTAGTTATTATTGAACATTTATAGTCTCATTAATAAGATTCAAAATTTACTTTAAATATTTTACATGGTTTTGTTTTCAATTTGTTGAGCATTTTTAATATCTCCTACTTTCTACTAATTTAGATAGTAACATTACAAAAAAAATGTTATACAAATATTTTTAAAGTGCCATTTTAGTAAACGAATAACTTCACAACATACCAACAAACTTTTAGTACTTTTAGTAATAGTCAGTAAAATATCTTCAAAAAAGGGGACAGTCATTAAAGAAGTAAAGAATTACCGAAGAATCTCTTTTATGAATTGTGCAGCTAAAATCTTAATGGGTGTTTTAAATACAGGGTTGTTTGACTGGGTAGAAGAAAATGGAATTCTAAAAGATTTCCAAGCTGGATTTAGAGAAATATTTAGATGGAAAGAATTACTCGACGGTTGATAATATTAACAATCAGGCATCAATAGCTCACTTAAAGTTCACTGAGCGAAAAAAGTGTATGCGTTTTGTGTTGACTTTAAAGCCGTCCTTGAAAAAGTACCTGGAACCTGCTAATATACAAATTATACGCAATGAGAATTTCGACAAAATGAGTTAACTTTATTGAGAAAATATATCAGAAATTTAGCTCAATCATTTGGTCAGGCTATAATATAATGTAGCTGAACAATTTGAAACAGTTTCTGTAGTTAAACAAGGTTGTCTATTGCCTCCTTTTCGCCTTATGAAAGGTGATAAATTTAGAGATATCGGACTTTAAATTAAAATAAATCAACAAAATTGATTAATTGGACAGTCTGTATTATTTTTGTGTAGAACCATTCATGACATTTATTTTTCAAACGTTGGCCGCAAATGTGCCGTAATTCGGCCATCCGTAAACACCAATTTCAAATGACTCGCTGGAGGAATTCGGTCGGTATCTCATGAATAACTTTAGTAATTTGGGCTTCCAATGCCTCAATCGAAGCTGGTTTATCCACAAAGCATTCACACGATCTTGGTGGACAATCCACTGGTCCGAGACGAAAGATAAATTGCTCATCGAAACGACGACGCAGTAAATCCATTGTTTCACTGACTGTTTGGCAAGTAGCGCCGTCTTGTTGGAACTACGTTGGAAATGTTGTAGAGATCGCGGGCCTCAATTTCCGGCATTAAAGAGTCGTTTGTCATGGTGCGACAGCGTTCGCCATTCACTGTTACATCGGCGCCAGCTTCGTCTTTGTAGAAATATGGGTTTAAGTGACCTCCGGTTCATAGACCGCACCAAAGTGTTGTTTCCAATAGACATAATGACTTCGGGTTGCTCTTCAGCTCAAATACGTCAATTTTGGTTATTGACGTGAACCTCATTGCTGAACAAAATTGGAGTGCCAAAATGTGGATCTTCGGCGAGTTTTTTAAGAGTCCATGGACTGAAATTATGACGGTTCGGAAAATCAGCCGGCTTCAAATCTGGACTAACTGTAATTTGTCGCTTTCAAACCAAAATCTTTGCGTAACATCACCCAAGTAGTCAAATTGTTGAGGTCGGCACATAATCGATTATTTCGCGTCTTTTGCAAAACTCTCATTTACAGCCGCAATATTCTCTTCTCTTTGGGATGCACGTGGCCAATTCGGTGGAGTATCATCCAATAATGTAAAATTATTCTCAATTTTGTAGATGGTTTGCCGAATAGTGCATTCGATGGGACAGTTATGGGCACCATAAGTTGGCCTGAGTGCGCGATTAACACTTTTCACAGAGCGTGGATTTTCTTAAGACAATTGTACGATTTAGAAACGTTGTTGAGGCTTAAGTCTTTCAATGAATACTAAAAAATATTATATTTTTAGTTTGCCGGTGGACACGCGTGATCTGTCAAAACCAAAACCCTATTGGAAAAAGTAGCTCCAATCTGATCACCCTTTACAAGGTGGCGCAAAATTATTCACCGTATCGAAAGATTTATTTTTTTACTGTACCACCAATGTGAAGATTTCCAGCACTTCAAATAATTTTTTTTTCTAATCTAGTAAAAAAGTTATGGATAACCCCAATTGGATGATTCGTTTCGCTAATTCTTTGTATATAACCATAAAAACCAGCGGGGTAATTGGGATTAGCAACTTGATACAGTGCCAGTGGTAGTAGAACGAACCTAAAAAAGCAGCACGTTTTCCAATCGGTCACACGCGCAAAGTTTAAATTGGAAAGTCACCTTTCAGAGTAATCGCTGCGGTATACCTACCGCCGTATAAGCACTTAAAAGTGTGTGCGTAAACGATGCTGTTCTTTTTGCTATTTGGAGTACTATTTTTGGATTTATCATGCTTGCCACAATTTTTCATTTTTTAATGCTGTTCTCCGGGCAACGATGATAAATAGCGTATTATACTTACATATTAGTGTTTTGTATACATTTTTAAATTTCGTGCTGAGATTTGCACACGAAACGGTGTCCCTGTGTGCGTGCCTGGTGTAAAGTAAAATATTTGTATGTCAGTATAACCATTTAGAACGACTTCTCCAATTTGCATTTGCGTACTTGTCACTTCAAATATGTGCGCGTGTGCTTGTTTGTTTGGCTGTGTGAGCTGTTATTTACGCACATACTGTCAACCGGATGAGATTTGTGGCACACATGCGTGACTTTGCTAAATAGCATGAATTGGTAGTAGTACTTATGTTTTTGTTTTTATTGTTGCGTTTGCTGCTATTTGGAAAATACGATTTTTGCAGCTAAAAGCATTGGCGGCACACAATCAAATACATACACGTACACACGCACACACAGCCAACGGAAAAACCAAGAAAACAGGAAGCTACTCCATTTCGTCCGCATAGAAGCAGTCAACTGTGCAATAACAGTACTAATGTAAACTACGAGCAACAATGCAGCTGTTGTTTGTATTTTTTTGCCAAATTTTTAGCTCAGTGCACATTGTGGGTGTTGGCTGGCTGCTTGTGACAGCAAATATTAGGGAAAAAATCTAAAAATTTACCAAACACACAGCACAAAAAATTACAAAAAAAAATGTGTCCCTGACGTCAGCGAAAATAAATAAAAGTTTTCAGTGAATTGTTTTTACACAGCAAACATAATCAAATATGAAATAATTTATAATAAAGTAATAGAGTTAGTGCGCAGCCTGTACATAAATTGCTGCTGTTGCCGTTGTTGCTCCTGTGGTGCGCGTATTTTGCATTGCTTGTTGTTGCCGTTGCCAACAATTTTCGTCAATGACCTTTAAGCTCAGGCGCTCTGACGCTCTGTTGCCCTTCCAGTTGCTGTCGTTGTATTTGTGGCGGATGTGACTGTCACAGCTTTTCACGCTCTTAACCACGATAATCTGGTTGCCAATAAAGTGTCTCTGTGCATAAGGGTATAAGTGTACGAGGTGTGCTCAAAAAGTATCGCGAATTTTGAATTTTCGCAGGTTACGTATATTCGAATTTCGATATTTTTGTGGCGACATGTTGGTACCCATGTCTCTCACTTATGCCGACGAGTTCGGCCATTTTGAATGTTCAGTTAATTGCTGACAGCAGCTTTGCTTGCACGTCTTCGATTTTTACCTATTCAAAAAGATGGATCAAAGAACCTGTACCAAATTTTGTGTGAAAAACGAAATTAATTAAGTGCGCGGATGCATTCCGAATGTTGACAGTGTCATACGGAGAAGCTACTTTGGACCAAAACAACGTTTATCGGTGGTACAAAATGTGCTCAGAATACCGAGAAGATGTGAACGACGAAAAACGTGCCGGACGCCCGAGCACTTCAACAACAGACTAAAAAATTGATGAAGGGAAGAAAATGGTATTGGCCAATCGTCGAATCACCGTTAGAGAAGTTCCTGAGGACCTAGACATATTGATTGGCTCGTGCCATTCGATTTTTTTCAATGATTTGGGCATGAGATGGGTCGCCGCAAAATTTGTACCAAAACTGCTCAATTTCGACCAAACGCAGCATCGCATGAACATTGCTAATGAGATGTTGGACTCTGTCCGCGACGACCCAAATTTGGTCCAGAGGTGACGAATCGTGCGTTTATGGTTATGATGTGGAAACTAAAGCTCAATCATCTCAATGGAAGCTCGAACCTCACGAACCAAGATCGAAAAAAGCGTGCCAAGTTCGGTCGAATGTATACGTTGGCTTACCGTTTTCTTCGATTGCAGGGGCCTTGTGCATCATGAGTTCTTGCCACAGAGTAAAACGGTCAATAAGGAATATTACCTGCAAGTTATGCGCAATTTACGCGAAGCAATCCGCCAGAAAGGCGGCCGCCGTAGCCGAATGGGTTGGTGCGTGACTACCATTCGGAATTCACAGAGAGAATGCCGGTTCGAATCTCGGTGAAACACCAAAATTAAGAAAACATTTTTCTAATAGCGGTTGCCCCTCGCCAGGCAATGGCAAACCCCCACTTGTATTTCTGCCATTAAAAGGCTTCTCATAAAAATATTTGCCGTTCGGAGTCGGCTTGAAATTGTAGATACCCTCCATTTGTGGAACAACGTCAAGACGCACACAACAAATAGGAGGAGGAGCTCGGCAAAACACCCAAAAAGGGTGTACGCGCCAATTATATATTTATATAATCCGTCAAAAATGCCCGGATTTGTGGAAGAACAAATATATTCTCTTGCATCACGATAACGCCCCTGCTCACACATCGTTGCTTGTGCGCGACTTTTTGGCCAAAAGCAACACACTAATGATGCCACAGCCACCGTATTCCCCAGATCTGGCCCCCTGTGACTTTTTCTTGTTCCCGAAACTGAAGAGACCCATGAAAGGACGACGCTACACTACGATTGACGAGATAAAGATTCGATGCCGGAGGAGCTGAACAAGATAAAAAAATGTGATTTTTTGAAGTGCTTCGAAGATTGGAAAAAACGTTGGCACAAGCGCATAATATCTCATGGGGATTACTTTGAAGGGGACAAAATAGAAAAAACACGAAATTCGCGATACTTTTTGAACACACCTCGTATGTGTAGTATCTCGTATGTATATTTGTCAAGTGTAAGAGGAAAGAACAACAACACTCAATGAGCGCTGCATACGAGTGTAAACCCAGCGGTGCACTTGGAGGATGGAGGTTGGGGGAGTATAAATGCATTGCCTCAGAATTCATTTGTGATAAGGATCTGCAGTATTTCGTTAAATGAAATTTATGCAGTAACGAGATGGTACTTGCATATTTGCTATTGCATAATTTGAAGAAGTAAATGCGCATACACCCCGATTTTTACTTTCTCATTACACTCCGCCGTGGGTGCAAGACCAACGTGTGAATATTTTACTTACGGATGTTTCCCAATGCTTTAGTATCCTATGACTTACTAAAGTTGAAATAAACTAAAAGAGGTTTTTGGTCCATAATTTAAGGGGAGAAACTTCAAAAAAAGGTGATGGTTTTTATTTATGCTTTTAATATTCCCTAATATCGTAGAAGAGTCATACTCCAAGGATGCAGGTGCGAAATATGTCTAAATAGTCACACCCCCAACTCTGTTTTTACACAGTAGATACGTTCCTTAGAAATGCGTGGAAAAAAATTGTGTAAAAAAATACTTGCGAAAATTGTTAATTTTCCACAACTTAAAAAAAATCGTGTGAGATAAAAAAACTCAAAATATTTTCCCAAAAAACCGTGTAAACGAACTAATAATGAAATTCATATTACATAAGTATTTATAAAATAAAAACAATTCCTTTTTATTACCAAAAAAGTTTACAGTGTAAAAACGCAATCCATAAGTTCAGGTTAGGTTAGGTTAGGTTGAAGCAATTGCCCACTGTGGGACACACTTAGGCTCATGGCCCATTGTGATGCCGCGTAGGGAACTAGCCCTTATCCCTCCTAAAACCAATGTGTACTTTTCAAAAATTTTGTAAGATCATTAAAGGATTGTCCAGCCAAAATGGCGAGTCTACGTCTGGATAGAGCAAGACAGTGACACAGAAGGTGCGGGATCGTCTTCTTCCCTTGCTCGTCTAGACAACTTCTGCAGAAGTCATGTGTTTGCACACCCATTCTCTGGGCGTGCCTACCGATTAGGCAGTGCCCCATAATAACTGAAATTAGTGGGCTGAGACTGTGCTTATCTCTTCTTCGTAGAAGATCCGTGCGTTTAGCATTGAGAACCGGCCACAGCTGTGGGGCGATTTTGAAAGTGGCTTCATTACGCCATCTTTCATTCGCTACTCTTACAATTTCTTCGAGGATACGTAGTTTACATGTTTGCAAGGGTATGCCTATTGTCTATGATGTCAATCATTGCCTATGTACTCATCAGTCAATTTGGTGCCGAGTCTCGCTAGTTCATCGGCTCTGCAGTTACCCTCAATGTCGCGATGGCCAGGAGCCCATATTATCCTTAAACGAAATGGATCAGCCATCTCGTTAAGAGATGTGCGGCATTTCATGGCTAGATCAGAGGTTGTCAACAGCTTTGTTAAAGATTTTATCGCCGCCTGACTATAAGTGAAAATATAAATATCATCTCCAGGTATTGCATCACACTGTACCAGTGTCACCGCTTTCATTATTACCATCAGTTCAGCCTGAAAGACACTACAGTAGTCGGAAAACCGATCTAACTTCAAGTAGATCCCCAGATGCTCGGAAGATACACTTCCGCCTATCCTGCCCTCGAGCTTTGAGCCATCTGTGTATACTATATGGATGGACTCGCCCTTTCTCATCTTGTCCCGTTCCCACTCTTCTCTCGAGGGTAGGTGGGTCGTGAACGTTGTAAAGGCAAGTATAGGCGGTACTGTATAGTCCACCTGTCCGGGAAGCCCCGACGTGCTATCCACGATTTTGTTGAAAATTTTGAACTTATGCAAAAGTTGTTGTATCACAAAAAAAAAAAAAAAAAATAACACAACACAAAAAAAATTGTCTTAATTCTTTAGCTATTTGCATGTATCAAATTATTTTAGTGAAACAAAACTAATAAAAAAATTCTTCACCGGAAAATAAAAAAGCAGTTGGCGTTGGTCCCGTCGTGCGCTCTTAAACAACGTTTCGTCGAAGAAAAGCTGTGCTGCAGCTATTTTCTCTTTTCCCTCCAACACAAAAAAAATTGTCTTAATTCTTTAGCTATTTGCATGTATCAAATTATTTTAGTGAAACAAAACTAATAAAAAAATTCTTCACCGGAAAATAAAAAAGCAGTTGGCGTTGGTCCCGTCGTGCGCTCTTAAACAACGTTTCGTCAAAGAAAAGCTGTGCTGCAGCTATTTTCTCTCCAATTTCTCCAATTTCTCCAATTTCTTCTCATATATACCCGGTTGCAAAATTATAAACACTCCACTACTTTTCTTATAAAAATTATGTGCATTCTACAACAAAAATCATATAACGCAGTTTCAAAATGTGTTCCAAATTTTTCAAAATGTGTATACAATTTTTAAAACTTCATCAAAACTTTCAACTTTTTAAAAATAATTTTTTTAAGTATACGGGTTTAAAAGGCACTAAATTTTAGTACAGATACAAAGTACTATTAATTCTTAATGATCTTTTTACGCTGATACCACGCATTTTTTCATGCAAAGTATGAATAAAATAGGACAGCACAACAAAATGAAACAAATGTTTTATCAATTGGATCCCAAATTATTTTTCTGATATGCTAGTGGCTAGATATGTGGAAGTCACAGGGAGCCATATCAGGTGAATACGGTGAGTGATTGATGGTTCAAATGCGATTTCTAGTCAAAAAAGCAGTCACAAGAGTGGATCGATGAGAATCATGCAATAAGCGCCAGCTTCCTCCGTGGCGGTATTCAGAATGCGATACAATAAATGCTTCGAAAGGCCAAGATAGAAAATTACATTGACGGTTTAGCCCATTGGCACGAACTCCTTGTGAATAATTCCCTTGGAATCGTAAAAATCGTAAAAGCAAATGAGCATCGACTTGATTTTTGACTTCTCCAAACGCGATTTGTTATGTGGTGGCACGTCTGGGGCCTTCGATTCGGCACTTTGACGGTTAGTTTCAGGTTCATGTTGGAAACACCACATTTCATCACCACTTAAAATGTTGTAAAGAAAGTTCTCGTCGTTTCTCACCTCTTTAATGAGGTCTTTCGAATGTGGAATTCTGAGCAATTTATGATTCTCAGTTAACTTGTGCGGAATGAAACATGCGCAGATCTTTTGTAACCCCAAACGATCAGTTAAAATGCGATAAATCGATGTTTTGGAGATATTCAACTCCGATTCCATGAATTTCAAAGATCATTTCGGCTCATTTTTGATAAATTTGCGAACAATATCGATGAAGTTTTCGGTGATTACTGATTTTTGGGTATGTTCATTGTCATTTATGTCCTCACAACCGTCTTCGAAACGTGTAAACCACTCACGAACTCTGCCACGAGATAGGGAGTCAGCGTCATAATCTTTTTTCATCAATTCAAATGTTTCGGTAAACGCTTGACCGATTTTAAAACAAAATTTGATATCAGCTCTTTGTTCGAAACTCATTTTGTACTGATGACACAAACATGCTGACACTTTAGACGCAATAACTTCGCTTTCACTGAACCGAATGTCACCAAGCTTTAACTGGAAGTCAACTAGGGATGTAACTTCCAACGCAATAACTCATTAAAAAGATGCCACCATCAACAACATTTTCATGACGGCAGTCTTGTTTGTTTTGGACTTCATCTTGTATATGAAATTCTGAGATAGTACGGCAAAAACCATATTTGAAATCATTCGAAAGTATTTATATAAGCAAAACTCTTATAATATTCCTATTTCTGTGAGGCTTTCGTATTCGTGTTCAGTTTCTTCTAAGTTTTGACATATCACAGTTTGACACCAACTGACCCGTCCACCTGCCTTTAGTTCTGCCCTCACTATATTTTTTATACCAACTTGATCAAAAAGTTTCCGGAATATATTCAGAAATTTTAAAATATAAGTATATTCCTCCAAAGTGATATGATTACCTTCGAAATACTCCCCATCAACTGCAACGCTCTTGAGCCAGCGTTTGATCCAGCTCTCGAAACATTTGTGGATCTTTATTTTCGTGATAGCTATCAGAGCCGTCTTCAATTTTTCCATTACTTCCTTTCGACCGTTAAAACGCGTTTTCCGTAGTAGTTTTTTGACTTGATCAAATAGAAAAAAAAACGCAGGGAGCCAAACCAGGTGAATTCTATGGCTGTTGGCTGATTTTCGTTTCTTTGTTGATCAAAAATACACGCATGATGATGGAAATGTAAACGTCTCATAACACCCAAATAATAGGCCTTATTAACTGTCCAACCTTCTGGCTTTTTTTGACTCAAAATGACGTAGTTTTTTGTTATTGGTTCATTTGGTATTGGTTCTCCACTCACTCACCTGATGTGTGATGTCTGGACTGCATTTTTAAAAGTGTAAAACATTGAATTACTTTGAGAAATGTTAGGCAATGGCGATACAATTTTAGTAGGAATGATAATCACAGATTTTACAACCTAATCGATTGGCTGATCAATTCGTTTCTGCGATTTTTCAACTTTAAATTATTTTCTTTGGGGATATGTAAGGTTGAATGCCTACGCCGTTCGACCAGAACCGACGGAGCACGCCGGAGCTAAAATTCGACATGTTGCCAAAATACAGCCTGATGCACCGGCTGGATTTTCAGATTGCGCTTGTCAAATAAAGCCAATTTCGTGGCTATTAAAAACCATTTCTTTGGGGTTTTATTTCCATTTAAGCCTCTCTGCCTCTCAAAAGCAACACCTGAATAGCATAGTACTGAACCAGAAGCTCGCTTTTCTTGTTGGGAGCAAAAGAATCTGAATGTGGGTGAAAACACTCGTATAAAAATGCATCTGCGTTTGAGTGACATTGCACAGCAGGAAATTCACTTCGACACAGCAAATTAAATGCCATCACATATACAAACACATTAAGCCGGGTCGATTTGTGGGGAGACAAAAAAATTGCCCATTGCTCTGTGAAAATCATATTCTAGGGATCAAAATAAGAAACTTTGCCGAAGGAACCATACCTCTAAAACGAATTCTGAGGTCCCCCAATTTGGGTCGAACTTTCTAGTTTCTTTTCTCATGTAAAGGCCAAAAATGGTGATATTGTGAAATGATTGTATGGGGAACCCCCCAGGGGAGTTCCAGGGGGTGTGCCACTAGCATGGGTGGATCGGCCGTCCAAAGTTAGTGGGGGTCATACATTTGGACTCGATTGGAGCACTCTAAATGGGTCAAAATGGGATTTTTCGTCCGACCCAAATTGGGGACATCAGAATTCGTTCTAGAGGTATGGTTCCTTCGGCAAAGTTTCTTATTTTGATCCCTAGAAGACGATTTTCACAGAGCAATGAGCGATTTTTAAATCGACCCGCCCTAAAACACATATACCTATACACGTATGTCGTATACATATTTTGTCGAAATGACTTTTTTTAAGGATTCCATATCTCATAGTTAGTGTGTCAGTGTGCTAAATAAACTTAATAGGCTTATAAAAAATTAATTTTCCGCATACTCTGCGAATTTCGCTATGCCGAACTCGAATTTTTTTCAAAAAGTACATTGCCTTGCTGTCGCTAAATAATTGATTTTTTTACTTTAAATATTATAAAGCTAATTGACCTAAATGTTATGTTATATTTATTACCGCTTTGGTTGATGGGCGTTATGCTGCCTACTAAAGGGTTTTCCAATAACAGGTAATATTTCAGTAGATGTCACTTTTGAAGCTGTCATTTTTTGATATTTGACAAGCACAAACTACGCCACTAATAAGAATGGAATGATACTCACTTAAACAAGGCATTGAAATTATTTAAATTCACCATAAAAATGGTGCAAATTTGGCAGAGGCGGTTCGTAAAACTCGAATATTTTTGGGTCATCGTGCAGCACCTTGGCGCACCGCAATACAGAAATCGGTGAAAAAGTTCGAGCTGTTGGGACAAGTTAGTGATGTGAAGAATAAAACCCGTGCACGTCGCTCAATAACAGCCGAAAATAATGCTGTTGTAACTGAAAGTGTTGAAGAAAACCCAGGTTTGTCCATTTCTCGTCGTGATTTGAAATTAGGCATTCCACAAACGTCATTACACCATATTTTGCATAAAGATTTGGGTCTTAAGGCTTATAAAGTCAAGCCGGCCGATCATCAACAAGGTCGTGTTTTTGCTGATTGGGTCGTTGAAATGCATGAAAATAATCCGAAATTCCATCGAAAAATCATCTTGAGTGATGAGGCTCATTTTCACGCAAACAAGCGAAATTGTCAGATCTGGGGCTCGGAAAATCCAAGAGTTATTGTTGAAAAGCCTCTTTATCCTCAACGTGTGACTGTTTGTTGCGGTTTATGGTCCGGCGGGGTCATTGCGTCCTACTTTTCCAAAAATTAAGCTGGAGCAACAGGTACGGTGAATGGATTGCGCTATCGAGTTATGATTAACGATTTTTTATAACCGAAATTGGATGGTTTTCATCTGGACAACGTTTATTTTCAACAAGACGGCGCTACACAAGCAACGAAACTATTGATCTTTTATCAAAATAACACCTCTTTTTGGAACCAGAAATCGGGACTATTGCGATTTCTACGACTGTTTATTCCATGAAAATTTTTGGAACGCTCTATATCGTAAACTATTTCAATACCGAGTATTGCACGACGGCCCCCTATTTAGCTCAATTAAGCCCACGGCGCACAGTGGTCCGGCGGCCGGACAAAATTCCAGTTTTCAACATTTTTGAAATAAAAATTTGATAATGCAGATGTTTTCTTAAATATTCAAGGCAGACCTCCTGAAAATATTACTTAATTTAAAAAACTTTTCATTGTAGTTTTTTGACTTTAAACATGAAATTGTATGCAAATCGTACTTCATACAAAAGTTTCATTTTCATGTCTGCAAATAAATATTACCATTTGATTGAAAAAAAAGATAATTGAATATATTAACGGAAACAGTAATAATTCTCTTAAGTTGTGGTACAAAATCCAATTTTTTTTTTTGAAATTTCAACATTTTTTGAAATGTTTTTTTTTAGAGATCATTTTTTCGAGTGGTCCACACCGGTCCACTTGAAATCAACGTGTGTTATGTAGCCACATATTTCAGCTATGATCTCAAACTGAAACCTGTTGCGCAAAGTTGCGCAAATTAAAAATAATGTGTAAAAGACAGAAAAAGACATCACAGACCCCATCAGCATTAAGAGACAACTAAAAAAAAAAAAAATTTATTAAAAAAACAAATTTTTTTTTTCAGAAAAGGTTCTTGCGCTTTTAAATTTGAAAAATGATCCAGCCTCAGAAAACAGCTCATCAGAAACCGAGGATTCTGAATCATAAAAAAAAAATTAAAAACAAAAAAACCACTAAATATCCAAAAAAAATTTAAAAACTAAAACAAAACAAAAATTAAAAAATTAAAAATAAAAAAAACATTAAAAATTAAAAATAAAAAAAATTTTAAAATTAAAAAAAAAAATAAAAAAAAATACAAAATAAAAAAAATCTAAAAACAAAAAAAAAATTAGGAGAGAATAACCTTACCGTAAACCTCCTCGTGGTACTCTCTGGGGTCGTGAAAAATGTATAAATGAACTTACCAGCTAATTACGGAAGTAAAAATGTATTTATAGTATTGAATGAATTTAAAATTTGCTAAAACTAAGGTCAGATTCGTCAACACTGATCCTTAAAACCCCTAAATATATATTTTCAGCTTAATTAAATGAGTTTTTGAATTTTGTCCGCCAACGCCTTCTGGTCGGACCACTGTGCGGCGGGAGGTCGAAGAGGCTGTGTCTTCTTTCCACTGTTATTTCTCATTTTTATTGACGCGGTACTTAACACAGCAGCATTTTGTGGCATCCAATGTGCATCAGCATCTGCAAGACCTTGACTATGCAGATGGTATTAGGCTTTTTTTCATCCAAATGCGCCATATGCTATGAGAATCAACAATCAGACTGTAAACCTTTGTAAACAGATCTCTTCCCACCATTTTGCGCGTATTGGGACCAAGCGGATTTTCTACCAAGCGGAGCAAGCAAAATTTCAGTCAATATGGAAATCAAACAAGGAAAGTAGAGATGACTCAGGCAGACCTTCTGAAAAGTGGAATATTCACTTAGTAGAATGGCGGCAGAGTGCAATCCTCAACACTCACGCGTAAGCGGGCCTTGCGTAGATCTATCCACTCTAAGATGCTGCTTCTTTATCCAGGAACCAACAGCAATGGAAATCTTTTAATGTAGCGCTATGCGCCCTAGACTCGGCGTAAAAGTAGTTAATAATAATTCGTGATTTTCTCACTACCGGCTTATTCCTACCAAGCGCCAGTTTTTTAGTGCTGATTTAGCTATGCTTTCTAAAATTAAAGCCGTCTTCGATTCGCCACTTCTCTGTTCGCTTTGTTTGAGCTCCGCTCACTTGATGAAATATTTGCATGTGAAAGCAACAACAAAGTTACAGAGCAATATTCGCCACTCGCTAGTATGGTTACGCCTCATGAAATTGGTGTAACTCACTCTTTTCAATGTTGCCAACTCTCTTTTCTGATATTGGGCAAATTTCATACGACCGCGTTCACACGGGGCAACTTTTGTTGCTTTAGCTCGTAATTTGTGGAAGAGGGGCAGACGAGGAAAGAAGAGAGACGCCGAGTTGCTCCTGCGCAGTCAACATGCTTTGTGTTCTCGTTCTTCTCAATGTTGTTGCTGGCAATAGACTAAAAATCAGCATATAAGTGCAACCATCGGAGCTGCCGTGCAACCCCAAAAGAGAATTCGAAAAGCTGAAGAAAAAAAGTTTCCTGTGTGAGCGGAGGCCAACTAAAAATAATTAAGTGCTTCCAAGCAAGTATCATTTTTATCAGGTTTTATCCAGTACTGCCAAAGTATGTTTATTTATGTCAGTTGCTTCATTTATTCGCTACTCGCAAACGCATGGCGAATCGAACAAAAAGAAGGCTTAAGTTTAAACGCCCAATTTCAAAGCCTTAAATTAAGTTTACAAAATTTATCACTCTTAAATTAGTACTGAAAAATTGGTCCTCAGTATTTGACAAAGAACAACATCAACAACAATCATCTGTCATCATCCGTGGCAAAAGGAAAACGTTTTGTATGAGTGAGGTAATAAAGAAAGATTCGCAGAAGCAGTTGGAGCCGATTCCAAAATCGATCTATGCAAAGTGTTTTGAAAACTGTAAAACTACTAAATAAAATAAATATCAAAGTATAACTGAGCTATTTCCATTTGCGCATATGTCCGATAGATCATGTTTGGGATCTTTTAGAGGGAAAAATTCGGGACAGTATAGTATGATAACTGACGCAAAATATCTAAAAAAATAATTGGAGGAGGCATGGAACCAAATAATGTAGGAGGAGTTTCCTCAACTAGTAGGATCAATGCCACGACGCCTTTAACGTTGTCGGGCCTACTAAACGGTGATGACGGTGGTGGACCTATTAAATTCTAAAAGTATTCAGAAAAAGCTATTTATAAAATGAATATATTCGTTTACTTTTTAGCTAACACATGGGCTAAAAAGTCTCGAAACACCTTTTGTTGTGCAAAATTTGCTTTATGCATCAAGGTAATTTCCATCAAGCACAACGCAATCATTCCAGCTCCACTGTAACATTTCAATACCACTTTTGTAGAACGATTTATCTTTTACCAATAATATACCTGAGTTTCAGTTTTAACCTCTTCATTAGAGAGAAATTTCTTTCCGGCGAACTTTTTTTTAGGTCTGCAAACAGCCAGTAGTCACTGAGAGCCAAATCTGACGAAAACGCTAGATGTGGAAGCATTTCGAAGTTCAATCCATTTTGCCAATACTTCGATTGACTTGTTTTTGATCAACAATGAGCAAATACGGCCCCCACTTCGAACAGAGCTTTCTCATAGTCAAATGCTTATGCAATATAAAGCCAACACTTTTGAGATCTTTCGATGTCATCTAACTCACGCAACTTCACTTTTCGATCATTCAAAACGATTTTGTGGATTTGTGTGATGTTTTCTGATGCTAAGAAGAAATATTCAATATCAAAAGTTGTTTCAATTATTGTATACGTTCTAAGAAAATGTGCTGCTGTATGTAGACTTAAGCCTTGCACTGCTCGGTAGATATGCAGAGTAGGTGGGAAAGAAAACAACATTCAGGGATCAAAACAAGTAAAACTACTCCTAATGGAGCTCATGGAACAGAAATATTGCCAGATCCCAAGAAGGGAAGGTCGAAATCTCCACAGAAGTTACCTCCCACGGATTGTAAAGAAAAATGACACAAACTCATGCCACGTGTTAATGAGAAAACATGGAGACACCGACTATCACCTCTCGCAGTTGCTCCGCGGACATGGCTGTTTCAAGAGATACCTGCACCGTTTTAAGCTGGCAGACAGCCCTTTCTGTCCAAACTGCCCGAATACTGACGAGAACATAGAGTACGTCATGTTTTATTGCAACCGCTTCAGAGAAGAACGAGCTATCCTCGAACAAGCCCAGGGTCATCAACACCCTCATACGAGATATTTGCGTAACCAGCAGTAAGTGGGAGGCAGCCCAAATGTTCGTAGATAAGATCATGACGCGACTTCGCCACATTAGTTGGGAGCGCAAAGCGATGCACCAACAGAGAAGGCGGACAGTTGCTGACGAACTGGCGACAAGCACAGACGTTTGAGTGAAACACTCAAAACAGTAACGGACTGAAGGCAAGACGGTAGTGAGTTAATATAACACTACCGCAACTTTACCGATACAGTGGGTGTAATTGGCGGTGTATAACCTTCATATTTCTGCAGGAGAGGAACCTGGGCGCAGGTAGCTGTTGTGTCTTCGGACATAAACGCGTCTTTACCCAGAAGTTATACTTTTGTGGTCCCAGGGTAGAATTAGCCGAGGAGGAGGATTGTAATAGTGTTAGTGGGAGCGTGCCAATGGTATGTAGCATTGGTGTGACGGCATCTCTGAGATGTTTTGGACATTTTGATTTAAACCTCCTTCCTGTATTTTTTCTATAGCCTTCTGCTAGCCTGAATATTTCCAACTCCAACCTGTATGTTTTAATTTTCCCAACTGGAAATATTTAATTGGCATTCAGAAAATTACATAGCATAACAATTCACCTTCCTCGGTGCACACATCAAAAATACCATTCATTTCGCTACATGCGCACGTCCATTGTACACATACCTACAAACTTATATTCGAAATTTTTCACATTAAAATGCAAATTACTTTAAAATTACCTTCCACATTATGCCACCTTCACCGAATGTGAATGTGTGTGCTCATACATACATATACACATACGCACTTGCTCACATTAAATTTGTAATTACTTACACACCTACATACATGTACGTTTCTCAGCTGTCACTCACGATTCCCTACACGTTCTTCTCTCTTCTCTCTTTCTTTCTCCTTTCTCGCCTGTACTTCTTTATGTGCTCTTTTCCTGTTCCATTTTCAGGACACAAGCAGCAAATGCCGCCTTGATATCGCAAGCACGCTCTGGTCGGAAAGTTCCACCCCCTCTGCTGCGCTCACGCACCCTGCCAGCGATTATTGTGCCCGGCATTCCGGTCGTCTCGCTTAATACGGACCGGCAATTTGGTAAGTACCGGAATATGTTATTAAAATATTTGACTTAAGAAGCTTGTGTGAATGGATAAAGATGCAGATGTGAGCTGGTAAGGACTTTAATTACTGCAGCTTTTTCTAAGGATAATGCGAATGCTGAGCTTTTAAATATAAAAGTACATATGAACTTCTAATTGGTAGCATCTGGGATTACCTATTAGAGAGTGCAGTTTTTAGAAATAAGATGTGGTTTAAATTTAAACAGCTATGTACAAATTAATAGGAACGGCGAAATAGTGCTTCAATTCGATACAAAAGGAAAAATAATTAGTACCAGTTGGTTCAGTACAACAAAAGCCATGTACTATATACTTGAAACTAACTCCACTTATCATATATCTGGTGGATATCTTTTTTTATAGTACAAAACGAGGTTGAGGTTTGTGTGCGAGTGCTTGGCATGTGGGCTAATAATTACAAGTTCAAGGGTTCTTTTCCACAGTCGGCTGACATGTTCTGAACCTAGACTATTAAAACACGAAACTAAAATGCAAAAAAAAAAAAATATGTTTCAATCGAGTGCAATCATCCAGACATCATGGCATTGGCAAACTAAATACAATCGCAACACAATAACAAAATAGGTATATTTGCTTTATAATTTAAATTAAACGAAGTACCTCCTGTTATCAAACAAACAGTCGGCGCACTCGCGTATCGGCACCCACGTCACTGTTGATTGTCATGATTTCGAGGGTGTAAGAGATTTCGTTTATTTAGGTACCAGCATTAACCCCGATAACAATGCCTGCCTTGAAATACAACGGAAAATCTCTTTTGCTAACGAGTGCTACTTCGGAGTAAGGAAAAAGTAGGTGGAGAAGGGCTTGGCTTCACTTGGTGTCTCCAACTAGCTCCGGTTAGCACGAGAAAGAAACGACTGGTGCGCTTTGTTAAACTCGGTCAAAACCCTTTAAACGGTTACCACGCTAATCAATACGTAAAACTTTTTTGCAATCCCTAAGAAATTACCATTAACTTTACAGCCAAGTTTTCCCCATTAAGTATCTTTGGTGGTTTCTACTCTTTCTCCTTGGAACTATTTAGAATTTTGCTTTCCAATCCTCGCTGCAGGCGTAGGCACATTAGGGAGACACATTTCTTTCGCATTGGTGTCGCAGTGGTTTTAAAACTCAGGGGAAATTTGAATTCGTTGCTAATTGTCGAATGGCGTGAGGAGTTTTTGAGCGCAACCAAAAAGGATAAAGTGTGGAACTTGGAGTAGGATGGAAAGGACCGTAACTTGGTCGTGACGTCAATAGAGATGAGCTGTATGGGTGAACTAAGAAGATAATGTTAAGATAGCGAAGATTCGTAAACAGAAATTAAAACTTGGGCAGGTAGGTTGATTGAATAATACGTCAGCCAGAGCTGTTGATGTTATGGAGAGGATTGATGGGCTTTAGGTTGGTGCACTGCCCCCGGCTGTCGAAGAAAAGAGCACCCAGGTTAATATAACACCGCAGAAAATGCAACTGATAATAAGAAGAAATAAATTCTTATAACGAAATAAAAAATATATAAACCAAAATCTAGCATTACATTAGCTCCGCTGCCCATTCTGTCAAATTAATTCACAGCGAAATAGAGGTCCGCGAAATACACAGGATGGTAATGATCTGGACAATGTTTATTTTCAACAAGACGGCGTTACGTGCCACACAAGCAACGAAACCATTGATCTTTTAGGGCCAAAGCAAATTTTTTCCACTGCTTTCTGTTCCCTGCTTTTGCGTTTACTTGCTGTCAAACCATGTTATATTTCACTTTCGACGTAACGACGCCATAAGCCCCTAGGACTACCTCGGTTCCACTGACCTTGGGTATTCCCGCTTAGTGTGTACCTGCTGATTTCCGTGCCTCCCTTGCGTAGTGTATGGCCGAACCATCTCGACTTGCGCCCTCTGATATCTTGCGCGAGTGGTTTTTGCTAGCATCGTCGGTGTTCGATATCCAATTGTCTAGCCACCAAATATGCAGGATGTAGCTCAGGCTGCGGTGTACAAACTCTTGCAGCTTTTGAACGGTTGCTGCTGATCGACCATGTTTCACAAGTATAGAGAATTTCAGACTTAACATTTCAATTAAATACTCGAAGTTGGGTATGCACTGATTTGTTTGGACAGCCACACTGGTTGGAGACTAGCAAATGCATTGCAGCCTTGTGAAAACATCACTTTTGCATTCATCATCTGCCGTGAATTGGCTTCGAAGATATTGAAAGCCACTCACTTTGTCAGTGCTCTTCTCTCCAATTTTGAAGGACGCGTCATTCGCTTTTTTTGTCTTACTTTGTGCAATGCATTTCACAGTATCATTGAAGTACTCGGCTTTTGTACTAACTGGATATTTCGCAATTAGTGAGCTCAACGGGCTAGGCATTAGGGTTAGCGCAAGTACGTTTGGCTCAGAACTTTTCGGTATGTAAGATATAGAGAAATTTTCTTCTATCAACCTACTTCTACATTTTCTCCTTTCAACTTCGCAGGCACTGCTAGAATTCCACGAAAAGCTGCATTTATTTTTAGGTAAATTTTTGCGCAATCTCCATTTGCTGGCTAAATTTGTGCATGCAAAAACCAAGATGTAGAGGTCGTGGGTGCGCAAAGCTTTGCACACTTTGTATACCTTACGGCTTATCCATCCATTCACCTCCGCGCATAACTGTTGACGTTTGTCCCACGTAACTTTCCTTTTTATTTGCTTTAATTTATTCCTACCAAATTTTGTGTTCCTTCTGGCATATTCGTGTGAGTAGTCAGGCCAAAGGATAAAACGTCGATGCCTCTCTTCAATTCAGTAATTTAACTAATAAAAGTAAACAACTAGCGAGGTAACGAAGTAGCGAAGAAGAATGTAACTTTTCCCAAATACTTGCATGAGCATAGTAAGTGGGCTGGATGCAAAAGTTTACCCTTGCCTGTTGCCAATAATTAACTGACTGTCACGACATTTCACGGACTCTTGAGAGGTATACACAAGCATACCTACATATGTATGCACGTAGTTGAAAGTTGTGGGAATAATTACAAAGTATAGATGTGTAGGTGTGTAGCAGCGGGATTGTCGACTTGAAGTGGAAGAGCAACGATTTCGTGTTGTGCCGCAGAGCCAGTAGATGCTGCTGCTATTACTTAGTTGTAATTCAATTATAGTTACACTTGAAGCGGCACACAGGAGCTGATCGCCCTTGACAAGTGCAACGATAATAGTTTATGTGTTGGTTTAGTTACTTTTTGTTTTTCTTTAGTCAAAATTAGTTTCCATCTATTATTGGGCCCTCCTTTATAATGCTGATAGTTGCGTGGTTATGTATGTGTACAGATGCGAACAAATTAATAGAAGTGAGACATATTGGCAAGTTTTGACTATTTTTTTTGTTGTATGTATAGTATATACATTTGCATTGTATTTATTGGGTTGGGGAATAAGCCCATAGCGTTTTTATATATTGTTTTTCCACCGATTTGTTAGCTGTTTGGCAAAGGGTAAGAATTCATTCGATGGAACGCTTTCTGCTCTACAAAACTGTGTATGTAAATTGTATTTTTGAGTTATTTAATTTTTTATTAATATAGTTTTTAGGCTTAGAAATGGAGAATCTAGAGGCAAAAATCAACATTTTCGACACCTACTCTTCTTTGCTTTTCGAGGCAAAAAGCTGCCGAAGCAGCCCGTGGCATTAGCGATATGGATGGAGAAGGTGTCATAGACGAGTCCACAGCATGGAAATGGTTTGCAAAGTTCAAAAATGACGACTTTGGCGTCGATGACACCTCCCGCAGCGGAAGGCCTTATGAATGCGATGAAGAACGTCTCAAATCACTTTTAAAGAAGAGCAGTCGTGAATTGGCGAAAAAAAAGGAACTGCGATCATAAAACGATTCTCAATCACTTTCATTCAATGGGATTTACCGAAAAAGTTGGAGTCTGGGTACCTCACGAGCTCAATGAAAAAACAAAGAAAGTCGCCTTCAAATTTCTTCTCAGCATCTCGCCATCGAGCAACACACGATCATAAACAGCGCTTTTTGTACCGTATCGTCACGGGAGAGAAGAAATGGTGCTTATACATCAATACGAAGCAAAGAAAGAAGTGGGTGGCTCCAGAAGATACGCCAAAGCCTAGAGTCAAGCCGGATCTTCATCCAAAGAAGATATGTGTCATGATATCTGTTTGGTGGAACTGGGAAGGCATGGTGCACTGGGAAATTCTCGAAAAGAATGCCACGGAGCCAACAAGGAGCTCTACATTGCCCAGCTACACCGCTACACCGCGCGAATGAGGCTATTCGACTAAAATGACCGATCGACATAGTCAAACCATACTCACGACAACGCCAGGCCTCATGTTGCACAAGTCGTGAAAGCCGCACTTCAAGAGCTCGAATAAGAAGTCCTTCAGCATCCGCCGTATTCTGTGTCGCATCGCTGCGCTATCTCTATGTCGTCGTAAAGCTCATACAGCTCAGCGCTCCATCCCCTGCGATATTCGCCGTTGCCAACGTGGAAAGATCAAAAAATCTTAGGCAGAATTTTTCTCAGGCTTCGCTTCATCGGATGTTGTCATCGTCCACGCTTCTGCGTCATACATTAAGACGGGCATGATGAGAGCCTTATAAAGTGTTAGTTTCGTTCGTCGAGAGAAGACTGTACAAGTCAGTTTCCGACCTAGTCGAAAGTAGCACTTGTTGGCAAGAGAGATTCTACGTTGGATTTCCAGACTGGCCAAGACGATTCTTCTGCCTATGGTTCAAGCAGCTTACAACTCCCTGGATTAGTCCAATTGTCCTCTGGGTAGCTTCCGAACACCTGTTCAGGAGTGAGCTAACGTGAGAAGGTGAAATATTCCAGAATAGCTGGTTGTGCGCTGGTTTTGGGACCCGCCACTTAAAAATCCCCCCCAAGATATACAAAACCTCGGATGAGAACCTCCTAATGCCGTATACGCATGCAGGTAAGACTTGGGGCTTATCTCCTCGACTCACACATGGGATAAACATGGCCGTTATTAGACCAATAATACTTTATGGTTCGTTAGTACGGCGGACGCCGTGCGATAAAGTGACTTACCTTAAAAGACTGGAAAGCAAAGGATTGCAGGAATATGTGTAACCGGCGCTATGAGCATAGCTCCAACAGCGACAAAGAAAGAATTCTCAACTGCCATCCAGTTAAACTTATTTATACAATTGGGCGTAACAGCCGGTTATCGAGTTGCAGTCTGCCGACTAATGTCTCGCTAGGTGTCTCTGTTTTCCGCCCACCTTATCCAGTTTCTTAAGCCAAGAGAAGCCAGGTCATCTTCTGTTTGGTCCTTCCACGAGGACGTTCTCTGCGCCATCGACCCCCAATTATCGTTTCAAACATCTTCTTCGCCGGAGCAATTCCTTGCATTTGAACGACATGACCCAGCCACCTTAGCTGCGGCAGGGTGGCTCGTTAGACTTTGCCAATATCTCCGTAAAGCTCATACATCTCGTAACCGTCATCTACGTGAGCAGAGCCAAAAATCTTGCAAAGTACTTTCCTCTCGAACTTTCCAAGAGCAGCAGCTTCTGATTGTTTTACTCTCTAGGCTTCAGTGCCATGGAGAAGCTCCGGGATGATGAGCGTCTTGTAGAGTGTTGTTTTCGTTGTTGTTCGTCGAGCGAGCGCTTTACTACTCAATTGCGCACTTAGCCCAAAGTAGCACTTATTGGCAAGGGTTATCCTTCGTTTAATTTCAAGACTGACATCGGTGTTGCTGGTAATAGCGAAACCAAGATAAACAAAGTCCTTGACCACATCGAATTTATAGTTGTTAACTTCGGTCTGTGGTTTCCTGCAGGACGCTAGTTTATACTTGGATTTGCTCTGGTTACCGTCAGGTCCAATCGTGCGAACTCCTTTTCAATAGCCGTAAAAGCGGCGGTAACATCCCACTTAGCATGACCGATGATGTCGATCTAATGCGTCCATCCAATCCAAATAGTAGTAAGAAACTCAGCCAAAAGATCGGCTCCAAGACAGAAGATGTCGGAATAGTTTTCACAGAGGCTTTCTGGTCTCGGTAACATTCCGGGTTCTGGAAGGTTAGACTATACAATTCCACGATTTCAATTTCGCAAAAAGCCTAGCATCATTATAGAACAAAATGGATGGCAGAAAGGTCTAGAATTGACATACCACTCATATAATTTTTTTACAGGTGGACGGCGGTCAGAGTGGGAGCTTCTGTCTTTTGCACGCAATTTGATCTCCAATACTTTAAGCTGAAATCTATGCCGTAACAAAATTAGTTGAATTGTCCCAATACTCGGACAAATATTTTTATTGATAGCCAAGCGGCTATTAAAACAATTATGGCTCCTTATACTTACTCGGAATGTATTCACCAGTGCAGATCCCAAATCGATGAGCTCTGCGGAAATGAGAAGGTCACTGTATACTGGATACCAGGACACAAAGAAATAGAAGGAAATGAGAGAGGTGATGAGCTTTCTAAGGGAAGTAGTCTGCCTAAGATTCACCATGTTAGACATATACCCATCACTCTCCTCTCTGAATTCCTTGCGGAACTAAATGAGCAAGTAACTTTACACAGTCGATATGGGAACACTCAACCTCGTAAAAAACTAACAGAATTGTGCTAAGGACTTTAATACGAAAACTACAAACTTTAAGATTGCAAAATATTGGTTGGAGTACTGATGGGACACTGTCTTATCCCACATCACGCAGCCAAAATGGGAATAGTCCAGAGCGATACGTGCTACAAATGCAATGAAGCGAATGCTAGGGGTACCTACTTTGCCACTGCCCTGCTCTTTTTAGGACTCGACAAATGTGCCTAGGACCAAAATATTTTTCGCTCTTGAAGGATATTGCTGACAAAAGGCTGAACGGCTTGTTAAAACTCACGAAGTCGTGCTTTTAGAATTACACAAAAAATGATATCTTCGACTCCAAGTACATAGCACTGGCAACACAATGGACGCTAGATGTCTAAGTGAGATCTTTCTACAGATCAGCCATCACTACTTAACCTAACCTGTATCAAAATTTCACAATTTGGAGTCAGAATTTTCGGAAAAAATTGTGGGCGCTAATTTTTGTAGTAAATTCAATTTTGGTGCAAAATTATGCAAGTTTGAAGTGACTTCAATTGACTTGTGGAATGTTTTTTGGTTTAATGAATTTTCTTCCATATAAAATGGTGCATTCGTTTTATGGAAGAAAATGCTGACACCATCAACAAAAAAATCAAAAATCCACTTGAATTTGCAGCCTTTTTGAAATTGCACAATTGAATGGGCTACAAAACTGCATACCCAAAAAATTCTTACAAAAAATTTTAATTTTTTTTAATTTCTACAAAGTTTCGAATTTTGAATTACACAGTTTGTTTGTAGTACGAATATATTTTTATAAAACAAATTTTGTGCTTTAGTCAGAACTTGGGTTGCTGTTATTTTGACCGCCACTGTATATGTCTATTTGAATTTTTCTATCGCAAAATTGTTCTGCGGCTGAATAAATACAATTAGTTTGTCCTATGCTTACAAAAAATTTGCAACTTTTCCACACACTTTTTTTCATAAATTTTTTTTTCTCATATACAATTTCGCAAAACATTCCTCATTCTCTCTTTCCCTCTCTTTCTATCTCCCTCTCTCTTTCTTTTTCTCTCTATCTCTCCTTCTCTCTCTTAACGTATTTCTGCCTTCATCAAGCAGACGAGCGCTCTAGCGGTCTCTTAGATACCAAATCTGGCAGTGGCACCAGCACCGGCGGTGGCGGCACCAATCGCTGGTCCCTACTTACCCGCCAAGCACCAACTACACTTGCTTACACCACCAATAACAACAACAATATGGTGAATATAAAATCGTTGAATTTGCCAAAAGATGACATGGGCGTCTATCGTCGCAAATCATCGGGCAGCACTATGAGCCACACAGGCACTAGCGCTAGCGTTAGCGGCACACCGATCGTGGGATCACAAGTAGCCGATGCGGCTTTACTGATGCCAACCTGCGAGGATTTCGAGTACCAGGCAGCCGATGGATCACTGTTGCTAAGGTAAATAAAATAACCTCGAAGCTAATATAATTTTCGAGTGTCGTACTAACCTGTTATGATTTTTTTTTTTTTGGTTTTTCGTTTTGCTTTTGGCCTAATGCCTTTCATGGTTTTGAATTTTGTCAATATTTACAGAATACCAGCGCCGCATGTTGTGGCCGCACGCGCGTATCGCTTGGCGGCGAAGAAACGCAGTACTGGTAGTGCCATCCACGAAAGCCAACACAAACAACACCAACAGCAAGTGAGCAGCAATACGTCAACAACTGCGGTTACGTCTGCAATGGGTGGCGTTGCTGAGACACAACACCCTTCAACGCCTGAAGGTGTCGGAAGTGGCAGTTTCAGTGTTAGTGGTGAGGCAACGGGCAGCGGCACAACCAACACAGCGTTGACACGTCGTTTGGCTAAATTGTTACATCAGCCGAGTATGTCCGCCTCAAGGCTAACAACAGCTGCGTCACCGCATGGCGATAGCGCCACCAACGCGGCTACAAACAATCTCCTACCAATTATGGCTGGTGCTGCTTCCAAAGATGGTGTTGGCTCAGATGGTAGGGGCAGCTGCATGGACGAAGCACCACGTCGACTTTCGTGGGAGAGGTAAGTAATAATCACCTCAAGACTGCGGGTTATATAAAAACATACGGAGCGAGAGAGTGCGGCGCGTAGGTGGGTTGAATATTTAATTTTTTTTTGTTCCTGCTATGATGAAGTTGTGCATAATTGCAAGTTAATTGAATTTGCGTAATTTTATTTATTTGTGAGTCAAAAGTGTTAATTTCAAGAGGCTACAAAATTCAATGCTTTCGATTTTATTGGGTGTAGCGGTTAGTAATAGATGGCTCAGGGAGCCCACTTGCAAGGAACTACATAGACACGTTTGGCTTAGAATGTATGAAAATAGGCCAAGGTGGCCCTTATCTTTCTTTACCGACCTTCCATTAGTGCAGTTGTTGGTGTGATCGGCAAGCACTGCCTAATGGAAACACATGGAATGAGCTTGGGTTTACTTACCATACTTGAATAGGTTATTACATATGTTTCGGCCCGTCTTCCTATCACTATAGCGTATTTCAGGCTGAAATTTTAGCCATTACTGAGTATTATACTTGTCTGGTTAGGCAAAAATGTGACTACCTTCAGAGAAATCTATGTTTACTCCGATAGCGAAGCGAGTTGTCACTAACCCCATCATAGCTCGCAAATGCTGGGCAACTCTTAACGAGATATTTTCGCATCTATTTGATATGGGTGCCATGCTGTAATGACATATCGGGAATTATAAGGCGAGAGAGGGCACTACTACTTGCCTCCCTCTTGATATGGATATTGTTGGTATACCCCTCTCTACCTACAAACTGCGAGGTCCAAGAAACATTGTCACTTCCGCCAACACGACATGGGTTGATAGTCTGGCAAGTAATGCTACAAAAAGAATTTGGCCAAAATCGGACGTCAGGCGCTCAGAGGTGCTATGTAATTGGTTAAGAAAAAACATCTCCATGTTAGCTGCGTTGATCACAGGTAATTCTCTCCTAGGTCGACATGCTCAAAGCTTGAACTTAGCTCATTCCGACTATTACAGAAGCTGCAAGAATGAGGAGAAGACATCTTCTTTGGCATGCCACTAGGTTCAGATACTTTGGCTCATCGATTCTAAATGACTCTGCTGACCTTAGGGATTTAAGTGTCAGCCAGATCAATGGGATTTGCACTTAAAACAAAACAGTTTAATGAGGAGTAGCAGGTGAACTGCTGCTGTGATATCACAATGGATGGACAAAACGGTCTAAGTAAGTTGGTTTAAAGACCGACTGCTACGCCTACTATTCTATCCACCTACCATGGGTTCCCTCTAATGACTTCTGTCACATCTGTAGGAAAGCGTAGGTAGTGAAGGGTGTATCGTTTGTATCAAACCGCGCCATCACTGTCCAGACTTAGAGCCGCAACCATTTACAGTATTTCATGTGTATTTAGAGAGACGCAGTGGATTCAACACATTTAGAGTTAGAGGTGCAAACTTGAATCCAAGCAAGTGGTATCCAGTAGGCCTAATGGCCTAAGTGCGCCCTTTTACATACACCCTCACGGAGAGTGGCTTCCACCGCAAGTTAACCTACCGCAGTAAGATTTTGAAATCAGCCGACAAATGTGTCTACTTTATTCAAATAAAAACTCGTAGACTCTCACAGCTGTCTATTAAATTTCATAAATCCTTTTAACTGCTTACAATAGGAATCAAATAAACTGATTTTCGTCCCAATTAATTGGAGGAAATATGGAGCTTTGAAACACCAGTCCAAGTTGGGTAGAAGCACTCCAAGTGGAGCTCGTTACTTAATAATGAAAATCATATAACCTACCCTATGACCAGAAAGTACCGGGTATGTTTAATTTAAACGAACCGCGCACGTTGGAACCGCTCCATATTTTTTTCTTGTGTTGATAGCACTGTCACATTTTAGCGCCAGTGTCTGCCTGGCCGGCGGGAGATGTGGGAAACAATTCTTGGATTTTGCATGATGATATAGCGCCATCGCACCGAACCCAAATTGTGCTGGATTATTTGACAAAACACCAAGTATTATAAATACCACCGTGCAAGCATCGTATTCACCTGATATGGCCCCGTGCGACTTCTTTTTGTTTCCCAAGTTGAAGTTACCCCTTCGTGGAAGGAGCTTTCAGTCGATAGAGGAGATCAAAGAGAATGCGACGAAGGAGCTGTAGGCCATCCCTTCGGATATGAGCCGTTTCGAAGTGTGAATGTTATCTGCGTCGATTTACTTTCGTCAGCTTTTATTCGCCATTTTTTCATCCAATCGCTTACACTGTTAAGGTTTTCTTGTAGGTAATTAGAAGCAATTGAGGCAAGGGTACTCCTAGCCATGACAAAGTATCATCTGATGTATATGTGTTCTTTGATAGCGGCAGGTCTGCCGTAAACAAAGTGTACAAGACAGGGCCTAGAACACTTCCTTGTGGTCCAACTGCTCTAATTGCGTGAAGGTTAGTGGGTTCGTTGTTTACTTTAATAAGAAAATGTCTATTTTCCAAGTATCCAAGTCCAGTTCTGCGGTAAACCCTGCTTCAACTTATATAGCAGGTCTTCATGCCAGACTTTATCGGAGGGTTGCGTTATATCTAAAAATGCCGCTTCTTCTCACGCTTGTCTAGCGAAATCATACACACAATTAACTTGCTCTATGGTGGAATAATACCTACGAAAACCAAATTGGTGTGCTAGAATGAGATTTCTTTGCGCAATTATTGGATTTATCCTTTTTAAAAGCAGCTTTTCGAAAAGTTTAGAGGCAACAGCCAATAGACTTATTGGCCTGTAATTGGAAACCGCGCTCGGAGTCTTTCCTGGATTTTGTATAAGGATGATTTCAGCCACCTTCTACTGAATTCGGAAATACTCCTATCTGATCATCGCGTTAAATATAATGGTGAGGAATTTCCACCCACATATGGGCAGTTCTTTTACAATCTTACTAGTTATTAGATCGTAACCTGGTGCCTTTTTGGTTTTAAGAGTTTTGGTTGCTGCGTATTTAACTTCTTTCCAGGTAAATCGTACAGTCGGAAAATCCATTTGAAATGGAGCTGAGGAAATTCGTTGACGTCTGAGTCTACTTCCGCACTTTGACTCGGAATTTTTGCCTTCCACAGTGAGTAGTCAGTAGCTTCCGTGGGTCACAAGTT
Organism: Anastrepha obliqua; assembly: GCF_027943255.1. NCBI lineage: Eukaryota > Metazoa > Arthropoda > Insecta > Diptera > Tephritidae > Anastrepha > Anastrepha obliqua. Next base: position 136,079,236 of record NC_072892.1, on the reverse strand, counting down.
AGATAAATATTCAATAAATATTCACGCTGTTGTACTCGTCCTTAGTTCGGTCCTGGTTAGAATACGCGGTATTCATGCAGTCTATATTTATAGATAGATTAGAGTTTGTTCAGAGAGCTTTTGTGCGTTTCCTTTGCGCTCGATGAAATTCGTTGATCCCATTCCGTCTTATCGACCTCGTTGCTTATTAATAAACCTAATGTCCTTAGAGTTTAGGCGTGTTCTCCTGTCGATGTGCTTTGTCGGCAATATTTGTGCGGGCCCAATGGATTGCCCGTATCTGCTCAATAAAATGAATTTTAATGTTCGCTCACGCATTTTCCGATGTAATGAATTGTTTTTGTGGGTATTGCTAAAACTGCTTATGGAATGAATACTCCTTTTAGAAGGACGCCAGCTCAATTTAATGCTTATTCTTCTTCCTTCGTCTTTGATTTCTCTTACTCTAAGTTTACTTTCAAGGAGTTACTTATAAGGTCACAAGGTCTTAATTTGTATCTACCTATGTAATAGTCTGTAAGTCTCTTGTTTGTTAATAAAAGAAATAAATAAAATAAGATATAAAAAAATCATAAACTTTAGTTTAGCCATTTTTTTTCTTTAATTTCAATATCTTAGAGACGCATTTCAAGACTGTAAGGAATTCAACACATGAGGGGTCGTTTTGGTATGCAGGAAAAACGTTTAGTTTTTTTCTTATAGGTAAATAAAGGCATTGCACAGATCCATAAGTAAAAACACTTTCAGCTGGCCGTCAAAAAATGCCCACAGCTGAGATCACCTGATTCCAAAACGCTCTTTTCTGTGACTTGGTTCCATAAAAAAGATTTTATTTCCTAGAAAATCGTAATATACAATCTAAGAAATGTCGTACCAATTTAGAGATTTCTAAATAAAAACACTAAGATTTTTGAAGTGAAACTTCTTAGGTGTCGATGGACGAGCGAGAATGGAGGGTAAAATTTCAAGGCCATGCAACGTTTTGGGTATTTTCATTCCGCGAGAGAGAAAAAAGATATAACGTAGAGGAAAAGGAGAGAGAGAGCTATACCTTGTATATATCTTAGATACACTTTTGGTGCCTACTTTTTGGTGCTTATTTCCGTTTCCTGGCTAGTGCTTGTGCGTACTATAAAGTGCTATCCATTCCGGTGTCTTATTTATTGGTATTGCCTTGCGGTAATTTGTGCCGTTGCTGCGGTCCTGGAATCGCTGCGTTTGTGCGGGTGATAAACGCTCGGAGTAGTGCGCATTGTTGCCACGGTGTGTGTCCGGCGTTTACCTACACCGGTCGACTCTTCTCCGTTTTTGTAAATTTTGTCTATTTGTATTCTCTGCAAATGTTGTGAATTTATTTAGATATACATTCTTCCTCTCTCTCTCTTTCAGTCTCTCTCGGGTCTCTCCCTCTTTCTTTGTCTGCCTTGAAAGCTTCACTTCTGTTATGTGAATTACGATACACGCACTTGTTTATTAAAAATATATTGGAAATTTTCCAAGTCGAATTTATTACTTTGTATTTATTTTTATTTTTGTATTTTTTAATGTTACCAGAAAAAAGCTATTGTGGCATAGCAGCTCCGCCAAAATGCTCAAGCAAAATCCCAAGCACTCACACCATCACACACTTGTCAGCCTGTCAAACTCACACTTGGGTGCCTCCCAAAATATAGGAAGAAGAAGAGTGTGTTTACTTGTAATTTTGTACAATGAATAAAGGCATTGATCGAATACAAGCTGGCTTTGATTGCTATTCTTGCTTTGCTTAGCTTTGAAAACTTGAATGGCCAAATGGGCGGTTTGAATGCTGTCATAACAATCCGATGATTCGTAAAAGGAAAAAGGAAACCGATATGTTAGCCATATTCAATAATGCAAAATACAATTTTGAATCATGATGTTATACCAGAAGCTGTAAAAACATATTGAGAATTTTTCTTTTAATAGTAAAAATGTACAAAATAAGACGCCAATCACGGCAACGACAAAAGTTTTGGATGCGCGAATTCTATACAAAAACAGGGGCACTTTTAGCTTTGGGCAAGCTTGCAAGAGCCGAGTGACAATTCAAGAAGGGTAAAGAGGAGTACATCTATGCTTTTCAATGACATTTATTAAATTTTCTTGAAATACATTTGAGAAGCAAATATAAAAAAAGCTCTTTAATCTGCCTCAAATTGACAAATGAAGCTAAACCGAATCAAAATAAATGAACGGCAGTGGTCAAGACGCATTTATAAAAGCTGGTGGAACTAGACCAACAACAATGTTTTGTACGTTTAATTGTCACGGCAAAGTATTGGAAAAGTAGAAAACAAAAATCGAATTCGTCTTATTTTATTCTGTGCTGACAGCTCCATGTGCACGGCGAAATAAAAAAAAAAACAAATCAGCTTACCAACACCACCTTTAATAGATTCGCCTTGGCAGTGGTGTTAAATTGCTAATGTCAAAAGCGCTGCAAATAGAACATTGAGCTGCTTGAAACTTCGCCGGACTTCAAGCGCTTCGAGCAAAGCAGTCATTTGTTCACATTTCATATATTTTCAATTCTTTAGTTATCGAAGCCAAGCAAGCACAGCCAGCCTGCATTGAGACAACCCCTTAAACCTCTTTATAAGAAGTTAACTTGCCATCAATTTTATTTACTAGTTCATCTTCTGAAGAGTTAGCCAGCGATTCTTGAGAAAAATTGCCATCTCAGTATTGATATCTTAATATTTTCTAAATCTTCATCTTTTATAAAAACTTGATTATCTGAATTTGGATAGTCGTTGACATTAAATTAGATTTGGTTCGGGACTAGATTCAAAACTTTGGAGAACTGAGCAACTGCTGATTTTGGACTGATTGTAGAAGCTCAACCACTGCGATCCAACCACTATTGTTATTAGGGATGTCTGTTTTCCCCAAACCTGTTTTCCTGAAGTAATTGCTCAGGGCATAGTTTGTAAACCGTCCGCTTATTAGAGATCTAAAATACCGTTGGTAGGCGGAAAAGGTATCTGCGTAGTGTTATGGAAGGGTGGTCCAGTCCAAAGAGAAAGCGGCAAAAGTTCCTAAGTATTTTTGTGGTATTGAAGGAAGTGTTAAGCCCGACACTCTCATACGGGTGATGATGGAGGAAGAGGAAACCCTGCTTTGCGTTGGAAAGACCGCATGGAGAAGAGCTTGGCTTCTTTTGGTGTGTCCAACTGGCGCCGATAAGCACGAAAAAGAAATGACTGGTGCGCTTTGTTAAACTCAACCAAAATCGCGTAAGCACTTATCGCGCCAATCAAGAAAAGGAAGAAGGAAGTTTCCGTTTATTGAAAGTGACCGTTTATGGGAGGTGTCCGTTAAGAGAGGGTACACTGTATAGGTAGGCAGGCAATCCTATTTTAAAATTTGTATGAATTTCTTGCCATTATTGATACAAAAGGTTATTTGCTAAGCTGTACAGAGTCCGCTAAAAAGTATGCTATTAGTTTAGTTTACTTGCGAGACTTAACCAATGCTTGAGTATATTGCATCCGAACTGCCAAAGAACACCCGAAATCGATTATTTTTACATCTATTGTACTTACAGTTTCTCTATTTTATTTCGTTTTATTTGTATATCCAGCAGTTTGGCGTTTAATTTTACTCAAGACGAGTCCATACAGGAAATAAACAAACAAACAGAAGAGGAAGAATAAGCGAAAGTGAGTGCAAAGGCAAGAATACATAATAAATCACGCATACATAAATCTACTCACGCACACAAATGTTTATTTATCTTCTGTACAAATGACACTCAATTGCAAATTATCCAAAAATGAAGCAGCGGTTTTCAGAATTTTTTGTATTCTCCACATCGTGGAAAGTGAAGTTTTGCGTATATTTCGTTTTTGCAACTGGAAAGCAGTTCACTTTGATATTCAAGTCACCGAATTGTAAGAAAATAAACAAATCTGCAGTTCTACTGATACCGCCAAGACGAATCTATTAAAGGTGGTGTTGGTAAATCAGCTGTGCTGTTTTTTTTCTTTCGCCGTGTCCATGTGGCTGTTAGCTCAGAGTGAAACAAGGCGAATTCATTATTTCTACTTTCTCTATACTTTGCTTTGGCAGTCAAACGTACAGAAAATTTTTGTTGGTCTAGTGCCACCACCTTTAATGAATGCGCCTTGGGCTCCATCTTGCACGGGGGCGCTTTGGTTTTATTTGTGTATGCCCCAGTTTGACGTTTAGCTGGAATTTTCCAAGTACGTTTCAGCGGCCCACACCCAAGAGTCTGTTTGTTTTTAATTTACGACGCTACTAATTCGGTCGCTTGCAGTTATGCGCTTTCAACGCAATCTGGCTTTCTCCACTCAAGTTGGGTCCTTTAAGTTGTTTTCTACGTAATTTTCTAAATCTCCTAGTGTTTTTTTGCAGGTCGGAGGAAAAAGAGTACAGCCATTGTCTTTCTTATAACTTACTTTCTTTTCATCAGTATTGCCAACAAAATTGAAATTTAAATCAAGCTAAATTCATTTCATTCGACCAGGATTAAGGTATTAGCTTTTTTCTTTTTCCTTTTTTCCTTATTCACTCCTCTCGGGTGCATTGGGCCTCGACAAGACTCTTCCACCGTACACGGTCCGTCATCTGCTAGTTCGCGGAACATCGATCTTCTCCAAGTGTTGTTTGGTCGACGGCGACCTCTGCTTCCTTGCGGGTTCCAGTCCAGTGCCATTCTCGGGATGCTAACTGCTGGTTTTCTCAATGTGTGACCTATCCATCGCCACTTTCTGCGTTTGATTTGCCTAAGGATGGGTTCCGAGTTCGTTAATTTCCACAGTGCGTCGTTACCGGTGGTGTTTCGCCAGAATATTCTGCAGATGATGCGGATGCATTTCTTGACGAAGGCTTGTAGCCTCTGTGACATGCTGTTAGAGACCCGCCATGTTTCGCTTCCGTGCAACAATACGGGCTTTACACATGAGCCGAATATTCGTAGTTTAGTGCGCTTGGAGATTTGCGATCTCCCCCATACTGCATGAACTCGCCCGAATGCCACCCTTGTTTTGTTTAGCCTGCAGTTGACATCTTCATCTTCTCCACCATTTGCCGTGATGATGCAGCTGAGGTAGCAGAAGCTTTCGATGAATTCCATAGGGCATCCGTCAACCAATATCTGCCTTGCGTTATTGTGGTTGACTCTCATAGCCTTGGTATTGGCAATGTTGACCTCCAGTCCGGAAGTGTGTGCCAGCTCGACTAGTTTGTCCGCCTTCGCTTGCATGTCACAGAGTTTGTGAGAGAGGAGGCAGATGTCATCGACAAAGTCCAGGTCCTCAAGATGTCTAGTGAAACTCCATACGATGCCTTTTTTGTGGAGAGTCAGTTGGCTCATGACGTCATCAAGGACGATGGCGAACAGAAGGAGCGACAGGGGACAAACTTGCCTTACGCCTGCGTTGGTAATGGATCGTTGATACCGCCTTTGTGAAGCGCTGCCAGTTCGGAGTTCTCGTAAATGGCTTTGATGAGGAGAATTATGTTGGCGGGAACTCCCTTTGAAATGGATGGGAACTCCCTTTGGATGGTGAATTTAAATACGCCTGCTATTATTATTATTATTGTTATTTATATCCAAAAACTTATTTGCATTCAAACAACTATAAATCAAAACCTTTAATAACCACAAGCTAATAAGTCTTTGTTATGTGATTAAATTAAATGAAACATTTTCCTATGAGTTTTATGTTTATCAGTTCCGGAAGGATGTGATAAAATAGACTCGAGTGGGTAATGCATGGAATAACTTGAATCCTTAGATTCCGTAGTTTATGAAGGCCTGAATAATGAAGAAGAATGTTTTGATTGCAAAACTGTTATGTATGTATGTATGTTCACGAGTGACCAGCAGGGATTGAAATTGCTCCGCTATTTACTAGTTTTAATTTTTGCGCTCGCAACTGCTCTGAATTCGAACAGATGACTAGTGGAGTAGGTAACGTGGGATCAGTTATTTTACTGCGCTCAAAAAACTGTTACTCAGTACTCCTTGTAGTAGGTCGAAGCGCTACTTGCGAAATTATTCACGTGTACTCCAACTACCACTACTGCTCTCACTTCTGTTGTGTTACTACTACGCCATAGCTGCTGCTTGAGCAGTGTTCATTTTTGTTTTGTTAGATGCATTTCGTATGCGGTTTTGCGGTGTTACACTGAACATATAACCGGCAAATAAGGTATGTTCGTATACTGCAGGTTGTAGGTATGGTTTAATACAACTTAAAATTATATTTTTTGTGGTTCCTTTACCCTCGAAAGTTTTATGTTAAAAAAAATCCATATAAAATGGGAAAGCAGAAAGGTTCAACAGATCGCGAAAGAACAAATCGATATCTTGACCTCGGAGGAACTTTCAAATTGCCAACAAAATTGGTGTAAGTCCAAATGTTATGGATCTTTACGTGAAACAAGGTGCCCCTTGTGGTAATAACTACAAGGGCAAAAGGGGGATGGCTTTCACACCGAAGAATGCACACCAAATGCTTAGGAGTGTATCAAGTCCGCCTTTCAAGAGCAAGAAATTAAAGAATTGACAAATTTTGCAGCCTGTGAATCCCCCGTTCGAATAGCTATTCTAAAAGCTCTACATAGCATAAAGAATTACAAAAAAATCGCCCTTGAATCAATTTTGCAAAGGACGCCGCTTCGAGTTTGCAAGAAACCACAAGGCTTCTGTTACAAATGACGATCCCGGTGAATAGAAGAAAAGTAGTATTTAGTGACGAAAAGAAGTTCAATATGGATGGTTCAATTACTATTTCCATGACTTAAGAAAGGGAGAAAGGTACGTGAGTCGAGATCACAGCCATGAATGAAGGTGGTGTTATGGTAAAGAGGAGCAATATCGTTCAAATTAAAACTCGTAGACTGCAAAATGACGAAGAAAAGTTGTAAGGCTCTATTGGAATCATCTTTTGGCGAGATTCGTGAATCATTTGGACCTACTAATTGGTTCTTTCAACAGCATAATACACCTGTACACATTTCAGCTGTCGATTGTGGTTGAAACTTTAACATGACCACCGTATTCCCCAAATTTGATTATTAGAAATCTATGGGGAAGGCTTACTCGTAAGGTTTATGGGAATGGGCAACAATTTGAAGACAAAAATGCTTTAAGGGTTCCCGCTCGTCTAGAGCTCGAAAATATAGAGTATTCTCAGGAATTTTTTTTACAATAAAAAATGAAAAACGATATTTAAATTTTTTAGACTTTTCATTTAACTTCTTTTTTTAATTTTAATAATTTAAAAAATGGCGCTGAAGTTGACCCTCCCGAAAAATTGTATCTGGGCGGTGTTGTCCAGTTTGGCTCTTCTATTTATCTGAAATACAAAAACCAAAAAAAAAAATATTAATCAGTAGGACTGTAGCTATGTCCCGTACTAGAATAAAAAAATTACAAAATGGTGCGGTTTTGAATTTGACACTCTAAAGATCGAGGTTTTTCAGTTCTATAATAAAAAAAATACAAAATAATTGAAATAATAAAATGATTCTAGTACGGGCGATAGCCATTGATGTTGTGAACAACATATCAAAATTTCAGACGATTCGGTTGAATAGGTTTTTTTTTTGACAATATTAGGCCGAAAAAAGTAGTTTTGATATAATTGAGTTTCAAGTTTTGAGAGTGGATAATGCGACCATTGATACCGCCGCGTGACGAATCTGACTCTTCCTGCTAAAACGGCTTTTGAATCGAAGGTACTGGGATTATCCTTCCAAAAATTTTGCAGTATATTCTTAAAAGCCTATAATATAAAAAAAAACTGATTTTTTGAAAATTCTAGACCACCGGGACTCCTTAAACAAGAGATCCCTAACTACAAGGAATCAATAAACGACGTGGGCTAAAATTTCATTAGGCTGTCTGGAGAATTTGTTCCATTCATTAACGTGTTTACGAAATAGTTTATAAGCAATTTGGCAATACAAACTACTAAGCTTTAAATAATAAATGTAAAAAAAAATTCCTATATATATTATTATTTTTCTTATTTGCTTAGGGCCTCTATTCAAATGAACCAATCAAGCACTGTATTACAGCTACTGAAGTTTTACTGCTGCGAAATACCGTTAAATGAAATTATATTTTTGGTGCAAGGCGAATTGAATATCCAAAGTGGCGCCATTAAAAAACAGTCATTTTATTTTTTCGCGATTTTGACAAGTCTGACGTCAGCTCCCTTTGCAATACAAAACAAACGAATAAAGCAAACAAAAGTGGACGAAATTAGATGTTTGTTAAAATTTAGTGAATTGCTTGTTAGTACTGTGATTTGTGAGATTTAAACTAATGAAAACGAAGTGCCGTGTGTTAAATTGTGAAAGCACAAATTAATATAAAGTCGCAAAATGCAGTTTGTTTGCGTTTTTATGCGGAAGACGCCGTGACAAGAAAGTGTGTGTGTGTATAATTTCTTGTGTTTGGTTGTTTCCATTGTTTTCACCTACCCCTCTTCTTCACAAACAAATAATCCCTCTTCCTTGTTTATTTATGGGCTCTTACTATTAACTATTTTTTATAGAACCCCAAAAAGCCCCCATAAAACGAAAATCTAAGAAAAAATCGAAAAACAATATTTTATATTACTTTTATGAAAATAGTTAATACAAAAAAAATTAATTATTTCATAATTGGTTGTTATTCCCTGGCCAATTATGAAGAGAAACTGAGTTATCCGGTTAAAATATATTCATTTTCCAGGTTTTTACATGAAATCTACGAAAAAGTATTTTTTCCCATGCAAAATACATGGGATATTTCAAAGCCCCGGCGGCACCATTAAATATGGTCTGATTAAAAAAAAAAAAATACGGGTCTTTTTATTTTTCATTCTTTACTATTTTGGGGGGCGGCAGCATACAAATTTTTTTTGGACCACCCTAATATACATATATATATATATGCATATAATTTATGTGGTGGCATTCCGCAAGGGTCGAGAGAATTTAAAAATTCTGTTGCGCAAGGTACTGCCTCGTTCGTATCGACTACTGCGCCAAACGAATAGAGAGATTGCGCTTCAGTATTACATTTTGAAAGTTTTCAGGCATTAACTTCATTGTTGCACCTGCCAATCCAACACGATTAAGTGACTGAGCAACTGTACTTTCGATAAGAAACATCTGATTTTCAGGAAAATTCTTAGTCACGAAAGTCACCAAATTTTGGGAAATGCAGTTTGAAAAACCAAAACGCTGCCTGCTGCGACTTTAAACAATCAAAATATTTCAATATTTCTATTTGCATAAATAAACACATACAAAATGTTAGTGTCAAATACTCTTCAAGGCAATATTAAGTATGCACATACTTACACACATATGTACATACTTACATACATTATGCAAAAAGGCCCATTGCACACTAGTAGATTCGTTTCGCCTTTGAAAGCAAGACAGATTAAACAGGTAGCAGCAGTATAGCAGAAACAATAAGAACAAAGTACAGATGTAGTTTGTTTTGCCTTTGGTGCCTAGAATGTCAAGATCTATAAACAAAGATGCGCCGTTTAGAGAAACTTAAACAAAACTGGACAATTTAGAGACCAACTAAATAGAAAAGATCGAAATCGCAACTCTACAGCTGCTACCTGTTTAATGTGATTTCTTTGTAAGGTCAATGCAAAACTAACGCTTGTACTTACACAGACACACATACATGTGTATATGAATCCATTCATATGAAACAAAATTTACAATCAAAACAAACGCGGAAAAATATCTCCCGCATGGCGTCGTTTCACATTTTTTGCAAAAAGTTTATCAGCGGCAAAAATAATTAGAATATTCCTGTTTGTGCTCCATCTCATAAATTAATAAAAAGGAATAATCATCTAGGAGAATTCCCTATCCCTGATATTTACTCTTTTATTTTACTTTAATAATACAATTACATATGCTTCCTTACATTAACGTATTTACGGGTGGCGCAAAATTAGTCACCCTATCCGAAGTTTTATAATTTTTGCAAATGGCGTCATGCATCAATCATATTTGACACTTGTGAATTAGACAGCTGCAGTACAGGGTGCGTACGGTACTTGAGAATGCTGCAAGAGAGCTGCAGTATACAAACAGACAATTAAAGAAGCGCGTAAAGGACAATATAATGATTTTTACCACTCAAAATCTTTTCTTTTGTTTAGTAGAAAAGCTATTCAAAAACAAAATTGGATGATTAATATTGCGCCAGTAGATTGCATTTATGCTTAATACTAAAAACGGTCACAAAACGGTCTCCGTAGCCGAATAGTTTGCGCGTAACTACGATTCGGTGGTGAGCAGGTGCGAAACCCGCTGTGGACACGAAACACCAAAATGATAGAATAGGTTTTTTCTAATACTGGCCGACCCTCGGCAACCAATGGCAAACCTCCTACTGTATCTCTGCCAAGTCCTTCTCCACTTGATTGTTCCAACGCAGAGGATGGCTTCCTCTTTCTCTGTTACCACCAGCTGGTATCACATCGTACACTTTCACAGTCGGAGCCTGTGTATCCATTCGGGCGACATAACCCAGCCCTGTCGCTGGAGCTTTATTCACTGCACTGTCGCCGTAAAGCTCATACAGCTCATTGTTCCATTGCCTAGGACACTCGCCGTCACAAACATGCACAGGTCCAAGAATCTTCCGCAGAATCGTTCTCTCAAACACTCCAAGGCCTCATCGGATGTTGTCATCGTCCAAGCTTCTGCACCATACTTTAGGATGGGTATGAGGATAGTCTTATGGAGTGGCACTTAGCCTATTATATGATGAAATAAATTGCTGCACTAAAACAAAAAACTAAAACTAAAAAATAATAAATAAAGTTTTTGGTTGAGTTTCTACTTAAAATTGTGGCCTGCTTCTTGATGATGTCTTACAAAAGGAGAGGCCTGCCCAAATTGCTCCTCACTTCGTTTAGACTGGAGATACATATTATTGAGATCGAATATAAGCCACGCCCAGTTTTTATATGCTAAGTCTCAATTTTAAATTTTAGTAAAAAGTTATTAAAAAACAAAACTGCAGATTAATTTTACGCCACTTTGTATTTATACATTTTTTTCAATATATATTGATTTTATTAAAATTTTACTGAATTGAAATAAAACAAAATAAATAATATTTATACAAAAAATATTTGCATAGCAAGGTTCATGATCCGCTATTCGTGTCTCTCGCCCAGTCACCCAGCTGACTCAAAAGTCTCTCAGTACCACTTTATTTTAACAGAGGTCTCTATGCAGGTGTGTAAGTAAAGTATAGTAAATGATTTGAGAGCACACACAAATGTTGAATAAACGGTATTATTAAAGAGCAGAGAAGAAATTTCCCTTAGTGGATTTTAGGGTTGGCTAAGTGCCTTTAGTGGCTGGTAAGTAAGTAACCAAACTCAAACAACCTCGAAGGGATTTTCCATAGAATGCACACATCTAAAAAAAATTGGTTCTATTACAATATATGTATGTAAATATCAAAGATGTGAAACATGTGATTAAAGCACATACAAACATACGCACACATGCATTAGGCTTGTCTATTCTAATATGTATGTATGTATGCATATGTATTTATGTAGGTATGTATGCAGTTTGCCCGCAGGTATTTTTGCAGGATACCATCTGTCCCCGCACTCATTTGCCCACTCACACATTACATGTGATTGTGTTCATGAAAATTTGGCAAGGCCAATTCGATAAAATCTGCAATTTATCGAAATTGTCGCTATTAATATAAATTTCTAAAGTATTTCTGATTCAATGCACATTCTAACGGTTGTAATCCAAAATATGTGCACTTGTGTATCCACACGCCAGAGTGTCATGTTATTAAATTTAAATGTGAATGAATTATTAAATTATTCAAAATTAATGAAAATGTTTATTGCCAGCAATTAAGGCATCGATTTGCCTGTAGATTATTTGGTTGGGCATTTTTCGAATTAGTGGAGCAAAATTTAATACCATAATTTTAACTAAAAAAACACAAAAATAAAAAAAGTCTTTCACAAAGGAAAATAGTTTGGAGTAAAGGACAATACTGCGGCAAGCACAGCTGCTAAAAGACTTAGAATGCATATGCATATGTAAATGCCCTTTATTATTCTGGCTTATTCGCGTGTACGAGATAGCTTCGTTTAAATCAGTAATTGTAGAAAATTACTATCCACTTTAAGAACTCCTCTATGGACTTTTGAGCAGCTTGAATGTGACGGCGATTTTGCCAAGAAAAATATTTTTTTCTAATGGAGCACATTTTCAACTCGATGGCAAACAAAATTACCTTATTTAGAATATACGGATTATGGGTTTTCCAATAACAGGTGTTAACGATAGACTCTCAAGAGATGATTAACGATTTTTATGGCCGGAATTGGATGGTATTGATCTGGATAACGTTTTTTTATTTCAACAAGACGGCACTACGTGCCACACAAGCAACGAAACCATTGATCTATTTCGGAAAAACTTTCCGGACTGTGTTATCTCTCGAAGAGGTGATCACAATTGGCCACCGAGATCTTGTAATTTAACACCTTGTGACTTTTTTCTTTGAGGCCACGTGAAAGAGAAGGTCTACACCAACAGCACAGGGTCGATTCAAGACCTCAAAGATTGAATTCGTGAGGCTATCGACGACATAGGGCAGCCACTTTGCAATTCGGTTATGGAAAATTTCATGAAAAGGATATTGTCCTGTAAGCGTGGTCGTGGTGGTCATTTGCCTGAGGTTATTTTCCACTATTAACGGCACACCTTCCTCTTTGTAATAAAATAAACAACCGATCATTTATGGTATATTATATTAAAAAATAGCATTTTTCTTTGAATATCAAAATAACACCTGTTATTGGAAAACCGTTTATTGTTATATATATACTAGGTAGTTTAATAAGATTTTCGGCTCGACAAGGAAACAAAATTTTATGGTTTGAAATACACTTTATTATTCAGTATAGTATCGCTTGTTCCAATGAGACTCCAATTTATAAATTCCATCCCTGAAGTGAGAATCTGGAAGGGCTCCAAAAAACGCTTCCACAGCTGTTATGACCTAATCATTTGATGAAAAGAGCTTTTCACACATGCATTTTTTTAAGCCTGGAAGTGACTAGGCGCCAAATCTGGTGATGCATACGGTGGTTGCTCTAACAATTCGAACTTTAATTCATAGATTTTAGCCATTGTCAAAATGCTCTTGTGAAACGGTGCACATTGTCCTGATGCAAAATATTTTGGGTTTTTTCTGGGTCTTTTTCATGAATTTTTTCCACAAACAAACTTCCTTTCGCATCACAAAAAACTGATGCTAATACTTTTCTGGCCTATTGGCCGATTTCTGGAACCGAACTCGATTCGGAGCCAAAGAACCAGGTTCACACCACTTTTTACCCTCTGGTTTTGATTTAGAATCATGGTGATAGACCCAGGTCTCATCCGTAGTGATGAATCGAGGCACAAAACCCACTTTATCCTTTCAAAAACGCTCTAAATGTTACTGAGGAAGTCGCATTCGTATGTTTTTTGTTATATTATTAGCGAATGCAGGATCCTAGTAGTAAGCAATATTGCTTACTTTGCCCAATGAAATGCCTAGGGCTTCTACTAAATCTCTATTATTCCCTAGATGATCTTCCAATACGATATCCTGTATTTTTTCTTCGATTTCTGGTATTATTGCTGCTTTTGGACATACTTGACGGGGATCGTCTTCAAGGCTTGTACGATCACATTTAAATTCAGCAACCCATCTTTCTACTGTACTAATTAATGGCGAAAAGTCCTTATACACTTTCAAAATTCGTTCATAAATTTCCTTTGTTTTTAAATCTTCCAAAAATAAAAACTCAATCACCGCACGATACTTGATATGCTCCATTGTAGAAAATACTGTGAGACGTTGATATTAAACTAGCAAACGTCCGCTTGTAAACAAAGAATGAGTTGTCAGATTGAAATCAAATTTCAAATGCATTCATATGAAAAGTGCACCAACACAACGAAATCCAAAGTAAAACTAAATCTCTTATCGAAAAGCGAAACTTATTGAGGAACCTGGTACATCTGAATACGATTTTAAAAAATATCTTCGTATAAGCCAAACCATACTTTGTTAGGGAAAGGCAAATTGTTAGGAAAAGTTACACATAAAAAGCAAAAAACAAAAACAAAACAAACAAAAACACATGCCATGAAATGTTGTACAAAGGATAGTTCGTCCTTTATTTTCACACTCCGTGGTGTCCTCGCTCTATGAAAATTTGATTGAAAATCGAATGGAACATAAAGGGTTTTCCAATAAGAGGTGTTATTCCCGTAAAAGATCAATGGTTTCGTTGCTTGTGTGGCACGCAGCGCCGTCTTGTTGAAAATAAACGTTGTCCAGATGAAAACCATCCAATTCCGGCTATAAAAAACTGTTAATCATATCTCGATAGCGCAATCTATTCACCGTAACTGTTGCTCCAGCTTCATTTTCGATAAAGTAAGGTCCAATGACTCCGCCGGACTATAAACCGCAATCAACAGTCACACGTTGAGGATAAAGAGGCTTTTCAACAATAACTCTTGGATTTTCTGGGCCCCAGATCCCACAATTTTGTTTGTTGACGAAGTCACCGAAGTGCAAATGGGCCTCATTACTCAAGATGATTTTTCGATGGAATTCCGGATCATTTTCATACATTTCAACGACCCAATCAGCAAAGACACGACGTTGTTGATGGCCGGTCGGCTTCAGTTCTTGTGTAAACTGTACTTTATATGCCTTAAGGCCCAAATTTGTATGCAAAATACGGTGTAATGACGTTTGTGGAATGCCTAATTCCAAAGAACGGCGAGGAATGGACAAACCTGGGTATTCTTCAACACTTTCGGCAACAACAGCAATATTTTCGGCTGTTATTGAGCGACGTGCACGGGTTTTATTCTTCACATCACTAACTTGTCCCAACAGCTCGAATTTTTTCACCAATTTCTGTATTGCGATCCGACAAGATGGCTCACGATGACCCAAAAATGTTCGAGTTTTACGAACCGTCTCTGCCAAATTTTCACCATTTTTATAGTGAATTTTAATAATTTCAATGCCTTGTTTAAGTGAGTATCGTTCCATTTTTATTAAAGGCGTCGTTTCTACTTGTCAAATATCAAAAACTGACAGCTTCCAAAGTGGCATCTACCGAAATAGCGGGCTATTCAAAATAACACCTGTTAGTGGAAAACCCTATATTTACTAAACACTTCACGAGCGGCTTGATCAAAATTCAACATGTCGGCCAGAAAATCGAAAAATTTGGGTTTTTCTTTTCTTATCAGTGGCTTCAAAAAAAGGTGTTTTTTCTCAATTTTTTTTCGAGGCGAAGAAAGCGACACACAGGAATAATCTTTTGCATTTATTTGAAGGCATGATTGAGGAGTAATAAACAATTTTTTAACATAAATAAAAAAACAAAATGGCGGACAAATGAGGGATCTCGCACAGCTTTTCGTTGCGCGCTAGTAAAACGGCGTGTAAGATTGCGGTGGTAGTTTTCACCTGAAATACAAAAGAAAAATATTATCTTATTCAGAAGGCTTTCCCGCATATAATAGACTATTCTTGTATAAAAATATGAAAAAATGAGCACACAACTAATTATTGAAAAAAGTGCTTTTTTCGGTTTTTTTTTTTTCAAAAAAGCTGTTAAATAACATTAAAAAATGAATTTTTTTTGTATTTTGTTAGTTAATTAGTTGCGCATTTTATCATATCTTTATATAGATTATCGGTTTGAAACGATAACTTTCGTCGTTTTTGTTTTTAATCTTACACGCCATTTTCAAAAACATGGTTTTGAGAAAACGTGTTTCAAAGTTTTCAAAAGGTAGACAGTATGTATACTCACATGAGGGACGGTATACAGGCCTGTAACTCCGAAATCACTGTGAATTCCGTTATAAAATTTTGATAATATATCTATCGATTGCAGTAAAAAAAATCGATTTTTTGAAGCCGCCTGATAAGAGGTCCCCTTAAACGAGCACAAACGGCCTGCCAAACACGAAAATGCCACGCCCCTTATACGGTACTCAAATGGCTTGACCAAACGGGAATATTTGCTTTCAAATATTGTTTTCTAAATATGACTCAAAAGCCTTGAGAGTATTCAAGGTACATATGCTCATAATGGTTTGTCGTTTGCCGCTTGAAAATAAACCGATGTTTGCCACGCGGTTGTGCTGCTTTAGTTAATCGCATTCGCTATACTACGTCGTACAAAAACAATAAGAAAGAGCAGGAAACAAAGGTGCGCAAGGAAGCAGGTAAAACAGGCGAAATATCTTGGACTGCGCTTTAAAAGCCATCGATCTCGGTGAGTTCGCATCATTATTTCTAGTGTAGTCAAGGGACGATCATCTTGCTTCCAGTTTGCTCGTAAAATTATCAAATTTATATTGCAGTGAAAATGGCACCACCACCTAAAAGCGATTTCGAATTTATCATTTTGAGCCTGACTTTAACACCTCCCACGTAAGTATACGCAATGACGGTTTTATTGATAAAATTGCATTCAAATACTTTATAAAATATTTATGTTGAAAATTCCAACTTATTAAATATATTTTAATGTATATTATATTCAATTTAATATAGGAGATCTAGCGCCCCGCGTGCACGAAAAGATGAGTCAACAATTAAAGTTGAAGAGAGAGAATGGGTAAGAAGACATTTAGCTAAATATGAATATTTATCTGTGAGTTTACATATAATTTATTTATAGTTCTTTCGCACCATGATTTATGAAAAAGAGAAACTACCCCGTGGTACGCGCACTCGGTTCACACACTGGCAAATTAAGACTGACGAAGCTGATCTATTTATGATCAATAATCACCGCTTTGAAAATTTAATACTCGTCTTAGGCACCGAGGCTTATTGGATATACTATCACAACTTTTATTATCACCATCGTGTTAAAGCGACTAGAGAATTAAGGGGCTCATATTGCGGATGCTGCTTAGATCAACACTACAGGCCGATCGTAGAAGTTATCCAAAAATGGACATCAAAGAAAATTGCACAAGCTTACCTTAAAAAGAGTAAACAAGTTGAGTGCGCGGGCTGGACGTGTGAGGAATGTTACTGTTGTGATTGAAAATCCGAATCCCAGCACAACAGGGTTTGCCATAACCTCAAAAAAGTACACCAAAGCCGCTCAACGCAGACAACCACCAAAGATTTCTAACCTGAAAACCGGTCTACTAACGCTTCTTCAACTCCTAGAAATATAACAATTTTACTATTTCAATACCTTCTATATTCTATTGCGTATTGTGAGTTTTACTAAATGTAGCAAATATGAAATTCTTGTCTCAATAAATAATTATCGATGTTTATATCTTTTAAATGTGTTGAAATTTGTTCTGTGAGTTACCCAGTAAAATACAACCGTACAAAAGATAAACAATTTTAGTGAATTCATTCATTAATATTCGGTAGTTCTCGGTGTTTGAAGTTTTCGCGAAAGTTATTTCTGTTAGCAAATTTCTTAAAGGTTAAAAATTACGGCGGCCTCTATAGTCGAATTGAGTTTGGGCATGGCTACCAAGGATGATAGATTTGCCAGGTTTGCTTGTTGTTGTTGTTGTAGCACCATGGACGTGGAATGCGGCTGGAGTGACAGTCCTTGGTCGGATATAACTCCGGGTCGTTCCGCTAACGTAGTACCGACTGGCCAGGTTTACCCTTTAACTATGGTGAAAAAGAAAATTGTGAGAGCAACTTTGGCCGACACGTCACATGGGGATTCGGCAGCCGAATTCTGCACGATCATTTCAACTGCATTCACACACTCGTAGAATCAGTCACTGTGCAGACGGCAACGAAGTGTCATTGGTTACTTTTTTCGTATATCACCAACATAATCTCAGTTTTTTTGTAAACCCACCTCAGGTGACGTCAGCCCATCAACTGATTCTGTCAAATTCAAACAGAGCCGAATAATGGTCTGTTAAAAAGCTCACCTTTGAAATATTTTCACCATGCATAGCTACAATTCGGTAGCGCACGGGTTCGAATCTCCGTGCATGAAACACCAAATGATAGAAACAGTTTTTTCTAATAGCGGTCGCCCATCGGCATGTAACGGCGAACCTCCGAGTGTATTTCTGCCATGAAAATACTTCCCTTTGTTTTGTGAAACAACATCAAGACGCACAAAAAACAAATTAGAGGAGGAGTTCGACAAAACAGCGAATAAAAGATGTAAGCGCCAATAGAACAAAAAATAATTTTAGCCAGGTAGTAGAAATTGTACATTTCTGCACCGCAAAAAAATTTCATGTGGTGAGGAGTTTGCAAATGCTCTCGTAGTAAACCTATTTCTCAAATATGCTGCGGCTGTAACCGCTTCCATCCAGCAGTATTTCCAGTTCTTGCGATCTCAATCAGTGTCTTATTTTCACACTACACCCTACTTCATATTTTGCTGAGGAGTGTGAGGTACAGCTAGCTGGCACTAAATACGATTTTCTTTGAGAAATTCCTTAAACTCATTACTAAAATATTCGCAAACTTGCAATTGACAGTTACTATTCGCAATATATTCAATAAAATGTATAGTCATCGTCATTAGCTTTAATGTCTTAGAGTCATACTTTCTGGCGATTTCTGCGCAAGTTGTAGAGATAATTGACTCCAAATCCGCCGAATTTGCATTGACACCTGTTTGGCCGTCCTTTGAGTCTTTGTTGTGCTATTGCCCAAACATTTCCAATAGGGTTGGCATCAGGCGACTATGAGCGCCAATCTAACATTTCAATTCCATTTTGCAGTTAGTTTCCACTCTACATAACTTCGGCTTCGATTAATTGGGATCGTTGTCTTTTTGTAAAATCCAAGGTTGGCTAATTCTTCGAAATATCTTTTCAGCTGACGCTAATAAATTTGTGGTAAATTTTATTCATCAAAACTGCATTCAAATTGGCGGTAAACACAAATAACTGGTCAAATCCTTTTGCAGAACAGCAGCTCAAGCATGAACCTTAACTGGATGCTTAATAGTGCGCTCAAGTTGTCGAGCACCAGGACCGACGTATGCAACTATTCGCCTAAAAGATAGTTTTACTCGTGAATATTACGTTTGCCCAGTTTCGTTCTCAATTTGCCTTAACCCATGCAAGTCCAGTTTCAATGTGTGATAATGAGATCAGCGATTTTTTCAATGAGCTCCAGAATTTGAGATATTCTGCACGTAAACCTCCTCGAATAGTGTCTTTGGTTATATTAACACCACTTTTCCTTAAAACTTCTTTAGCTTCACGCAACGATAAGTTTGACTTTGTCGCCAGCAAATCTTACTTTGGAGAAGTATATTTTTTGGGCCTCGTCGGGTGAAGTCGTCAACGTTTTTAACTTCGGTTTATCCTTGCACCCTTTTATTTATGAACATCTTTGACTTCTTCATATATTTTGCTGCAGATGAACGTTACATTTTTGGAAGTTCAGAGTGCTTACATAGGAACACTGCTCCAAATCGTTTTTCATAAGCGGAAGTCATTTACGTACGTTTTATAAATTTCATACACACAACTAGCAAATTGTACAGGACACCTATTTAGCAGCATTTAAATTTTTCTTATAATGGAACTCTAAGTTTGAATTTTGCCGGTCTCACTATTAAATAGCCTGTACATCGTTATGTATAACCAGGTATAATTTATTCCGTCTATTTTCAGTTACCCCTGGACATCTTTTACATTCATTTAACTAATTGCCATTACCATTCGGAATCACAGAGAGGTCGTTGGTTCGAATCTCGGTGAAAGCAAAATTAATAAAAACATTTTTCTAACAGCGGTCGCCCCTCGGCAGGCAATGGCAAACCTCCGAGTGTATTTCTGCCATGAAAAAGCTCCTCATAAAAATATCTGCCGTTCGGAGTCGGCTTGAAACTGTAGGTCCCTCCATTTGTGGAACAACATCAAGACGCACACCACAAATAGGAGGAGGAGCTCGGCCAAACACCTAACAGAAGTGTACGCGCCAATTATTTATTTATTTTTTTTTTTTAACTAATTGCTCATATCATACACTGATTATCACGATTATACTTGTAGACAAAGCTATGCAGCTTAATATCCAATTCCATAACCTTCCAATGAATCTGGCCAGTTTGCTAGCAGTTTCTTTTTTCTCATGCTAACTGAACTACGCGCCGGCCAAAATCACTGGTTGTAGGAATTGTTCACCAAATTTTCTCTATAAACTTCATTTGATGTTTTTTGATAATATTACGACTTTTTCTAATTTCACATATTTAATAATATTCTGTGTTAGATTATGGGTCTCAAGCCACGTGTCGTACTCTCCATGTACAACTTAGTGGTTCTGCGAATTTTGACATATGGTTGCCTAGTTTGCTGTGTAGCTCGTCAGAAGGTCTACAATACCGCTAAATTAGAAAGAGTGCAGAGAGAGAACTGCATGTATGGGCATCCGCTGCGCTCAACGTCATTTTAAACTTACTTTCCGTTCCGTAGGTTGAAGGAGATTGGCCTCTGTAGGCAACTTCCTGTAGGGCATAGTAGCATCTTGAAGCAGATCCCCCCTTCTTTCACTGTACTTCGAACTGATCTCTTCATCCGCAAACTGGGTTTTGAGGGTTGTGCCAAGTCTATCTTTCCGAGCTGGGAAGATTGGAAGGAGGGGAGAGTCGGCACGGATATAGGTACCTCTGTTTTCACTGACGGATCCAAGATGGAGTCTGGAGTGGGAGCGGCCAATTTTTTCGGTCTCCGGCAGTTTAAGGAAACGAGCATCGGTTTTCAAGCAGAGGTCTTCGCGATCCAGCAAGCATGCAAAATGCTTAGGAACCGCTGTTGAGAGGGGGACATTCATATTTTTTCGGATGATCAAGCTGCGATCAAGGCCCTGTCGTCGCCGTATTGCAGCTTACAGGAGTTAACCAGAACGTCTCGAACGTACTGGAAGCATTTCCCTTATCTAGGTTCCTGGGTACAGGAATATAGAGGGAATGAAATTACCGATGAGCTTGCTAGGAAGGTATCGAAAAAAACCGGTTTAAGTTGTCCAATGCGATAGAAAAAGAACGCTTAAAGTGATGGGAATTCTCCAACATTCATGGTCACTGGGTGATCGGAACGCATGTGGAGAAAGTTGGACTTCTCTATCTCCCTATTGCAGATGCTGTGGGGATGCTACAGAGAAAGAGACTGTTGAGCACTTTCTCTGCAAATGTGCAGCTCTGGCGGCTAGGCGCTTGAGATTCCTTAGCGTGCTCTTTGGGGATGCCTTGAGGAAATTCTCCAGCCTAGATCTCTTTTCTCTCCTACACTACATCAACAGCACTGCAGATGGTTGTCTCTTCCCAAAATTTTTTTCACAGGTAATAGTCTACATTATGGTATCAAAACGGTACGTAAGTGCTACTTGAAGTGTAGCTGTGGTACTCTTCTAACCTACCTACCTATTCTAGATTATTTTGGCTTTCCACTTCCATTTTTATGAAATAGAAATGTGATATACCTATAAATACCCAACGGTCATTAATTTTAACGTCTTCAATATGAACATAATTTGAAAACTTCCCTGGAACTGCTTCGAGCGGCCACTATGGCGACGGTAAATCAAAATTCCCGGAAAATGTAATTACAGTTTGTCTCAGTTTTCTTTCAAATTCTCAAAGTTTTGTGATGCATTTTTATTTTCATATTTGTTATTCTTGTATATTTGACATGCACTTGAGTCCTGTACTCAATAATTTTTCTTATTGGCAGTTGTTGTATGCAGTTGAAATAAGAGCGATTGAAAAAAGTGTAGTTGAAATGCGAACAATATTAGAGTAATCTTGTAAACAATTTTACTGAATATAACGGGTGATTTTTTAGCTATTATCTTTTTAAACAGTTGTTTTAAACAGCTGAAGCACGTTTCGTGTTTTTTTTTCACTGTCAAACATCTTCAGTTTGGTCTATAATTTAACCATGAATCGTCTTACAAACGAACAACGCTAGCAAATCATTGAATTTTATTATAAAAATGCGTGTTGTGTTAAGAAAGTTTAAGATCCACTTTTTTATCGAAAAATTGTACTCAGCGACGAAGCTCATTTTTGGATCAATGGGTACGTAAATAAGTAGAATTGTCGATTTTAGAGTAAAGATCAGCCAAAAGTATTGCAAGAGCTACCAATGTAACCAGAAAAGGTCACAGTTTGGTGTGGTTTATGTGCTGGAGGTATCAAAGATTCTGCGAATCGTAACGTAACTGTGAATGGTGAGCACTACCGTGAAATGATATCGAACTTTTTTCTGCCCAAAATGCAAGAGCTTGACTTGCATGACATGCGGTTTCAGCAAGACCGTGCCACGTGTGCTGTGTGGCATAACAGCACGCGTAACAATGGACCTGTTGAGAGGTGAGTTCGGTGAACATTTTATTTCACGTTCAATTGGCCACCCAGATCGTGCGATATAACGCCTTTAGATTACTTTTTGTGAAGCTTTGTTAAAGCTCATGTCTATTCAGACAAGCCTGCTTCTATTAACGCATTGGAAGACAACATTAAAGCATTTATATGTGAGATACCGGCCGAAACATTGGATAGAGTAAGCCAAAATTGGACTAAGCGGATGGACCATTTGAAGCGCAGTCGCGGTCAATATTTGCATGAAATAATCTTCAAACATTAAATTATATAGACTGTACTATCGATTTGAAAAAAAATGTCATGCATTTTTCTGAATTTTACATGTGTTTTTTTGAAAAACTGTCCTATAGCTCTTAAAAAATCACCCTTTATTTCTTTCAGCTTAAAATTATTGTTACTCACATTGTATATAAACTGTGTTTATTTTTATTTTAATAAGGGAAAATATATTTAGAATACTTTTTGCCAGTTATAAAATTTTATCCTAAAAATGACGGGACGTCTAAAAGTAGCCAAACTCTTAGAGGACATAACAAATAAAAGTGAAGATTTTTCCTCCATTCCGAAGGTGATTTTGATCCTGAAAATGGACTATGCAGATGGAGA
Source organism: Anastrepha obliqua (assembly GCF_027943255.1). Taxonomy (NCBI): domain Eukaryota; kingdom Metazoa; phylum Arthropoda; class Insecta; order Diptera; family Tephritidae; genus Anastrepha; species Anastrepha obliqua. The sequence goes on along the minus strand of NC_072892.1, from coordinate 136,056,179 downwards.
TCGATTAGAAATAGAAAAAGTGCATATTTCCTCAGACAGCAATAGTGAAGCTGGATCCACTCCAGGAAGGAGTCAGCCAATAAATACTATTTTCAAAGGAGCAACTGTACCTACAGGATATGCAAAACGAATTATAATGAAAGGCACTGTAAATAATGATTTTTTATTGATAATCAATCGGCGATTTATAGACTATATCAGAACATGTACAAAACTAGATGCGTTCCGAGTTCTTGGTGAAAAATAGTGTTGGTCCTTGAGTGTCGTCTTTGAACGGCAACGACGCGCTAGTTACAACAGCTTTTCTTGTCGCTTCTTCAACGGTCTTTTGCTCCTAAAGGAGATAGTCGTGAAAATGCAAGTGCACCCCCAGTAAGAAAGTTTGAGCTGAAACCTTAAAATAGACCGAAAATTCAACTGCACTGTGACAGAATTTTGGCTCTTTCCACTCGTTGTCTAATATGGGCATAATGATCAAAATAGAGCTTTGGATCCAACCAAATCTAAATATTTAAGTTTGTTCGACAGCTTCGGCTTTGAGCGTAAAAAAGCAAGCAACTGAATATTAATTTTTGTTTTGGTTTACAAATAATGTCGGTGCCACTAGATATCTACGGTCTTCTAAGCAGGCTGCATGTTGTCCAGCTGCGCTTAAGATAACTCTAAATTGCTAGCAGAAATAATCAGCATAGGTAAAGGTCGGAAATCCATTTCGCGAAGCCTCTTGTCGCTACGATGTTTCCTGAACAAATCTTTTGTTCGATTACACCGCATTTCTGGTATTGCCGTAGGAGTCATGTGTCGTGGGATCCACTTAACCAAGTGTCTATCCGTCAACCTATTCTATCTTATTCCAAAATATATATTTATTTATCCGTTTCAAATATCTTATACACTTTGTATTTATATTAAATGGATTTAATGCACTATAGTCAAAGCATTATTTTCATTCGTAAATCTGTTTCCCTTAGATGCAAGGCAATTTTGAATCATGGGAATCATGGGATTACGTATTTATGCACGGATTTAGGTAGAATGCGGCTCCGCCGTGGGAGTAAAATGTATGTACGAAACGTGTTTAGGTTAAATTCTCAAATCAAAAGCTACTTTTTTTTATTACCTTTCAGCTTGCAGCAAAAATGAGGCTTAATCTGAGCAAGTGAGCAAAATTCAATCATTTCGGTCGAAGGTGTAACGTAAAATTTGCTTCACGTACGTTGAAAATTCTTAAATACATATTAAGGTATGCATGTATGTGTGCATACGCTTTTCAAATTCATTTGCATGTGTGCGCGATGATAGTCCCTGCAGGAAAACTCTGCAGGAAAAATTGATTCACTTCTAGTTATTTTGGCACCATTACTAGTTTGCGTTCATTATCTTTTCCATATAAGCAATTGGGGAATTTTGTACTAGGAAATGTTAAATATGGTCCGCTACAATCCTTGTTCTATAGTTCGGAGCTGGTGCTAAATTCGACGGATGGCATAAAGTACGCTCTGTATCCCCTTGCCGACGGTTCCAAACATAGTTAATAGGACGGATTATTGGTGTAATATTCACGAAACCATAGTTCCGATACTTGAGCAATACCAAAAACTGGAGTCACTTTTTTTTAAGTTATTACACTTCCATGGCAAATATAATATGTTTACGGATAGCTCGAAGTTGGACGGAAGATTTGCTGGGGGATTATTCTGTGATGAGCTTACCAACAAGCAGCTCAAATTAAGGCTACCGAACCATTGCAGTATTTTCAAAGTAATTAAGGAAGCAGAGGATTGGTGGCTTATTTCTATAATTACTGTAAAGGACGTAAATATGTGCTCCGACAACCAAGTGGCAATTAGGAATTCGGGGTCATTGTTTGTGCGTTCGAAATTAGTCGCGGAAGGCTTGACTTCTCTCTCGATTTCAACCGAATACTTCGATATTAGGCTTATCTAGGTTCTCGGTCACAGCGGAATAGAGAGAAATAGACAGCTGGCTAAGCGGAGCCCTTGGGGGCGGTTTCATCGCAAAACAAGAGGATTGGGTTTCCCTTGAGAATCTGTGATCTACTCCTGGAAAGATGTGCCTCGCGTCAACCCAGCGGGTTAGTGCACAAACGTAGAAAGTCCCGATATCCTTCTAGCCACAGGTAGATCGGGGGCGTTTGAGGGAACTTCTAAGGCTAACAAAACCGCACTTCTCTAATTTGGTAGGTATCCTTACCGGATATTATCCGTTAGGTGTCCATCCGGCGAGACTTAGGATTGTTTTGCCTTTTCTTTCTGCAGAAGCTGTCTGTAAAATGTGGAGGGAATCATCTCAGCACCTACCTCTCAGCTGACCTGTTCTCGTCGGGCAAAGATTTAGATATCTGGGCTCTCACTTTTTGTTGCACCTACGGATATGGCGGACTTAAATATCACACACCTGGTGAAATTCATCAGTAGCTTGAAGCCGTTCATGCAATGTAATTAGTCACCGTTTGGTCATCATCCTCCTTCCTCCTTCTTCCTTCTTCCCGCCTCTTCAGTTTTTGTTTTGTATTCCCCTCTTTGTTTGGCATCACAATGGACGAATTTCATTCATTGTCCAAGTGGCGGACAACTCTTGCGTTCAACTCAAACCGGTTTTATCAACTCGACTAGCCTATTTTGTGTTGATTTTCCACGTTATTTAACGACCTATCTAATGCTCTTTTGCAAGTTGGGTGGAATTGGCATTCAAACCACCAAATTGGAAAAACAAAAGACAGCAAATGTCAATTTTATCTTTCTACTACTGCTTCCACATTGCCAAGGATTCGTCTTGAATAAAACGAGACATCAAACTGCTAGATAGACACACAAAACCAAAGCAAATCCATTAACGGTGGCGGCACACGAACAATGATTTGTGCATTAGAAAGTCACGAAACCATCCATCATTCCATTTTTATCTGACAACCTAATGCAAAGTATACACGCTCCAACCGTAGTACCAAAATGGGCATCTACTATCCAACAGTATGGTCGTACAACCGATTTTCAGGTTGATCCAACGATTGCATGAAGGTTAGGTTAGGTTAGGGTGAACCGGTTGTCCTGTGGGACACACTCAAGCTCATAGTACAATGGGATGTCGCGTGGGGAGCTTTCCCTATTTCTCCTAAAATCAGTGTGCCCTTTTCAAAAATTTAAAATATTTCCTATTTCTGCAGAACTGAGATCTTCCAATTCGTTTAAAAAATGTCTGCCTATAATAGTAAATCTCCGACTGGACAGATAAGGACAGTGGCACAGAAGGTGCAAGAATGTCTCGTCTTCATCAAGACAACTTCTACAGAAGTCATGTGCTTGCACACCCATCCTTTGGGTGTGGCAATACTTATTAGGCACTGCCACGTTATGACTGAAATCAGTGTGCTAAGACTGTGTTTATTTTGGCTTACCAGAGACTCTGTGCGTTTAGCATTGAGAGTCGGCTATAGTTGACGGGCGATTTCGCAGGTGGCTCCATTACGCCATCTTTCGTTTGCTTTCCCTACGATTTCTTCAAGGCTGGGTAGCTTACATGTCTGTAAGGGTATGCCTATAGTTTGTCATTATTTATGCACTAATCGATCAATTTGGTGCCGAGTCTCGCTAGTTTATCGGCTTTGGATGGCCAGGAACTCCGTATTATCCTTAAGCGAAATGACTCAGCTATCTCGTTAAGAGATGCGCGGCATTTCGTGGCTACCTTGAAGGTTGTCGACGGTTTTGTGAGAGATTTTATCGCCGCCTGGTTGTCAGTGAAATTCTAGTTGCCATTTCCAGATATCGCATCATACTGTACCAGTGTCGCGGTTTTCATTATTGCCATCAGTGCCGCCTGAAACACACTACAGTAGTCGGGGAGCCGAAAACTGAAGGAGATCCCCAGATGCTCAGAGTATACACCTCCGTCCACCCTGCTCTCGAGTTTTGAGCCATCTGTATATACATGCATAGACTTGCCCTGTCTTACATCGTCCCGTTCCCACTCTTCCCAATATCATCGGCATATGAGATTATTTTCACGTTAACAATGCGTAATAGCATTTGGCAATACTGTTCAACAAATATCAAATAAATAAGAGCCTTCGATTCGCTAAGCGTTAGCGAACGGATGAATCAACTGGGATAAACAACATCTGTTGGAAGAACTGAAAAGAAACCGCCAAAAACTACATTTGTTTGGATGCACTTAATGAGTATAATAAGGCCGCGTTCATACAGGGCAACTTTTGTTGCTTCAACACGCTACTTGTGATGCTCATACTCTGCCGGTAGGTACACTTTGTATTCTTGTTCTTCCCAATGTTGTTGTTGACTGTAGACTATTATTATTATTAGGCTACTGCACACTGCGACCAAAAGTGATCTATTGCGCAAAGCCTGCTGGTACCCTATATTTTAAGGCCTTTTAAAAATTTTAGCACATTCCGGGGCTTAATGTTCCATAACTTACATGGAGGCACGGCAGTACCAACAAGGGGGTGGAGCCATTTTCTGTCTGGTACAGGACATTTATTGTACAAAGAATATTTTCTAAAATGTATGTGTCCATTTTACATAATCGGCTGCTGATAGTCTCAAAGAGACCAATTTCGTTTAAGTGGTATCACAGGCTAGAATGGCATGGTTGTCGCTGACCAATAGAATTTCGCCGGTATTTAACGAATTTCTTCCCGTCACACTTCTTAGGAAATTCATTAATGCGGCTTTTTAGAAGTGCACAGAAAGGTTCAGAACCAATTAGGAACATGTTTGTCTCTTTTTTAGCAAGATGGTCCGCTATTTTATTTCCTTCATGTCCTCGTATCCAGGAATCTGGCAGTCATGCACCATTTTTGAGGTGATTGTAATTGATAAAAGGGCTTTCAAAGCCGCCTGACTATCTGAACGCCTGAGCATTTCCTCACACATATCTCTATGGCATGTATTTCTGCCTGGAAGATTGTTAGGTAGAGACAATCTGAAATGGAATCGATTTTTTGCATTTAGACCCATTGACTCCCGTCCCTGCTCTACCATCTTCTGATTTCGATGCAACAGTATACCATAACTGGTATCCAGGTTTGAAGATGATATAATTATTTTTCAAAGCCGTACATTCATCAATAAGAAATTGATAGTTCCTGAAGAATCTAGGTTTGGGAGATAATGTATCCACCCTATAAAGAACAGTAGTATGTCGGAGGTGTTCTAAAGTCTTTAAATGTCCTTTCATACTCCACTAGACTAGAAACTTTAAACTAGAAACTAAAATAACTGCAAGCAAGGGAAATGTCGTGTGTGATCCCGACGAGTAACACCAAAAGAGAATTCGCAAAGTTGAAGCAAAAACAAATTTTCTGTATGATCGCTTGCTTAATATCAGAAAAGAGAGATGACAACACTAAAAATAGTGAGTTATCCTTCTTTTATTCGGTATAACCATTTTAATTATTGGAACACCTTGCTCGATAAATTTGTTCTTATTTTCACATGCAAATTTTTCGCCAAACAAGCAGCGTCCAATCATAGCGACCAGAGAGGGGACGAATCGAAGACGCCTTTTAATGGATTTTGTGATGCTTTTCAGGTCGGATACACAATAAAACAGCTACTGCTAAATAGTGAGAACAGATGTGACTAATCGCTACATGATTCACAATTGGCTAAATGGTACTAGTTCTGAGCCACAAAAGTTTTTCATCAGTTCAAGTTTTCTCCGTAGGGGGCACTTATACAAGTACATCCTTTCAGCTTAGCATTGTTAAACGTGCGAAATAAAGAAGTATGCAACAAAATGTATATGAAAAAAAAACAAGACAATCGAAAATTGCTCTTGCTTTAAATGTTTCGAATTGCGGCAAGTTCATGCTATTGCGGTATTTCACACATACACACGCGACTCGAATTCTTCAAACGAACTTTTAACCATAGCAGCAACGGAATACGTGAATTTCAGCCCATTAAAGCGAAGCATTTGCAAAGTTTGCTTTAAGTTTACTTTCGTTAAACTTTGTTATCTCCCAGGTTGTTTTGGTAATATTTATAAAAATAGCTAAAAATAGAAGTTTAGCGCTGGGCCAGCGAGCTTAAAATTAAATTTATGATTTTTAGAAGTTTGTGAAAGCAGATGTTGCACTGACTTGAGACTCACATACATACATACATACTTATGCACCTCAAGGCGAATTGAGTATCTATGTAAGGTCCCGCCATTAAAAAACAGTTACTTTATTTTTCGCGATTTTGACAAGCTTGACGTCAGCTCCCTTTGCAATACAAAACAAACGAACAAAACAAAACAAAATGAGGAGAAATTAGAAGTTTGTGAAAATTTAGTGAATTGTTTGGTAGTATTGTGATTTGTGAGATTTAAATTAATCAAACTAATGAAAACGAAGTGCCGTGTGTTAAATTGTGAAAGCTCAAATCAATTTTTCAATTTTTTCCTGAAATTCGGGACACGAGTAACTGGCTAAGGGAATAGAAATAAAAAGAGGCATATACAAATGTGGTCGAAATAACAGGAGTGTCATATAAAAATATGGATTTTTTACATTTAAGTAATAGCTGGTAAAAGTATGGAAAAATATAGCCTCCACTGCGTTGGAGAGATCAGATCAAGACCAATAGGCGCCGATTAGCACGAAAAAGAAACGACTGGCGGCCTTTTTTAAGCTCGGCCAAAATCGCGTAAGCGGTTATCGAGCTATTTAAGAAGAAGAATTGTCGCTGAAAAATTGGTTGTCAAATACGGATTAACTGCTAAGAGCTTTTTGTGTTTGATGATGCTGAAAAGGAAGCATCCCATTATGACCTACTCCCATCGAGGTATTCACTAAGTTCGGTCTTCTACATTCAACAACTGACCAGATTATCGTAGGTGATCGAACAGAAGCGGCCACAATTTACGAATGGTAAGGGTATATTGTTGCATCAAAACAACGCCAAACTGCACTCAACAATAACGACGTGCTAGAAATTCCGATAGATGTGATCTTCTTTTCCAAGAAATCTTTGAAAGAAAATAACATTTCTCTTAGGCGATGGAACAATCAGCTGTATGAGATTTACGTAGGCACAGACATAGCGCAGCGAATAAAGATCCCGAGGAAGGCTTTCTCTGCGTTGGAAAGCTCCGGCGAAGAAGGACTGGGCTTCACTTGGTGTGTCCCACTGGAGCCAGTTAGCAGCAGAAAGAAACGACTGGCGCGCTTTGCTAAACTCTGTCAAAATCGATTGAGTGGTTATCGCGTCAATGAAGAAGAAGAAGGTTTTGAACAATAACTGTTTCATTTAAGCAGCTAAAACCATACACTTTTGTGTGCGTTATACTCATAGCCGAGATCGATAGTCTGAAAAATATCTAATAATAGAGTACTGATTAGTACTGAAAGTAGGGGATCATGCAGGCAGACTCAACCTCCCCTTCAATCCCACCTGCAGAAGCTGTCGAGCGGAGGGGGTGAAGGAAAGTCTTTTCCACTACTTATGTGAATGTCTAGGGCTAGATAGGGCACGACTCCGCTCCTTCGGTAAGCCTTTTTTGCAGCAAATGAATGAGATCTCAGATATCTAGATAAAGGATTTACTGTTATACTTGGACTTCACTAAATGGATCTGACTTGGAAGGAAAAAAGGACATCATCGCTCGAGGACAGTGGTAATAAAACGGTGCTGGTCACTAACTAGGATTATTTCAGTGGCAATATTCAACTACTTCAACAACAACAACTGATTATGGTGATTTTTTCGTGTTCCTAGGAAAGCTCTCCTGGAGAAGCCCAGCAGGAGTTAGATACTTCGTATGAAGGTAGAGAGAGTGGTATTATCTGAATATTTATACCAGTCCCGCGTGGAGCATAGAAGCAGGAGCCCATTTTTCAATATTTTTTTTTTATAATTTAAATCAAACTTTTTTGAAGTTTTTTGAACTGATATGATTATCTTTGGTTGGTTTTATTTTTCTAATGTGAATTAGATGGATTGTATGTTGGTACCACGAAACATGCGAAACACGATTTTTCTCAGAAAGTTAACATAGCGGATAAAAAACAGAAGAAGTGAAACTACCTTCTAAAATCCAATATCTCCAATGACGATTTTTGACGCGCTATTGGTCAGTTAATGTTTTTTAGCTGATTGGAAATCATGTTTTATTTAGACATATTTTTTACCATCTTGTGCCATTTGTAAAGGTAAAGGAACGACCCGGATTTATATCCGACCAAGGACTGTCACTCCAGAAGCATTCCGAGTACATGTATAGATAATGTTTAAGCTGTTACAAGAACAGCAATAAAATGTGGCATATACGTAATTTGCTTATAAATTCGAAAGCCACCTTTCAAAATGAGCACAGAGTAAATGAAAGAAACTGCCTTTGCTGGTGAACACTTGCTCTGCCCGTGTGAAATGAAAGGGCTGATTAAGTGAGGCATTTCACCAAAACGACGCTACTTCATCAACTTAACGGTGCTTCATTTACATATAATTCACAATCTCAGCAGCGCATACTACTGCCTTTTCTCTCTCTTTTGAGTGTCAACAGCAAGATTCTACAGCAAATATCCTTCACCTAACTTTGCACCTCACTACCGCAAGGCCGTCAAGGCAAATCCGAAATATTGACTTTAAAAGTAAAACTAAAGGATATGCAATCAAAAAAGAAAACTACACAACACACAGCACTAACCAACTGTTCTTTGCTCATTCCAGTGATCAGTTCCATGTTCTCCGTGTTCTTAATGTCTTTAATTCTATGGGGTTTTGTATTAACCTTTCATTCAACCAGTGGTACGATCTGTGTTGTCTAGCCAGGGTCTAGCCTGCCTTGTGAAGAGCGGCGTAGTCTTGTTGAAACACATGTGAGTGATAGTTTCTAGCCACCATGAATTCCTACTAGTGCTTAAGAAGTAACTCAATTATTTCCTCCGAACTTCTTCCAGCGCGAAGCTCTTCGGCCCTGCTCTCAACTCATCGTTGCACTACGAGTATCATTGCACTATTGAGTATTTCCACTGAAATAATCCTAATTAGTGACCAGTGCCGTTTTACTACCACTGTCCTCGTTGATAATGTCTTCTTTTTTTTGTTTCTAAGTCAGATCCATTTAGTGAGATCCAGATATAGTACCAAATTCTTTATCTCGATGTCTGAGATCTCATTAATTTGCTTAAAGAAAGGCTTACCGCAGAAGTGCAGTCGTGCCCTAGCTAGCCCTAGACATTCACATAGGTAGGGTAGGGGGCCCAGTTGTGACGCAGGTATAAAAATGACAGTTTGAGCCCTGCCAATCATGTTCGTTTGACGTTCAGCAGTTTTTGTGCAGACACCAACGTTAGTAGTCGCATTGTGTATACACGCACCAAACATCGTGTTGAAAATCGTGCGAAAAAGTTATTTTGATTTTTTTCAAAGTACCAAAATTTTGTGAAATTAACAGTGAAAAGACGAGTGTAATGCATCAAAATATGGTATTTGCCGTATATTTTGTGATTCTATATGGATTTATGTGATTATGTGGTGTCTATAAAAAACTTGCTTGTCATACACAAAATAGCATCGTGACCCGGTTGTGACTCAGCGGGTGGCCCAGTTATGACGCACCTTTTTTTTGCACTACGATCATATAGAACTGCCGAATTCCTACATTTTTGTTGTTGTTTAAAAAAAACCAACTGCCAACTCGATCAATTGCAACGTATGCAAGCGTCCAGTTCATTTGAAGTGCGCCAACATGCAGGCAAGTTATTTCACTTGCAAACACTGCGAAAGTGACGTGGACGACGACTAGGAAGATTTAGATGACGATGATGAATAAAAATCGTTGTCATTTATGGCCATTGAAGGACATTTTCTTTTGTATTTTTCATTATTTTTGCCATTGAAAGCCTTCAAAATAAATAAATCATTAAATCACAACAATTGGTGTGACATTCCTTTCATATTTTCTCATTTCCAGTAAATTTCTTGAGGTGCGTCACAATTGGGCCACTTTTTTTTTGTCCTAAAAAAAGTTATCCTGAAAAAATTTGTTCCAAAATTTTTTGAGTAACTCAAATAAACATACTTTCTTTGGAGAAAAGTTGCGTTTGGTTAATAGTTAAATGTTAAACTTCTTCATTTTTCAATTTGCGGAACTGAGGAAAAAATTTTAATTTTTTTCAAAACCCGCATCACAACTGGGCCCCCTCCCCTAGTGGAAAAGACTTTCCTTCACCCCTTCCGCTTGACAGCTTCTGCAGATGGGATTGAAGGGGAGGTTGAGTGTGGCTACATGATCCCCTACTTTCCAATGACCGGTAAGGGTTGCAGTGATGCGTGAAATGTTTGGTCGGGAACATCCTAACAGGTGATTCGCCTTTTGGATTTTGTACAACGGCCATGTGTTTTTTGTTGTAATACATGTAGTTAATTGCTTCCATCTTCTTGCAATGGATGCTTTTATTGTGTTTAGTGGGGTGGAGACTGCTGCCGCCTCTGATATGTCTAGTGTCGAACCTTTTCTTCCTAGCTCATCCGCTATCTCATTACCCCGTATGTTCCTATGACCGGGAACCCATATCAAAGTAATTTCAAGCCTATGACTAAGTAATTCTAGGTCCTCTCTATACTGCAAGACGTGCACTAACTTCCTTGTAGAATTTTACTGATTTCCATGCTTCTCTGATCGCTAAAAGTTCTGCCTGGAACACGCTAGCATAGTCAGGAAGTCGAATTGACTGGGATAGGTTGAGTGGCTCCGAATGGAAGCCAGCTCCCACACCTCAGTTCATCTTAGAACCGTCAGTGTAGATTTCAATATCGTATCTTCCAGTCACATTTCCTTTGCCCCATTCGGCTCTCAGTGGAAAACGTACCGTAAAGTCTTTCTTGAAGTTAAGGTCGGGAACTGTGTAGTCTGAGCTTCTGTAGCTTCCTATGTCTCTGAGTCTCACCGCGCTGCAAGTAACTATTGTTTTTATATGTAAGTCTAATGGTAATAGATGAGTTAGTACATTGAGCGCTTCAGTAGGGCTGGTGCTAAGCGCTCCTGTAGTTAAGATACACGCTGTTCTTTGTATCTTGTTCAGCTTGGTTTGATGTATTTCTTTTCTGTTACGTATTTTATAAATGGTAGTAGCGAATAATTTCTAGACGGTGCCTTTTCCATGTCATCTTTGGCAATTGACGAGTAGACAGATGTACAATTGTACACAATAGAATAATGCGCTAAAATTATTGAAACTTACTAGGGAAATGGTTGATTTTTAAGAATAACATACCGCAAAATTCGTGTTTTTTTTGGTGGATATAATCGCCGGCGTAGCCGAATTCGGAAGGGCACGTGTTCGAGTATCCATACATGAAACACCAAATTTCTTCTTGTTTTTTATTACGAATATAAAATACATAACAATTTTTGTTGACACTGAAACTAGTTCCAAATAAACTAACGAACAGTAAAATTTCGGTAACATAAAGACAATTTTGTGTAGAGATTTTCATAGTCTCTTCCTTAAGTTAATAGCTATCATGCCCGATCATGTGGCTTAATTCGACGGAGTCGTCGGGTTGGGGCTGAGAATAACTCCCCAGAGTTCGAGTTCCAGAATATCTCGAAGGATTTTATTCTGGGGTCGTTGAAGTATATTTATATTACTTTGACTGGCGCAACCACGGAATTGCGTGCCATAGGACCACTTAGGTTTTATAAATTGTTTTATACGGAGAGCTTTTATCTTCGTCCAATTACCCATTTCATTTGTATTATCTGCAGATAGATTTCATGCTATTCAAGTGTTAATGCTCCTTCTATTGAAGTTTGGCATCGAGCGTTATGCCAAGGTATTTTGCAGTATCTGCATGTGGTATTGTGGCATCTAGCAGTATTATTGGATACTGATTCACTTTTTTGTTGGTGAAGTTTACATAAACAGACTTCGTATAATTAAATTTTATGCGCATTAGGGTGCAAAAATCATTTGGAAGGCAGGTATTTAGTTTGCTATTTAAACCAAACCTTGTCGAAAGCTCGTGTGACATCCAAGAATACTACTGAACACACAAAAGAGTTTTCTAATTCAGCTGGTCGATGGTTGAGTGATTACAGCAAAAGCCAAATTGATGCGAAGGTAACCAACTTTTAGACTCGATAATTGTCGTCAATGGCGGCCGCCGTAGCCGAATGGGTTGGTGCGTGATTACCATTCGGAATTCACAGAGAGGTCGTTGGTTCGAATCTCGGTGAAAGCAAAATTAATAAAAACATTTTTCTAATAGCGGTCGCCCCTCGGCAGGCAATGGCAAACCTCCGAGTGTATTTCTGCCATGAAAAAGCTCCTCATACAAATATCTGCCGTTCGGAGTCGGCTTGAAACTGTAGGTCCCTCCATTTGTGGAACAACATCAAGATGCACACCACAAATAGGAGGAGGAGCTCGGCCAAACACCTAACAGAAGTGTACGCGCCAATTATGTATTTATTTTTTTTTTTTTTAATTGTCGTCAATCGATTGAGGAAACAAAATGTAGATCTTTTCCCGGTTTTGGAATTGACATCAGTAACAAACACCAAATGGTAGAAAAAGTTTTCTCGAATACCGGTTGCCCTTAGCAGGCAATGGCAAACCTCTAAGTGTAATTTTACCATGAAAAAGCTCCTCATAAAACATCATTTGCCGTTCGGAGTCAGCTTAAAAATGTGCTTAGGTACCTCCATTGGTGGAAAAATATCAAGACGCACTCCACAAACAGAAGGAATAACACCCAAAAATGTTGTAAGCGGCAATTATACAAACTTGCAGTCGTACAAATGAGTCAACAATTCAAAGGTTGGGGAAAAAATTTCAAGAAACTGGTTCTGATGAAGATAGAAAAAGTACTAGAAAACCAAAATCTAGCCGTTATCTTGAGATTATTGCTGCTGTAGCGCAAAATGTTGCTGAACTATCGATACCCGATATCTCGTCGTGCTCAAAAATTAGGATTTCATTAATTGACTGTTTGTTGGATATTTCCTGTAGATACAGTAACTGATGGTGGACATTTTAATGATCTAATTTTTCAGATATAATTGTTGAGGATCGTATTTTGAATAAAAGTGAACTTGAAAGAAGCTGAATCTTTACATGTCTTATTATAAAACAGCCTAGTGATAAATCAGATTCTCATTGAACTTGGGAATGGCAGACCGAAACTGACGGCATATGCTGATGACTTGGCTGTTGTCATCTCTGGTTAAACGGCGAGCGAAAGGACACAAAGACGCTTAGAGATATCTACAAGTGGACAGAAATGGTCGTACTGGAAGTAAAACCAGACAAGACGGACTTGGTACTCTTTACAAGGAAGTACAAGATACCAGTCACTGGTCACCTCGGAGGCTAGGAGCAGTTAAGTTGACACCAAAAACATCGACTAAATATCTAGGCATTGTTGTGGATAGTAAACTGTGATTAAATGTGGAAGAAAGCGGAAAAGAGGCCTCGAATGCATTATATGCATGCAGAAGAATGGTCGGTAAGACTTGAGGCGTTTCACGTCGACTCACACATTGTATATAAATGGCGGCCACCTCGACTCACACATCGGATATAGATAGCGGCCACCTTCGTCTTCTTGATTGGCGCGCTTACCGCTTACACGATTTTAGCCAAGTTTAACAAAGCGCGCCAGTCGTTCATTTGTCGTGCTAACTGGCGTCAGTTGGGCACTCCAAGTGAAGCCAAGTCCTTCCACCTGCTCTTTCTCTCTCTTCCTCTGATACCACCAGCTGGTACCGCATCGAATACTTTCAGAGCCGGAGCATTTGTATACATTCGCTGGATCTTTATTCGCTGCGCTATGTCTATGTCGTCGTAAAGCTCATACAGCTCATTGTTTCACCGCCTACGATACTCGTCATCGCCAATGTGCAAAAGGTCCGAAAATCTTCCCACTTTCATCTTGTCATCGTCCAAGCTTCTGCGCCATACGCCTTGTAGAGCGGTCTAACCTATTATAAAACAACATCTAGCTGCGTCTTTTGAAAGGCGCTTTATTGCCCTTTATCAGCCACTCCTGCAAGCCTCGCCGATTATTTTCCGGATTTACCGCGCCGGCTCTGTATATTTATTAGGTTATGATGTTGAATACGGCCGGATGGTCTCACGATTACGGAACAGCTTTCGGCTGAATAACTTAAGGCAAAATATTGCGCTGAAGTTGATAAACATTGCGCAACGCAACGTATTCTCAGCTATAAATAACCAATATTGTGTAGGGAAGTTTATACTAATGCCGGCCATATTCTTGGCACCAAAGAAATCTGTTTTCTCGGTCCTCAGGTTTCTGTATATTATGTACTCGTACGTGCATAAGTGCAGCCAGCTGAGCAAAATAAACATTTAAGAATGTGGAAAAGATAAAAATCTGTTACCATTACTATTTTCATTAACAACCCCTTCGGCGAGGCGAGCTCATTGGCGCTCGTTGGGTAGGTGCGTACGAGTGGAAGTGCTTGTTCACAGAAACACACAAGGCATGCAGCACCGTAGCATGGCAGCTTCAATTCTGAAGAACATCACTCTTATCTGGTAAAAGGAGACTAAACCAAATACATAATTCTCGCAACACTACTTAATTATCATGCATTATTCATAAGAAAGTGCGTGCGTGGGTGGGTGGTGGACCGGTCGCGGAAGAAATCAAGTGCAAGCACTAGTGTCAACAGAGCTCTCGCAACACGTATGCGCCACCCATCTCCGAAACAGGCTGCTCTGCTACCGACTGCTGAAGGACGCCCTGAAGTGTGAAGGAGGTTGAGCGCTTGCTGCCATTGCTTCGGAGCTGTGAACGCATAGCATATTGTGTGTGTGTGCTTGTATAAATTTAAAAGATAATTAATGAAATGGGGTGGGCGTGTAACATCCCACTCAGCATCGTCTGCTCCGTCTAATTTAATGGTTTTTGGGTAGTAAATAATTTGTTCTTATATTTTTGTCTAATTTGACTCCCTTTTATGCTTAATTCTTTGCCCTTTTTACATAATTTTTATTTAGGTATATATTCTTTTTGTTTTTCTTTTGCATTTGTTCTTTTCCATTTACATTTACATTTGCCAACTTTACTACGTTTTTTTAAGCGAGTAAATTTTTTGCCACATTTCACATAATTTTTTCTGCTTTTCATATATTTTTTTCACATTCTTTTACGTCTTGTTTTTTTAATTTTTTTACGCAGATAAGTGAATAAATAGCATAAAGACAAGAGCTATAAATATTGTCTAAAAAAATTGCCAAAATGATAGCGTCACGTACAAGCATTCAACGCACTGCTACTTCAGGATGCCAAACATTGCCGCACGTTTATTCCGCACGTCTTGAGACGAGAGTCGATTGTATTTAATTAGGCAAATGAGTTAAGATTCAGGCAGCTAGCTTAAAATATTACTGTTACATGGTGGCAGGATTACACCAAAGGTCGAAAACTTCTGAAATATTTAAGAGGTTGAAATTGAGACATACGTACATATACAGTCGGCGTCAAAATAGAATGTAATGGTAATGGTTGTTCGGGTTAGGCTAAGGCCTTTATGCACTGCGACCAGATTGATCTATTGTGCGCCCCTAATTTCTTAATTATAATTATTTAGTATACCGAGGAATCAAACCAGCTCCTTAGGAGGGCGGAATTATAGGTATGCCTCCTCTAGTAGGTACGAGCCCAGGATTCTGTGTCTCCTGTGGCCTAATGCCTCACAGTTGGTGATTACTTGGGTGTTTTTTTTAGAGGTTAGGTTTTCAAGTTGGCACTACTTTTTTCGTAGATGGTCTTTTTGACCGCTGTCACTTGATTTATGCTCAGTTTGGTTTGCCATTTCATAATGAATAGACTTACACCTGAACAACGTTGGCAAATCGTGCAAATTTATTACGAAAATAATGGTTCGGTTCGCGTGACGCATCGAAGAAAAGTTTATTCAGCGATGAAGCTCACTTTTGGTTGAATGGGTATGTCAATAAGCAAAATTGTCGCATTTGGAGTGAACATAATCCACAAGCCATTGCTGAGACGCCGTTACATCCTCAAAAAGTCACTGTTTGGTGTACTCTATGGGCAGAGGGAATCATTGGTCCATATTTCTTTAAAAATGAAGCCGGCCATAATGTTACAGTCAATGGAGAGCGCTATAGAGCCATGATTAATGACTTTTTCGTGCCTGAATTGGACGATGTTGATGCCATACAGCCAACGCAACAATCGATTTATTGAAGGAAAGTTTTGGTGAGCGCATTATCTCGCGCCGTGGACCTGTGGCGTGGCCTCCAAGATCGTGCAATATAACACCGCTGGGCTATTTCTTGTGGGGCTATGTGAAGTCGCTTGTCTACGCAGATAAGCCCGAGACGATTGACGTCTTGGAAGAGAATATTCGGCGCGTTATTGCTGACATACGGCCCCAATTGCTGCAAAAAGTGGTCGAAAATTGGGCCTCTCGGCTGGAATTTATTCGAGCCAGCCGCGGCGGCCACTTACCCGAAATCATTTTTAAAACATAATGGCAAACCCTTATCTTTATAATAAAGCTAAATTCTTGGCCATAACATTAAATTATATACGTTTTATTTCATCTTGAAAACCTAACCTCTAAAAAAACTAGATAACCCTATTGTGTTAAAGTGTTTATTACAGGCAAATTTACCTGTAGGTGCTCCACAGAGCAATCTGAGCCCCTTTCTATTTAGGGTTAGATTAGATTTTGCTCTGTTGGCATTGAAGTTCAAAAACTTTTTGGAGTGATTAAGGCCGCTTGTGCCGTTCCAGTGTTCCCTGATTTTAGTTTGAATCCAGTTTTTGGTTTCCTGTTTTATATTATTTTTTTTAAAGCCGAAAAATGGGGCTGGTCCTATAAATAGCCCTTTTGCCCCTCTTTTTATGCATAAAAGTCTGCCTTCTCGCTTCGTTCGTGCCCCTCACGTCCTGGTACCCAAATCAGTGAGACGTGATTATGAGTGGCCAGTTTGTTGAGTGCATTGTTACACTCTATTATGACTTTTGACTTGAATGTGAAGCCATTCAAGGCCTTGAGAACCGATTGGCTGTACGAAAGTATTTTAATTTTTACTTTCTCCAACCCTCTTTTGAATTCCACTGCGTTCATTATGGCGAAAAGCTCCGCATGGAAAATATTGGTATCTGTACTTAGTGTTAGGGATTTGTGTGCTCTAGGCCCCACTATTCGTGCTGCTACTCCTTGGAGCGTTTTGGAACCATCTGTATACCAATTTTGTGAGTCATCATTTATTCATGTTGGGTTAGTGTCCCTAGACGGGAAGATAACCGTGTATCTCTTTATAAAATTGAGTACGGGTTCCGAGTGGTCATTCGCCTGGGTTATGCATACTGCATGTTGAACCCTGTTCAAGATATTGAGGTGCCCAGTAAGATCTTCTGGTTTAAGTTTTTCTTTCATATGAAAAGCGAGTGCTTGCATAGTAGCTTCCTCTTGTATTGCTAAATGTAGCGGTGGTAAATTTAAAAGTGCTTCCATGTCAGTAGTTGGTGTAGTTCTCATGGCCCCTGTTATGCTTAGGCACGCCAGCCTTTGTAGTTTACACAGTTTTGATATAGCAAAAATTTGATTTGTTTTAACCCACCATCCCAAAGCACCATGTAGTACAATAGGTTTTACCATTTGGGTGTATATCCAGAAGGTCATTTTAGGGTTCAGACCTCAGGATTTACCCAAGGTTTTTCGTTGCCCTTTCTATTACTGAGTTGACGTGGGCCTCCCAAGTGAGTTTTTCATCCAAGATAATTTCTAGATATTTAACCTCTTACTTTAGAGGTACGCCTATTCCATTTATTCCCAGGGTGGGTATATTTAGAACCTTTTTCCTGGTAAATGGGATAATAGTGGTTTTTGAAGGATTGATTGATTTTCTACACCACTCCCAGGCTATATTTAAGGCATCCTGTATTAAGTCCCTTATGGTCTTTTCGTGGTTGTCTTTAATTATTACAGAAATGTCATATACTGTTTAATACCCTTTATTGTTAAGAGTTTGTACCAAATCGGCAGCCAGACCATCATAGACCGTCATAGACCAGAGCAATGGCGATCGTAATCCTCCTTGCGGACATCCTTTCGCGACTGTAACACTTAGGGTAACTTGCCCCAGAGAGGCTGTGATTATCCTTTGGTTTAGCATGTTGCTTACCCATATAACAAATTCTGCATCGGCTCCTCTATTGGAGAGAACTGGTACTCTATTGCTTGAAAGTTCACATTATCAAATGCACCCTCACTGTCCATAAAAGCACAGAGGGCTATTCCTTTAGGTCAAGGACTTCCTGTTTTGATGTGCAAATTGTAGTTTATGGAGGGGGATTATTGATCCAGTAGAATGTATAGCACATATTCCCAAGTTTCGACTAATTCAATTATTTTTTTATAAAAATAAATAAGTGAGTTGAATTATTTTTTAGAGAAATATAATTCACACTACAACAAGCACCATATAAAGCAATGTTTCAAACTTGGTATACAATTTGTTAAAATTTGAAAAATTTTCATAAATATTTCAAACATTTCACTCGTGATTTTTAAACAAATTTCTGGTAAGTAGTTTTTAAGATTATTGAATCTGGGTATAATAAAGTGAAAGTTTCAAGTAGATGAAAAATCACACTGATTTTTAAGAATTTTTTTCGGACGCGGTTTTGTGTATTTTCTCTATTTAATGCTGTATATGTTTTTTTGGATGCATTAAAACCGCCAACACCGTCAACAGAAAAAAATCTAAAAAGTCAACGCGATTTTTAATTAACTTAAAAATTGCACTTTATCATACCATAATTTAATGATCTATGAAATTGTATACGCAAAATGATTCTAAAAATTCTGAGTAAAAATTTGTTCGACAAATTCTGAGCAAAAAGTTTAACATTTTTATGGTAATTTGCCGAATTTTTACAAAATTTATACAAAATCTGAAACCTTGCTTTATAAGGTTTTTGTTGTAGTATGAACTATATTTTTATAAAAAATAATTGAAATTACAAAATAAATAATTAGTCTAAACTTATCAATATTTTTCGTACACAGTTTTTGGTATATGAATTTATGACCGCTTGGTTAGGCAATTTTTCCTATAAACGAGAGCACTACAAATTTAACTATTAAAAAAATTAAGAATTTTCAAGAAGTTTGTATTTTTGCTTACTAAGATAATTTGTCCGCCGTAGCCGAATGGGTTGGTGCGTGACTACCATTCGGAATCCACATAGAGAAAGTAGGTTCGAATCTCGATGAAATACCAAAATTAAGAAAAACATTTTTCTAATAGCGGTCGCCCCTCGGCAGACAATGGCAAGCCTCCGAGTGTATTTCTTTCATGAAAAAGCTCCTCATACAAATATCTGCCGTTTGGACTCGGCTTTAAACTGTAGGTCCGTCAATTTGTGGAACAACATCAAGACGCACACCACAAATAGGAGGAGGAGCTCGGCCAAACACCCAAAAAGGGTGTACGCGCCAATTAATATATATATAATACATACTAAAAATACATGCCCCCTTGATCAAAAAATTCCCGGCATATACAGAAAATTCCAAATAAAAGTTTATTCCTCAAAAATGGTATTGTCGCCTTCAAAGCACTCCCCGTCAACTGCAAGGCGCTTAAACCAGTATTTGGTCCAGCATTCGAAATATTACTGGAATTCTATTTTCGGAGCCCTTTTTGATTTTTTCATTACTTCCTTTCGGCTGTTAAAACGCGTTCCCCGGAGTGGTTTTTTGACGCGATCAGAGAGAAAAAAATCGTAAGAAACCATTTCAGATGAATTCGATGGCTGTACTCCTTTACAATTTAAAGTGCAAACCTCACAATGAATCTTAATCTAAATGGTATTCGTTTCGTTCTTGGCCAAAAATTCACGTGGGAAAGCAGCTCGTGGATTTTGCATTGTGCGTTATTATGGTACAAAATCCACTAGCTGTTTTCCCGCAAATCCTTTCTTTTTGGGCGAATCGCTTCACGTAAGCCTCTCATAACGCTCAAATAATATATAAACATATATTTTTTTCTGTTAAATCTTATTGGAGCATTGTGCGTCTTCGCCAACGGACATGGTTTTGAGCTACATATACCAGTTCGTTCCACGTGAGACCAAGAGAGTTCATTTCAGCTTCTGTTAGTAATGCCTTAATAGCCCTTATTAACTATCTGACCTCCTGGCAAAAATTCGTGGCGTGCAATACCGTTGCAATCCATAAAAATAGGCTTTTTTGTGACTGAAAACGACGTGGTTTTTTCGGTGCTCTTCACTTACTCGCCTAATGTATGAAGTACAGATTGCGTCTCGTACTCATAAACCCACATCACGTCTCCAATAATGATGCGTTTGATGTATGTTGGGTCGGATTCAGCCTTGGGAATCATGTCTTTGGGCATATTAACGCCATCCCTGCTTTGCTTGAAATTCAGGTCCACCCAACTTTCGGACCATTTTTGCTGCAAACCCAAATACAGGGTGGCTGATGAAAGCCTCTACCAAAAAAAAAATTGAATAACTTTTTTTCTTTTTAAGTTATCTGTTCCATTTTTGTTTTAATTTGCAGATTGATCTTTAAAATTTATTAAAATGGATAACTGGGACACGCAAACAAGAATTTGGATAGTCCGCCGCTATCACGCACTGGAGTCCGTAGTTTTGGTACAGAGAGAGTACAGGCGGATGTTTGGCGGCGATCCCCCGAGCAGATGGACCATAATGAGACTGGTGAATAATTTTGCTGAGCAAGGAACAGTCGCAAGAAGGCCTTATCATCGAAACCCACCAGTTCGGACGGAGGAAACGATCGCTGCTGTAGCTGCAGCTATACAAAGCAATCCAAGGGTTTCAACAAGAAGCTTGTCTGCTCAACTTGGTGTCAGCCGACAGTCTTTGCAAACAATAATGCACAAAGATTTAGACTTATTTCCCTACAAAATTCAAATGGTTAACAAACTGAATGCAGCAGACTTGCCGATTCGCTTGGAATTTTGCCAGAAGATCCTGCAAATGGTGGAAGAAGACCAAAACATGTTAAACTGCCTTTTCATGTCTGATGAGGCCCATTTCGATTTAAACGGCAATGCGAACAAATAAAATTGTCGAATATGGAGTACTTCTAACCCACAGATACTCCACGAGACGGAATTGCATCCTCTTCGCGTGACAGTGTGGTGTGCGGTTTCTTCACGCTATATTGTCGGGCCTTATTTTTTTGAAGAAAATGGTCACACCGTTACAGTTACTGGAGACCGTTATTTGAAAATGCTGAAAGAATTTTTCTATCCAGAACTACGCCGAAAGAGAATTCCTTTCAACTCTGTGTGGTTTCAACAAGATGGGGCAACGTCTCACATAGCCCAGACTGTTATGACAGAGTTGCGAGGAAAATTTCCCAATAAACTGATTTCAAGAAACTCCGAATTTCGTTGGCCGCCCAGGTCGCCTGACCTTACTGCACCTGACTTTTTCTTGTGGGGTTTATGTAAACAAGAAGTTTATAAAACAAAGCCAACAAATTTGGATGAACTAAAACAATCCATTCGGGCAACAATTGCGGCTATTCCTGTCGCAATTCTCAAAGCAGCAATGAACAACTTTTTACTAAGATGCCGCACTTGTGTCAACGAGCATGGGGGGCATTTAAATTCAATAATTTTTAAAACTAGTTAAGCTACATTTAATAAAATTTAATGACCTTCAACTTGAAAAAAAAAAATAAATGAATTCCATACACTAAAAAAAAAGTTATTTGAGTTTCTTAATGTAGCAAAATTCATCAGCCACCCTGCATTAAATTCAAAGTCCTGAATGGATCCATACGCGATATTCTACACCATAGCCTGCTCTGTGATGGTTAATTTGCGATTATGGATCAACTTTTCTTTCATTTTATTAATGTTTTCGTCAGATTTCGATGTTGACGGTTTGCCACTACGTTCGTGCCCCTCAGTGGACTCATGCAACCTAACAAAAAAAAAAAAGAGAAAAAGCAGAACTCAAATCTGTTGACTTAGGGCGTCACCTGGCGGTTGTTCCGGGAACTTTTTGATCAAGATGGTATTGTATTACTATTCAGTTTAACCTAAGGCAGTGCACCCACAACAGAGATTCCGGTCTGAAGGCCTTAAATGTTTCCGATCTGAAGGCCAGAAATGTTTCTACTGAAGAGCTGGAATGCACAACATGAATTCAGCCAGCATTTGTATATTTTTTAAATCTAACGAACTCGACTGCGTTATGCTTATAATTTTCAGCCACCTTTCTTCAAATTTTCTCTAATTTATGTTGATTCCGCAGCCAACGTCAAAAATATTATCTCCGGCAAATTTAACACTACAAAAACACCCTATTTCAGTAGAGATTTCTTCAACATTTTTCCAAATTATTTCATTCCCACTGCTTATTCATTTAAACTTTACAATTTAGTTTTGTGTTCCTTACTGTGCAAATATTAAAAAAATTAGGGACTTTAACGGCAATTAGCCCAAACTAACAATCCGCTGCGGCCAGAGCTGCGTTATGTTGGAAGTGGGCAAAGCATTGAAGGAATCCGTTAGGATATTTCATTTATGCCTATTTGAAGCTTAGAAGAGGTTTCTGTGGGATCTGTTGATCTCGTCATAATAGCAGTGCCATCAGCTAAAAGTACCGGTTGGAGCACCATTTGTGCTTGGCAGATTGTGTGTAAAAATTAGATAAATATGGTGCCTTGTGGGACCCCAGTTTTAATTTGTTGGAGATTGGAGATTTCATTTTCATAATTTACATATAACAGACGTTGGTTTCGATACGATTTGATAATAGGCATTTAACGTAATTTCTTTAAAAAAAATTAAAGCTCGTAAGTGAAGATTTCTATCTAAGTTTAAGGCTTAAAAATACCAAATGTTTCGATAAAAATATCACTGGAGAAAGATAATTGAAAAAAAAAAATACAAAAAGTTTGTTTGTAAACAAAACACAAATCAACAAAAATGTAGTGGTAGATTTTCAGCTCAACAACCGATTCCGGCAAATTTACTCAAACCCGGGTAGCTTTCCGTGAAATGCGCAACCTTCCGCATCCTCTCACCAAGGAAAGTTGGGGGGCACTTAGAGTGCTGATCTTACCCAACCATCTGGCACTGCAGCTTTCTACTACCACTTACACTTTTCGCTGGCACATGCCTTGTCGCGTAACACTTCGCTTCTTATGAAGAAGCCAAAAATTTAGCTGATTCCTGGAGCAGACGGGAAACTTTTTCAAAGCAGTATTCGTATGCTATCTGAAAAGTGCAGAAAAGTCATGGGTAATGAGAGCAAAGTGCCACAAAGATAACACAAACCGAAAAACTTTATTCGATATACAATAAATAATAACTTTGTGCATACGTGCCCGTCCTATCCTATTTTTCAGTCGCCCATAAATGTATTTAAATTTTTTATAGAATTGTCTTTACAAGCATAAATAAATAAGCGTACAAATTGCGTACAAAGCGTACAAAATGTTGTTGTTGCATATATTGTTGTCATTGCTGTCCCATTTGCGAACGCCAGTAGTGGGTCCGCCTGTTTGTAGCTTTTAATTTGTTGACAATTTAGCCTTTTCAGTGTTTGTCAGTAGATATGTGGGTATGTGTGTGCAAGGTAGCTGTGCATGTATTTTCTACAAAAGTGACTGAAACTTTTTCGATATTTAAATAATAAGCGCAGTGGTACTCTGTTAAAAGTTTTTGACCTTTGCTGAATTTTTACAACATCGACTTAAATTCTCTGGCTGCATAAAACGAAAAAAGATTTAAATAAATCAAATATGGGAATAAACTTGAAAGAATTGGATTGTATCCGTGTGAGTGCATAAATAAGAGGTCAGTACACGCATACATAGATAAATAATTGAGAGATATTTAAGTGCAACTTCTCCTCCAATTTATGCAACATCCTGAAAGACATTCCCACATTCCAATGACCTGAAAAACTCTTTCGTAAAGCTTTTAGATCGGGGAAAACAGTGTATCGAGGCCATAAACTCAAAGTTATCAGAACAAAGCTCCTGTTGTTTCTATTTTAGCTCAGTTTTGGACTTCAACTTGTAGATCCAAAATTCGTCATCTGTTACGATGTCATAGACGTTCTGAACTTCTTCAACATTTATTTACAAATTCATTTTTGGGCAACTGTCAAATTATGCGGTATCCAGTAAGAACAGATCTTCTTGATGGCCAAATGTTCATGCAATATTGAAGGTATGTTGGTCCTGCTAATGCCCAAGGTTGGCGTTATCTCGCGATATGTCACATGACTGCCTTGCTTTATCAATTGTTTTTGTTTTTTTTTTGTTTTTGATTGTTTTTGGCACAACAATCGGTTTAAGATGACTTTCACGAAATTTATTCTGCAAATAGCGACAACCACATTGGAGCTCCTTGTACATACTAGCGTTGCACGGTGTGTGTGGTGTTTCAACACCAAATCGAATTAAGTTGATCAATGCCCTCCTGTTTGAATAATCCACGTCGAAAATCGTAATTACTCATCGCACGACAATTTTCACGAGTTAATTCCATCTTTTATGGCTCGAAAATATTAGACAGAGTAGGGGCAGGGATCTATTGCGCAGAGTTAGGCATCAGGCAGCCATTTAAGGTCCCCGACCACTGCTGTTTTTTTCTTTGCTGTTGGTAAGGCTGCGGAAACAGCATTCGTAAAGACATCAAGCAACGCCAAAGTAAATAAATATATATATTACATACGTTGACAGCCAAGCGGCGATAAAAGCAATAAACTCATATGAAATTTCATCGAAAAATATTCTAAAAAGCAGGGAAGCCATAGAGAGACTAGCCGCTGACTGACGGTTGCACATCTATTGGGCACCCGGACATAAGGGCATTGCAGGAAACGAAATTGTAGATGAGATTGCCAAAAGCGCTAGTTACAGACAATTCGAACAAGAAAGCGGCATAGTGAAACCTTTCAATACGGTATACAATGGCATCGCTGCGAACATGAAAACACGGATAGACAGCAAGTGGAATAATATAGCCACTGCTAAAACCGCGAAAATCATGTGTACACAGAATGCAGATAAATACGCTAGATTCGAAATAGCCCTGTATAGAAAGGTCAGCAGAACTATCGTAGGTATGCTGACAGGCTACAATTTGTTAGCGGTACACGCATACAAGATGGGAATTGCAAACAATGATAGCTGCAGATTTTGCAACGAACTGGAAGAGAGGGAAATTCTTGAACACCTTCTATGTTCTTGCGCTGTATTAGCTAGAACCCGAATGAAATGCTTAGCAGCTCTACAATATGAGAGGTTAAAATGTCTGTCGGGGTTAGAGCTTCAGAGCTTACTTAGATTCGCAAAAGACGCACGCTTATTACAAGAAACCTACTACAAGGAAACAAAAAGATCAAGCTCCATCTGGTACCACTAAAGACCAATATCCCTAAGTGATGACTTTCAGTCAGCCAGGTCAACCTAACCTAACCTAATTCCATCTTCTGGGCGAGATGAAAAATATCGAATTACAGCTCATCACACGTAGTGTTGCAAAGGCGCAAACTATAGAAGGCAACCCACTCTATTTTCGTAATTTGTCAAACAATAACAATAACAATTTTCAAAAATAATCAAAATTATGGTCATTATTTGTCGAAAACATTTGGCATCTGGACATTTTATTAAAAAAGGAGTTTTTTATTTGCAACACGAAATACCGAATATTTAATAAATAATCGATTAAAGTGCCCAGAATACGGCGGTTAGCTTTGCTCGGTAATCGTGTGAGAGATTAAATCGCGATAAAAAAATGCGTACAGCATAGAGAGGAAGCGAAAGTGTACTCGTATTTGGTGTTCCGCTGCACAGTGCGGCCGATTCCCAAAAAGCTGGCCAAAAGTCGAAAAAAAAAAGTTTCTAGATAGAGTTTTTTTGTCTTTGCGTTGGCTACAGTAATGCCTTGAGTAGTGAAAACCGTTCATAGCAACGTCCTGTACCCTAAGTATCCTCTGTATTTTCAGTCGCAACGTGGCCTTCGTTTGAGCATCGTATTACTGTCAATGAATACTGAAAGTTGTACACATTTGAAAGATTTTGTAATGGAGTAAATTGAACAAAACCAAATGGAATCATCTTCGGAAGGTTAGTAAAATACGAGAAATCTTTAGTACATATCAATACCTCGACACAAAATTTGTAGCTGCAGCAATACGTAGATACATTTTTTGCAATTTTTTTTATAAAATTTGAGTTTTCAAACTGTATAGTAATACAACGCCGTCATATGCTGCTTTGAAACCTATTAAAGGTTACTCAAAAAAGTAATGGTTACTGAATAAAACAAGATTCAGCTGCTACCACTTGCTACCTTGGCTTTTATGCTATTTTTTGTGCACAAGAAATAAATACGAAGAGAGAATGAGAAAAAAAAGTGAAAGCCTATACTTTCAAGAGGGGATCTGCTTGTATAAGTAACGTAGGTTTCTATACAAATTTTAAGATTAAATTCGTAATCAGCGATCCCGAAAACATATAAATTTACATGCATCTTGATTATGTTCTAGAATATACGCTATTTCACGTGAGGGGGCGGCCAATAGGGGTGGAAGGAGGTGGATTTTCAAAATTTTAAGATCAAATTCGTAATCAGCGACCCCGACAACCCCTGAGTAAGAAATTTTGAATCAATTACTTAATTTTTTGAGTTTTGGCCAGCTTTTCGGGAATCGGCCGCACTGTGCGCTGTGACGTACATACTTATATGTGCGTACTCAAATAGGGATCTTAATCCACAAAAAATTACTTCAACCGCCCGCCCCCATCATCGTATTATATGTAAATTTGTATGTGCACTTCCATCACAATATTTTGCTCCGGTAGTTCGCTTGTGCAGAGTCTGGCTGGCAGTCGCAAAATGCAGAAGCTAATAGCTTTATTAATAGAATTACTTTTTATTGTTATTATTCACAGTTGCTTTAAAATGCTTTTCGGCTCAAGGATATATGACGTGTGCATGCTTGCCGAGCGTGAGTGTGTGAGTGAGTTAAAGTGCTGGCGACAACATCATTACCAGCAATCACCAACACAGCCGCAACAGTCGGAAGCAGCGGCAGCAGCCTACAATGGCACGGACAGTGGCAATAACAACAACGATAATGACACACATTATCATTTCCTTGCTACTCCCATTCACCGTTGTGTTGCTATGTTGCACTCGTCGCCATTATTATGTACGAAGTCGTGCAGCAGCTCCCATCAGTTGCGACTTCATCACCGTATTGGCAACAGATTCAAGCCAGTGCGCCACTTCGTGACTTCAAAGCACCTACAAGATGTTGCTCCACTCAATAAACCTCAATAAGCGCCGACTGGTGTCAACAAAAAGATCTGCACTGCATGTGAGTTGGGGCGTGAGTACCAGCGCCTTGATCTGTGTATTTGTGTGTATGAGTATGTGTTGTATGTTCACTCATATACTGACGATGCTGTGCCTGTGTGCCAGTGAGCGGCATGTACGCTGTGTGATGACATCCCCAGTGATTGTCAATTTTATTCACTTTCAAACGAGCCAGTATTGCTCAAAAAGCTAGAACGGCGAGAGGCTGGGGGTGACACGGAAATGCAGATGCAAATGCTATCAAGGGAAGCAGATGATGCAGAGTATAAGCAGTATGCCATTGGCATTTCGCTTGCATAAAGTTTGATTGCATTTGCAAAGATTTAATGCATTTTGCCAATAGCAAATTATAAACCTATCGAGAACAACATTTTTATTTGCAAGCTATTCACGCAATAATTATGGACCTGACAGATGCAGTTATTTTAATAGGAAACGGTGTTGCTGTTGTTTTTATTTTTGTTGTGCACGTGATAACCAATCGATTGATAGTCAGCTAAGGTGTCACTTGCCAGGCACTTTGTTGGTGCCGTTATTGTTGGTCAGATGCGTAGGTAGCCATGTTCCAGCGGAAGTTTATTTAGTCTACTCAATTTGAATTTTCGAACTCTAGAATGCAAATGTAGTAGTGTGTTTCTGTTGTGACTAATTAAACATTTTTTTCAAATTAAATTAGATTTTCCGAAACAAGTTGCAATTTATTAAGTTGGATTAGGTAAATTAAATGCCGCGTGTGCCATTTGTAATTGGAAAAAATTGCAATGAAGTGACGGTCCATATACGAAAATAAACAACTTGGTTGAAAGAAAAAAATTAAAAATGTTTTTAATTATCCAATGCCCTCGCCAAATAAAAAAAATTTGCTTGAGCTAAGTTCCGTTTACATCTTTGATGGCAAAAAGTAAATAAATGAAAAATAATAATAAAATTGTTCTTAATTTTTTAAGTGGATTTTGAATAAATTAGTTTTTGTTGCATAAAAATTTTACCCTCACGTACATATAAATTAATTTAAAAAAAATAAAGAAGGAAAACTACTTATTAACTACGTTTGGTCAAAGTGTTATTTTAGGCAGCCAAAGGCTTACCAGCAACCCATCAGATTTTTCTACCGCTACCCGAGGCTTTAGAATAGAGTTTAAGCTAAAGTTCCTCGCATTTGAATTCAGTAGCCAAAGAGAACACAACTGCACACTGACGGATTCGGGATGGACTGCGGCATTAACATCTGATAAAAAAAGGTTTTTTCTAATAACGGTCGACCCTTGGCAGGCAATGTCACACCTCCGAGTTTTTTTGCCATGAAAAATATCTGCCGTTCGGAGTCGGCTTGACACAAAACCAGGAGCTCGGCCAAACACCCAATGAAGGGTGTGAGAGCCCATATACAGGGTCCGCTACTCGAAGTGAAACCAACTTCAGACCGTTCACGCAGCTGATGCAATGGCAGATGGACGCTCTCCAATCGTTTTCATCGAGCCTGGCGTCAAGGTAAATCCGAAATATTATCGAGAAAATATTCTGGAGGTTGCTTTAAAGCCGTGGGCAGACAAACATTTCGGTGGCAGGCCATGGACGTTTCAACAGGACTCGACACCGTCTCACAAAGCTCGAGTGAACCAAGAATGACTAACGAACCATGTTCTGAACTTCATAACGTCCACACAATGGCTCTCAAATTCGCCAGACGCGGATCTGATGGATTATTCTCCTTGGGCCACTTTGAAGAGCAGGGCTCGCACTAAAAGATTCATCAGTTTCGAGGCGCTAAAAAAACATAAAAGTCATTGTCCGCGATTAGGCCAAAATACTTACTAGACACATTCGGGCATCTTCCGATTCGTTTCTGAACCGTCTCAAGACCATAGTCAAGGCAAAAGGTGGTCATATCGAGCAAAAGCAAATTGATTCTTAATTTTGCATTATTTTCACACAGTTTTTACTTTGGAGTGAATAAAACTAATTTTCCAAACTAAATGTATGTCCTTTGTAATTGGTTACCCTTCGAGTGTTGGACCCTGTACGTGTGCTGAAATGAGCGTGCAGAATTGTGTGTCAAGTTCCAAATTCGCTTCGAAAATTAAAATTGTTTGTTCTTTCATGCTTGGAATCTGGCGACAGCCGCGAACCGCTATCCTGCTCTTAGTCACATAATCAATTGATTTACTGACATAATAATTGAATGTTTGCCTTCATTTTATTGTTGTATTGTTTTTCATTTTTATTGTTATTCAGGAGCGAACTCCTCCTAGAACACAGTTATCTATCTTGTTTATTTGTGTGTTACGTCACTGCTAGGAAAACTTTCATAGATGTCGCAATCTTGTAATCTATCATTCTTGCCCGAAGCAAATCGTCCAAGATATTTGTTGTTGATTAGTGTTATCATTAATCCCTCTTATTTTTAACATACATAAAACTGTTGACAATGAAATTTTACAAACTCGCGCGATTTTTTTCTGAATAACTTCGCGCTAGAGAGAAACGCAAATTTGGCTCTCAACAGCCCGAGAAAACCGAAAAAATGCCCGACAAAAGAAAAAACTGGCAGTTCAGTTGATTTGCTGACGTAACAGATTATTCGACAACAGTTTTTTTACGGCAGTGATAAACCTTAGATTGGGTGATATATCAAAAAATCTACGCAGCCATCGCTCACGTTACTTTGCTGCCGTCTGAACAACGATTGGAAGAGCTTAAGAATACGTGTGAAATGATCGGGCCCAAACTTGGATTCTATTATCTTTGACTTGACTAAGCATACAATTGCTAATATCAGAGATATCTGGCTCTCAGATGGCTGAGTGCTCCATATTTTATGTAGAGAATTGAACATGGAAAAGGTGCTCAAGAAGCTGAAAGTTGATGCTACATTTCTTAACAACTCAATAAAAAGTGGTGGAACAGTACTTTGTAGACCTTCCGAAAAATAATTAAGGTTATGCAATTACTGGAGGATCATCGGAGTAACTTCTCTATTCAGTGATTTTTCCAAAATAACAAAATATTGACAACTAGTCGAGAATTTTATCAAGGAAAAAGTCTTTGGGTATACTATGCAGGTATGGACAAACCTGAAAGCTTTGGAGCATAGCGTCAATCGAGAATTTTGCTTAAATGAAAATGAATCATTGACATCCCGCAAACTTCTTAAGTAACGCGCAAAATATCTTCTTCTAAAATAATTTACACTACTTTGCAAAATAATCAAAGAGTAAGCAAGATTTTTTATTTATCAAGCGCATTCGAGAATTTTGCTTAAATGAAAATGAATCATTGACATCCCGCAAACTTCTTAAGTAACGCGCAAAATATCTTCTTCTAAAATAATTTACACTACTTTGCAAAATAATCAAAGAGTAAGCAAGATTTTTTATTTATCAAGCGCATTTGGCAACTTGACAATTTTTCCAGAGAAGAGCTTTTCATTTATGACACAGAATATAAAATTTTTGATAAATAATCCATCTTGATAAATGAACCAGATGTTGAATCTGTTAAGTGCACAGAATAAGGGTGTAAATGTAGTGAAGTTGAGGAAGGTGGTGTGAGTAAAAATCCCAGTTTCATTCAAATGTATAAGAAAGTAAGAAAGAAAAAAGAAAGAATGGAATAAGTGTAAGAAAATTTTAATTTTTTTTTTAATTTCTGATTTTTTGATTTTATTTTTAAAAGTAGCTTATATTAAAAAAAAAAACTTTTACAAAAAAAGCATCAAAAGCAATTAACTTCACATAATTCCATTAAATTCACATTGACAGTCGGTGCACGCATTGCCACTTTCTTAGCAATTCCACTTTACTTTATTTACTTGACACTTTCTTCGCGTATCTTTCAATAAGCGTAAGAGCTTCATTTCTCTCAGAAGAATTTTTATTTTTTTGTTTCTTGTATTGATTCAATATTCTCATTCACTCATTCTCGCATTCACTCATTCCCTTTTCTTTGTCAATTTTCTCTTGCAGGCGAAAGGACAGCAGCGCATTACAACGTTCCGCCAGCATTGATTCCTTCGCCGAGATTGTGTGGAGCGACACGCCGCGACCCTCACTCGACATACCACGCTCCTCCGTGGTGCCATTCAGCAAACGTCCATCGGCCAGCAGTTTGTTCTCCAACTGCAGTGCCACATCGCAAACAACCCAATTGAATATCAATTACGGTGCCGGTGGCGATTTGTGCAGCAGCGGCAGCAGTGCGGGTAATAGTCGACGCGAAAGCCTCTTAAGTCCATCGTCAACGCGTCGCAATAAGCTGACCAGAATTATAAACGGTAAGTGGAGCACAAGTTGTGGTCACGTACGGTCAATGCCAATACACAGGTACATACTCACATACATACACGCTAACACGCATACGCGCATACATATATGATATACTTGGTTGGTGCGTGTGCCTAAGTTCGTGTATATGTGTGTGTGTAATTATTGCAGCAGTTGTATGGCAACGGACGGCTGAGTTGGTGTCGAGCCAAGTAATGCCGCATGCCGCATGTGCCACAAATTGGAGCATTCAAAATGAAAATGCGCACGGAAGAGCACAGAAGTGAAGCCAAAAACTAAGTGTGAGAAGAAAGTTGAATGAAAACGATTCATTGCGCTTTGTTGTAGCGTTACGTACTTACATACACACATGCATAGGTGATTGTGAGTGTGTTGATGGCAACGATGTTAGTAACTGGGTGGCGTTGTGTGACGATCCGTTAGCCGAATTGCGGCGCTCTTTTAGTTAATTTACATAAATTGCATGGGCATTGCACCTGCCGCTTACCGCTTACCGGCTGATGTCAATTTCCCTACGGCCAGGTTGATTGTTTACAGTAAAGATTATTGTTATTTTTGTAATTGCTGCTTGCCTTATGTGCAAGTAGTTGGAGAAAAAGTTTTACCCTATGCAAAATCGAAAGTTACAAAAGCAAGCAGCGAACGAAAGTACCCCGCAGGGAACTTCAAGCCAAGTAAAGCAAATTTCTAATTGAAAATATGTCGATTTCGCCTATTGCGCACCATTTCGCTACTAATATCGGTTGTAGCGACATTTACCTTCGAATTATGTTAGTAAAGTAAGTTCAAAAGTAAACTCAAACAATCGTGCGCCTCGCATATTGTGACCGTTGCGTCGTGTCATGACGTCTTTGCCTCAATGCAACATGTTGGGCTCAAGGATACCTACCCATCCTCTAGGTAGATGAAATGGTTGAAGTACCACTCTGGCACTCCGCAAGTAGCACTGAAGCGCCTTTTTGATACCATTATAAGACCTCCACAAGGCAGATATCTACAGCCAGCCAAAGCTATTGATATAATGGAGAAAATTGATGGGATTTGGGTTGGCGCACTGCCCCAGCCTGTCGAAGAAAGGAGCGCCCAGTGACCTTAGTCGTCTAGCTGCCAAACGAACAAACCGGGAGGATCGCCACAGCTTCTGCAATGGGGGTTAAATGGTAACCCTAGCTTTTCCGCGTGAGTGCCGATCGTCCAGTGACCGGTAAGCACAGCTACGAGTTTGAAAATTTAATGGCGAGCAGTTCAAAGGACTTTCTGAGTCCTTGGTATATTGTACTGAGGCCAAAGGGTTTTCGAAATAGCACATGAAGAAATAGAGCCCCATCTTTTCTGTGCTTTCCTGAGAAATAATTCGTGCAGTCCCCTTTAACAACTGTCAGGGGGATGCCGATGACCGGGTAGGAGGCAAGTTCATCAGCAATTTCATTTCCCTCTATATTCCTATGTCCTGGAACCCAGATCAGAGAAATGTTACCTGCACACCCGAAAGATTTCATCTCCTGTTCCTCCTCAGCGCATTTTCACCCTGGGACCACTGTAAGCTCTTTATCAAGCTGGAGCTGCGTTTATGTCTATTGACACAACCGGGTACCTGCGCCCAGGTGCCTCTCTTGTGGGCGTATCGAAATTTTACGCCAGCGATAGTATCCACTTCTCCCACTGTTGTCATATGTAAGTGGTTCTGGAAAAAATGGAACATAGCAAAATTTGCGAAAGCGCAGTATTTGCGAACTACCGTCTTGTCTTCTGTCTGATGTTATTGTGCGTGATAGACTCAACTGTCTGCGTTTGTCGTCGTCCTGTCCAGAAATAGTTCAACTCCATGTCGTACTTGCTACTGTAGCTGCTGTTGTTGGGCCTTGCGCTCCCATTCAATGCATTTAAGTCGTGACATTATTTTTCCAGCAAGCGCTCGTATCGCCTCCGTCGTAGCACTGGGCGAGCACATGTGGTATGAGGCTATTAGAATTAGGTGAGTGTCCCAAAACTCTTTGAAGTATTGCACGTTCTCGTGCGAAGTGATCACAATGAAAGGTGACGTGTTCTGCGTTTTCGCTTACCTTAGAGCAGCTTGAGAAAAATTGGCTATAATTGGCCATAAAGAAGTCGTGGCGAGTGAGTAACTGTGTAAGCTAATAATCAGTAGCACCATGCTTGCTTTTCAGCCACCCCTCGAGATGTGATATTAGCTTGTACGCCCTTTACATGACTCTTCCTATCTTCTTTGTCACTCGTACAGCGAATATCTACTAGTAATTTTCCGGCTGCATGACATATTGCATCGTCCGAGACCGTTCTATATGCCATGAAACCAGCCTGTGTCTGTGCACTACTTCACGCTTGCGGATATTCTTAGCTTCTGCCCGCCCATACCGGCGCGCGTTGAGCTCGATTGAGTCCAACTCTGCATTTTGTACATCCTGCCATCAACTACTCTGCAAAAAGTATTATCCATGAACTGAAAGCCAGACCTTGCCTCAGTTCTTTAGTACTTCAAAGTCTGCAAATGCTAAAATAAATAGCACGAATTTAATGTAACATTAGCATTGGCAGTCATGCTGAACCGCCAGTCACTACTGAATAATTTGCTTTAATTCACAACTTTATTTCGAAGCATGCACCAATGCACACATTTTCACATATCCCCAATGGCCCACCCGCAGTGAGGTACGACCGAATATTGGTAAAGGTGAAACTGTGCATGCAGTGGCAGATTCAATTCAAATGCCAACAACGTCTAAATGAAATAGCGAAACTATTCGATATGCGACCATTTGTGGTT
Organism: Anastrepha obliqua; assembly: GCF_027943255.1. Lineage (NCBI taxonomy): Eukaryota > Metazoa > Arthropoda > Insecta > Diptera > Tephritidae > Anastrepha > Anastrepha obliqua. Next base: position 136,021,714 of record NC_072892.1, on the reverse strand, counting down.
ATGCACCATCACTGTTGCCCACCCTCTTTTGGCGATTCTGATATGCACTCTTTGCTGGCTTTAAATGGGCATAAAGTTACTCAATGTGAAGCAACGCAGAATTCAATCTCTGCCATAAGTTTCTTTACGGACTTTAGTTCAATGAAACGATTACTCGAAATAGGTTAATCCGTACAACAACAACAACAGCAAAAGCATCATTGCATTTACATATATCAGCGGCCAAGTAAGCCGATACGGTTACGCAACTGATTTTGCTAGTTTCTATTAAAAGTGTGCAACATCGCACCGACTTTGTTGCAGCGCCCATCCACCCCCGCTTCTGAGCACGGTTGCTGCTGTGACTAGCCGCTGATTGGATTTGTTACAGTTCGCTGTTCGTTATTTGTTGCTTGGCTTCCACTCACTCACTCCTCACTGGTGGTGCGGTGCTCACGCGCGTACATTTGCACTCTTTTAGGATTCCAATTCAAAATTGATTGAAAAATTGTGCAACATTCGATGGGAAGGACAACATTTTTGCACATGCTTTTGCGCGTGCCTGTATGCATATGTACGAGTATTGAGTAACTTTGTTTGTGTATTTCTCTATATGCAAAAGTGTGAAACTGGTGTCGCGCCCCGTTGTCTGCTCTGCGATTAATGCGAATTTTTATGCACACTTATCTTGAGGCATTCCTCGTTACAGCAATGAGTTGGAATGCCTTGATTTTCAAATAGCAAACAACATCGCCAGTATTATTTGTACCAAAGGCATACTTATATACAGCTGCTGGCCACTGATTTGTAGCCGTTTTGAAAAATGCCAATGCCTTATCGCTCGCCTTCGATGCTCAAGTCGAGTTACTCTTTATTGCCGTTTTTCATTATTGCTCAGTGGTGTTTTTCCTCACCTACTCGGTACCTCTCACCAATGATTCTTATTGGCTAATATGCTACACATATAGGGTGATCAGAGTGGAGGTACTTTTTCCAATGAGGTTTTTTTGACAGATCACGCGAGACTACTGTTAAATTTATTTTTTTCAGTATTCATTGACATTTCATCATGGAAAGACTTACTCTCCAACAACATTTAAAAATCGTGCAATTGTCTTCCGAAAATCTACGTTATTTATTCATTGCGCGCTCAGGCCAAGTTATGGTGTATGGTGACGAGGCTCATTTTTGGCTTAATCACTACAACAAGAAACGGCAATTTGGACTGAAGAGCAAATAATTGTTTGGGGCAGGATATAGGCTGGAGGAATCACCGCCCCATATTTGTTCAAAGACGAGGCTGGTGTCAATGTAACAGTGAATGGGGAACGCTATCGCGCCATGATAACCGACTTTTTGATACCGAAAATTGAAGCCTGTCTTGAATGGTTCTATATAAAAATAATAAAGATTGCCCAATCACTTTGAATTTCCGTTCCTTTAATTTCAATTTAACATCCGATATCTGTAATTTGATCACCCGTTATAAGGCAAAAAGGAGACAATAGACAACCTTGTTCAACTACAGAAGTTGTTTCAAATTGTTCAGATATAAAGTGTGGTTAAATTTCAAGGGCCGATGTTGAATGTGAACCACACCTAAACGTCAACGACACCGTTGGACTTCTTTCTTTGGGGTTCTTTTAAAATAAAAGGTGTACGTCGATAAACCAGCAACAATTCAAGAGCTAAAGGAAGAGATAATCCAGCACATTAACGGCATAGAACCTTAATTATGCCTCAGCGTCATCGAAAATTTGGACCATCGGATGGAGGTGTGCCGCCGAGGCCATACATAATTGAGCCATACCAATATTATCATAAAAAAGAGAAATGACAATAATTTCCTAAAAAAAATTGTATTTTATTCAAAATCAACACCGGCCCTTGAAACTTAACCACCCTTTATTTTTAACCTAACCAAATGATTGAGCTAAATTTTTGATATATTTTCTCAATAAAGTTAACTCATTCTGTCGAAATTCTCATTGCGTATAATTTGTATATTAGCAGGTTCCAGGTACTTTTTCAAGGACGGCTTTAAAGTCAACACAAAACGCATACACTTTTTTTCGCTCAGTGAACTTTAAGTGAGCTATTTATACCTGATTGTAAATATTATCAAGCCTCGAGTAATTTTTTCTAATAAATCCTGCTTGGCGTTCTTTTAGAATTCCATTTTCTTCTACCCAGTCAAACAACCCTGTATTTAAAACACCCATTAAGATTTTTGCTGCATAATTCATAAAGGAGATTCTTCGGTAGTTCCTTACTTCTTTAATGACTGTCCCCTTTTTTAAAGATATCTTACTGACTATTATTAAAAGTACTTAAAGCTTGTTGGTATGTTGTGAAGTTATTCGTTTACTAAAATGACACTTTAAAAATATTTGTATAACATTTTTTTTATAATGTTTCTATCTAAATTAGTAGAAAGTAAGAGATATTAAAAATGCTCAACAAATGAAAAACAAAAACATGTAAAATATTTAAAGTAAATTTTGAATTTTATTAATGTTTTAAAAAATGGTTTAATCCTTCTCGTTCCTAACATAGTGTCCTAATCTTTTAATTCCCTTATTTAGGCAAGAAATTTTATGTGACTGTTATGCATTGTTTGCGTGAAGCTATTTGCCAAAATTCTCAATTGTGTCGTCGCAGACGGTATTCCTGCCCATGAGAGCAAAAAAAATTGTGCCCCACAGCCCCCGTACTTACGTACCTATCTAACCTATAAAAGTCGGTGCTTGTTCATTAACCTCTACTAGGTGGTAAAAGACTATTCGCTCCATCACTCTCGTTTTGATAAGTGGGGTGATTGGCTCCCCATCGTTGCTTGAGAAAATTTATTTCCATATTTCGTAGCGAAGCTTACGAAATCATGAAATTTTCTGGTTAGAGATGGTTATGTTTCCAATCCTCCGATTTCAGAAATTTTAAAGGCCACATTAGCCTAGATGTTTCTTCCGTAAAATACTACATCCAACTGTCACTAAATGTATAAATACATTCTGTCAAAAAAGTACCGGGAATTGTTCAATAAAACGTAAAAAATTGTTTAATCATTACAATTTATTTTGTCACCTTCAAAGTAGGCTCCATTCGAAGCAAGGCTCCATTCGTTTGAAGATATCTTCTTCAGCTCCTTCAACGAATTCTTCTTAATGGCCTCTATCGACTCAAGAGGCGTCCGCGGAATGGCAATTTAAGTTTTGAGAAAAGGAAAAAAGCTAAGTGGGTTAGCCTGCTTGCGGTATGGTAGGGGTGGTTTCTAGGGGTTAGGGCTGTGTGTGACTCGGTACCCGTGGGTTAGATAGTGTAGGGGTGTGGTGAGTCAGCACACTTATGGTGTGAGAAAAATTTTAAGAAAAATAAGACTCAATTCAAGAAAATTAGTAATCGACTATATCATGTCTATGTTATCTCAATCGATTTTCAGGTGTAGGAAAACTTAGTAACATGAAAATTTCAAAATGCGATATCTCAGCGAAAAAAAAAAATGATATTTGAGCAAACTCAACGCCATTTGAAAAAAGAAGGCTTGTATTTAAAGATTCCATCCTTTAATTTTGGTGAAAGAAAACATCTGCAAGGCTACATAACCTCAAATATGGGCAAAAACGGTTTTTTTTTGCACTTTTAGGTTAGGATATCTCGAAAACCAGAGCTGATAGAGCAATTCTGAGGACAGATTTGGATTCAGCGCATCATAAACCTTCGGAAATATATAGTCCGGTTTCTGGGTCTGAGATGCTGTCGGCCTGTGTAATCAAAGAAAAGGCGTCATTCAGCCGCCTGTTGACTGATTTGCATGTCAATCTCATATACCCACGTCTCATCACTTGTTATGATGCGCTGGATAAACGTTCAGCAACCTTCTCCCGACGAATAAAATTAATTTTGAAAGAAGCCTATGCAGAAGCCTGCAACAAGGGCGACATCTTCGACTTTAACTGCTCAATCGCCCATTCAATGTTTCTGGCCGGAAAAATATTCGCTGCTGTTTGAAGTGGCTTATCGTATCGCTTATGTCGTGGTTTTATGGAATGTTTTTAATTGGAATAGATAAAGGCAAGCCAAACCTTCGAGTGTTTCTGCTATGAAAAAGACCCTCATAAAAAATCATCTGTCGTTCGCAGTCGGCTTTAAGCTATAGGTCCATCCTTTTGTGGAAACACATCAAGACGCACGCCACGAATAGGAGGATGAGCTCGACCAAACACTCAAAAAAAGGAGTGAGCGCCAATTATACAAGTATATAAATATAATATATATGTAGATATGCACAAGGAAAAAGTGCTCAAAATATCGAGTGAACTGAGTTACTTCACAGGCAGACACAAAGGGAGACCAGAACTCAGAAGTGCATCTAAATTATAAAATGCTGCCCTATTTCGCAGAAAAAAAAACCGTAGTTCCACAAATTAATTGCGCTGCAAAGATTCGGGTTGTATTTACCAGAACCTGTTTTTCGCATGAAGAGCTTAACTTTCTCGAGAGTTCGCAGTTTTATGCTGGTATTCTGTAACTTATACCAGTCTCAAGTCACTAAACTTGAACTTTTATAATGGAGGCTATTTGTGTGACCTGAGACGGTTCTGGTAGTTAGTAATTTGGTGGTGAAAATTGCTAGACGCAGTCCGTTGATAGTTTGTTCTGGTTAGGGTTGTATATAAGGACTTCAGAAATTGTTTAGTCGATCCGTTGAAATATTAATTAATAATAATAACTTTATTTTGTTTTATAAGAGTTTTACGTGAATCAATTATTACAAATATAAATTTAAAAGCCGAAAAACAGAATTAATTACCCTATCGGAAGATTTATAATTTTCGCAAATGGCGTCATACGTCAATCATATTTGACATTTGTGAACTAGACACCTGGAGTATGCAAACAGACAAGCAATACGCGCATAAAGGTTAAAATAAATTTTCAGTACGCAAAATCTATTCTTTTTTATTTATTCAAAAAATAAATATTTTTTGTTATATAATATTTAAATTAAATAAATATTTTTTGTTACTTATATTTTTTTGTTAAAGAGGAATTACCATTCCTATGCTGTTTTAATATGAGCCATTTGAAAGGAGTATAGAACTGAAATAAACTAGAATGACAGAAATATTTGGGCACGTATAGCTTTCAGTAAATAAATAGTTCCACGCTCAAATGGAACGCTAGATTTCCGAATGTAATTATCAGGCGACTTCAATTTGTGGATAAAATTCCAGCATAATGATTTCGAAAATCTAAAAAAATCCTGATATCGTATCGGCACGATAAATACCACTCAGCGGCCTCGCTTGCATTTTCGCCTTTATCAAAGAAAAACTGTAAAATCTACCGAATTTTCTCTTTGTTGAGCTCCATTATTAACACCCTGTAACTCACAATTGAGTGGTATAAAGAAAAAACAGCAAGCGAATATTTTTAATGTGAAATGTCACCTTGGCAACGAGCATAAACTTTAAATGTATGATCGATACTTTACGAGATGCCGAGCACTATAGCCATCTATCGAGCAAGTAATGGATTTGTTTTTCGCCAAACTAATATTTTCTTCCAGTAAAAGTGCGTCTTTATTTCTTAGTAAAGTGGCCTAAATTTTCCTTCAAACGTTTCGATAAGATAAATAAATTTGTTTTTATTCCTATTCATTATATATAAAAAAATACATAGCATCACTTTATTTTATTTTAACTATTTTTTTTTTAATTTTATATTTTTTTTTTTTTGTAAATAAAAGCAAATATAATATCTCTTCCTTTTTATTTTTCTTTTTGTGAGCTGCCAAAAGTTGACTGACGAAATAGACACTGTTCTGTGAGACTAGAGCCTGCTTGCTGAACAGCAACGGAACTAAAAATGAGATTCCAACGCTGAAAGTCTCTATGCCGGCGTACTGAATACCGGCGTTAGTGATGTTTATGTTTGCATTAAAGCAACTTTCACCTAAAAAGAAAATATTTATCTCTTTATTACTTGAAATATTGTTTTCAAAGAAGTTTTGTACGGTTTCAAATAAAATTGGGCGTTAAATATGATTAACAGAGCCGAAAATCAAACACAACGTGTTACTTCACAGCTTTATTATAAACGACTTTGTTAGGTTGTGGGCCCAGAGCTGTAAAGAAAGGAATTTAAATTTTGAACATATTGTGAATTGTGTATAAATTTAAAGATAAGAACGAGATCAGTATGAGCACCGTATACCAAATTGACAAGCTGGACGAAAGAAATTATGACTTCTGATCTATACAGATGCGTAGCTTGCTCGTCAACGCAGAACTTTGGACGGTGGCTAGCGGTCAACCAATGAAGAGTGACGATATGAAATTTGGTGACGTACTTAAATGGGAAACGAAGGATGAAAAGGCTTTGGCTTTGATTATCCTAAATATAAAATCCACGCAGATGTGACACATCAAACATGAAAAGACATCCTCTGCAGCTTGGACCAAGTTAAAGCAAGTGCATCAGCCGTGGGGACCTGCTCGAAAAGTGTCGCTGTACAAAAAGCTCATAAATCTTGTAATGGCGGCTCATGAAAGTGTGTCGCAACATTTAATTAAATTGTAGATAAGCTGTCAGAAATTGGAATCGCAAAACGAAACGAATTATTAGTGTTGATTCCACTGTCGAGTTTCCCAAAGTCATTCGAAAACTTTCATTCATTACCTACGTTAGAAGTGCTAAAGGCGAAAATTTTAGAAGAAAGTGCGCGCAAAATACGTGATAAAAGCAGCGACTATGAAGGTCATGATAGTCAAAAGGCATTTTTGGCACAGTCTATATCTAAAAGTGCACAAAAGCAAGGCAATGTTAATTATGATAATTTTGAAAAGAAGTCAAAAGGTAAATTTCACTTAAAATGTTTTAATTGTGGAAATAGACTGAATTTTGCTGTGAAATGTAAAACGCGAAAACAACCGCAAGAGCGTTCATTTTCTGCTGCAGTCGGCACACACCAAGTGAGTAATTCCCGACGGTGGATTGATAGCGGTGCGACTTCTCACATGTGCGGTGATCGCAATTTGTTCGAGGCGTTCGAGGAACAGTCTGAAAGAATAGCATTAGCTTGCGACAATTATGTCAATGCGGTAGGTAAAGGTGTTGCTCGCCTTACAAGCTCAACGTGCATAACTAAGTTGAAAGATGTGCTGTACCTGCCAGCCTTGAAGAGTAACTTTATCTCTGTGAGCAAAGCCGTTGAGGATGAGTTAACAATTATATATTTGAGAGGAATACAGCTGCAATTAAGAGTAATGAAAGTGAAAAAGTTCTAAGTGCACAAAAAGTTGATAATTTATTTATTTTTGAGCCCTAGTTACATAAAGTGTGCTATCTTCCTGTAAGTGATAAGGCAATCAAATGGCATCACAGATTTGGTCATCTAAACTATAGGAAGCTCCAGCAAATTGCAAATAAAGATATGGTACGCGGCTTCGATGTAAAAAACTTTCCAAAAGATGCTAAATGCGAGGTTTGCATGAAAAGTTAAATCCATGTGCAATCTTCAAAGGCAAGTGAAAATCGTGAATGATAGAAACAAGATTGCGTCCATCAGAGAGTGCGTGACGTCACGTTTGCTGAGTTGTGCAGTGTTGCCAACCATTTGCTTTTCGTAATAAATTTAATGCTTTTTTATACCCAAAATGCGAAAATTTTTAAGTCTGGTGTTTGTTTCTTTTTTTTTTTTAATTCAAAGCTACCGAAACTGCAAGTTAAAAAAAACTGTATTATTAAACAAAAGAAGGTTAAAAAAGGTCACTCTGAGGAGATTTTAGTCCTAATGAAAATTTGTTGATCTTGCAAATTTAATTTTTTGTTCCTTTTAATGTTATGCAAGAATATTAAATCTTCTTCTCTCAACTCTTCTTAAGATTGAAAACCTTTTTACACATTTTAAAAAGCGTAGGAATTTACCGAATGCGAATTAAAACCATAGAGGTGTAATCGTTTCTTCCGGTCATCAATCCTTAGTGGGACATAGGGCATTCATAGTAAAAATAAGCAAAAAAATACCAGAAAATACTAAAGAAGCCATAACAACATTTTTACAAAAAGAGTACCTTATCTAGTTACAAAACCTCAAATATAGCAAAAAAGCTGTTCCCTTAACAAAAGAGTTTTTCTTAACAAAAAAAAAAAAGTATACATTAAACTGTGCATTACAATAACCATTACACATTTATTTAAAAAAATGAACATTTTAAAGACAATTTGTCACGCATACAAAGTTCTTTAAGTAATTCAATAAAAATTCAGTGTCTTATTTTCTTAAACGGGCATTTTAGTGCGTTTTTATATCCAAAGCTAGGCAACGTGACCAGATGTTAAAAAAAAGTAAAGCTAAATAAAACTGAGTGAATTATTGAACTAATTTAAAAAAAATTTTATATTTTACAAAATTAAAAACATTACTTTTAATCAGAACAGGCTAGAAGAGTGTCATGAAGAAAGAACTAAAATTCCGAGACTAAATAACAAAAACAAAAGCTAAATCAAGTTACGAAAATCTGGCCATACTAGTGCTAAAACGACGTAACTCATTGTCAAATTCGCTGAGCGTGAAGTAGAGGTACCAGGCGCCATCTCATTAATCTTTCCATCATGCATACAGACGTATGTGGCCCGCTCGATGCAGTATCAGTATCCAGTATCGAAAAGATGAGGTGTGTGAAAAATTTAAGCTATTCAAATCAATGACAAAACAACAAAGAGGTACCAAAATTAAAAAAGTTACGGACGCGAGTATCTTGAGACAGTTAACTGTTGCTTATACTCCCAGCAGAATGGCGTAGGGGAACGCCTTAACCGCACGTTAACCGAAATGGCTAGAAGTACGTTGATACATGCTGTTATGAAGGATTATTTGTGGGCGGAGGATATCGCAACAGCTGCATATCTTCATAACCACAAAATCGTTGCAAGATAAGATGCCATATGAAGCATGGATTGGGAAGAAGCCACTAGTAAGCTATTTTTGAATTTTTAATGATTGCAGATTTTTAGATATTTAAAAAAGGAAACGAATGCTAATATTCGCGTAACTCACACGAGTAAACTACTGCTATATAAGTAAATATACTTGTTTCTACTTTAGCACAACTAATGATTCATTTTTCCAACATTTAAAATTCAAGAATATGAGTTTTCAACAACGATCATATTTCAGTTGCCAGAGCTGTATGTGCATAAATACATAGAATGAGCGACTGATTGTGACGTTGAGTTTTATTATTCTTCTCGCGGAATTTTTATTGCACTTTGCATTTATTTCGATTGCAATTTTACATTTTAATGCTCTTGTAAGTAATACTTCGCGGGAACTGAGTAATTTTCAATTTTATTTTTTAAAGCAGCACGCGGCAAATGGATGGCAGTTAATGCAGGAAGTTAATTTGATTAAAGCAATTTAATGGTCAGGGCCAGTTACGAGCTGAAGGCAGTAGTTATTTTCAAAGTTTTCCTACTTGGAAGTTCTTATAAATTTGATTTGTCAGTCAGCGACCGTAAATAGTTTTCCTTTGACTTGCCACCATCAGTTACTCGGAAAAGTTTTATGATCTTAGATGGCGCACTAGAACGGTGCCATTTTTTACAGTGCGGAAGTTAGTCAAAAAACAAAAGATAAATAAATCTGAAGTGGCCAAAGTTAAGCTCAACGAATAAGCAGTTCTGCTTGTAAGAAAGAACACTTGCCCTTGCACTTTCGCCAGCTCGGAAGGGAATAAGAAATCTGCTCGTTCTGCGTAAGCTCATTAAAAGGAAAATTTTTCTCAAAGACCAAATGTAGAACCACTTTGGAGCCCGTAAAAAAAATCCATTGCTATGAGTGTACTAGCAAGAGGCGTCGCATATCATCCGGGAGATTTGCGGAAAAGCTGAGAGAATGCCACACTAACCTCGCAGAATACCTTGAGACACCTGCCTTATGAATGAATGTCATTCTATAATTGAAGGCAAAAGTTCATGGGTCTATAATTATTTGAGCATCCAAGTGACAGAGCTACGGGAAAAGTATGCAAATTACTTAATCCATCGAGTAGAATGGATCTATGATCTTGATCTATGAGATGAGATACGAGGCTAGATGTGCAGGTGTACGCTATAACAGAAACTTGAACTTAACCGAATCAAAAGCGTGTCGGTTAAAAATATTAACCAATTCATTTAACTGGCATTGTCTAGCTGTGTCAATCTATCAAAGTTAGGTGTGCTAGCGACCGCATGGCACTGCAGAGGTATGAAATTATTATTTCCGACCTTAACGCTTTGTAGCTACAGCGGGATATGCCTTTACAGTCTCTGCCTGACAACTTACGTGAGCAATCAGTACCTTCTGAAACTAGCTACATATATATACATACAGGGTCCGCTTATATACATACAGGTACTTTTATTCAATTCAAAGTATAAAATGTGTGAAAATAATACAAAGTTAAGAATTAATTTACTTTTGCTCGATATAGCCATCTTTTGCATTGACTATTCCCTGGAGACGGTCCAGAAACGAATCGCAAGCTGCCCGAATGTGACTTGCAGGTCAATGGCTTTTTCCAGCGCCTTGAGACTGGTGAATCTTTTCGTTTGGTTCGCTCCAAAATGAGAGAATAATTCATCGTATTCGCGTCTGAAGAATTTGAAAGCCATTGTGTGGACGTTATGAAGTTACGGAACGTTATTTTTTAGCAATTCTTGGTTCAGATGCGAGATTTGTGAGATGGTGTCGAGTCCTCTTGATATATTCATAGTCCATCACCGAAATGTTGGTCCGCCCACGGCGTCAAAGCAACTTTCAGAACACTTTCCCGATAATATTTCGCATTTACCTTGATACCAGGCTCGATGAAAATGATTGGAGAGCGCCCATCTGCGATTACAGCGGCCCAAACCATTACCTGTGACGGGTGCTGTATCCTGGTGGCCAATCGATGACTCAAATTCTCATATGAACGGTCGGTCAAATAAACCCTAACGATTTGCTCAATTTGAAAGATTTTCTCGTCAGAAACACAATGCTCGGAAATTGTTCGCTTTCGCCCAAGCCAGGCAACTCCTTCGCTCTCTCAAGTCTGACTTGTTACTGCTTTGGTGTGAGATCATGCGCCTTTTGGATCTTATAAGGCTTGCCTTTGAAATCATTTTCCAGTATGCGGCAGATGCTACGGTTAGATAGTTTTAGTTCTTTCGCCATTTAATTGACACTTCGTCGGGGATTTTTCTCAAGTCGCTTCGTCACTTTTTGAACCATTTCACGTGACGTTGCAGTCTTTTGAAGACCACCGCCATGATGTTTCGCGATGCTACCACTATCATTGCAACGAATAATCGTGCGATAAACAAAAACTTTATTTACTCTAAGGTAGCTAGCTAGGTTACTAGCTCACGAACAATCGCTGGTTGTGATTTTCCAGCCAAATATATACTTGTAGTGCAATCACACTTTTATGTTTGAAATCCGTTACTGATTTCCTTTTTTTCGCCTTTACTCTCAGCAAAATGCTTGCGCGCGCTTGTAAACAATACTCTGAACTGTTATTTAGCCAACTAACAGACAGCCGATGCCCGTGTATCAACTGCGCGATCAGTCTGAAGTTAGTTACACTTCGAGTGCCGGACTATGAAGTTGAAGAAGAATCTGCGCTCAGCTGCGCTCTGATCTGTTCCATCAAATATGAAATGGAAGTTGCTAAAAAATCTTGAGTTCCCATGCGGTAGATGTAATACCTGAATTTATCTATTTTAATCAACGATCAACAATGAAACTCACTCGTTCGTTTTCCAACTTCTTTCATCTTGTCTCGCGGAATAATTCAAACCGTTCCGATAATCCTCCAACTTCCAGCCCCATTCCCTATTGCAAACAAAAGGTCAGACGAATTCACACTGGTCTCCAGACGATTAGTTAATTTAAGTATTAAAAAAAAGAGTATTTTTTCAAAGTTTATCTTTTTTAAGCTAACTTTTGAATATCTGGCAGTACTCGTCTGCATTGTTTTTATACGCGTTTGCTTGTTTTCATTATTTACGCTTTTATGCCTATGGAAGTTATTGTTGATTGTGTGAGGTTTGTGGCTATGGTGTAGATCATGACATTGTTGGTGCTGCTGTTATAGATGGTGTTGGATTCCAATTCAAATATAATAACCCATTCAGCTGGCGGCATAATCAGGATCACCAGCGTAGTTAATTCGTTAATTCTGATTAAAATTGTAGTGTGACAAACGGTTGTTAAGCGGATTAGTGAACAGCTGTAGTTGCTTATTGGATAGTTTGGTCAATAGAAGATGGACCGCAGGCAACAAGTACGGGTATTAGCTGCACTTATACTAAGAAATAATTATTATGTTAAAAAAAATCTTAAATTGCTATTTCTCAAGAAGCTCCGAAATATCAAAAAAAATCAATGTAACTTCGAGCGTGTTAGAGCAAACTAGCATTGCGTCCAGTCTTTCTTGTGCTTCTCTTTGAAAGTTTCATTATTTTCCATTCACAATAAGTATTAGCTGTCATTTACCGGCAAAGTTGGCATCGAAAAATCCCCTAATCCGCTTAAATTATGAGAATTAAGTCCACTAATCAATCCGCATTAGTTGCACTCAATTCCTCAGATAATTCCGAATTAAGTCGTTAATCCCGAATAGCAAACTTGCTTTCGTTTGAATTTCACATTACTCTTCGTTGTTTTGTCTACTATTCGTCATAGGAAATGTTATTATATTTTCTTACGTTATAGCGTCAACTATTTCCGACTCTTCGAATTTATGTTCGAAATGCGGAACACAAACAGGTGAACGATAGGACACTGACACCAAACGAACGTTTGCTTCGCAATAGAGAATGTTGGCGTTAATCTATGTTATTCCAAGTAATTTGCTTTATTGGGTTATACAGGCATCACCACACCACCACCACTACCACTACCAATGCATGCTCGTAAATAAAAAACACGATGATCGTTATGCATCCACTTAACGTGAAATAGCGCCAGATCGGAGCGAGTGCGAAAAAAGACGTTAGAGCGCACACACGATCCACAACAACACACAAGACATATCCACAACAAACACATCGATTTAACATTGACGCTGCCGGTGGTGTTGATGTTGGCGTAAGCGTTGCCGCTACTGCTGGTGGCAATGCCGACAAATGCGCGGCGGCCGGTGATGAGAGTGTCTGGCTAGTAGAGACGTCGAGCAACTACTATAAGAAAACCAAAAGCTAGTTAGTTGAAAGTCGATTTCAGTTTCAGTTGTGTGAAACGTGTTCGTCGGATAAGCAGCCAAAGTTGCTGAGTGATCGCTGGTCGGCTAAAAACAAAAAAAGAAGTTATAATAATAATAAATAAAAATAAAAGGGTCAAGTACTTGTCATTTGGACGCGTTCGCATTTTGCACTTCATTACTTCACCAAATACTCAAAACGTGCATATGTATATGTGCATAACTACCTATGCGTGCGTATGCGGGTGTAAATCGACGGTTTTTATTAAAAATCCGGCATTTGAAAACGGAAGTGATTTATTAAGACAAGTGCGCGAAAAAACACACATACACAACTGTTACTTCACTGATATTGTTTGTTTTATGTTTTGCGCCATTTTCGGTCAGTGTGAACGTCGCTAATTCGTTTTAGCACATTCAATGCCTTTCAACTTTAATAATAGCAATAACAACAAATACCACAATAGCAAAGTCGGAGCGTTCACAAATATAAGTAGGTAAACTATGGTGAGAAACGTTAAAGGAAAATGTGAAAGCCAGTTCAAGCCAAAAGTGAAGAATAAGAAGCAATAAGAAAATTAACAAAAAAAAAAGAAAAAAACAAACAAACAAAAATAAAGGCAGAAATAATGAAGTAGAAAACAGCGAAAACGGCTTACTAAAATTTGACCTTTTTGGTGGTAGGATGACGACGGCGATCGGCAGCCAATTGCATACATACATACAAACAAGCATATGTATGTGTGTATGTCGGTAGTATGTGCACATGCACTCGCGTACACGTACATATGTATTTATATACATACATATGTGCATGTGTGAAGTGCTTCAGCGATCGCCGCCAGCGCAGTTAAGACGTTTGGTTTTAACGGCCGTTTACAGGCAAGCGCGTTTGTGAGTGAGTGTGTGTGCGTTAGTTTCTGTGTCGAAGTCAGAAGCGAAGCGGCCTCAAATTGTAGACATGCCCAGTTGTTGTTATTCTTTTAGTTTTCATTTAAAATGTTTTTCTTTTTGTTGTTGCTTCTGCTAAGCGCACGAAGCCGTTCGCAACGGAGTTTTCGTGCGCGTCAATATGGCTGTTGTTGTTGGATTGTACCTGCAAGATCCACAACAGATAGAGAGAGAGCGCCGAGAGAGGCACTCACTGGTAGACCTGTTCGGTGATCATGAGAAGTCAAAAAACATATGTACCTGCAAATAAGATTGTTGCTTTAGGCAACTGTATGTAGAGTGAAATAACAACAATAAACAATAACAAGTTTAGGATGCTAAAATCTGGTGGCCAATAAAGCTAAACGGTCAACGTTAGTGGCGGTAGCTATATGCATACATACATACATACTATATTGCGTGCAGCAACACTTAAAATTGAAACTAGTCGTAAGAAATTAAACGAAAAAAAAAAATAACAACTGAAAAAATACTTTATATCTTCAACACTGCACTAAAGGACGCGCGATAATTTCAGTTAGTTTCAAAAGTGAAAAAAAAACTTAAAATCAAATTTTGTTTTCTTAGAATTTTTTCATGCGCTTGCTTTATCATAGCATATTTTAACTCCCACCCGGAAGCCACATCCTGCATAGAAAATCCCCAAACGGCTGTGTACACACTCACAACCATACATACATACATATACGTACATATGTATTTCTATGCACTTAGCTGCTTGAACATATGAATAAAATAATCATCCAATTCCTCAAAGTTCCGTAACGATAAAGTCATAAGCCACATTGATTAATAAAACAGAAAAAGTGAAATTATAGCAAACACAACTAGCAATTAAGAAATTTTGAAGTTACAAACCTCAACTCTACATACACGAAACATGTGGAATTTGCGGTTAACAATCAAAAATTTATTTATTGAAGTATACAAAAACATATTGAACTACAATAAAAAGTTTGTTATCATTCAGATGCGAAATGACGGCGACAGAGTTAATTTCCCATATTTCATTTATTCAATTAGTAGATCTAGAAGGGCAATATCGCTATTCTTTCGGATAGCCAAGCTGCAATCCAGGCACTGGATTCAGCTACAACAACCTCTATGGTGGTGGAGCAAAGTAGCAATAGCCTTTCCACCTTGAGCGAAAACCATAATGTTACCTTAATCTGGGTCCCGGGACATCGGAATATTGAAGGTAACGAAAAAGCAGTGCCATATTTTATTTTATTTGCATATCGAATTAGCTTCTCATCCTAAAGCTGTTGAAAGCAGCGAATACATTGAGTACTATCTATCAGAATTGTAAGAGGTCTACGCTCACTCAAAGAAAATATGAATTCAAGGTATTCCATGGTGAAAAATATAAAACAATGAACATTTTTTACCACTGAATGAGCTTACAATTTTTGCTGTGTGTGCATTCTTGCATTCATTCAGTCCCAATCAAGCAGTACAAATAGTTTAAAGAAACTGCCGAAAATCGAAGAAATATGCGAAGTTGCATTTTATGCTCAAAGCTCTTGCCGTACAGTTTAATGCCTTAAAACGCAACTCGCCGAAAAGCAGCTACCCGTAGACGCAATCGCGTCGTAGATATAATGGACTCGTATTACACTAAAACAGTTACTTTTTGGTTGCTCTTTCAAAGCAGCTAAAATTTCTGATTATTTAAAAAGCAATTCCATCGTTTTTTATGATAATAGTATTCCGCATTTTACTTACCTTTGTTTGGCGTTTTCTTTTAAATCTAAACAGTAAGATTATTACCATTGGCTTAAATAAAGAAATTCGCATAAAAGTACGATTGGCATGGGTTCTGTGGCATTCAAATTCTCCACTGAATTATTTTATTCCATTCAGTATCACATTAATAATTTTTGAATTGAAAATGTTCAATCCTTTTGAAAATAGGCTGTTGAATTTACAATCAAACAATCAATAATTAAAATGAATTATGCCTAAAGGAGTACAACTCGATTTCCAGCATCATTAAATGGTCGGACGTACTTTGAATGGAAGAAAATGAGTGACACTGTCAGCAAAAACAAAAACATTGTCAAAAAAAACGGTATTTTGTAGCCACTAACCACTAAATTTTAATGGGCTATAAAACTGCATACCACAAAAACTATGGGCGGCAATCATTGGGCTTAAATTCAAAAAATCGATTCCAATGGGTTTTTACCCAACAATGTTCCAGGCAGAAATGAGTGCCATTGAGATATGAGTAAGTGAATGTCTCCGTGGAAAAATGAGAGGAGCATTAACAATCTTTCAGGTAGTCAAGCGGCTTTGAAAGCCCTTCTTTCAACTACAATCACCTCAAAAATGGTGTATGACTAGCTGAACCTTCTCAAAATGTTAGAGAACCTCAACATATTATTATTAGGTTCGGTTCCTAGACTGAAAGGGCATGAAGGAAATGAAATGATGGGTCAGCTCACTAAAAAAGGAGAAAGCGTCAAACATGTCTCTAACTGGACCTGAGTCTTTCTGTTGACTTACGTGAGGTCACATATACGAATTTCTCAGAAAGTGGGAGGAGAAGAAATTCCTAACACCGGACAGAGGGATTTCTGATAAGCTACTTAAGACTCCTAACTGGTTACTTTACAGGGCACTATAGCCTGAAATACTCTCCGAGACCATCATCTGCTGATACTGTGAAATGAGCCTTGAAAATTCAGAACATATTTTTTTAAATGATCTGTACTAAGCCGAAAACGGCTACACCATTTTGATAGTATTGTCGTGCCCCCATATATATATGTATATTATGGAACAATAAACCCCAGAATGTTCTAAAATGTTTATAAAGCCTTAAAATTTAGAGTACCTCAGCAGGCTTTGCCAAATAGATCTCTTTTGGTCGCAGTGTGCAGAGGCCTAATAAAAATAATATTTCTTAAGATTCCAAAGTTTGCACAAAGGTTGAAAACACAATTTTTACAATATTTGTTGTATAATAAGAGAAACTTTTATAAAAAATGAAGAACATTAAATTTATAAAGACTTTTAAAAAATACAACAAACGACAACTGGCAAAAATATCGCACACCTATTTTATTGCCCATGAGTGTAATAGAGTTACTATTACAAATGTTTGAACACTGGAACGGCACAAGCGGCCTTAATCACTCCAAAAAGTTTTTGAACTTCAATGTCAACAGAGCAAAATCTAACCTAACCCTAAATAGAAAGGGCCTCAGATTGCTCTGTGGAGCATTTACAGGTCACTTTGCCTGTAATAAACACTTTAACGTAATAGGCTTATCTCGTACAAGATCATGCAGGTTCTGCTGTGATGAAGAAGAGTCTATGGAACACTTAATCACCAACTGTGAGGCATTAGACGCAGAATCCTGGGCTCTTACCTACTAGAAGAGGAAGACCTACAACTACGCCCTCTTAAGAAGCTGGTTCGACTCCTCGGTATACTAAATAGATTTAATTAAGTAATTAGGAGCGCACAATAGACCAATCTGGTCGCAGTGCATAAAGACCTTAGCCTAACTCGTACAACCATTACCATTACCAGTACTGTTAAGTATTGTTATAAACAAGGTCATTATAAATGGATTTCACTGTAGTAATTAATAACACCCATAATTCATAAATAGTATTACAACAATAGAGCGCACGCGGCAATCGAACGGCGTCTCACTGTCACTACAATCGCCAGTCAAGCATACAATAAAACACACACACACATGCACACCTACAACTTAACCGATCAGTGATCGCTGAAATGCCAGAAATGCTATTCAGTTACGTACTTTGCGTGTCTTGAAATTAATTCGTGATAACAAACAACAACAGCAACTTTGCCTCCACATCAATTAAATATCAACAAATATGTTGCGTCGCACGAATTTCCCCTCATTTTTCTATGCTTACAGCTTTTGCATGGTAAGCTTCT
This sequence comes from Anastrepha obliqua, assembly GCF_027943255.1. NCBI lineage: Eukaryota > Metazoa > Arthropoda > Insecta > Diptera > Tephritidae > Anastrepha > Anastrepha obliqua. Next base: position 136,003,630 of record NC_072892.1, on the reverse strand, counting down.
TCTGATAGCGCATAGGAAGAAATGTGCAGCTGTTCGAGTTCATTTACTTGGCATTTAAATTGTCAAAAGATAATAAATTTTATTGTTAGGCATTTTCAAATAAATAATCAACGTTATTTTTAAATATTCGAGCTTACATAAGTAGTATATATAATACTTTAAATAATAATAAATGAGTCTGCATTTTTTCAACCATGTAATATTCCGTGGACAAAACTAATATTACCTGTCATGTCCGACCGATCGTTCCTCTTGTCGCTAAGCAGAGGGGACTGTAGGAGGCTGGTTGGACTGATGGCGGGCCACTTTCTATGGGCAAAGCACATGGAAAAGGCAGCCGCCTTAGACGGTGCACTCTACCCAGCATATGAGGAGGAGGATAAGACGGCGAACCACTTTCTGTGCGTCTGCCCCGCCTTCGCTCGAATTAGGTTTGAGGTCTTTGGCACTGATGTGTTAAGAAGCGACCATCTTGGCTCCTTAGCACCACAAGATCTACTCAGACTTCTTCGGAGGTCAGGTAGATTTAACGAAAATTAAAAGGGCATCCGCGTGCAGTACAATGGATTTAATTGTGTCTAAGTGCTGTACTTGCTAGTCTGTCTCGACAAAAAAAAAAACCTTATTCCGACTAAATGAGAGAGGACTTTGAAGTCCTATGAGAAGTCATTAGCCGACCATAAGCTCAAAGTAGAGGTGCCATAACTATAACGCCATATATTTGCTGATCAAACCAACATATGAGCTGCACTGTAATCGGTTAGAGGTCGCATGCCATAATTCCGTAGTCATAACCATAACCATAGAGACCAATTGGATTTTTGGTTTTTCGTCGTAGCACTCTCGCGCTAAAGACCCGTTTAAATACCATTATGAGACCTCCAATAGGCAGATAGCAAGCCGAAGATGTTGATGTAATGGAAGAGATCAATGGAATTTAGGTTGGCGCACTGCTCCAGTCTGTCGAAGAAAGGAGCACCCAATGACGTTAATCGTCTAGCTACCAAGGCTGGACATTTACAGAGAAAGTGCTTGAAAGTCTCCTTCTCTGAAAGGTCCTCGCAGCTTCTGCAATGCGGGTTAAATGTTAAACTTTTCCGCGTGAGTGTCGATCGTCCAGTGACCGGTAAACACGGCTACGAGTATGTTAATTGAATGTCGCGGAGTTCCCAGAACCTTTCTGTGTGCTGCGTCTATTGTATGGGGCTCATAGGTTTTTTGAAATAGCACATGAAGAAATGGAGCTCCATCTTTTCTACGCTTTCCTGAGAAATAAGTTGTGCAATTCCCCTTTAACAACAGTCATTTGCCGCCGCTGTAGCCGATTGGGGTGGTGCGTGACTACCATTCGGAATTCAGAGATGAACGTAGGTTCGAATCTCGATGAAACACCAAAATGAAGAAAAAGTTTTTTCTAATAACTGTCACCCCACGGCAGGCAATGGCAAACCTCCGAGTGTATTTCTGCCATGAAAAAGCTCCTCATAAAAAATATCTGCCATTCGGAGGCAGCTTGAAACTGTAGGACCCTCCATTTGTGGAACAACATCAAGCATGCCATAAATAGGAGGAGGAGCTCGGCCAAACACCCTAAAAGGGTGAACGCGCCAATTATATATACATATATATATAAATAATTCCCCTTTAACAACATTCAGGGGTTGCCGATGACCGGGTAGGAGATCTCTGAGACCAATTCAGTCCACTTACTAGCCAGCTCATCAGCAATTTCATTTCCCTTTATTTTCCTATATCCTGAAACCCAGATCAGAAAAATGTTATTTGCACACCCAAAAGATTTGATCTTCTTCTTACAGGTGTTGACTAGTTTGGATCTGCATCATGGCGTCGTCAGAGCCTTGATCGCAGCTTTGCTATCTGAAAAAATGTTAATATCTCCCTCGTTCCCACGTTCCTTAAGAATTTTGCATGCCTGCAGGATGTCAAAGACTTCTGCCTGAAAAGACTAGCAGTATTCGGCAATTCTAAGGAAATAGATAAATTGGCTGATTTAGAGAAAATCCCTGCACCGATTCTCGATTCCATTTCGGAGCCGTCCAGTTCCAGCTTCGGTTCCTCGTTCTAATCCTGCCTACTTGGAAAGATTGCCCTGGCAATTTGTTTGCGTATAGAGAGATCTGTCCGAAGTTCAGAGAAATATATACATATATTTATATAACCGCCAAACCTTATCTATGGATCAACCTTAGTAAAAAAAAAGATAAACTAATTTTAGCGAAGTGATTCGTTTTTAGCTCCATCAATAACTCGAAATAGAAATTAGACTATTCGCCTTCTGCAGTCATCATATTCAATTAGCGCTTATTTAAGATGATCTCGGTTTTCAAATCTTCGCTAATAAGAATCTTCTTTATATACTCATACACACATACATACATAAATACACACACACACAGAACAATGGGGAGTATCAAATTAAGTAACTCTAGCAACCTGCGACGTGCTAATCAAAAGAAACGTGCATCTCATAAACTCAAGCAAGCGCTGGAGCAAAACAGAAAGCACAAGAAAATAAACAAAAAGCTCTGCAAGTCGGGATCACTGATCAGTTGATACAACAAAAGAGTCACTCGTATGACTAACAACAATTGAAAGTATAATAAAAATAATTGTGCGACCAGAAACAGCAGTTAATTTTGCTTGGGAGCTGCACATACGAGAATGAATGTGCAAATGTAGGTGCACTGCAATACAGTAACTACTAAAAGTGTGTACAAAACAAATTGTTAGGAATGTGTAAATGTAAAATGCCATAATGAATTGCATGTTTGGCGCGTTCGTATTTGTTTTCGAGTGATGGCAGTGAAAGTGGATTTGCTAAGTTGTTGTTATTCGTTTTTCATTGTTTTACAGCCAGCGGCAGAAGTGCTCAGCACAAGCAACAACAATAGGAAAAACAACAACAAATATGCAATTGCTTTTACTGCAAAATTTTCTCGTAATATTTTTTTTCTGTTTTTTTTTTCTCATTTCCCACTGTCTAACGCTTTTGCGTCGCATCGTCATCGTCGTTATCGTCGTCATCATCATCTAACAACAACAATTGGTAATTGTTTTTCGCCATTTGAGTTTGTCTATGCCGCCTAGACTATAGGAGCAATAAAATACTTGTGTAAGTGGATGCATCATACAGCGCTGGCACTATAATTAGCACTCACTTGGGCGATTAAAATTGAAAGGCTGCATTCAAAATTATAGAAATATTTTTTTTTTGGATTTACTAAGAGCGTGATATTCGAAAGGATATTTCGATGATGTAAAAGACTTCATTTATTTAGGAACCAGCATTAACACCGATAATAATGTCAGCCTGCAAATCCAACCTAGAGTCTCTCTTGTCAACAAGTGATACTTTGGACTAAGTAAGCAAATGAGTAGTAAAGTCCTCTCTCGACGAACGAGAATAACACTCTACAAGGCTCTCAACATGCCCGTCCTAACGTATGGCGCTGAAGTGTGGACGATGACAACGTCCGATGAAGCGTCGCTTGGAGTATTTGAGAGAAAGATTCTGCGCAAGAGTTTTAGAACTTTGCACGTTGGCAACGGCGAATATCGCAGGCGATGGAACGATGAGCTTTACGACACATTGACATAGCTCAGCGAATAAAGATCCAGCGGCTTCGTTGGGTGGGTCATGTCGTCCGACTGAATACAAATGCTCCGGCTCCGAAAGTATTCGATGCGGTACCAGCTGGTGGTAGCAGAGGAAGAGAAAGACCTCCTTGGCGTTGGAAAGTTCAGATGGAGAATGTCTTGGCTCCACTTGGCACGCTCGACCAAAATCGCGTAAGCGGTTATCGCGCCAATAAAGAAGAAGAATAAGATATTCGAAATAATATATTTGTAGGAACCATTCTTTGCAGGATAACTTGACAGGCTACATTAAGTAGGATGGAGACGAGTAGTAGGATAAAACACCTTTTTTTGTTTGTTCAAAATTAGTTTTATTCATCAATGTAATTTCCATTAAGCACAACGCAATCATTCCAGCGCCGCTCTAACATTTCTATACCATTTTTGTAGGAAGATTTATCTTTTGCCTGAAATAGGCCAAAGTTTCAGCGATAATCTCTTCATTCGAGCGAAATTTCTTACCGGCGAGCATTTTTTTTTTTTTTGACCCGCAAGCAGCCAGTAGACGCTGGGAGCCACATCTGGCGAATACGGTGGATGTGGGAATAATTCGAAGTTCAATTTATGTAGTGTTTCCATTATTTTGCCATCATCAACACGTTCTTGTTCTTGGTTAACAGTGAGTAAACGCGGCACCCTCTTTGAACAGATCTTTCTCATAGTCAAATGCTCATGTAATCTAAATCCAATGTCAGCTAACTGACGCAACTTCACTTTTCGATCATTTAAAATGATTTTTTGGAATTTTTTGATCTTTTCTGGTGTTACCGCCTCATTTCAACGTCCACTGCGTTGTGCATCATCGGTGTCTCTACGTCCATGTTTGAAGTCAGTAAACCATCGCTTTATTGTTGTTTCCGATGGAGCGGAGTCCCCATAACACTTTTCAAGCCATTGCTTCGCTTGAACTGTATTTTTCCCCATCAAAAAGCAGTGTACAATTAAAACACGAAATTTTTTTTGGTCCCATGTTTTGAAAATAACAAAAGTAGCGTCACTCTTAGCACAATAACTCACAAAGTAATGAAGAGAATATCATGAAATTTTAACGGTTGTTTTATAAGGTTAGTACTAACAAAAGAAGAGGTGAATGCAACAAATCTTGTGCCATCTATGTGTTAGGCCCCGGACTTTTCAGATCATGTGATATTTCTCATTTTGTATTTGCCTTCATTTTAGCTCATTTTTTAAGCACCAAAATCGGTGTACGAAATGGGATGTTTGTTTTTTTTTCAATGTAATGTTCGCGCAACACACCACAAACGACGCTCGCTGAAAATCAAAGCATGCTCGTTGTCTGTAGCCTACTTTAGAGCTTCAAATTGCACCCAGAGCACACAAGGCATTCTTAAAGAACGCAGGACGAAACAAAATTTCACCAGAAACCGGAGTATACTTTTCTAAATCCTATCCATGTACAGAATTCGGTGTCGTAATTGCCTTGGTGGCTCAGGTTTTCGCACTATTTAAACCTAAATATGCAAAAACAAATTTTAGCCTATATTTGAGGTTAAATAGAATCGCGATCTCGTTTCTTCTAAAAACAAGATACAGATCAGCTTAAAGTACAAGTATTTTTCTTTTAAACGCCATTAATTGGAGATTCAGTACTGAGTTTTGCCCTTTTGATAGCAAAAATTTAAAAATCTACTGTAGAAAGTTCGAAAAGTTGAAAGAGGAGAGAAATATATGAGAGGGAAAGATTTTTCTAATAGCACTCCCTAGCGACTCAATAAAGCTTATAGGCTAAGATTTAGTCTAAATGGATCACTAAAAGTAACCTTTAATCTGTACCGGATAACACTGAAATGTAAAGTCTTGCCACACCTACCGTTTAGCCTAGACACCAGATAAACCAGTTAATCGCTAAGAAACCAGTAACTACTGGAAAAAATGTATTGTCTTGATTAAATTTCTTTTTAAAGTGGAAAACTCCACATACCGTTTATTAAAGAGATGCCATCTGTTTTCGGGATTCTTCCTCAAGATATAACTTGCAAAGCCGTGCAATGTGTGCACAATGTTTTTTTACAGTTTACGTAAATATGTGTTCCCAAACCGAAATAATGTCGCGACAATGTTAAGTGAGGCGGCGGACGCCTGAGTCGTATGGGTTTGTTGCATGACTACCATTCGGAAGCGCGTAGATTCAAATATCCCTGCATGAAATATGAAATATATGAAAATATCCCTGAATAGCGACAGCTCCTCGGCAGGCAAACTGACAAACTTCCGAGTGGAAAAACATTAAGACGCACCACACAAGTAGGAGGAGGAGCACACAACATCCAATAAAGGATGCAAGCGTCAATTAAAGAAACAAATGGGATTTCAGCGGTAATGCCAGATAAGAGAAAGCGCAATTTTTAACGCTCGTACTTAGGATTTGTCTGTAGGACTGCACATAAATACGCGACTTTTGACTGGAGTCGACCTGAAGCAGCTCAAATTTCATGCGCTAACCTTTGACATTATTAGTTTATATGGGATAGATGTACTCGTATGCCAACGAGCATGGCCAATGAATGGTTGTGCCTTTATGGCTCCAAATCTTTTTTTATCCTAGAGGGCGTGAAATTTACACAGCTGTCGATTTTGCTTCCTTCGATTGGACTTCCCAGCTGGGTGCGTGCTCACGTGAAATATGTTTGTTTGTATTTTTGTATTAAAAATAAAAATCAGTAGAATGGGAAGAGTCAAAAAGGAAGTGGCAAGCAGCATTCAGTATCGTCAACATAATTAAAAGCAACAACAATGCTATAAAGCTCAGTTGAACGATTTCACCCCTCTAACACACAGCTCTGTTTTCTACTTATAGTACTTTTTATTATCGCACTACCATTTCTGTCACTTTATGTACTGCTGGCAGCTGAGTTTCGCAGTTTATTAAGTTGCATTTTTGTTGCACGTTCGCGTGCCACATGTTGTAGTGAATTGCGACGAAAAGCGACGCAGAAGGAGGGAGTAAGGAAAATTATTTTAAATAAGAGTAGTAGCAGAAAAACGCCAAGCAGCAAAACCACTTTTGAAAGTGCAAACAAAAAACAAAATAAAAAATAGAGAAAAAATGAACAGGTAAGCAACAGGCAACGCGTTGCCAACTCTTTATTATTATTATTATTGTTTCATATTATTTCTTTACTTATTGTTTATTTATTATTTCTTTATTTAATTTATACTATTTGAATTACTTAATAGTTTTTTTTTTATTTTAGTGGTGTATTGTTTTTTGTTTTTTTTTTTTTCTTTTGTGTGTTAAGTGCTGTGCCATTTTGCACATTTTTCTTCTCACAGGTTTTATGATATTTTTGCCTTATTGTTGTCTCAAATATTTGCATTATTTGTGATGTATTATGCTTTTTCAGTTGATGCGCTGTCGTTAACTTGTCTCCATAAAGATTATTTTTATTTAGATAAAATTCTCGTTATTTTTTAATAGTAACAGGCATGTTTGAAAACGTTTGCATTCAAAAAGTTAATACCATTGACACACAAAAAATCACTTGCCACGCCACAGCACACAAAATCCGTCAGCTCAGCTAGCTTGCCACTGATGGGCGTACAGTGGGTCAAGAAATAGACAAGATAGAGAAAAATTTTCCTACTATATTTAAAATTTATTGCTGCTTATGGTAATCTTCATAAGGCAAATAAAATTTTAGCCAATTCAGCCTTATCGCAGAGTTATTCGTAAAAATACAACCCTTCACTAAGACTATAAAAAATTTGCTATCACTGCATCCATAGGCGCTTTCAAATAGATGAAGCAACTGGTTTAAATAAACATCTGTTAGAAGCACTGCAAAAGAGCTGCCAAAAATTAAATTTGTGTGGAAGTACTTAATGAGTGCAAGTAAGGCTACGTTCATACAGGGCAACTTTGGTTCTTTGAATTCGTTGCTTGTCTTGTACTTTGTCAATGCCCTTTGTTCTCTTGTTCTTCTCAATGCTCTTGTTGACTGTAACACAATAGGCAACACGCTAAAATATTTAATTTTTTTGTTTTTTCAAAATCAGAATTGTTTGTGAGTGTAGACTATCACTAAACGCATTCCGAAATTTAATTGCTTCCGCCATTTTGAATTTTTAATAATTGACCTTAGATTCTGTAGTCAGGAACCCTAAAAATTTGTGCTTGCACACTTTCATAAAATTCTATATTAATATTTTTTTTTTAATCTCATACTCCACTACATAGGATCCGCCTTTTTGACATTTTCAAAAAATATTTGGAATTTTTTATTAGCAATCCAAAAAATCTCAAGAATTCGAGATTCAAACAAGTGCGTCGAAATTTTGACTTTTGGCCGTTTTCGCCTACCTCTTAACCCACTGTAGGACGGCCCAATTTCGGTTATGCTATAAAAACGCATGTGTACCTACATACATATGCACATCTACGTTGAAATATTGCAAAATAAAAATCTGGTTTTTATAGTACATTCTCTACCCATATACACTTATACAAATTATTCTGTTTTTTTTTTGTTTTTGGTTTTTTTGAGTGCAATTGTTGATTCGTTAACTGGTTTTTACCTTTTTACCACTTTAATAGCTTTAACGCTTTGTGCGCACTCTTCTACATGGTTGTACTTGATAAGTCTTTTTTTCGATCATTCCCTTTTCCGTTTTCTATTTTACGCTTTTATGTAACACATTCTGTTGTTTACCTTTTTTTGTTGTTATTTATTTTTATTTCGCAATTTTTTGAATTTTCAGCGTTTTCTCTACTTTTTTCTCATTTGTATGTAGATTTGTGCTGTTTCAACGGCAATCCATGAAATTTTGGTTTGTTCATTTTGATTTTGTGGTTACTTTTTTTGTTGTGTTTTTGTATAGCAAATTTACATATGAATAATCTGTAAATAACAACAAACAAAAAGTTACACTCGCACGCAAACGCACATACATACATACACACATACAATATAAAGTGCTCAGAAACATAAATATACAATATAAAATTATTAAAAATGGTCTAGACGTCCCAAATTTGCTCTTGTAAGCACTTGGCTCTGCAATTTGCAGTCCAGCTGCATCTAATTTGTACAATTTTCATTATAGGCGCTCAAAGTTGACAGTTTAAATTGAATTATAATTGCCTTTTAGCATATTTTTTCTCTCCTGTAAATACTACTGTACGTATGAATGTATGCACGCAGAGCGCTGCAGCGGATTTTAGAGAGAAGAACAGTTTGTGTAGAAGAGTGAGTGTATGAAACAGTTACCTTTAGCTTTGATTAAATCCGCAACATGACTTTCACAAATTTCATGAGAGTATAGATGGTGAAACCAAATGAGATGGAATGGCTAGGGAAAAGTGAAAAACCTTATTAGTACTAGATTTACGATTGTACCTATTTAAACCTACTTTTACAATTATATACCTATTTTTACTGAAGTGAGCCAGTTTGACTCATACAACACAATTGACGCTTTTTGCAAAAATACAGTTCCAACAAAATTGAAATAAAAAATTTATTATTGAAAACTTCATGTAAAGCATTTTTTCATATAAATTCTGTTTTTGAAATAAAAAATTGCTATAAAGGCCCATAATTCTGATTTTGTAACTGTCGGTTGGGTGCGTGATCTTATAATACATACATACATATATACATACGAGGTGTGTTCAAAAAGTATCGCGAATTTTTTACATTTATCAGAAATTATTTATTTATTTATTAATATCTATTTTGGCCCCTTCAAAGTAATCCACATGAAATATTATGCACTTGTGCCAACGATTTTTCCAATCTTCGAAGCACTTCAAAAACTAATTTTTTTTATCTCGTTCAGCTCCCCCTTCGATGCTTCGATTATCTCGTCAATCGTAGCGTAGCATCGTCCTATGGGCCTCTTCAGTTTCGGGATCAAGAAAAAATCGCAGGGGGCAGATGTGGGGAATACGGTGGCTGTGGCATCATTAGTGTGTTGTTTTTGGTCAAAAAGTCGCGCACAAGCATCAATGTGTGAGCAGGCGCGTTATCGAGATGCAAGAGCCAATTTTTGTTCTTCCAGAAATCCGGGCGTTTCTGGTGGATTGCTGCGCGCAAATTGCGCATAACTTGCAGATAATATTCCTTATTGACCGTTTTACCCTGTAACAAGAACTCATGATGAACAACGCCCCTGCAATCGAAAAAAACGGTAAGCAAAACTTTTACATTCGACCGAACTTAGCGCGCTTTTTTCGGCCTTGGTTCGTGCGGTTCCACATCATAACCATAAACGCAGGATTCGTTACCAGTTATGACCCTCTGGAGCAAATTTGTGTCGTCGCGAACAGAGTCCAACATCTCATTAGCAATGTTCATGGGATGCTGCTTTTGGTCGAAATTGAGCAGTTTTGGTACACATTTTCGGCGACCCATCTCATGCCCAAGTCATTGAAAAAAATCGAATGGCACGAGCCAATCAATATGTCTAAGTCCTCAGCAACTTCTCTAACGGTGATTCGATGATTGGCCAATACAGTTTTCTTCACTTTATCAATTTTTTCGTCTGTTGTTGAAGTGCTCGGGCATCCAGCACGCTTTTCGTCGGCCTTCTGAGAACATTTTGTACCCCCGATAAACTTTGTTTTGGTGACACAGACAACATTCGGAATGCATCCGCGCACTTAATTTCGTTTTTCACACAAAATTTGATACAGGTTCTTTGATCCATCTTTTTGAATAGGTAAAAATCGAAGTCGAGTCGATTGCAAGCAAAGCAGCTGTCAACAATTAACTGAACATTCAAAATGGCCGAACTCGTCGGCATGAGTGAGAGACATGAGTACCAACATATCGCCACAAAAAATCGAAATTCAAATATTCGTAACCTGCGAAAATTCGAAATTCGCGATATGCCCTCATGCCTTCGTCAACAATCAATTTGAAAGCACTACTTACCGAACCAAACTCAATATGCCTTTTAGCATAGGCAGTTGGGCCCGAGACCTCTTTGAACACAGTATAACCTGGTGATCTACCTATGTATGTACATCTCTGCCTTCTTTCAATGTTTTCCATAAGGTCGCATAAGCAGCTTTTTAGGTGGAAATTTCTGCATTGCAAGATGTGTCAATAGCATCTAATTCATTTTGGGTTTCAGAAACAGAAATAATGCTCGCTCTTTGTTTGCTAGGAGCTATTTAACGAAGATGCTCTTTTTCACTACTCGAAAATTCAGTGCTATTGACTTCCTCTTCTATTTCACTTTCGTTATCATATAGTTCCATCTCAGCTGCATCCGATCCATTATCATATTGGTGTTCACTTATTTTGTTTAGTTCTTTAGAAAAAGACAATTCTTCTAATTTTTTTCAATAAAAAATAAAATACAATATGTATCAATTGAAATAACTTTTTCAATTAAATATCGAAATAACTTTGGTTGATCGACTTTGTTCGACTTTGGAACACCTTAAGCTTCCAGGTGGTTTCCTAAAATTTAATTTTCTACCGATTTATAGATATAACCTTTTAAAAAGAATTTTCGAACAAGACAAAAAAAGGCCAAATCCCTTAAAAAAGGTATCAAACTGGCTCAGTCCGTAAATTTAGTTTTAAACCTATTTATTCAATGTATTATTCCTCTTCTTCATTGGAGCAATAACCGCTTAAGCGCCGCTAACCGGCCAACTTCTATAAAACGTTTGGTTTTCATTCAAAGCCCAGTTTTTCTTCCTTCAGCAGTAGGTGCTTCAACTACTTTCAGTGCTAAAAGGCCCTTAGAGTCGCTAGATTTTTATTCACTAGCTATGGAAGAAAACTGTCAAAAATCGACTTCTACATTCGGCAATTGCAAAATTTTTCTAAAATAGTTCTGCCATAATCGAAATACTTCCTTAGCAAAAATTGCATGATTTTTTGCGAGATTTAATTTACTAGCATTGGGGTTTTATGGTAGAATGCTAAGAACTAAGATCTGGTGCGTTAATACTAGAACGGAGTATTTGAGGTATTTCATACTTTACAATCCGATTGAAAATGCCGAAGTGTGCCGAAAAATGTAAAAAGAAGTTTTTCTTCGAAATTTCCTTGCAGCAAAACTTTAGACTCTAGGGTATACGACGAACATTTTTTCCTGCAAGGTAATACAGTTTATTGGGCATACTCGGATGTATGTACATGTATCGCATTATGCGCGTACAGCTCACTGGCTAGCATTAACACGCAGTAGTCCATTTATCTTGCACTTCTCTCATTTCAAAATGCTTCTCTTGAATTCTCCAAAGGCCGTCTCATCATGCAATGGTCTGCTCTGTATTAAAGGGTATTCATAATGAGGGGCTTTAGTATATAAACTTAATGGTTTTTATTTCATATTTTATTGCTTACCTTTTTAAGCTGCAATTAGTGGTGAATTACCATTCGGAATTCACAGAGAGGTCGTTGGTTCGAATCTCGGTGAAAGCAAAATTAATAAAAACATTTTTCTAATAGCGGTCGCCCTTCGGCAGGCAATGGCAAACCTCCGAGTGTATTTCTGCCATGAAAAAGCTCCTCATAAAAACATCTGCCGTTCGGAGTCGGCTTGAAACTGTAGGTACCTCCATTTGTGGAACAACATCAAGACGCACACCACAAATAGGAGGAGGAGCACGGCCAAACACATAACAGAAGTGTACGCGCCAATTATATATATATATAGTGATGAAGTAGCCATAACGCCATAGCCGTAACTATAACCATAGCCGCAACATTACATTGTCGATTAGTCCAGCCGTAACCATAAACAGCTGATATTGAAGTGGAATTCATGACAACATTTACATTTTGTCATAAAAAGACAGATATTTTTCCATTAAGTCAGTTAATTTTTTGTCGATCATTTCTAATAATAACATTTTTTCGCAAATATCAAAACAAATGTGAAATATTTCACAGTTGCGTGCAGTTACAGGGAAAAACCAAAATTCAATAGATAGTACGTACGGCTACGGTTATGGTTATGGTGTTATGGTGCGGCACCTATAATAGTTTAAAATGATGCCCATATGTTTGATCAGAACAGCAGATTGCTATGGTTGCAGTACGGCACCACTAATTGCAGCTTTACTTAGCTCAAAGCAGCACTTATGGACAAGAGAGATTATCCGTTACATTTCAAGGCTGACATTATTTACGCTGTTACGCTGGCTCCTCTAATACTGCAAACTACTATAACTATCAGCAGTGACGTAATGACGGTTTGCTCATACCATTTCCATATCCATTCGCTTCGCTTCTTTCACAAGTTCAGTAAAGGCATAAACAACGGGGAGGTTTTTAAGGTTATAGTAAGATACCAATATTGCCCACATATGTATGTCGATTCCAAGCGCTTAATACTACAAGATGACTCAAAATTATTCATCCCATTTCGTTTTTGAATAACATTTTTACTAAATAGTGAAGTAGTTATTCTGAGTGATTAAAATCTTTATTCTGTCTTGTACGCGCTCCATTGTTTGACTGTTCGCATACTGCAGCTGTCTCGTTCACAAGTGTCAAATATGATTGGCGTACGACCTTTTGCACCTTTGCAAAAATTGTAAATCTTCTGATGGGGTGATTAATCTTGTAGTATTGATTTAAAAACTTTGTAGCTCAGAGACTTTATAGGAAAAGTTTTTCTATTGGTTGAATGGGTTTGATCATGATAAGCGAGCAGCTTGCGCCAGCAGTTAATTACTAACTTCATCAAAACCAGCTGAGAATTGAAGATAGATATGTTAGACGAACACAGAACAAAAGATGTAAGCATCAATTATATTCACATACAGATGGATAAATAAATATTGTATAATATATGTAAATATATTGCAAAAATATTGTTACGTTTTTCACCAATAAAACGACTCTCTATAATTCATCTGAGTTCGAGGGCACTAAATATATAATATCAGCGCAATACTTTAACAAATATTTTTTGATAACAAAATGTATTTATCGGCATGACAAAGTGAATTGTAATGGGAGAGGTTAGTAGAGAAAGTGGGCTCCAATGCCAAGTAGCATGGAAATCAATAAAATCTAAAATATTCGGTAGGGGAATAAGATTCCGCCCTCGTAAAAGAGGTGTCGCTGCTGATACTATTTTTGTGTTCCCTCTAGTAATATACTGGTGATTTGAAGGTGTATATGTGAGATCCGTTTTTATCTGACGTCAAAACTGTCAACGTTCGTCCCGAAAAAAAAAACATTTTCGGGAAATCGTGTTTCATTATTACCTTTTAAAGAAAAGTGTAGCTGAAACGTGTCGTATATTGGTCAATTTTTACGGTAGTCACGTTCCATCAAGTACAACTTGTAAAGGGTTGTTTCGACGCTTCCAAAGTGGCAATTTCGACGTGAGAGATAAAGATCGCGAAGGCGCAAAGAGTTGGATGTTGACAGATCAACCATCGGCACGCGATGGGAATGGTCCAGAAAGCAGGTAACTGGGTGCCACATCAATTGAAGGAGAGGGATATCGAGAGACGTTTGGTGATGTGTGAGATGCTTCTTGAACGGTAGACAGAAAAGAAAAGGTTTTCAGCATCGCATCGTCACTGGCAATGAAATATGGATCTATTATGATAACCCTAAGCGTCGAAGCGAAGCGAAATGTTGGAGCCTCCTCAGCCTCCAGGTGAACCAGGTCCATCGGCAGCGAAAGAAAATATTCATGCTTCAAGGGTCATGTTGTTCATCTAGTGGGATCAGAAGTGTGTCATCTATTTTGAACTCCTTTAACCATCTGAAACCATCACTGCCGATCGTTACCGACTGCAGCTAATGCGCTTGAAACGAGCTCTCAAAGAAAAGCGGCCAGAATGGGACGGTAGACATGGCAAACTGATTTTGCTGCATGACAACGCCAGGCCACATGTTGCTAAAGAGACTGAATTGGGAAATCTTGGCCCACCCGCCGTATTCCACAGACATTGATTCGGATTACCCTCTTCCGATCAATGCAGTCAGCTTTTATTGGAGAGCGGTTCACATTTTACGAGAGCATCGCAAACTAGAGCAATGGATGAATCAAGTGAAAAGAACTCGAATTTTTCGTCAGAGGAATCCGTATGCTGCCTGAAAGATGGAGTAAAGTTGCAGCTTCCAATGGCACATACTTCACATAATGCCACGGGAATTTTGAATGAATTATTAAGGAGGGACGGGAACATCATGTATTATAGACGGAGAGCTGGCGGCCGCGGAGGTACTACGATAACACCTCCGGCTAGAATTTTGAGAAGTGGTTGGGAGAACCATGAAACAGTGCCATTTGCAAGGATTTTGCTCATAACCCCTGCAAAAAAGACGTCAGACGACTTAAAGTTGCAAAAAAAAGTTGGTAAAAAAATTTTTTTACCTCCGACTGAAAATTTGTTGGCTTACTGTTTGAAGGTCACAAATGCTGTATATAAATCGTCAGACGTCTAGATCGCTGCAAAAGTAGTGTCAGACAACCCCAAATTTGTAAATTTTTTTCGAAATTTTTTTTTTTTTTTTACCTCCGTCTGACGTTCTCACATATTATAGTAGGCACTGTTTTAAGTGTATATTTAAATCGTCAGACGGAAATACCGCTGCTAAGTCATCCTACAATATCCGTAAAGTTCCGGTCTGCCTGAATTTTTTTTTTTTTCGGAATTTATTTTTGTTACCTCCGTCTGACATTTTTACATACTATTGCAAAAAGCATTTCAAGTACACATTTAAATTGTCAGACGAAAATACCGTTGCAAAATACTTATCTCAAGCTAGTACATATATATTTGATATAGAATGCGGGGAAAAAACAGGCGAAAATCGCATTTGAAATTACGATGAAATCGTGTCAAATATATAAATACGTAGCCATAAATGTGTGTGTGTGTGTGTGTATATGTGTCACGAACATACGCAAATGTGTCTTAGGGCCTAGCCGCTATGCCCGCTTTGTATATTGAGACCGGGAGAGGAATAGGGAACAGGCTGGGGACTAAATATACTGCGTAGAATGTATAAATATATAGCCATAAATGCGTGTGTGTGCGTGTGTATGTGTTACGAGCATGCGCAAATGTGGCTTAGGGCCTATCGCAGAGGTATTTTGCAACGGTATTTTCGTCTGGAAATTTAAATTTTCTGTGATTTACATATTTAAAAAGTTAAAAATATACATGAGTACCTCTAAAAAAACACCCGTTATATGTACATAAAATATTATTTTGTTGCAAAACACCTTCAAACTGCTATAACTTTCAAATTGGTGGTGATGCTTACGAGTAGATTGCAACAATTTAGCTATTATTAGAACTCTCCCACAACTCAATATGAATAACTTTACAACGAATGTGGCACTGTTTTTTAAGATCGCCCCAAAAAAACTATTATAGTATCTACTATACTTTTAGAAGTGTGTCGGAAAGTTAATGCTGGTTGTTCCATTTTTCGTTTTTGTTTAATAGTTTATTTTAGTATATATTGTAATTTAATAAGTTATAAACCGAACGAAGTACATAGGTTAGGTTAGGTTATGGTAGCAGTCGATCCGTAAGACCAACTCACTTAGACCTTACAGGTCCGTTGTGATTCCACTGTGCGACACGGGAACCTTATTTATTTATCTTCATGAAACCATTTTGAGGCTCTTATGAAGCGTAGTATTGGTCTAATCCCTGCGCAACTCAACTTATCGCAAACGACCATACGACTAACAAATACTTCATACTAAATTGAAGATATTTTTTAAATTTGTTTGAACGCTGAAATCTCTTTTTAGTTCGGGCGAGACCCAAAAGAAGTCCGAATCGAAAGCTACGCCCAACATCGTCCATATGCATAACATGGTCAAGCTAATGCAATGATTTACTATATTCATATCATTAAAAAGCTTATATTGTTAATCACTTCATCTTCTGCGGCACCCATTGCCTTCAAGACAGTATTTTTTATGCATTGTGTATAACAGCAACACCGACCCTTAACTTAACCACCTTTTACTTGGCCGCCGCCGCCGTAGAATTGGTGCGTGACTAACATTCGGTAGTGCCCGGGCTCACAACCCCGGGCAGGAATCAGAATAAGCGATTGCCCTCGGCAATCTTTTTCTTTTCTTTTTTCTTTTTTTTTTTTAAATTTATATTGAATTTTGTTTTTGTTTAAAATCTCGGCAGTTTTCCTGTTTTTTGTAAAAGCGAAGTGGGCTTTTCCGAATAAAAAGGCACTTTCGCCAATACGCTTAAGCGGTCGCGCAAAGTATACACCCTTACGATTTAACTATTTAGTAAAAAAATATACATTGAACCTCAACATTCGTCGTTTTTATGACTCATCTCATTTTCAATCAGAGGCGCCTATTTACACAAAGACTTTGGAATAATTCCATGCGAACTTTGGCTAACAATGCATAATTTAGTTAACAATGAGAATCAATTGACTCCATTATATATTCTAACATATATGTATGTGTACGAGGGTAGCTACTTAATTTTTGAGACGGTCAAATAAAAATAGGTATATGTAACGGAAAAACCTAACTGTATTGGATTTTATATTGCCATGAAGATCATTACTTTTTTCCGTGCGTTTGAATGAATTTTCAAGGCATCTTTTCCACTCCCATTGAAAAAAAATCCAAAAACTGTGGTTTAAATGCACCAAGTGCTGCCTTTACCGTCGACAAAACTTGACTTCACATTTCATTTTTTATCTGCGGGAATAGGAAGAAGCCATTGGATGTCAAATCAGGATTACGTCGTACAGTTAATTCATTGCTTTGAGGGCTAAAAAATTTACGCGTTTTAGCCAATGTGTGAGAAGTTACATTGTAGTGGTCGAGAATGGTTCGTGTTCTCCGATTGATTTCCCTTTTTTCCCGACAAATGAAAGGTAGTCTAGTAAGGTCATGTCCATTTATTTTGGAAAAAAAGCGACCATTCGTTTCGAAGTGTTTCGTGCTCCTCTTGAAAGACCCCAAAAGCTGAGTATTATTTAGACCGATTGCATTTTTTATGGACATATCAAAATTTTTTTACACCAATCGACACGAAATTTTTCTGAGCAGCTTTCTACTTTTACGTTATCCAATACGATTAATCTTTGACGGTCAACATTTCATGAAATATTGAATGTAACTACGTATAAGCTCCATCAGGATCGTATAAGCTCCACAGAGATCCTGTGAACCGTTCGATACCAAGCGGAGTTTTAGGCAAGGCGATTCCCTTTCCTTAATCTCTTCAAATTGAAATTGAAATTTGAAAAGCCGAGCGAAGAAGCATCGAGAGACTTGGTAACTCCTAAAAGACTCAGGCTTACTCGTTCTCAAGACATCGTAGCCTTATTCTAGCAAATACAGGACATTCACTCAGAAAATGTCCAGTACTATCCGCTTCCTGTCAGCAAGTCAGGCAAGATGCGTCCTCGATGATTTCAATGGTAGTCATATGCTGACCACATAGTTTGTGTCCTGTAATAATATCGACTATCAACCGAACGTCTTTTCTTCCAAGTTTTGTAAGAAAGTTTGGCAGTTTTCTGTTCGGGCTTGTCACAAAACACTTTGCAGTTCTGCAGCGTTCTACACCGGACCATCGCTCTTTATGTAAATTTCATTCAAAATAATGATTCCTGCAGAACTGATTCGGATTATTGCCTCTGGTCCCAGCGAGGTAACCGCGGATCCGCAATTGGCCAATTCATCGGCAATTTCATGTCTTTTCACACCGCGGTGTCCTGGAACCCATATATATATGTAAGTGTCTTGCAACAGAAAGAAGCTTCTTCTTTCATTCTTGAACAGTTTTTGAGACTTGCTTTGAGCTCTCCAAGCCTTTAGTGCAGCCTGACTGTCACGAAATACTCCAATCTGTTTCCCGCTCCATCTCCTCTCAATCATCCATTCTGCTAATTTCAGAATGCCAAACATTTTCTATTGGAAATCAGTTGCCATTCCTCCCATAGCGTCATGATACTTATTACTATCCTCCAGTTCTAGAATCTATTTCATTCTTGGGCCCATCGGTGAAGCAAATGGATATTGCTCAGATAGCATCTTAAAGACTTCTCTGTTCCGTCTTCATGCTAGAAACCATATTTAAGGTTGTATCTTAAGATCCAAGAAGAGCAAATCGAGCATAGCATTCAGCTTTTACCTTCTACTGGAAAGACAAAAAAACCAAAAAAAAATTAATGCTGCTGAGTTGAACCACTTTGGTACTATCTACTACAAAAGTGTCGTGATATAGGCGTATGCTGACGATAATGATACAGTCGGCCTGAAGAACCACGTCGTATGTTCAGAATACTGCAGTCTGGAAAAGGGATCAGAAAAACTGGGTCTTGCGGTGAACGAGAGTAAAACAAAGAACCTGCTGTCAACATACAAAAGGTCCGCGCGACTTGGACAACACAAAAGGAGGTTCACTGAGCTCATTAGGCAATTGAGCATTAGAGCCCTCTCTAATTATCCCTGTTCTTGTATACGGCGCAGAAGCTTGATCGTTGACGCCAATTGATGAGAGAGCACTGCGAGCGTTCGAGAGAAAAATTCTCCAAAATATCTTTGGTCCTCTTCGCGTAGGCGAGAATGAGTTCCATATCCTATGGAACAGCGAGCTGTATGAGTTGTAACGAGATGTGGACGTAGTGAAGTGTATTAAAATACAACGGCTGCGCTGGCTTAGCCATGTTTCAAAGATGAACTAAACTACTCCGGCACGGCAGTGCTTCGAGAGGGGCCTAACTGGCGGACGACGAGGAAGACGTAACCTATATTTTGGAGACCACGTGAGGCATAAGCTGGCAACACTCGGTGTCACCAAATGGCACCAGCAAGCAGCGAAAAGAGCTAGATGGCGCAATGTTTTAGATTCGGCCAAAATCTACATACGGTCTTAGTGCAATCAAAGTACGTCAGTATGTAACTGTGCGAGTGGAACTAATGGCCAAGCATGCCTCGATCCCGCGGGATGTCAAATGATAATCTCCATGAATTTCATAGTGTAGAGAATCTAGCAGAACATTGTGGCTACATCGCGTATTCGAAATAGCTACCCTCGTACGTTCGTGTCCGTAAGATTCTTGCCTTTCGCTTTGTTATTCCCACAGCTGCCAAATAATTTCATTGGCTTATCCTCAATGAAGAAGGGCTGCTTCGAAGAAGCCAGAAAACATGTAAATATGCAAATCACAGTATTTGTACAATACTTTTTGTGTGTTCGGGTGTTTATGCATAAGTTTCCCCAAGTCTGTTGGCAAAGTCATTCTGGGCGTCCTTGACTCACTTTACCCATACATATGCATTTGCAAATACTTACTTGTAATATTCGCAATTAAAGTTCGCACAAATCCTGTGTAACGTGTGGACCAAAACGAAATCCATGAATTTTCGGTTATTTACAAGCAATTCTCACTTAATACCCGAACCCCTAGCATTTCGTAAGACTAACAACAAAATATATCTGTATATACATAAATCCACAGCATCAACACAGTGGCTTAGTTGTGCCAGAACTGGTGGGTTTATCGAAGCCAATGGACTGCTACTGCTCGTATTGCTGCTGTCAATGGTCGTTTTTGCTAAACTCCCCCTCGTGCCTGGTATGCAAATGTGATGGAGTCATTTGCATATTTTAGTGAACTTTCAACAACTTGCCTGACAAGGAAAAGGATATACACATGAATACATACATACAACACTTATGCGGGCAAATGCTAAGCCATATTGTTGTGGCAAGTCTGATGAAGGTTGTAGACGGCTTTATTGGGCTGGATGGACACAAGTCACTTACGCGTTTCCACTATTGTGCATGTACATATTAGATACGTGGGCATGTGTGTATATGTACGATTTGCTTTACTTACAACTCTTGGCTTGATGGTATAGATTGAAGGTGTATTACACCTACGAACTGCATGAATGTTAAGCTTTTGAGGAGTTTGTGCTTGACTACTATTCGATTAGTCCCGTCGGCTTGACAAATGACACGACAAGTTTTCTCCAGCAGTGCCACTCCAAATACATCGCCGACATGAAAACGCTTCTCTTAAAGCCGTCTAATGTTCGAAGGCCCCATTGCGCGTCTCAAATTATATAAGCAAAGTTCGCAAACATATTTTTAAAAATTTTACGCATGGACGCGTGACCGTCATAACTTAGAAACTATATATTTGACCAATTCCACTCTAACAAACTTGCGCTGTATGGGCTTATAATCATTCGCTATAATGGCTTCACATCTTTGGCTCGAGGTAGGTAGGTAGGTGAAACGGTTGACGTACCACTCTGGCACTGCCCTAGTAGCACTAAAGCGCCGTTTTGATACTATTATGAGACCTCCAACAGGCAGATATCTATAGCCAGCCAGAGCTGTTGATATAATGGAGAAGATTGATGGGATTTAGGTTGGCGCACTGCCCCAGGCTGTCGAAGAAAGGAGCACCCAGTGATGATAATCGCCTAGCTGCCACGCCTGGACATTTACAGAGAAAGTGCCCAAGAATCTCCTTCTCAGAGCAGTGTCCCAGCTTCTACAATGCGGGTTTAATGGTAAACCTAGCTTTTCTGCATGTGTGTCGATCGTCCAATCACCGACGATATGGAGTCCCCAGAGCGATCTGCGTCTTGAGTCTATTGTACTGGATTCACAGGGTTTTCGAAATATCAAATGAGGAAATGGAGCTCCATATCTTCTGCGCATTCTAAGTTGAGCGATTCCCCTTTAACAACAGTCAGGAGGATGCCGATGACCAGGTAGGAGGCCTCTGAGACCAATTCAGTCCCTTCCTGACGAACTCATCAGCAGTTTAATTTCCCTCTATGCCCCTATGTCCTCAAACCCAGATCAGAAAAATGTTATCCGCACACCGAAGAAATTTGATATCCTCCTTACAGGAGTTGACTAGTTTGGATCTGCACAATGGCGTCGTCAGTGCCTTTATCACAGCTTGGTTATCAGAAAAAATGTAAATATTTCCCTCGCCCCCACGTCCTCTAATCATTTTCCATGCCTTCAAGATCATAAAGACAATTGTCCAAACTTTTTCAGCAGGGTTAACATTGAAGTCCGTGCACAGTCAGAGAGATGGCACTACTGGCGCATATCGGCTTATATTTATGATAGCCAGGCATTCGTTTGAATCGAGGAAATCGAGTGATTTTCCTATTCCATCACGACAAAGCACGAGCTCACGTCTCAGCAGTTCTGGTCGTAAAATTTATGTATATATTAGGCCGGGTCGATTTGTGGGGAGGCTAAGAAATCGCCCATTGCTCTGTGAAAATCATATTCTAGGGATCAAAATAGGAAACTTTGCCGAAGAAACCATACCTCTAAAACGAATTCTGATGTCCCCCAATTTGGGTCGAACTTTTTGGTTTCTTTTCTATATTAACTCACTTAACTTAATTTTTTCATTTACATATGTTCTGACTAAATAAATTTCTTAAGAGAAAAAATAAATATTATCATTATAAATAAATAATAAATATTATTATAAATATAATATTATAAATAAAAATAAAGAAAAAACATAGCCATTTAGCTGATTTTTTCATGTAAAGGCCAAAAATGGTGATATTTTGAAATGATTGTATGGGGAACTCCCCAGGGGAGTTCCAGGGGGTGTGCCACTGGCATGGGTGGATCGGCCGTCCAAAGTTAGTGGGAGTCGGTTTGGACTCGATTGGAGCACTCTAAATGGGTCAAAGTGGGATTTTTCAAAATTTGCCCCTAAACAAAAGTTCGACCCAAATTGGGGGACATCAGAATTCGTTTTAGAGGTATGGTTTCTTCGGCAAAGTTTCTTATTTTGATCCCTAGAATACGATTCTCATAGAGCAATGAGCGATTTTTAAATCGACCCGCCCTAGTATATATGGCTCCAAATCGTTTCGCATCCCACCTATTCTTGGCGCCCTCGGTTCCCTTGGACTGCTATTTATTTCCCAATTCTAAGAAATGGCTGACGGGAAGATCAACAAACTACCACAGCGTTGGACAAACTATGTAAGCCTAAAAGGAGACTTTAACAGCCGTAGAAAGAAAAAGTTTACCCCAAATAATTAAGTAGCTTTTATTTTTGCATGGACTTTCAAACGACCCTTGTACACACACATGTACATATATATATGTATGTCTGCACATCCAAGTCATCGAAAGCAAATATCTCTTTTTCCATGTTAATGATGCTTTGATTAAAGAGTGAGATAAATATAAATTAATGAGATATTACCTTGTTCACTATTTACTCCAACTCGCTAATTGAATAATTCGAACAACCCTAATGCGTATATTATATATGCAGACATATTTTTGGTACTTGTACTTTTTGTTGTTTGTACTTTTCGCATTTATGTATGCAGTGTGAAAAATTTACATATCTGATTAATATGAATTAATGGAAGACAGCCAGTCCCCTAACAAACTCGAAGCCACTTCAGCCCGCTCATCACATCTAAGTACCATGTTGTTACTATGCTTTCACCTTCTCCGTCACATTTACTTTATCTCAGTCTCCAGTACGTTCAACTGCGCACTTGACTTTGTAGCCAAATCCATTAGATTTATTGAAGATAAAACGAATATCCTGTCAGCATTAAGGCACCCCAACTACGCTCAATCAACTGTCAGAGACTCCAAGGCAATAAAATGACCAAACGAGATTTAATGCATATGGCGCGCGAAAGGAAAGGTACAGGGAGAAAATGTTGAAATACTGTTAACAGCTAGGATTTGCATAATCACTAAGAATACATTGGGGTCATGACTTACGCGCTTTTCCTACTGCGAAAAGTGTTTTTTTTATACTCTATTCCAAAAAATCAAACGAAAGTTTTACAAGCAAATATTGGTGAAATATAAAGTCCTAAGCAGATTTTAGCTACATTTCGGTGATGAAATTAACATAATTATAGTTGTTCGTGCGTGACTACCATTCGGAATTCACAGAGAGAACGTAGGTTCGAATCTCGGTGAAACACCAAAATTAAGAAAAACATTTTTCTAATAGCGGTCGCCCCTCGGTAGGCAATGGCAAACCTCCGGATGTATTTCTGCCATGAAAAAGCTCCTCATAAAAATATCTGCCGTTCGGAGTCGGCTTGAAACTGTAGGAACATTTGTGGAACAACATCAAGACGCACACCACAAATAGGAGGAGGGAGGAGCTGGGCCAAGCACCCAAAAAGGCTGTACGCGTTATACGGTGACAAATTCAAATTTTTTTCGTAATGCTCCGGCTTTTGCCTCGGTGCTACGACCGTAGTACAAAATACATTTCGCATGTATTTCTTCAATTTTTTTCCATTTTATTATTACACACATTTGACGTCACCAAACACAAAAATGTCAAAGAACTGTTTTTCACACTGTACAGCACTCGGCTGAGTATTGGGTCAAGCTAATTTAAAAAAAAACGTAAAAATGAGCTTTACTTTTATTAAAAATTAACTAATAGGAAATGAAATGTCAAAACTTGCAAATATGGAGTAACCCAAGAGTGATAGGAATAAGATTGTGTCCACCAGAGCGTGCGTGACGTCACATTGGTGTAGTTGTTCAGTGATCTTACAAAGATGCAAAGTTCTTTAGTAATTCAATAAAAATTTGAATTATATATTTTTTTAATGGGTATATTAGTGCTTTTTTACAAAACATATATCCGAAACTACATATGCAACACTGCAGTTCCGAGAGAGAAATTTGACTGCTCGAAGGAGAAGAAGAAGAAAAAACTTGGAAAAAAATATAAATAAATAGAAAAAATCTCACGGTTAATAACCAACACCAACAATAAACGCAATCGTCGACAATGTGACCAAATGACAAAAACAAGTAAAGCTAACTAAAACTGAGTGAATTATTGAAATAATTAAAAAAAAATGTATTTTACATAATTATAAACATCACATTTTAATTAGAAGAGGCTAGAAAAATGTCAGCAAGAAAGAACCATAACGCCGAAGCTAGCGGTACAAAAAAAAAAGCTAAATCAAGCTAATGGTAATCTGGGCCCATTTATTCGCTGAAAGCAAAATAACGGTACCACAAATTTTCGTTGTCTATAATTATGCATTTCAAAGGGAAGAGCGTTTAATTATCTTTACAACAACACCACTTTTCTGAAAATCGGTCAATTTTTTTTTTTAAATATAAGGTTTTTAATATTTTGAAGATCTGATTTTTGACCCCTAATTGCACCTGGAATATATTTTTGCGCGAAAAACGTTATACACCATTTAAATGGATGGAATAGGCGCATTATGCTTGTATTTCTACTTTTTTAATTATTTACATACATTAATTTTAAATAATATTTTACTAAATCCTCCATTTCGAACTTCGAATGCCCGTATCTCGAGTTTGCAGGTTAACTTCGAAAATCAGAGAAATGACTTGCTTGCTTATGAGTCGCACTCTAAAAAAAATTATTTGATCCAATATTCAGAAAAAAGGTGATTTTGCCGTATTAGTGTTATGGCTCACTTAAGATATACTTTTAAATTGAGTTCTCTTAGCTTTAATTGTATTTATTTATTTAAAAAGGACTATGCTATAGATTATGAACAACTAATTTTGTAGATTTATTCCGTATTTGCCCACCAAAAAAAACATGTTTGCATTTGCAATGTAAAAGTTTTCAAAACTCAAACACTCATGTTGAGAAAGAGCTGATTTGCTTCCATTTTCATTAGAAGCAGACCCAACTTTAAATGGAAAAAGCAATTCCTGGTTGTGAACAAACAAAAAATTGTAACAGCAGCAATGCATTTAGTAACAGAGTTAGTTTTATTATTACTAATATATTATAACTTTTAATCAACTAAATAAAGGGCTTTTCATTAAAACACTCGCACTTTGAAATTAAGTAGAAAAAAAACCAGTTTAGTGAGAATGCCGCAATTTTTTCATTTTTAAATTCATTTCACATTCTATGGCATTAACTATGGCAGATTTAGGCATATAGCTGCTGCAGATCGCAAGCTAGTGGACCACTTTTCAATGACTCATTGCATAAATGGGGCTTAATTTCATGAAGAACGCGAGTTATGCTGACCTTAAAGCAGGCAACCGCCTGTGATTTGCCTGCATAGAAGGCCTACAGAAAGGTCGAGCGACGTTAAGTCACATGTTTGGTCAGGGGGTTTGAATCTTTGTGATTAGTGAGTGGATTGTCCACCGATTTCTTAACTTTATAGAACGTCTGCGAGTACCGTAAATTGAATGAAAATTTTACAGTTACAATTTAGCTATACTAAGTTATACAATTAAATAATATATTAGATTGATTATCCCGTTCCGGCCGCTTCCCTTTGAGAACTCAAACGCATTAGCTGCACTCGGTAACGATCGCCAGTGATGCTTTCAGATGGTTTAAGGAGCTCATAATAAATAGCATCCTTCTGATTTCACCAGATACAGCACAACATAACCTTTGAAACATGAATATTTTTTTCGCTGTCGATGGACGTGGTTCACCTGGTAGGCCGTAACATTTTCGACGCTTAGGGTTAGGCTTAGTCTTTCACTGAGATTCGAACCTACGTTCTCTCTGAATTCCGAATAGTCGTCACGCACCAACTACAAATTAAAAGTATGGCAGAAATATTTTGAAAAAAACTTTGACTACCCGGATGCAGACGAAATATGCACCGTTATTAAACTATCAAAACTAAAACGGCGAATTTCTTAGAGTACAACCTCAGCGTATGGCCTATATACTCCTTCCACTATTACAAAAAATTTGGGAAGAGGAAAACCGCCAACAGACTGGAAAGAATCAATAAGTGTAAATATCCCTAATAAAGGTAAGAAGCAGGAATGTTCCGACTGACGTGAAATATCGATCGTACCAGCTGTAACTAAAATTCTTTATCTTATCATACTTACTCGAGTAGTAGACGTACTTGCCACTGCCACTATTGCAAAAAATCGACTCAACTTTCGTCGTGATCACTCATGTATCCATCATATCAGTACAATGCGCATCATCGACGAACAATCTGCCCGCTCAACGCAACGCTATACCTGACCTTTATCGACTCACGTATGTTAAAGCTTTTGATGCGCATATGAGAGATGCGATATGGACCGCACTTAGAGCTCACGGTATTCCACCAAAGCTAACTAATATTTATAATAAAAAGCTCATACAATGGAGCCACCAGCAGGATGCTCCATGCCGGACAGCTGAGCCAACGCTTTCAGACAGTTTCCGGTGTTAAACAGGGCGAGAGAGAGTGAGAGAGCGCACTCTCCGCTTTTGTTTATTGTCACTCACGACGTGATCTTCGACAGTTGTGATTTCGCGAAACGTGGTATACAATGGAAACTAAATAAGAAGCTTGAAAGCTTGTTAAACACGTTAAACACCATATCCACTGTTTTTCACAAAGTGAGCCTAAAAATCAACTTACTAAAATGGAAAACTATGATCAAAATGTGCAACCTTTCCATACTGATAATGACACTCTCGATGATGTGGAAGAGTTCGAAGGGAGTTGTTGTTGTTGTTGAGTATTTCTACTGAAATATTCCTAATTACCGACCAGCACCATTTTACTACCACTGTTCTCTCTTAGTTTAAAAATGTTTAACGCTTGTGTAAAAACAGTGCTCCTTTGCGGTAGCGAGACGTGGCACATCACAAAAGTCATTATACACAACCTGCAATGTTTCGTCAATCGTCAAATCGCTGCCTACGCGATTTTCTGGCCGAGAACATTTTCTAATCAAAGAATCACGAAACAAAAAAGCATAGATAACGACATTGAGCGCAAGAAATACAGATGGAAAATGGAAATGTGTTGTAGATAGGCTATGTTCCTAATTCTGAGGAATCTCAATTCCCTTTCAATGATTTTCACACACGATTGCTTTTTATTATTTTGAATAAAATCACACATTTTTTCTAGGACGGCCTGTTCTTTCATCGCCACTAATTGTTTCTCTATACTTGCGCCGCATGTAAATTTTCAGTATTCGAAGTATTTAATATGTTTCGGTAAAATATTTACCAAGTTGTTCAGCTCAATAGTCAATCGCAGCTCTGTTATTTACAGCCAACTAATGTAGATCTATTTCATGGTATAGCAGTGTTGAATTATTAAACCTGGTGACCTCGGTAGTCTAACGTAAGTGCAAAGTCCAAAATGACCTGCTTTCCTGTTTCTAAAAAAAACTCTCATTCCTCAAACCCAAAAACTTATCCTCTCCATCCTTATTCGAATTCAAAAGTTTTCCACAAGATTGCCCGCTTAAGAAATTTTTATTGATAAAGATTCAGTTCTTTTCGAATAGAGTGTATGTACATATTTATATAATGGAAAGCAGATTTGCTTAAAATTCCTCGCCTTTCTGTGTAAACTAAACAACCTTAGGTATGGGTGGCTTATGGTTGCAAAGTAAGAGGAAGTGAGCTGACTTATGTTTAACGTCAAGCGCGTCCAATTGATATTTCCGTTGAATTTTCGCACAGTTTAAAGACACAAAAAAAAAGATGTGAAGCTAAGCATTCCTGTGTAGTGCAGCACAATTTGATGTAGGCAATCAAGACACCAAATACAGCCACTTACACACTCGTACTGTCCGTATAACTACATTCAAGGTATCTAAATCTCTGCCTGAATACAAGTAAAGAGTAAAATCTCAGTTAAACCAACAAGACCTTACATCGACCCAAAAAACACATTCAATACAAACACAGTCAATATGCTGAGCGGCACATTTGTGAGCGTAGATGCGGCGTTTGTACTGTACGACTTGAATAAGGAAATGACAATTAACTTAAATAATAAAGCGAATTTAGTAAAGGAAACTGTCTACACCAAACCGATAGGGCTGGCAGAGAAAACTGACTGATGAAAAACCAAACGGCCTGGCTTGTAACTAGTCGCATTTTGGGAATTTACAACCACTTCATTTCCCATTACGCAAATAGCAAAATCTTTCTCCAAAGAGTAGTAGCATCAAGGCCGATAAGTAAAAGCTAAAAATCGCTTTTTTTACAGTTGCTGATGCAAAAGGTTATGTTTTGGTTTTCAAATTGAATTAACTTAATTTATTATGCAATATTGGGGTTTGTTAAACTGCCATTCACTCAAATCACAAATTCTATTGCAATTATTTAAAAACAAAGTAGGGCATGGTCTAAGTTAAGACGAAAACGAAATTTACATACCCGTTGCGCATTTTGATTCAGCTTAAACCTTGCCCTTTTTATAATACTCTTTTGTAAGCGTATTTCCACCTACAATCCATCCATAATAATAATTGGCGCTCACACCTTTTATTGCTAAAGGTTGTCTTCAGTTTATCAGAAATTTATATTAATACTTTATTTATTTCGATTTCAGTAACCCATAAGTTTAAGATGAGTAGGGGAGTAGCCTTCTGCATCCGAGCGTGGGTGTGGCGCTATCGGCTTTGGCAACAGGCTGACAAGGTGTAGGAATTTTTTCCCCGCTACTAAAAAGGCTGTGCCGCCCGACTTGGTCGACAGAATCTTGTGAGCAAAAACAGAGGGTACCAAGTACAGGACAAGATTTCTAGGACAGTGGTTGTCGCTTGGAGTGTAATGGCTGTGTTAATCGCACCACTTTCCCATTAATACCCCACATTTCTTACAAGAACTGCGTTAGACTGGAATCCGTGAGGCGCAGAAGGCTTGCCAGCACTTGGAGACGACAGGTTGTAGCAGACGTACAGAAAGCAGGCCAAATGGAGATAAATTAAATTTCTATCATTAAGAGATCCCCTTGGTCTAGAACTTGAAAATTTAGCGTTTTTTTTTTACAATAAAAAAATGAAAAATCATATTTAAATTTATTAGGCTCTTTATTTAACTTCTTTTACATACAAAAATGAAAAAAAAAATTTTAATTTTAATAATTAAAAAAATGGCGCTAAAGTTGATCCTCGCAAAAATTTCGACCTGGACGGTGTTGTCCATTTTGGCCCTTCTATTTATCTGAAAATCAAAAACCAAAAAAATTATTAATCAGCATGACTGTAGCTCTAATCCGTACTAGAATAAAAAAATTTGAAAAAATGACGCGGTTTTGAATTTGAGACTCTAAAAATCGGGGTTTTTTTCAGTTTTTTAATAAAAAAAAAAAACGAAATAATCGAAATACGAATATGATTCTAGTACGCGCGATAGCCATTGATATTGTGAACAACATATTAAAATTTCAGACGATTTGGTTGAATATTTTTGAGATAAATGAGTTTAAAGTTCTGAGAGTGAATCTGACTCTACCTGCTATAACGGCTGTAGAATCGAAAATACTAGGAATATCCTTCGAAAAATTTTACAGTGCATTCTCAAAAGCCAATGCTTTCAAAAAATGTTTGAAAACTCCGGGGACCCCTTAAAAAATCAAATTATGATCTATAAGACCTAGGAACCACTGAAAATTATATAAATATTTGTACGTACCCTTTATTGGGATTCAGCCGAATTCCTCCTACTATTTCTGGTGTTATCTGGAAATTTTTCCTTAAATGGAGGGTCCTATAACTTTAGGAAAACGTTTTTTCTAATAGCGGTCGCCCCTCGGCAGGCAATAGCAAACCTCCGAGTATATTTCTGCCATGAAAAAGCTCCTCATAAAAATATCTGCCGTTCGGAGTCGGCTTGAAACTGTAGGTCCCTCCATTTGTGGAATAACATCAAGACGCACACCACAAATTAGGAGGAGGAGCTCGTGCAAACACCCAAAAGAGGGTGTACGCGCCAATTATATTATATATATATATATATATATAAATATATATAATTTTGCGGTAGATGTTTTTGTTTTTTCTGGCACAAATACACTCGGAGGTTTGTTATTGCCTACGCACTGCCGAGTGGTAGTCACGCATCAACGCATTCGGTTACAGCGGAAGACGTATAGAAAATTACCGTTATAGGTGGACATGGTTAGTGTTAAATGTGATTCATTTTCATTCCAGCTTTCGTTCAGATAATTAAGTATTTACACGACATAACTAGGGAGTCGGGCATGTATGGCTAAAAACGAAATTAGAGATGACATACCATAACGTCATAACCATAACCGTGGCCTTAACCATAACGATATTTACGGTATTTCATTAAACAGCTGATATTTACATACGCAGCCATTTAATTGTTCATTTCGCAAGTGAGCCAACATTTTAAGGAAGCCAAAAGGAAGAATGAGATGATGACACGCCCATACCATTAAGAATGATTGCTTTGTCACACAAAGCCATGTAGCATCGCACAAAATCATATTTAAAAAATAATCGATACATGTAAATAAAAGACAGGACCATGAAAAGAAGCGCAGTTGAATTTTGGAAATATAACTCACCGAAAAAAGTGAAGTAAACGCGAAAAATAAAAACACAAAAAATGCAACAAATCAACAATCAGCTGTTTATTCAATTGATATCTGTGTTGACGGTTATGGTTATGGCACTATGGCACGCTCTAAATCAACTGATTTGAGTTCTGTTTTTCTCTTGTTCGGTTGCCACATCTGTGATTAGGTAGGTAGGTAGGTGAAATGGTTGAAGTACCGGTCTAGCACTCCTCAAGTAGCACTAAAGCGCCATTTTAATACCATTATGAGACCTCCAACAGGCAGATATCTACAACCAGCCAGAGCTTATATAATGAGAAGATTGATGGGACTTAGGTTGGCGCACTGCCCTAGACTGTCGAATAAAGTAGTGCCCAGTGGCCTTAGTCGTCTAGCTGCCAAACCCGGACATTCACAGAGAAAGTGCTTAACAGTCTTCTTCTCTGAAAGGTCCCCACAGCATCTAAAATGGGGGTTAAATGGTAACCCTAGCTTTTACGCGTGGGTGTCGATTATACAGTGACCGGTAAACACAGCTACGAATTTGGGAATTGAATGGGCGAGGAGTCCAAAGACTTTCTGAGTCCTTCGTATATCGTATTGGGGCCAAAGAGTTTTCGAAATAGTACATGAAGAAATGGCGCTCCATCTTTTCTGCGTTTTCCTGAGAAATAATTTGTACAGTTCCCCTTTAACAACTGTCAAGGGGATGCCGATAACCGAGTCTCTGGTCAATTCAGTCCCCTTCCTGGCAAGCTCATCAGCAATTTCATTTCCCTCTATGTTCCTATGTCCTGGAACCCAGATCAGAGAAATGTTACCCGCACACCCAAGAGATTTGATCTCCTCCTTACAGGGGTTTACTAATTTCGTTCTGCACCATGGCGTCGTCAGTGCCTTAATCAGCCTGTGCCTGAGAGCCCGTGACTAACATTTCTACCGAAATTTGATCGCCATTGTTTCATATTTAAAAAAGTCGCGATATCTTGAGTAAATCTACCGCTGCACGTGTTTTCGTTTTCTTACAGTTTTAAAAAAGGTTTTGAATTTGTAAAATCGAGTTTGTATTCAATTTTGTATTAAAAATTGATTCAATGGTGCGAAAATCTTATAAATGTTGGGAAACTGTTACTCTAGACAAAATCGCCGTTTACGAGCAGCATGAGCGCTTCAGAAGAGATCAAGAGTCCACCCAGGATGACGAATGAACTGCATAGTGGCAGGCCGTCGACTTCGAAAAATGAATGAATCGATGAAAAACATATTTACATATGTATACATATATTGAAAAACATATACATATATATTATAAAAGAACAATAATATTTCGAATAATTACACACTACCTCGCAACTATTTAAAGAAAAAGGGACGAAAAGAATACCACTTCTCGTGTATCGACTTTAGTACCACTTGTTGTTCAAAACTATCGAGAAAGAGCTACAGCAGGGAATAATTGGCATTTCCTATGACATCGCCATGTAAACTTCAGCAGTTCCTTGTACGGAAAAGAGTACGAACGCATTCTAGCCGTGGTTCTAAATTCACTAAAAGCGCCCCGGTTCGGTACCAGTTAATTTCCTTGTAGGGAAACACTAAATTTTGTTAACATACAAACACATACATAAGTACGTATGTATGGATATGTGCACACTAATATATTTGAATTGATTTTGACTGGCTGCTTAAACTCTGTTAATTTGCAGTGTGAATGTGAAATGAAATATGAAACGTTTATGGAGTAGACAAGATGATTCTGATTTGCTGGTTATTAAGGCTCTGTAAGCACTCATAAATACCTACAGACATCCTACATTTAATATTTATTTTTATGTGTTGTATGTATGTGTGTACGTATGGAATTGGCTGCATAAACGATTGAGCAATTTGCAACGAATTATTATTTGCGAAAAGAATCTATATTTATATGCCGATGATAATTTTTGGGTTACGAATAAGTATATACGAGTATGTAGGTATATTTGTGCCTAAATAAATAAATATGTATAAATGTACCAGTGTGGCTACAAATATTATTCATAATTGAGGGCTTAGTTGTTTAATTGGCTGAATGAATATTTGATTTCATTAAACTGTTGAGATTCAATTATAAATAAAATGGAAAAATGTAGTAATGGTAAGCATCGTTGAGAGAACGGCAAAAAGTGATACACACATACAAAGAAACGTATATGAAAAAATTAATTGAAATTAAATACTTGGAAAATAAAATATCTGGTTCAGCAAAAGGGGCATTTTTTGCTAATTCACTGCCAAACTCATTCGTATCGTTTCTTTATCCTATTTGGACTCTAATGCGACAGACGATATTATTAGGACTATGAATAAGTTCGTGCGGTTTTTTTTCGAAATTTGAAACTTTATTGACGTAAAATGGTTACAAATTTAATATTCAAAGTATTGTCCATCGCTTACTACTACTTTTTCCCATCTTTCTGGCAATTCACGGATTCCCTTTGTGAAAAATTCGGTCGGTTTTGCCGCAATCCACGAATCGATCCATTTTTTGACTTCATCGTAATTACGGAAGTGCTGGTCAGCCAGGCCATGTTGCATCGATCGGAAGAGATAGTAATCGGATGGCGCAAGGTCTGGACTATACGGCGGGTGGGGTAGGACATCCCATTTGAGCGTTTCTAAGTATGTTTTGACCACTTGTGCAACATGTGGCCGAGCATTGTCATGTTGCAAAATAACTTTGTCGTGTCTATTGGCGTATTGCGGCCGTTTTTCTCGCAGTGCTCGGCTCAAACGCATCAATTGTCGTCGGTAGACATCCCCCGTAATCGTTTCATTCGGTTTCAGTAGCTGATAATACACAACACCCAGCTGGTCCCACCAGATACACAGCATAACCTTCAGGCCATGAATATTCTGCGCCGACGTCGATGTTGAAGCATGGCCAGGGTATCCATACGTTGCCCGACGTTTTGGATTGTCGTAATGGACCCACTTTTCATCGCCAGTCACAATTCGATGCAAAAAACCCTTTCTTTTGTGCCGTTGAAGCAGTTGTTCGCATGCCATAAAACGGCGTTCAACGTCTCTTGGCTTCAATTCATACGGCACCCAATGGCCTACCTTTCGGATCATTCCCATGGCTTTTAAACGTTTGGAAATGGTTGATTGATCAACTCCCAAAGTTTTTGCAACCTCTTCTTGCGTTTGAGCCGGATCTTGATCGAGCAATTCCTCCAATTCGGTATCCATGAACTTTGGCGGCGCACCCTCGCGTTCTTCGTCTTCCAAGCCAAAATCACCACTTTTAAAGCGTGCAAACCACTTCTGGCACGTTCGCTCAGCTAGAGCATGCTCACCATAAACTTTCACCAAGATACGATGACTTTCGGCTGCTTTTTTCTTCATATTAAAATAATGAAGAAGAATTCCCCGCAAAAACACATTATTTGGCACGAAATTCGACATTTTCAAGTGTGGTAAAAATATTGTTGTTTACGCTTCAAATAAAAAACTTATACTGACGTTTGTGCCTTACGACAGTAGCTCTCCAATGAATGTTTGGAAATGTGGATCGATGGAATAATAATCAAGTTACGCCATCTGTTGTAAAACCGCACGAACTTATTCATAGTCCTATTAGTTCATCATAAAATACAAATATGATAATTCCACCAGAGAAAAGTATTAGGACCATTCAACTCTCGAGCTGAAATATCATTCGAAATTTATTATTAGTCTCTAGGCACCCATATATCGTAGAAAATTTAACAAGTTTGAGTATATCAAGCTGAGGTATACTCTTATTGTTGGGCATACAGGCAATGTGTCCTGAGTTGAATTTTCACTGAGAGTATTGAATATCCAAATATAAGAAAAACATTTATCTAATTGCGGCCGCCCTTCGCAAATGCAATGGCAAAACTTTTGCGTATGTCACGGTAAAGCTGCTCATAAAAATCATCTGCCATTCGAAAGCAAGGTAATACTTCAATGTAATGAATCCGAAAAACGTGAGTGCGAGGAGCTTAAGATGCTGGCTGATAGGAAAAGCGCCCGAAAAATCTACCAGAAAGTTCGGCGACTTACAGAAGATTTCAAGACCGGGGCGTTTTCCTCTAAGAACAAATAATTGAATTGTTCTTGGATTGTGTAGGGAACACTTCTTGAGCTTTTTAAAGAGTCAGTGCTGCGCATATCACAAAGAATTTGAAGAACCCGATACCCCAATCGTTGACGACGGCATTGTCTTTCCGCTGACGAGGGGAGAATTGCGATAATGCGGCTAAAGAACAACAAAGCCGCGGGCGCCGACGAACTGCCGGCTGAGCTATTCAAATATGGCGCCGAGGAGCTGGTAAGATGCATGGATCAGCTCCTATGCAAAATATGGTTGGATGAAAGCATGCCTGACGATTGGAATTTAATTCCTGCAAAACTAATACGACTATGCAAAATGACGTTGATCAATACCTGCAGCACCGTCAGAATTGGGAAAGACCTCCCTGAGCCGTTTAATACCAAAGTGGGTTTCAGACAAGGTGACTCGCTGTCATGTAACTTTCTTAACCAACTTAATCGCTCAGGCACAATTTTTTATAAGAGCGTACAATTGTTGGCGTATAACGAGGGTATTGATATCATCATGTGGGGATATACAACGAGTTGGAACCATATATCCATTAATTTTGCGACCAGAACTGCTGAGGCTTTAGTTGGTGCGTTGAAGTGATGGAAAAGGAAAATCACTCGACTTCCTCGATTCAAATGAATGTCAAACACAAAGAAATAGACCCATCTGGCTGAAACTTAGTGTGTGCTCTTCCAAGAGCTGCTACTCAATAAACATAACCTCAATTTGCGTCAGTAGTGTCTTCTCTCTGCCTTTGCACGGACTTTTCAAACGACGCTCGTATAACATCCAAAATTTGAACATTCATGCCCAAGGCATAAGTGGGACGGATATACAAAATGGCAAAAGGCTCAAGGCTTTATACATGGGTATGTTGTTATGGTGGTGTGCTCTTTATCATACCTTTATTCGGCTTTGAGCGAATTTGTCAGCTGATGGGCTAACGTTACTTGGGATATGTTTGCGAAAAAACTGAGATTGTGTTGATGATATTATAAAAAAATTAGGCAATGACACTTTGTTGCCGTCTGAACAACGACTTATTGGACGAGTGTTTGAATATTTAAATGTGAAATGATCGGCTGAAGAGTCGATGGAGAGATGAAATGTTCCACAAAAATACTTCCCGCAAAATTTAGGTTGTGGTCTTCTCAGTCGAAAACCGTTTGCGAAATACGCACAATGTAAAGGGTGTTTTTTTTAGAGGTTAGGTTTTCAAGTTGGCAATACTTTTTTCGTAGATGGTCTTTTTGACAGCTGTCACTTGATTTATGCTCTGTTTGGTTTGCCATTTCATAATGAATAGACTTACACCTGAACAACGTTTGCAAATCGTGCAAATTTATTACGAAAATAATGGTTCGGTTCGCGCGATTCGAAAATAATGGTTTTTGTTCAGCGATGAAGCTCACTTTTGGTTGAATGGGTATGTCAATAAGCAAAATTGTCGCATTTGGAGTGAACATAATCCACAAGCCATTGCTGAGACGCCGTTACATCCTCAAAAAGTCACTGTTTGGTGTGCTCTATGGGCAGAGGGAATCATTGGTCCATATTTCTTTAAAAATGAAGCCGGCCATAATGTTACAGTCAATGGAGAGCGCTATAGAGCCATGATTAATGACTTTTTCGTGCCTGAATTGGACGATGTTGATGTGGACGACCTTTGGTTCCAACAAGACGGCGCTACATGCCATACAGCCAACGCAACAATCGATTTATTGAAGGAAACTTTTGGTGAGCGCATTATCTCGCGCCGTGGACCTGTGGCGTGGCCTCCAAGATCGTGCGATATAACACCGCTGGACTATTTCTTGTGGGGCTATGTGAAGTCGCTTGTCTACGCAGCTAAGCCCGAGACGATTGACGTCTTGGAAGAGAATATTCGGCGCGTTATTGCTGACATACGGCCCCAATTGCTGCAAAAAGTGGTCGAAAATTGGGCCTCACGGCTTGAATTTATTCGAGCCAGCCGCGGCGGCCACTTGCCCGAAATCATTTTTAAAACATAATGGCAAACCCTTATCTTTATAATAAAGCTAAATTCTTGGCCATAACATAAAATTATATACGTTTTATTTCATCTTGAAAACCTAACCTCTAAAAAAAACACCCTTTAGTTGCTCACCCAGTGACCTCTACAAAAAAGCTGGCCATAAGACAAAATGTGATCTGAGCAGCAGTACTGTTGCCTATCAGATTTTAATTAAAATGAATAATCAATAAGAATGTAAGCAAATGCGTTCGATAACAAAGAGATAGGACACTTTGGCACTACAAGAAGTCGCAAGAAAAATACAAATCAGCTGCCATAGCGAACGCACCCCAGGATGATAGATTCTGCACATTGTGGACACGTGCTCTGTTTCTAACATCTGAACCTTCTTGTCACATCCACACATTTACTGCTCAATCGAATATAAATCAGTCACGGTGTCAATATTGAACAAATACTGCTAATTAGAAACAAATGTTGACAGTGTTTGTGTTAATAGGCGCCTTCTATTAGCCAAGCGTTAGCGGGTAGCGAATGGATGAAGCAACTGGCATAAATAAACATGTGTTGATAGCACTGGAAAAGAGCTGCCGAAAATTACATTTGTTTGATAGCACGTAATGAACAATAAAAAAATAGTAAGACTGCGTTCATATGGGGCAACGTTTGTTGCTTTAACTCGTTACTTGTGATGCTCGTGCTCTGTCGGTACTCTTTGTGTTCTTGTTCTTCCCAATGTTGTTGTTGACTGTAAACTAAAAACTAACAACTGCAAGAGGTGTGAACATGACGGGAACACCAAAAGATAGTTCACAAAGTTGAAACAGCAACTAGGAAAGGATGCAGATGTAGCACTAGCAAGGACATCGAGCAACTCCAACATAAATACGAGGCGTGTTTTTAAAGGAAGTACCGTTTTTAAATTACGCGTGTAGCTTCATCTGTTGGGAAGCCACACGCCAATGAACTTATATGAAATTTCATCGAAAAATGTTCTTAGGGAAGCCGTAGAGAGACTAGCCAC
The DNA here is from genome assembly GCF_027943255.1 of Anastrepha obliqua. Classification (NCBI taxonomy): domain Eukaryota; kingdom Metazoa; phylum Arthropoda; class Insecta; order Diptera; family Tephritidae; genus Anastrepha; species Anastrepha obliqua. The sequence goes on along the minus strand of NC_072892.1, from coordinate 135,965,569 downwards.
AGACAGACTGTTACACATCTATTGGGTACCCGGACATAAGCGCATTGCAGGAAACGAAATTGTAGATGAGATTGCCAAAAGCGCTGGTTACAGACAATTCGAACAAGAAAGCGGCATACTGAAACCTTTAAATACGATATACATTGACATCGCTGCGAACATGAAAACACGGATAGACAGGAGGTGGAGTAATGTAGCCACTTGTAAAACCGCGAAAATCATGTGTACACAGAATGCAGATAAATACGCTATATTCGTACTAGCCCTGTATAGAAAGGTCAGCAGAACTATCGTAGGTATACTGACAGGCCACAATTTGCTAGCGGTACACGCATACAAGATGGGAATTGCAAACAATGATACAGGGTGGCTGATGAATTTCGCTACATTAAGAAACTCAAATAACTTTTTTTTTAGTGTATGGAATTCATTTATTTTTTTTTTCAAGTTGAAGGTCATTAAATTTTATTAAATGTAGCTTAACTAGTTTTAAAAATAATTGAATTTAAATGCCCCCCATGCTCGTTGACACAAGTGCGGCATCTTAGTAAAAAGTTGTTCATTGCTGCTTTGAGAGTTGCGACAGGAATAGCCGCAATTGTTGCCCGAATGGATTGTGTTAGTTCATCCAAATTTGTTGGCTTTGTTTTATAAACTTCTTGTTTACATAAACCCCACAAGAAAAAGTCAGGTGCAGTAAGGTCAGGCGACCTGGGGGGCCAACGAAATTCGGAGTTTCTTGAAATCAGTTTATTGGGAAATTTTCGTCGCAACTCTGTCATAACAGTCTGGGCTATGTGAGACGTTGCCCCATCTTGTTGAAACCACACAGAGTTGAAAGGAATTCTCTTTCGGCGTAGTTCTGGATAGAAAAATTCTTTCAGCATTTTCAAATAACGGTCTCCAGTAACCGTAACGGTGTGACCATTTTCTTCAAAAAAATAAGGCCCGACAATACAGCGTGAAGAAACCGCACACCACACTGTCACGCGAAGAGGATGCAATTCCGTCTCGTGGAGTATCTGTGGGTTAGAAGTACTCCATATTCGACAATTTTGTTTGTTCACATTGCCGTTTAAATCGAAATGGGCCTCATCAGACATGAAAAGGCAGTTTAACATGTTTTGGTCTTCTTCCACCATTTGCAGGATCTTCTGGCAAAATTCCAAGCGAATCGGCAAGTCTGCTGCATTCAGTTTGTTAACCATTTGAATTTTGTAGGGAAATAAGTCTAAATCTTTGTGCATTATTGTTTGCAAAGACGGCACTTCGTTTTCATTAGTTCGTTTAGTTCAAATGTCACAAACCACAATATTACCAAACCATTCACTGAATTTTCACAAACATGTAAATTCTCCTCAGTTTCTTCGTTTTCTTCGTTTGTTTTGGGGTTATTCAATAGGTGCGCTTCAACTTTTTTCCGATAGGGAGGGCGAACGACGCAATATTTTTTATTTTTCGCTTGTCATTTGTAAACTTCATTAGTATACATTTCATCATGGAACGCTACACACTTGAGCAACGATTGCAAATCGTGCAAATTTTTTATGAAAATAATCGTTCTGTTGCTGCTACTTTAAGAGCAGTACGTCCATTTTACGGTCCATTTAACAAGCCGTCCCGTTTTGGGGTTATGTGAAGTCATTGGTCTACAGTAACAAGCCGGCGACGATTTGTGAGCTGAGAGTCAATATTGAACGCGAAATTGCTGGAATTTCGGCCGATTTATGCAAAAGAGTGGTCGAAAATTGGGTTCAACGATTGGACTTCGTAAAACGTGCACGCGGTGGTCATGCAAAACAAATCGAATTTCATACTTAAATGTATATGTTCAAACTCGATAATAAAAAAAAAATTTGTTAAAAAAGTCAAACCGTTTGTGTTTTATTCAAAAAAGTTCAAAAGTTGAAGCGCTCTACTGAAAACCCCTATATTATTAACGGTTTCAGGAAGACCTTCTATATTTAATTCACCTTAAGGTAAAACCGCACCCGCTAGTAGCGAATCTGGCCGACAACTTTGCTGTTGCTTTCACATGCAAGGGAGCAGTCAAGTGGCGAATCAAAAGGGCCTACTATGAATGTATCGGAGTTTAGCTCAGTTAGGCAACGTGATTTCCAATAATATAAATTTCCAGTTTTAATTATTTTAAGATTACAAGCATTTAGGATTTTTACGCGTCTGTGATGTTCTTACACAGAATTTTTCACGATATTCAATTAATTTCCCTATTTTAATACCAACAAATAAACCTGCTGCGCTCGTGGAAATTCCCCTCTGCGTATTTGAATTTCGTTTAAAGCAGGGATGTTTTTTATCGATCTTGCACAAAATAACTCAGGTAAAGCTCATATACATACAAACGTATCTCTATTACATGATGATGTATTCACAAGTACAGATAAAGGGTGGACTAACCGCCGGTAACATGCTGACAAACTCTCAGTTGCTTCGCAGTTAAAAACAATGGCACAAACCCAGTATCACTTTAAGCTTAAGCAATGTTTCAAGTTATTGAAAAGCTGGTGTGTTAGTGATATAATGCGTATTTCAAAAAGAAATTTCAATCGAGATAATGCATCAACCAAGCCTCGGCTACGTGAATTTGTGAAATATTGTCAAATCAAGCTATGCTCGCGTTTGTTTCTTTCACTTGACTCTGATATTGCCACTGTTAGCGATGGTCTACAATTAGATCAGAGAACATGAAGCCGCCGTAAATCTGGGCAACTAAACAGTAACGGCTAAGTCTTGGAAGAATTCTGCCTAAAAACTGTTTGTAAGAGCGTAAATATTTATATATTTTTGGAAATGGCATTCCCACTTGAGTAGCCGTCATTAACCAAATCCAAGGCACTCCGTTGGCATAGAACCAACTTTTGTAAAAACTTGCGGCATAGATGCGCAAAAATATAATTTTTCCTAATGGAGCACATTTTCAACTCGATGGCAAACAAAATTAACATTTTTGGAAAACGGAAAACCATATATATCATATACTTATATATAATATTAGGTAGGTCAATGAGTTTTGCGGTTCGATGAGAAAACACAATTTTATGGTTTGAAATACACTTCCATATTTAGTATAGTCTCCCTGAACCTTAATGCTCTCGTTCCAATTTATGAATTCCATCCCTGAACTGAGAATCTGGGAGGGCTGTAAAATACGATTCCATAGCTGTTATGATCTCATCATTTGATGAAAAACACTTTCCACGCTTGAATTTTTTAGGTCTGGGAACAGATGGAAGTTGCTAAGGGCTAAATCCGGTGAATGCGGTGGATGCTTCAACAATTCTAACTTTAATTCATGGATTTTAGTCAGTGTCAAATTTAGTATTTTTCCACAAATTTATTCCTTCAACTGCTCTTAAACATTACAATGATATTCAGAATTTATTATTTTACCAGATTGCAAATAATCCACAAACGAAATCCTTTCGCATCAAAAAAACTGATGCTAATACAGGGTTTTTCAGTAAGAGCGCTTCAACTTTTGAACTTTTTTGAACAAAACACAAACGGTTTGACTTTTTTAACTAATTTTTTTTTTATTATCGAGTTTGAACATATACATTTAAGTACGAAATTCGATTTGTTTTGCATGACCACCGCGTGCACGTTTTACGAAGTCCAATCGTTGAACCCAATTTTCGACCACTCTTTTGCATAAATCGGCCGAAATTCCAGCAATTTCGCGTTCAATATTGGCTCTGAGCTCACAAATCGTCGCCGGTTTGTTACTGTAGACCAATGCCTTCACATAACCCCCTGATGCTAATACCTTTCTGGCCTCTTGGCCAATTTCTGGAACCGAACTCGTTTCGGAGCCGAAAAACCAAGTTCACACCACTATTTAGCCTCTTATTTCGATTTAGGATCATAGGAACCGACGCACAAAGTCCAATTTATTCTTTCGAAAATTCTCTAAATGTTGCTGAGAAAGTCGCATTCATTTTCTTCCATTGTTAGCGAATGCGACACCCGTTGTGTACACAGCTTTCTGAAACCCAAAATTGCTTATACTGCCCATTGAGATGCCTAGGGCTTCTACTAAATCTCTTTCAGTCACTCGACGATTTTCCAAAAGGATATCCTGTATTTTTTCTACGATTTCTGGTGTTGCTATTGTTGCTGTTTTTGGACGATAGATTTTGACATGGCCGACTCCGAACGGCAAATGATGTTTTATGAGGGTTTCATGGCAGAACTGCCTGCCAAAGGGGACCGCTATTAGAAAAAAATTGTTTCATCATTAGTGTTTCACGCACTTCCGAATAGGAGTCACACACCAACGGCTACAAAACCGACACATACTTCTAGAAAAACTCACACACATCAAGAGCACGAGGCGAGTGGTTGTGGTTTCTGGAAGGGCGCAAAAATATTTAACTTCATTTTTTGAAAATTTCGGCATATTTAAAACTGAGCTCATGACTACCCACCCTTTACGTAAACCTTCATTTGTGATAATATTGGTGTGCTTGCGTTCAATTGTGCTGAGATAAACAAAGGACTCGTTAGTCACAGGTACAAATGCGAACTTCATAAATAAGAGCTCTGAGTTGAAGTCTGCGCTCAGCGCATTGGTCGCATTAGAAATTCTGAAGAGAGGTCGAGAGACTGGAGCACAATTAAACACATGCATACCTAAAGGCGTACATACAAACGCATGCACACGTACACGAAATGATTCATGAAGTTAACATATTGCTGGCTTCGCCCTTACTCTATTCCCTACAAACTATGCAGACCAGACTGAGGGTTGAAACAGGCATGAGCGTGGACGTTGATTTAGTTTAGATTTTTGTAACGTACGCGTTGTTTGATTCTGAAAGTCACCGGAGTATTGTTGTGCCGTTTTGAAGTGATTGGAATTGACGTTTATAGCGCACGGCTTGGTTTAAACGACAATTTCGTGCGTGAAACGTTTCTATGCGGATTTTTATTTAAATTCATTTATTTATGTGCTATACGACACACTAGTAAACGCATCTTATTTTGTATGGTGATTCAAGAGAAATAAAAAAAATTCAAAACTTGAAATGGAACGTCGGCGAGCTCATCGCGCATATGTCAAATTGCTCAGCCATAAGAAAGAGGCACGAGAAAGGCGCAAATACAAGCAGCAAAATGAAAATCGACTGCACCACAAAAATAGTGACGCGGAAGGTGATGCTGAGGCATCAACATCAACAACCAGTATTGATTTCGTCAATGCGTCTGATTCGTCTGTCAGTGACGGTTTCAACTCGTTGCATCGTTCACGCTCGATACGCGCTTCCTTTCGACTGCTCAAAGATAAATTGCATCAGACGCGACAAAATGCTTTTCAATCACCATTCAAATTACACACCCACTTGACTTTGCGACGCAAGGGTGGAGATAGTGTCAACACCACCAACAAGACAACGACAGCAGCGCGTCTGGTCGACGAAATGGATACAGTTCACGCATTGAGACGACCCCTGATGCAATCGAACAAGCGAGAGGGAAACGCCATTCAAGCGGTTGGCTGTGATGGAGCAGAGAAGAGGACTGCGCCTGGTGCATCGACGCATTTCTGTAAACAACACGAGTGCACTACTGTGCCGCGACGCTGCAAAGAGTGTAAAACAAGTGAAATTGAACTCCTCATGGCGGGGCTTCCGCTAAGCGGGCACGCGGCAGAGCCCAATTTTGTGTCCGCCAAATTGCGTGTGCCCCGCAAAGCATGCAAATTATTACAAATACCAGAGTCATATTGTCTGAAGTATCTGAGTGAGCAGCAGCAGCAGCAGCAAAACGCGCCGAGCAGACCCACTAAATCCAGTGTAAAATTGTCAGCGACAGATGCATCAGCTCTCAAGTTAACCGCAACTGCAACCGCAACCGCAACCACAACAATAACAAATCAAAAATCGGCACTTTGGGCGAATATAGCAGCGTCGGCGACAATGTCGGTGACCGATGGGCACGAGCAGAACTTCGAAGAGAAAAGTATTGCGCTTGCAAGCGTCGTGCGAGTAAAAGATACGACTGCACTACAGATTAGTAGCAACGGCATTTATGGGACAACGCGCATGCGCACTGCGACGATAAGGAAACCTGTGCCGTATCTGAATAGTCGTAGGTGTACAAAAACAATAGTAGATAAGTTGTATGCAATATTTATCTCTCACGAACGTGCTTTGAATGTATAAGTGTGTGTTTGTGCTTAAAAAATTTGCAAAGTATAAAAAGCTTATTACCACTGTGACAGCCTGCATATAAACATTTGGCAAACCAGCTACCTAAAGTTGAGTTGAGTTTCTTCACTTAAGCGAAAACCATCTTACACTTAACAAAATCAAGTTTTTGCGGAGATATTAAAAAAATATATATCAAAAGTATTTTAAAACAATTTTAACTATTTCTGCTATAGGTATTTTGCTCTAAATGCTTGGAGATTTCAGATAAATATTTTCTTATAAGTATTTTTGCTTTGACCAACGAGATACTCAGTGAAAAAGTCTTAACTTAGTTTATTTAACATTTCATTCGTCCAGCACAAGTTTGCACCTCTCAAATGGCTTTTGAAATGATAAAATGCGCCTATACTGCAACCAGGCTTTGTTTCATGATCACTTCCATAAACTCAGCAGACTCCTGCCGAGAGTGCACCAAGCTGCAAGGCTCAAGAATTTTGAGAAATCGTAGTGGGCCAACCCACATTCCTCGGCTCGCAGAGCCACAGCTTAAACTATATCAAACTCGAATTGAAATTGATCCTATTAAGAAGATTTTGAATATTATTTGAACAGATAGAAACCAAGCTCGGCTTTCATATTACGGTACTTTTAAAATTTTCAGAATGTGATATTGCATTAAATAAAAAAGAAAAATGGGAAAAAATGGAATAGGCGATGATTTAGATTTAGCTGCAAAATATCGAAAAACTGACATTTTTATACGATCCCACATATTATATATAGGTACAAAATCTATCGCAAAAGTTCCCGTACTGCCGAGTTTTTATAAACGAGTTAAGATAACGTTGATTTGCTTCCCGACGAGGCCCGAGTGGAACTGTTAAAACACAGAACTGAATAAAGTAAAACAACTTTGGCAAAATCTTGTATTAGTTCTCCTAATTTTTCACCAGTTCTGGAACTTGTTATCTAAAAACTTCCAATGAAGCAGCGCTATGCCGAATGTTTATCTCTGTAAAAATTTCAAAAATTAGTTTTTTAACCAAACAAAACCAGTATAATTGTGTAGAAAAGTAGAAAAAGTAGAACTACCTTCTGCCTGTTCACTTCTCGACAGGTTCGCATTTGTACGAGAAAATGTAGAACTTTTGTAAGGTAGAACTTTGTTTCCGCAATTAATAATTTCGATGTGAGGTATCGTTAGAGTTTCGACACGTCTGCTTAAGATCCTTCAACGTATTTTATTGTATTAGGTGAAGTAAAAAGTTCTCAATGTCATTCCGCTTTCATTAGGGCTAAACTCTCATAAAGAATTTTCTATAACTCGAAATGTATGTGGATGCTGAGGGAAGAAAATTAATCAAATTTAAAATTAGTTTAATGTAAAGCGAAAAAATCAATTAAATTATATGTATATGGCCCCAAAATGTATAGTATGCTTTATTATTGGAAGGAGGATGCATATGTTGATGAAGAAAATGATAAAGGCAAATAAAGATAAAGATAAAGGGGATGATAAAGGGGATGATAAAGGGGATGATAAAGATAAAGATAAAGATAAAGATAAAGATAAAGATAAAGATAAAGATAAAGATAAAGATAAAGATAAAGATAAAGATAAAGATAAAGATAAAGATAAAGATAAAGATAAAGATAAAGATAAAGATAAAGATAAAGATAAAGATAAAGATAAAGATAAAGATAAAGATAAAGATAAAGATAAAGATAAAGATAAAGATAAAGATAAAGATAAAGATAAAGATAAAGATAAAGATAAAGATAAAGATAAAGATAAAGATAAAGATAAAGATAAAGATAAAGATAAAGATAAAGATAAAGATAAAGATAAAGATAAAGATAAAGATAAAGATAAAGATAAAGATAAAGATAAAGATAAAGATAAAGATAAAGATAAAGATAAAGATAAAGATAAAGATAAAGATAAAGATAAAGATAAAGATAAAGATAAAGATAAAGATAAAGATAAAGATAAAGATAAAGATAAAGATAAAGATAAAGATAAAGATAAAGATAAAGATAAAGATAAAGATAAAGATAAAGATAAAGATAAAGATAAAGATAAAGATAAAGATAAAGATAAAGATAAAGATAAAGATAAAGATAAAGATAAAGATAAAGATAAAGATAAAGATAAAGATAAAGATAAAGATAAAGATAAAGATAAAGATAAAGATAAAGATAAAGATAAAGATAAAGATAAAGATAAAGATAAAGATAAAGATAAAGATAAAGATAAAGATAAAGATAAAGATAAAGATAAAGATAAAGATAAAGATAAAGATAAAGATAAAGATAAAGATAAAGATAAAGATAAAGATAAAGATAAAGATAAAGATAAAGATAAAGATAAAGATAAAGATAAAGATAAAGATAAAGATAAAGATAAAGATAAAGATAAAGATAAAGATAAAGATAAAGATAAAGATAAAGATAAAGATAAAGATAAAGATAAAGATAAAGATAAAGATAAAGATAAAGATAAAGATAAAGATAAAGATAAAGATAAAGATAAAGATAAAGATAAAGATAAAGATAAAGATAAAGATAAAGATAAAGATAAAGATAAAGATAAAGATAAAGATAAAGATAAAGATAAAGATAAAGATAAAGATAAAGATAAAGATAAAGATAAAGATAAAGATAAAGATAAAGATAAAGATAAAGATAAAGATAAAGATAAAGATAAAGATAAAGATAAAGATAAAGATAAAGATAAAGATAAAGATAAAGATAAAGATAAAGATAAAGATAAAGATAAAGATAAAGATAAAGATAAAGATAAAGATAAAGATAAAGATAAAGATAAAGATAAAGATAAAGATAAAGATAAAGATAAAGATAAAGATAAAGATAAAGATAAAGATAAAGATAAAGATAAAGATAAAGATAAAGATAAAGATAAAGATAAAGATAAAGATAAAGATAAAGATAAAGATAAAGATAAAGATAAAGATAAAGATAAAGATAAAGATAAAGATAAAGATAAAGATAAAGATAAAGATAAAGATAAAGATAAAGATAAAGATAAAGATAAAGATAAAGATAAAGATAAAGATAAAGATAAAGATAAAGATAAAGATAAAGATAAAGATAAAGATAAAGATAAAGATAAAGATAAAGATAAAGATAAAGATAAAGATAAAGATAAAGATAAAGATAAAGATAAAGATAAAGATAAAGATAAAGATAAAGATAAAGATAAAGATAAAGATAAAGATAAAGATAAAGATAAAGATAAAGATAAAGATAAAGATAAAGATAAAGATAAAGATAAAGATAAAGATAAAGATAAAGATAAAGATAAAGATAAAGATAAAGATAAAGATAAAGATAAAGATAAAGATAAAGATAAAGATAAAGATAAAGATAAAGATAAAGATAAAGATAAAGATAAAGATAAAGATAAAGATAAAGATAAAGATAAAGATAAAGATAAAGATAAAGATAAAGATAAAGATAAAGATAAAGATAAAGATAAAGATAAAGATAAAGATAAAGATAAAGATAAAGATAAAGATAAAGATAAAGATAAAGATAAAGATAAAGATAAAGATAAAGATAAAGATAAAGATAAAGATAAAGATAAAGATAAAGATAAAGATAAAGATAAAGATAAAGATAAAGATAAAGATAAAGATAAAGATAAAGATAAAGATAAAGATAAAGATAAAGATAAAGATAAAGATAAAGATAAAGATAAAGATAAAGATAAAGATAAAGATAAAGATAAAGATAAAGATAAAGATAAAGATAAAGATAAAGATAAAGATAAAGATAAAGATAAAGATAAAGATAAAGATAAAGATAAAGATAAAGATAAAGATAAAGATAAAGATAAAGATAAAGATAAAGATAAAGATAAAGATAAAGATAAAGATAAAGATAAAGATAAAGATAAAGATAAAGATAAAGATAAAGATAAAGATAAAGATAAAGATAAAGATAAAGATAAAGATAAAGATAAAGATAAAGATAAAGATAAAGATAAAGATAAAGATAAAGATAAAGATAAAGATAAAGATAAAGATAAAGATAAAGATAAAGATAAAGATAAAGATAAAGATAAAGATAAAGATAAAGATAAAGATAAAGATAAAGATAAAGATAAAGATAAAGATAAAGATAAAGATAAAGATAAAGATAAAGATAAAGATAAAGATAAAGATAAAGATAAAGATAAAGATAAAGATAAAGATAAAGATAAAGATAAAGATAAAGATAAAGATAAAGATAAAGATAAAGATAAAGATAAAGATAAAGATAAAGATAAAGATAAAGATAAAGATAAAGATAAAGATAAAGATAAAGATAAAGATAAAGATAAAGATAAAGATAAAGATAAAGATAAAGATAAAGATAAAGATAAAGATAAAGATAAAGATAAAGATAAAGATAAAGATAAAGATAAAGATAAAGATAAAGATAAAGATAAAGATAAAGATAAAGATAAAGATAAAGATAAAGATAAAGATAAAGATAAAGATAAAGATAAAGATAAAGATAAAGATAAAGATAAAGATAAAGATAAAGATAAAGATAAAGATAAAGATAAAGATAAAGATAAAGATAAAGATAAAGATAAAGATAAAGATAAAGATAAAGATAAAGATAAAGATAAAGATAAAGATAAAGATAAAGATAAAGATAAAGATAAAGATAAAGATAAAGATAAAGATAAAGATAAAGATAAAGATAAAGATAAAGATAAAGATAAAGATAAAGATAAAGATAAAGATAAAGATAAAGATAAAGATAAAGATAAAGATAAAGATAAAGATAAAGATAAAGATAAAGATAAAGATAAAGATAAAGATAAAGATAAAGATAAAGATAAAGATAAAGATAAAGATAAAGATAAAGATAAAGATAAAGATAAAGATAAAGATAAAGATAAAGATAAAGATAAAGATAAAGATAAAGATAAAGATAAAGATAAAGATAAAGATAAAGATAAAGATAAAGATAAAGATAAAGATAAAGATAAAGATAAAGATAAAGATAAAGATAAAGATAAAGATAAAGATAAAGATAAAGATAAAGATAAAGATAAAGATAAAGATAAAGATAAAGATAAAGATAAAGATAAAGATAAAGATAAAGATAAAGATAAAGATAAAGATAAAGATAAAGATAAAGATAAAGATAAAGATAAAGATAAAGATAAAGATAAAGATAAAGATAAAGATAAAGATAAAGATAAAGATAAAGATAAAGATAAAGATAAAGATAAAGATAAAGATAAAGATAAAGATAAAGATAAAGATAAAGATAAAGATAAAGATAAAGATAAAGATAAAGATAAAGATAAAGATAAAGATAAAGATAAAGATAAAGATAAAGATAAAGATAAAGATAAAGATAAAGATAAAGATAAAGATAAAGATAAAGATAAAGATAAAGATAAAGATAAAGATAAAGATAAAGATAAAGATAAAGATAAAGATAAAGATAAAGATAAAGATAAAGATAAAGATAAAGATAAAGATAAAGATAAAGATAAAGATAAAGATAAAGATAAAGATAAAGATAAAGATAAAGATAAAGATAAAGATAAAGATAAAGATAAAGATAAAGATAAAGATAAAGATAAAGATAAAGATAAAGATAAAGATAAAGATAAAGATAAAGATAAAGATAAAGATAAAGATAAAGATAAAGATAAAGATAAAGATAAAGATAAAGATAAAGATAAAGATAAAGATAAAGATAAAGATAAAGATAAAGATAAAGATAAAGATAAAGATAAAGATAAAGATAAAGATAAAGATAAAGATAAAGATAAAGATAAAGATAAAGATAAAGATAAAGATAAAGATAAAGATAAAGATAAAGATAAAGATAAAGATAAAGATAAAGATAAAGATAAAGATAAAGATAAAGATAAAGATAAAGATAAAGATAAAGATAAAGATAAAGATAAAGATAAAGATAAAGATAAAGATAAAGATAAAGATAAAGATAAAGATAAAGATAAAGATAAAGATAAAGATAAAGATAAAGATAAAGATAAAGATAAAGATAAAGATAAAGATAAAGATAAAGATAAAGATAAAGATAAAGATAAAGATAAAGATAAAGATAAAGATAAAGATAAAGATAAAGATAAAGATAAAGATAAAGATAAAGATAAAGATAAAGATAAAGATAGAGATAAAGATAGAGATAAAGATAGAGATAAAGATAGAGATAAAGATAGAGATAAAGATAGAGATAAAGATAGAGATAAAGATAGAGATAAAGATAGAGATAAAGATAGAGATAAAGATAGAGATAAAGATAGAGATAAAGATAGAGATAAAGATAGAGATAAAGATAGAGATAAAGATAGAGATAAAGATAGAGATAAAGATAAAGATAAAGATAAAGATAAAGATAAAGATAAAGATAAAGATAAAGATAAAGATAAAGATAAAGATAAAGATAAAGATAAAGATAAAGATAGAGATAAAGATAAAGATAAAGATAAAGATAAAGATAAAGATAAAGTAAAGATAAAGATAAAGATAAAGATAAAGATAAAGATAAAGATAAAGATAAAGATAAAGAGAAAGATAAAGAGAAAGATAAAGATAAAGATAAAGATAAAGATAAAGATAAAGATAAAGATAAAGATAAAGATAAAGATAAAGATAAAGTAAAGATAAAGATAAAGAGAAAGAGAAAGAGAAAGAGAAAGAGAAAGAGAAAGAGAAAGAGAAAGAGAAAGAGAAAGAGAAAGATTAAGACTAAGATTAAGATTAAGATTAAAATAAAGATAAAGACAGGGATGAAGATAAAACTTTGTGATATCCCACCACTGGCCGAACACTAGCGTATTCTTAATTTAGAGGCTCTAAGCAGTTTTCCCATCAATTTCCGCTCCTAGGTAATGTCAGATGTGCTCACATGTCGTTCCTACTTCACGATTTCTATGATTTGATCAACATTTTTGCCGATTGGTCTGTCAGAATGGAGTCATTCAAATCACCGTTTTTTTCCTATTTTCGCCCTATTACATTCAATGGAATGTTGAACACCACAAGTTTTATTGGCCGACTTCTTTGACTTTTCACCTTGGTCGTAGTGGTGCGGAAGAATATATCGAACTGTTTCTTTTCTTACCTTTATTTTTGCATGCTGTAAGGCGCAATGGGCTTTTTACTATTATAGCAACGTTGCCTTTAAATCGTTCTATAATATTACCTTATTCAATGTTTTCATCATGAGACATGACTCACTACAGTCATCTAGTGGAAAGCGTTCAGAACTTTTTACCTCACCTAATGTTTACGGCATTTAAGAGTATTATTGCAATAGTAAGGAAGTATCTGTTTTCGTTTATTTTCTTTTGTAAAACATGTGCCTTCTATTCGACATATATTTTGCAGGTGCTATAAAAGCGATAGTAAATCCTTGAAGAATCTGCCGATTGGTGGGTGCCTGCGTTCACCTGGCGCATTATTACGCCAAAAATCCTTTCACACACTCAACGAGTTGACTCGCTTCTGTCAGACAACCAGTTGCAGTGCGCGATCGCCCGATGTAACGAAAAAGTGCAAGAATCGGTCAAGCACAGGTGCGGGGCATGGTAAGGAGAAATTCATATCTTGGTCGCATGTGTACACGTACACCAATCGAATGATTCCGCTACAAAAGGCACACAGCTTCAAGCCAAACTCACCTCGCCAATTCTGAAAAGAAAAATACAGAAAAATATATACATAAATACTCTTACATACTCATACACTTAAACGCATTCAACTCACGCTTATCAAAGCACCCACATGCCGAAGGTGTAAGGCATGTTACATATTTACATGCTCATGAATATTTTTTTCGCAATTTGCTCATTCATATAACTGAAAAATTCTAGGTAAAGGGAATTCCACTGCATTGACTCGGTGAAGTGTTCTAAATTCAATTGGAAACAGCACCTGCATCGACTTGATTTTATTGCTCATACTTGCATAACTGCAATAGTCACATTACCGCATACAAACGCACACCCACACACACACGCACACTCCATGTATATACACAGCTATTCATATATATACATATATAATGCGAGCCTACAAACATGCACATACATACATCTTTTATCCTTAATTAAAATAATCAACCAAATGAAATAATATTTAAGACCTATGCATCATACTGCCGTATACTTATAGTACCGCTTGAAATTATTCGTGAATGTAAAAGTAAAGAAATGTGATTAGAATTCTTTATGCATCGAGTATCCCATTAAGAACGCTTATATAGGAATTAGAACAACAACGCAGGGTTTATTTGAAAATGTCTGTTTTCCTGCATTTTAGTAAAGAATGCAGGCGTGGAGGTAATGTAGGGAATGCAGTATCCGATAAGTGGTCGTGTCTTGACGCTGGCCCTTTTTACAACATTTTCGAACATTTTTGACGGCATTTTGGCAAAGTGGCTTGGTGACGTATCGAATCTCGTCTTTGGATGCTGAAACTGTTATCGGTTTCTTTTGAAACACACCAATGAATGAAATACGGCAATGTTAAATCGCATGATCTCGTGGGTCAGTTCACATCGCCGTGAAGCGAAATACTTTTGCTTTTTTCCCCTAAGGGGAAATTTATGCCACTCCATAAAAATGTACGTACATAATGTCACCGTACGTACCAAACAAACGCTCGGGTGGGATGCGTTCAAGGCTCACTTAGCTCTACAAAACGTAGAAATTCTGTTTGTTGATAGAAGAAATATGCGAAATATTCAGAATATAATTTTTGTTTTTTTGAAAAACCAGCATCCACTTGTTGTTGCTGTAACATCCATTTTGTGCTCCGTCAACGCTACGCATAATCAACTAGATGAAGATGAAGATGAAGCTTCGAACGTTGTAAGAACTAAATCTTATAGACATAAAACTTCATATTGTCAGTCGTAACTCGCTGTTAACTGTTTGATGAACGTCTCATTTGCTGAGAATGATATCTAATCGAGTTTGCACAGTTCTGGTTAACGCTCTCATTAACTGGTGTAACATTACCTTCTTCTTCTTGATTGGAGTGATAACCGCTTAAGCGATTTCGGCCGAGTTTAATAAGTCATGTCTTTCTCGTGCTAACTGACACCAGTAGGACACATCAAGCGAAGCCAAGTCTTTCTCCACCTGATTTTTCCAACGTAGAGCAGGCCTTCCTCTTCCTCTGCTACCACCAGCTGGTGGACATTAGTCCATTGTACTGCACCTTTTTAATTTTCTTTAAATCCACCAAGGAGTCAAGGTGGTCGCTTCATAACACATCAGTGAAAAAGACCTCAAGCCTGATTCCGGGTGGACGCACAGAAAGTGGTCCGCCGTCTCATCCTCCTCTCCACATGCTGGGCAGAGTGGACTGTTTGAGACGTTTACCTTTTCTGTGATTCACCCATAGAAAGTGGCCAGTGATCAGTCCAACCAGCTGCCTACAGTACTTTTTGCTTCATGATAGGAGGATCTGCGCCTCTCTCAGTCTGCCAAGCTCGCTTGTGAGTTGAAGTATCCCGTTTGCTTACCGTTTGCTTTGATGGCTGTTGAATTATTTCTTCCTACTTGCCATCTGAAAATGGAAGAACGCATTTTTAAACTTAAAAATAAAACTAAAATATTATAAAATAACACATGTGCTGAAAAGTCCCGGGCTTAATGAAGAAGACACGGGGAAAAAAATCCATAGAAAAGCGCTGCTTTTTTTAATTTTCGCCTCTAACAATCTTCAAAATTTTTTTTCAACGCTAGCTACGGTCTTTTGCCGTCTTTTTGGTAATATCTTAATTTTTAATTCCTGGTTGAAAAACTTATCGCATTCTTAAGTTATCCCCGAGTGGACCAAATTGTTTGCCGCCACATAAGAAAGGAAGTGCTGCTTAGCCAGGCTATGCACCAAATATCGAAATGAAGAATAATCGAGCTTTATAGGAGGTGCGGTAAGACTTCCTACTTCAGGAAAGTGTATGTCTTTGTTGCCTGTGATATATCGCGTGATTTTTTAAGAGCTTGAGAACTTAAAATGACAATATTTACAAAACAGAAAAACAGGTATTTTTCTTATAAACTGGTAGATATTTATTTATTTATTGAATTAAATTTATAATAAATTATATAATTTATTAGTTAGGTTACAGCGCAAGCTATCACGGCTATTGGGTGTAACTGGTAGATAATTTCATGGCATTTAATTTTTTAATATGATAGCCGGCATATGTCCTCCGCGGCTACGAGTTACATGGTCCATTCGATCAGTGAAATGTTTGACTACTTTTTCCAAGAAATCTGAATAATAAATATAAATGAGCCCAATCAACAAATATTCGAAACAAGCTGTAGCTGTATTTTAAAGCAACGTAAGCGAAGATCTTTACGTTAAATATTCCATGTAGTCGAAAGTCAAAAGCCAACAAGTTGAGAACAAGTACGAGATTTCAGCGTCTTCTGCAATTCTTCCTTATTCGGCATATGTATATCCGCTGTTGCTACGACTTACATGGTCCATTCGCTGATATTTAAAAAAACAATGATAATAATTGGCGTGTGCACTTCTATTAGGTGTTTGGCCGAGCTCCTCCTCCACTTGTGGTGTGTATCTTGATTTTGTTCTACAAATGGAGATACCTACAGTTTTAAGCTGACTCTGAACGGCAAATGTTTTTTATGTGGACCTTTTTCATGGCCGAAATATACACCGAGGTTCGCTATTAGAATAACCTTTTTCTATTATTTGATGTTTATACACGAAGATTCGAGCCTACGCACTCCCGAATGGTAGTCACGATTAATTTTTGGTAACAAAAGCGCTCGGTGAATGGAGAGCTTCTTCTTCATTTCGAAAGAAATGAGAACCGATGATGCCGCCAGCGTGTAAACCGCACATAAAATGCACAAATCGCTCTATGAACTTCGGGAACAGATTGATTTTTTTTTTTAATTTATTTATTATTTGTCAAAGTAAATTTCCACAATTTGGAAGCGTTTTTCTGGCATTAAACGTTTCATATTGACTTGCCAATTCCTCACTGAACAGAAATGCCAACCTAGTTTACCATTCTCAGCTGTTAAAACATAGTTATCGTTATCGGTACATAGGTCTCCCGTTATATGTAGGTCCTCATATGGCAGTGACTCGCATTCTGTCTCGTCTCACCACAAGTTTCGACATATTCAACACATCTCACGTGATAATATTTCATAGTTGTAATGGTTTTTTGTAAGCGCCTTCCTTTCTTTGGTTGTAGCCACGTTGGCTATGGTCGAGCTACTTACATTTGTAGTATGAATCACAAGGTTGTCAAAACTTTAGTTCTTTTCGAAACTGAAATCTGGTCGTATGCTGCTTAACCCTTTTACTCCGCGGATTATTGCGTCGAATGGCATCTATTGCGAAGCCACGGTTTTCTTTTAATAGAGCGAACACATACATAAATCAACCAATCATTCATATAATTTTGGTATTTTTACTCTAATGTTATGTTTTATGGCAAAAATATGGGCTTGGTATTCGATTATTGCGCTCAACATAACATTTCTAAGCTTGGTTAACTTTTTCAAAAAATGTATTTAATTTATGGCACACATTATCACATTACTTTTGTATTTTTTATTTCCCTTTAACCAACGCTTATCGGTTTTATTTTTCATTTCGCTTCATTTTTCTTTTATACCACATTTTCATATCGCTACATATAATTTCAGTTTCGATAAATTCAATTTATATCTACATACATTTTTTATAATTTTCAAATCTTTTTTTTTTGCATTCTTTTGTTTGGCATTGTAAACAGACAACATTTTGCCGCATAGCTTAACACTCGATCGTGCCAGTTGGCGCAAGGTGCGTGCCGATAAGCGCCACGAAGCAGAAGCAGCAGAAGACGGTAGTGGTGGTGTAGGCAGTAACTATTATTTCGTTGATAACACAGCTGGTGCTGGTGCTGATGCTGATGCTGATGCTGATAACGACAGCGATAACGACGATGGGGGATTTGTAGTGGCCGATACCGATGACGAGGGCGTTGTAGTGTTGAGACGCGCATTATCTGTGCCCGATAAAAACAGTAGCTGTAACAGAAGCAACAATAACAATAAATATAACAATAACAGTAATAGTAATAATAACAACAATAACTATATAATCGATAACCCTAAAGACCGCTGTTACACCTTGGTACGTGCCCAGACAGCGGGTTCACTACAACAACAGCAACAAGAGCAAACACATAGCAACGCAATACAGCTGCCTGCGGCGGTTGGTGGCGATAGTGGTGAATGCGGCTTGGATTCCGCAAATACTTTCCGTTGGTCTGAGCAGTGGATACCTAATGTCGCCGTAGCTAAGATACGCACCGCTATCTCTTGTACGTCCAATGATTTGCGGGAGCTGGAATTTCTATTGCCGCAAATCGGAATCACAACAACAACCACTACTACAACAACAGAAAGTGTGCACCAAAGCAACACAGCAAAAATGGCCACAACAATGCCATTATGTGCCTCCAACAACAACAACAACAACAATAATAACGGTAATAGTAATAACAAAATACTGAAGATGACCGCGGATAAGCAGCGAAACAATGTCAGCGGTGGAGGTAGCGGTAATTTGAGTGTGACACGGCAGGCGCGTAACGGCATAGCCATACACAAGCAAATGCCATCCACACAAGCGCAGACACAGACACAGCCATCCAAGCAGCCGAAAATTAATGTCAACGAATCAATGGAATTAGCGGTGAAACCATCAAATTTGGCCATTTATCGCCACTCGGCGCATGTGCGCACTAAAATAAATGGCAGCAGCGGTGTTATTGTCGCTGCCACTGCCACTGCTTATAATGGTTCCGGTAGCAACAATGGCAATGACCATGTCGGTGCCGCCAATTGTGGCAACACACCGTATCGCAGTAAAATGTCTAAGAAACAATTGAAGTTGGCGCAAGCTCAGCTGGACAAATTGAATCAGATTAATTTGCATCAACATGGTATGCTAGCCTAAAAGCAGGCAATAAATTCTCTCAAATACATATAAGCGCTACGTACATTCATATGTAGCGCATGTAGTGGTGTATATATTATTAGATAAATGCAACTAACTTTCACTAATCCTTTAGTTACTTCTTAGAATCAACGCTTAAGCTCACTGGCTTAGACATAGAGGTGTTAAATTTACTGCCTCTTCTTCTTCTCAACCTTTTTAGAGGCTTTCGAGCAATTTTACATTTCCGCTAACGTTTTCACTAAAACTAATCCCATATAATATATTACAATATATTTTATTTAATTTTTCCTTGGCTCATAAAATTAATCACTTATTTGTTTTCTTGCTTTAGCTCTGTTTTCAGCGGTCGAGCATGGGCATCTGGACAAAGCGCGCACGATTCTCGAATCAACCGATGTGGATGTCAATAGGTGAGTGTCACGCATTGTATTTGCATGAAATTAGCTATTAGGGATACATTTTCTTTAATTTTTATTAAATCTTAACACCACTGTTGTAATCGGAGCACTATAAAAGCCACTATATGGTCCCAGGTACTAGCCACACTCCAAGGCCCACTCCAACGGCATTCTGTTATAAAAAAATTAACTTAAACAACTCTCTGCTAATCAAAGTCGACGTAAAAAGCTGCAGCCAACCCTTCAAGAATTTATGCAATAGTGTGTGTTAATCTATATTAATAGAGCCCCCATTTCTACACAGTTCGTAACAGCAGTCTGACAGCCAAACTGTAAGAATTCCAAGCAGTTAGCAAATGGGCCAGAAAACCAATACAATGCAGATCTGATCGGATATCAATGAAAAATATCTAAATCTCTTATATCACTTGACAGTTTCTGCGTTGGTTTGCGAGTGAGCTTCCTCTCCAAGAACTTTTTTCGCAACTGCAGGTTTCAGCTCAGTGTAGTTCACACTGGGTGTCACTTCCGCCGACCGAGGTCTTTTGGAAGACACAGACGCAGAAAGGCCGGCAGAGCCACATAAGGGTTTATTCCGCATGAGCCTTACCCGCCGCTTTCTTCTTTCCCTCCTTGCCACGCTCATCGATTTCCCGACTTCTTTGGGAGGTCGTGCCGCCATCGCGGTGACCTCACAACTCAGGCTCTCCGAAGCTGGGAAACGTTTTTTTTATAGTTTCTGAAGAAGAGCAAATTGCAATAGCAATCCCCGCCTCCTCCAGAATGCGCTCGTACAGCCGAGACAACTGCGGAATGGTTGGGGCCTCCAGAACCCATGCCTCTGCCGCCGAAGCGGGTGGATTGCTATTTATGTGATTTCCACCTGGAGTACTAATCTTGCTGTTATCCATTAACGATGAAGATTGTAATTCGGTACTCCTCCCTAGCCAGTTTGTATCGCGAATGGCACCCTGATTCTATGCTAACTTTGAGTCATCACACGAGTGTTGAACCTATCCCATCAGGGAAGGCCACTCGTGTGATGCCAGGGCTTCCCTATCCATCACCTGGGACGCGCTCGATAGGAGATAAGGCAACTATTCACGGGCTTTGCCTTTCTTTTTTTTTTGTTTTTTTTTTTGTCGGGTCAAACTACCACGTACAGCACTCAGAAAACATTAAGTCCATTGTGCTGTACTCGGGTTCTCTTTTTAATTTTCTTTACATCTACCTGACGTCCGAAGAACTCTGAGTAGATCTTATGGATCTCATCCTCCTGTCCACATCTTGAGTAGAGTGCACCATCTGTGATGCCTACCCTTTCCATGTACTTCAGTCCCTTCTGCTTAATGATTCGAAGATTTGCGACAGTCGGTCGGACATGGCAGGTAACATCAGTTTAGTCCCTCTGCAGCCTCTCTCAACCTGCCAAGCTCGCTTGTGGAATTTAATGGCTGCTGAAGGGAAGAACAGGATGCAGGTGAAAGAAGTTGGCCTCAGAGCTCATCCCTGCTAAAGAATATTCACTTAGGAAACTCAATTGGGCACTCTTGTCCGCCAATTATATATTCAAGGTGACGCAAAATTAGTCACACTGTCGAAAATATTAAAATTTGTGCTAATGGCGCCGTACTTTAATCATATTTGACATTTGTAAACTAAACAGCTGCAGTATAAAAACAGACAAATAATGGACCACGTAAAGGTGAAAATAAAGAGGTCCATCACTCAAAAGTAGAAGTACCAGACGCCGTTTTATAGAGTTTAAAAAAAATGTATGTTGGCTCGTTGTTCAAAAGTAATTTTTCGAACGGTGGTCGCATCGCAAATTATATTTATAATTATAACCACGCAATTATTTATTAACAACATTTCAATTATAACTCTTATTAATTATTTTGACTTCTCATGATATAAGAATGTACTTTTTTATATACATTTGTTATATTTATAAATTTTTTGTGTTTTCTATACTTCCCGCTTCCATTCGCCTGCATATTTCCTACTTCACCAAAATAAAAATAAAACAACAACAGCATAAATACAGATGGACTGTCGGCTTTGGACGTTGCTGTTCTTAGCAATAATCGTTCGATGACGAAAATGCTCCTGCAGCATGGCGCTATTGAGGGCACACCATGTAAGTGGAATCGCTTTGCTTATTGCCACATACAAACAAAAATTTATGAATTTTATTTTTAACCGAAAATTTTAAGTCATAATTATTCTATGTATTTAATATATAATATTAAATAATATTTATGTTAAATACAATATTAAGTAATGTAAATTATTGATTAATAATAATAATGGTACAAAGCGGCGCAAAATTAATCATTCCATCGGAAGATTTACAATTTTAGCAAATGGCGTCGTACATCAATTATAAAGGTTTCCATTAATCGATATTTTTTTTTATTTAGTAAAAAAGTTATTAAAAAGTTAGGATGATTAATTTTGCGCTCACGGCCTTTACGGGTTTCGATTTTACTAGAAGTACCGTTTGATATTTCGAAGATTAATCACTAATCACTTGTAAATGACTTTTTATGTAATTCGTCAAGTTTATTTATTTATTTCAAAGAGAAATAATTGTAATTGATCCGAAGTGACACTCACAAATACCTGGGAAGTGATGTTATTTTTCTTATAGATCTTGTCGCGTAAAACTGAAAAGAAATATTAAAAACTCTAATTGAGTTACAGTTAGAAACCCAGTTTTTCTCACCTTTGCGGGCTTAGAAGTGTATAACTTTGTTGATTTTCCACTGGTTTTAAATTTCTTGGGGCTTTCGAGTTATGTGTACATTTATTAAAAAAAAGAACGTCAGACACATGTATGTATGTACGGGTATTTTTCCTGCAAATACAATTTTCCCCCCTTTATTGCAGCTTTTTTCCACTTCGCCGACGTTTTTACACGCTATTTGCTGAATCAGAAAAAATATATAAGTATATATAAAGGGTTTTCCAATAAGAAGTGGTATTGGTGGTCTTTTTCCGTAAAAGATCAATGGTTTCGTTGCTTGTGTGGCACGTAGCGCCGTCTTATTGAAAATAATCGTTGTCCAGATCAATACCATCCAATTTCGGCCATAAAAAATCGTTAATCATCTCTCGATAGCGCAATCCATTCACCGTAACCGTTGCTCCAGCTTCATTTGATGACTCCGCTGGACCATAAACCGCACCAAACAGTCACATGTTGAGGATAGAGAGGCTTTTCAACAATAAATCTTGGAATTTCAGAACCCCAGATCCGACAATTATTTTTCTACTCTCTTTTCTATTATCTTCTTTGATAGCATTAAAAAACATGACTTTACATTTTTGTGTACAATAGCTAACTATTTCGATATTTTCCCCTTAGTTTTCTCGCACACTTTATTTACTTTTGCATAAAATTACGCGGTTTTTTTATTCACTTGGCATCAGAGATTTTTCAGACCCATTTTACTCAGCCGACTAGCTATTGTAGTTGTAGCAGTGCGCCAAGTCTTGTTTATTTCGGGGTGTCCATTAACTATCGTCAAAGATGTCATCTAACTGTAGGCCCAAGAAAAATGCGGTTTCGCAAATAAGCAGGGGTGTTCGTTTTATGGGGTCACACCAAATATCAAACAGCACATATTTTTTACGTTTGTTGAGTCAAGTGGGCGTTACAATGCTAAAGTATCCAGAAGGTAGTTACAACAAGTATTTAGAGTAACGCAGATCTGATGAGGACCTTATTGCTGACCCTTACCCTAAGTAGGAAATTGTACGCCTTGAAGGGTGGCATGTTACAAATTATAGATGATGTCATTACTCACTCTCCAAAATATAAGATAATACAATATTTGGCCAATCACAGTTTTTTTTGTCGGTATCGACTAGAAAGTACGGCACTCAGACACAATTAAATCCATTGTACTGCATTCGGGTTCCCTTTTTAATTTTCTCTTAATCTGTTCGACCTCCAAAGAAATCTGAGTAGATCTTATAGTGCCAAGGAGCCAAGGTGGTCGCTTCTGAACACATCAGTACCAAAGACCTCAAGCCTGATTCGAGCGAAGACCGAGTAGACGCACAGAAAGGGGTCCGCCGTCTCATTCTCCTCTCCACATGCTGGGCAGAGTGCACTGTCTGAGATGTCTACCTTTTCCATGTGCTTTGCCCATGGAAAATGGACCGCCATCAGTCCAATTAACTGCCTACAGTCCCTTCTGCTTAGTGACAACAGGAACTGCGACAGTCGGTCGGACATGGCAGGTTACATCAGTTTTGTCCATTTGCAGCGTTTGTCTCTCAGTCTGCCAAGCTCGCTTGTGGGTTGAAGCAACCCGTCTGCTAACCGTGACTTTGATGGCTGCAAAAGGGAGTGGTAGAACGGGCTCTGGGCCAAAGAAGTTGCCCTCAGAGCCCATACTAACTAAGGAATCATAGATTTTGTTACCCGTGATACTCACGTGTCCAGGGACCCATGTTAATATTAGGATATTATGTCTGCCGACATAGCTTAACCTTGATTTACGGTACTCGACTACCCTTGAAGTGGTTGAAGGGCTGTTTAAGGCCATGAGCGCAGCTTTGCTGTCGCTACAAACACATACAGATCTGTCCTCCATCTGTTTTCCACAACGAAGTTTATCGCTTCTTGAACAGCATGTTCACAGATGCATGCATGCACTTTGTCTCGCTTGATGCCACGTAGACACCAGAACCGAAACCGTGCTCGGTCCTGGAGCCATCCGTAAAAATGCGAGAACGGTGTTTGCCGGGCTCATGTTCTGAGTTTGACCACAGTTGAGCTTCTAGCAATACCACTCTGTATCTCTTGTCAAGCACGACTCTGGATGGCATGGAGTCAAGGGGCATGGCGAGGATCGTTGGATCGAAGTCCATGCCTACTCTGTTGTCCAAAGCCGGACAGGGCCCGTACCAATTCCCATTGTGTTTCTGCCTGCAGATGGCTTTCAAGGCCTCTTCTTGGATGAAAACATCAAGTGGTGGTAGACTAACCAGACCATCTAATGCCTCAGGCCTGAAGTCGTCGGAAAAGCTCCGGTGCAACAGATGTCCACAGTGTGTTGTAGTCTCGACAAGGTTCTCCTGACTCTCACAAGAGAGAGCCTACTCATCCAGACCACTGATGCGTAGGCGATAGTAGGTCTTAGCATAGCCGTGTAGATCCATAGGTTCTTGCGAATCACATAGTATCATATATGATCTTGAGATTTCTCCACTAGTCCACAAGACTTGTAAGCGATAAATGTTTATAAATTGCGGAGCCATGACAAGCGACCGGGTTTATAAAACATTACGGTATTTCATTTTGGAAATTTTCTGATATTTTTTTCTCAATTGGAAAGTTTCGGTAATTTATCAATTTGCAGAAGTTTTTAATTTTTGATAAAATATGCATTTCGTTGGTCTGTTAAGCGAAGTTTTCAACATAAAAAAATGTCAGGACAACCACGAAGATTTTGACTTCGAAATTTTAACTTAATAATTATATGTAATATATTTTTATGTTTATATAATACATATATTTTTTTCATTGTGAAAAGAAAAGCCTAATTGTAACACCAAAAAAATTGCTTTCTCATTCACCAAGTTTTTTCCTGTTTTGATATATCTATGATTACAAAGCTATAATCTCCTAAATCGGCTTTGAAAACAAATGAGTTTCATTATATTCATATACCACCATATTCTACTGATAAGACATATGAAGTGAAACCAATTAAAAATGCCATAAATTTAGTTTGGAAAATTACTTTCATTCAATTCAAAAGTCAAAAATGTGTGAAAATAATACAAAATTTAGAATCTTACATTTATTAATAAAAATATGTTCGCTACAATGATATTCGACTTGCGTATTTATGGTTTATGACTATAAAGATTTTTTGTTTTTTTTTTTTGCTGGTTGTACCTTTGCAGTTTCCACAGATACAATCGGTAACAAACTGAATGGTTTACTTAAGGATGCTGAGTCTCGAATACAGGATTTAAGCGGCACATCGGATGGCGGCCTCTGTCAACCCACATTCTCAACGCGACCGTCCATATCAAGTATTATTATTGGTAAGATTTTTTTTCTTGATTTAGGCGTCAATACGAGCATGCAGCTATTTCATACGCTGGAAAATCAAGAAATTTGTCATACAAATCCTAATAAGTACAGGAAAAGCTCATAATAATAGTTTCAAAAGCAGCAAATACTTTATTTTGTTCATTGTTGTATCAAAACCCCAATAAAATTAAAGTAACGAACATTCTCTTCCGCCAAAAGAAGGGTTCCCCTTTTCAGCATAGTGTCCTTTTAGCTTAATACAATTTATCCAATTTTTGGAATCCACTCTCCCTTCTACCGCTGAGCCATATATTCATATTTGGAAAGAGAAAAGAAGAATTAATTTAAAAAATTTGTCGATTTAGAACTACCTGTAATCAAATTGAGTTCTACATTTTCCAGAGTCTTACTATTTTGTAATATAATTTATTGATGTAATCTCTAACTGCATTTACTTGTATGTATGTACATAAAGTCATGTTCTTGACTGAAGTCACCAGACCCCCAAAATTTTCACACCACTCAAACAATTTTTTAAGGCAATCATACCAAGCATAAAATAATCGAATACATAATTGAAATATGAGTGCATATCCGGCAACTGAGTAGAAGAACATTTGCAGCGTGCGATTTCTAACCAGAATTGATGAGGAATGCATTCATCTGTGACACTCAATAGTCATGGCACGCGGAGGGCAGAAAGCCACCAAACAATCAAACATCGGAGAGTATAATGTAAATTCTCGAGCACATCTAGCCCAGTAGCCAACCTAATCTCCCCCCCACT
Source organism: Anastrepha obliqua (assembly GCF_027943255.1). NCBI lineage: Eukaryota > Metazoa > Arthropoda > Insecta > Diptera > Tephritidae > Anastrepha > Anastrepha obliqua. The sequence continues at coordinate 135,939,146 of NC_072892.1, read as the reverse complement.
TTTCAAATTTGTTCCATCCACTCACTTTACCATGTTCTACGCCATTCAATTGGGCATCTACATATTTTTCATTGAATCATTCATTCATTTGTTCGTTTATTTGTTTGCTATCGACAGGCAACACAGGCTCCTCCGTGACTGGCTGCACTGGCAACGAAATCGAAAAGCAAATAGGCATATGGGAGCGACGTGTGAAGGGGTTACGTCGCCTATTGCTCGGTTGGGATCAGACGCGTCCACCGGATGCACCTGCTTCGGTGACCGTGGATGTGACGGGGGAAAACTCAATTGCACTGCAGATACTCGAACCGTTCGAAGGTGCAATTGGCACCAAATTCAAAGGTAAGCGAAAAAATGAAATACTCTTTTATTGATGAAAACAAACGGAAAAAAAAGTGAATACACAGTAATGAAACTGCATCACGTACCACCCATTTGATGTGGATGAGTTGTGTTGGCGTTGGCGTTTCCAACAAAAATTGCACTGCAATCCAATTCATTTGTTTACTTGATTTTGTTTATTTTTTCTATATACTTCTGCTTGTACTGCTGGCCCCAAATCGATGCATACCCACACCATGTCAATAACAACAAACCGCATAACCAACCAACGAACCAACAGTACAATGGTCAACGCGTACCGACTTCAGCAACATTGTGGGCGAACGCGAATTGGTGGATTGGACGAGTTTTCACGGCAATATGGGCGCACAGTGTCAGATTAATGGATTGACGCAAGGACGTCGCTATTTTATACGCGCTGCCTGTGGCAATGTCAAAGGCTGGGGTCCATATAAGACGTCAGTGCCGGCCAGCGTCGTGCCATCGAGTAAGCTGATATATTCGATTTTGTTTTTTCGTTTTCTTTTTGTTTCTGATTTTATTTGCTTAATTTATTTAATACGGGTATTGTTTCCCGGTAGGTTGGCGCGATTCCAATAATCGCGAAGATCGTTATATTGGCCGACAGCGTGTCTTGGATAATCTGTTTACGGCGGTGCGCCTAGCACGACCGGCGGATGTATCGGAATTGACATTGGATGTAGGTGCAGCACAGCGACGCAACCCGAAAAAGAAGACTACCATAAAGCAATTGTTTTCGGTGGCATCGAAATTCCAAAAGCACCTAAGACGGTAAGTGCACATAAAACTATTTTTTCTACAGGCAATATTTTTATTTTCAAAAAATAAAAATAAAACTATTTAATGGCGATCCTTTGTAATAAAAACACGCTTACAAAAACTGGTGCAAAACAAAATTTTCAAAACTATTTGAGAAAGTTTTGTTGAAAAGTTCAAAAAACCAAAAACAAAAAACTGGTTTAAGTTTAACTCTTTTATAACATTTGTAATAAAAACAATTCTCCAAAGTTCTGCAAACCGTTTTCAAAACAAATTTTTAAAACATTATTTGTGACCTGGTCTACGAAAAGGTACCTTACGTGCGGAAACAAGTTTTCGAGAAAACAGCAATTAAAGTTTAAACTTTTAAAAACCCTTGTAACTTTTTTAAATATTAATATTTTTCAATCCGGTTTGGCTTATTTTCTCCAGCATAGATCACAGTATCAATAAAATCACAGAAGCAGTGAAAACATTTTTTTATATATAAATAAATAAGAAAAAGTGAATGCAAATCGCAGAAATCGTTTTAAAAAATATGTTAGCTTTTGTATTTTCGTATTTGTACTTTTCTTTTTTTTACTTTTAACAAACTTTTAAACAAATTATGACTTTCTGGTTTTCACCATTTTAAAGAGCCTTTCACACACTATTCGAATCAGCAAAAAAGTGAAAAATGATTTTTTCACACGTAAGGTACCTTTACATAGACCAGGTCACATTTTATAAAAAAAAATTTTAGTTCAAAAAGTTTTATTGGAAAAAAATTTTTGTTGTTAATTAATAGAGCAATGCATTAGGAAATTATGAAGGCAAATACATATGTATGAATGTATGTTTGTACTCTTCTGATAAAAAAATAAATAATAATAAGAAAAAGAATTTCCAAAATAATATTTTCAAAACTTTTCAAAAATTTTCAACTTTGTATAAGTAAAGTCTAGTCTTAGTACGTAAGTGCACTAGCTTGCCATCACAGAGGTTGTGGGTTCGAATCCCACGTAAAGCACGATACTTTCCCAGTTCCTAAAAAACAAAATCATACCTCAAACCCAAAAACTTTTCCTTTCCATCCTTACTCCCGCACAATAATCAGCGCATTATTTGCATTGTGGCTGCTAAAATAAGCAAAAACAAAAGCACACAGTTACACATTGCATCAAGTGGCGGAAACGAGGTCCTCAACCATCTGTGCGATTCTTCTGCCAGAAAAATGTGACACACAGATGGTGCTCCAAGCAGTAAGAAAGCGTTGTTCCTAAGCAACGACAAGGGGGCATTTCGACCACTTAGGACTGGTAGCGGCAGGCTAGTCACCTACCCTGTCAGAAATCAAATAGAATAACGAAGCCAACGCAAGACAAGTCTTGTCGAGACCCTAAGCTCCCGAGAAGAGTGAACAAGGAAAAAAAGAACAAAAATAAGTAAAGGGTCTTTCAAAAAAGACGCCTAGAGATCAGTAGCGAATAATTTCTAGACGGTCCTTTTTTTGATTTTTATGTCATCCTTGACATTTGTCAAACAGACAGTTGCACAATTTTCCAATAATTTCCAAAATAAATTTTAAAAACTTTTTTTATCTGTATACGTAAAGGGTCTTTCAAAAGTGACAACTTGATGTCAGTAATGAATAATTCTTAGACGGTACCTTTGTTTGCTTTTAATGTCAAATAGACAGTTGTACAATTTTACACGACAGAACAACGCGTTCAAATTATTGAAACTTATTATGAAAATAGTTGATCTATCCAATAGCGAAATTCTTAATTTTTTGGTTTAAATAGTCGTCCGAATGAGTAGACAATTCAAAGGTTAGTGAACAAATTTCAAGAAATCGGTTCTATCGAGGATAAGGAAAAAGAACTGGTAGACCAAAAACTGGACATTCTGTCGAGAATATTATTGTTGTAGCGCAAAGTTTTACTGAACAACCTTCAACATCGATATCTCGACTTCCTGTACAATTAGACATTCATTTATTGACTACTAGCAAACCCGGCCCGCTTCGCTGGGCAAAGACATGGTGGGTCCACGTTTTGGCATATATTTCGAGACCCTAGTCATCAATAGGTATGAAAATTACCCCACATTAAAGCACTTATCGACAGCTTTCATTTGACCCATTTGACCCCATTTCTCGGGACCCTAGTCACGGAGCGGCATGAAAAATACTCTGAACTAAAGCATTCACCAACAGCTTCCATTTGATACCCATATTGTACAAACACATTCTAGGGTCCACGTGTTGGTCTCTATCTCGGGACCCTAGTCACGGAGCCGCATGAAAAATACTCTGAACTAAAGCATTCACCAACAGCTTTCATTTGATACCCATATTGTATATACACATCCGAAGGTTACCCGGGCCCACATTTTGACCTATATCTCGAGACCCCAGTCACGGAGCGGCATGAGAAATACTCTGTACTAAAGCATTCACCAACAGCTTCCATTTGATATCCATATTGTACAAACACATTCTAGGGTCCACGTGTTGGTCTCTATCTCGGGACCCTAGTCACGGAGCGGCATGAAAAATACTCTGAACTAAAGCATTCACCAACAGCTTCCATTTGATACCCATATTGTATATACACATCCGAAGGTTACCCGGGCCCACGTTTTGACCTATATCTCGAGACCCCAGTCTCGGAGCGGCATGAAAAATACTCTGTACTAAAGCATTTACCAACAGCTTCAATTTGACATTCATATTGTACAAACACATTCTAGGGTCCACGTTTTGGTCTCTATCTCGAGACCCTAGTCACGGAGCGGCATGAAAAATACTCTGAACTAAAGCATTCACCAACAGCTTTCATTTGATACCCATATTGTATATACACATCCGAAGGTTACCCGGGTCCACGTTTTGACCATTTTCCCGGCAATTATTCGAATTTTTCTCACCTTTAAAACCTTCCCTAGACCTCCACGAATAATTCAAGACCAAGATAAGATAAATCCGTTCAGCCATTCTCGAGTTATAAGCGAACATAGGGACAGATTTTCACATTTATATATATAGATTGGGAAACTCGCTTCTTGCACACTTCACTACTTGCGATACCATTTTCTTATTCATTGCGTACATTAGAAAATTCTTACTTCGATACTTGAAACATTCTTTGTTTTGTCTTTCTCTTTTGCTCTTTTTACTTTGTATTTTTGAGAATAAAGCTTGGAAAATTACCGATGTCATTCTGGTTTTGAATTGAATCAGCTTAATAAATTTAGATGAAGGAAACTGGCGAAATGGCAGTTTGGCATTAACTTTTGGCCGTATAATGGCAAAGAGAAAATTTACGCTGCTTACAATGTGGGAATTTCCATTAATGCATTACCTAAAAACATTACTAATGCATTACTAAAAAACAACAATAACCACGGATTAAAACGTTATAAAGTTTACTAAACTGGCCTACAAATAATCCCTCTGAAGTCACATTGTTGCTCGTGCAGCAACTATCGATGAGCCACTGCGAAGTATCGACCTGAAAAATGTAATATGCTTTTTAGCTAGTGCATGGGATGCTCTTACCGCAACTGATGCTTTCCATTTCAATTCAACCGGGCTATTCGGGTCATGTTCTTCGATTTCGATGAAACTTAAATATGTTGCTCTCTGGTCAAAATAATGAAACACGTATTTTTTTTGGTTGCCCGAAAAAAATTTTTTCAAGAGTTATCGGCAATTTTATTTTTCGGCTCAAACTCGATTTTTTTTAATTATATAAGAAAAAAATTTTTTTAAACGCCCATAACTTAGTCAAAAATGAACCGATTTTAATAATTTTGGGTTCAAAATGATTCTCCCTACTTACACAAGCGATTTCATGTAGAAACAGTTGCAAAAAATTAGTTGAAAATTTTTTATTTTGCAAAAAACAAAAAGTGCGAAACAGGTTTTTTACTCAAAAATTCATTACTCAAAAAAAACTCATTTTAACTACTGGACATTCAGCTTAATTGAAGTTTAAGGTGTCCTCTTGATTTGGAAAAAGTTATAAAAAAAAAACAAATACACTTTTTGAAATATAGAATTTCGAAAAAATTTCAATTTTTTTTCTTTTTTGCTAAATAAAAAATTTTCAACTACTTTTTTGCAATTGTTTCTACATGAAGTTGCTCGTGTAAGTAATTACGATCATTTTGAACCCAGAATTATTAAAATCGGCTTATTTTTGACTAAGTATGAGTAATTAAAAAGTATTTTCTTATATACAATAGATTCTTTCCATTTCCATGCTAAATAAAAAATTTTCAACTACTTTTTTGCAATTGTTTCTACATGAAGTCGCTCGTGTAAGTAATTACGATCATTTTGAACCCAGAATTATTAAAATCGGTTCATATTTGACTAAGTTATGGGCGTTTAAAAAAAAATTTTTCTTATACAATTAAAAAAAATCGAGTTTGAGCCGAACAACAAAATTGCCGATAACTCTTGAAAAAAATTTTTTTCGGGCGAACAAAAAAATACGTATCTCATTATTTTGACCAGAGAGCAACATATTTAAGTTTCATCGAAATCGAAGAACATGACCCGAATAGCCCGGTTGAATTGAAATGTAAAGCATCTGCGGGAATTTCCATTAATGCATTACCTAAAAACATTACTAATGCATTACTAAAAAACAACAATAACCACGGATTAAAACGTTATAAAGTTTACTAAACTGGCCTACAAATAATCCCTCTGAAGTTACATTGTTGCTCGTGCAGCAACTATCGATGAGCCACTGCGAAGTATCGACCTGAAAAATGTAATATGCTTTTTAGCTAGTGCATGGGATGCTCTTACCGCAACTGATGCTTTCCATTTCAATTCAACCGGGCTATTCGGGTCATGTTCTTCGATTTCGATGAAACTTAAATATGTTGCTCTCTGGTCAAAATAATGAAACACGTATTTTTTTTGGTTGCCCGAAAAAAATTTTTTCAAGAGTTATCGGCAATTTTATTTTTCGGCTCAAACTCGATTTTTTTTAATTATATAAGAAAAAAATTTTTTTAAACGCCCATAACTTAGTCAAAAATGAACCGATTTTAATAATTTTGGGTTCAAAATGATTCTCCCTACTTACACAAGCGATTTCATGTAGAAACAGTTGCAAAAAATTAGTTGAAAATTTTTTATTTTGCAAAAAACAAAAAGTGCGAAACAGGTTTTTTACTCAAAAATTCATTACTCAAAAAAAACTCATTTTAACTACTGGACATTCAGCTTAATTGAAGTTTAAGGTGTCCTCTTGATTTGGAAAAAGTTATAAAAAAAAAACAAATACACTTTTTGAAATATAGAATTTCGAAAAAATTTCAATTTTTTTTCTTTTTTGCTAAATAAAAAATTTTCAACTACTTTTTTGCAATTGTTTCTACATGAAGTTGCTCGTGTAAGTAATTACGATCATTTTGAACCCAGAATTATTAAAATCGGCTTATTTTTGACTAAGTATGAGTAATTAAAAAGTATTTTCTTATATACAATAGATTCTTTCCATTTCCATGCTAAATAAAAAATTTTCAACTACTTTTTTGCAATTGTTTCTACATGAAGTCGCTCGTGTAAGTAATTACGATCATTTTGAACCCAGAATTATTAAAATCGGTTCATATTTGACTAAGTTATGGGCGTTTAAAAAAAAATTTTTCTTATACAATTAAAAAAAATCGAGTTTGAGCCGAACAACAAAATTGCCGATAACTCTTGAAAAAAATTTTTTTCGGGCGAACAAAAAAATACGTATCTCATTATTTTGACCAGAGAGCAACATATTTAAGTTTCATCGAAATCGAAGAACATGACCCGAATAGCCCGGTTGAATTGAAATGTAAAGCATCTGCGGGAATTTCCATTAATGCATTACCTAAAAACATTACTAATGCATTACTAAAAAACAACAATAACCACGGATTAAAACGTTATAAAGTTTACTAAACTGGCCTACAAATAATCCCTCTGAAGTCACATTGTTGCTTGTGCAGCAACTATCGATGAGCCACTGCGAAGTATCGACCTGAAAAATGTAATATGCTTTTTAGCTAGTGCATGGGATGCTTTTACCGCAACTTCAATTCAGTCTTCGTTTCAAAAACTATTTGAAAATTGCGTCTGACTGGGATTGTGACGATATCATTCCTCTTTCGGAGTTACGAGTACTGATAGCTGATGCTGTATCCAATATTCAATTCATTGCAAGTTTGCTTCGGGAAGTAGAACCATTGCAGTAAGTCTCCCTATATGAAATCGAGCAATGGGTTGTTGAACCTCAACCGGAACCCACAGCTTTAAATGAAGAATACTGTACTGAAGACGACGAAACAGTCGGTGAATAAACCAACGACATGATGCTAAATACGAATAAATTTGCATTGCAGAAGGCAATATCAGCATTCGATATATGTTTAGATTGGGGAGAGCAAAACAATGCTAAAATAAACGACGTTATGACGCTCAGAAACTGTGTGGTACTGAACAAGCGAGTGTCTACAAAACAAACCAAAATCGAAAATTTCTTTCATTTCAAATGAAACTTATCGGTTCAAAGTGCACTTAATTAATATAATAAAAACAAATAAACTTTGATTGCTATCAGTATAAAACTGTTTTAACTTGTATCGAAAAAAACCTCAGTACATGCAACAAAATCGAAACTTGCACCGAGCCCGGTTGTCATGATGTGCAAGACGCGAGTTTCTACTGCAATTGTTAAGAGCCGTATTTTAAATAAAAATAGTGAAATAGTCTAAATTTTTCTTCTTCTTCGTCTTATCATCATAGTTCTTGGTGAACCATTGCTTCATTCCCAATCTTTCGCCACCCGTCTCTATCTAAAGCTACCCTATGACCAGAAAGCACCGGGAATGTTTAAATAAAACAAAACAGTGTTAAATTTCAGGCAAATTTATTGTATCCCCTTCAAAATATGACCCATCTAAAGCAACATACATGTGCCAACGTTTAACTCAGTCCTCCATGCACCCCTGGTAGGCCGACGAAGGGATGGGCTTCAGCTCCTTCGTCGCATTCTCTTTGATCTCCTCTATCAACTGAAATCTTCTTTCACGAAGTGGTAACTTCAACTTGGGAAACAAAAAGAAGTCCATATCAGGTGAATACGAGGCTTTCACGATGGTATTTACTTGGTGTTTGGTCAATTAATCCAGCACAATTTGGGATCGGTGCGATGGCGCATTATCATCATACAAAATCCAAGAATTGTTTCCCACATTTCCGGCCGACCAGGCAGACACTAATGATCCGAATGCGCTAAAAAGTGACAGATGTGTGTCTTACAGTCCTACCAACATAAAGAAATATGGGTCGGTTCCCATGTGCGCGATACGTTTAAATTAAACATTCCCGGTACTTTTTGATTATAGGGTACTTCCTTCCTTTGCAAGGTCATCTTCGACGTCTTCGAGCCATTTCTTTCTGGGGCGTCCTCTTCTTCGGCCTCCAACAGGGCGTAATTCAACTGCCTTTTGAGTTGTTGGGAGTCCTTGGGCATTTTAAACACGTGTCCAAGCCGTCTTATACTCTGCGATTTTATAAATCTAATCACAGTTTCGTGTTTTGCTAAATGTTCCAGCTTATGATTATATGGTTATATAATGGTCCTTAGGTAGGTAGGTAGGTAAAATGGCAAGAGTACCACAGGCACACTTCAAGTACTCGTAGTACTTGCGTGCTGTTTTGATACCATAATGTGGACTACTTACCTGTGCAAAGAAAAATTTTTGAGAAGAGAAAACATTCTACAGCCATCAAGTGCTGTTGATGTAGTGGAGGAGAGAAAACGGATCTAGGCTGGAGGATCCATAAATTGTTCGTAACATTTTTCTTTCGAAGACCATTAGCTGATTAATGTCAGTGGTTTTTAGAGTCCATAGTTCGCAAGTATAGGTAAGAACAGGGCGGTTCAAGGTTTTGTATATCCTTAACTTTTGGTCGCGAGATAATAACTTTGACTTAAGCAGTTTCAATTAGAACAATAAAATTCATTTGCTGCTAAGACTCTGTCATTTTTTGTCAACGACATATCCTTATTGGCTGATATTTTGATACCCAAGGTAAATTCTTGCACATTCTTGAATGCATAGTCTCCGATCAGTAGGTGATCATTTCTTAAACCGGAGCTGGACCGGACCATAAACTTCGTTTTTTCTGTATTAATTCTTAGCTCGGTAGTTCGTACTTTTTCCAGTTTTTAAACGCACTCTCTAATTCACTCCCGCTTTTCGCCATGATAAGTATGTATATCATCTGCATATGTACAAAGCTGGAATGGCTTGTTGTATAAAGCCCCATTTGGATTTAGTTCGGTAATTGCTGCGTGCAGAACCAGATTGAATATCAATGTTCATAAAGCCTCTCCCTGTTTAACTCCCGATATAATGGGAATTTTAAATCTTTTTTAAAACAACATCTAGATGCGTCTCTTGAAAGACCCTTTACATCATAGCATAACACATAGAGAAAGTCAACATCTCTAATCGATTTTGCGGAATTGCAATGAGAAACTGTAGGAATGCAAAAAATTTTTCGGCATCCTTCAAAAGCTGCTATACCAATTTTTCATCAATCAACATTTAACATTTATTGGTTTGGTCAGGGTTTGTTAGAGAAAGTTGCGGGTTTATATATAATTGACACGCACACCCTTGAATTTCATTCGATCGATATTTTGTTCGATATTTTAAATTAATATTTTAAAACATTCACACCTACTTAAAGAGCTATCCCGACTTAATGTAATGTGTTTCAACTAATTTTGTATTTTTGTATCTTTCTTATTTGCAGTGGCATCTACTTGGCGAGCATAGTTTATTGTGACGACAAGGTGCTGGTCAGTAGCGAGGACTTCTTGCCCGTCATAGAGATCGATGAGACCTATCCCAGCAGTTTGCACAGTGATTATCACTGGCTCATGAAGGTACGTGGGGAGCTGGCCTTTTCTTATAAGCACATAATAAATGTATACCTCATTTCATAGGTGGCCTGCACTTGGGATGATGTAAAGTCTCTGCGCACGGACATGGAGCGAAATTTAACGTCTGCCGTTCATTTTCGTACCAAACTCCTATCGGCCGTGTGTCAAATGCAATCAACGCTAGGTCTCAATGACTTGGGTCAGCTATTCTACAAACCACTACGCGATTCACATGGAACTGTTGTGCTCACCTGCATACAGGCTGTGAAAAGCCAGAAAACCGTCTCCATACTCAACTCCCGTTGGTTACCATTAAATAAGTTGCAAAAGAAGATTGTCGCGTTGCTGGAGGACTACAACATCAATGAAATGCTTATTTCCTCCATTAGTGAACAGATACACTACCATCAAGCGTCAACGCAACGCTTGAGTCCAGGTTTATATTTGGGTTACCTGAAGATGCAATGTTCCATGGATCAGATACAGGTTGTTGTCCCTGTGAAGACACCGAATGTGCTGCCGCATTGCAAAGTGCGCGACAACAGCCACATCACTGCCGATGAGTGGCAGATCCTGAAACGTAATAACGCCCCAAATGGCGGCAGCCGCAGCAATAGTCCACTAAATATGGCTCTCGAATTCAACACAAACCCAGAAGAGGCCACCGAAGGTCAACGACTGTTTCTCTATGACCTTACAAACGCAGCGCAAAAGCTATTCACATACATGAACATCAAGCCTGAGGATGCTAAAACGCATCGACTCTACGACATCGAAGTTATTGAGCATAGCAAAGATATAAGCTTTCTTATTATATGTCCAGCGGTCGAGCTGACCTGTGCTGTGCCCGGCCAGTCAGAGCTGCTTCTGCAACGCGATGATCTCGCCAGCCTCAGTATACAGGCGTTCGAAATGATTCATCTGCGCACCTACCAGCCTGGCATCATACAAAAGTACGCACGTCTCTCCTGCATATTGGAATTAGATACCGCATTGGCCACGCACTCGCAACGCGAGGCATTTTCCACAAGTGAGCTGCAAACAGCCAAGGAACGCTTGGCCAAACTGCATGAACTATCAGCCAACTTGAACTCAGTGTGGAAGAGCGTACGCTGGCTAATGGATGTGATTGCGTTTGCGCGCGACAAAAACACACAGTCATCGGAAATCATGAAAGAAATTCTCACCTATGGCAACAGTAATGCGAACGACAACGAGAAACGTATTGTGGATAAACAATTGCTGCAATTACCAGCTCGTGATGCCAAATATACAAAGAGCTCAGGACGCGGTAGCTGGCCGGGGCCTGGCGCTAATTCCCAAGGTGCCAGCAATAACTGCTTGGCAGCTGAGCATTCAAAGTCCGAACAAAATCTGGGACGAAATGCAGTCACGCCTACCTCGAACGCAAGAACCATGTCACCCCAACAGTCCAGCACCAAGTCACACAGCAGCAGCGACTCGCGTCAAATGGGCAGTTCCACTGGCGCACAGCAGCTACTACAAGTCGGCATAGGCGGCTACACCAGCTCGGACATTTCTCTGCGCAAAAATAGCGGTGACTCAATGGCATCCTCGCAGTATACAACGCGCAGTTACTATTCTGGCGCTGGATCAGTACTCGGTAGTAGCAACGAACTGGGACAAATATTTGCCATACCACCTTCGCGCTCCGACGATATGTTAACACTTGGTAGCCTAGATGGGGGAAAGCACACACAATCCACGGCTACACATCGCAAACGCACCAGTTCCAACATAGCGCAACATGTAACAACACCAACGTCGTTAACCACCACTACGCACTCGTCCAGTTCAGCACCATACTTGCCCACCGGCTCCAATCTATCATTGAAGAATTCCTCCAGCTCTGACTACGACATCAGAGCGTCCAAGATCAGCAGTAAAGCGGTAGCCGAACAATGTATAGGCAATAAAGTGAAGGCAGCCTCCAGCGCAAATCTACGTGATGGCGGTCTTTACTTGAAGTCAAAAGTTGTAGCGCTGCCAAGCGACACCAAGTCCATTAGCAGCGAAGAGGCCGCCACTAGCGCGACATCAGCAACAACAGCAAAAACTGCTTCGATAAAAAGTCTCTCGCGCCAGAGTAGCGAAGAGGACACGGCAAGCGGTTCCAGTCATACCTCCGAACAGGCAACCAGTGTCGCCGCTCCCGCGCCCAGCTCGGGTATCATACAAGTTTACACCGCATATAATACTGGGCTAGCAAGCGGCACCAGCCTCAAGTTGCACGTAACGCCAAAAACAACAGCGCGCGAAGTTATCAATTTGGTGGTGAAGCAGCTGAATATGGCTGCAGTGTTAAAAGGCAGCAACGGACCCATCTACACAGCAGACATGCTGGATAACTTCTGCTTAGTAGCAGTGATCGGCGCGCGAGAACGCTGCTTACGTGACGATTTCAAACCACTACAGCTGCAGAACCCCTGGCGCAAGGGCCGACTCTATGTGCGACAGAAACACGAGCTATTGGCGGCTATCGAGCATGCGAATCGGAAATCGCATCTGATATGAGCGGCACGACAGCAATTGTGAAAATTATGGTGGGATAAGTAGGATATGGGAAATACTGTCCGCATACTGGTTGGTGGCAGTTATTGTAAAGCGTCATTGAGTAGAGTCCGCAATGAGAATTCAAAAAGGACGTATTGACGGAGTGTTCAGAATTAATAGAAGTTCCTTTTATTGGTTTTCGCGCATCAAATGAGCAAATTTTAGAATATGTAAATGAGTACCATTAGCTTTGAAAGCGGCTGGCTAAAAGCTAGTCATAAGTTTACCATACCAGGTATAGTTATGTAATATTCTTCTTCTGCTTCTTGGTCGGCGTATCCATGCGGGATGTTCGCGATTGCATAAAAATATTATTTTGATCTTAGCCACAATTTTTTCCACAACTCATTGGGTCATATCGCGCTGTGATTGTTGATGCTGTTAAGTATTTTTTTGATACTCCCCGAGCTCCTTCATTTCATAGACACGATAAACCTGACTCACAGTTCCTTCTTTTTAAGAGATTGGAAAAATATGAAAAAAGTCTGAGTGTTAGCATTGGTTTTTTTCCAAACGTTTATATGAGTTGCGGTAAAAAGCCTTTCGAACTTTGCATTTCCTATCGATTTTATTGTGTTTCTAATCAAGCATGTCACTGTGAACTTAAACCAAATTTGGAGGTGTGGTATAATCTTCTCATTTCTTGCATTATATTGGCTAGCTTTCCAGCTTCATATAAACTTCTTACATTCCAGGTCCCGATATTTAATTTTTTGCTTGTTTTACCTCCGGGGACTCTTAGCACCCTCTTAATCCCGGATACTGAAGGCCGTGTATCATTGTTATTATCTGTCATACTTTTTGTGATTCTGCTATGGAGTTGGTTAAGTAAAGGGTTTTTCAATAAGGGCGGGTAGATGTTGAAATGGAATAAAATGGCGTTTGCTGTGTGGCACGTAGCGCCGTCCTGCAGGAACCACATGTCGTCTAGGTCCATATGGTTAATATGGGCCATAAGAAATTGGAAGGGCCACCACGTCTACCGAAAAATGGGTGCAATGCGCGCCACGTTTGCGTTAATGAACACTCATTTTGATAATAAAGTTGTATCATTTGAACGTGCTGTTCAATCGTGATGATTTGGCATAAACAACTGAATTTTTTTTTTTTTTTTTTTATTTCTTCCATAAAATATTACACCTGTCGTTAGACAATAAGTAATTTGATTTACAAAAAGATGGAATGAGAGTGATATTGAAGGGCCAATGCCCCCAAGCTCATTTAGAAGAAATATATACATATTATTTAAAAACAACTGAATAATAAACAAAAGATTTGACAGATGTCACCAAAACAAAATGGCTGCCACAGGGCGCCAAAATCGACCCGCGCCAATTGAAATCCTTTAGTAGTTTGCCCTCTTGCCTTCTACCTCGCTGTCAAGTGCCGTTCCATGAGATACCCAAGCGCCACTCAGTTCTTTGATGCCGCCACTTATCATGCATATCTGCATTCATACCTGCACCACTATTGATGCAACCAGCTGCCGTTGCACATTCCTAGGTTTATAGTCCTTGGGCAGACTCTCCAATTTAAAGTCCTGAAAAACGAAAAGTTTGAACAAGATGCTTATTTAAAGGCGGCATCAACTCGCCTTGCCAGCGCCAGTTACGGTTCATGTGAGTGTTTGTGCTCAAGCCGTGCTAATGTCCATCACTGCGGCCTTCCACACCCTAGCTGGTCACACGCTACTTGTCCGGGAGTGCTTATTTGCGTAACTTAGGGGTTAGGGGTAGTCAGGCGCCCGAAAAAATTATAATTTTCAATCATTTCTTTTTGCTAGTCAATTACTTTATTTTACTAAAATAAAAACGTAATATTAATACATTATGTTTCGACTTGACTTTCGAAAATTAAAAAAAAAAATCTATAATTGTTTCTCGTTTCTCCAGAAATCTCTTGCGATGATCATCACAAGTCCTTGGAGATTCATCTAAAATCAATCGGACAAGAGAAATTTGTTTTATTAATAGATAATCTTGTGCCTGATCAAAGCTTTTTTTCAAAATTATCAATATGGCGGCATCAGTAAATATTTTTCAGATTTTCGAGAAAAAAAACCGACAATTAATTGTTAAAAAAAAAATCGAAATTTTTGAAAAAGCAAATCCTGCGATCAAGCATAGTTTTTTATGGTTTTGAAAAGCAGTATAAATTGTATTGAAATCTACCAAGCGGTTTTTAAGTTACAGTGATCACCAGTTCAAAAAACATAGTTTTGAGAAAAACGCATTTAAAGTTTTGCTATCGATTTATGTATGTAGAGTTATACGAATTTTTTAATTACTTACACTGTGTCATCTATTCCTGGGCCATATAATAGTTCCTCAGCCGTCATATCAGCTTCAAAAATATCGATTTGCTGTTGCCTAGATAGCATTCTACCTTCTCGAGTGTTATCGTTAGCGCGCTTATCTGCCACTTTCATACGTGCAGCATCCGGCTACTTGCTCTCGAACGCTCCGGAGCACCCGAGCACCCTTTGTTAATTCGAAATAACTCGAAAAGTATTTGTCGGATTCACTTTTATACTTTAAGAAAATGCAAAAAAAACAATCGAATTTTTTGAAAATTCTGACTACCCCTAACTACTTATTCACAACTAACCTCTCCTTGTACATCTAAAGGCCGTTCACTATCCGCAACCTGTGACCCGTCCGGTGGCTTGTAGCTGGCCCTCACAGCACTCCATTTATTTCCGCGAACCTGCTTAGATTATAAAAAATATAAAAACTGCATACTATATTCTACAACATTCTTTACATATATACATTGCAACTAAGTATTTGTATAAGTAAATGTATGTACTTATGTACAATCTAATACATACGTACATACATATGTATGTCTGCTTATCCAGAGTTATGACTTATAAGCAAAGTGAGGAGTATGAGCCAATACGTATTAGCAGTTAAATGTATTTAGTATATAAATTGACGACTCTAGGAATGCAGGTGTATGTGTGTAAAAATACTTCTAAGTGAAATGTAATATTTATTATATTTAAAAATTAAGCAAGCTCTGGTAATTCAGAACCGTAACGAAGCACACCAATATCACAAATCTTAGTTTTAAGATATACATACATACATAAATATATACATACTAACATATACAACTGATTTTTAGGCTAGCGTAACTGTATTGTATTTTTAGTGTAGGCTTAAAAAGGAAAATACGAGCAAAGATGCAATTTACTATGTGTGTGTATTGATATATTTGTGTATTTGTTGTTTTTATGTACAAAAAAAAATATTGTCATATTGCAATGTAGTCCATATATTCGTGTGCATTTTTGGTGTATTTATTTTGGCACAAACAAAAATTAAAATTTACACCTATATATGTGTATGTGTATGTATATGCATACATATTTATTGCAATGTAAAAGTGCAAATGCTTTAATTACAAGTACATAGACGTCTATGTATCTAAATATCATTTACTATTATAATTCATATGTACATATTTTTTTGTAAAACAAGATATTTAAAAATCGATGTACGATATTTGTTGTTTTTGCAAACGATATTAAATGTTGAATGAAAAGTGCTCAACGTGGTTTATGTAAATCATTCAGCTCATTTTAGTACCTCTAAGTATTGTTGAAGAGTGGCATTCGAATTTTTCATACACACCCGTTAAACGTAACTGAATATTGCATAGTTTGTATAGAAAATGTTTGCACCATTTAGTTTTTATATTTGTACGTATTGCATGTCCCGACTTACATTGGAAAAACAAAAATTATTATTAGGAAAAATTATTATTAGCGCATATTGCAATTGGATTTTTTTCCTTGCAGTATTAAAAACTTTTAAAGAATTATTGTTAATCGCAAAAAAGTGCATATAAGAATTGAATTAATTCAAAAAATAAATAAAACATAAAAATGTATACACTTAAAATGTTTCTCTATGAAAAAAAAAAAATATAAAATCACCGAAGCGAAGCTAGAAAATGTGAAGAGAAAATTCCAAAAATATACATTCTGTCAAAAAAGTACCGGGAATTGTTCAATAAAACGCAAAATAATTGTTTAAGGGGACAGATACCTGAAAACGGCCATATTTTCACTGATTTTCATTAAAATTATTTAAATGAAGAAGTCAATACTTTTTTTTCAAAATTGGCATACAGTTTATTTATACATTAAAATAATATAATTTTTTTTTTTATTTTAATCATTTAAATCAATTCTTCCAGGAAGGTCGCAGCGAGGCTTCTCAATCGGCGGGCATTGTAGCATCTGAATACAAAAAACCAAAATTTTTTTTATTTATTAATGTCATAATTTCTATATGAATTAAAAAAAAATGGAAAAAAAAATTCGCGGAATAAAATGCTTAAAAAAAATGAATTTTAGGGCGAATTTTCCTACTATTTTTGCTTCGAAAAAATTGCTTTTTCGAAAAATTTTCGAAAACTTGTAAATTCACTTAAAAAGTAATATCATAGAAAAGATGTGTTCAAAATTTCAGTTTTGAGAAAAACGCATTTGAAGTTTGAATACATGAAAATGCCTCTCCCAGCGCTCGAACGCAAAGAATAGAGTCGTCACGGTTGACGATCTATAATATAAGAAATACTTAAATGAATGTTCCAAAAATTTTTTTGACATATTCTTAAAGGATTATATTAACATTTTATGAAAAAAAAAACATTTTTTCCAAATTTTACAGGTATCTGTCCCCTTAATCATCAAAATTTATTTTGTCGCCTTCAAAATAGGCTCCTGTCGAAGCAATACTCATATGCCAACGATTAGTCCAGTCATCATCCTTTTAAACGCGTTTGAAGAGATCTTCTTCAGCTCCTTCAGCGAATTCTCCTTAATGGCCTGTATCGATGCAAAGTAGCGCCCGCGGCGTGGCTATTTAAGTTTTGGGGAAAGGAAAAAGTCACAGAGAGCTAAATCCGGTGAATACGGTGATAGATCGATGAGTACGGTGATTTGACGTGGTGCAAGATCCATGAGTTTTCTTTCCACAAAATGGACCGTTTCCTACCCACATTTTCTCTCAAACGTCGTATAACTTCCAAATAATATTCTTTATTTACCGTAGAACCATTTGGAACGAATTGCGAGTGCACAACACCAGGATAATCAAAGAAAACGAGTAGCAGACTTTCACTTTTGACCAACTTTGACGTGGTTTTTTGGGTTTCGGCTCATGTGCATAGCGCTATTCAGCCATTCAGCTGCCTGTTGACTAATTTGCTTGTCAAACTCATACCCACGTCTCGTCACCTGTTATGATGCGCTGGATAAACGTTGGGCCCGAATTCACTTGCTCCAGCATATCTTTAGCCACCTCCTTCCGATGAATTTTTTGAAAGAAATTCAACTCTCTTGATATAGTAAAATATTGCGAATTGATTCGTGAGACACGCTAAGGTCACGAGCTACCTCCATCAAACTTAAATGATGGTTTTTCAGCACCATTTCCTTGACTTTGTCGACTTCTTCTCCCTCTGCAAATGCCTTATATCACTCGTAGACCCGTGTTTTTGATAAAGCACACTCGCCATAGGCTTTCTGCAACAATTACAATGATTCGGCGCACGAAATCTCGTTCAAGACACAAAATTTAAGACAAATTCTTTGTTCGATATTTTTATGCATAGTGAAAATCGCAGAGCACGCCTGCTGCTTCAGTGATATAATTGAATGCCTAAAACGAGTTAATTAACAGATCAGGCTCAAACTCTGAGACACTATAAGGGACAGTTGTTCCAACATTCTAGCAAAAAAAAAAATGTAGACATATGTGTAACGCGCACTTTATAAATAAACAATTCCCGATATTTTTTGACAGAATGTATTTTAGTTTTCAAACTTCATTTATTTTTATTATTATTATTATTAATTGCTAATTAGTAAAAGAAAGGCAGTGAGCAATCACTTTTTTACCGCAGAAAAGAGTACTAGTATGAAAACTCTCTCTCTCTCTCTCTCTCTCTTAGCTCTTTTATTTTTATATTTCTATCATCCCTTTAATTTAATTTTAATTCTTCTTAATTGCCGAAATACGAGAGTCGTTCGTGCAAAGTCCGAGATTTGGCACTACTGGCACGGGTGATCAATCATGAGGTGCTTTTTTCAATAGTTAAAAAAAAAAACAAAAATGTAAATTATGTTCAAAACCTTTATTTATCATTTGAAAGGACATTCTTTGACATTTACTTTTTGAATATGACTTCATTCAAATGTTGGCCGCAACTACGCTTAAGGTGGTCCATTCTGAAGGTCCAATTTTCAATCACTCGTTCGAGCATTTCGACTGGTATGTCGTGAATAACACGCGTAATGTTGGCTTCCAGAGCTTCAATCGTAGCTGGTTTATCAGCATAGACCTTGGACTTCACGAATCCCCAAAGAAAAAAGTCCAAAGGTGTGATATCACAAGATCTTGGTGGCCAACTCGCAGGTCCTAAACGTGAAATCAGCTGCTCTCCGAAATGACTTCTCAATAAAGTCATTGTTTCACGAGCTGTATGGCAAGTGGCTCCATCTTGTTGAAACCAAATGTCGTAGAGATCATTAGATTCAATTTCAGGTAGCAAAAAGTCCGATATCATGGTACGGTAGCGAGCACCATTCACAGTTACGTTGCGGCCATCATCATTTTTGAAAAAATATGGACCGATGATTCCACCAGCCCATAAACCACACCAGACCGTTGTTTTCTCTGGGTGTAAAGGTAGCTCTTGAACCTGTTCTGGTTGCTCTTCATCCCAAATACGGCAATTTTGCTTATTGACGTAACCATTGAGCCATAAATGCGCCTCATCGCTGAACAAAATTTTGCTCGAAAACAGCGGATCTTCTTCAATCTTTTCAAGAGCCCAATCAGCAAAACGGTGACGTGCAGGAAGGTCATTTGGCTTTAGTTCTTGTACGAGCTGTATTTTGTATGCTTTTAAATGAAGATCCTTCCGTAAAATTGACCAAGTTGTTCCATACGACAGTCCAAGTTGCTGAGAACGGTGCCGAATCGATTCATCGCGGTTTTCACGTACACTCTCTGCTACTGCCACTATATTCTCAATGCTTCTTGCTGGACGTGGTCTATTCGGTCGAGAATTATCCACCAATGAATATTCGGATTCAAATTTGTTGATGGTATGTCGAATAGTGTTTAAGGCAGGCCGATTATGTTGACCATAATGCGGTCTAAGCGCACGAAAAACATTTGTCACAGAACGCTGATTTTCATAATACAGTTGAACAATTTGTAGACGTTGTTGCGGTGTGAGTCTTTCCATGATGAAATGCCAAACGCTGTTCAACAAATCCACGATGACAGTTTGCCACAACTCGCGCGCGATCTGTAAAAAAAACGCAAATGAAAAAAACTCCTCTTAATTGATCACCCGTTATTTAGTTAGTAGCATCTCTTAGAAGAAAACACACCAAGTTTCAGCCAAATCGTTCAATTTCTTTGGGTGTTTGTTTCCATTCTATTGATTTGAAGAAGTCGAGTGATTTTCCGTTTGCATCATGAAAACGCACCAGCTGATGCCTCAGCAGTTGTGATCCAACTCGTTGTTGTTTTTATTGTTATTGTATCAAAAACATATAAATATACGGCGAATGCTGATGTAGTGACAGTCCTTGGCTGCATATAAATCCGGGTTGTTCCGGAACTCATTGCACATCCTCCCTATTCTCCAGATTTGGCTCCCTCATATCGCTCGAGCCGCTATTTGTTCCTCAATTTGGAAAAATGGCTGGCTGATAATCGATTTTATTCAAGCGAGCAATGCAGAAAGGTATGGCTAATCTTCACACTTTTTATAAATCCTATTATTCGGAAAGGATCAATACAACCTAGCAAAGCGATGGGCGAAGTATATGTTATAAGCCTAAAAGAAGACAACATTGAAAAATAAAAAAGGTTTGTTCTTCTTGTGTGGCGCTGGATCTTTATTCGTGGCACTATGTCTATATCGTCGTCAAGCTCATGCAGCTCATCGTTCCATCGCCTGCACGACCCGCCGTTACTAACGTGCATAGGTCCAAAAATATTTCGCCGAATCCACTTCCTCTTTGTCGCTTTCAATAATGGCATTAAAGAGTTCCTGGAAATTTTGTTCATCGAATACCTCAACGCCGTAACGAGGATGTGGCAACAAAATGGTGCGGAAGCGCTAGTTGGATTCTGGACGAATCACCAGTTAAACCAACCAACCAACCAACCTCAAAGCCATCAACGATTGAATCAGCGCCTGAAAAAAACTTCTGCTAAAGCAATTGCGTCATCGATTGTTTCCAATATTTTACATATGAACTGCCCTTGATTTTTTTAGCCTTTGGTCATATTCTTGTGGAATCTTTTCCCATTCCTCTTTGATGCACCATATTAAGTTGTTTTTATTTGTAAAACAATTTTTTAGCACTTTCTTTTTCAAACTTGGTTTGATATCTAAAGCTTCGGGCAGGAATACCTAGCACTTTTGAGACCGGCGTATGTAAGGCTTGTGCTTGAAATCATTGTTTTGGTTAGTTTGCTCAAATTTTTACACACTTCGTTTAAAATTATGTGTTACATAATTTATCTAAGTATTTGTTTGGGGAAAAAGAAATCCATTATTTGCTCGGTAAACGGCTGTAGTGATCGACATCTCATTAAATATCGAACAAACAATTTAAACTTTTTGTTCGTTGTCAAGGTTACATTTCACACTACAAACTTCTTTCTCTGTTTTTTGTTTCTTCCATTCAGTTGTGAGTTACAGGGTGTTAACAATGTACTCCGGTACATTTTACAGTTTTTCTTTGATAAAGGCGAAAATGCATGAGAGGCCGCTGAAATTGTGAATGGTGTTTACGATGCCGATACTGTAAGAGTTAATTACGTGAAATTTTGGTTTCATCAATTCCGTTCAAGCAGTTTTGATATTAAAGAAAATTTCAATAATATCGATAAAATCACAGAAATAATCGCTCAACAGCTAAAGATAGACAATAAAACAGTTTTAAACCCTTTGAGCAGAAATTTGACGGCAAAATAATGGATATATTTTTCCCCAAACTAATATTATTGTGTTTTAGGACTGTCAACGGGTTTCTCCAAATTCTGTTTGGTCCATCGGGGTAATATAGGATTGTTTCTATCTCATCACAAAATAAAAACAGTTTCCCGATATTCCATTGAGTGCGAAACGTGAGTTAGAGCAAAGGAAAGTAGTTTGTCAGTGTTAGCTTTCGATAGTAATGACTTTTTTCTTGCACTTCTTGATGAAAAGTATCTTGTGTTTTAAGAGAACTCTTCGTAACCTACCTCCGCACCTGGCGGTCTTCGAAATCTGTGGCAAACTTTCTGAAGGTGCAGGCCCAACGCAGGCTGGCTTTGCTTGCTTGGCTTCAATAACTGTCTAAACGGACTTACAGGTATTTTGGCCCACTCGTGGACAATGGCTTTTTCAGCGCCGCGAGACTGGTGAATCTTTTATTTCGAACCTTGCGCTCCAAAGTGGGCCAAAGAAAATAATCCATCGGATTGGCGTCTAGTGAATTTGAGACCCATTGTGTGGGCGTTATGAAGTTCGGAACGTTGTTTTTTAGCCATTCTTGAATCGCTCGAACTTTGTGAGATGGTGCCGACTGCTGTTGAAACGTCCATGGTCTGCCACCAAAGCATCCTCCAGGAAACTTTTCCGATGATATTTCGCATTTACCTTGACGCCAGGCTCGATGAAAGCAATTAGCGAGCGCCTCTCTGTGGTTACAGCGGCCCAAATCCATTACCTGTGGCGGGTGCTGCCTCCTAGTGGCCAATCGATTACTCAAATTCTCGTATGAACGGTCGGTGAAATAATCCAATCGTTTTGGGAGTTTACGAATTGCTCAATTTGAAGCATTTTCTCGTCAGAAAACACAATTTTCGGAAATCGACCGCTTTCGACTCCTTCGCTCTCTCAAGTCGGCTTGTTGCTGCTTTAGTGTGAGGTAATGCGCTGTTTTGGATCTTGTAAGGCTTGACTTTGAGGTAATTTTTCAGTTTGCGGCGGATGCTACGGTCCGATATTTTCGGTTATTTCGCCATTTGATTGGCACTTCGTCGGGGATTTCGCTCAAGTCGCTTATTCACTTTTTGAACCATTTCACGCGACGTTGCAGTCTTTCGATGACCCCACCTCCATGACGTTTCGCGATGCTACCAGTATCATTGGAATGGTTATGGGTCGATAAACAAAATCTTCACTTGCTTTAAGGTGCTCCATCTCACAAACAATTGCTGATTGTGATTTTCCAGCCAAATATAATGCATTCATACTATTACGTTTGAAATCCATTACTGATTTTCTTTTTTCGCGCTTACTCTCGCGTTTACTGCGTGCTTGTAAATAACACTCTGGACTGTAATTTAGCCAACTAGCGTCAGCTGCGCGAGCGGTCTGAAGCTGGTTACACTTCGAGTGCCGTACCCTGTATAATTCGCGCACGCTAACCTTTCATCGTTGGCGAGATTTGTGTCTTATCTTATACAGAAAAATTCGCAAAATGTTTTCACAGCCTCCAGTTAACATCATGATTCAGAACTGTATTATGTATTATTGAATATGGTTAGCATCTCTGTTTCCTTTTACGAATCATCTGATTGTTATGACAGCAATCAAAGAGCCCATTTGGCCAAACAAGTTTTCAAAGCAAATCAAAATAAGTACAGACAGGCACAGCCGGCCTGCATTGGGCCAGCACCTTAGAGGTACCCTGCAGATTTTCGTCAATTTCTTGACCTTTCCAACCCTAGTGTAACCTTTTGTGGCCTGCCATTGGAGTATTTTAAGTCTAACCGAATCTCATTTCCTGCGCAATTTTAATATTGTGAAATATCCTTACATTAATAGAAAACATTTCAGCCATTTGTTTCGCTGATTTACCTTTATGGTAATTATAATAAACCAATTCTATGATATTTTAACTCGTACGGTAAGCCGGCATTATTGTAAAGATGCGACAAAATGAGCAGCATGAATCACTTGTGCCACCTGGCTTATCAACTCTACGTGAATCAGCAACCAAAAACATAAAAAAAATATTGTACACCGTTAAGTTTCTGGTGTTTATTTACGTGTCTTCAAGTTGTGAAAACAATTTTGAGGCAACGCAAAATATGACGCATTTTAGTTTTAGTTGTTGTTTTTGCATACTTCACGTTCAAGTAACTAATTTTGTTTACACGAGCAAATAGAAGACACCGGCAAATTGTTCTGCTACAAACAAAAGGAATTCAAAGTAATATGGCATAATCAAATCGACTAAGAAAATAATAATACTATGCCCTACAAGACAGCTGAGTATCACATAAGTACTCAAATTATCATCATCTCTATTCTCATTAAACTACACATTTTCGTTCTAGCCATGGGAAAGTACTGTTAGTTTTCACTTGTCGGTGTGATAATGTGCATGTATTAGGGACTAATAAAATATTTGTAAATGAGTTGGAATTTTTGTCGAAAGTGCTCAGCACTATCTTATAGGGGATACAATGTTAGATTCTGAAAAAAATTTCGAGACAAACTGTATATGCATACATACATACATACATTTACAGGCTTGGACAAAAGTATTAGGGACCCACGAAAATATAAGTAATATCTAATGTGGCTACCAAAGTGGCCGCTGCTCTTTGCAAATGTGCCACTCGTGTGTTAGCCTTTCATTACAACAATAAATTGTATTGCGGGTAAAGCCATGGCACACTTGGTGCACAAAGTCTAAAAAGTTGCATTTAAAATTTAAAATTTGGTAATCAATGTATGAATAATCTTTAGGGCAAATTTGTCAAGCGGATATAAATAATTTCGAATGTGGTATTAAGCGATTTGCGGAGACCAAATCCCACCATAATAAAACAAAAACTTACACGCGAGTCTCTCAAGCAACGTTAAAAATCCTCTTCTGCCTTTGCAGCTGTCTTTCGGAAGAAATTGGAAAACTCGTTAATGCTCGAACGGCTAAAAGAAGATTTCTGGAAGGAGGTATCAAATCTCAGAAAAAGTTCGGAAAAAGCGTTTAGAATGGGCTCTCCGATACCAACATTTTACGGAGAAAGATTAACCGAATGTTCTGTAGTCTAATGAATCGTACTTCGAAGGAGGCTTAGTTTACATCATTTTAAAATATCAACAACCATAGCTTCTTACCCTCATCCTTTTTCCTTTCCTGCAGGTATTTGAAACCCCTGATGAGACGTTCGTGAGGTGACGGCTTGCCGGGGAATACCATCCAGATAGCGCGTTATCCACTATTAAGCATGGGGGAGGCAATATTATGATCGCTCATGCTCACGGAGAGTCAAAAGTACATAAATGTATTAGATTTGTGAGGGGTTGGGCAAGTCCAAATACTCAGTCAGCAAAACCATAGTATTACACCCGGGTAAACTGCAGTAGAATGAATAGAGAGAGAGGCATGGATGGTAAGACGGAAAAATTCGCTTGCGGTCACTCTTCCGCGAATCTCTTGGATTGACTGAAGAATCTTAACAGATCCGAAAGAGGAATAGTATGAACTTTATACTCAGTACATCGAAAAATTCAGTAATTAATGGGAAAATTCAGTAAAAATTTTGACCAAGACTGTATTTCTTTCAAATTTGTCTATAAAACCGGTATAAAAAGAATACCTGCGCACACAAAATGGAAGAAAAATATTTAAATAACTGATGTAGTTTTCAAACCAACGTCCCGCAAAGAATTAGCTTAAGGGTTTAGGGGTAGGGAAAAAATGATGATTTTCAATAATTTTTTTTGGTAGGCAATTGTTTTATTTTGCAAAAATAAAAACATAGCATTAATACATCATGTTTCCACTTGACTTTAGCGAAATTTCAAAATTACAAAAAAATAATAATAATAAAGGTAAAAGTTATCGCTGTTTGTGTGGAGCCCGTTTCTCCAGAAGTCCCTTGCGGTGATCATCACAAGTCCTTGGAAATTGCTTTTCAAAATTAACAATATGGCGGCCTCAGAAAATATTTTCCAGATTTTCAAGAAAACAATAGAAATTAAACAAAAATGCTTCGATCAAGCACGAACTTTTTTATGTTTTTCAAAAGCGGTATAAATTTTATTGAAATCTACCAAGCGGTTTTTAAGTTACAGTGAGCACCAGTTCAAAAAACATAGTTTTGAGAAAAACGCATTTAGAGTTCTGCTATCGATTCCGGAGCGCAAGGGCCTTTCATTTCAAAATTTATACACAATATTTTTAAAACATTATACTTTAAGAAAATGCCAAAAAAGGATGGAATTTTTTGAAAATTCTGACTACCCCTAACCCCACTAATGCAATATTCGAAGGAAATTCTCGTGAGGCAAATTATCATGTTTTTTCTATGGCGTGGAGGTGATGTATTTTGTATTGGCTTACCTAAATACTATACAAACAGCTTGAGCATTTAACTACTGTTGGTTGTTAAGCTCGAATTTTTCGCTTCGATGACTTCTCTCTTATTTTAAGAAAAAATGAATAATTTTTTGATTTACAAAATACTACTTTATATTGCACAAAAAAAAATTAATCGAAAAGCGCTAAGTGGCACTTTCGGTAAGTCACATACTTTTATATATATATCTTAGGCCGGGTCGATTTGTGGGGAGGCAAAAAAATCGCCCATTGCTCTGTGAAAATCATATTCTAGGGATCAAAATAAGAAACTTTGCCGAAGGAACCATACCTCTAAAACGAATTCTGATGTCCCCCAATTTGGGTCGAACTTTTTAGTTTCTTTTCTATAACTCACTTAAATTAATTTTTTCATTTACATATGTTCTGGCTAAATAAATTTCTTAAGAGAAAAAATAGATATTATTATAAATAAATAATAAATATTATTATAAATAAAAAAAAAATAAAGAAAAAACATAGCCATTTAACTGATTTTTTCATGTAAAAGCCAAAAATGGTGATTTTTTGAAATTGGGGGACATCAGAATTCGTTTTAGAGGTATGGTTCCTTCGGCAAAGTTTCTTATTTTGATCCCTAGAATACGATTTTCACAGAGCAATGAGCGATTTTTAAATCGACCCGCCCTAATATAGCTGTATATTTTTTTTGTGAATTTCAAAAGACACACTTTTTTAGAAGTACAATTTTTTTTCTTTCCTTAAATTTTTTGCATTCAAATTATACTTTTATCAAATCTACAATTCCTACCAATGACAACGAACTATTTTTAGTGTGAAATTGTGTACATTTTTTACCTGTATTAATTTCCTTTATTCAGAAGAAGAATAAAAGAAAAAAACATATAAACGAATTTCCTTAAATTACGACGAAAAATATACCCAACTCTCTTTTTGCATGATTTTCTTCCTTTTTTTTTTGTGCACGCTTGTGTAAGGAACGCATCTACTGTGTAAAAAAAAGAGTTGGGTTTAATGGTTATTTTTGGTACGTTTTTGTAGTTCCTGGGGATTATTGATGCCAGCAGTGAACCGTCCAGCATCCCTATTATTCGGATTAAAAACTGAAAAATTAATTAACTGAAAACGAAAATTAATTGTAGAGTTAGAAAACGAGTGAGTGTATATATTTTTTTGGAAATCTTAGAAAAATAATGTTCAAAAATTTGAAGGGAAAAGGAATTTAATTTTTACAAAATCAATAAGTGTATAAGTGTTTTTAAAATCTGTAGTTATAAGACTAAACTGCTAATATTAGAAAACAAACAAGTATTTGTACAGAATATAAAAAAATGTTAAAAATAGTGGAAGCCGTGTTTGTAGAAATCACGCGCCTACCAAACAAATTCTAAGTGTTGTCATCACTATGCAAATAAAAAACGGAATCAAAATATTGTAATAACGAAACACAGAGCATTAAATATGTATGTACCTCTCCTCATTGAATATTTAGCATATTTTTTTACAGTACATTCGCACGCATCCATTGGATTTTTATTTGTAACTCACAGACGTATGTAGGTGCACTCTCTCTCTCTGTCTCACTCACTTGAATGGCAAGAAAAAGTCGCCCAATAACGCTGAGTAGGCAAAAATCGATGCTTGTAGTGAAGAAGAATATTTAGGGAAGAAGTCGAGCTATAACAGACGGACAAAACCGGCAATAGTACGAGGTTTGCCTTTATATTTTGCGCTGAATAACACAGGAAAATAAAGGGTGTTTTTTTAGAGGGTAGGTTTTCAAGTTGGCACTACTTTTTTCGTAGATGGTCTTTTTGACAGCTGTCACTTGATTTATGCTCAGTTTGGTTTGCCATTTCATAATGAATAGACTTACACCTGAACAACGTTTGCAAATCGTGCTAATTTGGGCCCAAAACGAGATGGCCACCGATCCCGATTTTCACAAGAAAATTTTGTTCAGCGATGCAGCTCACTTTTGGTTGAATGGGTATGTCAATAAGCAAAATTGTCGCATTTGGAGTGAACATAATCCATAAGCCATTGCTGAGACGCCGTTATATCCTCAAAAAGTCACTGTTTGGTGTGCTCTATGGACAGAGGGAATCATTTGTCCATATTTCTTTAAAAATGAAGCCGGCCATAATGTTACAGTCAATGGAGAGCGCTATAGAGCCATGATTAATGACTTTTTCGTGCCTGAATTGGACGATGTTGATGCCATACAGCCAACGCAACAATCGATTTATTGAAGGAAACTTTTGGTGAGCGCATTATCTCGCGCCGTGGACCTGTGGCGTGGCCTCCAAGATCGTGCGATATAACACCGCTGGACTATTTCTTGTGGGGCTATGTGAAGTCGCTTGTCTACGCAGCTAAGCCCGAGACGATTGACGTCTTGGAAGAGAATATTCGGCGCGTTATTGCTGACATACGGCCCCAATTGCTGCAAAAAGTGGTCGAAAATTGGGCCTCACGGCTTGAATTTATTCGAGCCAGCCGCGGCGGCCACTTGCCCGAAATCATTTTTAAAACATAATGGCAAACCCTTATCTTTATAATAAAGCTAAATTCTTGGCCATAACATTAAATTATATACGTTTTATTTCATCTTGAAAACCTAACCTCTAAAAAAAACACCCTTTAGTAATGAAACAGTCTGCATTTGCTTGAATAAATTTTCAAAGCATCTAGATAGCTATGGTTTGACAGCTGTAATGACATTTCTGTTCAGTAAAGTTTGGCAAGTCATCATGAATCGTTTGATGCCAGAACAAGTTGTGGCCGCTTCCAAATTGTGGAAATTTACTTTGAAAAAAAAGTGCGTGTAGCATAGTACACATAACAGAAGTGAAATATAGCGTCTAACACTATAACGTGCATAGACACGGCCCGCGCATGCGCAATACTATCTAACAATATGTTGCTTTCTTGCGATCTACTATAGTAATATGGCGTTAGTGCTGTACGTTTACGCGTCACTCTCTTTCTCTCTCTGTTATATTCTAACGCCTTGTATATAATGTATACGTGGTTCTCTCTTGCTCCTACAATACGAGTAACGTCGCACGACTTAGACTAGCGTAGGAGTAGGAGAAAAGACGAAGGGCCGCACAAAAGGGAGTCGTGAATAGCCCAACGTGTATCTAAGATATATGTACATAAGATATAGCTTTCTCTCTCCTTTTCCTCTACGTTGTATCTTTTTTCTCTCTCGCGGAACGAAAATGCCCAAAACGTTGCATGGCCTTGAAATTTTACTCTCCATTATCGCTCGTCCATCGACACCTAAGAAGTTTCACTTCAAAAAAAACATTTGTTCCGGAAATTCAGAGAGCTCTGGCGGCATCATCGGTCCTTATGATGAATGGCTAACGAGCCATGTTGGCTGCACTTTTGTTTCCAAAAATTAATCAGCTAAGCATCGACGACATTTGGTTCCAACAAGATAGCGCAACTTGTTGTACAGCGCTGTTAACAAAGAATTTATTGCAATATTCAAGCCATCATTGACGCCATATATCCAGATTTATTGGAAAAAGTAGTCAATTGAGTAGACTAATCGAATGGACCATATAACTCGGCGGACCTATGCCGGTTGTCATATTCAAAGAATAAATTCCATGAAATTATTTACCGGATCATAGTAATGAAAAAGATTTATTCCAACAGTATCTATGTTTTTGTATTATCATTTCATGTTCTCAAGCTACCGGTATACACATATAGTTCGTGTCAAATCTTTATTATTTAATTATTTCTTTATTTCTATCGAGGATAATTTTACGAAATTACGAGTCTCCTAATTTTGTTCGCATATTTTGTTTTACATTAAGTTTTTTAATTGATCGGCGATTGTCAAATTTTTTGCAGTTTATGTTGTGTGGTATGAAGAAAACGAAACTTAACCCTTTTTTCTTCTGTATTGGCGCGATAACGGCTTACGCGATTTTAGCCGAGTTTAACAAAGTGCGCCAGTCGTTTCTTTCTCGTGCTAACCGACGCCAGTTGGGCACACCAAGTGACGCCAAGTCCTTCTCCACCTGATCTTTGTAACGCATATGCTTTCCTTTCTTTTCCTCTTCCTCTGCTACCACCAGCTGGTATGGCAACAAATACTTTCAGTGCCAAAGCACTTTTGCCAGGCAGAGAAAACCTCCAAAAACGAGTTGTTTAAAGGCTTCAACAACTTCTTGAGGTGTTAGAAAACGTTAAGCTTACGTTAACCTTAAGTTTTCTTCTTCCACAAAAAAAAAAAAGAATTCGTCAGGTGTCAAATCAGGGCAGTAAAATGAATGGCAGATTAATTTGATCTTTTGAGTGCCCAAAAACTATTTTCCGGTACGTGAGAGTTCGCGTTGCCTTGGTGAAGGACGATTCGTCTTCGGCGATTGGTTTTCCTGAATTCTCTGAAAATTTCTGCCAAACAAATTATTATGTACCACACAAAATTGATTGTTTTAAGTTACTCTAGCCACTTGATCAAATTTTCCGAAAAAACTGACGGTCATTTGCTTCGAGGTGTTTCTTCCGCAAATAACTTTTGTTGGATTAAGCTTGACTTGGAATACCAATATTGTTGTTGTAGCAATATAAACATTCTCCAAACATATACGTGGAATGCTGCTGAAGTGACAGTCCTTGGCCGGATATACATTCGGACCGTTTCGGATACGTAGAACCGTCTGTCGATTGCTGTTTGGTTTCTGGCTCATATGCAAAGATCCAAAATTCATCACCTATTACGATATCATACTCAAAAACGTGCTTTGAACCACCGCTACTGAATTTTTTCAGCATTTCTTTACACTAATCGGCACGAGTCCTTTTTTGGGCAATTGTAAAATTTTCTTGATGGCCATATGTTCATGCAATATTGAATGTATGCTGGTCCTACAAATGCCCATGGTTGGCTTTATCTCGAAATATGTCACATGAAGATCTTGCGTTATCAATTGATGCACAGTATCGGTTAGCACCATGTCCGTTTTTGGACGGTCTTCATGATATTAATTCTACAAGTCCTGACGGCCACCTTAGACCTCATAGTGCCAGCGTTTCACAGTGGCTAAGTGTCAACGCCAAAAGTCGAAGTAAGTTGATCAATCCACTCCTAAATCGATAATCCACGTAGAAAATCATAAAAAATCATCGCACGAAAATTGTAACGAGTTCACGGGGGCCGCCGTAGCCGAATAGATTGGTATGTGACTACCATTCGGGAGTGCTTAAGTTCGGGTCTCACTGCATGAAGCAGCAAAAACGATCAAGAAAGCGGTTCTAATAACGGTTGCCCCTCGGCAGGCAATGGCAAACCTCCGAGTGTGCCATGAAAAAGCCCCTCAAAACAAACAAAATATCTGCCGTTCGGAGTCGACTTAAAACTGTAGGTCCCTCCAGGAAGAACATCAAGATGCACACCACAAATAGGAGAAGGAACTCGGCTAAACACGCGCTAATTATTAATTATTAGTTTTTGTTTTTTAATTTTAGCTTTTCAACTCACTGGAAAAAATACAAATAAAGCTCGTAAGTGCAAATGTTATATATAAATTCATGCAGAAACATACCAAAATTGTTGATAAAAATATCGAATTACAGCGCAACACACGTAGAGTTTCTAAGGCGCAAAATATAAAAGGCAACCCTCGTATATACTTATTGGAAAATGGCAATCGCTTGCATTCAATTTTTTACCATAAATTATTTCAAATGTTTTCAGAGGATTCAAATGTGCAAACACATACATATGTACCTACATACCTATATACATACATATGCATATGTGCAATTGAGAGATTCGTAGCTGGATATTTCGAAAAAAAGAAAACCATAAAACAGTGCAGAAGTCGATATACACTTGTAGAGCATTTAGGAATAAATTAAAAAATGTGTGAAATTTTAATGAAATTGTATGTGTTTATAGGGAGTTAGAAATAAATGTAAAACAAATTTAATAATTATTACGAATTCAATTAATCAATTATTAATAACTGTAGTTATTGTATGTAAGCATTAATTGCAACTAATGTAAAATGTTAGCGACGCAAAAAAGACTAAAGAGCAGAGAGCCAACAACAGATGTATATACAGATGTACGAAAATGTAAGTGCACACAAGGGTATGCACTTCATTACCTGAATTAAAATTATGCAAATAAATAGCATTATCAAAAAAAAATGTATTTGCAAAATTTGTATTACTATTCGTGTTGAACATTAAGGGTAAGTGAATAGATGAAAAGATTTGTATAGGTTGGCTAGTCTTTAACAGACCGTTATTCGAGCGAATTTGTACATGTACAAGCTTTGAACATCAGTTGTAAAACAACAACACAATCGAAGAAAAAAAATGCTCTCTAACTTGAAGTTGTCCTCTTTCAATTTTGCTCCGATTTTTTTGAAGCTTTCATTGCACGATAGCTAAGGCTGCAGGCTTTTTAACCATGTACAAGTTTTGAAAATCGGTTGTAAATAACAACAGAATCGAAGGAGCAAATGTTTGAACTTGCCCTGAATATCCTCTTTCAGTAAAAGTGCCATAACGCCCTCAATTGTGCTTCGATTACCTCGAAGCCAGTTTGAATTCTGAGCGAATTTGACAGAAACCTCTGATGAGCTGACGTCACTCGAGATGTGTTTGTAAAAAAAGCTGAGATTGTGTTGTGGTATACGAAAAGAAGCAACCAATGACACATCGTTGTCGTCTGCACTACGACTAATTGCAATTGTGTTAGTGATATACGGAAAAAATCAACACAATCTCCACTCATGTTGCTTCATTGCTATTTGAAAACCGACTGCTATCTCACAATTTTCCTTTTCACCATAGCTAAAAAGCAAACCTTGTAAATCTATCATCCTGGTGTATGCCAAATAAAGGTTTTAATGTGCATTCTAAGCTAATTGGATAATCATGATAATCATTTCGGAAGTAAAGTGTAAAAAATTCAATCAAAGTAAACATACAAATTTGGAAAAATGATTTCATAACCATTAGAATTCACTACTTTAATCGGAATAGAAATTTTACTTTGGGCTTAGCAACCCTGTAGGCGTGAGCATTTTCCCTCGCTCTTAGATACAAAAGGAAACTCTTTCATCGACTCTCGAGTTCTGTTCGCGAAGTTCATAGTACACTGGTGGCGTCATTGGTCCTTATTTCTTTCTAAATGATTAAGGTGCTGTCGTAAACCCCGCAAACATTGTTTTCGTATTTTCTCGGATGGCTCCAGAACCGAACACGGTTCCGACTGTGGTGTCTACGAGGAATCCAGCGGAACAAAACTACACTTTGCTCTTGGATTGCACGCATCTGTGTTTTAAGCGGAGGTGTATGCTGTTCAAGAAGCAATGAACTTTGTTGTGCAAAAATAGATAAACAGGCAGATCTGCATGCGTCTGCAGCGACAGCAAAGCTACGCTCATGGCCTTAGACAGCCCTCCAAACATCTCAAGGGTAGTTGAGTACTGTAAATCCAGGCTAAACTATGTCGGTAGACATAACATCCTGATGCTAACATGGGTCCCGGGACACGTGAATATCGCGAATAACGAAATATCGGATTCTTTAGCTAGTATGGGATCTGAGGCCAACTTCTTTGGCCCGGAGCATGTTCTACCACTCCCTTTTACAGCCATCAAAGTCACGGTTAGCAAACGTGTTGCTTCAACCCACAAGCGAACTTGGCAGACTGAGAGACAAATGCTGCAAACGGACAAAACTGATGGGACCTGTCAGAAGCAGAAGGGACTGTAGGCAGGTTATTGGACTGATGGCGATCCATTTTCCATAGGCAAAGCACATGGAAAAGGTAGACATCTGAGACAGTGCACTCTGCCCAGCATGTGAAGAGGAGAATGAGACGGCGGACCACTTTCTGTACGTCTACTCGGTCTTCGCTCGAATCAGGATTGAAGTGTTTGGTACCTTGGCTCCTTGCCCCCAAGATATACTCAAATCTCTTCAGAGGTCGGGTAGGTTTGAAGAAAATTAAAAAGGGAGCCCACAATGGACTTCATGTTGTCTGAGTACTGTACTTGCTAGTTTGTCAGCTGACAGCTGTCGTTATGAGCCCGGTATATATATAGTTCGCCTCAAATGTTTATTATTTATTTATTTGTTTATATCGGGGATGGTTTTACAAAATTTCGAGTCTCCTGATTCTGTTAGCATATTTTGTTTTACATTAAGTTTTTTAACTGATCAGCGATTGGAAAATCTTCTGCAATTTATATTGTGTGGTATGGAGAAAACGAAACTTGACCCTTTTTTTCTCGATATCCGCTTTTGTGGTTTTAGCCGAATTTAACAAGGAGTGTTTGTAGCCATTCGCACGACATCACCCAGCCAACCTAGCTGCTGGATCTTTATTCGCTACGCTATGTCTATTGGGGTTCTAATGGGAAAGATATGCGCAAAGCACAGCCACTACTATTCAACTGTCAACTGCACGTGGTGTACTCTGCTAAACCAATACCTGTCTGAGGGCGCAGCTGGCAGCCCCAGCACTCAGACTCGGGTGCGCTAGGCCAATAACCTGCCCACTTTAAACTCAACATTATTGCAACCTCAACAAATAGAAATAAAACCCGGAACCCGATGCAGTTGACGAACTCGACATCGCCAGCGTGCGAAGGTCCACAAATTTTCCGCAGAATCTTTCTCTCAAATACTCTCTTTGTCTACCTTAAAAATATAGCACTACTTACCGTCCGGATGGTAGTTCCCGCCAGAAAATTTGTATTAGCAAGACGAATTACTTAAAAATATATATTTTTTAGGATATTTTAGAAGGCATAGAAATAAAAAGAAGTGAAAGCGGTACGGTGTTTAAAAACATCAGATAGTAGTATAGAAATTTAATAAAATATCAGTCGGGTCCATTGGGTACGACCGATAGCCAAAGGGTTAATCCATACATAAATTACTGTCACTTCCTCCGAATACTTTGATAGCGAAGTGCTTGACTCATTTGCATTAACGCAATTAAGAAAAATTTTACACACGTATGCATATGTTATATGTGTATATGTATTTGTATAAGCATAGAAAACAACAAATATTCGGAATTACCATTAATTAGCTTAGGCAAGTTTTGACAAATGTCTGGTTTGCTCACTGCATACTCAAACAAACACTTTATGTGATAATAGAAAAATGCCTAACAGGAAAGCCGAATGGTTCCTAAGGAATGTTTTCAAGGATTGATTCGTGTTTATGAATTTATTTGTGTTCATAGACTTTTTACTGAGAGCACTGACTACGTCCCCAGAAATAGTATTACATAACATACTGAACTCAACAAATTACAATTATACCTTTTTTACAAAGTAGCGCAAAATTAATCGCCTAATTTTTTTTTTTTTTGGTTGAATACCTTTTTTACTAAAATAAATTTGAGAGAATAAAATTGAGAAAATTACAGATCTCCCACTTTGTACATAAGTAAGCGGTTTAGCGCTGCGACTTAACAGTATGGCTTATACACGGATGGATCCAAGCTAGAAAATAAAGTGGGCTATGGGGTTTTTTCAACAGAATTAGGATTAGAATTATCGGTCCGACTTCCGGGCTAGTGTATAATTTAGCTATAAAGGAGGTAAATGTGTACCTTAGCACACGCGCCGTAACAAGAACTACGATAAATATCTTCTCGGATAGCCATTGCTCTGGAATGCCAGGTAGTTCTAAATGATATTAGCATTGTCTTCAAGGTCAGCCTTATATGGGTTGCGGGAATGAGATATTGAAGGAAATTGCAGGGCCGATGATCTAGCCAGAAAGGGTACTAATCTTCTTCCTCTTCTTGAAAACAGAGGCAACATTAGAATTCCTATGGCAACATGCAAATTAAGGATAAAAAATAATATTCTCCAGGAGGCCAATAGGTCATGGAGAAAAGAAACTGTGTGTGTTACAACCAGGCTAATTTGGACGCAAATAGCTAAGAGAAGATCAGGAGAGTTGCTTAACCTCACAACAGAGAACATCTCGAGGGTCGTGACTTGTGTCACCGGTCATTGGCTGTTAGGTAGACATGCTTCTAGGCTAGAAATATTTAGAATACTTCCTTTGTAACTTTCTAGCTTTAGGTAGTAGTAGAGCAAGGTTGTTGGGAAAATATCATTTTGACTCTCTTACGGAACTATCCGGTGTTGGGATAAAACTTATCCTACGCTTCATAAGAGAGTCTAATTGGCTCCATGAACACTAAAATTAAGGTTCCCGTGTTACACAGTGGTATCACAACGGACTTACATGGTATAAGTGAGTTTGGATACTCTAAGCCGACTGACACAAAATCCTAATCCTAACCTCAATTTCTTCGAATTAATTGTTTTCCCAGGTCCAAAGCAGTATTTGATTTACCTTGTTTATATAGGGAAACTTTTGTTGCTTCAACTTTGCAACTTCTGATTTCTCTTTTCCCTGTCCACCGCTTTTCCGCAAGTTACGAATTGCTTCAACAAAAGTTGCCCTGTATGCACAAATAAAGGGTGGTTAAGTTTTAAGGGCCGGTGTTGATTTTGAATAAAATACAATTTTTTGGGAAAATTATTGTCATTTCTCTTCTCGGCGGCACATCTCTATCCGATGGTTCAAATTCTCGATGACGCTGAGGCATAATTGAGGTTCTATTGTTGCTGGCTTATCGACGTACACCTTTTCTTTCAAATAACCCCAAAGAAAGAAGTCCAACGGTGTTGAATCACATGATCTTGGCGACCAATTGACATCGTCGCGACAAGAGATTATTCGGCCATCAAAGGGTAAGGGATAAACGCTAAAAAAAACACTTTTTTCATGAATTTATTGTAGCGGAACGGTTCAAGTCAGTTTATTAAAAGTTGTTTATTATTATAAAGTAACATTTCAAGAATATTTGATAGAATTTTCATGTAAAAATATTGCAAAATGAGCGAATGAGAGCACATTTACGTAGACGTCTTTTCAAAAATACATTTTGCAGTAGTCAGCATATCTCAGCGTACAATCATCTGAAATCAAAAAAATCGAATAATTTAGTTAAAGTATGAGTTAAACTTCCCCCCAACGTTTATTTTGACGATTTATTTTCATTTTCAGCCATTTGGTAGTCGTTTGAAGTAAAAAAAGATTTTTGACGAAAAAATGCCGCCATTTTGTAGGTGTAAAACCACCTTAATATAAAAAAAAATGGCAAAAAAAACGTTGGGGGGAGGTTTTTTATATGTAAAATATGTGTGCAAAATTTCAAAAGGATCGGTTGAGTAGTTTTCAAATGGCAATGACTACGCACTTAAAAAAAAAAGGTTCGAGAAAACCGCGTTTAAAGTTTGTAACGGACTACGCGCGCAACTGCTGCGTCTCGGCAGATGTTTGAGGCGGCTCGGCTTTATGCTCTATAACTTAAAAAGTTTTGCTGGGATTGACTTAAAATTTTAACACGGTATTTTTGAAATGTTTTACTACAATAACATGCAAAAAAAATTCGATTTTTATCCCTTACCCAAATTTCAGATTTGAAATCTGGGTGAAACACCAAAATGATCCATGGCTTTGGACATCATGCTACATATGCCACCCCTAGATCTCTTCTGCAAATACTCAGCGGCCTGCTCCGCTTTAAGGCTCAAAGCGAGCTCACAATGGAAAACTGTCACATATGAACATTCAACCATCTTAGACTCCTACACGGATATACCCAGTGTCTGTGATTATCACCCTCCCATTCTTTGCTTCGAAAGGAATTTCTTAATGAAAATCCCTTCTAGACTGGAATGGCTTGAAGAAGATCCAGCACCCAACACACCCGTTAAGATCTACACGGACGGATATAAATTGGACACCGGTGTAGGATCAGGGTTATTTTGCGAAGAGCTTTCTATTAGTGAATCCTTTAAACTACCGGATCACTGTAGTGTTTTTCAAGCGGAAATAAACGCTATTCATGAAGCCTTAAAATGGTTAAAGATAAACACAATATCATCAATGCATTCTATCAAACAGCCAAGCTGCCCTACGAGACCTGGATGCATTCCAAACAACATCAAGGAGTGTCTTACGTTGTCGCCAATCTCTAAATGAGATGGCCAAACAATATCGTATAATCTTATGCTGGGTTCCAGGCCACAGAGACATACCAGGGAAGTGTAGGGCAGACCAACTAGCAAGAGAAGGTACCTGTATGCCAGGTACCTGTATGGAGATACCTCTCGCAACTTGTAAGCTTCTCATTAAGGACGCACTATTCAGTTCTACAAATCAAAGATGGATTAGCGTTAACACCTGCGAAATTGCTAGGCAAACATGGCCAAGGCTAAACTTACGTCTGTCCAAGAGTATTATAAAACTGAGTAGACTTCAAATCAGGACCTTAGTAGGGGCCCTCACAGGACATTGTCTCATAGGAAATCATGCAAGGAGATTAGGCGCTTACACGCATGATTTCTGTCGTAGCTGCAGAAATGAGGAGGAGTTGGAAACAATTCAACATCTTTTTTGCACATGCCCAGCTCTAGCCAGAAGCAGGAACCGATTTTTTAATTCCTACTTCTTAACGAATATAGATAATCTATACACTTTAGGTATCAACCACCTTTTACGCTTTGTCAAAAGCTCAGGATGGTTCAATATGGAGAGGGAAATGTAGCCCAGCCCTCGCGGCTCACAACGGACCCATTTCGTAGTCTAAGTGGCATCGTTGTCTCTATGTGCGATGCCGCTGCCAAACCTAACCTATATAATATGGGGTGGCACTCGGGGGCTGACGTCGGAAAAGTACACGTTATTGATGGGATTTTGAATGGTAAAGGGTACATTGACATTTTAAAAGAAAATGTTCTCAGCTGTGCAGAAAAACTTGGTATTCGTGAAAACTTTGTATTTTATCAAGGCAATGATCCTAAGTACACGCCGTGGAATGCTGAGAATTGCTTACTGTATAACTGTCCAAAGGATCTGGTTACGCCTGCTCAATCTCCCGACATGAACCCCATTGAATATTTGTAGGAAGAACACAAAAACAGACCTGCTTCAAGATGCGTGAGTACTAAGTCAGTCTTAAAACAAGCAGTATTGGAGGAATGGGAACAAATTGATCCCAGTTATTGCCAAAAACGCATTGAAAGTATGCCACGATGCTTATATATATATATATAATTGGCGCGTACACCGTTTTTGAGTGTTTGGCCGAGCTCCTCCTCCTATTTGTGGCGTGCGTCTTGATGTTGTTCCGCAAATGGAGGGACGGACCTACAGTTTCTAGCCGACTCCGAACGGCATATATAATATTTTTATGAGGAGCTTTTCCATGGCAGAAATACACTCGGAGGTTTGCCATTGCCTACCGAGGGGCGACCGCTATTAGAGAAATATTTTTCTTAATTTTGGTGTTTCACCGAGATTCGAACCTACGTTTTCTCTGTGAATTCCGAATGGTAGTCATACACCTACCCATTCGACTACGGCGGCCGCCACGGTGCTTACAGGAGGTAATAAAATACAAAGGAAAATCGACAAAATATTAATGCTTATGCATTTTTTGCTTTTGCGAGTTTTAAACGGAGTGACCCATTTCGAGTGTGAGCAGCGTAGACGACAATAATTTCATACAAAATTTTATTCTTCTCCATGTTTTTATTTAAGTGCAATTAATTCTTATAATTGTTCTACCTGCATGCGAGTATACATAAATAAAGGGTGTTTTTTTTAGAGGTTAGGTTTTCAAGATGAAATAAAACGTATATAATTTAATGTTATGGCCAAGAATTTAGTTTTATTATAAAGATAAGGATTTGCCATTATGTTTTAAAAATGATTTCGGGCAAGTGGCCGCCACGGCTGCCTCGAATAAATTCCAGCCGAGAGGCCCAATTTTCGACCACCAAACAGTGACTTTTTGAGGATGTAACGGCGTCTCAGCAATGGCTTGTGGATTATGTTCACTCCAAATGCGACAATTTTGCTTATTGACATACCCATTCAACCAAAAGTGAGCTTCATCGCTGAACAAAATTTTCTTGTGAAAATCGGGATCGGTGGCCATCTCGTTTTGGGCGCAAATTTGCACGATTTGCAAACGTTGTTCAGGTGTAAGTCTATTCATTATGAAATGGCAAACCAAACTGAGCATAAATCAAGTGACAGCTGTCAAAAAGACCATCTACGAAAAAAGTAGTGCCAACTTGAAAACCTAACCTCTAAAAAAACACCCTTTAAATAAGAACAAATTGAAATCGAGAAATATTTATATTCTTTTCATCTTTTAAATGTTATATATGTATAAAGTGTCCCATTTTGAATGTGGCTCACTGTAGTTCTTATATCACAGCAAATATACACGCATTTTTCCACTTCGATCTGCGTAATCTTGTATTCTATTATTCTTTAATAATTTTGACGCATAACGGTACTTTCATAAAAATGCAAAGAAAAAGTGCATTTCATGCGCTCATCTAACACATTTTTTGTCTGGAAAAAAAATATCATGTCAACCAACTCTTCAACATCGTTTGGATTCATCCAGCACTAATTAACTGATTACCTGATTTAAATCCTGTTTAAAGCAAATTTGACCGTATTTGGCGAAACAAAACATCTTTTCTACTAGGACACGGACACTCAACTTCGTGAATTGCGCCTTATCCAAAATACTCTTTAGATTTAACTCCCTATAACGAGCGTATTATTTGGAGGATATGAACAAATTGGAGAAAAATCGCATGCAATATATTCAGAGCTTCAGAGGAGACTATATAGAAAAACCAAGCATTTTTTATTTCACTTTTCAAAGACTTAAGTACACCCACCCTCGTAAGTACATCTATACTAATATTATAAAGAGGAAAACTTTGTTTGTTTGTTTGTTTGTTTGTTTGTTTGTTTGTTTGTAACGAATAGGCTCAAAAACTACTGGACCAATTTTAAAAATTCTTTCACCATTCGAAAACTACATTATCTACGAGTAACATGGATTACATTTTATTTTGGAAAAAAATAGGGTTCCATAAGATATTTGGATTTTTCGGACACAAACTGAAAAAAATCTTATATATAAAATAAAGTCAACTTTTTGTGTGTGTTCGCTAACCGGCCGTGTCTGCACCGAATTAAACCAAACTTACATACATTGTTAAGAAGGTATTGAAGATGGTTTCCGTATAGTTTGGATACATATTGGTGGATAGGGCTCGAGATATAGGTCAAAACGTGGACCCGGGTAACCTTCAGATGTGTATGTACAATATGGATATCAAAGTGAAGCTGTTGGTGAATGCTTTAGTACAGAGTATTTTTCATGCAGCTACGTGACTGGGGTCTCGAGATATAGGTCAAAACGTGGACCCGGGTAACCTTTGGTTGTGTATGTACAATATGGGTATCAAATGAAAGCTCTTGATAAGTGCTTTAATATGGGGTAATTTTCATACCTATTGATGGCTAGGGTCTGGAAATATATGCCAAAACGTGGACCCGCCGTGTCTTTGCACCGAATTAAACCAAACTTACACACATTGTTAAGGAGGTATTGAAGATGGTTTCCGTATAGTTTGGATACCTATTGGTAGATAGGGTCTCGAGATATAGGTCAAAACGTGGACCCGGGTAACCTTCGGATGTGTATGTACAATATGGGTATCAAATGGAAGCTGTTGGTGAATGCTTTAGTTCAGAGTATTTCCATCCGCTCCGTGACTAGGGTCTCGAGATAGAGACCAAAACGTGGACCCTAGAATGTGTTTGTACAATATGGATATCAAATGAAAGCTGTTGATAAGTGCTTTAATACGGGGTAATTTTCATACCTATTGATGACTAGGGTCTCGAAATATATGCCAAAACGTGGACCCGCCGTGTCTTTGCACCGAATTAAACCAAACTTATGCACATTGTTAAGTAAGTATTGAAAATGGGTTTCGTAAAGTTTGGTTGTAATTCGAAGCAGTGGCAACGGGTACAGCGTTCTTTTGAGCCTGCCATAATGTCGCTTACTTTTTTAACGCTTGGGGCGGAACTGAACTGTCAAATTGACAGTGTGAGTTACAATGTGTCAATATTTCTTTCTGATTTGGATGCCATAAGGAAAAAACGTAAGTGCAACATGTAAAAATTGTTTGTGAATTTTTTTGGAGTGGATTTTGGAACAGTGAATAATTTCTTACGAAATTTGAGAATTTAATGTGAAATCCGAATGAAATTATGTGTTCGTGGAAAAAAATTTTTTTTTCGTTTTTTTTTTTGAAAAATATAAATGGATAATGGTTAAAAAAGCTCCAATGCTTAATAAAACATATAAATTGAAACGAAAAATTCATGGATGATCAGGAAAAAAGACGATTGTTTCTTAGTTATTCATATGCGTTGATTTGAAATTTAAAAACAATCTTCTTTTTTCCTGATTTTCAATTTATATTTTATATTTACTCAAAAACAAATAGAAAAACAAAAAATATTGTTTATGCCAAAGCGCTTGAATAAAGAATAAAGAAATAAATAATATGAAAACCATATATTTTCTGTTCTAAACCATATCTATTCTATTTTAGTGTGCCCAGCGAAGGGGGCCGGGTTTGCTAGTTTTGTGTAAGTATAAAAACTAACTAAAGTCAGGCAAAATAAATTCTTTAGTGATGACACAGACCACCGAGCGTTCTAGTGTCGTGGTATCCAAAGCTAAGCAGGCATTCGTCTTTGTAGCTCGAATTACAATAAAATACAGATGTGACGAGCTAATTAGCATAGCCTTGTAGACTCAGAAATATGATGATGAAAAGCTGTATTCACACACTCGACCAATCAGTCATTCAGATAGCAACGAAGCAACATAAGCGAAAACTGTGAAGATTTTTTTTCGTACTATATATCACTAACACAATCTTATCGCCAGCCGAAATTTGCCCAAATTCTCACACATTTTCACATACTCGTTCAATCAGTCGTTGTTCAAGGATGATAGATTACCAGGTATGGTGAAAAAAAAAATTTTGAGTGAACTTTGGGTTCCACGTCACTTGGGAAGTGTGTCACAAAATTTAGCTTCTGGTACTGTCAAAAATCAACTCATCCAATCCACATACCAATAGTTTGTTTACGAATACGGCGAATACGAATGTGCAAAATGGTGCGCGAATGCTTCTGCGTGATTACCCAATTGTAAAAAGTGTGTTTTAAATTAAATTTAGTTATATTTGAAAAACAATTAAAATATGAATTTTGATTAAACAAATCAATTTGCAGCTTTGCACATTTGTATTCAGCGTATTCGTAAACAAATCGGAAACGTTTAATGCTCTACTCGAAACCCATTTTCCGGGTAGTAGAGTTCTCTCTGAAGTAGAGAGTGGCATGAACAATAACGGTAGCAGCGGTGGAACCTCTAGGTACAGCTGGTATATTGCAAGTCGGATAGTGACAAAAGAATCGATAAGTTTGTCCTTGTCTTCCTTTGAGAACTTTAAGTCCCCTGGACCTGACGGAATATATCCAGCAATGCTTAAAAAAGGAAGAGACAAGCTGATTGAGGCCCTAAAAAGGATCTTCACAGCCTGTCTTGCATTTAGTTATATAGCATCCCAATGGCGACGCGTAAGAGTAGTATTTATTCCGAAACCAGGAAAAGACGACTATTCCCTAGCAAAAAGTTTTAGACCAATCAGTTTGACATCGTGTTGAAAAGTCTAGAACGAGTGGTGGAGAAATATATTCGAGTGGGCGTATTGCTGAGAAGTCCACTTAGTAGAAATGAACACGCTTACCAGAGTGGAAAATCATGTGAATCAGCCTTACACGATCTTGTTAGCAAGATTAAAGCTGGGCTGGAAGCTGACGAATACGCAATGGGCGTGTTCGTGGACATTGAGGGGGCTTTTGATAATGCCCCAAACCATTGTAAAATGGATATATTCCATGCTCTCTGAGAGGCTGTTAACCGCTGGTGAGAACAGTGACGAACTAATCACCGTCAGGGCTAAGCAAGGATGTCCCCAAGGGGGTGTTCTTTCTCCGCTGCTGTGGTGCTTGGTCGTAGACTCTTTACTAGCGGAGATGCAGGAACTCGGTTTTCTCGTCCAAGCATATGCGGACGATGTCTGTGCGCTAACATCGGATAAATCCCTAAGGAGGCTTTACACGAAAGTGCAGAGGATTCTGGACAAAATCGATGACTGGTGTATCAGACAAGGTCTTTCCGTTAATCCGAACAAAACAACCATAGTCTTGTTTACGAGAAAACGGAAATTGGATGGACTCAGTCTTCCAACACTGAAAGGTGTGACACTTGATCTTTCCAACGAAGTTAAATATCTAGGAGTAATCTTGGATAAGAAGCTGACTTGGGAGACACACGTTTCACTGAAGGTGAATCGCGCATTGACGATTTTTCAGCAATGCCGTAGAGCCTTTGGTAAAACCTGGGGTGTGAAACCTGCTGTGGTCCTATGGATATTCACAGCACTTATCAGACCAATTATCACCTACGCCTCTATGGTCTAGTAGCGACGGAGCATGGTTAAGTCTACAATCCGGGAACTATACAGGCTGCAAAGAAGTGTATGTTTATGCATCACGGGTACCATGAGTACAATCTCAGGTGATGCCCTAAATCAGTGGTCGCCAACCCGTCGATCGCGAGCTACCGGTAGCACGCA
Organism: Anastrepha obliqua; assembly: GCF_027943255.1. NCBI lineage: Eukaryota > Metazoa > Arthropoda > Insecta > Diptera > Tephritidae > Anastrepha > Anastrepha obliqua. Next base: position 135,894,501 of record NC_072892.1, on the reverse strand, counting down.
AAGGCAATTCTGGTAGCTCGCACTGCTCACGTTGCAAATAATCCAAAAGTCTGAAAATCATATAAGTATTAGCAAATTTCAGAAATTTTCATAATAAATAGATAAACAGCGGTAACACTGCGGTAAGCGATTTCGCGCCGACAAACACGAATCGAAGTCGCGTCTCCGTTTTTTGGCTTTATATATACCCAATGCACGTCGACATTGCGCTCAGTTTAATACTGAACGGCATTATCAACGTTCTGCGTGCAGCGGTTGGGTCTCTAACCCGAAACATTATGATAAAGACGAAATAGTGTCTGCTATAAAATCTATGCAACTTTCTGCTAATACAGTGATGAGGCGAGTAGGAGTAATGAGCAATGGTCTTTTTTTACAGTTAAGAAGTGACTTAGATAACTGTATTTATTTTTCACTGCAACTGGATGAATCAACAGATGTAGTTGACACCTCACAGATGGCCATATTTGTCAGGATGGTTTTTAGTGATTTTACAAATAAAGAAGATCTTTTGCAGTTTATTCCACTCAAAGGACATACTACTGGGCTAGAGCTGTTTTCTCATTTAAAAAATCTCATCTCTTCTGAGAAAATTCCAATATCAAAAATCGTAGGCTTGACAACTGACGGTGCTCCAGCTATGGTGGGTTGTGATAAGGGGCTCGTGGCGCTATGTCATAAGGATGAAAGTTTTCCACAATTTCTTAGTTACCACTGTATTATACATCAGCAAGCATTATGTGGAAATTTTCTAAACTTGAACAACGTTATGAAACTGGTGGTGAAAATTGTGAACAAGATTAGAGCTCAAGCGTTACAAAGAAGATTATTTAAAACCTTGGCTGATGAAATTGACTGTCAATACGGAGAGCTACTTCTTCACTCTGAAGTGCGATGGTTAAGCAGAGGACGAGTGCTCAAACGTTTCAATGATGTCCTGCCTGCTATACTCCAATTTTTCAAAGAACGCGATGAACCGATTCCTGAACTGGAAAATTCGACTTGGCTCAGAGATTTTGGTTTTCTTGTGGACATTACAGAGAAATTAAATGAGTTTAACTTGCAGCTTCAAGGCAGGGATAAAGAATTAGCGGAAATGATTTCTGATATAAATGCATTTATTACAAAACTTGAATTTTGGGAACAAAACCTAAAAAACCCCGATACTAAGCATTTTCCTATTCTTTCCGAAAAGATATCCAAAAATCTATTAGGGCCCTATGACAGTAAATATCATATGGAAATAGTTTCTAACTTGAAGGAAAACTTCAAAAATCGTTTCAAGGATTTCAGCGAAATTGCTTTAGTGACGCAATTTGTTGTTTCACCCTTCATGGACATTGATATACAACAGTTTGCAACTTGTGTTATGAACAACTTTGGCGAAGACATTGCTGTGACAGAAATGGAACTGATTGCTTTTCAAAGTGACTTGACTTTAAAATCTTTAGGTTCAAATACAAAATGTATATGGACTTTAGTAAGTAAAGATAAGTATTCAGTTTTATGTCGTGTTGCGTTGAAAGTGAAAGCGTTATTCAGTTCAACTTATTTGTGTGAATCTTCTTTTTCCAATATGAAATTTATTAAAAATAAATACCGCAATCGGCTTACAGATATACATTTGGATAACTGTATTCGAATGACTGTATCAAATTATACCGCAAATATTAAAAAAATTATCGATGAGTCATAATGTCAACCTTCTCATTAAATATGCTCTTTTTATCTGCCCATATTTTATTTATATCATAATGTACTATTACTGTTTTGTTGTTTTTTTAAGTCGCTTGTGATATGCCATTATGACTGCAAAAAATTTTGTTACGATTGATAGGTGTGAACATGGATGAAGTTATGCATAAGTATAAGCACTATAAGTCATAAGTTTATTATATATAGAACGTATATTAGTAAAATAAATACATGTATTGTATGTCGAAAAAAACTGTGCATTATTTAATTTATGTTGGCTTGTGCAAGTAGCTCACTGTTTGTTTCTAAATCTTGAAAGTAGCTCAACACATTGAAAAGGTTGGCGACCACTGCCCTAAATGCTAAGCCTGATTTTCTCCCCCTGGATCTTAAGATACAACAGGAAGCAATAAAAGCAATATGTAGACTCCATAAATATTGTTCCGGCACGAAGACGGAACTTCGGGACACAGAGAAATCTTTAAGATGCTATCTGAGCAGTATTCACTATTTTTGGCACCTAAAGACGACCCTATACCCACAGTTTCATTTGGAAGGAAATTTGATGTCAGATTTCCATTGCGTGAGCAATGGAGCGATCCAGAATGCATTCAGGGAGGTTTAACGGATATTTTCTTTACCGATGGGTCCAAGAATGAAATAAGGTGTGGAACCGGATGGTACTTAAACGATAGTAATAAGTATCACTATGCTATGGGGGAAATGGCAACTATTTTTGCCATCCTGAAAGTAGCCGAATGGATAATCGAGGAGTGGGAAACAGATTGGAGTATTCAGTAACAGTGTACTGAGGGCCCTGGAGAAAGCGAAGCAAACCTCAAAGATTGTTCAAGAATGTAAGAGGAAGCTTAATTCTGTCGCAAGACTAAAGAGGCTTGTACTTATATGGGTTCCAGGACACTCCCGTGTTCAAGGAAACGTAATTGCCGATGAATTGGCCAACCGTGGATCAGCGGTTCCCCCACAAGGGTCAGAGCGAATAATCGGAATCAGTTCCGCAGCAATCATTAATTGGATCAGCGATTATGTAGGCAATCTACATAAAAAGCGATGGTCCGGTCTAGAACGCTGCACAACTGCAAAGTGTTCTGTGAACGAACAGAAAACTGTCAAACTTTCCACTAAAACTTGGCAGGAAAGACGTTCGGTTGATGGTCGGTATCATTACAGGACACAACCCAAAGGGTCAGCATATGACCATCATTGGAATCATTGAGGACCCAATGTGCCTGTCATGCTTGGAGGATGCAGATAGCACTGAGCACTATCTCTGTGAGCGTCCTGCCTTTGTTAGAGCACGGCTACGAGTTTTGGGTTCCGATGTCGTGAGAATAAGTAATATTCGTTCTCTAAAACTGGAGGATATTTACAGATTTGCCAAAGAATCTGGAAACTTCTCACAGGACTAACTATCTCTATCTCTGTCTCTATTCTTTCCTATTTCTTTCTCTGATACTTTTCTCCTTCCCTCCTTGACTATCTACCCTCTTTCCAGAGCTTTAAATACAATGGGCTTTTTAGCCTGAGTGTTTTAGAAGCCCCCAAATCTTCTGGTGCTCCTTGGCTCGACGTTTTCAAATTTCAATTTCAAACAAACCAATGGTATGCGGATTGGTTGTGTTGATTTTTGTCAGTACCAGAAGCTAAATTTTGTGAAACACATCCCAAGTGACGACAGCACATCTGTCAAATTCGCTTATTGCCGAATAACGGTGTGCTACGTAGTACACTTTTAAAAATCGTTTCACCAATGCCGTGTTCAGCCGGCAGCGAATTGTCATTGGTTAATTTTTTTCGTATATTACCAACACAATCTCAGTTTTTTTTTGTAAACACACCTCAAGTGACTTGAGCCTATAAGCTGATTCTGTCAAATTCGCTCAGCGCCGAATAACGGTCTGCTAAAGAGCTGACCTTTAAAATCTTTTCACCATGGATTAAATTCTGTTTCGTTAATTCTGCGTTGAAACGAAAGGAAATTCTTTTGTAAATTTTTTTTTACTCGTTAACGAGACTAAATTGTTGCATTATGTTTATTGAGCATTTCTGAAAAAATTATCTGCTGTTAGAAAGCGGCATAAAACTGTAAGTCTCTTTAATCGCTCGCCCATAAAATGGAGGGCGAGTTCCATACTTGACAATGGACGTACCCGTCAATTTCACTGTGCGGCAGTCCCAAAATGGACCTAGTTTCTTTAGTACTTTTTTAATGTCAAAAAACCACTCCATACCTGTATGTACGAGTCCATATATAAGTTCATATGTATGTTGTGTCTATGTGTAAGCAAATTCATATGTGAATGTGTATAAATGCCTTTATTCGTCATATTGCCTATTTACTTATATTGGTTGATGATATGAACTTTGTTGGCTGGTTGTTGTTGTTTGGCAAAAATTCTACAAGTCATCACTATCTAATCAAGGCTAACGACTCATTACAGTGAAATTCATTTGTAGTTGAATTATAAAGCTCATGCACCCTACAGTTGGTCCAGCCTCAGCGGCGATAAATCTACATCAAAAAGAATTCAAATACACTAAAATAAATAAATTACTCTTGAATTATTTACAATTTATGCTTCATAACTTTACGAATCTGCGAATTTGCTCAAAATTTGTGATAATATCTGTTTGTTTTAGACAAATAAAATTGGAATTACCATATTACATCCATAGGTACGTATTTACTCAACTGGAAATATTGTAAGCATAGAATTAATTTAGGAGACTACGTAATATTTGTTATAATTAGACAAACGTAGAAATGGAAAAGTTTGTTTTTCATGTGACGCAATTAAGTAGAGAAATATTTACAACCTTCGCTCGTCAACATCAAATTTGTGGTTTGCGCCTCCGAATGCCAAATGTTTTCATGATAAGCTTTTTCACAGGCAGCCGTTATGCATGGGCTTGTGCATAACTACTATGCGGTAGGGCATGAAACAACAAATGATAGAAAACATTTCCTTTACTAACGGGCAATGGTGAGCGCCATGAAATTGTTCCTCATAAAAACAACAACAGGTGTTCGGAGGCGGCATAAAAATGTAAGTCCCTTCATTTGTGGAGCAACATCAAGAGGGGCATCACGAATTGGCGGCGGAGCTCGGCTAAGTGACATTGAAAGAGAAGTGGCTAAAGTGATACCAAAACCTCTTGAAATAAGTATTAAAATAATGAATTTAAGCGATTTCAAAAAATAACAAATTCTAGAACTGCTTTAGTAAAAAAGCAAATATGTGCATACACAGTTACATACAGTTGGGAGCACCTAATCAGCAACGCGATATTTTTACCAGTTTTGACTACTTTTCTTTTGTTTTTATAAATTTCATAACGAATTACTGGCATTTGTTTTTACATGAAGAAAATGCGTAACACCGCCAGGAATAGAAATGATCAAATATCCACGAGAGTGCTAAGCCGCTTCAAACTTGCACTTTTGTGTATTAAAATTTACTGGTCTATTAAACTGCGTACCCAAATATTTTCTGCTTAAAAAGTTTGAAATTTTGATGTAAATTTGTAGAATTTTATAAGTCTTGGGCAAAGTTTGTAATTTTAATTTATATGGTATTTATTTATTTATTAAGCCAACGAATATAAAAAAATTCTAATAGGCTAAGTAGACATATAATATTTTAAAGTTAATAGGCATCGAAAAAAGAAAGTACAATTAAACTATTTACAAGTAGCCGAATGGCTTGGTGCGTGACTACCATTCGGAATTCAGAGAGAACGTAGGTTCGAATCTCGGTGAAACACCAAAACGAAGAAAAACGTTTTTCTAATAGCGATCGCCCCTCGACAGGCAATGACAAACCTCTGCCATGAAAAAATTCTTCATAAAAAACACATTAAACTCAATTAAAGCTCTAGTAATAGGAGCATTTCGAGCATAACGAGATTTTGGGGACCAAAAACTACGAAGAGCTCTGGCCGGAATATTCAAGAAAATGCTTTTAGGAAGCACTGGACAGTGAAAAGCACCACGGATCAAATCGAAAATGAAGGACTCCTCCTGTTCTGCAATAATTTTAAGCCAATCAATAAGCATCGCGCTTCATAGGTAAGGGATAAGATCCTAAAAGCAAGAGATTACTTTCTGGATTCGTTCGATTCTAGCAGCATGGCACGTAAAGGGTTTTCCAATAACAGGTGTTAGAGGTGAATGGATTGCGCTATCGGGAGATGATTAACGATTTTTTATGGTCGGAATTGGATGGTATTGATCTGGACAACGTTTATTTTCAACAAAACGGCGCTACGTGCCACACAAGCAACGAAACCATTGATCTTTTATCAAAATAAAACCTCTTATTGGAAATCCTTTTAGTTGCAGTAGATCCATAGGAATATTCCACAAAAATGTATGGAGAATTTTTTACCTTGTTGCAATAACAACAACAACACAAAATTTACATAATCTCTTATTGGAACATGGCTGATTTAAATATACTTATTCCAAGTTTCAAATAGCTCTTGCAAACAGCAAACCATTCAGTGATTAATGGTCACTATTAATGCCTGGAGACTGCTGACATTCCGACGACTCCGACACTAAAACGTGTATTTCGTATATAAAGTTCAGTTGCATCCGAACTTATATAGGGTTTTTCAGTAAGAGCGCTTCAACTTTTGAACTTTTTTGAATAAAACACAAACGGTTTGACTTTTTTAACTAATTTTTTTTTTATTATCGAGTTTGAACATATACATTTAAGTATGAAATTCGATTTCTTTTGCATGACCACCGCGTGCACGTTTTACGAAGTCCAATTTTCGACCACTCTTTTGCATAAATCGGCCGAAATTCCAGCTTGTTACTGTAGACCAATGACTTCACATAACCCCAAAACGGGACGGCTTGTTAAATGGACCGTAAAATGGCCGTACTGCTCTTAAAGTAGCAGCAACAGAACGATTATTTTCATAAAAAATTTGCACAATTTGCAATCGTTGCTCAAGTGTGTAGCGTTCCACGATGAAATGTATACTAATGAAGTTTACAAATGACAAGCGAAAAATAAAAAAAGAGGTTGTCTGTAAAGTCGGTTTACTGACGATAGTTTAACGTGATAACGTCATAAGAAAATACTGATTGAATGGTTGCATTTTTCAAAAGAAAATTTTAATTTTATTTGTTTGATAGATATTTTGTATGGATATAGAGAATGAGTTAACATTAACATGACATAATATACTTTAACATATCATAACATAACATAACATAACATAACATGCTGTTCAAGCAAGGTAACGACGCATGAGCAAGATAACGACGCATTTTTTGGTGCGTGCAGCCGGCTAGATAGAATTATAAGACGTTATCACGTCAAAAAATAATAATAACATTAAAACAACAGGTATTATTAACAAACTTGGTTTTATTTTAAATTTTTCAAGTAAATCAAATTAATAAAAATCAATAAGAAGGCATATGCAAATACAAATAAGTGAATTTATATATGTACATATGCGCATATACATACACATATACGCTCACTTAAGTAGGAGAAAGCAAGATTTCGCTTGCAGTTCATTCAAGGTAACGGCAATGAGCAAGGTAACGACACATGAGCAAGGTAACGGCAATGAGCAAGGTAACACTAATGAGCAAGGTAACGACACATTTTTTCGTGCGTGCAGCCTGTTAAATCGAATTATAAGACGTTATCACGTCAAAAATATTGCGTCGTTCGCCCTCCCTATCGGAAAAAAAGTTGAAGCGCACCTATTGAATAACCCTATATAATTCTTTACTTTTTTTAAACCCGTTCAGATTTTATTTGCCAAAATTTCTAGTTAACCTTTGAGAGGTGAAAAATAGATTTAATATTTTCTTATACAATGAAATTATAATATTCAACGTTTATCGGCTATATTTGGTTAATAAACTACACAACGGGCAAGAGTATAATCAACAGCAAGCTTTTGTTTATAAGTTTTTTTTGTAAATCCCAAGTGCTAAGAAAAAAATATTGTTATTCCACCAATGTATTAATTTGTCAAATACGAACTGATTTACGACAACATTTCTTAAACAATGCCAAGAAACATCGAAATTAGTTTATTTCCCCGTGGACAGGACTTTCATCATAAATCTAAAAGCCACTTTAGAGATAAACCTGTAGAGAGAACAAAACCTATGAGAAAAGATTTTAATACGCATATGCATGATATATGTATGCAGGTATGTACGAGTATGTCTATACAGTCTAGAGCAGCGGTTCGCAAACGTGTATCACAACGCGAACCTGGTTAGAAATAACTTTTGGGTGCTCTGGTTCGATATTTGGCTTCTGTAAATACTAAAATTATCTGTTATTGTCATCTTAATATGGACGTAATGATTTTCAAAACGGTATACGAGGTCTGTTCAAAAAGTATCGCGAATTTTGAATTTTCGCAGGTTACGTATATTCGAATTTCGATTTTTTTGTGGCGATATGTTGGAACTCATGCCGACGAGTTCGGCCATTTTGAATGTTCAGTTAATTGTTGACAACTGCTTTGCTTGCAATCGACTCGACTTCGATTTTTACCTATTCAAAAAGATGGATCAAAGAACCTGAATCAAATTTTTGTGTGAAAAACGAAATTAAGTGTCCGGATGCATTCCGAATGTTGACTGTGTCATACGGAGAAGCTACTTTGGACCAAAGCAACGTTTATCGGTGGTACAAAATGTGCTCAGAAGGCCGAGAAGATGTGAACGTCGAAAAGCGTGCCGGACGCCCGAGCACTTCAACTACAGAGGAAAAAATTGATGAAGGGAAGAAAATGGTATTGGCCAATCGTCGAATCACCGCTAGAGAAGTTGCTGAGGACCTAGACATATCGACTGGCTCGCGCCATTCGATTTTTCTCAATGATTTGGGCATGAGATGGGTGGCCGCAAAATTCGTACCAAAACTGCTCATTGCTAATGAGATGTTGGACTCTGTCCGCGACGACCCAAATTTGCTCCAGAGGGTCATAACTGGTGACGAATCGTGGGTTTATGGTTATGACGTGTAAACCAAAACTCAATATCTCAATGGAAGCTGCCGCACGAACCAAGATCGAAAAAAACGCGCCAAGTTCGGTCGAATGTAAAAGTTTTGGTTACCGTTTTCTTCGATTGCAGGGGCGGTGTGCATCATGAGTTCTTGCCACAGGGTAAAACGGTCAATAAGGAATATTACCTGCAAATTATGCGCAATTTGCGTGAAGCAATACTATATGTCAGAAACGCCCGGATTTGTGGTAGAACAAAAATTGTCTCCCTGCTCACACGTCGTTGCTTGTGCGCGACTTTTTGGCCAAAACAACACACTAATTCCCCAGATCTGGCCCCCGGAATCTCTTTTGCTCCCGAAACTGAAGAGGTCCATGAAAGGACGACATTACGCTACGATTGACGAGATACAGACGGCAACGAAGGAGGAGCTGAACAAGATAAAACAAATTATTTCTTGAAGTGCTTCGAAGATTGGAAAAAACGTTGGCACAAGTGCATAATATCTCATGGGGATTACTTTGAAGAAGACAAAATAGATATTAATGAATAAATAAATAATTTTTGAAAAAACACAAAATTCGCGATACTTTTTGAACACACCTCGTAGTTGTTGTAATGGGGACGTAAGGAGGGAGTCCAGATGGTCTGTAATGTTATCCACTCTGTACACAAATCCCTGGCCACCGGATGGGTGCTTCATAATTTAAAACCGGTCGACTGATTGTCTTAAGGGATTCAAGTGGTCTAGAGCCCAAAAATTTTAGGGTATTTTCAGGAAGTTTTCTTACAATAAAAAAAATGAAAAACGATTTTTAAATTTTTTAGGATCTTATTTAACTTCTTTTAAATAAAAAAATAAAAAAAAATTTTTTTAGTTTTAATAATTTTAAAAATGGCGCTGAAGTTGACCTCCCGAAAAATTAGACCTGGACGGCGTTGTCCGTTTATTCTTCTATTTATCTAAAACACAAAAACCAAAAAAAAATATTAATTTGTATGAAAAAACACTCTTTACACTCTAAAAATCGGGTTTTATTTTTAGTTTTTTAAAAAATACGAATTAGTTGAAATAATATGATTCTTGTACGAGCGTTAGCCATTGATGTTGTGAACAACATATTAAAATTTCAGCGGATAAATTTTAAAGCGGAATTCAAAGTGATTTCGGAGTTATAGGCCTGTGTACCGTCCCTCGTGTGAGTCTACCTTCAAAGCCATGTTTTTGAAAATGGCGTGTAAGATTAAAAAAAACGACGAAAGTTGTCGTTTCAAACCGATAATCTATATAAACATAATTAAAATTAACTAACAAAATACAAAACAAAAAACATTTTTTAATGTTATTTAACACCGTCTTTGAAAAAAAAAAATAGCGAAAAAAAGCACTTTTTTCAATAATTAAAGAAATTGAGAAAAAACACTTTTTTTTAAGCCACTGATAAGTGGTCCCCTTAAAGTTTGAGGTACAGAGCGCGCGGACCGCTCTCTACTTATTTAATGGATTGTAGAAGCTATCATATTGAAAATTTCACAGTATATTCTTAAGGGGGGAAGCTGGTCTAGAATTTTGAAAAAATCGAAAAAATTTTTTTTGTCTTAAAAGGTGCTTTAGGGTCTTAGAAATAATATACCAAATGAGGGATGCCAGCAAAAATGTCTAAATGCCCAAATTTTTCATTCGACGGCAGGTATGCCCCGAACGCTACTTACAACTTTAAACGCGTTTTTCTCGAAATCACTTTTTTTAAACTGGCCGAAGACATAACTCGAACAAATCTTTACCGATTCTTACGAAATTTTGACAATACATTCGAAATACCTTTCTCCGGAGACGTACGTAGGATTTTTTATTTATATTACATAGTTTTTTTTTTAATCAACAATTTTATGTCGTTCTTTATAGTGAAAATTGTAACTTTTTGTTCAAACGTGCACCATTTCGCGAAAAAACAAAATATCGAAAAAATCCTACGTACGTCTCTTTCTGTTGTTATATAGAAACTAAAAAAATTTTATTTTTTGATCCAGGACAAAAATTAAGGAGTTTACGTCTTCGGCAATGGACCCACTAGAAAAAAAGGCGCCTTAGGAGAACTGCTGGACAGCGGCCATTTTGAAATTAATTCAGACGAAAAATTTTGCATTTGTACGATGAAAGCTATATTATTAAACCTATTTCACAGATTTTCGATTGATTCCTTTGTTGAGTCAAAATAAATTCATAAAATATGCCCATTTTTTGCGCTCTAGACCAGCTTCCCCCATTAAGATACTAACTTTCGAAATATCAAAAAAAAAAAACGATTTTTTGAAATTTCTAGACCACCGGGTCCCCTTAAATGTGGCCAGGAACGTTTCTTTGTATTTGACCCAGGTGCTAACGGCTAGGGATCTGAAAACGTGGTTAAAGTGTTGGACCTTTGCGCCAATAGCGGTTGTATGCGCCAAAAAGGAGCGCAAACTATCGAAAGTGACTCCCAGTAACTTATTTACCTTTGAAATTTGTGCATCATCGACTTTGACTTCAGCTGAAAAGGCTCACTCATCTCTTCAGTGCCGACGGAACACAATCATTGAAGATTGACACTATCTCATTGTGTCTCTTCGGGTGGGCCAGTAACTTTATGATAAATCAGAGCTTACTCCAAGAATCTCCAAATTCAGGTTGTTTGTCCGAAGATACCCGGCATCGACCTGGCTTAGGTAGTCACACTCACTAGGAAAAATTGATAGATTTGCACCAATTGTCTAGCAGGTATGAGGTGAGACGCAGCTGCAGTGATCACCTAAGCGCGCCGCCAACGCGCACATCTGTAGAAATAAGAAGAGCGGCGAAGGTGTTCCTGGAGAACTCCGCTCATGAATATGGAAAATAAGTAATTGGTGAGGGTGCTACCGCCGTACCATAGCAGAATTACATTCGGAGGTTTGCTATTGCTTGCCGGGGAGGAGTGATTGCTAAACCTTTTCGCCTACTGCGAATATGTAAAAGTTAGCACAGACATATACATATCAGATTCATGGCTTTGCCTATATTTAAAATTATATTAGTTTGTGGAAAAATAAATCCATTATTTTCTCGATAGATGAAATTATCGATCAAACAATCTAAAGTTGATGCTCGTTATCATTTCACACTAAAAAAGTTCGTTTGCTGTTTTTGGTTTGTTCCATTTATTTGTGAGTTACAGGGTGTTAATATTGGAAGTCAACAAAGAGAAAAGCAGTTTTTCTTTGATAAAGGCGAAAATTCAAGAGGGGGCGCTGAAATTGTGAATGGTGTTTATGATGCCGATTAGGGGTGGGACTATTTTCGAATAATATTCGAATAAACATTATTCGAATAAAACGAATAATACTATTCGTTTCAAATAATTCGAATAGTTCATTATTCGAATACCTTACTATTCGAATACCTCACTATATATTCATTTACATCAGGGAGAAAATGCTTTTAAAAATATAAAAATTACATTGGCCTTTCTCTTGGTGCATGCACTTGTACATAAACCGATTAGTAGTCCGCTAATCTAAATAAATATTAACCAAAAATATTCGAATAGTGAAGTATTCGAATAGTGATGTATTCGAATAGTGAGGTATTCGAATAGTAAACTATTCGAATAGTGAGGTATTCGAAGAGCATTATTCGAATAAACGAATAAAAAATTCGAATAAATATTATTCGAATTACGAATACCTCTCGAATAAAAGATTTTATTATTCGAATAATTTTTATTCTAATAGTCCCACCCCTAATGCCGATACTGTAACAGTTAATAACGTGCAATTTTGGTTTGTTGATTCCGTTCATTTGCATTTTTTATGTTGAAAATGTCAACAATGTCGAAAATATCGATAAAATCACAGAAATAAACGGAGTTGACCAGAATGCTAGTAATCGTGACATCGCCCAGGAGCTAAAGATCGACCATAAACAGTTTAACCCTCTATGGGGTGCATGGGTCTTGGCCAGACTTTTTCGACTTTGAACATTTAGCATATCTCTACATATTATTCCTAAGGATTTGAGCTTCAAGGTGGCTTCCTAAAATTTAATTTTCTATCGATTTTTGGATATAACCTTTTAAAAAGGATACTCGAACAGAACGAAAAAAGATCAGAACCGGGTGCCCAACCGATGGTTTTAAACAAGGTGTCCAGCGGAGTGTTCAACCCTTTGCGTAAAATTTTCTAAAGGATTTCTTTGTCCCCAAACTAATATATGCCACGAGTATACATATGTTATATATGTACATATAATTGACACATACACCCTTTTTTTGATGTTTGACCGAGCTCCTCCTCCTATTTGTTGTGTGCGTCTTGATGTTGTTCCACAAATGGAGGGACCTACAGTTTCAAACCGACGCCGACCGGCAGATATTTCTTTTTTTTATGAGAAGCTTTTTCATTCCATACCGAAATATATAATTCCTGTTATTGATGTGCGGAGGAAAGTAAAATGAAAATTAAAAAACAAAAAATCAGTTAACGCTTGATAGCGGAAAACTTTACTTTTGGGGTCGTCGGTCTGTCGCCTACTGCTGGTCGTAGCGCACATTTGCGAGTAGCAAATAGATAAGAGTTAAATAAGAGTTATTTCTAATCTGTTTGTAGTTGCTTTTTTTGTAATTAATTTATTTTTAACTAAAAAAATGCTTTATTGTGAAATTGCAGCGAATCATGTAATTACATTACAAGTTAGAAACATACAATATAAATACAGTAAAATCATACCTACACACATACATATGGTACATGCAGCCGCACAGCTTGCAGCTGCCTCATATTTGTTATTATTTATATTGGATAGTTTTTATTTTTAGGTTACAATTCAAACTTAAAACAAAATATAAAATATTAATAAAATTGCAATTTTCCTACTTGTGGCATTTTCAACGATAAAAAATCATAAGTGTCTGAATCTTTCTTATTACTATAAATACACATGTACATATATTACTGGTTTTAAGTGATAAATGAGGAAACTATATTGTTTTTTTTATTACATATTACTCATCGATTCAATCACAACGGACTGGCACTTATTGAAGTATCTAAGCATATTCCCATCCGAGGCAGTCACTTAAAACCTAAACACTTCTCGATTTTCGTTTTATTATTACTGTAGCTAAGTTGTAGTTTAAAAATCAATCGGGCGTTCTTCCTTAATAATTTGTAAATTAGCAAAGTGTATTTTTTAGTTGTTTTTGTTTTGTTTTGATTTTGTTGCCGATTCTTTGCAGTTGATATATGTACATTTGTTAAACATCTCATCTTTTGAGTTAGATTTGCAGGCCTATATAAACGCAGGCTGCTTGAACGTATTGCCTCAATATAGCTTTAATTACATTAAATACTTCTCATATATTATCTGTGCTAACTGTTGTTAAAATCAACAATTTTGTCGGTTTTTGCATACCCTCAATAAAAGTACAAAAGGTAATATTTAAATATAAATTAGACAATAGTATATAACAATATATATGTAAGTACATTGTTAGGGTTCGCATGTCACTCCTTCCGCATAAGTTCAGATGTCCTATGTTTATTGTGTTGCCAATGATATTTTGCAATAATGATAAAGATGATAAAGCTTAGCACGCTGAGCCCAATAAGGCAATCAATTCCCTTTACTACATTTTTGATGTCCCATGATATTATCGGGTGCAGCCAATATAAAAACTTTGGCTGAGCCTTTTTACCACCAATGCAGTCACTATCACGGAAACATTCGTCCTACATATGAGCATTACACACACAAATAACGTATACTATTGCCCACCGCCTGCGTCGATTTCTAATCTGCATAAATTACTGCAATTAAACCGTTTCAATTTTGTCCCTTTGATTTTGTTTGCTAGCGCCTAGAATGTAGCCTTTTGCGGTGATTACACCGCGACAGCGTACATGTACTTGATAGCGCAATGCCCAATCAACCTGGTACCCGGGCACGATAAACTGTTCATCGGGCAGTAATACTTCGGGATCGCTATGTGTCAGCAGCTGTATATCATGTTTAGTGCAGTAGTCTTTCAGTGCTGGTGGTACTACACAACATGATTCTAAATTTATTTGCGCTATGGTCGGCTTAACTTTGGCAGCAGCATACAGTCGTTGCAGTTGTTCAATATCCAAATCAGCTATACCCAATTGCGTTATTTGTTTTTGTTCGGCAAATTGTTCCAGTGATGACCAGAGCGCTTTCAGCTGATCTGCATTTTCATTTGGGTTTGCATCTGTTGTGCTAAGTTCATTACTATGGTTTTGTGAAACATCGTCTTCAACTTTCGCATGATACGCAAGCACTACGTTGTCCACGTGCTGTACCTTTAGTATCTGCAGCAATGTTCTTATCGCTTGGTCAATATACTCACTAGAATTTTTATTTAAAAATATTTTTGCACCGATACTAATTTCTGAACGATCGTTTTCGGTTAGCTTCTGATTTAATTCTTCAGTCGCTCGCAGCACACGACCATCTGCTTCGATTAATTCCACTTGTGCAGCCGCACCTTGGCATTGTAAGGTCAATCGTAAGCCGTAAAGGATCTCCTCGGTCGATTTTCCACCTAATTGATTGTTCAAATTAAGAATATTTCCCGTACTAATAATGACATTGTGAAATTTGTCATTTGAAGTAATTGCTGGAATCATTGTCACCACTGGCTGTGTAATCTACGAATAATTAAATGAGTCCGTAAGTATGTATTGTATAAGCGGTATGCGAGTGCCTGCTTGTGCTTTGATGCTCTAAGTACGCTTCGTTAATTGGTCTATAGTTTGCCACACGCGTTTTTGCTTTTTATACGCGATTCAATCGTTGATTTGATATGACAATGTGAATAACAAAATACAACAGCCGCACGCAAAACTTTTCAATTTATCTTCGTACAGCAAATGACAAAATAAAATGAACGTACAGCAATGACAAGCAGAACTGTCAAAGTCATCAAGTACTAAAAAGCTCTATTTCATAGTAGGTCTGTTCATTTACTTGTGCAGCAAAAACGGAGTATCTGGTGTTGTCTTTCATAATAACTGTTTCGTACTATTTTTATAGTAACTCTTATTTGTTCGCTTGGACCAATCGATTATTCTTGACATCTACATTTCAAATATATGTATATAATTTGTTGGTCTCGGGTTATTCTGACTTAATGAACGAGAAAAAATTAGGAGCGATTTGATTCGCGGGATGGCACTGAAGATTCGTCAAGTACTTCATTTGGGGATTCTGCTGTTTCCGTGGCGCCGCAATCTGATGACGGATTCTTATAGAACTCGACAAAAGAAAACGAAATGATTGAGTAAAATTTTTTGATATCTCGCTTAGTTTTCGAGATATTGAATAAAAAAGTCTCAAAATGCCCTTTGGAACTTCACTATAATTTGCCACATTACACTATATATTTTTTAACACTTCACTAAAATTCTCGAAATATACACTCACACGCGTGTTTTTTACTTATTTTTATCCTTATATTCGAATTATTTTTATTGAAATAAAATGCAAATGCATTTGTCCATACAGTCACTTTCCAATTTTAAACGCGAATGAGAAGAAGATTGGAATGACAACAGCATGGTGTTGCCGGATGCCTGCAAATGAAACAAAAATATGAACAAAAATTAAGTATTCAAGTTTAGTGTTAATGTTGGGGATGGCGGTTATTGTGCCTCCTTACTACATACACGCATATGATGTTTTAATTTTGGGTTCAATGGTTTTAACACGGAAAGAAGTTCTACTCAAAAATACTGTGGATTGCGTAGCCGGAGTTGGACTGATGAGGGTTATTTTTTTGAAGCGCAGCCGAAGGCCGCCCACGCGAAAAGGAGTTCTACGCAAAAATACTGTGTTAATTAATTTAATTTTAATTACTTTATTATTTTTTGAGATACGCTTAATATCATTGTTTTTAAGTTTGAATGAGTTGTATGTTTTTATTTTCAAAATTATTTCTCAACTTAAAATTAGAGCAAAAAATATTGCAGTTTTACAATGAACCTTCTACTGAACATCTCTGCATACGAACTTCGTTTTTATTTCAGGTGTATGGCAACACCAACTTTTCGCTACATTAGAGAACTTTAACATTAAATTACTTGAAAACTAAGTGAGATATATAAAAATTTTACTTCTTCATTTCGTTTTCTTTTGTCGAGTTCTATAAGAATCCGCCATTAAATTGCGGCGCCACGGAAACAGCAGTATTGCCTTTCATTTGAAAGCCTTCTATTAAGCATACAGTTAATTGATTTACACTGTTGTCGGCATTGAAAGTTTGTTTTTTTGAATAACAAGTGCATTTTTGTGAAATTTCTTTCAAATTCAAACTTCACACTTAAAATCAAAGCAAAGGGCCAAATTTTAAACATTGTAAGGTTATGTTACCTTTATATGTTAAAAAATTAAAACGCACGTGTAAACGCTACGATTGCTTTACTTCATTTGAAAAAATTATGTATACAAAGATAAACGAATGGCAAATATAAATGGGTTGCTATGAATCTTACAAATATAATATTTCTCCTTTTTTACTATAATTTAAATGGGGTGATGAAAACCCCCAAAATGCTAGGGTATTCCACTTTTTTTATTTCTTTATTATAAACCTGTACTCGTATGTTCCTTTATTACGACCGCTTATTTTTGTCTGTACCGTTACTACGGTAGTTCCTTTACTCATTTACATAATTTACACGTTCACACTCTTGGTTGATTTTAATATCATTTCATAGGTCTATCCGACGTGCTTATCGAGAAACCATTTTGCGACTGTTACATATTTCTAGGGGCAAGACGAATCGATGAATATCAAATTTCTATAGAACTTTTCATTTGTCATACAAGTATTATATACTAGCAAACCCGGCCCCCTTCGCTGGGCACACTAAAATAGAATAGATATGGTTTAGAACAGAAAATATATGATTTTCATATTATTTATTTCTTTATTCTTTATTCAAGCGCTTTGGCATAAACAATATTTTTTGTTTTTTTTGTTTTTGAGTAAATATTGTATAAAATATAAATTGAAAATCAGGAAAAAAGAAGATTGTTTTTAAATTTCAAATCAACGCATATGAATAAACAATCGTCTTTTTTCCTGATCATCCATGAATTTTTCGTTTCAATTTATATGTTTTATTAAGCATTGGAGCTTTTTTAACCATTATCCATTTATATTTTTCAAAAAAAAAAAACGAAAAAAATTGTTTTTTCCACGAACACATAATTTCATTCGGATTTCACATTAAATTCTCAAATTTCGTAAGAAATTATTCACTGTTCCAAAATCCACTCCAAAAAAATTCACAAACAATTTTTACATGTTGCACTTACGTTTTTTCCTTATGGCATCCAAATCAGAAAGAAATATTGACACATTGTAACTCACACTGTCAATTTGACAGTTCAGTTCCGCCCCAAGCGTTAAAAAAGTAAGCGACATTATGGCTGGCTCAAAAGAACGCTGTACCCGTTGCCACTGCTCCGAATTACAACCAAACTTTACGAAACCCATTTTCAATACTTACTTACAATGTGCGTAAGTTTGGTTTAATTCGGTGCAAAGGCACGGCGGGTCCACGTTTTGGCATATATTTCGAGACCCTAATCATCAATAGGTATGAAAATTACCCCGCTTTAAAGCACTTATCAACAGCTTTCATTTGATACCCATATTGTACATACACAACCAAAGGTTACCCGGGTCCACGTTTTGACCTATATCTCGAGACCCTATCTACCAATAGGTATTCAAACTATACGGAAATCATCTTCAATACCGACTTAACAATGTGTGTAAGTTTGGTTTAATTCGATTCAAAGACACGGCGGGTCCACGTTTTGGCATATATTTCGAGACCCTAGTCATCAATAGGTATGAAAATTACCCCGTATTAAAGCACTTATCAACAGCTTTCATTTGATATCCATATTGTACAAACACATTCTAGGGTGCACGTTTTGATCTCTATCTCGAGACCCTAGTCAAGGAATGGATGGAAATACTCTGAACTAAAGCATTCACCAACAGCTTCCATTTGATATCCATATTGTACATACACATCCGAAGGTTACCCGGGTCCACGTTTTGACCTATATCTCGAGACCGTATCTACCAATAGGTATCCAAACTATACGGAAACCATCTTCAATACCGACTTAACAATGTGTGTAAGTTTGGTTTAATTCGGTGCAAAGACACGGCGGGTCCACGTTTTGGCATATATTTCGAGACCCTAGTCATCAATAGGTATGAAAATTACCCCGTATTAAAGCACTTATCAACAGCTTTCATTTGATACCCATATTGTACATACACAACCAAAGGATACCCGGGTCCACGTTTTGACCTATATCTCGAGACCCCAGTCACGGAACGGCATGAAAAATACTCTGTACTAAAGCATTCACCAACAGCTTCAATTTGATATCCATATTGTACAAACACATTCTAGGGTCCACGTTTTGGTCTCTATCGCGAGACCCTAGTCACGGAGCGGCATGAAAAATACTTTGGACTAAAGCATTCACCAACAGCTTCCATTTGATACCCATATTGTACATACACATCCGAAGGTTACCCGGGTCCACGTTTTGACCTATATCTCGAGCCCTATTTCCAAAACAAAATATAATCCATGTTACTCGTGGATGATGTAGCTTTCGAATGGTGAAAGAATTTTTAAAATCGGTCCAGTAGTTTTCGAGCCTATTCATTACAACCAAACAAACAAACAAACAAACAAAGTTTTCCTCTTTATAATATTAGTATAGATGAATGATTTTTAGTACTTTTTAATCGCAGTGAAATAAAAAAGTAGTTTTTCAAAGAGGCAATGTATTATGATGGCATTGAAGATGACCAATGTAGTGTCGTAATTTGCTAGGGTACAATAACCGGTAAAAGACATATCAGCTTAGATTAATTTAAAAATGTGTGCGTTGTCCCGAAACATTACCATAAATTTACCTTTACTGAAATTTTTGGTTGTTAAGTTAAATTCTCCATTTTATCGTTCATGGCTAAGCCAGATTCTATTATAAAAAAATAAGATTTTTTTGTTTACAAAAAGTTAAATCATATGCCTTCATATTGCATGTTTTCGTGGTGAGTAATTTTTGCTGCCTACAATTTCTCCAGGCCCCAGCCGGTCATCGAAGCAAATGAAAATATTGAACTCTTGGCTACAAGTTTGAATAGTAATTTATGATACATCAGTCTATTGTGCATGAAATGTTTAGGAAGGATCTTAGACTTCACCCCTTATTTTCTGCATATATTGTAGCGCTAGTAGTTCATTAGTTGGGTTGATATTTTGTTCGATTCTGCCCAGACAATTTTCAGAATTTGTATCAACTGCAGAAAAGGAATACTTACTTCGACTTCGATGGGAATACTTACTGCTCTATATTTAGTTAGCCGAAAAACGTCGACTGTTTAATTTGCTGAGGGACCCACACTAATTACTTTAAATTGTTGGCGTAAAAGTTCATTCTACATCTGAAAATTTGAGGAAGTAATTTTGAAGTTTTGCTCAGATTATGAAACTCGCCCAATTCTTGCTTTTCTTTATTAATATTTATGTGCGCATATTTTTAATTAAATGAAAAGTTGTAAGTGCATTATTTTTATACTACTGCTATCACCTTATCTGAATTCGCGTTGCCCCAATCGTTACGTACGCCCCCACGAGTCGGTTTTACGTTACTGGCCAAGACTCGTCACTACAGCACCATTCCTCCCAAATATATATGGGGAATGTTTGTGCTGCTACAACAACAAGCAGATACTCGCTCACATACGAGGGTTGTTTGAAAAGTTCGTGCAAAGTCAAAGAGATGGCACTACTGGCGCGTATCGAGGTTATGTTTAGTTAGTAGCATCTCTTGGAAGAACACATGCCAAGTTTCAGCCAGATCGGCCTATTTCTTTGTGTTTTTCATTCGTTTGAATCGAGGAAGTCGGGTGATTTTCCTTTTGGTGGGACAAAGTATATATGCCTAAAAGGAAACTATGTTGAAAAATAAAAAAGGTTTGCCTCAAACAATTAAGTAGTTTTAATTTTTGCACGGAATTTTCAAACGACACTCGTATTAACGTTACGCGACTAGGCATAGGCCAAATGATAACAATTTTTTACTAAACCATCTAAACAAAAAAACTGCGATTTTCTTTCTGATATTTTTATGATGATTTTTCAAAATATATACACAACTTTCTAATGAATAAATACATTCTTTTCTTTACATGTATATTGTATATATATAATTTTTTTATTTTAAATTTTACAGTACATCAATATTTGTGTTCTGGTACATTTCATTTGTCATGGTAGTTAAGTGAGAAAAGCATAAACATTATTTAAAGATGAAAAGACGTTACGTATTATCATACATACATATACTTGTATGTATGTATGTACGTACACACATGCGATGTGAAATTATTTGAATGTTATAAGTGGATTCAACAATACGTTCAACAGGTATTTAATGCCGCGCCTTAGATCGCGCATTCGTGCGTTTAAGGGTGACTTTCGTTCCAAGCTTACCGATTTTAGCGTTTCGTCCCCACAAACCAAACATTTAACAGCCAATAACTGTATGCGTGCATGTGACGCACCCAAAATATAATCTTCGCGAGCCCGCACGTTATTATCCAATAGCAGTCGACTATTTTGCAGCGTGCCATAGAATTGAAGCCGATCCCCCGACATTAAGGAACGTGTAAAGTTGCCAAATTTGTGGCTAGCTTGTAGGACAATATTAGTGCTCTTGCTAAGCAAACCTTGCGTTGGCATACGCACACGTATTTCATATTCATATGAGTTCCAATGGTGCAACGAGCACGCACTTTGCAGTTCACTGTGCTGAAGTAAACGTTGCATATCAACGCAATAAGGTTCCTTCTCTTGATCGCCGCACTGAAATTGATCGCTTAGGCGTGTACCATAAAAGCAGCGTACCAAACGACTTAACCACATTGGCAAATATTTATTTATATACTCGGCCCGCACATTGGACACACGACTGATTTGCACTTTAGTTACACTGCCCGTCCATACAACGGGCATGCCCTCCAAGTGGGCGCATCGTAGTTGCGTCTTGATTTTATTATGTTCTTCATTTGCTGGTTGGCCACAAAGTGCGTAGAAACGATGCCAACTCAGCGGGCCCGAGATGTGTGGTATGTGATCATCTTCATGACTACGAATAGCATCTGTTCCTTCTACTACAGTTTGGCCATTATCCACGCTATCAATTATAGATGCATGTTTATCGAGTGATATTATATTGGCAAAGCGCGGTGAGTCCTTGAAATTTGCAGTCATGTAGGGAAATGTAAGTATGCAAGCAGCCATAATGCAAACAATCACCTGGGAAAAAACGATATGTCTATATACATATACATATGTATTAGTGAAACAATAATTAGAATTACCTGAACAACGGTCACGTATTTCTGTGTAGTGCGATTCAATGCCAAAAAGCAAGATACGAGTAAAGCGAGTATGGCCGCTGCAACTGTGCTGCCTAAACGTATACCCTGGTCGGTGAAGCCCATCCAATCAATAGCCACAAATACAGGAACCAACAACGAAACCAATCCAAATAAAGGCAAGAAGAGCAAAATGCCTGCCAAACCTAACGTTGCCCTTACCATGCCGAACATTGTAGCGCTTTGTGAGGTTGTGATACACAATTGTAGCCAACTCAAGGTAACGCAATGCGGTATGAGATGTGTGTAGATGCCACACCAATTACTGCGTGAAGCAAGATGGACCAAGAACCCCGGAATGAGCAGATATAATGCAGTGCGGCAATTTAAGCAAAACTCAATGCCATTGCCAATGACAAAGGAATAAAATGTAGGTACTTTGAGATCCAAAAAACGCCAACCTGTTGCAACTACATCATCCATTTCATATGGATATTTGGCGAGCACGTTCACACCAAAGGAAACTAGCACAATCCAGTCAGGAAATCTACGGCCTGATGAGTACATGAACGATATAAGCGATGCAAAAACAAAAATGCATGATGCAATAGTTAATTCAGAATGTGGCAGCCAACCGTTAGCTATTAGCGGCGATACTATTAAGTTTCCTATGAATGCGCAAAAGAAATACAAATAGGGCTTAAGGTTATTCTTTAAAAATAGATTTTCCGAAAGGTCCGCCTCGACGTTGTGATCCCCGTAGCTTAGAAACAAGCCGGACCAAATTCGAAAATCAACAAAATCTTGCTTTGTTTTAAGCATTTTGCATGTAGAGCAAATCATAATAGCTAAGCAGAGATAGTAAAATATCACTGGTACGAGCACCGTAAGATTTCCACTTGACATTAGCCAGTATAAAACAAAGAGTAAGCCCATGCGTACACTAGGCGGTATGGTAGTTGGAAACGCAGCTATAAAATTCACCAAACGGTGATAAAGTATAGTACAGAATAGTATTGGATGGAATAGCAACCGATGAAAGCATGGCACATGATCCAATGTCGCTGGGTGAGGCACAGACAGTGTTAGATCGTCATTTACTGCAGGCATACGCCCTGCTGCGTAATTGATGGCGGCGGATACCAAATTTTCTTCCGTTATAACACGAATCGAAGATGGTGACGACTCTTTTGAGTGCGAAGCAACACGGCGTCTATGTTGCCTTTGTCGATGGCGTTGGGGCAAGTTCACATGCCCGTTACCAATAGTCGCAGCGTCTGTTAGTGGCGCATGCCGATCATACGCATATTCATCTTCGGTGTCTTCTTCTGATGTTGATACTGAATAACCTTGACGGCGTCGTTTCTTTTGAAGATTATAAATTTCGCGCATTTTACGCTCTAGTTGACGAGGTGTTATATGTTCACCACCATTGGCTAAGCAGGAGAATAGTTCACGTGCGGCCTTGCGAGCTGCACGCTCACCGGGTGTCATTGATAAACAACAACGTACCTCAGATTCATTTTCGGTGGTGATGCCACAACCTTCGTCGTAGCATTGTCGTAACAGCTTAGTGGCGTCTTCGTGGCCTTGCTGTGCTGCGCGAAGCAACCAGTGTATTGCTTGTTGACTTGACGAAGATTCATTTTGTTCTATACAAAAACGCATATAGTGAAAATTTATAATTTGTCATGATATGACATAATTTCATGTAAAACATACCGATTGTTTTGTCCAACAATTGTTTGGCCAAGTCATACTGCACCTCAGAACAACCCTCCGCAGCTATATGATACTTCAAATTGTTTAATGAAGTGCGATCTAATTAAAATAACATTGAGACATAAAATTATTAATTACAAATATATATTAACTACCTTCCAAGTTCCACTTTCTACGAGTTGTACTACCAGATGGCTGATTTTTAGCCCAGTTCGCCATCTTTTATTGTTTTTTCATAAACGCTGCATTTGAGAGGTTCGTCCGACTACAACTATTTGTTTGAAAATTCCAGCAGCTGTTTCAAACAACCAAACTTCTCTTACTCTTTGCAAATGCCACATTCACAATAGTACTAAAACTTTTCAAGCATGAGCGAGTGCAAGATTGCTCAAATTGAAGCGTAACTTAACGTTTACACGTGACTGATTTGCATAGATTAGAGCTCTACACTGACACATTTTTTCTAATCCATTTACAATTCTCTCATTGTCTTCGTTACCGTCCAAGAATGATAGCATAAGAGATTGCGCCTTCCGAATTTGCAGTGAGCTCAACCTCGGAAATTTTGTAAACGAAAGGAATAGGCGAAAGAAATATAAACTCACAAACACGGTTGTTGTTTTAGCAGCATAAACATTCCCCATACATATATATGGGGAATGTTGCTGAAGTGACACTCTTTCGCCGAATATAAATCCGGGTCGTTCCGGTTACGTAGAACCGACTGTCGTGATGAAAAGATTTGTAAAGGTGGTTTATGTGGCAGGCCGTTATTCGGCTCTGAGCGAATTTGACAGAATCGACTGATGGGCTGACATCACTTGGGATATGTTTAACAGAAATGTAGCTTGTATTAGAGATATACGAATGCCATGACACTAAAACAAGTTAAATTTTGTTAAACATATCGGAAATGACGTGTCAGTCAAAGTTCTCCTCGAATTTTTTTTTTATAATAGCGATCAAGCAAATTGCTTATGTGCTTTTGTCGTCCACCAGTCAAATTCGAAATATTGTACTAACAAAAACAAAATATCGTCATAGGAGCAGAAGTAGCAGCCTGCGCAACGGGATGGCCATTTTACCGCCAACCATTCTAAAAGGTTCCTTAAGGGGGTCTTCTGGTCTCGAGGCCCTGAAATGAAGGGTTTTTTTGGGGATTGATTGTGACAAATCCTGTGAATATTTAAAAAAAAAATTTTTTTTATTTTAAAGGTACATGTCTTGGCTTTTAAAAAATGGTTTTGACTTTGAAAAAAATTAACACCCGCGACCTTGAAATGGCGCTGAAGACGTCCACCTCCAAACGAAACAGGTCTCCATTTTGGTCACGGTTTTTCCACCTGGGTAATCAGAAAGCAAAAATTAGATATGCGTTGTCTTCAGAGTTGCCCTGGTTAAGTTTTACCGTGACAGATTTTTTTTTTTAATTTTTTTCAAAAGTTATGCAACAATTTGCAAAAAAAATTTTTTTTTGCTCATTTTTTGAACTTTAAAAGGTTATAAAAATGGAATGAAAAAAAATTTCAAAAATCGTACACGGGGAAACTTAGCGGTAAGTTTTCCGAACCTTTTAAGACCAAAACCATTGAAATCGGAGTATAACTACTATGAAAAGTGTGACCAAAATGCTTAAAAAACACGATTTTCGGGGAAACGCGTTTAAAGATAAAGTTTATGATGAAAACGGCCGGAGGAGGGTACACTTCGGTGCCCAGAAAAATGTGAAAAAATGCGATTTTCAAAAAATCCTTTCTGTGGCGTATTCTCGCATACACATACAACAAAATTATGCAAAAAAAAAAAATCGATTTTTTTTTCGCTGGAGACCAGAAGACCCCCTTAATACATTAAAAACTTTTTCATTCATAAAGACAAGCTCATACTTTTCAAAGCAAAGCTCGTTCATTCATAAGCATCTTCTGAAGCAAAAATGTTTATCTTCATTTTAGTTTCAATTTCATTGGTGGGGAAAAAATTGATTGATTGATTGGTTCGGCATACTTTAGTTCACTAAGGAACAAATATTTTACAAATCCATTAATTTTCCTATTTTTGCCCACTTCTTATATGGAGCCGTACCGCTGTGTATAAGAGTAACTCATCTCTATAAGTCGTCGCGCTGATTTCCCTTTCCTCTTCTTACTTCACAAACGATACTGTATGTCTAATGGATACGTGACCGGCGAAATTCAAGCTTAGAGTTCCGTTATATGATATAACAAATTTAAATCCTGCTAAATATGCGAATTCTTTTCGCAATACGCGTTGTGCAATTTGTTAGTTTTGGGAGAAATTTAGAAAACGTTCGCTGTTTTTTTCAAAGTAATTTCCGCCCATGAAAAACAATTTGGAGCAGTGTTCGTTTTTACACACCCTAAGGCTCAAAAATGGCATAAACATCTGCAGCAAAATATTTCAAGAAGGCATTCATAACTAAATGGGAGCAACGGAATACCGAAGTTAAAAACGTTGACGACTTCCCCGGCCGAGGACCACAACAAAAAAAGAGGTTGTCTGTAAAGTCGGTTTACTGACGATAGTTTAACGTGATAACGTCATAAGAAAATACTAATTGAATGGTTGCATTTTTCAAAAGAAAATTTTAATTTTATTTGTTTGATAGATATTTTGTATGGATATAGAGAATGAGTTAACATTAACATTAACATAACATAACATAACATAACATAACATAACATAACATAACATAACATAACATAACATAACATAACATAACATAACATAACATAACATAACATAACATAACATAACATAACATAACATAACATAACATAACATAACATAACATAACATAACATAACATAACATAACATAACATAACATAACATAACATAACATAACATAACATAACATAACATAACATAACATAACATAACATAACATAACATAACATAACATAACATAACATAACATAGCATAACATAACATAACATAACATAACATAACATAACATAACATAACATAACATAGCATAACATAACATAACATAACATAACATAACATAACATAACATAACATAACATAACATAACATAACATAACATAACACAACATAACATAACATAACATAACATAGTATAACATAACATAACATAACATAACATAACATAACATAACATAACATAGCATAACATAACATAACATAACATAACATAACATAACATAACATAACATAACATAACATAACATAACATAACATAACATAACATAACATAACACAACATAACATAACATAACATAACATAACATAACATAACATAACATAACATAACATAACATAACATAACATAACATAACATAACATAACATAACATAACATAACATAACATAACATAGCATAACATAACATAACATAACATAACATAACATAACATAACATAACATAACATAACATAACATAACATAACATAACATAACATAACATAACATAACATAACATAACATAACATAACATAACATAACATAACATAACATAACATAACATAGCATAACATAACACAACATAACATGCTGTTCAAGCAAGGTAACGACGCATGAGCAAGATAACGACGCATTTTTTGGTGCGTGCGGCTGGCTAAGACGTTATCACGTATATAATAACAATAACATTAAAACAACAGGTATTATTAACAAACTTGGTTTTATTTTAAATTCTTCAAGTAAATCAAATTAATAATAATCAATAAGAAGGCATATGCAAATACAAATAAGTGAATTTATATATGTACATATGCGCATATACATACACATATACGCTCACTTAAGGGGGGACCCTCATTTAGACGGTCGAAAAATGCATCATTTTTGGGAATTTTTTTCTCAGGTAAAATAACTTCAAACGTTTTGTAATTCATAAAGTACTTTAATAAATGTCTTGACTGTCTACAAAAATTTTCGGAGAAGAAAAAAAACATTTTAAGTATGGAAATATACACCTCGTCCATGGCACCTCATTCTATCTGTGTACATTCTAGCGCTCTGAATTTTTTTCTGAAATAAAAAAACCAAATTTTTTTTAAAACTTTAGGATAATACCTTCGATGTGACATTTTGATTTAAAAAAAAAATGTCGAAATTGATATTTTTTACCCAGTTTTATATTAAAAGTGATTTTTCATGCATAAAAATTGTTAAAATTACAAAAAAATATGAAAATCTTTTTTTTTTAAAAAACACTTAATGTCACATTGAAAACAATTTAATTATCTTTAAAATGAGCTATTGTAAAGCCTGATTGGTTCAATACAGCGTTCTCAATTGTGTACACAAAATCGAAAAATGATGTTTCGAGAAAAACGCGTTTAAAGTTTTGGATACAGGCGATCAGGCCACCCGTCGCGTCCTGTTAAAAATTGTGTCACTCCTTCAAAAATACAGATATCGACTTGAAATTTTGAAAGTATATTCTTAAATAGTTGTAGAATAGATTAAAATTATTTCCAAAAAATCGATTTTTTTGACCCGATAAATGAGGGTCCCCCCTTAAGTAGGAGAGAGCAAGATGTCGAACGTTGCCGTTCGTTTGCTTTGTTTGCTTTGTCGTTCGTTCCGCGCTTTCGCTTGCAGTTCATTCAAGGTAACGGCAATGAGCAAGGTAACACTAATGAGCAAGGTAACGACACATTTTTTCGTGCGTGCAGCCTGTTAAATCGAATTATAAGACGTTATCACGTCAAAATACCTCCAAAGCAAGATCAGAAGATTAGTGATTTGTTTGGAACAAAGCGGAACTTATCGTTGGGTGAAGCTGAAGCAGTTTCAGGGAAAAGTGGTGTCAAAATATCCAAAGACACGATTCGAGAATGTTTACGTGTAGAAGACCTCAAATTCCGGAACACATTGAAAAAAGACCTGCATGGGCTAAGATAAAAAGGAAATGGGCAAACGAAATTTTCGCGGATGAATCTTCCTTCTGGGCGAATAGTTGCATACGGCATTCCTGGTGTCCTGCTGATATTCGACAACTTCAACGAACTGTTAAGCATCCAGTTAAGGTTCAAGTTTTCGACTATTTCTCCGAAAGAGGCCGTTTATTTGTGTTCACCGCCAATTTCAAGACAGTTTTGATCTATAAAATTAAACAAGAAAAATTATTACCGTCAGCTGCGAAGATGTTTGGAAAAACTAGCCAATCTTGGATTTTACAAGATAGAAATGACCCCAAGCATCGAAGCCAAAGGTGCATAGAGTGGAAACAGCAAAATGGATTGAAATCTTGCTTCGGTCATCTGATGCTAACCCTATTAAAAATGTTTGTGCAATAATTAAACACAAACTCGAAGGAAAACAAATATGGACGCTCAAATAGTTCGGCTGGTTTGAAGCCTATTAACTCCACAACTTACGCAGATATGTATTAACAAAAAGTCTGACTCGAAGAGGTGCAGCCATAGCTGGTAGTGGTGGCTATAGATTTTATTGAATATATTATATATATATATATACAGTTAAGGAAAAAACTCTACATACACCCCCTTAGTTTGTATTTCTAAGATATTCGTAAGGCAAATTAATAAAGCGTTTGCTTTAATATTTAAAGGACCAAAAACAAAGTTTATTTACATAACAAAATGCTAATTCAAAAGCATAACAATAACAGAAATAACAAAAACAATAAAAATTCATGAGAAAAAAGTCTACATACAGTGTTAAAAATCGAATAGAATATTTGATTTCTTTTAAATATAATAAATAAAAGGAAACAATATATTTTAATATTTTGTAGGACCACCCTGGGCTCCAATAACCGCCTGAAGACGACGTGGCATAGACATCACCAAATTCTCCGTAATACTGGGCGCAATTTCCGACCACGCCCGAGTTAGGGCAGTTTTCAGTGTTTCACGACTTCTGATATCATATTTGCGAGCAGATTTTTCCAAAACGTCCCAAATATGCTCAATTGGGTTAAGGTCTGGTGACTGGGGAGGTGTTTTAAGCTGTCTTGGTGCATGATAAAGAAGCCAATCTCGAACAATATGCGCAGTATGCTTGGGGTCGTTGTCTTGTTGGAAAATCCATTGGTTTCCCAGGCCCAAGCTTTCCACAGATGGCTTCAGATTTTGTTCCAATATTGTCTTATACTGATATCTATCCATATCTATCCATAGCCTTTAACAAAAACCAATCGACCAACTCCAGATGCCGCCATAGCTCCCCACACTATAACATAGTTATAGTTTTTGACAATAGTTTGCACTGTAGAGCGACTTAATTTTACTATTTCAGCAATTTCCCCGTAAGATTTCTTTTCTTTTCGAAGAATAACCACCAAATTTCGAACTGATTGCTGAATTTCTTTTCTATTTGCCATTTTTAAAGTTAAAACGTGTTTTACAAATCGCTTTCTGAATTTAGATAATTGTAATGTTTGACAGATAAAGCAAATCAAGAAAACTAACGGGTTTTTTCCCTTTAAGTTCTTCATTTTCCAATGTATTTTAAGAGTTGCCAAAGCTGTATGTAGACTTTTTTCCCACCGATTTCTATGTTTATCGCCAATAGTTTATAAGTTACCAATATTTTCAAACTTTTTTTTTCTTCCAACATTCTTAACTATTAATGTCGTAAACATTCACATCAAAATTATGTTGAATATTATCACTAGTTCTCTAGAAGTTGAAAATAGTCGGGTGTATGTAGAGTTTTTTCCTTAACTGTATACGCGTACACCCTTTTTGGGTGTTCAGCCAGGTTCCTCCTCCTATTAGTGGCGTGCATCTTGATGTTTGGAGGGACCTACAGATTCAAGCCGACTCCGAACGGCAGATATTTTTTATGAGGAGCGTTTTCATGGGAGAAATACACTCGGCGGTTTGCCATTGCCTGTTGAGGGGCGACCACTATTAGAAAAAGCTTTTTCTTCATTTTGGTGTTTCACGGAGATTTGAACCTACGAACTTACGAACTCCGAATGGTAAGCACGCACCAACACACTTGACTACGGCGGGCGCCGTATTAGAATCGAATTGGTCAAATAGTTTCTAAGTTATAGCGATCACGCTGCTAATAGATAATAATGGTTTGGATTCAAAGATTGTAACTCTGCATTATTTCATACTTATAGCTTAATAGAAAAATGTAATAATACTTTCTTATTTCGTTATTTGTTTACGACCCCAATGCGCGTACAAAATACACAGGCCAGCTGTTACTAGACCCTGCAAATTCATATTTGGATAAAAACACAAATTTAGTGTTCCAAAAGTAAACGATTTCTTAATTATTTGTGTTGTAAATATACACATACATACATATAAATACATATATTTGCACAATGCGCTAACGAAAAATATTCGAAGTTGCTGGAGTGCAGTTTTTGTTGACTTATCCGGGATATGTGAAATATTTCGATTTTATTAGAAATTACTGCTCAAACGGACATACGAAATTGTATAAGTATTACAATATACATAGTTATGGTAAATATATACTGAAATATAAATGCATAGGTTAAAAAGGCTTTACTTCTCCAGGAAGGCACTTCACTCACTTTGCCAAGAGCTCCAATATTGACTGTAACAAAATGGCCCGCCTCAAATGAAATTGGCTCATGCCATAGCTGCATTGAAATTCGATTCAAACATCTCATAAGGAGCGGATTTCGTCGATCTTTTAAAATATTTCTAAAACTAGAACGCAATTTTCTCTCCTGAAAAAAAAAAATGCTAGTTAAATGCTTTTTCCATACTAATATTTTATTGCCGTCGGCTGGTTGCTTTATAAAAACGCTATAAAATTCAATGCTCTTCAATTATTTTGTATTATTGAAAAGAGTAAACCTTTCGATTGGTTTGTAAAATATAACTTTGCTAAAATTGCTGCCTCAGTTGGCCTTGCAGTACCTCTTTTGCCAAATCAAATTTTCAAAACTATGTTGGCGAGTTTTGGCTTGTTTCTTACGAAAGGCTCGCCTGATATTCCTCTTATCATCGCCGTCGGCGGAAGATAACAATATCCCAAGATGACGAATAATACGTTTACCGAATATATTGCGGCCGCCGAATGGATTGATGTGTGACTGCCATTCGGAAATGCACAGGCTCGAAACTCACTATGGACATGAAACACCAATCGATAGAAAAAGTTCTTTCTAATGGCGGTCGCTCCTCGGCAGGCAATAGCAAACCATAGAGTATATTTCAGCTTCCTCATAAAAATATATTATTGATTAATAAATACTTTAAACATATTTTTTATTAATTTTAAAACCACCTTTAACGAACCACCACGAACTTATGAACTGATCTGATATATATGTATATAAAGGGTGATCAGATTGGAGGTACTTTTTCCAATAAAGGTTTTTTGACAGAACTCGCACGACTACTGTCAAGCTAAATGCATAATTTTTTCAGTATTCATTGACATTTCATCATGGAAAGTCTTACACCTCAACAACGTTTGCAAATCCTGCAATTATTATATATTACGAAAATCGGCGCTTTATGAAAAGGGTTCATCGCGCGCTCAGGCCAATTTATGTTGTTCAGCCCACTCTTGGCTTAATGGCTATGTCAATACGCAAAATTACTGTATTTGGGCTGAGGTTTCTTCAAAAACGAGCCTGAAGCCAATGTAACATTGAATGGCGAACGCTATCGCTCTTTTTGATGCCGTGACGCCGGAAATTGAAGCTCGTAATCTCCACAACATTTGGTTCCCACAAGACAAGGCTACCTGCCATACAGCCAGTGAAACAATGGATTTACTGCGTCGTCATTTCGGTGAGCAATTTATCTCTCGTCTGTACCGAAGTCGTCCAGCAAGTCATTTACAGTTGGTGTTAACGGACGGCCGAATTACGGTGTAGTCGAGGTCAACATTTGAAAGGGACTATCTTTAAAAAATAAATGTCAAGAATGGTTCTACGCAAAAATAATGAAGATTGCAAAGATTGAATTTTCTTTGTACGACAATTATTTTGCAGCTGCAGTATACAAACAAACAAGCGCTTAAAGTTAAAAATAAAGATTTATTTAGTAGAAAAGTTATTAAAAAGAAGTTAGATGATTATTTTTGTGCCACCTTGAGCCTAACTTTTAAATATTTTGAAATATTATTCAAGTATATAGCGATTCAAATCATTAAGGGGTATATACAGTTAGAATTTTCAAAAAATCGAATTTTTTTATATTTTTTCTTAATGTACATACATATATTTAAGAATACACACAGAAACGTTCCGGTGAATATTTTCGAAGTTACATGCAAATTTGAAAGGACGTTTGAGTGCTTGAAAAGTGCTTTACAAACTTTAAACGCGTTTTTCTCAAAATGGTGTTTTCAAAGTCGGTGACCAACATTACTCGAAAACGGCTAAGCCGATTAGTCTCAAATTTTAACACGAGCTTCTTAAATATATTTTTTAGTAATTATATATATACATATAATTGGCGCGTACACCCTTTTTGGGTGTTTGGCCGAGCTCCTCCTCCTACTTGTGGTGTGCGTCTTGATGTTCCACAAATGGAGTGACCTACAGTTTCAAGCCGCCTCTGAATGGCAGATATTTGTATGAGGAGCTTTTTCATGGCAGAAATACATCCGGAGGTTTGCCATTGCCTACCGAGGGGCGACCGCTATTAGAAAAATGTTTTTCTTAATTTTAGTGTTTCACCGAGATTCGAACCTACGTTCTCTCTGTGAATTCCGAATGGTAGTCACGCATCAATCCATTCGGCTACGGCGGCCGCTGCAATTAGTAATTAACCGAAGATTTTTCTCACCGACAAATACTTTTTTTTTTATAAACAATTTAAGGCCGAAATTTTGGTCAAAAATCGATTTTTTTTTAGAAACCGCCATTTTGTGAAAAAAATGTATTTTGCTTATTCCTTCGATTAATTACTAGATTTAACATTACTTTAATGAAATCTGTTTGGCTTTTTTAATTTCAGAGGATCCAGTTCAGAGATATAGTGGTCACCACAAAACGTCGTTTCTCGGAGGAGCTCCCGGAGATTAGCTGTAGCTCCTTTCCAAATAAATATTTTTTATTTAAAATACGGTTAAAAAATAACATAATATGTGTAGAAATTTTTAGATCAATATTTAAAAGTTTTCTCAGAAAAAATTCTGGAAAATTCGATTTTTTCCGGCCTTCTAACTGTATATAACCCCTTAATTTTTTTTAAAGCGTGAAATATATGTGCGTATCCAAATTGCATGTGATTTTAACAGGAACCAGCCGACGTCCCACCTTTTACTTACCCATCGTTCACATATGGAACAAAGAAGACACGCAATTGTTAAAGTGAATATTTGCACTGCCCATAAAACTATTAGATCTTGCAATATTATGTTATGAGTACATCAATTTATTATTACGATAGAAATAAAACTTACAATATCGAACTCTTGCCGTTGTTCCTAGTTCGGTGTTCAAAAAGGCCCAATATGCTAACAGGGTCAGATCTATAAGCTGTTTTGCAAATAGTCCTGGTAAACTCCATTCAAAGTAGTTGGTTAGCACTTGCACATTTTCCCAAAGCAAAGCATGCAAGTCTTGTAGAGCTACAAAGCCCATCAAACATTCTTGACGTTGGACACTACTTGCGAATTGCATCATCTCCACTAATCTGCATTGAAGGCGTGCTGCTCGGCACACATCGAATATCATCACCATGAATACAACAATGAAAAACATAAATTCGAACATTTTCACTTTCAACACAAGCTCCGCGTACATGCTGAGCAATAAATCCACTTTGAGTGGGAGCGTCACCACCACAAAACAGATTATCGAAATCATATTTATTGTAAAGTGAATCTGCAATAGCCTGATGTAGAATTTAAGCCTCGAACAATCGAACTGTATGGCAAACTTATCCAATAACAATATTCGCATTTGCTCAAATTTATTGAAGATTTTATGATACATTTCTACCTTCCAAGAGCTCTCCAAGTACACAATTAGTTGGACCATTAATAAAGTGCTGAAGCCAAGACCCTGCAACGCGATTGTAAAAATGTCGTCGCTGTTGTAAATTGATTCTCTCACATTTTTCAAGTGTCTATGGATTAGATAGACGACGAGTGAAAATATAGCAGTGATATGTAAACTCATCGTTGTTAATTTTCGGCAGGACAGGTCCTGCTTGCTGACAGATGGATTTAAGCAGCAAACAATACCCATTAAAATCATTACACGCTGAAAGGATTGCAGCGATGTTCTGAAGATTGTCTGCTCAAATTGGAACATGTGTGACGTTCTTGGTTAGAAACTTAATACAGTTATTGAGGTAAAGTAGAAGACAATTCTTTTTGCGCATTTACGCAGTAACTGAATCTACTGGCTCTACTACAAACGTTTACAAGACATATTTTTTTACACACATACATACTTGTATATTCAAATACATATGCGAGTACTCGTACATGCACTTATATAATTAATTCTTGCAAGTATCTAAATCTACATACCTTAAATGTAATTACTTAAAAGCGCATTTGCATGACCATACGTACATACACATAGTAGAAAAAGTCTGCGTTCACCTATGCAAATATTCTTTGCATTAGAAAAAGTTCAAAACAATAAATATTTCAGAAATTTTTTTAATGAATTTTATTTAGTTCACTTAAACGTAACTATCACACATATTTCGCTACCAATAACAAAATCAAATTTAAAATGAGATCACATAAAATTAAAAAGGCCATTCAAACTAAACGGAAAAAGTTTGCGTTCACTTCAATAATAATAAAATAAAAGGCTTAAGATCATAGAAATGTTTTAAAATTAATAGCTAGTTGGATATCCACGCCTTTTTATGACTTCTAGAAGGCGTCTTTTCATTGATCCAACTAGTTTGGCTGTTATTTCTGGACTTATGGCTTCCCATTCCTCTTTAAGCGCGTTCTTAAGCATTTCCTTGCTAGTTATTGTACGCTCTCGTATTTTTTTTTTCTAGAACGTCCCATAAGTGCTCAATGGGGTTAAGGTCAGGTGATTGTGGGGGTGTGCGAATTTGTTTTGGAACATTATACAACAACCACAACCTAACAATCTCTGCTGTGTGTTTCGGGTCGTTGTCCTGTTGGAAAACAAATCTTTCACCGAGTCCCAGTTTGATTGCACTTTCTCTCGAATTCGTTTTTAAAATATCGAGATAATCATGTCTGTTCATTATCGACTCAATAAACTGTATATTTCCAACGCCCGAACTAGCCATACACCCCCATATCATGGCACCTCCTCCCCCATGCTTTACCGTAAGTACCAGATTTTGCTTTCCAAGTGCCGTTCCGTTTTTTCTCCAAATAATTTTACGACCTTTTATCTCGAAAATGCAAAACTTGCTCTCATCTGAAAAATTACACACTTTTTAAAAACTCAGGTGGCTTGTTTACGTATTCCTTGGCGAAAGCCATCCGCTTAAGTCGATTTACTCGCGATATGAAGAGTTTTTTTCGGGCCACTCTGCCGTGAAATCCGATTCTTTTTAGAATTTTTCTTACTGTATCTGGATGTACTTTCTTTTGGTATTTTACTTCTATGTCTTTTGAAATTTGGCTTGCTGTTACTCGTGAATTAGACTTCACAAGACTAGTTACGTTGCGTTCTTCTCTTTCCGTCAGTTTTTTTGGGCGCCCAGAACGAGGCTTAGACTCCAAACAATTCGTTTGCTTGAAGTTGTTTATCACTCTTTGAACCGAGGAGTATTGCCTCCCAACAATTTTCGCGATTTCACGATAGCTCTTACTATTTTGCCACAAACTTACAATGATTTTCCTTTCACCAATATCTATTTCTTTTCGCCTTTGGTCCATAGTAACAAAAAATGTATTTCTAATATCAATTTTTCCTTTTAGATTTGTTCTTAACCGCGTCAACTACATGAATGATTTAAAATTAAATTTAACGTAATTGCCATGCAAATAATCGTCATTATTCGAAATGAACGCACACTTTTTCTGCTCAGCCTATTTAAGTAACTGTACTACAATCCCGTTATCTGAACACGACGCAGCTCAAACTCCAAAAAAGTTTGTTCATACCCTCTACGAATAATTTTCTTTGAAATAAGTGAAAAGAAATAACTGAGAGTTTTAAGATAAACACGTTAAATTATTTTAATATAATACTTTATAACACTGGGTGAACGCAGACTTTTTCTACCATGTGTACATACATACATGCATACAGTGAAGTACTTAAGTCTGCATACAGCAGCATATTTTCTTATTTCTCATAAGGTATACAATAATTGAAAAAACTGCTGATGTATTGTAGTTTTTTTCTGAATTCATATTTATTCAGAAATTCATAAAAATTAAATTAAAAAATTTTTTGAAAACTTTTAGTATTTAGTAGGTTCACCATCGTTATTAATCACTGCGTCGTGGCATTGATTCAACTATTTGGGTAAGCTCTACCCGCGTTATTCGGTTCCATGCCTCCATCAGCTCATTCTTTATCGATTTTGCGTCAGTTATATTACTATATATATAAATATTGGGTGTAGGAATAAGTTTACGTCCTCTCTTAGCCAAAGTTCGAATTAGTTAATCAAATAATACATGATGTTCCCGTCCCTCTTTCATTCATAATTCACGTGATATTATGTGAAGTATGTGCCATTGGAAGCTACAACTTTACTCCATCTCTCAGGCAGCTTACGGACTCCTCTGAGGAAAAATTCTTTTCACTTGATCCATTCATTGAGCCAGTTTGCGATGCTCTCTCTCTCATGGAGCAAAATCAGTTTGTCATGCCTATCGTCCCATTCCGGCCGCTTTTCTTTGAGAGCTCGATTCAAACACATTAGCTGTGCCAGTATGCGAACGCCAGTGATGGTTTCAGATGGTTTACGGAGTTCATAATAGATGACACCCTTCTGATCCCACCAGATGATGCACAACATAACCTCTGAAGCATGAATATTTTTTCGCTGTCGATGGATCTGATTCACCTGACAGGCTCCATATTTTTCGACGCTTAGGGTTGTCATAATAGATCCATTTTTCATCGCCAGTGACGATGCGATGTAGAATACCTTTTCTTTTCTACAGTTCAAGAAGCATCTCACACATCATCAAATGTCTCTCGATATCCCTCTCCTTCAATTGATGTGGCACCCTGCTTCACCATTCTAAACCATTTCCATCGCGTGCAAACATTTACCGACGGTTGATCTGTCAGCATCCAACTTTTTAGACATATCATCAAGGGTTCGACATACGTCTTCATCCAATAATTGTTGTAAATTGTCACTCACGTCGAAATTGTCACTTTGAAAGCGAAACCACTATTTACGAGTTGTATTTGATGAAGCGCGATTACCGTAAGTATTGATCAATATACGACACGTTTCAGCTGCACATTTCTTTGAAAGGTGATAATGAAGCATGACTTCCAGCAAATGCTGTTTTTTCCGGACGAACGTAAACATGTTTGACATCAAATAAAAAAGGATCTTTACGCCTCACACGAATGTCAACTACTGCGACCTCACATATACACCTTCAAATCACCAGTATATTACTAGAGCGAACACAAAAATATTAGCAGCAGCGGCCCCTCTTTTACGAGGGCGGAACTTATTCCCACACCCAATATAATTGGCGCTTACACCATTTTTGGGTATTGGGTCGAGCTCCTCCTCAAATTTTGTGGCGTTCGTCTTGATATTATTCCGCAAATGGAGGGACCTACAGTTTTAAGACGATTTCGAACGGCAAATATTTTTTATGCAGAGCTTTTTCATGGCAGAAATATACTCGGAGGTTTGCTATTGCCTGCCGAGGGGCGACGGCTATTAGATAAAACTTGTTCATGGAGTTTCGAACCTACGTCTTCCGAATGGTAATCACTCACCATGCTCTATCAGATTTAAATCCGGACTCAGCGGCCTTGTATTTAGTTACCTGAGTTCGTAATATAAGAGCCATTTTTTGGCACTTAGTGCAGTATGCTTAGGATCATTCTTTTGTTGGAGAAACCAACCTTACCCAAGACCCAAGTATAGGGTTTTCTAATAACAGGTGTTATTGGTGAATGGATTGCGCTATCGAGAGATGATTAAAGATTTTTTATGGCCGAAATTGGATGGTATTGATCTGGACAACGGCTATTTTCAACAAAACGGCGCAACGTGCCACACAAGCATCGATCTTTTGCGGAAAAAGTTTCCGGACTGTGTTATCTCTCGAAGAGGTAATCACAATTTTCCACCGAGATTTTGTGATTCAACACCTTGTGACTTTTTTCTTTGGGGCCACGTGAAAGAAAAGGTCTACGCCAACAGCCCAGGGTCGATTCAAGGCCTCAAAGAAGGAATTCGTGAGGCTATCGAGGACATAGGGCAGCCACTTTGCAATTCTGTTATGGAAAATTTCATGAAAAGGATATAAGTAGTCCTGTAAGCGTGTCGTGGCGGTCATTTGCCTGATGTTATTTTCCACTATTAACGGCATACCTTCCTCTTTATAATGAAATAAACATCCGATCATTTATAATAAAAAATAGCATTTTTCTTTGAATATCAATATAATATAATACCTCCGTTTGGAAAACCCATTATTCTACGGACGGCTGTAATGTTGTTCCAATATGTTTTTAAATATATATATATATATAAATTTTATACCGGTTAATAGTACCCTGAATAAAGACCACCAGGGTACTAACCAACGCCAGATGCAGTCATAGCTCCCCAAACCATTACCCTACTTTTCATTTTCATATCCGCATTTCTTCTCTTCTACATTTTTTAGCCCGGCCATCGCTTCTAAATATATTGAACTTCGACTTTTTTGTTTTGCTAATTTCTTTGTTATAAAGCAAGTGAAATATTTTGGTTTTTATAAATTTATGAATAAATATGAATTAAAAGAAACTACATGAACATTTTTTTCAGTTATTGTATACCGTCTGGTATACGTTTGTTATACTGGTATACATACATATATGCTGCTGTATGTAGACTTAAGTCCTTCACTATACATACTTACATATGCACAGAGTGGCGAAATAGTAAGTTCTGCCATTAAATAAGGAGCACAATTTCATTGAAATAACCAGGGCCGTAGAGAGCATATCCGGGCCCCCGGGGGAAATTGCAAATGCGGGCCCTTTCCAATTATGTCTAATTCATATAATTCGAATTACTCTCGAGTTCGGGCCCCTCTGAGAACTCCATGCCCGGGGTAAAAAGTTCCCCCCCCCTCTCGACGGGCCTGGAAATGACTTTTAGAGCTGGCTGTACAATATATATGTACGAGCCCAAACCACTATTAATTCGAACAGCATGTTTTTTTTTTCAGTGCGCAATGTTTAACACATTATATTATCAATACTACTAAATATAGCGCATACCAATGTATTTTGTCTTAAAGAGAATTTTAATCTCTTAACGATTGAAAAAAGAGATCTGTTCTATATCCAACAACAACAACAATATGAGTAATTTATTCAAACGGTAGTCTTAAGAGATAAGAAAAAAATGACCACTATTAATTCGAACGCTGCGTAAGCCCACCTTTATCTCAAAAGAAGAGCAAAACAAAAGCAACCAATGTAACGGAATCGCTATCTACAGTTATAATCTGCAAATAATATCACAATACAGCATGCAAAAAATTGAAAAATTGCTGCAATTTAGTGCAAGTTTAGCAACGATGGTACGTGGAGATTATTTTAAATCTGGGAAGACACTTACGGAGATCAGCAAGCAATTAAATTTGTCTAAATCATCTGTGCATGGAGTGATAAAAATTAAAAAAAAACTGGGAATATTGAAAATAATATTGAAAATAGAGGCCGAACATCAGCAATAACACCCCGCGACAAAAGACAATTGGCCAAAATTGTTAAGGCTGATCGTCGCCAATCTTTGAGAAATTTGGCTTCTGAGTGGTCGCAGAAAATTGTCAAAACTGTAAAGCGAGAATGGACGCGACTACATTTAAAAAATATTGGATATGGTTTTTTTAAAGTATGTTTTGTTATTAGCTATGTATGCATCGTACTCAATAACTTATCTTACTCGTAGGCCAAGGAAAAACCCTTGCTTACGCTTCGTCAAAAAAAGAAACGTTTGCAATGGGCTCGGGAAAAGATGTCTTGGACTCAATGGCAATGGGATACCATCATATTTAGTGATGAAGCTAAATTTGATGTTTGTGTCGGCGATTCGAGAAAACGCGTTATCCGTAAGAGGGCAGAAACATACCATAAAGAAACATAACATAAATATAATGTGTTAAACATTGCGCACCGAAAAAAAAGCATGCTGTTCGAATTAATAGTGGTTTGGGCTCGTATATTAGGTCAAACCCAGTTTTTCAACACATTTTCGCGAGTTTCGGCACTTAATTCACCAATGGCGATTTATAATCATTTTCGATTAAAAAACCCGCCTCACAAAATAGTGCCTTGTTCCATTGCGTAACGAATGTCTAATTTTAATTCCTATTTCGTTTTTCTAGGCTGTGGAATAAGTTTTGCGCTTCATATGAATGTATCTATTTTTTTTTTTTTTGGAATTTGAGATGTGTTTGGCGGGATTTTACATCCACAAAAAGCCAGGGTGTTCAACGTTTGGTATTGAAAAATACCTATTTTCGGTATGCAAAACTAAGTGCTCTGGCGCATCAAAGTTTTGAGAGTGACATTATTTAAAAGGAAAGGTTGGCAGCACCAAGAAATGCAATAAAAGACTTAAAGACTTCATTGTTTTTAAATATGGAAACGAGGTCTGTGTATGAATCAAAAAAGCTGTAATTTGTTCTGATGTGATTAAGGAGTGGACAGTTAAAGATTCTGTGAACGTAAGAGTTAGTTTCACCGCACATACAAAGATCAGTGTCATTTGCCCCTATTTTGTGCAAATATACGCTGTCATAAGTACATCCTACTAGTATTCTATTTACCATTTTGATAATTTTGACATCAAAGGAAGCTTTATGAAACCAAGGTTTTGTCGGCAAGCAATCATGCAGTTTGGCAAAAAGGTTTGGTTTTTCTTCTGAGAAAGAACGAAAGCCGTCATACCAATCCTTGAATATTAAATTTCTTATAATTCTGAGTGCCTCTTCAAAAGTGAATTCTACGCTCAATATTGAGCCGTAGCAAACAGCTTTTTTTGCAATAGCATCGGCTCTTTCATTTATTGGAATACCAACATGTCCAGGCGTCCAAATCACCCGAACACTGTCAAAACCGTATTCATTTACTTTTTGTTTAAAAAGAGTAACACAGCAGTTGTTGGAGCTTGCTTTCTTGAGCAGCAGACATGAACTCAGACTATCAGTAAAAATACAGATCTTGCTCATTTTGCATTCTTTCGCAATATCTAAGGCCTTAAGCAAGGCCCACAACTCACCAAAAGTGGAGGAGGTTCGCATTTCTATTTTAAACAAATGCTCCGTGTTGTTCGTAACATTAAAAATGCCACACCCAACGGCATTAAGCTCAACAGACGCATCAGTTGCCAGAAGATCGACACCATTACGCTTGAGTTCATCGATTTTTTCAGCAAAAATAGCTTTAATTTCATGATTAGAAAATTTGCTTTTCGCTCTCGACAAGGAGTCGTCTATCACCACCAAGTTTTCACAGTTTACGGCCATTTCTTTTACATTGGTATTCACAAAAATCTCTTCAAATTTTTTGAAAACAAAGCTATAACTGGATTTAACCTCTGCAGAGTTTTCAATCATTTTGTAAATGCTAGAGTTTGTTTGTTTTAATTTCACGATTTCTTTGGCCGTAAGCCAAAGAGATCTTTCAGTGGGTGGTAACTCATAGGCGACAGCATACAACAAGGGAACTGGTGTAGCTGGAGGAACCCCTAAACTTCTCCTAAGGAAGCAATTCTGAAAGGTAGTAATCTTTCTGATCACAGTCTTATTTGCATGACCGGTGGTGGTCCTACAATACTCAATTTTTGATCTTATAAAGCTTCTATAGAACTTCATAGCAGTCTGAGGGTGTAACCCAGCCCTGACAGAGGTCAACATCTTGAAAAAATTTAAATTGAAGGCCGAGTCCTTGATTATCTGATCATAGTGCGTTCCTAGGGTTAGTGATGAGCTTATTACTCGACCAAGGAACTTGATACTTTTTGTCTGTTTAATCATCACACTGCCAAAATTATTGTTCAGAGTTTTACGGTTTCCCTTTGCAACATACATCAGGTTGCATTTCTGAAGGTTGAATGACAGATTTAACGTATTTGCCACAAGATTAAACTCTCGAACTTTACTGTGGAGATTGGCCTCAGCCAAATCAAAATCTCTATGATATGAGGCAATAATAAAATCATCCGCAAATTGATAGATAGCGGTACAACTATCCTGAATATCGTGCAACTTAGCCGTATAGACATTAAAAAGTATAGGCGATAAACAGCTACCTTGGGGTAAGCCGTCACTTACAACAACCGAATCCGTACCAATTTTTAGGACTCTATTGGATAGGAAATTCGCAATCCAGGACGTGTAATGACCCTCTATGCCTTTTTTTCTGAGTATATCAATTAACAGATTACCCCTTACACAGTTATAGGCATTTTCTATATCCAAAGTAAGGAGTATAACCTTAAGACCTCTATTTTTCCATATAGCAATTTCATGTTGTAATTGATTGATGCACATAGCAGCCGATCTATCCTTCCTGTACGCAAAAGAGTTCCTGGGGAGGGCGCGACTCCCATCAAAGGCATCGGTTATTCTTAGCTTGAGCATTTGGTTAATTAACTTTAACATGACTGAAATCAAGGAAATAGGTCTAAAATTTTTGAAGTCTGTGAGGTCTTTATCTTTTTTTGGAATGGGAACAATCTTAATACATCTCCACGATTCTCTAATATTATTTGCAAGAAAAGCATCATTTAGAGCTGTTAGAAGGTTGCATAAGCTTTTGTCAGAGAGAGCGCGAATCATGTCGTAGGTTATTCCATCACAGCCTCCTGCTGAGCGCCGTTTTTTGGCATTAAGCACCGTGACCACTTCATCATACTGAAAGGCTAGCCTGGATACAGGAGTTGTATTAGGTAATTCCTGCCAGACAGCAGAGTTGGGTGGTACCTGTGATTTCAAATGCTTAAGGTACACATCATTATTGTCTGAGTTCCACTTAGAGTCTGCAGAATATCCATTTACTCCTCTAAGGCATTTAACAAAATTCCACGCCTCTCTCGAATTTGAATTACAATTCAGCTCCGCTATTTTTTCCTCAAAATTTTCTTTTTTGGCCTCTTTTACTTCAGCTTGCCACACCTTCTTGCGTTGCAAAGCTACTTCCAAATTTTCCGGAGATGGGTAGTGTTTAGCTTTTTTGTAAGCAGCAACAAGTAGACGATAGGACTTGGCTAGTCCCTCATTCCACCAAGCCTTTGGTTTGCATTTCTCAGACCAACGGAAGGTGGCAGCAGATATTTCTTCTTGAAGTTTATTTTCAATCATTTCGAAACATGGATCAAAGGAAATATCCCCTAAGGCATTTAGAAGCTTCTTTTTGGCCAGAAATTTGGGATTGTTAATACTAACTTTGGAGAACTCTATTAGAATTGGGAAATGGTGGCTACCACCAAGCTGAAAAGGCAGAAGATTCCAAGTACAGTTGGTAGGAGCATTTGTGAAGGTTAGATCCAAAACCGACCCATCGGTCCTGTTTAGATCTCTTTTAAAAGTAAAACAAGAATTGTTCAGACACCAGAAATC
Source organism: Anastrepha obliqua (assembly GCF_027943255.1). NCBI lineage: Eukaryota > Metazoa > Arthropoda > Insecta > Diptera > Tephritidae > Anastrepha > Anastrepha obliqua. Next base: position 135,849,910 of record NC_072892.1, on the reverse strand, counting down.
GGATGAATTTACAAGTTCAACCAATTTCTTACCTCTGGGTGAATTTAAACTGTCACCCCATACAGTCGATCTGGCATTGAAATCCCCACAAATTAACACATTTCTAAAACCGTTTAGAAACTGAAACAACCTTTTGACTTCGGTCGCAAATTCATTTAAGTGTAGACTTGGAGGGAAGTAGACCGCACAAATTACAAAGTTTGGGTTTAAATTAACCGTCTTTGCAACAATTATATCCAGATTAGAAGCAAAAGTTATGCTCCTGAATTGAATCTGTTTTTTCAGGGCTATGGCAACACCCCCATAGCCATCTGGTCTGTTTTTTCTAATGATATTAAAATTGATAAATTTTCTACATTTATTTTCATTATACTCAAATATTTCACTAAGACAAACCACATCAACACGATTATTATTAATATAATAATCAATATTGTCTATATTTGTCTTCAAAGATTGGCAATTATATTGCAGACATTTCATCTAATGAATCTACTGATGCCGAACCGCACTTAGAAAGTGCTACGTCTCGATTAGCCAAAATCTGATCCCTCATACCGCTCAGTTTGGTGACCTGGGCAAGGGTCTCAGTATCATTTAGTCTTACACAAGTAGCTTTAGCTATCTTCACTAGCTCCCATAACACCTTTTCTAGCTGGGAAGTAATTTGATAGTCTTGTCTTTCAAAGACTGGAACCACACGAGGCTTAGTATTTTTGTTCAAGACTTTATCAGGCTTGACAGGAGATTGTTTGGGAATTGCACCCTTCTTGACAACTGAGCTATATTTCTTTTTTGTCAAGGAACGATTTATGACTTCATTAGAGTCGATCATGTTGTCGTTCTCAACCAGTACCGGAAAATCCGTATCTTCAACATCTAAGACATCGAAGCGGTTGTTGCTTCTCGGAAAGAAAGTATTTAGCACTTCTTTACGCGATAACTTTTTTACTGTTTTCAATTTATTAATTTCATTTTCCTTCTTCCATACTGGACACTTCTCCCTATCTGAATATTTATGGTCGTTACCTTTGCATAGAATGCATTGAGTTATTTTGCAGGGCGGTATACAAACTTCCGTACTTCCACAGAGCAAGCAGCGTTTACTACTTTTACAGCCTTTTTGTGTGTGTCCTAATCTTCCACAGTTGTAGCATTGTCTAACAGATGGATAGTAATGTTCTACTTGAAAATTTGTATACTCAAGCTTCACATCCTTAGGTAGGCTGTTGCCCAAAAATCCCAGCTTAACTGAGAAGGTTGGGAGAAATTTGCTTGAATCCTCCGGATCACGTCTAAGGAAACGTTGTACGAAGTTTACCTTGCTAGCGGACTTTATATCTCTCAGAATTTCTTCATTTGAAAGGTAAAGCGCAACTCCTCGAATTACGCCATATGTTTCAAAGGCCGTTCTGGGAATGAACGGCTTAAGTTTCATTTTTAGAATGTCATTGTTGGTGACGAAATTATTTGCCGATTTGGGATTGCAGAAGAATACCTTATACAAGGTGACACCAACTGCTTCAATTATATCAATATCCTGTATTTTTAAGTGACGGATATGCTGATATAGGCTCATGCCATTTCTAATTTTGATATTTTTGAATAGGTCACACTCTGAGGTGTCTACCAAAACAAAAGGTTTGCCTATAAAATTTGATGGATAGTAAACGGAGCTATCAGATTTGTTTGTATTTTGGATTTTTTTGGTAGTTGCATTTTTATCAACTGTACCAGTTTCAGCATTAGAAATAGTTTGCATTTTTACGGAGTCTTTCGAAGATTTTACAACCTCACACTCCATCATCTCCTCACTCTCATTTCCATCTGACTGAGATCCACTCTTCTCAACCGAAGCATGTGTCTTGGTCGGATCAAGAACATGTTTCACTCTTTTTTTCTTAAATATATCGCTTTGACCTTTATTTTTAGTCTTTCGCAGATTTGTATCTACTTTATCACTAGCAGGTTTATGGATCAGAGATTCATTGCTAGCGCAAAATTCCTCAAAATCCTCTGCTGAGCACGATGCCGAAGGCGTTGAGGACGCCATCGCATCACCTTTTTTGCGGCTTACCGCAGGCACTTTTGCGGTAGGAAAACTCTATACGTTAGCCTTTCAGGTAGAAATTCCAGGAAGTAATAAAAAAAAACACGTGGTTTTTACAAACAGAACTATTACAGCGCTATACACCGAATTCCGCGAAAAAAATGTCACTATCTATTGTATTTTCTATTTCACTACGCCTTTTCTTTTTTTTTTTCCAAATGAAACCAGAGCACTGAGAAAAAACACACCGATCACAGCTGTGTCACGAATGCGACTCGTGAATGTATCTATGGGAAGTTCCATTTCAATCTGTCACTTCGTTCTTTGTTTACAAGTCATTTAGTATCGACGTGTCACATTATTTTCGACAACGGAAAAAAATGGAAAATCGTCGAGAGACTGAAAGAGATTTCAGCATCTCATCAGGCAGTGTAAGCAATATTTTGACTGAAGAATTGTGTTTCAGAAAGCTGTGTGCACAATGGGTGCCGCATTGGCACCCAATAAAATTAAAACACATTCGAATGCGGCTTCTTCAGAAACATTTAGACCATTTCCACGAAAGGATAAAGTGGATTTTTTGCATCGATTCATCACTATAAATAACACTTTAGGTCTATCACCATGAGCCTAAGTCAAAACAAGAGGCTAAAGAGTAGTATGAACCTTGTGTTCTTCAGCACAGAAACGAGTTTGTGTCCAAAAATCGTTCAAGAAGATGCAAGCATCAGTTTCGTTATGATGAGAAAGTAATTTTGTTTGTGGATTACTTGCAAACTAGTAAAAAAATAAATTCTGAATATTATTGCAACCTTTTATTGTAGATCAGCTGGAGAAAAAAAATACCAGTCTAACGGTTAGACGCGATAGAAGTGAAACCTTCCGTAAAACAAACTGAGAGAGAATGAGACGAAAGCAGCATTAGGGGCGGGATAATTATAGGTTCATTATATTATAATATTGCTATAAAGTTCATATTTTATTTTCTTCATTTTATTATTATTCATCCTCAATGTTTTCAATTTCAACAAATGATACGAGTGGCTTATGATAGCTAAAATATGATACAAATGCTTTGGTTTCGATGTTGTCAACATATCTTTGAAATACCGCGTCAATGGTTGTGTTTGATCGTGTTGTCGATTCAGTGCGATTGTTACACATTTTTAAATTGAATGTTGTATTGAGAACGTCAATTAAAGGAACCGCTGTGTCCAATGCAAAATTTACGTTAAAATCGCCACTTAAAATCATTGGAACTTTATTGTAATCTTTTCTAAATATCCGCGATACTTCCGGTGTATACTTTATTAAATTTTCGTGAATGAATTCCGTGATGCTATTTATTGATTTTTTTTTCTGTAGATATTTACGACACTTTTCTGCATTATTTTTCGGCATAATTGCGGTAAATATTTAAAAATGAATATATTTACGAATATAAAAATACACACGCGGTTGCTACTATGAGCGTCCCCAGCAAAACCTGCGTGAGCGAAACTCTAACACAATTACATTTTTTTGAATGTTACAAACACATATGCACGCAGGTTTTGCTGGGGCGTGACCGAAACTCTAACACAATTACACATATGCACTCGTATTTGTTTGAAAATCGACTTTTTTTTTGGTTCTCCGTCACCTTTGGAAAATGTGTAAACAGTAAGCAAACTTTATTCAAATATTTTCCCTCATTTTTGCATCAGTAAAATTAAACAAACGCCGTAGCCGAATGGGTTGGTGCGTGACTACTATTCAGAAATCACAGAGAGAACGTCAGTTCGAATCTCGGTGAAAACACCAAAATTAAGGAAAACTATTTTTCTAATAGCGCTCACCCCTCAGCAGGCAATAGCAAAACACCGAGTGTATTTCTGCCATGAAAAAAAGCTCCTCATAAACATATCATAAAATAAAATAAAATAACTGTATAAAAAAATTTTTTTTCTTGTGATTCGAACCAAGGATTTTGGATCGGAAGCTCACATTGCTAGTCGCTCGGCTACCGCGCCATGCTGTCGGCGCTGGCCTAAAAGTTATATAGTTCGTCGCTACGTTTATATCAACATATAATATAACGCTTCGTAGCCAAGAGTGTCGCTTTTTTCGTTTCACTTTTTCTCAAATCACTCCCAACGATTCTAAAGAAGTTTTCACTTCAAAAATTCGAGGAAAAATACCAGTTTGCAAAAGAAAAAAAATTGTTTTTTCATCAGGACAAAGCTCCGCGTTACATGGGTTGAATAAAGTTCGAATTGTTGGAGCACCCACCGCATTTACCGGATTCGGCCCCTAGCGGCTTCCATCTGTTTCCAGACCTAAAAAAATTCATGCGTGGAAAGCGTTTTTCATCAAATTACGTATTTTACAGCCCTTCCAGATTCTCACTTCAGGGATGGAATTCACAAATTGGAAGAAGAGCATTGATGTTCAGGGAGACTATACTAAATAATGAAGTGTATTTCAAACCATAAAATTGTATTTTTCTTATCGAATTCTTCCTGTGTTCGGTTATTGCGCGCCAAGCTGATGGAGAAGTAATCAAGATGTACTACACTCAAAAAATTTTATTTGTAAAACTAACCGAAAAACTATGTTAAAACGGCTCCAACCTATAAATATGGGTGAAACCAACCAATAGAAAATAGTTAGCAACCCTTACTGAAGTTGTGGTTAAAAATTGTTAATTTTACCAAAAAAAATGGTTGAAATTTAACAATGTGAAATTGGTTCGCTTAACCACAAAAGTAGGTTCGTATGGCTCCAACCTATAAAAATTGTTAAAATTAACTTATATTAATAGTAATGCCCACCTAACCACAAAAGTTGGTAAAAACTAATGTAAAAATTGTAATATAACCACAAAAATTGTAGAATTAACTATTTTTTCTGTTACATTACTATAAAAATTGTATTGTTACTGAAGTTGTGGTACATAAACAATTAAAATTGTCAAAGTACTATTTATACTGTAATCCTACAATATAAATTGGGTGATAACAATATTAATTGGTTAGTATTACCACAATTTTAGATACAATAAAATTTTTATAAAATAGTTATTATACAATTAGAATCTTTATAGTTCTATTTCTACTCTATATCATTTTGATTTAAACATCAACGTTGTAAAGATAAAAAGAGTATTTGTATTTTATTCAGGAAAATTTATTTTGTTTTTTTTTTAAATGGATTGTAATAAAAATAATTCACAAAAAGTAACAATGTTGGAGATTTTTTTTAAGTTATCCCTAACAGTCTTTAAGATACTGTAGAATCTATTAGAATTTTACGTGCTGCGTCGTTCAGTTTTCCAGTTTCTTTGTAAGTCTGATTGACATAGTAACCATTTGGATGACTCCCCAATACTGATTGAATATTCTAAATTTTGAATGTAGATTGAAATACTTTACAGTGAACGTGAAAAGAAACTATACACCATAAAATTGCAATTTTTACTAAAAACTAATAATTTCGCTAATTTCTAATACAAGTATTCACAAGAATACAGCAAAAAATTAAATTTAAGATTTAATTTAATGTAATTTAAATTTTAGTATAGTACGATACTAAGAAAAAATCAAGCGTATAAATTTGTATGCAAAAAAAAAATACCAGTCTAACGGTTAGACGCGATAGAAGTGAAACCTTCCGTAAAACAAACTGAGAGAGAATGAGACGAAAGCAGCATTAGGGGCGGGATAATTATAGGTTCATTATAATATTGCTATAAAGTTCATATTTTATTTTCTTCATTTTATTATTATTCATCCTCAATGTTTTCAATTTCAACAAATGATACGAGGGGCTTATGATAGCTAAAATATGATACAAATGCTTTGGTTTCGATGTTGTCAACATATCTTTGAAATACCGCGTCAATGGTTGTTTTTGATTGTGTTGTCGATTCAGTGCGATTGTTACACATTTTGAAATTGAATGTTGTATTGAGAACGTCAATTAAAGGAACCGCTGTGTCCAATGCAAAATTTACGTTAAAATCGCCACTTAAAATCATTGGAACTTTATTGTAATCTTTTCTAAATATCCGCGATACTTCTGGTGTATACTTTATTAAATTTTCGTGAATGAATTCCGTGATGCTATTTATTGATTTTTTTCTGTCAATATTCACGACACTTTTCTGCATTATTTTTCGGCATAATTGCGGTAAATATTTAAAAATGAAAATATTTACGAATATAAAAATACACACGCAGTTGCTATTATGAGCGTCCCCAGCAAAACCTGCGTGAGCGAAACTCTAACACAATTACATTTTTTTGAATGTTACAAACACATATGCACGCAGGTTTTGCTGGGGCGTGACCGAAACTCTAACACAATTACACATATGCACTCGTATTTGTTTGAAAATCGACTTTTTTTTTTGGTTCTCCGTCACCTTTGGAAAATGTGTAAACAGTAAGCAAACTTTATTCAAATATTTTCCCTCATTTTTGCATCAGTAAAATTAAACAAACGCCGTAGCCGAATGGGTTGGTGCGTGACTACTATTCAGAATTCACAGAGAGAACGTCAGTTCGAATCTCGGTGAAAACACCAAAATTAAGGAAAACTATTTTTCTAATAGCGCTCACCCCTCAGCAGGCAATGGCAAAACACCGAGTGTATTTCTGCCATGAAAAAAAGCTCCTCATAAACATATCATAAAATAAAATAAAATAACTGTATAAAAAAAAATTTTTTCTTGTGATTCGAACCAAGGATTTTGGATCGGAAGCTCACATTGCTAGTCGCTCGGCTATCGCGCCATGCTGTCGGAGCTGGCCTAAAAGTTATTTAGTTCGTCGCTACGTGTATATGTAATATTCGTAGCCAAGAGTGTCGCTTTTTTCGTTTCACTTTTTCTCAAATCACTCCCAACGATTCTAAAGAAGTTTTCACTTCAAAAATTCTGGGGTTTAGAAAAAAGAATTGCCAAAAATCAGGTAATTGTTTTAGCGGCTTAAGTAATAGTAGGCTTTTAAGTAATAGTATCTTATTATACCAAAATTTAACAAGCTACAAAACTGCATACTCGAACTTTAACTTATATTATTTATTGTATTTATTATTATTTATTATTTACATTTTTTATTGTATTCGTGAATGAATACTTTTACTAGGAATTTGCGAACTTGTTTTAGAATAAGTAATTTTTCGTGAATATTGCAATTTTATGATGCACAATTTCTTTTGACGTTCACTGTAGATATTTGCATATGTATATACTCACAATGGAGCCGCGGTAACCATTAGGATCGTGAACAACTTTAGAAGAAGAGCTTGTTGATTGACTGCAGTTTAAATATTGTGAATTTTCCACGTCTTCCAGGAAAGTCGTGTCTACAGATATTGTATCGCAGGCTTTGACATCAGAATATCCCTTAAATAGAAAAGTTTTATTTTGTTTACCGAATAAAATTCAAATTTTATGTTAGTATGTACTTACATTTGCGATTTTCCATTGCTGAAGCTTGAAACGAAACTCCACTTTTTCTCCTAACTTACGTTCCCGGAATAAGTATGTCAAGTCCTGCTCTTCCAAATATCTTAGCCGTTCAAGTGTTATAGATTCATCTACGATTTGTTAAAATATTACACATTTACTTAATAAGTTTATTTCATTTACAAACAGAAATCGATGCATGCAAGTATTTTCACACTTTTTATATGAGCAATAAAAGCAACAACACAACCAAAGCCAAATAACGGAATGGTTGCATGACGCCGTTTCACCAGCATTTTTGTTAATTTACAAAAGTTATTTTTAATAAACCTACCTTTTAATGTTTGTAAAATGTAGCTGAATCCCCAAGAGTCTCATAAAGATTTCAGTCAGTCCTTTTGTGCAGATTCCAAAATATTATTTTCCATTTTTATAACTTGCAATTTACATTCAACCGGCGAAGTTCCGTTACAAACAATAACAACAGCAAAAACATGGTCCGCTTCTATTATTGCAATCGTTTATTTTTTAACTGCTGTATCAATGGTTACTTTAACACAAGGAATAGTAGTGGCACAATTCGCCACTGTCAAAATAACCTATTGAAATTGTTAAAAGGCATTTTCAGGGAGAAATATTTTAACTGATTGGTACTGGTATAATTAACCAAGGTTTATGGTTGATTTAGTTTTTTTTCTAATGTACAATTTTATTGTAAAATTAACCAAATAAGATCAGTTAAATCACACTAACAAAATAACATTAGAAAAAAAATACGATTTACGTAGGTTAATTTTACTGAACAAATAGTAAGTGAAGAAAGTACAATAACAATTTTTGAATTGGTTAATTCTACCATATTTGTTGGTAAGAAAACAACAACAAAATGTAAGGAAAATTTTAACTTTTTCAAACAGTTAATATAACAAGCTAAAATTGTTAAAATTACAGCAACAAATTATACAGAGCGCGCACTAACCGAAAAAAAAATGTTAATTTGACCAACGTTTGCAGTTAGCTGAGAATTTTTGCAACAACAATTTACATGGTAGTAAAATTAACCACGGAAATTGTTACATTTAACCAATGTTATTTTTCTGGGTGTAGCGACTTGGACCTTTTTTCATCGATTCTAAACCAGATTTACTTGTTAATAATACACAGTTCCTGTTGTTAATCTGCTGTTTGTCCTTTCAATGAATAATGCTTTCAACTTTTCATAAGTCAAACAAAAATTTTATTTATACCGCATTTTTTTACAAAAAATGGTTTTGAAAGCTCAGTTTGTAATGACTTCGATTTTGCAAAAGCTATTTATTTTTGATGACCGCAGGTAGGTATTATTCAAAACGTACTCCGCCGTTTAATTTATTTTCTGTCTCCGCTTGCAATTTGAATTGAATGAGTATAACAACGTACGTGGTAATCGTTAGAATGATCTGTATAAATTTCAATAGTAAATATTTTATTGAATATTAGCGCTAATGTATAAGCACTTAATACTTACCGCACCAAAATTCTTCAAGTTTATGTCGAAGAATCCCCCGCAAGTGAATAGCATTTGTTGGTGCATTAGTTGAAGTGAATACTCCTGCAATCGCATACTCAGCAATTCGTCAATATCAACGGTTTTCAGTTTGTGCAGCATCGTGCCAACCCGGTTATACTTTTTTAAAGAAACAAATACTATATTTGCGCAATCTTATGTATATGTATATGCATGCAAGTATGGAAGAATGTGTGCATGACTATAAATACCTATACTTAAAAGCTCGTATTATAATTTGTGCTGTCGGCCAACTTTTCATCAAACCTGAACAACGTAGCGGCACTTCGTAGAATGTAGCTTTAATTCTAGAATGGTTCTGAACGAATATAGTATGAATTGGAGTATTGGAAAGAGCTGCCAAAAATGCCATGAAAATTAATAGGAAAACACTGTGTGGAACCCGTATGGGAGTGGCCTATAGATCTGGCCGAATGTCAATAAAGAAATTTCTCTTAAATGCTTCCCCATATACTTAGAGCTTAGTACTAGAATTGAGTACTAGTTTGCCTATGCATTAGAGTTAAACTAAATTAAAACCCTCAGACCATTAAAAAATTGGTCAAAATATGTGATTTCTCTTTAATTAGCTTCGAAGCAGTTTGTGGGGTTGTGGAGAAAGTGCATACGTCTCTGCTTTGGTTTGACAAAAGGTTGGTTCTGTTGGTGGTAATAACAACAAAACGACGAATGTTTCTTATATAATATATATAAAGAGTTTTCGAATAAGAAATGTTATTCCCGTAAAATATCAATGGTTTCGTTGCTTGTGTGGCACGTAGCGCCGTCTTGTTGAAAATAAACGTTGTCCAGATCAATACCATCCAATCCCGGCCATAAAAAATCGTTAGTCGTTAATAACTCTTGCATTTTCTGAGCCGCAGATCCGACATTTTTGTTTGTTGCCGAAGCCACCGAGGTGGAAATGGGTCTCATCACTCAAGATGATTTTTCGATGGAATTCCGGATAATTTTCATGCATTTCAACGACCCAATCAGCAAAGACACGACGTGGTTGATGATCGGCCGGCTTGAGTTCTTGGACTCGTAACTGGACTTTATAAGCCTTAAGACCCAAATCTTTATGCAAAATACGGTATAATGACGTTTGTGGAATGTCTAATTCCAAAGAACGACGAGGAATGGACAAACCTGGGTTATCTTCAACACTTTCGGCCACAACAGCAATATTTTCGGTTGTTCTTGAGCGACGTGCACGGGTTTTATTCTTCACATCACTAACTTGTGCCAACAGCTCGAATTTTTTCACCAATTTTAAGTGGCAGGTCCCAAACACAGCGAACAATCAACTATCCTGGAATGCTTCACCTTCTCACGTTGGCTCACTCCCGAACGGGTGTTCGGAAGCTACCCAGAGGATACTTGGGATACTTGAACCATATGCAAAAGAATCGTCCTGGCCACTCCCAAATGAATGGCGATCAGTAACTTTCCCCACTTGCGTGGACTTCAACATATGGAACCATCCAGGCGATGGAACGATGAGCTGTATGAGTCGAGCTGTTAAACTCGGCGAAAATCGCGTAAGTGCCAGAAATACACTCGGAGGATGGCCATGGCTGGCCATGGGGCGAGCGTTATTAGAAAAAAACTTTTGTCGTTTTTCCTTTTTCAATTTATTTAAAAAAAAAATTCCTGAAAATACCCTAAATTTTCAAGCTCTAGACCACCGGGGTCCCGGTGGGTCTTGGCTTAATCTACCATCCTTGTAGATTAGAAGGTTTGGCCATTAGCTATGGTAAGAAACAAAATTGTTCGGCAGCCGATTTCTGCCCGCTCGTTTCACACTCGTCCCATCAGTCGTTGCTCTGATTGCAACAAAGCAACATACATAAGTAGGACTGCGTTGATTTTTTTCGTATCTTAGTTTTTTCGTAAACAAACCGCTGTCATAGCCCCTGTTTCGTCAGCCAATCACCTGATTTTTTCAAATTCGCTGAGAGCCGGTTAGCGGTGTGATCTTGGTCACACCTCTGAAATCTTTTCACCATATTCAAGGCGTACCTAATAATGCATTTTCACCAAGATGAGAATCACCAAAAATATAATCTTATATAATCTGACCTACTTTCTTTAGGCAAAAATTAAATGTGTTCCTAGTTTTGTTGACTTATGTATGTATATATATTATATATTTAATTTTGTGTTCCATTTAAAGCTTTCATGGGCATTTTGTAATGCTTATACATACTTCTGTACATACATTCACAATAAGTGAAGTAAAAAGTGTTGACCCTTTTTTTCTATTTTACAGTTACACAGTTAGGGTATCCGATTTATTTTATTTTTATTTTTATTTATTTAGATCAATTTTTTTTTATTTAGATCAAACTATCTCTGCTTTGTTGGATACATTTTCTCCATCTTGAAATCAATTTCAATTTGTACAATCAAGAAAATTTAGCAAATGCTTGAAAAGGAAATGATCGCTAACTACCAGTTCTCTAAATATCTGATGTGTTGTCAAAGATAGATGAAGCCTGACGTTGTCTTAATGGAACTCTGCATTCTTCCCATTCGTCTACTTCACTTTTTGATAGTAGAGGTTCGAATGGAGTTTTAGGCTCATGGCTTGATTTTTTTAGGCTTTTGTTCCCCTTTATGATATATACTATTTTTCAGCACCAGTGATCATCTGCTTCAAAAATGGATAATTTCGTTACACAAGGTGAAGTAAAAAATAAACAAAACTGAGTAGAAATAGACACGACACGAGCTTTGTTCTGAAAACTTTGAGTTTATTTATTTAAAATAGTCCCCTCTGGCCTCGATGCACTGTTTTTCGCGGTCTAAAAACTCGAAAGAGTATCTCAGGTCATTGACCGGAATCCGGAATGTCCTTCAGGATGTCGGTACAAGCCTTTTGGATGACCTCTACGGACGTAAAACGTTTTCCTTTCATGGCCAAAAGCAATTTTCCGAATAAGTAGAAGTCACAGCGAGACATATCAGGCAAATACAGAGAGTGATTGATGACTAAAATGCGATTTCTAGTCAAAAAATCAGACACAAGAGTGGATCGATGAGATGGTGCATTATCAAGCAATAAGCGCCGTTTTAGCGATTTTAAAACAAAATTTGATATTTAACTTTGTTCGAAACTCATTTTTGTACCGATTACATATATATACTGACACTTTAGACGCAATAACTTCGCTTCCACTGAACCGATTGTCACCAAGCTTTCACTGGAAGACAGCTAGGGATGTAACTTCCAACGCACTAACTCATTTAAAGATGGCGCCATCAAAAACATTATTATGACGCCAGTTTTGTTTATTTTGGACTTCACCTTGAATTTCTCTTTGTTTATTTCTTATTTCACTCTTTACGGTAATTCGAGAGACACTCCCACATCCAGCTTCTTTTCGAGACCAGTTTTATGCAAATGATCCTAACTAAAATAGTTTTCTGGTTCTCAGTTCCTTGACAATGAAATAGGTGCTCACATGCCGGTCCAACTCCAAAATTTCCAATAATTTATCAACATCTTCGACGATTGGCCTACCCGAACCTACCTTACCTTACCATATTAGCAGAAGAAAATTGGTTTCATTGCTTTGCCGTTGTATTCAAATAGTATTGGGCCCATAAGCAGCAACTTTCTTTTGCTTTCGCTGCTCCGATTTTTTATCTTGGTCGTAGTGCTGCTGAAGAATATAACAAATATTTATTGCCTTGTTTACCTTAATTTTTGAACTCTGTAATATCAAGCATGAAACTGTCAACATTTTTTGGAGCTTAATATCATCTTTGAAATGTGGTACGAGGGGTGCCTTTTATATGTCGGGATTAGAGAACAAAAAAAAATTTTAATCATCGAAAATCACTTTATTGTTTTTCAAAATATTCTCCATGAAAATCTATACACTTTTGCATGCGTTTGAACCAATTGTCGAAGCACTTTTGCCACTCCGAATGAGGTACCTCCAAAACATGCATTCTGAATGCCGCAACCGCTTCTTCAGGTGTCGAAAAACGTTGACCTCTCAGTTTGTTTTTTACGTACGAGAATAAAAAGAAGTCATTCGGGGCCAAGTCAGGACTATACGGCGGATGACCCATTAATTCGATGTTTTGGGTGCTCAAAAATGCAGTTGTTTGCATTGTCCAGGTGAAGAGTGATCCGTCTTTGGCGATTGGTTTTCCTAATTTCTTGGAAGACAACTGGCAAACAAATGGTTGTGTACCAATCAGAATTTTCTGTTCTGCGTTGTTCTAGTGGTACGGTTGCGACATGTCCAGTTTTTCCGAAAAAACAGGCGACCATTTGCTTGGAAGTGCTTCGTACGCGAACAACTTCTGTTGGATTTGGCTCATCTTGAAACACCCATACAGTCGACTGCTGTTTACCTTCGGGCTCATACGCGTAAATCCATGATTCATCACTTGTCACGATGTCATAGACGTGTTTCGAAGCCCCGCGATCGTATTTTTTGAGCATTTCCTTCGACCAATCGACACGAGCCTTTTTTTGACCGCTTGACAAATTCTGTGGGATCCAACGCGAACAAATTTTTTTGACAGTCAAATGTTTATGCAATATTGAATGTATGCTGGTCCCACTAATGCCTAAGATTGTCTCAATCTCACGATAGGTCGCACGACGATCTCGCAATATCAGTTCGCGCACAGCATCAGTGGTTTTCGGAACAACAACTGATTTTGGACGACCTTCACGAAATTCGTCTTGGAGTGAACTACGACCACGATTGAATTCACCATACCATCGATAAACACTGGTCCTTGATGGAGCTGCATCGCCAAAAAATGAATTAAGTTCATCCATGCAATGTTGCTGAGTTAATCCACGTCGAAAGTTGTAAAAAATAATCGCACGAAAATGTTCACGATTTAATTCCACTTTTGGACCGAGATGAATCTTTTAAGTTACTGTAAACAACACAAATAGCGCTGGTATTTCAAAACGTTCTGAGTACGTAAAAGCCAAAAAATGTCAAACTTTACGATACAGCTGTCAGTTGCCAGACTGCAACACCAGGGTTGCCAAATCCCGACATATAAAAGGCACCCCTCATATAGTAAGGGAAGGGTCAACGCAATATATGCCATACACAAAAGAAATCTTAGGGTAAATGGTCAGAACTTTTTGTTTCTCGTAATATGTATGTATATGTGCCCATATCCCATGTGAGAACAAAGTTACAAGCATAAATATATAGCTCGCTAGTTGTGCGTTGGGTATACAAATACAAATTCAAAGGACGCCATAACCCCAAAATTTGATTTTTTTATAAATATACATAAATGCCTACCAGTTTTTCCTTTATGCATGTAAGTAAAAAATGCATTACTACTATATATCTATTAAGAGTGTCGCATTAGATAAGAGGGATATTTACTTTTACTTGGGGAGCCCCAGTAAATAGAAAATTTGTAGGCGGTTTTTCTTGAAATTTTTGATTTTTTGAGTTCTGACGTCCTTATTCTTTAAAAATATGTTAAAATTTAGAATAATAACAGTACCTCATCAATACAGCATTGGCTTAGGTAGCAGGGTATAAACAGGGTTACAATAAGCATCACAGTGTAGATGATTCGACCTACATAATTACATAAAAAGTATAAAACTTGAGTAATTAACATACATACATACATACATTCATTGATACAATATTTGTACATCAAACCCTTCTAACAAGAATTGCAAGTAATACAGTAAGGCGTAAAAATAATAATCAATTTTGTTTTCAGAGAATTTTTTTATTAAATAACAAAAAATTATTTTGAGTGATGAAAATCTTTATTTTGACCTTTACGCGTTTCATATTTGTCTGTTTGTATGCTGCAGCTGTCACAAGTGTCAAATATGATTGACGGAACAACATCAAGACGCTGTTAAAAATAAGAGGAGGAGCTCAGCCAAACACCTAACAGCCAATATTTTTTTTTTTTAATTAAAGTTCAAGTTTTAAGTACCCTCTAATAACAGTTTACGTGTTATGCTCATTTTCTCCATAGAATACCAGCACGTAATTTTTATTTCTATGGAGGAAATCCGCAATATTGTATGTAAATTTTATTACAATTTTCAAGGTTTCCTTAATCTGTTATAAGTTTGTTTTAGAAAGTCAGGAAGTATGACTTGCACTGTTTTTGATAAATTATTAACTTTTTTTTTTGGCTATATTTTTTTATTAAAAACGAACTTGTATTTAAACTACACAATCCTTCCGAAAACAAAATTAAATTAAATTAAAACGAAAGCTGTATAATACCAAGAATAATAAAACCAATGGTCGTCCTACTCTTACCCAACCAGAGAACGTAAATTCATAGAGAAGGCGCAGGAACGAATGGACAGGTTAAATGTCAAAACACATCAAAACGAGGGTAGGAAGTTAACAGTAGAGAGTTAACATAGCGGAGCGTAGTCAACATAGCGGAGCGTAGTCAACAGAAATAAATATAGCGTTTGCATTGAAATGTAAAATGCCATGATTTGATGTTAGGGAAAAGAAAATAACAGCAGACTTGTACATTTTTCTTTCATGCTTATTTGCCGTCGGCATTTTGCATGCGCAAATGCATTATTTCTTGTGAGATGAATAAATTAATTCTAAGTAACGCAATAGCACCGTAGGCCTAAGTAGCTAGAGTGCTCTATCAGTTAGTGTTATATTTCATATTTCTCTAATAAATAATAATAATAATAATAATAATTCTAAGTATATGCATGCATGAATATGAAATTTTAAGTATCTAATTGACTAAATTGTATTGAATTTAGGTCTATTATCAAAATTATTCAAATATCATAACACAAAAAATAACTTTGTAAACCATTCATTTACATCAAGGTTTATTATTCAGTAAAGTGTTGAATTAATATAACATCTACCATCCATATATTTATGTGGGCAGAAAAAAACATGACTTGCCTCAAAACCCAGCTCATACACCTCTCATACACATCTGCATATAAAGAATTCAAAGCAAATAGACAAACGTATGCAAACATATTTCTAATATACATATGTATGTATGTATGCAAAAATCACATTTATTTTTCATGCTTATTTCCCGTAGGCATTTTGCATGCGCAAATAGATTATTTCTTGTGAGATGAATAAATTAATTCTAAGTATATGCATGCACGAATGTGAAATTTTAAGTATCTAATTAACTAAATTGTATTGATATTAAGTGCATTATCAAAATAATTTCAAAATATTCACATAAAAAATTGGCTTTGTAAACCATTCATTTGCATCAACGGTTATTATTCAACAATATGTGTCCTTTTTAAATTTTTATATCCATATGTATGTACATACATATATTCATATACTATGGTAAATAGATATAACATCTACCATCCATATTCATGTGGGCAGAAAAAAATCTTGACCTGCCTCAAAACACAGCTCATATGTATCTACATATAAAAAATTCAAAAGCAAATAGACAAACGTATGCAAACATATTCCTAACATATGCAAAAAAAACTCATCTAAACGGCATTCGCGTACATAAACATATGTATGTATATATGCATATATGAATACATATGTTGGGACAATGTACATATGTACGTAAATGTTTCTATTCTAAGCAAAACAATGAATATTCGTATATACATATAATATAACCGCACATACTTACTTTATGCCTCTACATGTGTATGCTTCCAAAACTAAAATTCTAAGCCTAGCGACTACAAGAACAAAATGCATTCCTAGGCGTAGCTGCTGCGGCCATGATTATTTACCCGCGACGGCGCTGAACAATTTCAAATATTAAAAAGCACAACAAAAGCAAATTCATTGATAAGTTCGAGCTCATATTTCCACGAGCAAAGTACTTTCATTCATAAAACGAGCCGCCCATATGCCAATTTTCGCGACCATTCGAAAATAGTCAATATTGGAATATTTCGCGTTGAATTATTTGCCAATATTTGGTAAATCTTGAATTTTTGTCAAGGCGAGTGGCCGCGGCTCCGTACATTTGTATGCATCAATATATGTATGTAAATACATATGTGTTCTCAATTCTCGACAGCAATAGCAAATCGAAATATTTTTTCTGTCGGAAGTGCTCGCAGCCTCATATGTATGTATGTCTATGGAAGTTTGTAGGCATGTATTTATGTATATGCGTGTTTGCTTTTGCACGTCCATATGAACGATTTTTCATATGCAGATATTCATTTGATTTAGCTGAACGAATATATTGATTTTGTAAGGAAATCCTGTCGAATTAAATTATTGTCGTGATTAAGTGAAAATTGTAGTGGTTTAAAAATCTAGGCTCAGGTGCTACCTGAAAAATAAGATAAAAGGAAAACCTGAAAGATAGAGAAAAATCTGAAAGACGGAGAAAACCCTGAAAAATAAAATGTTACTCATTACAATTTGATGTAGCTCTGTACCATTAAAACCATTTTTGGAAATATAGTAGGAAAATACATACTTCCACTTAGAGCACAACCCTTTAACCATAAAAAAACAACATTTGTTCCCTATTCTGCTTTGACTGCTTGATGCTAATTTCATCAAATAATAAAATG
The DNA here is from genome assembly GCF_027943255.1 of Anastrepha obliqua. NCBI lineage: Eukaryota > Metazoa > Arthropoda > Insecta > Diptera > Tephritidae > Anastrepha > Anastrepha obliqua. The sequence continues at coordinate 135,832,308 of NC_072892.1, read as the reverse complement.
CATATGCGTTCTGTGCCGGACATTTTGCTAGCAATTTTGCTTAAATTGTTAACGACATTGGCATTGAAACCTGGAACAACATACCTGATGGGGCGCCAACGCAAAAGCGATGATTTGTGTGGTAAACAAAAACCTGCTTTAGTGGACATATAGTTCAAATTTTGAGCCAATGTCTTTTCGTCCTCATTATACCAACCTTTTTTGGTACTGACGATCATTTTTGCAAAAGTTGCTACAACTTTCCTCCGCAATTATTGCACGTTTCAACAACTCAGAATATTTATTTTTTAGGTCATTATTTTCTTTTTCAAGCTCCTCAATACGTTTATTTAATTTGACCGCGTTGCTCTGATAATAGCGAGCAGACTGAGCAAACCTTTTGCGAGTGGTTGTGGTTTCTAAGTCCACGCAGATCTGATTACTATAACTAGCCTGCCCGTTTTCCTCTAATATCGAATATTTCTCAAACTCTTCCAGAGTTAAATCTTCTTCTACTTGCTTAACTACCCTACAATAAGTTGCAGTGACGGGCGGGCAAACCCAATCAGAGCCAGCACTAGGCGAGCGACTTCTATTTACTGGCTCTAAATTGAAGCAAGGAAAAGCCCCTTTCAAGAGTTTATATTTTGTAACCAATGTGGGTTCAAAATGGCGTTGGCAAATAAAAACCCTGTCAGTGCTTGGCACTTGCACGTTGCAAGCCAAGGCCCAATTCTTACGTGTCTCTTCGTCCTTAGGAAACGCAAAAAGTATAACTTTATCCTTAGGCACGCAGCTCTCGATACATCAGCTCCTTTTTTTCTTTTTTTCTGTCCACTTGTTCGGTGGAACATCCTCATAGCCTAATTAAAATTTTTATTTTAATTTTTACAAAATTTAAATTGAGGTATATTCAGTATAATCATATACATATATAAAACAAGAAACCGCACCCTCCGGGGATTTATAGTTTTCAAGTAATTAATTGTTAAAATTGTGTAATTTAGCGAAAGGATATTGCTGTTTTGAATACAAGTATAAAAACCAGTAAAAATGCGTTTGTGACCATATATTTTATGAATTGAAGTGAAATTTAGAACAAAATACATACATATTCGTATTATATTGTACCAATTTATAAGTGTATTGTATTAAAATGCGTGTAAATATTGAAAGATATAAAAGTTGTTCATGAGCCACTCCCTTACATCTCAACCAAGTTTCATTAAATAAATCATTATACTTGGCTTCAAATTACCCATACGGCATTATCCTACACCCGATCCTTTAAATTCAAAAGTTTTTTATAAATATGTAAATAAAATAATGAGAATGTGCGCATTCAAGTTCAATTGGTTACAAGCAATCATAAGAGCTTTTCAATATTTGGCGCAATTTTCATATATGTATGTACATATATACATTTATCCAATCAAAATCAAATCTAATGCAATCAAACATTTTTTCCAATATTTGGCGCAATTTTCATATATGTAAACCTAAAATAATTATGTCCTTTGCTAATATATGTATATAAACATGCATACATAAAATTTCGCGCAATTTTCATAACTTAATTACATACATATGTATGTCCTAAAATACGCGCAATTTTTATAAAAAAACCAAAAAGAACAAATCTGTAAACATGCATACAAATCATATGGACATATCAAATGAACAACTCTGTTCTGTACGCAAGCAAATGTAAGCTAATGTAAACTAAATTTTTTTACACTGCGTATCACTCTCTCCCTCTCATTTCTCTCCGGCAGCCATATTAATTAATTTCCTACTGTTAACTTGTGCTTTCCTACCCGTATTTTGTTAGGAGGAACGGGCCGGGACTGCGCCTTCTCTATGAATTTACGTTCTCTGACCCAACCGACACGAGGAGTGAGGACACGACGAATTAATTTTGTATTGGCACTGGGTCAAGTAAGACAAGTAAACAAATAAAAAAAGCGAGTCCGATATCTCTAAAGTGCTGGAATAATAGTTAAAATCTTGACGAGTTCGCTCACTAACCACCCTATGGGAAGATTTAAAATTTTACAAATAGCGTCGCACGTCAATCATATTTGACACTTATAAACTAGACCGCTGCAGTAATCAATTAGGCAAGTAACAGAGCGCGTAAAGGTCAAATAAAGATTAAATCAATTTTTTTTTATGTAGTAGAAAAGTAAAAAACAAGATTGAAGATGAATTTTGCGCCACTTTGTATATGTGTGAATGTATGTATCTTTCCAAAATTACACTTACATAAACGTAAATTCAAATTGTCACGTTCAAAATTTATATAAGCCCAGTGTATGGTTTGTGTTACAGAGAATCCATTCAAGAAGAAGAGCACAAGCATTGGGATGCAAAAATATCCCTCCACTCGATTCAACAAATCCCAGACACGTGCCAAAAGCTGTTGATTCGTATGCAACTCAGCATACAAAATTGAACGCGATTCCAATCTTTCACAGCGCACCAGTTCACGTCTCAAATGCACCAGCTGTTGTTGCACCAAGCGCAACAACTCCTGCACCAATTGCACATTAACGCAATACTCAACACTTTTGATCTGAACAAACGTTGTGAAAAACACCGTTATCGCACGTTCAACGGGTGTTAGTTGATAGTTGCTGAGTGCATAATTCAGGTATGGTGCGATGGTGCAGATGACCATCAACCAAAGTCCTGTGCGCAGGCATAGGCGCCAGCGTATAGACTGCAGAGACCAACCAGCTGTGCAATGCTGCCGTATATCGCCCTCCAGGTGCACGACATTAATGAATATGTTTCGTAGTAGATGGGAACCGGTTAGTGCTTGAATATATACCGTTATCTGCACTATCAACTGAACAGTACAGATTCCAGTATTTAAAACAAAAGTTATGCTATCCAATGAGTCTCGTATCACGGAGTTACTAATCGCCACACTGTTGATATATGCAATCCAACAACTAGCGACCAATTGCACTAGTAGGTAAAGCACGAAGATTAGGTGAAGTAGATATCGCAAACTTGGGCGCAGAGTTGAGCGTAGAGTGAAATACGGCGGTATGATCACAGTAAAAAACGAAAAAATCCATAAGTAGGGCATGGCAGCGACTACTAACACGGATTCGGAAAATATCACAGCACGCATATTTTGTGTTACTCGACTCGAAGGCGCGGCTCCTACTAACCACTTTTGAAAAAACACTGATTGTTTCTGGGACAGAAGTGGCTTGAAGTGGCGTTAAGTGAATACAGCACTTAATTAGCAAAAGTGAAAGAAATTAACTTAATATAGCAAATCAATCAAATCAATAAAATCAGCCGTGAAGATCTAATATTTTATGCGAGTTAAATGGCACACACATCATTCTTGTAGATTAATCTTTAATTCAAAATAATGAAACCCACTGAAGAAGTCAGTGAACATGCACTATTCCACAAATATATAATATGCACAAATATAAAAGAGAATGTCTGTTTGTATATTTATGGCTTGCCTAGCCACCAGTGTCAATTGTCACTGTGTCTCTAACGATGTAACTAGCGAATAGAGTGACTAACCACTTCTCTAACCCAAGGTAATGCAATGCGAGTATAGTTTAAATGATTGCATGTTAGTATAAGACCGCCGTAGGCGAAGGTGCGTAACTACCAGCCGGAAGTATATACAGGGTTGGCCATATTAAACTGACCCATGTGATTATTAAAAAAATATGGAAAAAGAAACATTTTTTTGTGTTTCATTGTGAAAAACATTTAATTTAGTTCAAGGAGATTCGTTTACATCACTTTTTGAATATGATATCGCGCAAGTGGTCGCCCTTAGCTCGTATAGCGTAATGTGCCCGTTTTTCGGCGTTTTCCATAGTTTTGGCCAGCGTCTCGGCCGATATGGCGGCTATTTCCCGTCGGATTGGCCTTAAGTGCGCCTAGTGTCTTTGGCTTGTTGACGTAAACCTTAGATTTCAAATAGCCCCAAAGAAAAAAGTCCGGTGGCGTCAAATCCGGTGATCGTGGCGGCCAGTCAAAATCGCCGCTTTTTGATATCAAACGGCCAGGGAACAAAGTCTTCAATAAGTTGACGGTGGCTCGTGCTGTGTGTGGTGGTGCGCCATCTTGCTGAAACCAGAAGTGCTCCATACCATTTTCACGAACAATCGGCATCACAAAATCGGTTATCATGGCCCGATAACGCTCTTGATTGACTGTCAATGGTTGGTGTTGACCATTTTCAAAGAAGAACGGCCCAATGACCATATCAGCGCAAATGCCACACCAGACTGTAACTTTTTGGTCGTGGAGAGGTACCTCTTCAATAATTTGAGGGTTTTCAGTGGCGTAGAAACGGCAATTTTGCTTATTTACGGTTCCGTTCAAGGAGAAATGGGCCTCATCACTCATAATGATTTGATGCCAAAAATCCTCATCAGTTTGGGCCATTCGGACGACAAAATTGGCATATTCCAAGCGACGAGGCTTGTCGGCCGGCAACAGTTGTTGATTTAGTTGTATTTTGTACGGGAATATCCCCAAATCCAAACGAATGATACGTCGTAGAGTGGTCCGAGGGATGTCCAACTGAGCAGAACGACGATTACCTGACGTTCGCGGCGATGACTCGATACTGGCTCGTACGGCCGCGATATTTTCGTTAGATCGTCTTGGCCGCTTTTTATTTGGACGTCGGGTATTAGCCACAGTGCCGGAAGACAAAAATCTTTTGTGCATTTGCTTGATTGCGTTCTTTGACGGCGCACTTTTCACTTTATTTTTTTTTCTCCACGCACGTTGCGTTTTTACAATCGAGAAGGAATTTTGAATGTACAGCTGAACAATTTCAGCGCGTTCTATTGGGGTGTATTGTTTCATGGTATAAATCTCCTTCGACTGACGCTTCCAACGCGGTATGTCATTAGCTGATCTGAAATTACAGTAAAAAGTTATAGGGTTACTCAATGGGTCAGTTTAATATGGCCAACAGTTTAATATGGAACTGGTCCCGATTTTGGGCCAGTAATTGAATTTCGCTCAATGTTCCATTTATTCGTCTTCTCCATCTCCATCTCTATCATCCGTCTCCATGTGTTTGACGCTCTTCCTCTGCGGCGGCTGCCCTGCAGGATCCACTCAATTGCATTTCTGGTGATGTCGTTGTTTGCTTTGTGGCTTTCCAGAGCGCTTTGTTTTGAATTGCATTTGGCACGTATTCTGGTGCATGATTTTGCGCAAACAGCGGTTTAAAAAGCTTTGAAGTGTTTGCACATCTTTTTGCACGTTTCGCAGGCGTAAAGGAGGACCGACTTTACGCTGGCCTCAAATATCCGTAGCTTGGTATTTCTACTTATCTGTTGCGAGCGTTTGTGATTTCCTTATTCGCTTTTTAATATCTGCACTGGATCCTCCGTTCGCCAAGATAACACTGCCAAGGTAAGTGAAAGAATTAATTTGCTCTATTGCATATCCGCTAATGGTGAAGTTTGCGGTGTTAGTACCATAACATTCATAGCCTTGTTTTTTGCGATATTTATTTTCAAACCCGTTTTGCTTGCTTATTGAGTGACTGGGTCCAGATTAGCTTGCATGTCAGTATGATTATTCGCCAGTAAACAGATATCGTGTGCATAATCTAAGTTTCCTAGAAGATCTGTGATTACCATCCGGAAGTGACCGAGCACCAAATAACATAAACAAGTTTTTTCTAATCGCTACCGTACTTCGACTGGCAATGGCAAGCCTCTGAGTGTATTTCTACCATGAAAAATCTCCTCATAAAAAACTATCTGCCATTCGGAGGCGGCGTAAAACTGTAGGTCCCTCCATATATATATAAAATGAAGTGTTCAGAAACATCTGTTTGTTTGCCCGAACGCGTTAAACTCAGCAATTATTAATGGTTTTCATCAATGAACGGTGTGATTCATGAGAAAGGTTTTCGTTTTTTTTTTTAATAAGAGTTTTTGTAAATTTTAGATTTTTCGGTGAAGTTGCCAGTTAATTTTTATTATTATAAGGGTATCAAACGAAAGGTACAATATTTTAGAAAGCTTTAATAGGTAAAATTAGCTTTGAGTGGCATTGTCATGCAACTTTAAATGGAAAAAATATAAATTAGTTACAAAACATATTTAAAAATAGGAGTAAGACGAAGTTTTCTTAAGAAACTCGAATGTATTGGTTTCCACTTTGTTTGTTTATATATATAATTGGCGCGTACACCCACTTTGGTTATTTGGCCGAGCTCCTCCTCCTATTTGTGGCGTGTGTTTTGATGTTGTTCCACAAATGGAGGGACCTACAGTTTCAAGCTGACTCCGAACAGCATATTTTTTTATGAGGAGCGTTTTCATTGGAAAAATATACTCGGCGGTTTGCCATTGCCTACCGAGGGGCGACCGCTATTAGCAAAATGTTTTTCTTAATTTTGGTGTTTCACCGAGATTCGAACCAACGTTTTCTCTGTGATTTCCGAATGGTAGTCACGCACCAACCCATTCGGCTACGGCGGCCGCATTGTTTTGTTTGATTGACTAAAATCGTATCCTTCCAACAGATTTTTATTTTTAGAAATAGAAAATTGCAAATCGTTCGCTTTTATAGCGTCCTCAGATGTTCCGCAATGTAACTTTCTCGATCCAATAATATTTGTTCATTTTCTTATGTCAGTTTCTGTTTCAAAAATTCGAATTTCCTGCTTTTTGCAGATGATTAGAAGGTCTTCCGTAATATTATCTGTGATATCGGTTTCATCTCTTGCAACAGGATTTAAGTTGCTTTGCCGATTATAGTCGCAGAAATAAATTATCGTTAAATATTAAAAAAAATGTTTCCATAAGTCTTCTATTTTATTGATCTTGGAGTTGTGTTTGATAAACGTTTACGTTCAGAAATCATATATTTTGTGTCCTTCCAAAGGTTTGCAATAATCTAGCATATTTGCGATATTAATCAAAGAATTTCAAAGATCCGTATTGTAGGAAGCTTCTCTACAATTCTTTAGTTCATTCCTAACTCGAGTAATCCTCTATTACATGGACTCCGATCAACAATTGCCATGCTACTAGAATAGAAAAGGTACAACGTAAGTTCAATCGCTTTGCACTCCAACCGATCAAATTGGAAGAGCCACTTCTCTCTTATACAGGGTGCCCGAAAATTACATTCGACACTTGAATCAATAAAGTACGTTCACATATGCATTATTACCAATAGATCCACAAAATTAATCTACCCGTTCACATATGGTAGGTTACCTGAAAAATTGGCAATCAGCTGTCAATACTGCTTTGAGAGGTTTTTCTTCATAGAAATTATTTTGGTGGAATATTTCGGTATATTTTGGTTTCTTTAATTATTATTAACGATATGAAGAAAAGACAAGGAGAAGGAAAGCAAATTTAATTGCGCAATTGGCTGCTAATAATAAACAGTTGGAAAAAATCCATAAGCGACGTTTACTGAGGTTTCAAAAAATTATGGCAGCAATACGCATTCGAAATTCGATATTAGATTTTATAATAAATAATAAGAGAACTCACGTTTATGGACACACGTTTTGTTCTGTTATATGAATGCATAGATAATATATTAACAGAGAATGTTAATGCAATGAGAAGGAGCAAATGTTAAAAGAGCTTTTTTCGAGTTCTAATTTATAGATTCATAATAAGGTCATTTCAAATTCAACTTTCCTGAAGAGGTCGGAATTGCAGATATTTACCACGCGAGTGGAGGGTTTCTATATTTACTTACCACGCTAGGCCAAGAATTCAGATATTTTCTGCGTTTACCATACTACTGAGGACGTTCATAAGATTTTTCGGCACACTACTAAGGAAATCGAAGTGAATAAAATTGCGATTAAGAAGGCCGCGCGGTAGTTAGTTTGTGGTGCAGAAGCTAAAGTCGGCGGAATTATTCGTTTTGTTTTTTGGCACGTATATAATTCAGGTTCAAATCCTGAAGTCATATTTTTTTTCTTGCACATTTTTTTTTTTACAATTCAAACCAGGAAAGTTTGGTAAAATTTTTGAGTTTATTTTAATTAAAATTTCTTTAAAATACTGTTTTTTGTATTTTATAAATGGAAATTTCTTTTCGGTATAAAATAGTTCATACTGGATATGACCTGATTTTTATATAAATCAATCAAAACAGAAAATATGTACATATGTCTATAATCTATTTCATCAAATCCAAATTATATTGATGAGAAAATATCATTCTAATATCCGTCCAGAAAGCCAAACGCGCATACATAGATGCATATTCATATAATTACGCATACAAACTTTCAACTAACGCAGAATATGTACATATAAAACTGCGAATCGAATAAATGAGTGATTTAGAAAAGATCATTAATAATTGTAGATTAGCGCAATCGTGAAAGACGTTATGTGTACGCAGTACATCGTCTCATATTTGACTCAGGTTCAAATCCTGTGCACAGTTTTTTATTCGATATTTTTATTTCATTTTTTATATTTGGTTTAATTGAAATTGATTTAAAATAGTGTATTCAGGTTTTTCTAATACCAGTTATTTAGAAATTTATTTTCTATATAACATTATTCATTTGAATTGATTTATATGTAAAACAGCCATAAAGTCAATCATATGAATATGCATTCCTATATTTAATTTCTTCAGTCAAATCTGAACTACTTACATACACATATTGATGAGAAAATATTCTAATAGCCATCCAGGAAGCCTAACGCGCATACTCACATATGTGTTTAAATATATGTACAAACTACCACCATTCTAACAAACCCAGAACACAAGCTTCTGCGCACACTTGACACATGGGATATGTATACCCTATGAGCAAAAAGAACCGGGAAGGTGATGTTTACTGTTTTCTTCGATTGCCAAGGCATAGTCCATGAGTACCTTCCATCGGGCCAGACAGTCAATAGAGAATATTATTTATCCGTTTTGAAACCTTAGAGAGATGCTGTGTGTTGCAAACCGCCGGAAATGTGAGCAAACAATTCTCAGATTTTGCATGGTGATAACGCGCCATCGCACTGGTCAAAGAGAATACAAATCGGCCTGCCGGGAGTGTTTGGAGGACTGGGTTAAGCGTTGGCACATGTGTGTTCCTTCAGACGGGTCATATTTTGAAGGAGATAATATAAATTTTCCTTAAATTTAACTCTGTTTTGTTTAATTTAAACATTCCCGGTACTTTCTGATCATAAGGTACATATATGCGGCTTTGCGGACAGCAATGTGTGATTCGCTGGAAGTCGCATTAACTCTCGACTGTCGCACAGTTAGAAGACATATTTACATACATATAAGGGTGCATACATACATACGGAGCCGCGGCCACTCGACATGACAAAAATTTAAGATTTATCAAATATTGGCAAATAATTCCACGCGAAATATTCCAATATTGACTATTTTCGAATGGTCGCGAAAATTGGCATATGGGCGGCTCGTTTTATGAATGAAATTGAAATATGAGCTCTAACTTATGAATGAACTTTTTGTTTTTCTTCTAAATTGTTCAGCGCAGTCGCTGATAGAATTATGGCCGCTGCGACTGCGTCTACGAATGTATTTTATTTTTGTAGTCGCCAGGCTTAGATTTTAGCTTTGGGCGACATGCGCATGTGAGGTATGTGTTTTTGTTGTGTTCTAGAACATTTTAGAATGTGCGGTGGCAAAGCGGCCATGGCGTTGCGCTTGCTGTTGCTTTTGCGTCTATCAAAGTACATATCGTGTTTTTGTAAGTACAATATTAGGAATATCGACTGGTGAAAGACAAAAGTACACGGAAGCAAGAAGGGAGCGCTGTGCTCGCGCATATACATATGCATGAATGTATGAACGTGCATGGATGTAGTAACATATGAATACAATTATTTTGTAGGAAGTTTAGAAGGCAAGTAGGTATATATGTATGTATGTATATATGCTAGGACATAATACATACATAGAGCAGAATTGTTTTTGCACTTGTTAGGAAGAAACTCGCTAGTGCGTATGTGTATTTGTCTTGTAAGAATATGATGTGCTGTGACTTGTGTACATACATAAGTCAAGGTTATTTGGGCATACATGCATATGTACATATGTATGAAAGGAAGATGATGTTCTTGCGCTTGTGCATTATTGTTTTTCATATACAAATGTACATACCTACATATGTATGTAAATGCTGTCGAATACATAAACTATAAATTGACATACAATATAAAATAAGTGTTCATTTATCTTAAACCGTTTTTTTTTCTTAATGCAAATACCTCCTATTGACATGTACATACATATTATGTATGTATATTGTCATGTACCATCATTTATGTACATATAGAGTATACGTTCATTTATGAATGTATGTAATGAAAAACTTCATGAATTACTTTCAGAACTTTATTAAAATTAATTCGCGTCGCGCGCATGCACAAAACCTTGGTTCACAACGCAGGCGCAGAAATAAACGCACTGCGTATTTATCCTCCCCATGTGACTCGGCATCAATTCTCGGCGCCAATTTTTTTTTTTTTTTTTAAATGTGTTTTTTTAATGTAATCGTAAAAATTTTTTAATAAATTTTATGTATCCGCTTATCATTTCAAAAGTAACAAAATGGTAAAAAAATAAGCAGTCGAAGAAATAAATGCACCGCCTATTTTTCCTCGCCACATGTTAGACTCGATTTCAATTCCCAGTGCAAACCTTTTTTTATTATTTTTTTTTTTTTTAATTCGTTTTTTTTTATGTAACTAAAAAAAATTATGTAATAAATTCTACGTATTCGCTTATTATTTAAAAAAATACGAAAATAGTAAAAATTTAATTAGTTTAATGTATTTATCCTCCCCACGTGACTCGCCATCAATTCTCGGTGGAAATTTTTTTTTTCGTTTTTAATTTTTATTTTTTTAATGTAATCGTAAAAAAATTTGTAATAAATTTTATGTACCCGCTTATCATTTCAAAAGTAACAAAATGGTCAAAAAATAAGCAGTCGAAGAAATAAACGCACCGCCTATTTTTCCTCGCCACATGTTAGACTCGAGTTCAATTCCCGGTGCAAACTTTTTTTTATAAATTTTATTTTTTAAAATCGTTTTTTTTTGTTTTTAATGTAATTGAAAAAAAAAATTATGTAATAAATTTTACGTATTCGCTTATTATTTAAAAAAATACGAAAATAGTAAAAATTTAATTACTTTAATGTATTTATCCTCCCCACGTGACTCGCCATCAATTCTCGGTGGAAATTTTTTTTTTTCGTTTTTAATTTTTATTTTTTTAATGTAATCGTAAAAAAATTTGTAATAAATTTTATGTACCCGCTTATCATTTCAAAAGTAACAAAATGGTCAAAAAATAAGCAGTCGAAGAAATAAACGCACCGCCTATTTTTCCTCGCCACATGTTAGACTCGAGTTCAATTCCCGGTGCAAACTTTTTTTTATAAATTTTATTTTTTAAAATCGTTTTTTTTTGTTTTTAATGTAATTGAAAAAAAAAATTATGTAATAAATTTTACGTATTCGCTTATTATTTCAAAAATACGAAAATAGTACAAATTTAATTGGTTTAATGTCGAGGTGAGAAATGTGTTGTGTGTTGAGGTGAAAGATGTGTGGTGTTTCTAATTTTTGTGTGGGCAAAAGTCAGTGAGGTGTCTATAAACTCGGTGTGCTAAATGACCTTATTACAAATCTTTCAGATCTCAATTGTACTAAAAAAAGCTTACAGTAACATTTGCACCTTCTCATTGCATTAACATTCTCTGGTTGCACCGCTCATAATACCAAATTGACATTCGATTTTCGATCTTCGACAACCAGCGAATATCGAAGATCGAATGTAACTCATAATAGGGGCCTATATTTTTTTTCTGAGATTTTATTATACTCCAAAAAAGCTCTAGTTATATGTAAGTGCATAAAGAAAAACGTCGAAGTAAAACTAAATAAAATGGATGCCGACAAAGAAAACAGGTTTGTAGACATAATTCTAATAAAATGTATGTTAGGTATTAATATCAGAGAATGTTAATGCAATGAGAAGGTGCAAATGTTACTGTAAGCTTTTTTTAGTACAATTGAGATCTGAAAGATTTGTAATAAGGTCATTTAGCACACCGAGTTTATAGACACCTCACTGACTTTTGCCCACACAAAAATTAGAAACACCACACATCTTTCACCTCAACACACAACACATTTCTCACCTCGACATTAAACCAATTAAATTTGTACTATTTTCGTATTTTTGAAATAATAAGCGAATACGTAAAATTTATTACATAATTTTTTTTTTCAATTACATTAAAAACAAAAAAAAACGATTTTAAAAAATAAAATTTATAAAAAAAAGTTTGCACCGGGAATTGAACTCGAGTCTAACATGTGGCGAGGAAAAATAGGCGGTGCGTTTATTTCTTCGACTGCTTATTTTTTGACCATTTTGTTACTTTTGAAATGATAAGCGGGTACATAAAATTTATTACAAATTTTTTTACGATTACATTAAAAAAATAAAAATTAAAAACGAAAAAAAAAAATTTCCACCGAGAATTGATGGCGAGTCACGTGGGGAGGATAAATACATTAAAGTAATTAAATTTTTACTATTTTCGTATTTTTTTAAATAATAAGCGAATACGTAAAATTTATTACATAATTTTTTTTTTCAATTACATTAAAAACAAAAAAAAACGATTTTAAAAAATAAAATTTATAAAAAAAAGTTTGCACCGGGAATTGAACTCGAGTCTAACATGTGGCGAGGAAAAATAGGCGGTGCGTTTATTTCTTCGACTGCTTATTTTTTGACCATTTTGTTACTTTTGAAATGATAAGCGGGTACATAAAATTTATTACAAATTTTTTTACGATTACATTAAAAAAATAAAAATTAAAAACGAAAAAAAAAATTTCCACCGAGAATTGATGGCGAGTCACGTGGGGAGGATAAATACATTAAACTAATTAAATTTTTACTATTTTCGTATTTTTTTAAATAATAAGCGAATACGTAGAATTTATTACATAATTTTTTTTAGTTACATAAAAAAAAACGAATTAAAAAAAAAAAAAATAATAAAAAAAGGTTTGCACTGGGAATTGAAATCGAGTCTAACATGTGGCGAGGAAAAATAGGCGGTGCATTTATTTCTTCGACTGCTTATTTTTTTACCATTTTGTTACTTTTGAAATGATAAGCGGATACATAAAATTTATTAAAAAATTTTTACGATTACATTAAAAAAACACATTTAAAAAAAAAAAAAAAAATTGGCGCCGAGAATTGATGCCGAGTCACATGGGGAGGATAAATACGCAGTGCGTTTATTTCTGCGCCTGCGTTGTGAACCAAGGTTTTGTGCATGCGCGCGACGCGAATTAATTTTAATAAAGTTCTGAAAGTAATTCATGAAGTTTTTCATTACATACATTCATAAATGAACGTATACTCTATATGTACATAAATGATGGTACATGACAATATACATACATAATATGTATGTACATGTCAATAGGAGGTATTTGCATTAAGAAAAAAAAACGGTTTAAGATAAATCAACACTTATTTTATATTGTATGTCAATTTATAGTTTATGTATTCGACAGCATTTACATACATATGTAGGTATGTACATTTGTATATGAAAAACAATAATGCACAAGCGCAAGAACATCATCTTCCTTTCATACATATGTACATATGCATGTATGCCCAAATAACCTTGACTTATGTATGTACACAAGTCACAGCACATCATATTCTTACAAGACAAATACACATACGCACTAGCGAGTTTCTTCCTAACAAGTGCAAAAACAATTCTGCTCTATGTATGTATTATGTCCTAGCATATATACATACATATATACCTACTTGCCTTCTAAACTTCCTACAAAATAATTGTATTCATATGTTACTACATCCGTGCACGTTCATACATTCATGCATATGTATATGCGCGAGCACAGCGCTCCCTTCTTGCTTCCGTGTACTTTTGTCTTTCACCAGTCGATATTCCTAATATTGTACTTACAAAAACACGATATGTACTTTGATAGACGCAAAAGCAACAGCAAGCGCAACGCCATGGCCGCTTTGCCACCGCACATTCTAAAATGTTCTAGAACACAACAAAAACACATACCTCACATGCGCATGTCGCCCAAAGCTAAAATCTAAGCCTGGCGACTACAAAAATAAAATACATTCGTAGACGCAGTCGCAGCGGCCATAATTCTATCAGCGACTGCGCTGAACAATTTAGAAGAAAAACAAAAAGTTCATTCATAAGTTAGAGCTCATATTTCAATTTCATTCATAAAACGAGCCGCCCATATGCCAATTTTCGCGACCATTCGAAAATAGTCAATATTGGAATATTTCGCGTGGAATTATTTGCCAATATTTGATAAATCTTAAATTTTTGTCATGTCGAGTGGCCGCGGCTCCGTATGTATGCATGCACCCTTATATGTATGTAAATATGTCTTCTAACTGTGCGACAGTCGAGAGTTAATGCGACTTCCAGCGAATCACACATTGCTGTCCGCAAAGCCGCAAGTATGTACCTTATGATCAGAAAGTACCGGGAATGTTTAAATTAAACAAAACAGAGTTAAATTTAAGGCAAATTTATATTATCTTCTTCAAAATATGACCCGTCTGAAGCAACACACATGTGCCAACGTTTAACCCAGTCCTCCAAACACCCTCGGCAGGCCGATTTGTATTCTCTTTGATCAGTGCGATGGCGCGTTATCATCATGCAAAATCTGAGAATTGTTTGCTCACATTTCCGGCGGTTTGCAACACACAGCATCTCTCTAAGGTTTCAAAACGGATAAATAATATTCTCTATTGACTGTCTGGCCCGATGGAAGGTACTCATGGTGGACTATGCCTTGGCAATCGAAGGAAGCAGTCAACATCACCTTCCCGGTTCTTTTTGCTCATAGGGTATACATATCCCATGTGTCAAGTGTGCGCAGAAGCTTGTGTTCTGGGTTTTGTTAGAATGGTGGTGGTTTGTGCATATATTTAAACACATATGTGAGTATGCGCGTTAGGCTTCCTGGATGGATATTAGAATATTTTCTCATCAATATGTATATGTAAGTAGTTCAGATTTGACTGAAGAAATTAAATATAGGAATGCATATTCATATGATTGACTTTATGGCTGTTTTACATATAAATCAATTCAAATGAATAATGTTATATAGAAAATAAATTTCTAAATAACTGGTATTAGAAAAACCTGAATACACTATTTTAAATCAATTTCAATTAAACCAAATATAAAAAATGAAATAAAAATATCGAATAAAAAACTGTGCACAGGATTTGAACCTGAGTCAAATATGAGACGATGTACTGCATATACGACACGTCTTTCACGATTGCGCTAATCTACAATTATTAATGATCTTTTCTAAATCACTCATTTATTCGATTCGCAGTTTTATATGTACATATTCTGCGTTAGTTGAAAGTTTGTATGCGTAATTATATGCATATGCATCTGTGTATGCGCGTTTGGCTTTCTGGACGGATATTAGAATGATATTTTCTCATCAATATAATTTGGATTTGATGAAATAGATTATAGACATATGTACATATTTTCTGTTTTGATTGATTTATATAAAAATCAGGTCATATCCAGTATGAACTATTTTATACCGAAAAGAAATTTCCATTTATAAAATACAAAAAACAGTATTTTAAAGAAATTTTAATTAAAATAAACTCAAAAATTTTACCAAACTTTCCTGGTTTGAATTGTAAAAAAAAAAAATGTGCAAGAAAAAAAATATGACTTCAGGATTTGAACCTGAATTATATACGTGCCAAAAAACAAAACGAATAATTCCGCCGACTTTAGCTTCTGCACCACAAACTAACTACCGCGCGGCCTTCTTAATCGCAATTTTATTCGCTTCGATTTCCTTAGTAGTGTGCCGAAAAATCTTATGAACGTCCTCAATAGTATGGTAAACGCAGAAAATATCTGAATTCTTGGCCTAGCGTGGTAAGTAAATATAGAAACCCTCCACTCGCGTCACTCGCGTGGTAAATATCTGCAATTCCGACCTCTTCAGGAAAGTTGAATTTGAAATGACCTTATTATGAATCTATAAATTAGAACTCGAAAAAAGCTCATTTAATATTTGTTCCTTCTCATTGCATTAACATTCTCTGGTGCAACCCTATCGAAATTTTCGTTGTTTACCGAATTTAGAGTCGAATGCAATTTTGCTTTCGATCGTGTAGCGTATTATGGGAAAACTTGTTAAAGTGTAAGTTGTTTGCGATTATTTATGGTTTTATAGTAACCAAATAATAAATATATACTAATTTTGTTAATTTTATACAGGCACGAAAGTTCAAGCAGCAAAAAAATGGGAGGTATTTACAACGGAGCTGAATTGCTTGGGACCACCAGTGAGAACGGCAGCAAAATGGATTAAGCTTAATAATGGTTTTTTTTTGTGATGTTTATAGAAATACATTTTTATTTTCCCTTGGTAGGTATGGGCTGAAATACGTAGAGGAACTGAAATACATATTTTTTTCGAATGACGAATAATTGAATAAAGAAAATTTATAACAAAAATAAAACAGAAACTGTGGCGTAAAGGTTTCTCTTTAATACTTTAGATTTTTCTATAATATTCTCAAAATTTCATTTCTTATGTTTTCTACTTCTTCGTTATTTGACTCCACTTCAATATCTTCAGCATCATCGTACACAGTGGGTTGAGCAAGTCCTAGCATACCTTCATTACCAATACTCAATTGGTACGATCCCTGAGCACAAAATCGCAGAACTGTGGCTAGCTTTAAAATATTTGGAATGGACTTGGCTCGGGTGCACTGCTGCAACTGGTTTTCTGTACTGGACAGTAGGTTCATAAACGCCTCTTTAGATAATCTAAAGTTCTATAAAAATCTGTAAGGAAATTTCTGTAATATTAAGTACGTCAACACATTTTGAAAATTCTAAACTTACTCAGTGGAAGCCATTTCTAGGGAGTTGGATGCGCCCCTCAACTGTTTTCTACTTCTAGCTAGTCCGATGAATCGTCGAACCACAACTCCGTTGTACTCATTTTCACAAAAAAATACTTTTTTTAACTTTTAAAAATGTTGTTAGCAAAGAATTTCAACACAATCGGCTTTTTCTTTTATTTTGATTTGCTGTATCAGCTGCGAAAAATTATCTATTTTAAATGCGTCGAGCGACCGAAATTCACAATAGTCCTATTCTTCAACGAATGAGCACCATAATACCAAATGAAAATTCGTTCGATCAGCACTTTCGACTACAGTCGAAGAACGAATGTAACTCATAATAGGGGCTATTGTTTTTTGATCTCCAAGATCTGCTTTTAAATCTTCCATTGTCGCTCTGTACTGTTAGTTTCGATTGCCCTCTTATGGGAGATGTTATTAACATTTACATACATTATGATAGTTGTAGCAGAGAATGTTAATGAAAATTCATTCATTCAAGTTCATTAACATTCTGAGGTTGTAGGCAAATTAGTATGCCGCTAGTCTGTAAGATGTACCAGATATGTCATAGGCTACATTAATCGAATTGAAAATAAAATGAATGACTACTTAAAATTTACTTAAAATAGTCCCCTCTTGTCTCGATACACTGTTTTTCTAAAAGCTCGAAAGAGTGTCTCAGCTCATTGACCGGAATCCGGAATGTCCTTCAGGATGTCGGTACAAGCCTTTTGGATGGCCTCTACGGACGCAAAACGTTTTCCTTTCATGGCCAAAAGCGATTTTCCGAATAGGTAAAAGTCACAGGGAGCCATATCAAGTGAATACGGAGAGTGATTGATGACTAAAATGCGATTTCTAGTCAAAAACTCAGTCACAAGAGTGGATCGTTGAGATGGTGCATTATCATGCATTATCAGGTAATTCGCTTGGAATCGTATAAACAAATTAGCACCGGCACTTTGACATTTAGTTTCAGGTTCATGTTGGAAACACCACGTTTCATCACCATTTACAATGTTGTAAAGGAAGTTCTTGTCTTTTCTCGCTTCTTTAATGAGGCCTTTCGACTTGTTCGGAATGAAACGTACACAGACCTTTCGTAAGCCCAAATGATCGGTGAAAATGCGATAAAACGATGTTTTGGACATACTCAACTCCGATTCCATGAATTTCAACGATGATTTCGGTTCATTTTTGATAAATATAAATAAATAAAAAACCATCTCTGAAACATGTAAACCGCTCATGAACTCTGGCACGAGATAGACAATCATCGCAATACACTTTTTTCATCAATTCAAATGATTCGGTAAACGTGTTACCGATTTAAAAAAAAAAATTTGATATTAGCTCTTTGTTCGAAACTCTATTTATTAAATTATTAAATATTTTTATGAAAGTGCGCAATAAAGTGCGCCGTCGTAGGGCCAACCTCGGAGGAACGGCAGATGGGTTTTTTTTTAGAGGAGCTTTTTTATGGCAGAAAGAGTATAATAAAACCTCAGGCGTGTTTTGGTGCTGATAATATTATTAATATTGATTAGCTGTTTGTGCACTGCGACCTGAAGAGATCTATTGTGCAGCCATGTAGCCTACTCGAAAAGTTGTAGACTATCAATAAATCCTAAAACTGTTGAAGGTTTATTTTCTACCAGGAGGTTTGGATTTATAGCCCCATTTAGCAGGTATTTTAGTCGTGCCACTGCTGGCAGTCGCATAGAATGTGTTCTGCTGTTTCTTGTGCCTCTTTGCAGAGCCTTCAAGAATCGTTTTCTAACACACCTACATTTTTCATGTGATAATTAAGTTTACAGTGTCCTGTTAGTAGTTCAGTGTAAAGTTGTATGTCCTTTCTGCTTTGGTTAAGGATGACTTCTGCCTGTATCCGTTCTGGATCTATGAGTCTTTTCGATTGCCGCATGCCCGATTGGGCTATCCAGTAATCGATTAGGGCTCGTTATTCCTGCTCACGTAGAAAGGCACTTTTGAAGCTGTTATTTACCCCGCAGAAAAGTTCAGGATCAATGAAGGGATTGTTTGCCCTCTTTTTCGCTAAAATGTCCACAATTTCATTCCCTTCGTGCCCCTCATGACCCGGAACCCACATCAAGGTAACAAAGTTTCTTGATGCTAGGGTGTAGAGGATTTTAAAACATTGCC
The DNA here is from genome assembly GCF_027943255.1 of Anastrepha obliqua. NCBI lineage: Eukaryota > Metazoa > Arthropoda > Insecta > Diptera > Tephritidae > Anastrepha > Anastrepha obliqua. The sequence goes on along the minus strand of NC_072892.1, from coordinate 135,813,153 downwards.
AGACCAACCTTGATTGGAATGAGAAGCTATCCAGCGATGTTAGAGCTGCTTGACTGTCAGAGAGAATGTTTATATTGACACCGCGCGTGCCTCTAAGCGTGCTGATAATAAGTAGGAGTTGAATGTGGCGGCCCATGCCGAATGGATTGGTGCGTGACAGTCATTCGAAAGTGGGTGAGAACCATTCGGAAGGGCGTAGGTTCAAATCTCCGTACATGAAACATCAAAATGATAGAAAAAGTTGTTTCTAATAGCAGTCGCCATCGGCAGACAATGGCAAACCTCCGAGTGTATTTGTGCCATGCAAAAAGCTCCTCATAAAAAATATCTGCCGGGAGTGGCATAAAACTGTAGGCCTCCCATTTGTCGAATAACATCCAAACGCGCTTCACAAATATCTAGGAAGAGCTCGGCCAAACACCCAATAAAGGTGTAAGCGCCAATTATGTACGAGTATAAGCAGAAGTTGACCATAAATATGCTCCTGTCCATGTAAAATAAAAAAGCAGGGACACAGTAAAACATGTAGCAAACAATTTTTTATGAAATATTTTATTTACGCGATTTGTACGTTTCGCTAATTCACTTATTGATGATTACAAAATAGCGACCTAATACAATAATTTGTATGTATGTAAATATTAGAGGTGTCCCTATTTGAAATAAAATAAATAAATGAAAAAATTACGTGTGTAAAATTTTTTTTAATATCGAATTGTTTACAACTGTGTTTGTTTTTTATGTATCATAAATAGAAAACATCCGCAAAATTTTAAAGTAATCGGTAATTTGATTAATTTTGACAGTTATTACTTAAATTTTTTTTTTTGCAAATAGCGTAGCTTTTTTGCTTTTCCTTTGCTTTGCAATTTCAGCACTATAAATGCATTATGTAAGGAAGAAGTTGCCTTCGATGTATGTACATAGAATACAAAAGTTCTAAGAAATTGAACATTCTATAGAGTCCGGCACTCGAAGTGTAACCAATTAAAAAATCCAAAGACAAATCGTAAGCTGCCCGAATGTGACTTGCAGGTATTTTTGCCCACGGACAATGGCTTTTTTCAGCGCCTTAAAACTGGTGAATCTTTTAGCTCGCTCCAAAATTACCAAAAAAGAATAATCCATCGCTGCGCGAGCGTTCTGTAGTTGGTTACACTTCGAGTGCCGGACCCTGTATAATAAATGTTTTAAAGTAAAAATAAAAATGTTGCGTATTGCATGAAATTTTATCAGGTCAGTTCATAAGTTGGTGCGTATTTTACCCATACTTTCACTTTTGTACGATTTTTGCAAAAAATTATTCGCGGAATATAACGGAACTATTTATATTTTCTTTGATATATTGTGCATTCAACAAGTGATTTTAATCGCGGATAGAAGCACGTGTTGTTAAAAAATAAAATGGAATCTTCGAACGCGTATAAGAGGCATATTTTGTATTTTTTTTATAAAAGTGGTAAAAATGCAACAACTGCTGCTGCAGAAATAAACACTGTTCACGGAGAGGATACCGTGAGTGTAAGGACTGCGCAAAATTGGTTTTCAAAATTCCGAAGTGGTAACTGCGACGTGGAGGATGCCTCGCGGCCTGGTCGTCCTGAATTCTTTAACTCCGACCCTTGCTCGAACTCGTGGAAGCTGAGCCAAATTTGACAGTCGATATGATAGCTGAGAGGTGAAATTCATCACATGGAACAGTTCACGGGCACCTGGTTCAGTTGGGAAAGGTTTCAAAGCTGGGAAAATGGGTTCCGCATAGACTTTCCGTCGCCAACCTTCAGCAGAGACTGAATTTGTGTTCTCTGCTACTGCAACGGCTTGAAAATGAAAGTTTTTGTAACCATATCGTTACTGGTGATGAAAAATGGGTACTTTACAATAATCCTGTTCGCAAACGCCAATGGTTAGATAAAGATGAAACACCAGAACCGACCCCTAGAGATGGCCTTCACCCCAAGAAGATTCTCCTATATATTTGGTGGAATATGGCCGGTATTGTTTATTATGAACTTCTGGAACCAAACTAGACCATAACTGCTGATTATTATTTCCATCAGCTATCAAACCTGAATGAGGCACTTAAAAAAAATCGACCGTCTTTAGTGAATAGACGCACTGTTTCACCACGACAACGGAAGATCTCATACCGCAAGGCAAACATTAGGCAAGCTGAACGAGCTCGACCTTTAAAAACCGCACGAACTTATGGACTGACCAGATATTTATAAAATAAAGTATTTAACAAATTTTTTTTTAATTCGATAACTTTTCTAATTAGTGAATTTTTAAGTAAATCTTTATAAAGGGTCTTTCAAAAGACGCCCCCAATTGTTAGGTTTCACCATTCAAAATAAACATAATTTCATCATTTAAATGTCTCCCATGAGCGAGAACTGTCATACGAGAATTAAAATTTTCAAGGACTCGTTCACACATAATGCATTAAGTTCAGCAATCTCCATCCGAATAGTGCGATTCAGCTCTGGAGTCGTTGTTGGCTTATTCACACAGATTTTACTTTTCGAAAACCCTAGTCCGGTCTGCCAATCGTTTTTCTATACTCGACAGAACCAGTTTCTTGAAATTTTTTCACCAACCGTTGAATTATCGACTCATTCGAACGATTATTTCCACCAATAAATCATGAATTTAGCGATTTTCATAATAAGTTGAAACGATTCTCCATTTCCTCAGTGAATGCCCTGCCCTATGGATGGAGAGAATGTCGACTGTGGGCAAACCGCTGTGCGAGAGTCTCGAACAACTGTTTGGCTTAGATGGCAACAACCTAATAAGTAGGTATGTTCATGAAGCCAATAGTTTGTAGAAATTGTTACAAATTATAACGTTTTGGTGTTCATATATCTAAAAAACTTGCAAAGTAGGGGAAAGTGAGAGAGCAAAATGCCTTTTAATTTTGAGGAGAAGTTGCAAGTTTTTACTGGATAAATTTTTACTTGTAAGAATTTGCAAGTGAGAAAAACAGCTGATCGCAAAGTAAAAATAAACACGAATTAAAATTTGCGAATCGCAATTGCTAATGGAATGTTCTTCATCTGGCAACGATAATGAAATGGAACCAATTATTGTGGACAACATGAAATCATGTGATTCCGAAGTTCGTTATTTTGCATTTATTTTTTTTTTTTTAATTTAATACAAGTTAGCTCAAATGAAATATTTTTTAATTTTTGTGGTTTTTCCTGAGAACTCTTTAATCAGTAGTCCTGCAAATTAAGTTTCGGGAAAGTTACTGGATGTGGCGGCAAAAAGGTGCAGAAGCGCTCTTTCGATTCCAGATGAATAACTACTTCAACCAACCAACAACATCTAGGTGTCACTTGTGAAAGACCCTTTGCCAGTGACCTTAAATTTTGAAAATGTTTTCTATTCACACAAAGGAACGCATACGTGTATGTGAAGAGGAATAAAAAGCAAGGACACGCCACACACCTGCCTCTAGGTAGTATTTGAGCACTTTACTAGTTACAATATATATATTTTTTTTTTGTATATGCATTTTTTACCATACATTTTAACTAAGTGTGTTGTAAATAGACTTAATAAATTGGAGAATATAATGAAGCAGTTAGTTTTTAACTCCTTATATAAAACTAATTCACCACTACACTGATAAAATTTAATTTCTAATGAAATGTAACAAGTTTGAACTGGTATATGGAAGTTTCTTTCAATTGTACTTCTAAGTAGGTTTGTAATTACATTTTCGAAAGCTCTAAATGAGTACGAAAAGTCAGCTACAACTTAGTAGACGTTTCAATACATGAAAACAAACACATCAATGCTTCATAATTTGCATAATTGGTAAAAATACTTTTCACGGCGCACGCCTTGGGAACATTTTTTCGAGAGTTCTTGAGTTCTTTATATTTATGATATCTCTTTATACTTATAAAGTCAATTATATGCTATTTATGGGCTCAAGCTAATATAAGGGATTTCAATGGGGGCTGTACACAAGGAATAATTAAATAATCAAATCGCTGAATAGTCACATCTCTGCCGGAAGTGATTTTTTTTTAGCAGAGTGCAAGAAACTATTTATAAACTTTTGCTTTGAGCACTCACCCTCCTCTCGCAATTGTGTACCAACATGTGTACATATACAACTTAACAATATTTTACATAACTTACGCAATATACAAATGTCTTGTATCTTAATTTACAACTGAATTCTATAATTACAAAATAATTACAAAAAAAATACATTACTCTACTGCTAAATCCTTGCTGCCTACCTTTTAATATTTATAAATATTTATTTATACTTGTATATTATTGTTTTTGTTTTTCTTTCCATTGTAGAAAAATTCAAAGTCGCCGTATACGAGCACATTAACTGATATTTAATATCTAAACTAGTAGAATTAAATGCTTTATTATTCGCCACACAACTGCACACACATATGAATAAGTGTGTGCAAGCATTCACATATGCCTGATCAATTATTGTTTTATATCCACACATACAGATGCAAATACATATTCATATGTACAAATAAACTGCAATTTGCAAATTTCAATTTAGCCGTAATATCGAGAGTTTAATCACAGTTTGTTCTGTTATGATGTCTTAAATATATGCACACTACAATACACATATATTTCTAATCATATACAGCTATGTATATATGTATGTGTATATTGTACATATTATTGTTTCGTTCACTCATTTATTGCGCGCGTAGTTTGCTTGCATTAACTACTTTCAACCAGCTGCAATTTTAAAGTTTCTAATGGGCTAAATGCGTCACACCAATACCAGCAAAGATACGAACCCAAAATTTACCAACTGCACCAATGTCAGCCAACGTACCAAAGTCGTGTATTGTAATTAAAATTTACCTAAAAATTAAATCATTTTTATTTCTTATTCGACTTGGCGGCGGTAAAATGTGTGTGTAATTGACGTATGCTAATGAAAAAATAAATATGTAAAATAAAATTAAAGAAAAAATTTATGTAGTTATCGGTGTGAAGTACTTAACCTATAAGGCAATTTCTTATACGCGTATAAACCATAATTTGAACTTAGCCTGAAAAAATTTGATTTCTCTGCATGTTCCCTCTTTATTGCTCCGTTTCGTGTTTTTTTTTTTTCATTATTAAAGAAATAATCATAATTTACACAAATACATTTTCTATTTCAAACAATTGCCTATTAAAACTTATATTTTACATTTGATGATAAATACAAGGTTTTTCATTTTGTATGCAGTTTTACTATACATTCTAAAATTTGATTAAGCATACTTCAGAGTTGACCTCCACCGAAATTTCACTAAGCACAATAATATAATATTTGCAAAACAGAAATCTAGGAACGTATTCGATTATTTATAGATTGATTATTTCAAAATTGAATTGCGACATATCATCACTTTGCACAGTAAACATAACTTAATAAATAGTAAAAATAAACTAAAAGGCATAATATAGGCAGGATGTAATTTAGCAGTAGAGTAATTATTATCCCGTCCCGTGCTTGCCGTTCTCGAACAAACCTTTCTTGAAAAAAGGCGAGAGCTGAGAAAGTGTAGCTCGGGTGAGGCCCGGCCCGCCGGGTCCCTCATATATAGGACACTGTGGTATTTTCGTGCAGACCACAAACAAGCGGCGCAAATAAAGCTCAAGCAGTCGTCTGCGATGTTTTGCCACCGATTCACTGTTGGAAGAGAAGATTTCTCGACGTGGAAACGGTAGAGCGCTTATCTATACGGAGAAAAAAGCGAATGAATTAGTTTTTAATTTTAATATAATATTAGTAGGGTTTGCCAACAGAAACTTGCAGCTGTCAAAATCAAAGAATTTCTCAACCACACACTTAAAAATTTAGAATAATTAACATCAAGACAATAGGTATCTTCATCAAGAAAATAATTTTTAAAAATTGTTACAAATTATCAAGTTTCGGTGTTCATGTGCCCAAGAAATCTGCAAAGTAGGGGAAAGTGAAAGAGCAAAATGACATTTCATTTTGAAGGGAAGTTGCAAGTTTTTACTGGATACATTTGTAAAGGGTGTTTTTTTTAGAGGTTAGGTTTTCAAGTTGGCACTACTTTTTTCGTAGATGGTCTTTTTGACAGCTGTCACTTGATTTATGCTCAGTTTGGTTTGCCATTTCATAATGAATAGACTTACACCTGAACAACGTTTGCAAATCGTGCAAATTTATTACGAAAATAATGGTTCGGTTCGCGCGACGCATCGAAGAAAATTTTGTTCAGCGATGAAGCTCACTTTTGGTTGAATGGGCATGTCAATAAGCAAAATTGTCGCATTTGGAGTGAACATAATCCACAAGCCATTGCTGAGACGCCGTGACATCCTCAAAAAGTCACTGTTTGGTGTGCTCTATGGGCAGAGGGAATCATTGGTCCATATTTCTTTAAAAATGAAGCCGGCCATAATGTTACAGTCAATGGAGAGCGCTATAGAGCCATGATTAATGACTTTTTCGTGCCTGAATTGGACGATGTTGATGTGGACGACCTTTGGTTCCAACAAGACGGCGCGACATGCCATACAGCCAACGCGACAATCGATTTATTGAATGAAACTTTTGGTGAGCGCATTATCTCGCGCCGGGGACCTGTGGCGTGACCTCCAAGATCGTGCGATATAACACCGCTGGACTATTTCTTGTGGGGCTATGTGAAATCGCTTGTCTACGCAGATAAGCCCGAGACGATTGACGTCTTGGAAGAGAATATTCGGTGCGTTATTGCTGACATACGGCCCCAATTGCTGCAAAAAGTGGTCGAAAATTGGGCCTCTCGGCTGGAATTTATTCGAGCCAGCCGCGGCGGCCACTTGCCCGAAATCATTTTTAATAAACATAATGGCAAACCCTTATCTTTATAATAAAGCTAAATTCTTGGCCATAACATTAAATTATATACGTTTTATTTCATCTTGAAAACCTAACCTCTAAAAAAACACCCTTTACTTGTAAGAATGTGCAAGTGAGCAAAACAGCTGATCGCTAAGTAAAAATAAACACGGACACACGCACCTTTCTGGTCTAGAATTTTGAAAAACTCAATCTTTTTTTCATGTTATGATAGTTTATATAATACTTTCAAAAATATACTAAAATATACTTGCAAATATTTATATTGAAATTCGTTGTAGTTTAGACGTTACAGTACTTTAACACGAGACCGGCTTGGAGTACGACGCCCAGGTATAAGCGCGTTAAATGTGTTTTTCTCGAAACTATTTTTTCCGAATTGGCGTTGGTAATTTCTCAAAAAGTACTGAACCGATTGATTTGAATTTTTATTATATTATATTGAGTAGACTTGTGGCTCTCGCGGGTAGCAGAATCATAATTTTATAATCAATTTTTATATTTTTTTAAGAGCGAGAACGTGAAAAAAATTATTTTTTTTTATATTTCTAATAAAATAAAAAAAAAATAATAATAATAATAAATAATTGGCGCGTACACTTCTGTTAGGTGTTTGGCCGAGCTCCTCCTCCTATTTGTGGTGTGCGTCTTGATGTTGTTCCACAAATGGAGGGACCTACAGTTTCAAGCCGACTCCGAACGGCAGATATTTTTATGAGGAGCTTTTTCATGGCAGAAATACACTCGGAGGTTTGCCATTGCCTGCCGAGGGGCGACCGCTATTAGAAAAATGTTTTTATTAATTTTGCTTTCACCGAGACTCGAACCAACGACCTCTCTGTGAATTCCGAATGGTAATCACGCACCAACCCATTCGGCTACGGCGGCCTTTCTAATAAACAGATAAAATATCTAGAAAATTTTTTTTTGTAAATCTGCTACCCACCATAGCGACATATCTCCTCATGAATAATCGAGCGAATTCTGTTTTTGTTTTTTCAGACGTACCTGATCAGTTATGCCAGTGGCATGTGTTACGTCAGGGGAAGCAATTTTTTTGTCATCAAAAAAAAAATTTTTTTTTTGTAAATAAAGAATTGATCTAATGAGTAAAAACGAATTTCAATTGATTGATTCTTCAATTTTCACGTCTCTAGACCAGAAAGGTGTCTTAAAATTTGCGAATTAAGCCAAAGTGCTAAATTAAAATTAAAATAGTGATTAAAATGGATGGAGAATGTAACAAATATGTATATTTTATATAAAATCTGTAAAGTTTGTTTAAGGGCATAAATGTATGTATATATAAAGGGTGATCAGATTGGAGGTACTTTTTTCCAATAGGGTTTTTTTGGCAGATCACGCACGACTACTGTCAAACTAAATACATAATTTTCTTCAGTATTCATTGACATTTCATCATGGAAAGACTTACGCCTCAACAACGTTTGCAAATCGTGCAATTATATTACGAAAATCGGCGCACTTTTTGATGCCGTGATGCCGGAAATTGAAGTCCGTGATCTCCACAATATTTAGTTCCATAAAGACGACGCTACTGGCCAAACAGCCAGTGAAGCAATGAATTTACCGTGTCGTCGTTTCGGTGAGCAATTTATCTATCGTCTCGGACCAGTGGATTGGCCACCAAGATCGTGTGTATGCTTTGTGGATAAACCAGCTTCGATTGAGGCATTGGAAGCCAACATTACTAAATTTATTCACGAGATACCGACCGAAGAAGTCCTCCAGCGAGTCATTCAAAATTGGTGTTTACGTATGGCCGAATTACGGCGCAGTTGCAGCCAACATTTGAAATAGATTATCTTGAAAAAATAAATCTCATGAATGGTTCTACACAAAAATTAATAAAGACTGCCCAATCAATTTGAATTTTCGTTGTTTTATTTCACTTTAAAATCCGATACCTCTAATTTGATCACCCTTTACATGCATGCATAGACGGAAGCAAGAAAATTATGAAGAAAGCTGTGATTGTCACAACAATACAATTGCTAATGAAATGTTCCTCATCTGACGATGATGAATTGGAACAAATTTTTGTGGACGAAGTAAAATCTTGCGATGCTAAGCTCGTTTTTTATTTACTTAGTTTTGCATTTTATTTGTTTAGTTTTTTTTTTAATTTAATACGAGGCAGCTCAACTGAAATAATTTTTCCTTTTGTGATTTTTCCCGCCAACAATTTAATCAGCTGTTCGTAAAACTTGCAAATTGTTACTGGTTTGCGTTCATATACTTTTTTTATATTTTTATCTCTGAGAGCGAATTCTCGAAAATTAAGTTACTGGTTAATTTTTACATGAACAAACCTAATGCCTGCAATTATGTATTATATTTTTGTTTATTTACTTTTGACGCTATTTATTTTTTTGCTTTCCACCACAAATTCTCTCATTTTCACTTTTAGCGCTGACGCTGCAAGTTTTTACTGGAAAAGATAATGAAAAAACTTATTTAAGAAATTACCTTTGCTCCGTAGCAATGCTTCATACTCAAATGTAATTCCCTAAATCTGCTGTAGCGTCTTAAGATGTTTAACTTTCCATCGGGAAGCGCGATGCGCACTTCATATTCATAGTGCGTTTGTTTTCCTGCACCGCGTATCACAAAGCTGGGTACAGTAATGAAATGCTCTGCTTCGGCTGCAAGGAAATTAAGAAAGAGGAAAATGTATGTCGAGTTTTTTTTAAACTTCATGGTTTTTTAAGCATCGCTCAGGCACTATCAGCGGCAGACAACAACTGACACTTAGACGAACATCTTACCTACATAGGAAGAACTAATTTGTCCTACTTTCACTTTTTGCCTACAACTGTTTGCATTTATGTATCATCCAAAAACATCGCCCGGAGACTGAACAAAATCAACACACAAACTACAAAATGAAGGAGGAGCTCGCCTAAAACCCAACAAAGTATATGCACGCTAGAGCCTGAGCCACCTCCCGAGTTTAACAAAGCGCGCCAGGCGTTTCTTTCTCATGCTAGCCGGTGCCAATTACAAGTGAAGCCAAGTCCTTCTTCACCTGATCTTTCCAACGCAGAGGAGGCCTTCCTCTTCCTCTGCTATCACCAGTCGGAGCGTTTGTATCCATTCGGGCGACATGACCCAACCAGCGTAGCCGCTGGATCTTTATTCGCTGCGCTATGTCTATGTCGTCGTAAAGCTCATACAGCTCATCGTTCTATCGCCTGCGATATTCGCCGTCGCCAACGTGCAAAGGTCAAAAATCTTGCGCAGAACCTTTCTCTCAAACACTTCAAGCGTCGCTTCATCGGATGTTGTCATCGTCACGCTTCTGCGCCATACGTTAAGACGAGCATGACGAGAGCTTGTAGAGTGTTAGTTTTGTTGTTCTCTTCAACTACACTGACGATATCCAAAACGAAACACAACTACAGCTACTGGATCCCCAGTACATAAACAGAGATTAAACGTCATCCATCAGGAGATTCTTACCACCTTCCTAAACTCCTGAATGCCGTCATCGGAGACCAGCACACAACGTTGCTACAGCAATAAAAAAACGCGATGGTGGCTACGGTAATGAGAGTGACCTAAATGTGCTAGTTTTCCATTCGGGTGAAGAATCATTCGATTTAGCAGAGCGATGCTTAAAAAATTTAAATTTTTTTTAAATAAAACCAAGCTGTATTTTACTTACGGAAATCTCTCATGGAAGGGCAGGAGCGTGTCATACTGGACACGTAGGTGGATTCATCCAAACAATCGTTCGGACTTAGCTCGTAGTTTACATTGTTATCGCCTCGCATGCATGTACTGCATTCATCACTTTCAGCAAAACAATCACCTACCGATTCGACCAACTCCTTTTCCATGGCAATAAGTCTACGCTGGAGTTCTTGCAGTTCTACAATCTGCTTATCCAGCTCTGCCTTGCTCACACTCATTTCAAGATTTTTCATAATCAAGGCCTTTTGGTTGGCAATTTTACGTCTCAGTGCATGCATGGAGCAATATGGGCGTGGTATATCTGAATTGCGACCCATTTCGCACGAGGAGCACGATGCGCTATCCTCATCGGATGTTCGCACACCAGCACCATTGGAAACGGAATTTCCACAGGCTAACCCGGATCCTTCACAGAACCTATTATTATTATCTTTGCCTCTACCCTGGGAGAATCCATTGTAATTAGCTTGTTGTTGCGTTGTTCTAACAGGATCCAAGTATACTCCGCTATCGCTCATTACAGCTTTTGGGGATGCTGGGTTTGGTGTTAGATTGCTATTAGTCACCTCTCCAATGTCTGATAGATTACTGTTATTTGATATACTGGAAGATATGCCCCTTTCCGTGGTACTTGTGTCGTCTAAGTCTGCTGATGTCGCCGAGAGCGTACTAAGAGGTGTAATCTGATCGTCAGCAATTGTGGGCGAACCCAGTGAAATATCCGATTGTGCTGTGTGGTAGGTATCACATGTTTCATTTGAATCATCCAAGTTGGGGGAAGTTGTTTTAGCTAAGTTCAAATTCATTCTAAAAAAGAAAAAGAAAAAAAGGTTTTAATTAAAGAGTAATGAATTTTTAAAAATAAATGCAGTTTCGCATTACTCGAGTTTTTTCTGCCGCAATGAACCTGGGTTTGCTTCATTCTGCTTGCGTTCTTGCTGTAGCTTCTCCAATTGTTGTTGTATCTGTAAAATTTTCTCATCCACTTGAGCAATTCGCTTTGTACTGACATTCAAAATGTTCTCTTTTTCCGTGATTTTCTCGTCCAGTTTACGAATCTCGTCATTCTACATTAAAAAGTGGAATATATTAGTAAAAATGGCATCGAAATAAATTAGGTAAATATGCTGTACTCACATTTCTTTTAATTGTGTCCTTAATAAATTGTGATGCAAACAGGTCTAAGGAATCCGCAACTTGTAGCAACAACTGATCCGATAAGGGGGTGAACTCTTCAATTTTAATGCCAATCTAAAAGTACCAAATTTATTTATTTCACCTTTTTTTAATGCGCATATAATAAATAAAGGGTGTTTTTTTAGAGGTTAGGTTTTCAAGTTGGCACTACTTTTTTCGTAGATGGTCTTTTTGACAGCTGTCACTTGATTTATGCTGAGTTTGGTTTGCCATTTCATAATGAATAGACCTGAACAACGTTTGCAAATCGTGCAAATTTATTACGAAAATAATGGTTCGGTTCGCGCGACGCATCGAAGAAAATTTTGTTCAGCGATGAAGCTCACTTTTGGTTGAATGGGTATGTCAATAAGCAAAATTGTCGCATTTGGAGTGAACATAATCCACAAGCCATTGCTGAGACGCCGTTACATCCTCAAAAAGTCACTGTTTGGTGTGCTCTATGGGCAGAGGGAATCATTGGTCCATATTTCTTTAAAAATGAAGCCGGCCATAATGTTACAGTCAATGGAGAGCGCTATAGAGCCATGATTAATGACTTTTTCGTGCCTGAATTGGACGATGTTGATGCCATACAGCCAACGCAACAATCGATTTATTGAAGGAAACTTTTGGTGAGCGCATTATCTCGCGCCGTGGACCTGTGGCGTGGCCTCCAAGATCGTGCGATATAACACCGCTGGACTATTTCTTGTGGGGCTATGTGAAGTCGCTTGTCTACGCAGATAAGCCCGAGACGATTGACGTCTTGGAAGAGAATATTCGGTGCGTTATTGCTGACATACGACCCCAATTGCTGCAAAAAGTGGTCGAAAATTGGGCCTCTCGGCTGGAATTTATTCGAGCCAGCCGCGGCGGCCACTTGCCCGAAATCATTTTTAAAACATAATGGCAAACCCTTATCTTTATAATAAAGCTAAATTCTTGGCCATAACATCAAATTATATACGTTTTATTTCATTTTGAAAACCTAACCTCTAAAAAAACACCCTTTATAATAATGCAGTCGCGTAAGGTCTGAGGTGTTAACGCTACAATCCTCGCTTGTAATTCTTAATCGTAACTTCAGTTTGTTTAAATGAATAAAATACAATAAAGCAATATGGGTCTTGTAGCATTCGTATGTAACTCCAGCGACTGTAAGCTTAACTTATCTTCGTATTTGAACACAAACCTCATCTAATTTGCCACAGTCTTCCAATTCTTGTAATTCTTTTGCAACATATTCAGAAAAATCTCGTTTCTTAGAATCGAGCTGAGTTTGAAATGCTGAAATTTGTCTACAGACGATATCAATCTAAAATAAAAAGAATAAATAAATAAAATAAACAATATATAAAAATAATAGGCAAGAAAAACTGAAAAAAAAAACACAAAAGTTATTTTTAAAAGTATTCGGCAAATCTCCATTCTGTTAAAAATCAAAACTCACGCAGAAGTTTAAAGGAAAATTTTACTAGAGCTATTTTTACCAGGCCAACCCCAGTAACTTCTCTAATCCTAAGGTAGCTTTTAAGGGGGAAGTCTACTGTGAATTTTTCAAAAAATCGATTTTTTTTTATTAGCTTAAAAAATACTTTGAACCCTCTTAAATAAGGTACAATATGTGTTACAGCTGGCTAAATTTTTCTTCGTTGAAATTTCGACCTTTTCCCGAAGCGCTCCAAAGCGCGTACCTGCGGCACCTGAAACTTTAAACGCATATTTCTCGAAACTAAGTTTTTGTATACGGTGTACACGATATCTCGAGTTCTGATAAATGAATCAGCTTAAAAATTTAATTATATATTCTCTGTAATAGTGTCTCTCGTCTGACATAGGATTTTTTTGATATCGTTATTTGTTAAATTGTTATAAACAATAGTAACATCAATTTTAGGCAAAAAAAAAGAGGGATAAGGGATAAAAATCGATTTTTTTGTTTTTGCATGTTATTGTAGTAAAACATTTCAAAAATACCGTGTTAAAATTTTAAGTCAATCCGAGCAAAACTTTTTAAGTTATAGAGCATAAAGCCGAACCGCCTCAAACATCTGCCGAGACGCAGCAGTTGCGCGCGTAGTCCGTTACAAACTTTAAACGCGGTTTTCTCGAACCTTTTTTTTTTTAAGTGCGTAGTCATTGGCATTTGAAAACTACTCAACCGATCCTTTTGAAATTTTGCACACATATTTTACATATAAAAAACCTCCTCCCAACGTTTTTTTTCGCCATTTTTTTTATATTACGGTGGTTTTACACCTACAAAATGGCGGCATTTTTTCGTCAAAAATCACTTTTTACTTCAAACGACTACCAAATGGCTGAAAATGAAAATAAATCGTCAAAATAAACGTTGGGGGGAAGTTTAACTCATACTTTAACTAAATTATTCGATTTTTTTGATTTCAGATGATTCTACGCTGAGATATGCTGACTACTGCAAAATGTATTTTTGAAAAGACGTCTACGTAAATGTGCTCTCATTCGCTCATTTTGCAATATTTTTACATGAAAATTTTATCAAATATTCTTGAAATGTTACTGAACCGTTTCGCTACAATAAATTCATGAAAAAGTGTTTTTTTTTAGCGTTTATCCCTTCGAGTGGTATCACAACAGACCTACGACAGGTGTAAGTGTTTCATATTGGCAGCCATCCGACCTACCTACCTAGTTTATTATGAAAATATAGTTCCCATTCTAACAAAAAGGTGGAAAATAGCTGTACGATTTTAATGTCATTCTCTGTAATAAACGTACGTTCAAATATGCAATGATTAGCAATAAATCCACAAACCCGTTCACATATGGCAGATGAGCTCAATAATTTCGTGTCCACAAAGAATAAAAGCTGAGCCCCATTTCGGGAAGTGTTCAAAAGATCATTTTTAAATTTGAAATCGTTGCATAAAATCAGAGAATTTCAACTAACCAAATATTTGTATGACCGATGTTAGCAATTTTGTAATATTTTAATCATCAATTCAAATCAGAACGAAAAACCAGTAGATTTAAGAGAAGCGAACAATGCAATCAGTTAAGCGTTTTTTTCTTTTTTGTTTCTTCTTTTTAATTCTTAAAACCTATCTCGACTTTAGCTGTTATTCCATGTGAAATATTTTAAAATCGTATCTAAAAATCCTATCGTATCACGTGTTCACATATGACAGATTAGCTGCGAAATTTACAATCAGCTCTCAAGACTGTTTTGAAAGGTTTTACCGCATAGAAATTGGTTTGGTGGAATATTTTAGTGTTCCTGGTGTGTTTAGTTGAATGAAGAAAATACAAATAAAAGGGCAGGTAATGCCCGTATTTATTGCCTGCGGTCCATCTTTTACTGACAAAGCTATCCAATAAACAAATCAGCTGTTTACCAATCCGCATAATAACCTACTACAATTTTCATCAGATTAACTGCCCTGGTAATCCCGATTAACACCGTCGTCTGTCAATACTATAAGGGACGGATAGAATTGAAAATGGGCGAAAACGGCCAATATTAAACGGTAGTTTTCAAAAACGAAAAAAACCTTACATCTCCTTTATAAATGAAGTAAAATTACTGAAATTTCATAAAAATAAAAAACCAAAAAAGGGATACGATGAACGAAAAATTTTCGAAAACTAGCGCTGCCACTCTCATGCATCTCAATAACGACTTAATAAAACTCGCCCAAAATAGTGAAAAGATTTTTAGAGATGTGCTCTTCAAAAGACCGTTATTCGGATCTGAGCGAATTGGACAGAATCAACTGATTGGTTGACGTCACTTGGGATGTGTTTACAAAAAAATTAAAATTTTGTTGCTGATATATGAAAAAAATCAACCAATGACACTTCGCTGCCGTCTGAACGATCACTGATTGGACGAGTGGGTGAATGAGTGTGTGAGTATGCGTGAAATGATTGTGCAAATTTCGGCTGGCAATAAGAATGTGTTAGTGATATACGAAAAACTGTTCACAGTTTTCGCTTATGTTGCTTCGCTGCTATCTGAACGACTGATTGGATGAGTGTGTAAATGCAAGTGAAATGATAGTGCGGAATTCGGTCGCCGAATCTCTCAAGTGACGTGGCAGCCGAAGTTCCACTCACACAAGGACTGTCACTTCAGCAGCATTCCCCATATATGTATGGGGAATGCTAATGCTGCTACAACAACAACAACAAACCTATCAAATTTCTTCGCCCCAGTTGGAACGGACTTAAATATTATCGAGTTTGGATAAAACCACACGCACTTTTTATATGTTAAGATTCTCATTTTTTATGAGTTTGTTTGATTCCTAAAATAACAGCAAGCCAAAATTATATTTTATACCGAATTTACCTGTTTTTAAATAAATGACCCACCTGCACTTTTTCATTGTTTTTCTCCCAGAGTAGCATGTCTCTTCTGGCAAGCAGCTCTTGCTCTTGGCAGCGCAATATATCTAACTTATCCATTTCCTCGATTTCTAAGCGCTTGAGCTCATCTGTCAGTTTTCGTACTTTCGATTTATACTGATCATGCATCTGCACGCGCTCCTAAAAAACCAATAAAATTATTAAGTTAAAGGGGAGAATAAATAATATATTCCATATTTGTGCTATTTATACTAACAATATTCAGCTGTTTTAAAGCATTTTCTATAGTTTCGAGTATTTTACGATTTTCATCTTGCAATTCTGGATCATCTCTAGATGTCGGCTTTGTTGGATAGTATTGACGTTCGGGCCGCTTAAACGGTGATGTGGTCATGCTACCGTTCATGGAATCCTCTTCCGAGTAGAAGCTTGAAGTTAGCAAATTTTCGCGTGATGATGTTATCAACGATAAACGAGACATATCCACTTGCGAGCGACTAAGATCTTTACGCAATTTGGCTGCTTCGGCAGGATTGTTGAAACGAAAGATATTCGTGCGACCCAGCAAGATAATGTCGCCTTGTGATATATGAGTTGGCTCATCGATAAGATGAGCATTAAGCCAACATTGTGCGCCCGGATAGGGATGTAAAGTTACGATACCCTCTTGCAAAACTATTCTGCAATGTTGCGGACGTATGCCATCGCCAATAAGTTCAATATCCTGTGTTGTATTGGAGTCCTCAGTCCCGATTAGTGTCTCGCCCTCCTATAAATACCAGAAATATTAGAGACTATTATTTTAGTGAGCTTAAGAAATATGGGTGAACTTAATACCTTTAAGCTATATAGTGTTACACCCGTCGTTACATCATTATGAATACCAATGAGATGGGGCATTTCCGAGTCCAAAACGACACCAAGACCTGATTTTCGCAAGCCCAAACTTTTCTGTTCCTGCAGAATGGATTGTGCCTCCTTCCATTTTTCAGTCCACTCTTCGGTTAAAACTTTTTCTTGAGCTTCTTTCTTTTGCAGATCTTCTAACACTTTCAACGACGGCTGCATAGTGATCTACCAAAACAAAGCACAAAATAAATTGAAGTTTCGCATAGATATGCTTTGGTGGCACTTACAATATCACCATGGAGCATGGATTTTAGTTTGGTGATCTCTTCGCGCAATTCACGTATCAGTTTGACATTTGAATCCTCGTTAATTGTTGGTTTGTTGATTATATTCTTCGCACGATTGGCATACCGCAATGTGCTCAGTGTTTCGCTGTAATTGCAATCAGCTGGCGAGAGTGCGGCGATCATGATTGTCTTGCTGTTACCACCTAAACTGTCCTTCAACAGCCACGTAAGTATGGAATCACGGTACGGAATGTAGAGAATTCGCTTGGTTGTGCCAACAGGACTGCTGCCCAGTGTTGCAGTAGTGGTACTTGTTTGCTCTGCCAAAGCAGAGATTACACTACCCAACGTCACTAGGGATTTATTGATATGGGCGCCTTCTTTGAGGCGTTGACCAGTTGCGCCAGTAGCATTCGCACGCTCACTGTAATATATTTAAAAACTTATTTATAATGCCATACAAAGATTTGAATTTTTTGTTTAGTTTCATAAAAAGACAAGAGTAGTTAGTTACCTTCCTGCCAAGTCCACCAAATGGATTTTGGAAACGGTTTCACTCGGCATGTCATTCATAAACACAGCTTGGACAAAAGTTATCGTGAAAATAGCATGACTGCGACTGCTGGTATCGTTCATGTTCGTGCTGGCTGTGGTCCGTTGAATATTTCCACGCGCAATACATTCCTAGGAGAAGAACGACAAAATTATAAATAAAATTAATTAAAGGAAGGTAGAAAAAACCGAATTAAAGTAAGCGAACCGAAAGTAAAACTGGCGAGTATTGAAGCTACTGACGAGCCATAAAAGGTTCGCTCTCGCTCTAAGGTGAGGAAGATACCCCTCTGTGGCATTTCTATTCACTTTTGGCAGACATTTCTTTTTTATTGAAGCGATAAATGCGCTCCAAATGAATTCAAAGAAAGAAAGAATTATTAGTAATCAACCAATAAATGTGCATTTGTACATACGAAGTTGTTCAATAAGTTTTGTGATTCGATAAGAGAGGGCGTTGCTACTAGCCTCACTTCTGTTTTTTTCTTTGTGTTGGGAGACTCTTCATATGAACATATCTATGGGAAGTGCCATTTCAATCTGTCACTTCGTTCTTTGTTTACGAGCCATTTAGTATCAACGTGTCACATTATTTTCGACAACGGAAAAAATCAAGTATCGTGCAGTGATGGAATTTTTATTTTTGGAAGGTTTAAAAGCAAAGGAAATTTATGAACGAAAGTTGAAGATGTATAAGGACTTTTCGCCATCAATTAGTACGGTAGAAAAATGGAATTTGAACGTGGTCGTACAAACCTTGAAGACAGTAAACGTCAAGAGCATCCAAAAACAGCAGCAACGCCAGAAATTGTAGATAAAATACAGAATACAGTATTGGAAAATCGTAGAGTAACTGAAAGAGATTTAGGCATCTCAATGGGCATCTTATCAGGCAGTGTAATCAATATGTTGACTGAAGAATTGGGTTGCTGTGTGCACAATAGGTGCCACAATCGCTAACAATGGAATTCTTTGCTGTTGCTTTTTCATTGAGCATTTCCGAAAGGATAAAGTGGATTTTGTGCATCGATTCATCACTATGGATAACACTTTAGGTCTATCACCATGAGCCTAAGTCAAAACATGAGGCTAAAGAGTGGGATAAACCTGGTTCTTCGGCTCCGATACGAGTTCGTGTCCAGAAATCGGCCAAGAAGGTGCTAGCATCAGTTTCGTTATGATGCGAAAGGAATTTTGCTTGTGTCTTACTTGAAAACTTCTTCTTCTTCAAAATTGGCGCGATAACCGCTTACGCGATTTTGGCCGAGATTAACAAAGCGCGCCAGTCGTTTCTTTCTCGTGCTAACCGGCGCCAGTTGGACACACCAAGTGAAGCCAAGTCCTTCTCCACCTGATCTTCCCAACGCAGAGGAGGCCTTTCTCTACTTCTAGCAGCTGGTACCGCATCGAATACTTTCAAAGCCGGAGCGTTTGTATCCATTCGGACGACATGACCCAGCCAACGAAGCCGCTGGATCTTTATTCGCTGCGCTATGTCTATGTCGCCGTAAAGCTCATACAGCTCATCGTTCCATCGCCTGCGATATTCGCCAAAGGTCCAAAAATCTTACGCAGAATCTTTCTCTCGAACACTCCAAGCGTCGCTTCATCGGATGTTGTCATCGTCCAAGCTTCTGCGCCATACGTTAGGACGGGCATGATGAGAGTCTTGTAGAGTGTTAGTTTTGTTCGTCGAGAGAGGACTTTACTGCTCAGTTGCCTACTTAGTCCAAAGTAGCACTTGTTGGCAAGAGAGATTCTACGTTGGATTTCAAGGCTGACATTGTTATCGGTGTTAATGCTGGTTCCTAAATAAACGTAGTCTTTTAATATACAACCTCGAAATTATAACTGTCTACAGTGACGTGGGTGCCGATACGCGAGTGCGCCGACTGTTTGTTTGAAGACAGGAGGTACTTCGTTTGAAAACTAGTAAAGCAATAAATTCGGAATATTATTGCAACCTTTTAGATCAGTTGAAGGAAAAATTTCGTGAAAAAAAAACTAGGTTGGCCAAAGAAAAAATTCTTTTTCATCAGGATAATGCACCGTGTCACAAGAGCATTTTGACACTGACTAAAATCCATGAATTAAAGTTCGAATTGTTGGAGCATCCACCGTATTCGCCGGATTTGGACCCTAACGACTTCCGTCTGTTTCCAGGCCTAAAAAAATTCATGCGTGGAAAGCGTTTTTCATCAAATAATGAGATCAATACAGCTGTGGAAGCGTATTTTACAGCCCTTCCAGATTCCCAATTCAGGGATAGAATTCATAAATTGGAACGAGAGCATTGATGTTCAGGGAAACTATAATATACTAAATAATGAAGTGTATTTCAAACCATAACATTGTGTTTTCTTATCCAACCGCAAAACTTATTGAAGAACCTAGTATGCGCTCAGAACTTAAAAGATATGTAGATATGTTTCACGTGCAAACTTCTTCGGCAACGGGTTGTCAGCAGAAAATCTTTTATTTTAACTCAGAAGCCAGTGTTTAAAACGGTTTGCGAGCATAATTTATTACCTCACAAGCAAATTTTCCTTAAAATGTAAATATAACAATTACATATGTATGTACATACATATTCATCATTACCTGAATTTCTTCGAAATTCGAAACCGCATGTTGAGAGAGATTTTCGACGTACGGCCCCAAAGTGCGATGTTCACGTACGCGCAACCCATGCCCCACGTTATGCGGTCCCAGTAGATCCTTGACACGTTCATTATAAATCTCCAAGTAGCTGGCATGTGTCTTATAGCCTGTACCCGACTCCTGGCCGACACGCATGCGCGCAAACAACTCTTGACATATGCGCGGTATCAAGCCCGGATTATCAGACGTGCCCATCATTGTGAACGTTTTGCCCGAACCAGTTTGGCCATAGGCAAAAACACATGCATTGTAGCCTGTAAAATATAAAAAATTCAATTAATAATATTTTTTATCTTTTTAATAGAAATAATTCCATAAAATTACTAGAGAAATTTGGTTGATTGCTTTCATAAAGAAAAGAAAAATGTATTCATGACTCTTTTGTTTAAGTAGTTTTCTGCGAAAATTTGATTGAATAAATCTATGCAGCAATCAACAATGCATTCAAAGTGCAACCACGATAGCGGAACATCCTCACCCACCTCAGTGCGTATTTTGGCTTAAGCTCTAGACAAGCGTACATTTTTTGTATGCACTTAAAATATTCGTAAGATAAGCTTCAACTGGGCCAGCGAAAGTGCACTGGCATTGTTGTGCTTAAAACAACGCACTGAATACAATACGCACTACACACACACATACATATGTACATTATCTCATAGCCAAATAGTATAATAATACATATTTCTGCGCACACGGTGCCGAGCGAAAGTTTCAATATATTTTAACAAATGGCATTACTAAAGAAAAGAGATTGATTTGCAAAAAGTGCTATAAATAAATTAATATAAATGTTTTTGACCCGGTTAAGGTTTATTCGAAATATAAAATCGCTGCCCACTTTTTAATATGCAGTTGTGGACTAAGCAGAGCCAAGGCATTATCACGCAAATTATTTTAGTTTGCATTTTTTTTTTTAATTTTGAAGACGATAAGCAACGACAACAGCCCGACTAGAGTTACAGTGAGGCATGCCGAAGAATCAGTTAGGCCCGAATTAGGTAGGCCTTGCTGAGGCACGCCTCACTATTACCTTACCAGGGCCACGTTAGGCAAGGCAAAGATTGGCATGCCAGAACAATACCAAATTTGGTTGTGGTCACGAAAATCTGTGGCAGTGTCTCACTTAGGCATAAATTGGAATCCCTAACTGATTTGTAGAAGGGCATCCAGAGTATTACCGAAGTTCGGTTTTTCGAACCTGCGCCTAATGAGGCAGATGTGTGGCGCTACCTTTCGGGTCTTGGGCCTAGTTTGGCTGCCTTATGAGGCGCAAATTTGGAATGCGGTCTGCCTTATTTGCGTCTAATCACCGCCTTACCAAAATTTCTAGTCAGGAGCAGCTCTTGATCCTATCCTCAGCCTAACACCGATTGATCTCTATGCGAAAAATTGAGCTGCAAACTCAGCTGTGAGGCTACCAACAACCGATCAGCTTACCTCTAGAACCTTTGCGCACAGCTCTATTATTGGGAATGCCACGGTTAATTCAGTATATGGTTAAAGTGTCGAGTTTTGGAAAACCGCTAAAGACCGTTATCGAAGACGATAAATAGCGCAAAGGCTTAGTTCCGAGAATTAGCACCATCAATACCTATGATCAAATAGTACCGGGAATGTTTAGTTTAAACGAACCGCCGCCCATATTTTTTTTTATGTTGGTAGGACTGTAGGACATATATCTGCCACTTTTTAGCGCATTCGGATCATTAGTGTCTGCCTGGCCGGCCGGAAATGCGGACAAACAATTCTTGGACTTTGCATGATGAGAACGCGCCATCGCACCGATCCCAAATTGTGCTGGATTATTTGACCAAACACCAAGTAAATACCATCGTGCAAGCACCGTATTCACCTGATATAGCCCCGTGCGACTTCTTTTTGTTTTCCAAGTTGAATTTATTACTTCGTGGAAGGATATTTCAGTCGATAGAGGAGATCAAAGAGAATGCGTCGAAGGAGCTGAAGGCCATCCTTTCGTCGGCCTACCAGAGGTGCATGGAGTACTGGGTTAAACGTTGGCGCATGTGTGTTGATTCAGACGGGTCATATTTTGAAGGAGATAAAATAAATTTGACTGAAATTTAACTCTGTTTTATTTTATTCAAACATTCCCGCCCTAGGGCGGCCGCCGTAGCCGAATGGGTTGGTGCGTGATTACCATTCGGAGTTCACAGAGAGAACGATGGTTCGAATCTCGGTGAAACACCAAAATTAAGAAAAAAAACATTTTTCTGCCATGAATAAAGCTCTTCATAAAAATATCTGCCGTTCGGAGTCGGCTTGAAACTGTAGGTCCCTCCATTTGTGGAACAACATCAAGACGCACACCACAAATAGGAGGAGGAGCTCGGCCAAATATCCAAAAAGGGTGTGCGCTCCAATTATATATATGTAAGATGTTAGTTTTGTCACAATTTAAGTGTCACCCTTATGTCTGCACAGACAATAGCAGTCGGTAAAGGGGTGGTCGGCAAAGGAGTATTAGCTGTAACAATTGAAAAGCAGAAACGAATGAGAGAACAGAACGTTGTTAAATATCGAAGTTGAAAGTCGGGTTTTGTCAAGCTGTAATTTTTGCATATCAACCTATTTTGTAATTTTTCTTAATCTATTGTAACATTTTACATAGTGCATACAAATAAACTATAGACACATCTTGTCTTACATGGGGGCTCAACCATCGGAAAATTAAATTAAATTAATTAAAAAATAAAACCGAGAATGTCAACATCCAGAAGGCGCAGAGCTGCCCAAGAAGCAGAGCAGACAGGCGAAAGTGCGGCATCGGACGGCGAAGGCGTGCAGATGGCGAAGGCAACCAACGAGTACAAATGTGAAGAACGCGGTCACATGGAGGGCGACGACAAGCAAAACAACAACACTAACGACGACATTTTGAAATTTTTAGCCGAAAGAATTCTCCAGAATGATCGAAACAATGGATGCGGCGTCTCAGTTGAGAGCTTCGCAAAAATCATACCGTGTTTCGATGGGGCATCGATTCCGATTAGGCAGTGGCTGAATAACTTCAATGAAAATTCGGAAGCATATGAGCTGAATAGTAAGCAGAAATATGTAAATGCACGCAATAAAATGAAAGGCGCGGCAGCTTTGTTCTTGGAAACAATCACAGTTTCGAACTATGATTCTCTTTGCGTAGCGTTGCTAAACGAGTTTGACCAAAAACTAAGCAGCGCTGAAGTACATAAACAGTTGGCAACGCGTAAAAAACTAATTTCCGAAAATTTCCATGAGTATGTTTTACAAATGCGAAAAATAGCAGCACTTGGCTGTATTGAAGAAGAGTCGGTAATTGCATACATAGCGGACGGTGTAGATATTCGCGAGGACAGGAAATATCCTCTTTACAGTGCAACATCGTATAAGGAATTAATAAAAGCGTACGAATTAATAATGTCATTAAATAGAAATTTAATGCAAAATAAACGTCGTTCTTCACCAAATACACAGGCGCAACACGATAAAAACTTTAACAACGCCGATCGTAAGCCGCTGCGCTGTTTTAATTGTGGTTCAACACAACACAAAAGAGCCGAATGTAGGGAAGAAACCAAGTGCTTCAGATGCAATGGCAGCGGCCATACATCCAAAGACTGTGTTGCTGTAAAACAAAGTGTTAATGTTGTGATAGATGAAAAGCGAATTAAACAGATGAAAATCAACAACGAGATATTATCCTGCTTGGTGGACACTGGATCTGATGTCTCTCTGATGCGTAAAGGCGTTTTCGATGCAAAATATAGTAGATGTTCGTTGAAAAAAAGTTTTACTAGGTTGTTCGGTTTGGGAAATGTAGCAACAGTTGTTTTGGGTGAGTTTAACGCTGAAGTTAACGTCGACGGGCTGCATACACAACACACGTTTCTTCTTGTTCCCGATACGACGATAAATGTTAGTGTAATTGTAGGCTACGATTTTTTGAAAAAGTTCAGCGTGACCTTAAATGCTGGTTGTTACACTTTTGCACAAGCGGGCGAGAAAAACGAGTACAATGTTTACAACGTAGTCGAACATAATCCAGAAATCAACGTAGAACCGAAGTACAGAGAAGCCGTAAAGAAGCTGATAGACAACTATAAGCCATCGAACGTCCAGTCGAGCTGTCCCATTAAGCTGAAAATTGTACCAAACTGCAGTAATATCGCCTTCCGCCAAAGTCCAAGTCGTTTATCAGCAGCAGAAAGAGAAGTGGTGCGAAAGCAAGTAAACGAATGGTTACAGCAGGGCATAGTACGCGAGTCATTTTCTGAGGTTGCTAGCAAAATCGTGTTGGCTAAAAAGAAGGATGGCTGTTACAGGCTGTGCGTAGATTTTCGCAAGTTGAACACATTGGTTCTAAAAGATAGGTTTCCAGTACCAGTCGTAGAAGAAGTCCTTGAAAAAATGCAAAACGCCAAATACTTTACCGTGATGGACCTAAAAAATGGGTTTTTCCACGTCGAAATAGATGAAAACAGTCGCAAATACACGGCGTTCGTTACAAAGGAAGGGCTGTACGAATTCAATAGAGCGCCATTTGGTTTTTGTAATTCGCCGGCAGTTTTTGTGCGCTTCATTAATTATATTTTTCAACAATTAATAAATAATGGCATTATGGAAATATACGTTGACGACATTGTTGTTTTTGGGGGAACAGCTGAGCAATGCTTAGCGAACATGGAAATAGTTTTAAAGAGAGCAGAGCAGCATGGTTTAGAAATAAAATGGTCAAAATGCCAATTTTTAAAAACAAAAATAACGTTTCTAGGCCACGAAGTCGAAGACGGGCGTGTCTGGCCTGGACAAGAGAAAGTAAAGGCTGTAAAAAATTTTCCGTTGCCGAAAAATCTAAGAGATGTTCAGGCGTTCCTTGGGCTGACTGGATATTTTCGAAAATTCATTAAAAATTATGCCGTATTAGCCAGACCGTTGACAGAGTTGCTCAAAAAGGATGCTGAATTTAAGATAGCAGGCGTGCAGATACAAGCAATCGATAATCTAAAGGCGGCTCTAGCAGCAGAACCAGTTTTGAAGATATATAAGCAGAATGCCAAAACACAGCTCCACGTTGATGCATCCAAAAAAGGATTTGGGGCTACGCTTTTGCAGCAACACGACAACAAATGGCATCCTGTTTTTTACTGGAGCAAGAAAACATCGTCGCATGAAGAAAAAATGCATAGCTATTTTTTGGAAGTAAAGGCAGCGCATTTAGCCACGAAAAAGATGCGTCACTATCTTATGGGCATAGAATTCACTCTCGTAACTGACTGCGCGGCGTTCAAACAGACAAGCACGAAAAAAGATATACCACGCGAGGTTGTCCAGTGGTTGATGTATCTACAAGACTATTCATTTACTATAGAGCATCGTGAAGCTAGCAGAATGAAACACGTTGACGGGTTAAGTCGTTTCCCTGTTATGACAGTAACATCGGAGGTGCACGTACAAATCCGAAGAGCACAGCAAAAAGACGATCATTTGGTAGCAGTTGCAGAGATCCTTAAACATAAGCAGTACGCCGACTACAAAATGAAAAACAAGCTGATTTATAAGCAAGTCGATGGGCAGGACCTACTAGCCGTTCCTAAAAGCATGGAAAAGGAAATCATTACAAACGCACACAACTTTGGACATATGGGTTCTCAGAAAACGATTCACGCAATTAGGCAGGACTATTACATACCACACCTTGAAAGGAAAGCTAATCAAGTAATCGCAAACTGCATCGAGTGCATTACGAGGAACCGAAAGCTGGGTAAGCAGGATGGTCTTTTGCATTGCATAGATAAGGGAGACATACCACTTTCTACGTTACACATCGACCATTTGGGTCCACTAGATGCCACATCAAAACGGTATAAATACATATTTGCTATAGTCGATGCATTCTCAAAATATACCTGGTTATATCCCACAAAGTCTACAGACGCACAAGAAGTTGTCAAACATATCGAATCCTGGATAACAATTTTCGGTTGTCCGCAGCGTATAATTAGTGACAAGGGTACAGCATTTACGTCCAAACTTTTTAAAGAGCTCTGTGAGAATTCAAAGATCGAGCACGTTGAAACGACAACAGGTGTTCCGAGAGGTAACGGGCAAGTTGAAAGGGTCAATCGCGTCATTATTTCGGTATTAGCAAAAAAGTCAGCAGCAGAGCCGTCAAAATGGTATCAATACACATCTCAAGTGCAGCGAGCAATTAATGGACATATTCACTCATCTACAAAATTTACGCCATTCGAAGTTATGTTCGGAGTAAAGATGAGAAACGAAACAGATACCGAACTTCTAAAGATTCTACAGGAGGAGTTGCTGCAGGGATTGCAAGACGAACGTAATAAAATCCGTGAAGAAGTCAGAGCACAAATCCAAAAGGCACAGGAGACTTATAAAATCAACTATGATAAGAAGCGCAAAGGGCAGCATGGCTATCAGTTGTCGGACTTAGTAGCCATCAAAGTCACTCAATTTGTAACGGGAAAGAAGCTGTCGAACAAGTACATCGGTCCCTACGAAGTTGTAAAGGTGAAAAGAAACGATAGGTATGACGTTAAAAAAGCCGCTGAATTTCAGGGCCCGCAGCAAACTTCAACCAGTGCCGACTACATGAAGCTATGGCGTTACATCGAACAAGAAGAGGACGATATCGATGAAGAGTCATCTGAGACAGATGACGAGCAGGATGGCCGAATGTAAGATGTTAGTTTTGTCACAATTTAAGTGTCACCCTTATGTCTGCACAGACAATAGCAGTCGGTAAAGGGGTGGTCGGCAAAGGAGTATTAGCTGTAACAATTGAAAAGCAGAAACGAATGAGAGAACAGAACGTTGTTAAATATCGAAGTTGAAAGTCGGGTTTTGTCAAGCTGTAATTTTTGCATATCAACCTATTTTGTAATTTTTCTTAATCTATTGTAACATTTTACATAGTGCATACAAATAAACTATAGACACATCTTGTCTTACATATATAGTATATATTCTCGGTACTTTCTAATCATAGTATATTTACCGATAGATCAAAAATGGAATAGAGGGTTGGCCCTGTCATATATTGTGCAGAAATAAGCATCAAAAAGTCATATAAGCTCCCTAACTATTGCACTGTGTTTCAAGCTGAGGCCTTTGCAGAGCCTGTATGTACGGAAGCAACAATTAAATGCGCAATAAACTTCTACGTGATAGCTGAGCGGCTATAAAGGCGATGACTTATGTATTATACATTTCCCTTCCGGCGTCCTTCTTTCATCTATCGTATAAATCAAGCAATGCTTTATCAAAATGTCTGAAACATCATCAAAGGTGCCGTCACACCAATGGTATGTGGGGCATGCTCCCACTAACACTATAACATTCCTCCTCCTCGGCTGATTTCCACCCTGGAACCGCGTTAGCATTTCTTCAAGGTGGAGCCGCGTTTATGTCTATTGACATAACAGGTTCCTGCGTAAATTAGATTTACTGATTTGCATAAATTGTAACCAGTTATGCACGATTAGCTATTTTTCCTGCTGATAATTTTTTTCCAAAAGAAAGTATTAGCCAGTTTCCTCTCCTAATTTCCCCTACATTGCTAGCATCTGTGAGCGCCAAAAGCTGATAGTTTCTGATTATTCACAAACGTGAGCTCAACTATTGTTGTTCGATACCACAAAATTTTATATTTTTTTTAATTTATGCAAAAAGACGTTATTTAATACCAAAAAATTGGCCAACACGCAAAAACCTAGAGAGCAAAGTAACAGTTCGATGCAAAAAAGACTGATTTTATGCTTCGGAAATTTTAGCCAGCAAAAATTATCCATCACGAAAACATGGGATCTGAAAGCATATAACGGAACTTTTTGTAAACAAACAAATTCATTTTTTGTGGATTCTAGTAATTTGTGCACTTTGAATTTTGCAGTTTACAATTAGAAACGATAAAACTTTAAATTTAACAACAAAAAACGTGAATATATAAAGTATATTTATGGCAATTTTGTGAACAACACAAAAATTTGTAAACAAACTGAGCTAATACGCCTACTTCTACCGCTTACTGCAAGTGCTTGCATATTTTCTCGTTGACTTTTTGCTTTACTTTCTATTTGGCAGAGAGTTTTCGCTTACGCTCTTGAGTTAGATTGATGGCTGGTGATAGTTAATTTTACTATTGAACACAATTAAAACCTTAAGGAAATTCACTAACAGACGAGCTGATTTGTGTTGTACTATTGTACATACATTTGAAGTGATTTTTCGCCTTTAGACATAAAAATAATGATTAAGTATAGAATTAATGTATTTTATATACATTTATTTTAAAATAATAACTTTTTTTTTAACAGAAACTTAGAAGAAAATAAAATTTCGAATATACAGTCAATAAAAGCCAGTGGGAAATTGCGTTCCGTACTTCATTGCCGCTCATAACATTTACATAATTATATGTACAGTTAACCCTCCTATAACGCGTTACACAAAATGCGGAAAATTTCCTTCAAAGCGGTACTACTACAACGCGATTTTCAAAGTAACGGCAAGGTTAAAACGCATATTTTTTTCTAAAATTTACACAAGCATTTTTATTTATAAAAAGAGGATTTTCCGAAAACTGAATTTTGAAAGAGTTTCTGGATTTTTATGTTTGTCTCGCCATTCACAGTAAAGAAGTCGTGAGAATTGCATCACCAAGTCGGAAAACATTTCTGAAAAAATTTGATTAAAAACTTTTCGAAAAAATATATTTAAAAAGTTTTAAAGGTATAGAATTTATATGCTTGTATTTTTTGTCTTATATGCTTATTTCGTGAAAATCAACGTGAGTACATTTCGTAATCAGTAAGTTTCTTTTAATATTTTGTATAGCTTAAATTGTAATTTAGGCCTTAAAAATGCCAAAATTTATCACAATCACAAATCAAGAAAGGGTAGTTGATATTGCTAGACATTTTAAATTAAATGAATCAACAAAAAGAACAATAAAACAAAACGAAGAGAAAATAAGATGTTCGATATTATCTGGATCATCGGTACTCGCAAAAATCACTGGCCCTTCAAGAGCAAAGATAGAGGAACAAATGGAACAAACGCTAACGGTGTGGATAGAAGATATGACAAAAAAGCGATTGCCCTTAGATAAAAATGGAATTAAGCAGAAAGCGTTAAAAATATTCGATTATTTAAAGGAAACAGAGCAACCATCAACCTATGAACACACCCATCAATTCGTGGCTAGCAAACGATGAAAGTTTGAAAAGTTCAGTAATCGACATGCATTACACAATTTGAAAATATGTACAGTGTGAAAGAGCATCTGATGAGATGGTTTTATGGTGGAAAAAAATGCCGTCAAGAATTTTTATTTCGAAAAACGAAAAAACAGCACCTAGGTTTAAGGTTTCTAAGGACCGAATAACATTGGTACTTTGCAGTAATGCATCTGGTGAACGTAAAAAGAGGCGATGGATTTGACGAAATTACTATGACTGATATTCGAGAATTAGTTACGGATGACGATATAAATGAACAGATTTAGCTCTGACGACATTCCCGATGCAAAAAAACTAAAAAGTGTAGAGAAAATTTAAAGTCTGGGGAAGGAGTTGGAAGAGTATATTTTAGAAAACGATCCTCTAAGGGATAGAGCAGAAATGTTCAAAAGAAATCTAGAAAACAATTTATCTGCCTACCAGGAAATCTATAAAGATTTACGAAATAAGGGAAAACAGACTTCAATAAAAGATTTTTTAAAACCAGTAATCGCTGAAAAGGATCTGATAGTGGATCAAGCTCTGACTTTGAATTAGGACGACTACGAGCG
Organism: Anastrepha obliqua; assembly: GCF_027943255.1. NCBI lineage: Eukaryota > Metazoa > Arthropoda > Insecta > Diptera > Tephritidae > Anastrepha > Anastrepha obliqua. The sequence continues at coordinate 135,782,867 of NC_072892.1, read as the reverse complement.
AAACGTTTCAAACACACTCAAATTATAATAAGGGATCCCGAGGAGGAAGATTTGTAGAAGGTTGTGATTTGAATTTTGGTTCAATTCATTGTTAAGTAGTTTTTCAATTACGTTTTTATTTTTTTTTTCAGATTTTGTTTTATTTTGTTTTGTGTTGTTTAAATAATTGAATTGGTATTAATTAATTCATGTTGTTATAATGCTCTAAATAAATGGAAAAAATATCTTAAATAAAACATATAACAAACTATTTTCTTTTTCTTTCGATAGGAACCTGATTTTTGTATGGAGTAAAAGTCTCCTACTACGCGATTTGCTACCACGCGGTTTTTCAGAAACCTATTGACCGCATTGTAAGAGGGTTGGTTACCTGTATATATCGATAGCTAGAGTTTGACAGTTGAGAATGGCGAACTGTGTTGATATTTCTGTTCGTTAAAGTTAACGCCAGAACAACGCATCCAAATTGAGAAAATTTACTTTGCAAAAAAAAAAATCTGTTCGCGAAGTTCATAGAGCACTGGCGGCATCATCGCTTCTTATTTTTTTGAAATGCGGAAGGAACTGCCGTTACGGTGAATGGCGATCCATACTGACTGAATTTTTGCTATTAACCTGAATTTTAAAAATATTTTTGCTTATACATAAAAAAATATTTTGTTTTGAAAATTTCAAAGAAATTCAAAACATTTTTGTAAGAGCACGTAGATAAGGTTCTTCCAAATGCCAATAAATTTGCATATTCGCGAGTAGTGGCAGCAAGTAAGCAATGTTGTGGAATGTGGCCTGCCTTTATAGTCCTTTAAATAATGGGCTGGAAGGTGTCGGTGGCTATATTATTTTAAAAATGGGTGTAACTCAATTTGAATGTGAAACAGTTAAAGAAAATAATCAAAATTTTGCACACAAGGTGGCGCAAAATTAATCACTGCAGTACAGTACATACAAACAGGCAAGTGTAAAGGTAAAAATAAAGATTTCCATCACTTTTTTTATTTAGTAAAAAGTTATTCAAAAACAAAGCCTAACAATTTTTTTTTATTTAGTCATGAAAACTAAATTGGATGATTAATTTTGTGCCACCTTGTATATCAATGTACTTGTGAAAGGTGGGCTATACAACCGAAAGATAAACTGAGAATGCTCAGTTGATCGGAATATGATCCACTGACTGTTGTCGTTTCTGTGACCTACATATTCCAGGACACTCCAAAGCACCTTCTCCTTGAATGCAGCGTTATAGCGCGGCGAAGGTTGCGACATCTCCGCCATTTGAAGCCAGAAGAAAGGCACATACGCTCAGTCCAACCCAGCTCTATCTTAAGTTTAATAAGAGAACTGGGCCTGGATGAGGTACTGAGATGAGTAGAGGGCACAAAAGACCATGAAGTCGAAATGCAAACCTCCAATAAATCTAAATCTAATCTACCAAAATAAAAACCTAATTTTTTTCTTTACTTTAATGAGGTTAACCAATTTGATTAACATTTTTTATCAGACTTTAGCTATTTGTTTCAAAAATAACTAATATCGTTGAAGATTTTGTGTGGCCTACACATACATATACAATATATTAAATCATATATAAACATATGTATACATATGTATGTATATGTTTGTGTAGAAATGCTTTCCCGTAACCAAATCGCATTTGCTCTGCAGAAGAAAACAGCGCACGCTTTTTATTTTCTTAGTCACACGCTTATTATGGTGATCACTTTCAGGTTATTCAAGTACAAGTTTTTCTTTTCATTTTTATTCTTTCTACAACGTTTGTCAGCTTGTAGGAGGAACGGGTTCATGATATACCAGCGAAATAGCTTTTCCATTAGAATAGTCAAAATAACGATGGGACCGAAAACGTAACTGTTGTCTATTTAAATACACTTTGTCCAAAAATAGTAGAGCTCGCTCTAAAACAGCAATAAAAAAATCGCACGTACGAACGTATTAAATTTTGATAGCAAACAAGCGGCATGAATCCCAGCTTGTTCAGATGAATGTAGAAGTTTAAAAAATAGCGAAAAAAAATGCGATGACGATACGCTGTTGCGAACGGGCTATGAGCTCATCAGAAATCGGCTCCCAGACAATGTGCAATTAGCGAAACTAGCAAATGTCACTCTCACCGACATAAAAAGTTCAAACGGTAGCTTAGCATTAAGTGTAAGGATTTTGCGATTGTAATTAAAAAAAAAAAACAGAAATTATAATAATGACAAAAAAATTAGGCGCACGACTCGTTATCGCAGCACGCAAGGCGATTTGTACAGATATTGCATGCATTGCATACCCTGTTTGAGCGCATCAGCTGAATTAAGGACACATAAATCGAAGATCAAAAATTAATAAACTGATTGTAACAATGAAATGTACATTATTTCGTTTTATATGATTTAAATGGCGCGTCGAAGAAAAAGCGCACGTTTCTATTCAGCTATTTGAGCAACAAAGACAAAACCGATCTTTTGTTGATGGTGTTGTAAATTTTGCTCATTTGCCTTTTGCCTACAAAGTTATGCAATTTGAACAATTAAATGCAGTTCCTTTCAGTATTCATCATGCCGTAACTTACCTTCGTAAGCGCAATCGATGACATCGGTGCCCAGATCTTTGTAAACTTCTTCTTGGGTTGCAAAGTGACTGTCATGCTCATCAAATGACCAGTAAGAGTAGTCAAATGTGAAGTCATGATGATTGTCTCGTCCAACATCGCGGATGGATTGCAGTTTCGGTTTCAGGAGACGCGTCTTTTTGCCCTCCATTTGCATGATAAGTTGAGCATCCATATCGATTTCACTGAAATTAAAAACGACATGTCATTTACAGGCATAAACATGTGAATGTATGTATTTATAGTACATATACAACTACATTCGAATAAGCGAAATAAGAGAAGCGCGACGCATTACCAAGTTTGAACAATTTTTTTTTATGGAATTTTTTTGTATGGAATTTTTTTTTATTAATTTTTTTTTTGTATTCAATTTTTCTTTATTAATTTTTTTGTATTCAATTGTTTTTTATTATTTTTTTTTTGTATTAATTTTTTTTTGTATTAAATTTTTTTTATTAAAATTTTTTTTTTGTATTAAATTTTTGCTTATTAATTTTTTTTGTACTAATTTTTTGTTAATTTTTTTTTGTATTAAATTTTTTTTTATAATTTGTTTTTTGTATAATTTTTTTTTTATTATTTTTTTTTTTGTATAATTTTTTTTTTATTAATTTTTTGTTTGTTTTTGTATTCAAATTTTTTTAATTTTTTTGTACTCAATTTTTTTTTTGTATTCAATTTTGTTTTTTTGTATTCAATTTTTTTTATAAAAGTTAGGCGTTTTTCAATAGGTGCGCTTCAACTAGGGAGGGCGAACGACGCAATATTTTTTTTTTTCGCTTATCATTTGTAAACTTCATTAGTATACATTTCATCATGGAACGCTACACACTTGAGCAACGCTTGCAAATCATTGAATTTTATTATAAAAATGCGTGTTCTGTTAAGAAAGTTTAAAGTCAAAAAATCATCTTCAGTGATGAAGCTCACTTTTGGCTCAATGGCTTTGTCAACAAGGAAAATATGCGTTACTGGGCAGAAAGCAATCCACACGTGATTCATGAGGCACCGTTGCATCCCGAAAAAATCACTGTTTGGTGCGGTTTACATGCCGGCGGCGTAATTGGCCCATATTTTTTTGTTGACGAGAACGATCGCCACGTTACTGTGAATGGAAATCGATACCGCGACATGATAAACGATTATTTTTGGCCGCAATTGAATGGTATGGACTTAGACGACATGTGGTTTCAACAGGACGGGGCCACAAGCCACACAGCACACGCTACAATTGATTTGTTGAAGAGTAAGTTCGATGAGCGCATTATTTCCAGAAATGGACCGGTCGAATGGCCACCGCGCTCGTGTGATTTGACGCCTGACTATTCTCTTTGGGGTTATGTGAAGTCATTGGTCTACACTGTAGACTCTACAGTAACAAGTCGGCGACGATTTGTGAGCTCAGAGCCAATATTGAACGCGAAATTGCTGGAATTTCGGCCGATTTATGCAAAAGAGTGGTCGAAAATTGGGTTCAACGATTGGACTTCGTAAAACGTGCATGCGGTGGTCATGCAAAAGAAATCGATTTTCATACTTAAATGTATATGTTCAAACTCGATAATAAAAAAAAAATTAGTTAAAAAAGTCAAACCGTTTGTGTTTTATTCAAAAAAAAAAGTTGAAGCGCTCTTACTGAAAAACGCTTTATAGTGCATTCTACAACAAAAACCTTATAACTCTAGGTTTCATGCTTTGGCCAAAATTCACAAAAATTTAATAAATTAAAAAAATGTTCAATTTTCAACTTCAAGATATGCACCCATTCAATTTTAGTATAATAAAATATAAGTTTGAATTTGCGCGAAAATGGAATTGATTTTGGACGATTTTTTTTTCGGCGAAGTTGATAATTTTCTTCCATAAAAAGCACATCTTCGGAAATCTTTTTGGAAGGTAATGCTCAACACCTCAACGCAAAACAATTTTCTAAAATCAATGCGAGTTTTGAGTTAATTGGATCTTAAATTTTCTTATACTAATATTGAATGGGCTATAAAACTGCGGCCGCCGTTGCCGAATGGGACCACTCGGAAGCGCGTAGGCTCGAACCTAATTGCATGAAACACCAAAATGAGAGAAAGTTTTTTTTTCTTTTGGGAAGGCTTAAAACAGCGGAACAACATAAAGGCGCACACCACAAATAGGAGGAGGAGCTCAGCCAAACACCCTAATAGAAGTGTACACGCCAATTATTATTTTTTTATGTTTGATGGGCTATAAAACTACATAGCTAATTTTTTTCTAAAAATCTTTATATATAAAAAAGAATGTTTGTCTGTATGTCCTCGATGAACTCAAAAACTACTGGACCGATTATTATAAAAATTGGTATATATATGTATTTTTCCACGGAGAAGGTTTGTAGAATATGCTCATTGCTGCCACTCGCCACCAGGTGGCGCTGCAGAGTAGCAACTTCTGCCCTGTTCAACCGATTTTTTCGAAATATAGTAAACAAAACCAATAAATTGGGTTACCATAGAATGAATTGAATATGTGAACTGATTTTTCTTTAAAGTTATTTTTCTTAAATTTATTTTAGTTGATGGTTTAGCAACGCGCGCCGGGTACAGCTAGATCTAATATAAATAAAAAGTTAGAAATTTTTAAAAATTTTGGATTTGTAAAAGTTTGGGTTATATGGTACCTACATATATAAAATAGGTTAGGTTTGGCAGCCGTATCGCACATAGAGACAGCGATGCCACCTAGACAACGAAATGGGTTCGTTGTGAGCCGCACGGGCTGGGCTACATTTCCCCTTCCAGATTGAATCATCCTGAGCTTTGGACAAATCGTAAAAGGTTGTTGATACCTAAAGTGTATAGATTATCTATATTCATTAAGAAGTGGGATCTTAAATATCGATTCCTGCTTCTGGCTAGAGCCGGCCATGTGCAAAAACGGTTTTAAATTTTTTCCAACTCCTCCTCCCTCCTACAGCTACGACAGAAATCATACATGTAAACGCCAAATTACTTGCGTCATTTCCTATGAGACAATTGCCTGCTCAATTTTATAATATTCTTGGACAGACGTATATTTAGCCTTGGCCATGTTTGCCTAGCAATTTCACAGATATTGGCACTAATCCATCTTTGATTAACAGAACTGATTGGTGCGTCCATAACAAGACGCTTACAAGTTGCGAGAAGTACCTCCATAAAATTATATATGTTTGGCATACAGGTACCGTCTCCTGCAAGTTGGTTAGTCCTACAGTTCCCTGGTATATCTCTGTGGCCTGGAGCCCAGCATAAAATAATACGGTATTGTTTGGCCATCTCATTAAGAGATTGGCGACAATGTTAGACACTCCTTAATATTTTTTGAAATGCATCCAGGACGGGTAGGGCAGCTTGGCTGTCTGATAGAATGCAGATATCTGTTGATGATATTCTGTTTATCTCTGACCATTTTAAGGCTTCATGAATAGCGTTTATTTTCGCTTGAAAAACACTACAGTGATCAGTTAGTTTAAAGGATTCACTGATAAAAAGCTCTTCGCAATATAACCCTGGACTTTTGACACCAAACAACTTTTGTGACAAAACGATTCCGAAAAATTTAAAAGTAAATTGGTTCATAAAGCTAAGAATACGAAAAAAATGATTAAACTAAGATAAAATGTATTGTCAAATAAATACAGTCGAGTCTGGATATAACGCACACTCCATATAGCGAACACTTGGATATAACGAGAAATTGTTTTTCTATTGAACGCCCGATAGAGTGAACACTGAAAACTTGGATATAACAATGGTTCTTACAATGGAAAAAGTAAATAAAATGTAAGAATGATGACGAAGGAATTATGGAATAATAATGAAAGCTTTAATCAACTATTATGGAAAATATGCACAAAAACGGTAAATAGTAGTTATACTATCGTACAAATTGCTGCATACATAGCTACTTGTATATTCAATGAAGGTATAAATTTATTATTGGTTATAATGAGTACACTGGGACTTATTTGTGGGAATGTTGTTGTTGTTGTTGTAGCAGTAACTTTGCCCTGTCAGTATAGTGTAATCATCAGTCGTCTTGGTCTAGCTCATCTACGGTAGCCCATGAAACGTGCTGTAGGCAACAGCAAATCGATATTTTGGAAGCTGCTATGACGGCTGAGGAACTATTATATGGCCCAGGAATAGATGACACAGTGTAAGTAATTAAAAAATTCGTATAACTCTACATACATAAATCGATAACAAAACTTTAAATGCGTTTTTCTCAAAAATTATGTTTTTTAAACTGGTGAACTGTAACTTAAAAATGGCTTAGTAGATTTCAATAAAATTTATACTGCTTTTGAAAAACATAAAAAACACGTGCCTAATCGAAGGGTTTTTTTCAAAAATTTCGGTTTTTTTCTCGAAAATATTTCTTCAGGCCACCATATTGTTAATTTTGAAAAAAAAGCTTCGATCAGGCACAAGATTATCTATACTAATATTATAAAGAGAAAAACTTTGTTTGTTTGTTTGTTTGGTTGTAATGAATAGGCTCAAAAACTACTGGACCGATTTTAAAAATTCTTTCACCATTCGAAAGCTACATCATCCACGAGTAACATGGATTATATTTTATTTTGGAAATAGGGCTCGAGATATAGGTCAAAACGTGGACCCGGGTAACCTTCGGATGTGTATGTACAATATGGGTATTAAATGAAAGCTGTTGGTGAATGCTTTAGTCCAGAGTATTTTTCATGCCGCTCCGTGACTAGGGTCTCGAGATAGAGACCAAAACGTGGACCCTAGAATGTGTTTGTACAATATGGATATCAAATTGAAGCTGTTGGTGAATGCTTTAGTACAGAGTATTTTTCATGCCGCTCCGTGACTGGGGTCTCGAGATATAGGTCAAAACGTGAACCCGGATAACCTTTGGTTGTGTATGTACAATATGGATATCAAATGAAAGCTGTTGATAAGTGCGGTACGGGGTAATTTTCATACCTATTGATGACTAGGGTCTCGAAATATATGCCAAAACGTGGATCCGCCGTGTCTTTGCACCGAGTTAAACCAAACTTACGCACATTGTTAAGTAAGTATTGAAAATGGGTTTCGTAAAGTTTGGTTGTAATTCGGAGCACTGGCAACGGGTACAGCGTTCTTTTGAACCAGCCATAATGTCGCTTACTTTTTGAACGCTTGGGGCGGAACTGAACTGTCAAATTGACAGTGTGAGTTACAATGTGTCAATATTTCTTTCTGATTTGGATGCCATAAGGAAAAAACGTAAGTGCAACATGTAAAAATTGTTTGTGAATTTTTTTGGAGTGGATTTTGGAACAGTGAATAATTTCTTACGAAATTTGAGAATTTAATGTGAAATCCGAATGAACTTATGTGTTCGTGGAAAAAAAATTTTTTTCGTTTTTTTTTTTTGAAAAATATAAATGGATAATGGTTAAAAAAGCTCCAATGCTTAATAAAACATATAAATTGAAACGAAAAATTCATGGATGATCAGGAAAAAAGACGATTGTTTCTTAGTTATTCATATGCGTTGATTTGAAATTTAAAAACAATCTTCTTTTTTCCTGATTTTCAATTTATATTTTATATTTACTCAAAAACAAATAGAAAAACAAAAAATATTGTTTATGCCAAAGCGCTTGAATAAAGAATAAAGAAATAAATAGTATGAAAACCATATATTTTCTGTTCTAAACCATATCTATTCTATTTTAGTGTGCCCAGCGAAGGGGGCCGGGTTTGCTAGTTTTTTTATAAATTTCTAAAACACATCTATATTAAGATGAGAAAACCTAAATGCTGAAATTAATTCACATAAATAAAATATGAACTCGGTGCCGCCACCTGATGCTCGTCGTTATGAAATTTTTGCAAACAATAAAAGAGCTTTTAAACCTTTATTTATTAATCAAGAAAAAATACAGGTGCAGTCTCAGATATGAAAAAAAAAAGCGATCGATTGGTGGCGTTTATTGTGTCAGGAGTGTAGATGTCCAAATATTTTTATAATCTTGGTAATTTTCATAATTTAATTCCATAATTTCTGGATTACTTCTACACAAATGATGTTCTTTCGTGCGCTTTTAGGTTCGAGCGAACATACTCATGTGCATACATAAAAAATTTGCATATACCTACAATTGTACTTATGTATGTATGTTTGTATATAGACAATACGTACCGCGTATTGAAGGGGCGAACACGAACAGCAACCTTTAGTGACGACATCTTTGAGGTGTTTTGTTGTGTAAATTCGGTTTCCCAAACAAGTTTACGTTTCTTTGTGTATTTGGGAAATACGTATAGCAAAGCGTCAATTCGTATAAATTTTCTACATAAATATTTTCATAGAGATTTCGCAAGATGCAGGTATGGTGATATTAAGAGATGGTTGGAGTTCTCGGTTTGTTTTCACTTAAAAGGCACACTAATTTTGATAAGAAGGGACGGTATTTGGAATTTTTTTGTTTAAACAATACCATAAGGAATGGACTTTAAAATATCTTCAACATTCCAATTTTCAGTCAATTTACATAATTGGGGATTATCTTGTTGATTCCGAACCCTCATTCTCACTACGTACGTATATAAATTTATATCATTTATGTATGTCTATGTGTTTTTAGTTAATTATATGTTAATGCACATTTCATTACACTTGTTTCGTATATGTTTCAATTGTATTTTTGTTTCTTTTTTCGTACTTTTATTCTCTTTATCTGCCCATCGTACGTGCACTTTTACTATAGGCATTTTTCACAGACTTTTATATGAAAGGAATCGATTGGAGCTGCACTAAAAACTCTTGCAAATTATTTGAATGCTAGCAAATCACATTATACATAATTAAGCAAAACAAATCAAGCTAGTAGAAAATGATTTTAATGTTTTATTTAATACACGCCACGTTACTGCGCTCTTCACTAGCGTCCATTGCCAACCCAAAAATTAACTAACGAGCCAATAGCGAAGACGAACACGATGACGGTGCCTCTATTAAACTTCCCAACATTTGCTTGGCACAAATGATTCATTGCGTCTGCTCCCCCGACTCTTTTAAATAAATTCAGAAGGCAAACTTCGCTGATGTTATTAACGCTCCTCTGCTTTTACCTTTCTTCAATTCCGACCTGTCTACTCAACTTTTCGTTTTTGTTTTGCTTTTTGCTTCGTTACGTTGTGTTCTGTTTTTTCGCTTGTCGCATTCCTCCGTATTCCAATGCTGCCAGCTGAAAATACTTTTTGGTCTAATGTTAATCGGTTTTCTTTTTAAACTCTGCGAACCAAATGCAGTTATACTCGATTAAATGTTAAACAATATTTTACCAGCTCGATTATCTGTTTCATATATATACATTCATTATACTACATCCAGATAATTAAATTGTCGTTAATATTATTTAGTTACTCTATCGGCCGTCGTCACCGAGGTGCAGGTGCGCGAGTACAATTTACTTGGTACTGGGTGCAATTTCAACTGTGGACATGAATCATTATATGAAAGTAAAATTTTTTTTTAAATACTCAACCGCTTCACAGGTAATAGCAAAATACCGCCGGTATTTCCAGCACAAAAAACTTCTAAAAAAACACATTCGCCGTTCGGAGGCCGCATCAAACTTTAAGTTCCTGCATTTGTACTAAAAGTTTGAGAAGAATCTCGGTCAGTCATTTAAGAGGTTACAGCAGCACCAAAAATGCGCTAAAAGAAAAACCTGTTTTTAGAAGGGATAACAATAGAAATAAATATAAAAAAATTGTATACATTGTTTATTAGTACTTAAATTAAAAAAAAAAAAAAATATTTTAATTTTTCGTTACAAAAATTAGTATATAAAAATCACGTGACCAAAAGTACAATGAAAAAAAAGTTGCTCCACAGTCTGCATCATTTCTCCTTGAAATGTTTATGGATCTGTAAAAAGTAAAAAAAAATTCTTGCCAAAGAAAGTAGGTACAGGAGCGCGACTAACGGAATATGTTTTAAATATTCCTTTTTAAGTTTTAATAGTCTTTATTAGTCACTAAAACCAACAAACGGAATATGTTTTAAATATTCCTGTTTTTTATTAATTGTCTTTATTAGTCACTAAAATCAACTGTTTAAACAGAAGTGTCTACTAAAACTAAAACTTAAGAGCTAATATTACAAAGTGTATGTTACAAACTTACAAACTTACTTACAGCTAGAGTAATATTTAAACTTAACAACGGAAGTTCTCTGATCTCTCTAATGATCTTACTCTTAGAAGTAAGAGAGTATGTAACTCGCGCGAGCCGCTTCCTAACTATTTAATGGGCTGTAGAAGCTATAATATTGGGAATTTCCGCATGAAAAGATGCAGTACTCTCGAAACACGAAAAAAATAGATTTTTTGAAAATTCTGGACCTACGTAACCCCTTAACGAAAAATGCATGTGAATCACGATTTACAGAATACAAAATGTGGCGTCTTCCGAAAACCGCTACTTTATTTTTCGCGACAACCTTCCACATTCCCTGTGACATCATCTTTGCAGATAAACAAGCAACAAGAAGAGAAGATCGTTTTTTATAAATACTCAACGATTGACGTTGTGGCAAGAAAGTGGCGTGTGTGTGAGTGTAATTTCTTGCGTTTAGCAGTATCTATTTGTTTCGTTTACTTTTCCTCTTCTTGTTTGTTTATCTGCAGAGATGATGTCACAGCGATTTCGGAAGGCGCAATCTTCCATTATTCTTGCGATAAATTGTATACAAAAATTGTAAACAAAACCCAGCTGTTGTAAAGTTTTTGTGTATTCACAATGGGTTTTGTGAAACTTTTTTTTGTTTGTAAAATATTCACAATGACCGAACAACCCCAAAATCCGCTAACTAAACCAGTGAAAGCCAGGGAAAATGAAATTGTCATTGCAAGGCATTCTTCGGTTAGTTTAGGTTACTGCCGGTTAAAGGTAATATTAATCGGATATTGAGAAAATTATCGTAAATGAAATAAATAAATTTATGTATGACACTTTTAAATTAAAATTGTATGCATGTGTGTTGGTAAATTCTCATTAGCACTTACAAATATGTACTTATAAATTTAAAGAATTTCACTAGACGGCATTACAACAAGGTTTGCACTGTACTGGGATTATTATAGAAAGAAAAATTAAAATATATACATAGTCTAAATTTTTTTGACGTGATAACGTCTTTTAATTCGATTTAACAGGCTGCACGCACGAAAAAATGTGTCGTTACCTTGCTCATTAGTGTTACCTTGCTCATTGCCGTTACCTTGCTCATTAGTGTTACCTTGCTCATTGCCGTTACCTTGCTCATTTGTCGTTACCTTGCTCATTGCCGTTACCTTGAATGAACTGCAAGCGAATGCGCGGAGCGAACGACAGAGCAAACAAAGCAAACGAACGGCAACGTTCGACATCTTGCTCTCTCCTACTTAAGTGAGCGTATATGTGTATGTATATGCGCATATGTACATATATAAATTCACGTATTTGTATTTGCATATGCCTTCTTATTGATTACTATTAATTTGATTTACTTGAAGAATTTAAAATAAAACCAAGTTTGTTAATAATACCTGTTGTTTTAATGTTATTATTATTTTTTGACGTGATAACGTCTTATAATTCTATGTAGCCGGCTGCACGCACCAAAATATGAGCAGCATGTTATGTTATGTTATGTTATGTTATGTTATGTTAATGTTAACTCATTCTCTATATCCATACAAAATATCTATCAAACAAATAAAATTAAAATTTTCTTTTGAAAAATGCAACCATTCAATCAGTATTTTCTTATGACGTTATCACGTTAAACTATCGTCAGTAAACCGACTTTACAGACAACCTCTTTTTTTTCTATAAAACCTCATACATAATACCAGGGCTGCACATTTTGTCAATAAACGCAAAAACTTTCCCTTTTGTTTTTCATTTTATTAATGTGTACATTTACTGATTATCAGAAAAACTATGAAAAAATTGGCTTTGTTATTTATCAAAAAATTCGTCAACAAGAAATTGGTTTTGTTGATTATCAAAAAAAAGTTATAAAAAACTTCGATTCTCCCGTAATTGTAATCTTAACAAATATTTAAAATAATTTCGGGCACAGCGGGTCACAGAAGATAATGGTAAGTGGCTCTTGTATTCCATTCAAATTGTATCATAGTAGCTTAAAAATTGAATATTTCATACATAAAAACCAAAACAGCTAAAGTCGATATTCTGTTTTCATGATTTTGAAATAACATCCTATCTCAATTTGCTTCAAGATTTTTTCAAATTGTTTTTAAATACAATTGGGATTTCATTCCAAACCGTACCGTGAGTGTATTCTGATGTGAAATTTCTGCATAATTCGAGTTTAGTTATCATTCCGTTTGGTAAATTGATAATTTTTTTTTTTTTTTTTTTTTGAAAAGTATAGAGTAATTGTTTTAAATCCTAAGTCCACTTAAGGTATCTAACTTGAGATAGGAATAATGGAATAACAGCTAAAGTCGAGAAAGCTTTTGATTCGTAGTTGCATATTCCCAAATCCTTGAGACAGTTTTGTACTACGTCTATCCATCGGTTTGTCGGTCTGCCTTTGACCTTTACGCCAATTCACTTTCCAGCCATGGCTTTCTTCATGGCACAGTCAGCAGGCATACGGATCACATGACCTATGCATCTTATGTGCTGTGCTTTAACAAAACGCAAAGCTGTCTCGTTTGGAGTGAGATCGTTTAGTTCGGAGTTGTACCGGATTCTATAGATACCGTCATCCATTCTAATTGGGCCAAAAATCTTTTTAATCTTTCTACGCTGGCAATTAGCGCGCAGTCAGCAACTTTAAGAGTCCATACCTCACGTCCATACGTTAAGATTGATCGGATAAGGGTCTTTTACATACTTACCTTTGCAGTTTTAGACAAGAGTCGCGAGACTTGAACAAGTTAAGATGATCCCTAACTGCAGAAGTTGAATCACCACTACATGCGAACATAACTCCCAAATACTCGAAATGTTAAGCTCCCACATGATAATTATGCACTTATGTATGTAGGTTGCCTCGACTTTAGCAAATATTTACAAATATTGTGTTAGTGAAAAATGCCTGATTTTAGGCAAAGATCTAAAATTAAAACAATGCTCTATCGAACATGTATCGAAATTGAGTTTAGTACTTATTCGATGTGAGCGCAGAATTATTGAAACGAAAGTGTTTAGTAATTTTTATTTGTTGACTCAACAAAACAAAAATTAATTTTAAATAATTACACAGGCCGACATAATTTAACCAACATTCAGACCCAGAAACCAGACTATATATTTCCGAAGGTTTATGATGCGCTGAATCCAAATCTGGCCTCAGAATTGCTCTATCAGCTCTGGTTTTCGAGATATCCTAACCTAAAAGTGCAAAAAACCCCATTTTTGCCCATATTTGAGGTTATGTAGCCTTGCAGATGTTTTCTTTCACCAAAATTAAAGGATGGCATCTTTAAATACAATCCTTCTTTTTTCAAATGGCGTTTTGTTTGCTCAAATATCATTTTTTTTCGCAGAGATATCGCATTTTGAAATTTTCATGTTTTTTTTGTATTTTTTGCACTTTTAGGTTAGGATATCTCGAAAACCAGAGCTGATAGAGCAATTCTGAGGCCAGATTTGGATTCAGCGCATCATAAACCTTCGGAAATATATAGTCTGGTTTCTGGGTCTGAATGTTGGTTAAATTTTGTCGGCCTAGTTCCATTAAACACGAAAGATACGATTATCGTAAAAACTCAAACTAATAAATTAATTTTAATTATCAATCCGAATTTTGCATGGACAGAGAAGCAGATATTAGTTTAAATTATTTCGGATACTTTTCCTTGTAGACTAGTGTTATTTCATTGTATTATCGCAGCAGTACCTTTAGTTGATTTTATTGCGCACCCCCCTGCATGATACATACAGGGTCCAACACTCGAAGTGTAACCAATTAAAAAGGTCATAAATTTCGTTTGGAAAATTACTTTTATTCAATTCAAAGCAAAAAATGTGTGAAAATAATACAAAATTAAGAGTCAATTTACTTTTGCTCAATATGACCACCTTTTGCCTTGACTATGTCCTTGAGACGGTTCAGTACGAATCGTAAGCTGCCGGAATGTGACTTGCAGGTATTTTGGCCTACTCGCGAATAATGGCTTTTTTCAGCGCCTCGAGACTGGTGAATCTTTTATTTCGAACCTTGCGCTTCAAAGAAAATAATCCATCGGATTCGCGTCTGGTGAATTTGAGAGCCATTGTGTGGGCGTTATGAAACTCAGCCAATTGTTTTTTAGCCATTCTTGGATCACACGCGCTTTGTGAGTCGGTGCCAAGTCCTGTTGAAATGTCTGCCACCGAAATGTTTGTCTGCCCACGACTTCAAAGCAACTTCCAGAATACTTTCCCGAAAATATTTCGCATTTACCTTAACGCCAAGCTCGATGAAAACGATTTGGAGAGCGCCCATCTGCGGTTACAGCGGCCCAAACCATTACCTGAAGCGGGTGCCATCTCCTGGTGGCCAATCGATGACTCAAATTCTCACATGAACGGTCGGTCAAAAAACCCTATCGTTTTGAGAGTTTACGAATTGTTCAATTTGAAAAATTTTCTCATCAGAAAACACAATGTTCGGAAATTGACCACTTTCGGCCAGCGAAGCAACTCCTTCGCTCTCTCAAGTTTGACTTGTTGCTGCTTTGGTGTGAGATCATGCGCCGTTTGGATCTTTTAAAGCTTGACTTTGGGAACGTTTTTCAGTATGCGTCCGATGCTACGGTCAGATATTTTCAGTTCTTTCGCCATTTGATTGGCACTTCGTCACACTTTTGTTCAAGTCGCTTCTTCACTTTTTGAACCATTTCACGTGACGTTGCAGTCTTTTGATCACCACCTCCATGACGTTTCGCGATGCTACCAGTACCATTGTAACGATTAATGGTGCGATAAACAAAAACGTTATTTAATTTAAGGTGCGCGAGCTCACGAACAATCGCTGGTTTGATTTTCTAGCCAAATAGAGAGTTTTCCAATAACAGGTGTTACAAGTGAATGGATTGCGCTATCGAGAGATAATTAAAGATTTTTTATGGCCGGAATTGGATGGTATTGATCTGGACAACGTTTATTTTCAACAAGACGGCGCTACGTGCCACACAACCAACACAACCATTGATCTTTTACGAGAAAAGTTTCCGGACCGTGTTATCTCTCGATGAGGTGATCACAATTGGCCACCGAGATCTTGTGATGTAACACCTTGTGACTTTTTTCTTTGGGGCCACGTGAAAGAGAAGGTCTACGCCAACAGCGCAGGGTCGATTCAAGATGGAATTCGTCAGGCTATCGAGGACATAGGGCAGCCACTTTGCAATTCGGTTATGCAAAATTTCATGAAAAGGATATAAGTAGTCCTGTAAGCGTGGTCGTGGTGGTCATTTGCCTGATGTTATTTTCCACTATTAACGGCATATCTTTCTCTTTGTAATGAAATAAACATCTGATCATTTATATTAAATAAAATATAGCTTAAAAAAACTAAAAAACACGCTTTTATTGCTAATCGAACTAAAAAGTAGAAAATAAATTTTAATGACAAAGGGACCTATAATGAAGTAATAGCAAATCGAAGGATCAGTCATAGTCAACTACCTCAGAACAGAATTATAACAAAAATTAAGATACAAATAGAGTAATTCAAATTAGAGTTAAAAGCGTGGGATGCTTGATATAGTAAATATTACAATCATTCTATTGGCAACTACCTATGTACAGAGGGTTATGAAAGTGAAGCAAAATGCATCCCACGCTTTTAACTCTAATTTGAATTACTCTATTTGTATCTTAATTTTTGTTATAATTCTGTTCTGAGGTAGTTGACTATGACTGATCCTTCGATTTGCTATTACTTCATTAAAGGTCCCTTTGTCATTAAAATTTATTTTCTACTTTTTAGTTCGATTAGCAATAAAAGCGTGTTTTTTAGTTTTTTTAAACTATTTTTTATTTTCTACTTTTTAGTTCGATTAGCAATAAAAGCGTGTTTTTTAGTTTTTTTAAGCTATATTTTATTTTCTACTTTTTAGTTCGATTAGCAATAAAAGCGTGTTTTTTAGTTTGTTTTTTAACTATTTTTTATTTTTAGTATATGTAGGTGTTTACGAGTAATATACTATTACACAACCGCACACTAAATACTAACCTCAATGGTGGTGTGGAAACTAAAAATTCCCAATTTTTGTTTAAAAAAATACCCATTTCATGTTTCTACCGGTATGGCAAATATTGGCAAATGTTATAAAAAATGCACATTTTTCAGCGCTCTCACGAGAAAAAGAGTTTCCCATCTAGTCATCTATGTTGTGTGTTCCGAGTCGATCAGATTTTTAGAAGCCAGTGAAAATTAAGCTCAAAGATTCCGTTACAGTCATTCATACATACAACCCGAGCTAATAAAAGTGTGTTAAAAAAATAAGATATTAATCCTGGCAATCCTAATAAGGATAATGGAAAATTTATCTCACATGTCTCACACTGCACTCGTTCTTCGTGACTATTTCGCCAAAAATTCCACGCATATCGTTCCGCAACCACCGTATTCGCCTGATTTGGCTCCGTGTGACTTCTGGCTATTCCCAAAACTCAAGAGACCACTACCGGAAATGGACTATTTGGCATGTTTCGGGGATTGGAAAACTCGTTGGCATAAGTGTATTTCATCGAGAGGGCATTATTTTGAAGGGGATGAAATTGATTTACAAGAATAAATGACTATTTTTCATTTTACAACCAAATTCACCTTACTTTTTGCCCACAGGTAAAAAAAGAAAGTATTAATCCTGGCAATCCCAATAAGGATAATGGAAAATTTTTATCAAATTATTGCATTGTCATCGATCCTTGATAGGTGTGCAAAATTTCAAGTCGATCAGATGTTTAGAAGCCAGTGAAAATTAAGCTCAAAGATTCCGTTACATACATACATACAGACATACATACATACAAACATACATACATACATACATACATACATACATACATACAACCCGTCCTAATAAAAGTTTGTTAAAAAATACAATAGCATTTTTCTTTGAATATCAAAATAACACCTCTTATTAAAAACCCTTTATAATGCAATCATGCATCAAGGACATTCGAGTGCATGCCCCTGTAGTTTGTAATCACAAATTGTATTACAATTCTTCAATATTTGAGGTCATGAGTACTACTAAAAATAAAAATTAAATTAGGAATTTCGCATACTCTCAATATAAAATATTTAATATACAAATTAGCTTTTTCTAATTTCACATTTCACATTTTTGTTTACTTTTTCCGATTTTTTTTGTTTGTTTTTGTTTTGCTCCCAACAGTAAAAAAATGTTTATAAAATGGCTTTAACCTCATATATATGAGTCGTTTAGCTTGTGAAACCATTCCAAGGCATATTCGTATCCCAAAAATGTAGCTGCATTAACTGGCATTGCCCGCACCACCAGCATCCAACTGCCGCGGAACAAACGGCGCCAACCATAGAGCTAAACACACGAGTATAACACATACAAATGCACATTAATATTAGATATTCCATGGAGCTTACGCAAATATTATCTAAAAAACTTACTTTAAAATTTTTCACCAAGCAATGTTTTATATTGCGATATTGTTTCTTACTCTCTGCTTGCATGATAGTCTTCACAACATCGAAAGGTATAACACACACCCAGGAAAGAATGCCGGCCCAAGCTCCTGCCAATGTGGTTACCAGAAAGTCGACATTCGAATTTTCATTTTTATTAAGTCGTTCGTGTCGACGTTTCTGCACTAAGGGTGTTTTTTCCAAGAAGTCAACCGTTTGACGATACACCATCATATAAATACCATAGGGAAACACATCGCTAGAAAAGAAACAGCGATCAGAACAGAATCATACATCATCATCTAAAGAAGAAACAAGTATTGTACCTACCGACACATCATAGGTAGTAAACCTCTATATAATCCAGATACTCCATCTACTTTTATAACTTTTTTGAAAACACCCCAAGGAGTGCGCCGTTGCCCAAAAATATATTCATTGTAATCTACGAGCAGGAATGTGTGTAATACACTGTGACTAATATTTCAATGGGCAAATAAATTTTCCCGCCCATTACTTACAGCAATGAGTCTGAAGTCGCACCTTAATCAGCTCAATGGGGCATGCGATGAAAGATTGCACAAAACCAGCTATGGATCCAGCAATGAACATGTTCTGATACTCCAACTGCTCACGTTGATAATCACTGTGACAGACTCTTCGCAGTTGTCTTAGATGATTGCCGTAGATGCCAAAAAGAATTGAATTAATGGCACCCGTTGTTACAAACGGAAATAGCATTCCTCTGTAAAAGCCATTTAACTTTAAAAAATTTATTTGAATATAAGCCTCTGTGTGTAGTTGTGTGCATCCAAGTAAGTAATTAAAAACTTACCCCATTATTTCGGTTGTAGATTTGACTCACAGCGCGTGGCACCGATGAGTTTGAAGCTTGTTGCCATGTTTTCACAGTGTCTAAAGGATGGCCGATAAGAACTCCACATGCCCCTGCAAGATAAAAACCCAGTGCTATTATTTTATAATATGAAAAGTTTAAGGGGGGGGTAACGTTTTTAAATTTTTTTTTTTTGCATTTTTTTTTAATTTGATTTTTTAAATGAAGAACCTTTCAAGAATATTCTGTGAAAATTTTAGATGAATCGGAGCAAAACTTACAAAGATACAGCCATGTAAGTGTTGCTACCTACCTGGCTCAACCGCGCGCCATTTGTACTTTAAAGCGTTTTTCCCACAACTTACGTTTTCAAAGTCGGTGCCCCTCATAATTTTGAAACTACTGCAGCGATCCTTTTGAAATTTTGAACACTTTTTCTGTAGATGTTTTACAAGGTAACGCCGAAGAGTTTTTTTCGAATATGTTGATACTTTTGTTTTTACTTTAACTAATTCACCGATTTTTTACGCGAAAATCGTGTTTTTGACTTTAACATGTTCCCAAAAATCGAAAAATTTTTAATTTCAAAAAACCCTCTCGGCGTTACCCGGAGAAAACGATTATCTAACGAAATAACTTTGGTTTTTTGATTTCAGATGATTTAACACCGAGTTATGAGGGGCACCGCAAAACTACTTTTTTTTGAGATGCGTCTGAATAATTTCTGCCATTGCCGTATTTTTAAATATTTTTGGATGAAAATTTCACAAAATATACTTCAAATGCTATAGTTTTATGTAGTAAAAGATTTGACGAATAAATTTTAACTGTGTCATCAAAAAAAAAAAACCATAAAAATGTGCCTTTTTTCCATGAATTAATCACCGAAAACTCCATCGAAATTGTTCGTAAATTTATCAAAAATGAACCGAAATCATCGTTAAAATTCATGGAATCGGAGTTGAATATCTCGAAAACATCGATTTGTCGCATTTTAACTGATCATTTGGGCTTACGAAAGGTCTGTGTACGTTTCATTCCGCACAAGTTAACTGAGGACCAAAAATTGTTCAGAATTCCACATTCGAAAGACTCATTAAAGAGGCGAGAAAAGATGAGAACCTGAGACTAAGCGTCAAAGTGCCAGATGAAAGGCCCCAGACGAGCCATCGTTCTTGTCGTTTTGAAGCGTTTCTTGCATCGCATTTGTCGAATTCGCCCGGAATACCGCGAAGGAGAAAGCTGGCGTTTATTGCATGATAATGCACCACCTCATAGATCCACTCTTGTGACTGATTTTTGGACTAGAAATCGCATTTTAACCATCAATCACGCACCGTATTTGTATGATATGGCTCCCTCTGACTTCTACCTTTTCGGAAAATTGCATTTGGCCATGAAAGGAAAACGTTTTGCGTCCAAAGCTTGTACCGACATCCTGAAGGACATTCCAGTCAATGACCTGAAACACTCTTTCGAAAACCTTTAGATCGCGCAAAATAGTGTATCGAGGCCAGAGGGGACTATTTTGAATAAATAAACTCGAAGTTATCAGAACAAAGCTCGTGTCGTTTCTATTTTAGCTACGTCTTGTTTATTTTGGACTTCACCTTGTAGAACCCCTAGCTCGTTCTAAGCACGTTTATGCACCTCTGATTTGGAATCCAACTTATGCCTCTCATTCAAATAGAATTAAAAGGGTTTAACGAAATTTTATTCGTTTCGCTCTGCACCCTCGGAAGTCTCTTGTCAGCAAACGCAGCGTTTGGTCTTTGATGTTTGTTTTCGTTGTTATTTCGATGTGATTCAATTCGAACTATACGCTTTTATTATCCAATTAACATCAAAACAGTCAAATCGAATCACTCTAACTTTTCCCCTTACTAACTTTATCTAATAGTATCGACAGAATACTTCACCAGATTTTGCTAAGCCAAGGCAAATGAACGGACCTATAATTTTAAGCTGACTCCGAACGGCAAATGTTTTTTACGAGGAGTTTTTTCATGTCAGAAATACACTCGGAGGTTTTCCATTGCCTGCCGAGGGCTGGCCGCTATTAGAAAAAACGTTTTCTACCATTTTGGTGTTTCAAGCGCGGAGATTCGAGCCTACGCACTTCCGAAAGTAGTCACGCACAACCCTTATTATATATTAGATAAGACAAAATCCATTTCAATCTACCCGTAACAACCCCATACTGGTTAGGAGAAGCTTTTTCAGAACTGGAAACCTGCACACGGAATTTTGTTATTTCCTTTTAGTCGACACTAACATCAAATCCCCAATTAATTCATAATAAACAGTTCTAAATAAAATGGCGCAATGGACACAGTTCATGCCTTTATATTTTTAGCTATCTCTGTTTTTCTTTACAGATGTGCATAATTGAGGAAAAAGTCGAATTTTAGCACCTGTTCAGAAAAAGGGCAAAAAATTCATTTGTTTATGCGATGCAGCTAAATGCTAAATATGAGAATGTTTTGTATAACCAAATTTTTATGTACATATGTAGTGATACATACATACATACATGCATACATACATACATACATACATACATACATACATATGTACAAAGCGCAATTAGAAGTGTGCCTCAGTGAAAGTAGGTTTTTATTTCACATGCCAAAAATACTGTAAAAGATCAGGGGCGCCAGACATGAACTTGAACAAATGCGAAGGCGGCAAATACGAATATTGAAAATACGACGGCCGAGCACGTGTAGCGGATGTAGCGGATCGCTTTTCGTGTATTAGATAAATGTTTTTATAGATGTGCCTATATGCATTAGTGTGTGTGTATATTTTGTTTCAGATGATGCATGTATTATATTGCATCACTTTTTAAAGAAATATTAGACGGATTTGCGGCGAATATTTTAATAAACAAATCTGAATATATGGACTTAATTTCTGTTATAAAAAAATAGTACGACGTAGCTGGTACTTGCTTTCTACTCACCGCCAATACAGCCAGCACCGAAATCGTCCCATTTCATTGTATTTGCTAATGCAATAAAGTGTTTGTTTTTTTTTTCTCTTCTTTTCACTGGAAATATTATATTTTTATTCCATAAATGCTGGTTATTTTAATGCATTAAAAGTAATATTAATAATATAATATTATCTAAAATTAATCGTAATGTAATTATTGCGCAGAAAAACTGCGGGCTACAAAATAAATTATGCACTGCCAGATGATCAAGAGTAATTGCAGAGACGTGCTAAATAAAAAATAAATGAGCGCATGCATGCATTTTTCAAACTTTCAAAAGCTCTGCCAGTTAAATTAGTGCGCTACTGACACATGCCTGTGCATGTATGTATGTATGTATGTATGCACCTGGTCCTCCCACCGAACGATTTCTGATCGATTGAACTTTCAGTTAAGTGATTTAACATTAGGAAATGACGTGATATTGGCAACTGCTGCTCATGCAGCACAAAATGTGTGTCAAATTGATTCTCGAAATTCTATTTCAAGATTTTAGAAAGCTTGTCCTGTCGCATTAAACGCAAAACGCAAATTATTTGTAACAATTGCTACAATTTGTAATTACGATTGTTACAAATGACAATATCAAGTGTTGGTGTTCAAGAATGATATTCAGTTCGCCTTGCAAAGTAGGGGAAAGTGGGAGAGCAAAATGACATTTCATTTTGAGGGGAAATTGTAAGTTTTTACTGGATAGATTTTTACTTGTAAGAGTTTGCAAGTAACAGCTGATAGCTATGTAAAAATAATTATTGTGGACAAAATTAAATGATGCTAAGCTCGATACTTTGCATTTAATTTGCTTCAAAATTGTTTACTTTTTGTGATTTTTTCCCGCAATTTTTTTAATGGTTTCGCGTCCATGCACTTTTTTATATTTTTGTCTTTGAGAGCGAATTTTCGGAAATTTAGTTACTGGCAAGTTACTGGATAATTTTTTACATGAACAAACCTAAAATGTACCAGGTAGCAATGAGATTCGGATACGCATTCGACATTCAGTACGCAGGCTTGACAGTTAAACAGTAATTTTTCCCCATTCAGCCCCGATTCTATGTACTGAAAACGAATATCATTGCTACCTGACATACTTTGTATAGTTCCAAGTCAGACGCCTAGAACATACTTAAATTATGGAAATATATAAATAACAATACCCGCGGCTAATAAACAACAAAGAACCGTGAGCAGATTGACTTTCTGTTGATCTATTCAAATGCCACAGAGATGCGTTGAAATTCAGTATTATATGATTATATGTACATACATATAAATGTATGTACATGAGCAACTAAATTTCATTTGAAAATCATTTCTTATACTCTTAGCAGCCTAAAAGGTTGTTAAATATATCAGCCGTCGTAGTGCTGTGAGAATTGCTTTCACAACTGCAGCGAAATACGCTGTGTAGAGGCCAACTTGCAGGTAGTTGCGGTAAGGGCAGCTTTTTAAGTGTTAATGCGTGAAGGGGAGGCGCGTGAGAAATCGTACAAACAAATATAAGTCGGAAAAACATGCATGTGTTAGTAGGTACAAATACCTTTAAGTGTCGAACTGCGGCTCGCAATTTCTACCAAGCCTAACATAGAAATCAGGTAGCAGGAAATATCTGAGATGTTGAAGGACCACGTTCAACAGGATTAGTGATGCCAATGACAATTTTGAATAATTCCCACGATAGCTGGTTTTTCGTTACCGGAACGACCCAGATTTATAACTAGCCAAGAACTGTCACTCCAGCCGCATTCCCCGTACATGTATTGGTATGTTTATGCTGCTATAACAACAACAACAACGATTTTCAATCGAAGAACGCATTCTAATATTTTGAGGCGTTGATGCCGTTGTTGTTGTTATGACAGCAGTTCATCCTGAACTGTTTGACACCGTCTTTCCACTCGCTTTTATGCTGGGTCAACTATTCAAAAACGGTGGCGAAAAGTTGTTAAAACGAAGTTGCTAATCGAGACGTTCTCCGTAATTGGAATTTGGATAAGCGAGGTAGGTCTTATTCACAAGAGTGGTCCTGAAATCGACACCAGGCTAATCTTCATCGTAGTTTCATACGTTTCAAAGTATTCTAAGGTGAATCTATACAATAATCATAGTTTTTCTTCAGCTGATCGGTGTCAAAGTGAGAGTATTTATATTTCTCCCCGCTCCCTTTTTCCCTTTGCGGAAGAATAGCAGAGAAATTGACAATATCCCACAAAATTGTTGTATATGTAAAATCCATGTCACCCTGTATGAATCGCCTACAAGTATTCACTACACGATAAATGATTGACTTGATTTGATGGAAACTAAATCTGTCAAATAATTGTCTCTGCATGTTAACAATTGAACAATTATTTAGATAAAAATTTTGAATAAGTAAATATTAAGTCATATCATAAAATGTATAAAGCACAAGCATTCTTCTGCACAGCACATATGACTCAGAATGTTATGTAATTGTATTGTTTTGAAAGCCTCCCGCCTGAAAGTGTGCATTGAAAAATTTTAGTATTTCACAATAAGAACAAAGATATGATTCTGAATGTGAGTAAATGCACATTAGGAAATGTGGCACCATGAACACATTTCGTGAAAGCAATGTTTGGATGTGCTAAATGCGTATTTAAAGCATTGCATGAACGCCGAACACATAACAGAAATGAAAATTTCAAGGCAGAAAGAGAGAGAGACCCCAGAGAGAATGAGAGAAAGAGAGAGAGACCCGAGAGAGAATGAGAGAAAGAACGTATATCTAAATAAATTCACAACATTTGCAGAGAATACAAATAGACAAAATTTACAAAGAGCGGAGAAGGGTCGACCGGTGTAAGTAAACGCCGGACACAAACCGTAGCAACAATGCGCACTACTCCGAGCGTTTATCACCCGCACAAACGCAGCGATTCCAGGACCGCAGCAACGACACAAATTACCGCAAGGCAATACCAATAAATCCGACGCCGGAATGGATAGCACTTTATAGTGAAAGTACGTAGTACGTTTCCGCGACAGTCGGCTCTAGGCACGCTGCCGAAGCGACCCGGATTTGTGTATATCCGGCCAAGGACTGTCACTCCAGCAGCATTCCCCGTATATGTTTGGAGAATGTTTACAACAACTACTTTATAGTACGCATAAGCACTAGCCAGGAAACGGAACTTAGCGCCAAAAAGTAGGCACCAAAAAAATTGGGACCAAAACGCCCCAAACAGTAGACACGGAAAAATAACGCCAAAAAGTAAGCAGTGTTATTTCTCACTAGAAATAAGGTATAGCTCTCTCTCTCCTTTTCCTCTACGTTATATCTTTTTGCTCTCTCACGGAACGAAAATACCCAAAACGTTGCATGGCCTTGAAATTTTACTCTCCATTCTCGCTCGTCCATCGACGCCTAAGAAGTTTCCCTTAAAAAAAAATAGAGTTTAATTTGTAAGCGTTGCTTAGAGTATTTTCAGCAAATTTTTCTGAAATTTTTTCCACCGTAATAAAATCAAAATTTACATGTATTTTGTTATTGCTTTTGGCTTTTACATACATTCTCACTCTCATACATTGTGAGTATTTATTTTCAGAGCATTGTTGATTGGATGGAAAAATACATTACATATATTCGTATATACATGCTTACACGCTTTTTGGGTGTTGGGTCAAGCTCCTCCTCCTATTTGTGCCGTGCGACTTGATGTTGTTCCACAAAAGGAGGGGCCTACAGTGATGTACATATGTATATGCCGACCCTGAACGGCAAATAACTTTTTAAGCGAGGCTTTTTCATGGCCGAAGTAGACTCGGTAGTTTGCCATTGCCTGCCGAGGGGATAGTGGATAGTTTTTATTTGTACAATTTCAAAAACAATTTAAGAAAAAGTTGCGTAGTTTTTTTAATAATTTTTATATTTATTGTTGATTGATTTTCTCTTATATGATAAGTTTTGCTTTCAGCAAAAACATTTGCAACCAGCCATTGCTGTGATTCCCACTTTCATGTTTCAGGGCACCTACCTTCGATAATTTTAACTCGTTTGTTGTTGCCGGGCCCCATAGGCCAATTGTTTACAATATTCATTCATTCATTTTTCATCTTCCATTGCTCGAAGATATCTCGTTTTTCCTGATTTCTCCGATTTCTGTTTTTAGTACTAATCGGATAATTATCTTTATTTATATATATATATATATATATGTATATATATATATACTTTTGTTTTGCATTCCTTCTAGAATTGTATATCAATTATTATTTGTTATAATTGTTTGCGTAAATGTTTATAATTCTTACTTTAACGTAACATTACGAATATACTTTAAATTAGACTCTTGCTCTGTATTTTTTGTTTTTATTTAATTTAATTTTTTTGTTTTTGTTTTGTTTTTGTTTTGCAATTTTCGTCTTTGCTACATCAACTCTTTATTATTTATTTATTTTTTTCGTTCGTGTGTATATATATATTTATATCATTATTATTTTGTTTTTTTTTTTGTTTTTACTTTTTAGTGTATCTATGCATATTTTTATTATTTCAAAATCATAGCAAAAGAAAATTGTTCTATGTTTTTATTTTAAATTTTTCCTTCTTTTATTTTAGTAAAAACACATTTACATATAAAACTACATACAACTACATACAAACATGTACAACAAAAAATTCTAAATACATAAGTATATATCCTCTTTAGCGGAACCAAGGAAAAAGGTAACTGCGCCCCTTTTCCGCATTGTGCCATTTATTTATGTAGTTTTGCGTCACCACCTACGTATGGTATGTAAGCATGTAATTTCCTAATGATCGAAGATGACCCTCCTAGTCGACTCTCTACACTACATACATATGAGCTTCTAAAAGATGAAAAGGTGTATGCAATTGTGTGTGTGCGAGTGCTGGTGAGCAAAAAATGTGTACATATGTAGGTATGTATATGTGTACATATGTATTTCATGGTACTCGTCTAAGAAAATAAAAGGACGAAAAATTGAGAAAGAAAATTCAATAAAGAAGCAGAAAGTTGGAAAATTTAATTTACGAATTTTTGTTATTAACAAACTAAGAAATGAATATAAAAATATGTATGGAATTTTCCACCATGATCGCTCGGTTGGCCTAAGACACCGCTTTGATATTTCTTGGGCTTTGAGGTTTCAAAATTTTTGTTGGTATATAAACATGATAAAGCGCAAAATCTGCTGATTTTTTCTTCATTGCTAGTTCTTAAATGTTCAGCATCAGGCAATAAATACTTCGATAGATGATTTTCGAGGCGGATACGAGTCAACATCGTTTCTACTGTTTCCCATTTAATGCGCTGTAATAAGACCCTCTTCAACTTTTAAAAGATGCCACTGAAGATAACATAAAAAAAAATTTACTTTTTTCTAAAGGACACCTACTCTGTCATATCTGATCCAACACACATCACCAGCCAGCCGAAAGCCTCTGTTGCTAGCGCTGCGTTTGCTTGAGTTTACTAATAATTTTTTTATCATGAAAGCTTTTAAAAATAAAAAAAAAAAATAAAATAAAAAATTTTATAAATTTATAGCGTTCATCGAAGGCTAAAATAAAAAACTTCTTCAATTTTAGATTAAACACCAGATTTTATGAGGTTTTTCAAAAGATTACACTATACAACAAGTTTCCAGTGCAAGAAATGTACCCGTCGTAGAAGAAATACAAGGTGGCACAAAATTAATCACCATATCTAAAAGCTTATAATTTTTGCAAAGAGCGCCGATGTGAGCTATACAGCTGCAGTAGAACAGAATACAATAGAATACTTCTTTATTTATATTTAAAGTTAGCAATATTTGCTTACAGACTGAAACACAGAATTTTCAAACAAATAAAGAATAAACGGCAATGGCCTTAAGGGGTTATATACAGTTAGAATTTTCAAAAAATCGATTTTTTTTTATATTTTTTCTTAATGTATGTACATATATTTAAGAAAACACACAGAAAATTTAGTATCGTTCCGGTGAATATTTTCGAAGTTACATGCAAATTTGAAAGGGCGTTTGAGTGCTTGAAAAGTGATTTACAAACTTTAAACGCGTTTTTCTCAAAATGGTGTTTTCAAAGTCGGTGACCAACATTACTCGAAAACGGCTAAACCGATTAGTCTCAAATTTTAACACGAGCTTCTTAAATATATTTTTTAGTAATTATATATATACATATAATTGGCGCGTACACCCTTCTTGGGTGTTTGGCCGAGCTCCTCCTCCTATTTGTGGTGTGCGTCTTGATGTTGTTCCACAAATGGATGGACCTACAGTTTCAAGCCGACTCCGAACGGCAGATATTTGTATGAGGAGCTTTTTCTTGGCAGAAATACACCCGGAGGTTTGCCATTGCCTGCCGAGGGGCGACCGCTATTAGAAAAATGTTTTTTTCTTAATTTTGGTGTTTCACCGAGATTCGAACCTACGTTCTCTCTGTGAATTCCGAATGGTAGTCACGCATCAATCCATTCGGCTACGGCGGCCGCTGCAATTAGTAATTAACCGAAGATTTTTCTCACCGATAAATATATTTTTTTTTTATAAACAATTTAAGGTCGAAATTTTGGTCGAAAATCGATTTTTTTGTTTTTTGAGAAACCGCCATTTTGTCAAAACAATTTATTTTGCTTATGCCTTCGATTAATTACTAGATTTAACATTACTTTAACGAAATATGTTTGGTTTTTTTGATTTCAGAGGATCCAGTTCAGAGATATAGTGGTCACCGCAAAACGTCGTTTCTCAGAGGAGCTCCCGGAGATTAGCTGTAACTCCTTTCCAAATAAATATTTTTACTAATACTAAGTCTTAAAATATAGTTAAAAGATAACATAATATGTGTACAAATTTTTAGATCAATAAATTTAAAAGTTTTCTCAGAAAAAATTCTGGGAAATTTCCGTTTTTCGGCCTTCTAACTGTATGTAACTCCTTAACAGTCGTCTGCCGGAATATGCGCTGTATTTTTAGCGTATCACGTAAATTCATTTCCAATTAATTCTCTGTACTTTAAAGCACCAGTTATGTAAGAAACTAACTTTTCCTCAAGACTCATAATTTTTTCCATTCAACACATAAACTTTGTATGTATATCATAATGTGCCAAAGTTGTTTTTTGGAAATTTACAACACGGAATTATGATAATATTGGGCATCTTCCAATAAAATGTTCAACCTCAACGACAGTTGCAGTATACAATCAGACAAGCAATGGAGCGCGTAAAGGTCAAAATAAAGATTTCAATCACTCAAAATATATTTTTTTATTCGGTAAAAAAGTTATTCAAAAACAAATTTGGATGATTAATTTTGCGCCACCATGTGTATGTGCAAAAAATTGCCTGCCGAGGGACGATTGCAATTAGAAATCACTTATTCTATCATTTGGTGTTTCATGCCATTAGAGAGCTTTGAACGCGGGCCCTAACGATTGGTAGACACGCACAAACGCATTCGGCTACAGCGACAACAAACTTAACGCAACGCAAAACTATAAAAAATAATAAAAAAAATTGTTTTTACATAAATATGCAGAAACATCAAGTTAGTTCTTGTTGTTATTGTGGGAAATTCCTTATCCGTATATAAATATATCTGGGTCGTTCCAGTAACGTAGAACCGACTGCCGTCGGAACGACACAAGTTCTTATTTTATGTTGTTTACGGGGTTAGGGGTAGTCAGAATTTTCAAAATTTTTCTTAAAGTATATATCTTAAAAATATCGTGTGAAAATTTGAAGATAATCCGACAAATACTTCTCGAGTTATTCAACAATTAACAAAGGACGCTCGGGCGCTCCGCAATCGATAGCAAAACTTTAAATGCGTTTTTCTCAAAACTATGTTTTTTTCACTGGTGATCACTGTAAGTTAAAAACCGCTTGGTAGATTTCAATAAAATGTATACTGCTTTTTTTAATTTTCATTTTTTTTTAACAACTCGGTTTTTTCTCGAAAATCTGAAAAATATTTCCTTTGAAAAAAAAGCTTCGATCAGGCACAAGATTATCTATTAATATAACTAATTTCTCCAGTCCAATTTATTTTAGATGAATCTCCAAGGACTTGTGATGATCATCGCAAGGGGCTTCTGGAGAAACGGGCTCCATACAAGCGGCACTAACTATTACAACTATTTTTTTTTTTTTTTTGAAATTTTGCTCAAGTCAAGTCGAAACAGAAGAAAGAATTCATCATATTAGTGAATGGACTCTGGGCAATATTATATTTTATTTTGAATAATTTTTCTTTCTCTCGTTTTTATTTGGAAAAGTTTGACCAACACTCAAAATTTTGCTCCGAACAAAAAATATACTGCAATACGAAAGAAGTGTGAAAATGTCGATTTATAGATCTTGCTTAACTTGCTTTCAATGTTTGATAACCACAAAGTTACAGTGCTACGGGAAAACTCACAAAAATATTCAGCTTAAAAATATACATTTTGCTCTGTCACTGGTCACTAGACGAGTGGCTCCACGCAAATTAAATATTCAAAATCAAACCTATTGTTTTATCCTGTAGTTGTTGTTAATAAACATTAATAGAAGCCCCGTCAGTGTAGGGTATATCACCGGTCGTCTTCGTCTAGCTCATCTAAAGGTAGACCCAGGAAACATACTGTTTCGACGGGTTGGGTCCAAAGGGAGAGGGGTGTTAGATGAGTAGGTTTGAGGGGGGATTGTTTTATCCTCTTCCTATGATAAAAGATAAATCTTGAGGAAATATAAAATAATCTTTTAAAATAACTTAAATGTATGCACTGCAGTGTAACCTCGATAAAACAAATTAGAAGGGTATAAACGAGTATTTCGTTAAGTCGATAGTTTTGTTACATTTCTATATCTTGAAATTTTGCATATAACGAGGTCTGCAGAAAATTCGATTTAACCATTATTTGCTTATTTTTTATATTCAAACTACACCCTATAACATGGTGGATTGGTCCACGTTATAGAAATATCTGTTATCCAAATCATCAAAAATTTTTACAATTACAAATTAAAAACACGCACATTTAAAAAAAAAATAAATAAATAATTGGCGCGTACACTTCTGTTAGGTGTTTGGCCGAGCTCCTCCTCCTATTTGTGGTGTGCGTCTTGATGTTGTTCCACAAATGGAGGGACCTACAGTTTCAAGACGACTCCGAACGGCAGATATTTTTATGAGGAGCTTTTTCATGGCAGAAATACACTCTGAGGTTTGACGTTGCCTGCCGAGGGGCGACCGCTATTAGAAAAATGTTTTTATTAATTTTGCTTTCACCGAGATTCGAACCAACGACCTCTCTGTGAATTCCGAATGGTAATCACGCACCAACCCATTCGGCTACGGCGGCCGCCAAACACGCACATTTAGCCATTCGAAATTTTATATGTAGAGTCTCTTGAGTTAATGTTTCTCTACTTAGAAGATTTTAATAACGGCTTGGGTGTTAGAATAAAAATTTCTCTATGGACAGCCTCATTTTCAAGCTCAAAATTTGATCCCTATGGAGCATTTCTGTGTGAATAAATTTTTTTAAATGTTTGAAAATTTTTGTCATTGTGGGGTATGGCGTTCGCGCCTACTGGGCGTTTTGGAGATTCATAAGTTTAAGAAGAGATGCTGTGATAACGGGCAGGCGAGTACAGTGCGTACAAGCTGCCGTAATAATAGACAGACAGGTATTTGGTAATTGGAATACTCTAGCAATTTGCGGATTTGCACAAAAAAATTGTTTGTTTTCTTATATCAGGGTCGCACTCTATGTGAAAAATATTCGCCATTACAGACCAATTTTGTCGAGCATTGTTGTCGACAGACAGCGACTGTACACACCACGCTTGATTCATGCCTATTTTTTCTTTTTTGGAACCACCAGCACTTAAAAACCAATACTTTATATTTTGTTTTTGGAATATGTACTGTATATCCCTAATGAACGCGCTTAATGTAAGAGTTTCACAAAAGAAATATTAAAAGCAAGCAGCTGAAGTCCGGCGTGCGGGGTACGGGGTACAGTACACTAGACAGGGCTAGTTTACTGGGGCGGCATCCCTTGGTCGGGAAAAACCCGAGTCATTCCGGGAACATAGAATCGGCTGTCATGGGAATGCTGCTGAAGGGTCGACCGGTTCCGCCTAACACGCCTAGTTTATTTCTCCTCTTGGAAATTGTTTCGAATAGGAAGAAAATAGTAGTAAAAATTATTAAATGTTACTGGCGTAAGTGACAGTCCTACTTGTTCGTAAACAAATTCGGCAGATGCACCACTGTCGATGGAACGATGCATCATTTTTGTTTACTTTGTGTTGCTGAATATAAAAACCAACTGTTGAAAAATAACCAGTACTTTTTGAAGTTTTATTATGCCAATATTATCGATAAAAACTGGAAACTTCAAAGCCATAAATGAACAATTTTTTACATTTAATAATAGGCCAAAAATTGATTTGGACACTATATTTCATCTGCCTTATCGAACAAGTACTCTCGTATAATCTTATATCGATCGATCACTTTTAGACCAACTTAAATATCTCACACAGTTGTTTGTTATACATAGCATGTTTACCATAATTGTATACTACATACATATATTTGTATATATTTCTAACTTTATAATAAATTTTAGTAGTAGGTATGTGTAGATGTACATCAACAAAATATATAATAAACAAAAGATTTAATGCAGAAATCAATAGTTTCACTTTATATATATTATAATATATATGTATATATGTATGCATGTATGTATGTATGAATGTACGTTATGCTTTATTATAGTTTTGCTTTGTGTGATTTACGGTATTTTTTTAAGTTTTCGGTTCATATACTAAATCTTTTCTTTTTTTTTAATTATTTCATATGTATATGTTTTTATTTATATTTTCATTTATATATAAGTATATAGTATATACATATATATATCTGTATTGTATATATTTACTTAGTTGTTATAACTATTTCGCTCATATACCTTTTACAAATAACTCTCCGACTCTTTTTTTGTTTTTGTTTTGACATTTCTATATTCGTTACTTGGGAGAGTGTACTGTAGGGATTACCTATGCATACGTGTGTGTGTGAGGGTGTGTTTTATTTTTATTTTCTTTCTTTTCCTTCATTTATTTAGTATTTATATCGAATGATTAAGCGTTTTATTCTTATTTATAACTTCATTTCTGATAACTACATACATATGTATTTGTATTGGATTTCAATCATTCCATCATTTCCGCATTTCCCCAACTTTTTCACATGTTTCATGCATTCACTACATATCATAGTTGGTTTGGTATTTTTATTTATAACATTTTTGCAAATGTCTACGTGTAATTTTATTTTATTTTACTTATTTTTGCAATTTTTGTTTTTCACCCAACAAACATATACTATTTATTTTCCTCTTCTTAAATGCCTTAAAGTTACATTATTATTTTTGCTTACAAAAATTTGCGTTAGCTGTTCTCTAAGCTATTATTACTATTTTTTAACACTAAGGGGAGAGTTTTGCTTCTTTTCGACTATATGGAAAACTGTCTGCGAATATTTTATGCCAGCAAATAAGGGATTTATGATTATATCAACGTTTTACACAAATAAAGAGTGTGTACCGGACAGGGTCGACAATGATCTCGTTATGAAAAAAATAAAAATTAAAAATAATAATTTACACGGGTTAAGGCGGTCAGGTTTTGAGGGGAGCTAGAGCTATTTGTATGTATGTATGTACGTATAACTATTGTTGGTACTCACATGTGATAATTTCTAAACAAATTTGCGTTCATGGAACGTTGAACTCAGAAAAATTGAAGAAGAAAATTATTAAATCCCTAAATAGTAAATTGAATTACCTTTATATGAATCAATGAGATTGTAATTTCCCATCTCTTCGCTATTAAAATCGTCTATAGTCACAAAATTTAACCTCTTTTTAAATTAGTTTTAATTTTTTTAATTTTCTTCTTTTACTATTACATTTACTTCACATTTCCGTAAGTGATTCACATTTTCTTTTTGTTTGTTTTGCACTAAAACTCTAAACTTTTATTGTATGTATGTATATATGTAAATTTATGCTACACTTGTTTTTATTGTGGTCTGTTCTGCTGCTGTTTTATATTTTATTTATTCTATTTTATTTTTTACTTTATCCAAGTTGTGAGTGAGAAATATGTGTGTAAATAAATGTAGTTACATACATATATATATATATATATGTGTGTGTGGTGTGTGTGTTTGGTTCTTTTAGGGGTAATCTTATTTATTTACAATTACTATTGGGGCTTTTACTTCAATTCAATTGCTAATGCGTTTCCAATAACTTGAACCAACGATTTGAGGCGAACGGTAATATAAACAGTAAAACTGTCGTTAAATGACTTTTCTCCTCTCAACAACGACGTATGCAGAAGCGAGCAAAAAATCGTAGCATTACAAGTATACACACTCATACAGACACATGAGTGCATGTGTGTATGGCTAAGAAGCTAAATAAATGTTTGTAGGTTGTAGCAGACCAAATAGGCACTGCGAACTGAAAGAACGTTTGTATCCTAGTAGTAAGTCTAAAAATCAATTGGATAATTAAATTCATACCAATTGAGAAAGTTAGTGTATTCATAAAGATATACATACATATAGTAAAACTAGAATTTTATTTGTGAAAATTAAATACAATATTTTATAAAATAAGTGCATAATTTTCTGGTTTAAATTGCTAGGAAGTGTTTTGTTTGACAAAGAAAAAATGCAAAAAATTAAACAAATTTTTCCTTTTAAAATGGCTAAAATAGTTCTAACAACTGTAAAGAGACATATGCACATTTTATGTACATATATTGCCAAAGTTCGTTTATTTTGATTTGATTCGCGATTTTAGCAAAAGCGGCAATTATTAGCAACAAATTATAAAAAACTAAAGCTAAATAATAATTTAAATATTTACTTCTTTCACATAATTTTAAATTCGTTAAGCCATTTTTTCTTATTTGTGCTCAACGATGGTGATTAATTTTCTTTGTGAAGCCATATTTTTATTTTTATTTCCAATTCTCTTTTTTCTGAATATAAGTAATATCAATAGTTTGGCTACATTTGCCTTTATAATGGCAGGTGCATACTTTTATAAGTTTGAGGATGCGAGATTGTACGAACAAAAATAAATAAATTAAAAAAAAAAATCGAAAGAAATTCAAATTTTTTTCTCAGATATTTTATTTATTCTATTGAAAAATTTTCAATTATTAAGAGCATACATGCATTCTTATACTTTATAGAAAAATGGGTATTAAATCAGCAAGCAAGTAGAGGGTACGTATTTTTGTATAGTGGAACAGTTAATATACGCCGTGAAGAACTGGTCTGGTAGGTAATCCAAACCCATTCGTATCCAATAAAAAAATTTTAAAAATATATAAAAAAATAAAAAAAAAATTAAAAAATAAACAAAAAAAACTAAAAAAAAATATAAAATATACAATATACATATATATATTAAAAAAAATTTAAAAATATATATATTAAAAAAGTAAAAAAATATATAAAAAAAAAATAAAAAAATATAAGAAAAATAAAAAACAAAAATATATGTATACAGTAGATTCTGTTTTTATGCGGTTTTAAAAAAAAAATTAAAAAATGCATGTCGACCTATCGGGAATTGTATAAACAAGATTCTAAACCAGCTAAGCAAAAACTCATCACATATTACATCAGAAATGCTAACCCTACAAGTATGGAACCGCCTGCATACCATCTAGATCAGACGTGTACATTTCCTCAAGTGACGAAAGTGATTTTACGGCAAATCCTAAACGAATGCGCAACATGCGGGTATTGTCTGATTCTATTTCTGACGATATAAATTTATTTTTCGTTTCTGACGTTTCTTAAATAAAGATATAATTTTCAAAAATACAATTCTTTGTTTATGCGATTTTATTTAATTATTTCGGATTCATGCGGTCTATGGAACGTATCTATAGTTATAATATGGGACTAGTATCCTTTTTTTATGCGATTTTATTACATTATTTCAGATTAATGCGGTTCTTAGCACTTTTGAAACGTATCTATAGTTTTACTATAGAACTGGTAGCTTTTTTATGCTGTTTCTTGCGGAACGTATATACCGCATAAAAATAGAATCTACTGTATATTTAAAAAAATTTAAAAAAATATATATATCAAAAAAGTAATAAAAAATAAAAAAATATAAAAAAATATAAAAAAAAATAAAAAACCAAAATATATGTATATATTTAAAAAATATATATATAAAAAAATTATAAGAAATAAAATATATATAAAAAAAAATAAAAAAATATACATATGTATATTAAAAAGTACAAAAAAAATAAATTAAAAACATACATAAAAAAAATTAAAAAACAGAATAAAGCACAAAATTCTATATTTTATATTGGCCTGAAATTGTACAATGCATTACCAATGAAAACAAAAAACGAGAAAAAATATATAGTATTTAAACAAAAATTTGTAGAATTCATTAGGAATAATAGAAATAATTTAAGTAAATAATAATTTAAATAAATTAAGAAATGTAAAGTATTGCTAATACTAAAAATAAATAAATAATAATGAAAAATAAGAGTAAAAAATAATAATAGTAAAAAAAAAAAATTATAGTAAAAACATAAAGAAAAAAAAAAAAATTTTTAAATAACAAGAAAAATTTAAAAAATAAAATAAAAATGTATTATTATTTATAGGAGATATATACAATATAACCCTAACTTAATTAGCACACTGGCTAAATAAAAATTTAAAACAATAAAGTTAGAAGAATAAAGATCTTATATTTAAAAAATTTTTAAATTAAATTAAAAAATAAAAATTTAAATAAAAAAATTATTTGCAGAAGTTTTTGTTTTTGAATCATGTATCTTCTAGAAAAACTGCAACACACCTTTGCAAGAACAAATATTTGGTTTAATAATAAAAACCAATTGCTACCATTGTGTAAACAAAAGAAAAACACAAAAATAATCATCTTATTTGAGTGCGCTTATAATGATTACCGCCTCTGCTTTAAATTATTGCCCGTTGAATTTGCCTAAACCTATTTGTTCAAAAATAATATTTTCTTTGCATGCGTAATTTGTGTATGTAGATCTCCTCATATACACACTTGAATGTACATATTCTATTGTATACTTTGGCATTCTTTAGTTGAAAACCAGAACAATATCTTTAGTTCTTTGCAGTTATACAATTAGTTGGAAAGTACGAGTTTAAACTTAAACTCTTCCCAATGCACGTATTTAGGCAGGAAGCGTAGAAATTAATCGGTTAGTGAATTAATTAAAAACAGTAAATATATAAACTCTTCATGCTTCAGAAAACTTACTTCAGAAAAGTATGCGCCTAATTTACGCAAAATATAGTCAAGTATGTAAAAAGGTAGCCTGGAAAATTTCAATACGCCAAAAAACAATTTATGAGTGTGCGTTTTAGAGTGTAAAGTGCCTTAGAGTTTATCGTAATAAAAGTCCACGTCCCCTTCAAATTTTGTATTGTATTTAAATATGAGCACGCACGTAAATTTTGGTATGGTCTATAAAAATTTGAAAGATTTCAAAAACTTCCTAAGTCAAATAAAATGTCTTGCCAAAGCTCCGCACATAATTCACATTTGGAATCGTTAAAAGTGTTTCGCATAAGTTTTGGAAATTATAATATTCTACATGTTTGTTGTCAGCGTTTCTGTAAACAAAATAAAATGTTTAGT
Organism: Anastrepha obliqua; assembly: GCF_027943255.1. NCBI lineage: Eukaryota > Metazoa > Arthropoda > Insecta > Diptera > Tephritidae > Anastrepha > Anastrepha obliqua. The sequence goes on along the minus strand of NC_072892.1, from coordinate 135,745,024 downwards.
CATAAATATTTTCGTTGCTTCAAAAAATGTTTAATGAAAAGCTTTTGATTGTAATAGTATTTGTGTATTTTAATTTACTTACAGTGATAAAATTTTTCAAAATGAAATTAATAATGATGGAATTCAAACTCCTTTAGTAGATACATTAGATCGATGGCAATATAGAATTATTACATATAAATATGAAAATAACGAATATTTCTTTATGGTTGCTTTTTTTTACAAATTTGTAGCACTTATTTTCAAATAAATTTTGTTACAGAAGAAAAGTCAGCAAATTGTATGGGAAATATAGTTTACATATAAAATATGCCACCTTTGGCACGTACACTCTATTATGTACATATTTATTTGATGCATTCAAAGGTGCTGGTGAGTATGTACGAAAATGTATGAATGTGTAGTAGTATTACTTTTTCCATTTATTAATCATTTTCGACATTCAGCTTAATTTTGCTTTCCTTATTTTTCTTTTTTCTTGTCAACACATTAGGTCTTACCAAATTTATTCCACTCGCACTCATACACACACCTTCAGTCGTCCACTGTTTGCGCTAATTTCTGTGTGCACTTATGTATGATTATTATTTTTTTAGTTCATGTTTTTTGTTTTTGTAGTTTCATCATACTTGTTAAATAGACTATGTAAGTTTCATTTTTTTGCATTTATGGATAATTTTATATTGTAATTTCTAGCAGTCGGTTGCAACTGGAATCGGTCACATAAAATATCGGCGGCTCCACAACATATCCTTATCATAATATGAATATTTTATGTGCTTGATTTAGTAGTGTTGAACCTTTCAAAAGTAGTATACTTTAGTTTCGAAATAACAACAAACCTTATTAATTTTTTTCCTAAATGCATGTATGTATGTATAAGTGTGTGTTTTAATGCCGTTTTTTTTCATTTCATGAAATTGTTCCTATTTACATACTTATTTGGTGTTCCCATGCGGCGAATTGGGGCTTTTATTGGCGATGTTAGATATTTTCCTATGCGTAATTAATAGTTTAATATTTTGATGGAAACATTTCTTCAATAAATTGCTAAAAAGATCTAAAGTTTACGCATGCGAGTCCACTCACAAGCAATGCACTACTCTCCACAGAAACCGGCGAAAAAGCATTTTTCAAATAATTCCATACCAAAATAAATGGAACGAAAAAAATACAAACTATCGAGACTACACAATGCCATACAGGGCATATTAAGTTTTGAAACCTACAGAACGGCATGAATTGGAACGAATATTTTGTTAAAAGCACATGAGTGTTGTTGCAACATTTGGCTAGGCGATTTAATTTCATTGCCAGCTACATATATAGTAGATAGTATGTATGTAGAATGAACAACTGTTGACCTAAAGGCTGCACAGTTTAGGTATTAGCGCACAATATTGGATTAGTTGTCAAATTAGTAGCGTTTTAAGATGAAAGACTCGCTGTACTACAGTTAGGTTACAATTTCTAGCATTCCTCTATATGTATGTATTTTTATTTGCATTTTCGTCCTCCTCATATACTTGTATTAATTATTTTATTTAGTTTTTTTTTTAACTGTAAAATAATAGGTATTTTATATTCATAATATAAGATTAATATATATGCTTTTCATACGATTTTCTTTTGTTTATGTAATACCACGATCCCAGTTGTAAGTGTTCTGCCTTTCATCCACATTACGTTGCTCTTAAATCCGACATCTATTTTTTATTTTTATTTTATTTTATTTTTTTTTTTGTTTTTTTTTTATTTACTTTTGTTTTGTATTTTATCAATATTTAGCTTCTTCTAGTTCGATCGTTATCAAGGTAATGATGCCGGATATTATGGTGGTGAAACGTTTTTGTTTTGATCATGTTGGTGTAGTTTTTGTTTTTGTCTATTTTCGATAGGGACTCCAAGTTTACTTAATAATATTTTCATTTCCATTGCGGCTTACACTGGGTCGTAGGCGCACAAATGCAAGCTCCGTTTATCTTTTTTGACTTACAACACCAAATATTTCTTTCACGGCTTGAACTTCACACTAAGTTATTATTAAGTTTGTTCCCATTCATTGTTCGCCTCATAGTTTAGTTTTCTGCCTTTTCCGCTTTTACTTTGGCAAACGCATTCGTACCGCCGGCATTCACTGAGGTACCGCCGCTTTGTGCACCGCCGCTAAGTAAGGCAGGATTGTTGTCACCAGAGCCACCACTATTTCCGCTGTTTACCATGCTTGCATTCGATTGTTGTTGCTGATAGGAGTTGATATTTTGTTGCGAGCCAGCGGCACTGCCGCCACTTCCACCAGCTCCTAGCACCGAATTAGATGTGCCCACGGCACTGCCGCTTCTTGCACGATATATTTCAAGTTCATGTAATTTCTTCCATAACTCTTCGCGATCTCGTTCGCGCTTCTTCTCTCTGCAAGTAAACAACCAAATACGTAAGATTTGTAAGAAAATTAAAAATCCATAAAGCACTAGCAAACTTACTTCTGTCGCTCAGCTTTATAGCTGGCGGTTAGTTCATCGAAAAGTTTCGAGTTCATTTCCATGAATGTCTTTAGCACGTTGTAAACCAAGGCAACGATAGTCTGATTCCAATGTTCTTTACTAATTCTATACAGCGCCGGAAACATTATCGGCATAATAACTGCGTTATTCTCCTCTATCAACGACATTGCATATTCATTATTCCAAAGAAAAAGCGCACGCTCGGCAACCTAAAATAGAAATTGATAATAAAATTTAAGCCCCGCCACGCAGCAATAATTTATATTATATTTATAGAATAGTACTTACTTGAAAATGCGGACTTGACACACATTTGGCGATCTGACGAAATAATGGCTCCTGTATTTTCACAAATTGAGGAGGATCAATAACATCCAATATCTCCTCGATTTCTCCCAAAAACATAACCTCTTTTTGAGAACAGGTTTTTGGCCAAAACTTCAATAATCCACGCACTACCGGCTCAGTAAGGTATGGGTCTTTTTCAAGAAACTGTACGATGCAATATGCCAGTTGAGCGTGATATAACCCGAGGCATTTCACTTTGTGCAGAGGTAATAGCACCTTCACAAGAAACTGTTTATGCTCGGCCTTCAGAGGCAAGGCAAAACCATTAATTATACTGCAAATAAATAAAAAATCAATTTTACTACTCATTTTCAAGAATATCTCATTGTTAAACATTTACTTTACCTGCCCAATATTTCCAGTAATTCGCCGACACCATTAAAATGCTCTGTTTCGTAAATAAAACGCAAGAAAATATTGTTAATTTGTTTTCGTATAAAAGCGCGTAATCCTAAGAATTTTCCATAGATGCGATGTAGAACGGTTTTGAGAAAATCGCGTTCACGTGGATCCTCAGAATCGAAGAGCTCCAAAAGCTGTTTTTCAATAGAAAACAAATAAACCGTTATTATTATTTTTATTAAAGTTAAATTACACATGTGGCAATTCAGGCCGAGCTTATTACACTAGTTAACAATGATATTGACCTATCATAACTTATGATACAAGGTTGTCAAAAAAGTCTTGCGGTATTTCCGGAAGCTTGTCTTTGCAAGCGCGTAGTTCTAGTTGTATTCGTTGCATCGGTTCACGCTAGAGCTTTTTGGAAAGCTTTTTTCACGTGCTAACACGTGTTTGATTAATTGTTGTTTGCTTTTAGTCGTTCGTGAGTTATAGCGTCGCAAACATGGAGCAAAATAAAGAGAAAATACGGCATATTTTACAGTACTACTACGATAAAGGCAAAAATGCATCTCATGCTGCCAATAAAATTTGTGCAGTTTATGGACCCGACACAGTTTCCATTTCCACCGCACAACGATGGTTTCAACGTTTTCGTTCTGGGGCAGAGGTGATCGAAGATGCGCCACGGTCCGGAAGGCCTGTCGTCAAAAATTGCGATAAAATCGCTGAATTGATCGAAAGAGACCGGCATAGTAGCATCGGCCAAGAGCTGGGCATAAGTCATCAAACCGTTATAAACCATTTGAAGAAGCTTGGATTCAAAAAGAAGCTCGGTGTGTGGGTGCCACACGACTTGACGCAAAAAGATATTTTTGCCCGTATGGATGCATGCGAATCGGTTCTGAATCGCAACAAAATCGACCCGTTTTTGAAGCGGATGGTGACTGGCGATGAAAAGTGGGTCACTTACGACAACGTGAAGCGCAATCGGTCGTGGCCGAAAAGCGGTGAAGCTGCCCAGACGGTGGCCAAGCCTGGATTGACGGCCAGGAAGGTTCTTCTGTGTGTTTGGTGGGATTGGCAGGGAATCATCCACTATGAGCTGCTCCCCTATGGCCAAACGCTCAATTCGGACCTGTACTGCCAACAACTGGACCGCTTGAATGCAGCACTCATGCAGAAGAGGCCATCTTTGATCAACAGTGGCCGAATTGTCTTCCATCAGGACAACGCCAGGCCACACACATCTTTGGTGACGCGCCAGAAGCTCCGGGAGCTCGGATGGGAGGTTCTTTTGCATCCACCGTATAGTCCGGATCTCGCACCAAGTGATTACCACCTATTTCTGTCCATGGCGAACGAGCTTGGTGGTCGGAAGTTGTCCACAAGAGAGTCCTGTGAAAATTGGCTCTCCAAGTTTTTTGACAATAGGGAAGCGAGCTTCTATAAGAGGGGCATTATGAAATTGGCATCTCGTTGGGAACTCGTCATCGAAATGGCGCATATTTGACTTAAATCGCATTATTATAACCAATTTTATGAACAATTGAAAATTCAATAAAAATACCGCAAGACTTTTTTGACAACCTTATATATGAATATGAAGTGAGCTATTAAAAAAGTAGAAGAGTCTCGCAAACTAAATAAATTTTGTGAGTTCCAAAGTTAGTTTTTTACTAAATACTGGGAATATCTACAGCTATCAGATTTCAACATTTGCTTTAAGAAATTATAATTATTATAACTAAATTATATCTAAAGTGTATGGAAACATTTTAAATCAGATAGTCGGTTTATGCGCTATTAATGAATTGTCAGGAAATTCGCAACATTTTTAACCAAATTTCTTTGACATGTGGTCTCAGATTACTAACTGCAGGGTTTCCAAAGCGCTCTGGCCCAAACTGAAACTTAAAAGGACAAAACGGGTTCAGACGGAGAGGGATGTTAAGTAAGTAGGTTTGATAGGGCATATGAAGAGGTGGTTAATCCCTCATAGGTGTTATAACGAGTCACTGCACTATTGGCACCCTACCCAGTAGAATGGATGTACCTCGCATTGATTTCTACCCGAGCTGTGGAGATGAAGAAGAAATTTACACAACTCCTCCTCTGTGAATGTCCTACACTTCAAAGAAGCCGTGCCAAATATCTTGGCGATTATTTCTGGGAAATTTCCAAAATGTCTCACTGGAGGGACCTTCCTAAAAAGATCTAGTCGTCTAAGCAACTTATTTAGGGCATGAAAATCAATTGCAGGTATCACAATGGGCCTTAGGGCCACCGAGTGTCTTATCTTAGACAAGCATCATGGCTAACCTAACCTAACCAAATTTCACAATTAATATGAGTTTTCTTGTAAATTACATGTTTAAAAACACATTTATTTCAAGGTTATGTTCACACTTTAGAAGTAAGATATGCACTTGCTGATCAAAGCTGGTGAAAATATATATGTTATCAGCTCTTAAACAAGAAAATCAAATTTCACCACGATAAACAAAAGGCTTAATTAAATTTTCAACTTCAAAAGAGGTTCGAGTTAGATTTTTTTTGGCGTTTGCTGATGTTGACTGTTTCTAGAATGGGAAATAAACAAAAAATACACATCACGGCCATGACAAAAGCGTTGTTAGCGATGTTAACACGAAAAATAAGTTGACACGAAAAAAAAGAGGTTCTAGGTAAAAGAGAATAGCGCCTAACAGACGTCATGAGCGAATATTGATATTTAGTCGTGGAAAAGAGAGTTTTATCTCCTGTAGAGGCAATGCGAATTGGCCACTAACAACGGGCGATTTGAAGATGGTGGATTTCTCAACAAGACCAAGAATACGAAGCATCATTTAACACATACACTTGCCAGAAAAAGTATCCGTACAAAAAGAAATGAAAGCAACATATTAAGAAATTCATTGTAAAAAAACTAAACCATTTTACCGTTTTTATAGAATCAACAATGGATCAATATTTTAAAGACTAGCATGATGCAAAGCCTTCAACAGTTGGAGCTTGGTTGTTGTTGTTGTTATTGCAGTATCTTCGCCCTGTCAGTGTAGTGTAATCACCGGTCGTCTTCGTCTAGCTCATCTATCGTTAGGCCCAGGAAACTAGCTGTTTCGACGGATTGGGTGATGAGTGGGTTTGATGGGGCATATGAAAAGGTGGTTAGTGTCGTGCGGGGTGCCTTTACATGCCGGACATATGTTTAGTATGTCGGGATCGATTCTGGATAAGTAGGAGTTTAACCTGCTACAGTATCCAGAACGTAATTGTGCCAAGGTTACGCGGGACTCTCGGGGAAGCTGGAGCTCTTCGTCTGCAATAGGTGGTGGTTGGACTCCGATAATGGCATTCAGGGGTCGGGAGCTTAAGAAGGTGGTAAGGGTCTCCCGATGGATGTCGTTTATGGTCTGTCTGTACACTGTCTGATCCTGGAGTGGTCTGTCTGTTTTGTCCTGGATCTCGTCCACGTAGTTGAGGAAGTGCCTCCTGATGTGCCTGGGAGTGGCTCAGGCTCAAGCAGGTGTCTGCATGGGTGAGGTCTACGGTGACACCCTAGCAGAAACTGCTTGCTGAGCAGTTTATTATGCTCCTTTACAGCAAGCATGTGAGCCTCGTCATGCAGGTGTTTTACTGGGGACATCAGGAGACATCCTGTCGCGGTCCTAATAGCAGTATTTTGGCAGGTCTGGAGCTTCGCCCACTGCGTATCACTGGTTCCGGGCGACCAGACAGGCGCAGCATAGTTAAGAACCGGTCGGCCTATTGTTTTGAAAGTCGACAGCAACATTTCTTTGTCTTTGCCCCAAGTGCTGCCGGCAAGCGACTTGAGGACCTTGTTGCGATTCTGTACTCTCGTTGCAATAGCGGTTGTGTGCGCGGAGAAGGAGAGCAAGCTGTCAAAGGTGACTCCCAATATTCTGGGGTTATTTACCGTCGGTATTGGGGTATCATCGACGTGTACCTGAAGTTGCAGCTTGACCTCCTTTGTCCAGGTGGTAAAAAATGTCGCCGTGGATTTAGTGGGAGAAAGTTTTAGGTTTCTCGCAATGAAGAAGCGAGAAAGGCGGGCGAGGTAGTCGTTTACTTTGGTGCATAGGCCATCAATGTCATTGCCTGACGCCATTATCGTGCAGTCGTCGGCGTATGAGACCAGTGAGACTCCCTCTGGTGGCTGGGGGAGTTTCGAAATGTAGAAATTAAAAAGCAAGGGTGAAAGGACACCACCCTGCGGTACTCCTTGCTTTACTTTTCTCTATTTTGGTTTCGAAATATCAGTGACGAGTGACGACCACTCAGGTAGTTCGCGGTCTACCTCTTCAGCCCTGACGGGAGTGTCGACTGTAATATGTCATCTAGTAGCGTGGCGTGGCTGACTGTATCGGTTTTGGTTTAGTCCGCGGTTTACCTGAGTGTTTATGACGGAGAATGCCGTGGTGGTGCTGTGCACTCTTCGGAAACCATGCTGGTGTGAGGCTCGAGTCAGGTGTTCTGTGAGGAGTGGGGGTAGAAGGGCTTCAAGCGTCTTCACTACTGGGGAAAGGAGAGTTATCGGACGATAGGACTCCCCTTTGTTGGCGGGTTTCCCAGGCTTCAGTAGTGGGACCACTCTCCCTAATTTCTACTTATCAGGAATGATGAGAGTGGCCATGGACAGGTTGAAGAATTGGTGAGGAAATCTACTCCCAGTGGACCCAGCTTTTTCAACATTAGCATGTTTAGTCCGTCAGGGCCAATGGCTTTAGATGGTTTCATATGTTTGATGGCCCCCTGAACCACGTCGCTGGAGAAAGCAAGCGGTGCACTGTTGTATGACAGTTTGTGCAACCGTCTGGTGGCACAAAGTTTGGATCTGTCGACCGGAGGATGCAGTATAAAATGCCGGCTAAAGTAGCTCGCGCATCTCTTCGGGTCCGACGAAGTACGGACCTTGTCGTTGAGCTTCGTCAGGTTCGACAGGGACCTTACGGTGAACCAGAGCTTGCTCACACCAGAGGTGAAGTAACAGGACTTCAGATGTTCTACCCATTTGGTCCGCTTGTGTTGGGTTACCAGTTGCCCGATCTCCGAATTGAGGTCCTTTATTCGAGGATCCCCGGGATCGGCCTGGCGTAGGCGGTCACGCTCGTTCGTCAGAACAGCTGCTTCAGCTGGGAAATTGGGACGTAAGTCCCGGACCCGTCCAGCGGGTATGAAGCGAGCCGCGGCGGCTGTGATCGCCTTGCGGAATGCGCGTTCGCCTGCGCGCACATCGGTGGGAATGGGTAGGGCTGCGAAGATGTCCTCAGTAAATTCCACGAATCTGGTCCAATCAGCTTTGTTAAAGTTGATGTATGACCGGTGATCCGCGGAAACAAAGTCGGCAGGTTTCTCGATCGAGATGATAATGGGCAAGCGATAACATAGGTCGCCAGGTTATGCTATTTATCAGACCTACGCTAGCAATTGTTATGTCAGGCGAGCTGCCGCAATTGCCCACTACCCTGGTGGGGGCGTCGTCGTTTACAGTGCTGAATGTCGAATAGTTTATCTGCTCTGCCAATAGCTGTCCCCTACGATCATTTGGCAGGCTTGAATGCCAAAGATCGTGATGCGCGTTAAAGTCACCTACTACCAATCGGTTTTCTCCCCTGATGAGCGCACCAATATCAGGGAGATATCCTGCCGGGCAGCAGGTGACAGGGGGTATGTAAATATTATATATTTCGAGCTCGGCATCGCCTGACCGGACAGCTATACCTTGACATTCTAAGGTGCTGTCCCTGCGGTCGATGCCTTCATCGATGAGACGATACTGCACTGAATGGTGGACTATGAACGCTAGGCCACCACCGTTGTCTCGCTCGCGGACCTTTCTATGCACATTGTAGCCGTCCCTGGTAATCAGGGGGGAGCTAGCGTTGAGATGTTGTTGGTGGCGGCAGTGTGATGTGCCGGCACTGAGCGCAGTGTCGCCGTTGAGGCTGGGGCTGCCTGTGAGCGGGAGCAACACGTGGCCACATACCTTGTGGACCACTCCCTGTGTGTCTTAAGGCCTGAGCAGGTCTTAAGATGGCACCACCCGTTGCACTGATTACACCTAACCGAGGTGGAGTTCGGGTGGAGCCGTTTGTGGCAAATGCAGCAGTAAAATACCTCTGGTCCGGGGTTGGGTTCGACGCCAGCCCAGAAGAGAAGTATTTGGAGCAAACTTGCTGCAATGAGTTGCTCCTGTGACGAAAGATTGGGGGTGGGATACGGTACACTAGACAGGGCTAGTTTACTGGGGCGGCAGCCCTTGGTCGGGAAAAACCCGAGTCATTCCGGTAACGTAGAACCGGCTGCCATGGGAATGTTGGAGCTTGGTGATGATTTCTTATTTCAACATGATAATGATCCCAAGCATTCGGCATATAATGTTGTTGTTGTAGCAGCATATACATTCCCCATACTTACATGCGGGGAATGCTGCTGGAGTAACAGTCCTTGACTGGATATAAATCCGGGTCGTTTCGGTAACGTAGAACCGACTGTCGTGGAAACGATTCGGCATATAATGTTAAGCTCTATTTGCTGTATAACACAAATCACCAATTACGCACTCCGTTCCAATCCGCAGACCTCAATCCATCCCATTGAGCATTTGAAGAATTTACTGGAGCTCAGGATCCGTCAGCACAGCATAACTTCCAAAGAAATGCTTAAAAACGTAATAATTGATGAATGGAGACAAAATTACCAAAGAGGATACTTCTAAATTGGTCCATTCCATGCCACATCGACTTGCGGAGGTCCTCAAGCGGAGAGGTTATCCACCAAGTTACTAACATCGTTTTTTTTTATAAATGTAAATACTTTAACCATATATTATATTGCAATGTACGAATACTTTTTCTGCTTCATTGAAGTGAAATTTCGTTGTGAAATTGTAGAAAAATTACTGACTAAAAATTTCTCACAAAATTTTAAAATGCTTTAGTTTTTTTTTACAATGAATTTCTTAACATGTTGCTTTCATTTTTTGTGAACGGATACTTTTTCTGGCAAGTGTATTGTTTACCATAAAAAATACTCCCAGTTCCTGTGTCCGACAAAACTACAGCACGATATTTGGCATATCGCCATTTAACGGCATATTCAATTAATTTTGCTATTTTTCATTTCACTAATACAATATGTAACTGAGACGGCGGCCGCCGACGAATGGTTGGTGCGTGACTATAATTCGGGAATGCGTAGGTTCGAATCTCCGCGTATGGAGCAGCAAAATGATAGAAAAAGTTGACAAAGCAATTCAGTTTGAATTATAAGTGCATCCTTGTTGTTGCAATTTTCATGATATAATTTCTGATTCTCGGTTGGATTGAGATCAGGTGTCTGCGCGGCCTCTTTACTGCGCTTTTGTGATTGATTGTTCGTGTTGGTAGATCCACTTTTACGCCATTTCGTCTTCAGCATAAGAAAACAGAATATTTTAAAAGTGATTTTTGTACATCAAGCGGTCCATTAGTCATTAACTTAATGGATCGAACGACTTTTGGTACGCAGGCATTAATACATTTGAACCTTTAATACTAAACTTCAGAATTACATCACAATTAAATGCAATTAATTTTAGATCTTCCTCGTCGATTTTTGAGAAACAAATTGTTTCCTTACAACCAGCTCGCCGTTTAATTGATCTCTGAAAAATATTCACGTTTGATTCGCTTTGAATTGACCTGGTTATATAAAAGAATCATTTGGCCTCACGCCTGGTCCTGTCCTGGTTTTCGTGGTATAACCAAACTATGTATTGTAATAAAGTAGACAAAAGAACGAAAACTATTTATAGCTGATTTAATCTTTTTGCATCATTCGACGGAATAATCCGCGAACAAAAACTCTCTACCACTAAGAACACAAAAAAATTTTTTTTGTTAAAGTTTGAGGAAAATAAATAATTTTGGTAATCCTGTAATATTCTTTTTCATTAGAACAAACAGTAAATAGAATGTGCTTCAGCTTTGACGCCGCACATTTTTCACACATTGTACCCAGCCTTTGTAAATACAGTCTGTCTAATAGAAGCGTGTCGGGCAAATTTGGAGCTCCGTTAAAAAAAATATAAATGCTGCTAAATAGGCATATCTTTCTCCGAATACGTGTTGTGCAATTTGTTAGTTTTGTCAGAAGTGTGTTTTTGGAAAATGAGTTCCGCCCATGAAAAACGATTTGGAACAGAGTTCCTATCTACTCAGCCTAAAGGCACAAAAATGTCACGTGCATCTGCAGCAAAATATTTGATGAAGTCGAAGACGTACATAAATTAATGGGTGCATTGGCACACCGAAGTTAAAAACGTTGACAACTTCCCCGTAACGAGGCCTTTCCAAAGCAAAATCAGAAGATCACTAATTTTTTTGAGACTTGTCGCTGCGTGAGGCTGAATCAATTTCAAGGAAAAGTGGTGTTAATATATCCAAAGACGCAATATGTTTACATGCAGAAGAGCTGAAATTGTCATTCCCATGGCAGCCGGTTCTACGTTACCGGAATGACTCGGGTTTTTCCCGACCAAGGGTTGACGCTCCAGTAAACTCGCCCTGTTTAGTGCACCGCGCCTTAATTCGAATTACGAAAAGCATTGAAAAAAGACCTGTATGGGCTAGGTTAGGTTAGGTTGGTATGGTTGCCCATGGAGTGAGCACACTTGGACGAAGCAGGATTCGTCCTTTGTGATACCATTGTGAAGGAAGTGAGGTGAAAGGGGAGGACCGATGGGATGCAGGGAGAGGGTGGGGAGAGGTGGTGATGGAATGGTTAGGAGCGGGCGGATTACGAACGATGACTATGTTTGCGTCAACCGCTTTGTGCTGCTGATGAAATTCATCAGATTTTTAATGTCAGCGCCAGCTATATCAGCAGGTGTGGCAAAGAAGTAAGAGCCAAGATATCTGGATCTTAGCCCCGCCAGAGCAGGTGCTGAGATGATTCCACCTCATCCTCCATACATCCAACGCAAAAAGGACTCGAGGTGATTCCAAGTCTCACAGCATGCATTCCTCGCGCATTGTGTCCTGTGAGAGAACCCACTAGATTGGAGAGCTGATATTTTGTCAGCCAGAAGGATTTCGCGACTTTACACGTTTGTGTATTTGCCCAGCGCTCGCCGAGTTGGCGCGATGCCCATTTTTCCAGGAGCAGGCCGCAGGTAGTCAGGGGGATCCCAATTTTCTCCCTTCGCGGGGAAATCACCTCACATGTCCCTGGTCTGGCCAGCTCATCCGCCTCACAGTTTCCCACAATGTCGCTGTGACCGGGAACGCAGATGAGGCTGATGTCAAAGAATTCGGACACAGTCGAAAGTGAGGTCAAGCATTCCTTGACCACTTCCAAATGCACCGTCATAGACCCGAGGGCCCTTATTGCCGCTTGGCTGTCGGAGTAAATATTTACATGGGCTAAGATAAAATAGAAGTCGGCAAACGTAATTTTCACGATAAATCTTTTTTTTTTGCGAATAGTTGCATACGACGATCCTGACCTACTGCTGATACTCGACAACATCAGCGAACTGTTGCATCCAGTTAAAGTTTATGTGAAGTTCCCCATACTTATACGGGGAATGCTGCTGAAGTGACAGTCCTTGGCTGGATATAAATCCGTTCTGGTTATGTAGAACCGACTGTCGTGGGAACGTTAAGGTTCATGTTTGAGACTGCTTCACCAAAAGGGACTTATTGTGTTTACAACCAATTTGGATGCAGTTTTGATTAATAAAATTCACCAAGAAGCATCGAGATGGATCAAATGTAGAATGTAAACTGCCACTTTGTGTGTGTGTAAAGCAAAAACTCAAAAGACGGTCAAACAGTTATCAAGGTAAATTCGGCTGATTTGGAGCCGATTATCTCATACGCAGAAACTAGCATTAAGTATGATGTGAAGCCATTATAGCTAATAGTGATTGACTATACATTTTATTACATATATGATACATATAGTTCATAATAAATATTGTAAGCGCACACAATGAAGCTCATTAGAATCGAATTGGTCAAATAGTTTCTAGGTTATGGCGGTCACACTTCTATTACGATTAATGGTTTGAGCCACTGTGCGTTTGACATATATGTATGTATATAAATATATACACCGATCAAAAAGTTACCAGAATAACCGCCGGCGACGCTCTAAGTCAACTGATTTGAGTTCCTTTTTTTTTTAAGTTGCAAAGAGGTAAAATCACAAATACTTAGAATGGCGGATAAAGAAATTTCTTTTTTTTGCAATGCACTTTTGCAATTGTTGCCATTAAATTTAAAGTTTTTGCCACCCTTGTCTTGGGATTCTTCATATTTTCAGAATATGAAATTTATTGAGAAAAAAAAAACATTAAAACGGAACGACTTTCATATATTTATTAGCTGCCAAATGCCCATAAATTATATTAACTTGTTAAATTATTTAATTTGGCTAAGAAATAATAATACTCCAACAATAGATACGACTGACTACGGATCTGAACTACAAGTAACGAAAACGAATAACGAGTAACTAAATGTAGTAATGAGCGGAACAGAACAGTTGTTTGCGCATTTTGCGTTCAAGTTGAAAGCTGAGCAATATTTTCGCTGATGTTGCTGCTACGATATAGATAATGCAAGCACTGGTTCAAATAGGACTTGTACTCATTCTCATTTTCGATATGATTGTCGAATACCTGTCTGATTCCAAGTGGGAAATCCAATTGGTGCGAGATCAATTCCTATCAGACTTATGAACCTCCCTAAAACCTCAATTTTCATACAATTCGACTATTTTATCGAAGCGCTAGATATTTCACCACTTAATTACAATTCTCATATTCTAGGCACATTCAACCTGTGTCTTCTTAGCACTTTTTCAACCGAAAACATGGTTTTACTGTGGCATGGACTATAAATAAAAAAATAATAAATTTCTCACATTAAATGTGCACATTTTTTCTAATATAGCCTAATGAGCATGGCTAAAACGCGTCTGATGATTGTAATATAATTATAGAAGCACATTTCATGCTTCTCCATTATTATGTAGAAACCTTTATTTTTTAGAAGCTGGAAAAAAATGACAAGCTATATAATCTAACAAAGCTATTAGCTAAGTACATGAGGGCAGCTATTTAAAGTATTTATAAATATATATAACTCACCTGCAAAACAAATTTCTGGTCAATTACACGTTTGCCTATAGTCGCTTGAAAGTCTTGCGATTCCAAAAAACGCAGAAATACTTCATAGACTAATTGCAAATGTGGCCATGAAGCTTCTAATGTTGGATCATCTTCTTCAGGATCGAAATCTGGGTTTTCACTGGGAGGCAGTGTGCGGAACAAGTTACATGATATCTAAAATAAATTTTTTTTTTTATTTCCAATATAGACTCAATAAAGAGCATTTTTGCATTGCACTCACCATACGTATAATTTCTGGATACACAGGTTCCGTGAGCACGCCTCTACCGTGTGTTATATAATTGGAGAGGTCATTTAGAGCAGCTCTCTTAATTTCTTTACCTTTTAGATCCGTTACTGGATCCATAAAGTCAAAAGATACACAGCACTGACGTAACTTGCGAATGAATAATTCTTCTTGTTCCAAACTCGAGCAATCGGCTAATAAATAAATCAAGAAATTTTAATTAATTAATCAAATAATATTAATTCCTCAATTATAGTTGTTGTTGTTGTAGCAGTAAGTTTGTCGTCACTGTAATGTAATCAGCGGTCGTCTTCGTCTAGATCATCTATCGGTAGACCCAGGAAACTAGCTCTTTCGACAGGTTGGGTCCAGAAGGAGAGGGGTGTTAGAGGGCGCATGTGAAAAGGTGGTTAGTGTCGTGCGGGGTGTCTTCACATGCCGGACATATGTTTAGTATGTCGGGGTCGATTCTGGATAAGTAGGAGTTTAACCTGCTACAATATCCAGAACGTAATTGAGCCAAGGTTACGCGGGACTCTCGGGCAAGTTGGAGCTCTTCGTCTGCGATGGGTGGTGGTTGGACTCCGATAATGGCATTCGGGGGTCGGGAGCTTAGGAATGTGGGAATGGGCTCCCGATGAATATCGTTTATGGTCTCTCTCTGTACACTGTCGTATCCAGTAGCTGTCTGTCTGTTTTGTCTTGAATCTCGTCCGCGTAATTGAGGAAGTGCCTCCTGACGTGCCTGAGAGGTGGCTCAGGCTCAAGCAGGTGTCTGCATGGGTGAGGCCTACGGCAACATCCTAGCAGAAACTGAGCAGTTTGTTATGCTCCTTCACAGGCAGCATATGGGCCTCGTCGTGTAGGTGTTGTATCGGGGACTCCCAATATTTTAAGGTTGTTGACCATCGGAATTGGTATGTCATCGACTTTTACCTTAGTTGCAGCTTGACCTCAATTATACAATAGTATTTTTATGTGGTGGCAATAGAAAGGGAAAAATTATTGCTTAATATGCAAATTTGTTTTTGTTTATTTTAATTTCGGAACTAACCCGCTCATTTGCCGCAAGACCTTGTGAACTTGAAAAATAGTATATTATTGTAACGCAAAACTTGGGAAAAAACATTTTGGCTACATGATCTGGGTAATATTTACGTTTGTTCAGGGTTTTTATGTCACAGTTCCGAACTATGACACTCAGAATCTAATGATTTTAAAATTCAAGTGCTGTATTTAGAAAATTTGAAATTTGGCCTTTAAATTACCACTACCGTCTTTCGGACCGCAATGAAATTTAATTTGGATTGGCTGTTAATTTTTGGAATCAAGCTAACTCACTCATAGACCATGAGAGTTATCGTTCCCACGACAGTGGTTTCTACGTTACCGGAACGACCCGGATTTATATCCGGTCCAGGTCTGTCACTCCAACAGCATTCCCCGTACATGCATGGGGCTTATGCTGCTACACCAACAAAAACCATGAGTTATAGCTTGTAACGTCAGGCGTTTAATAGGAGAACATGCCAGTAGATTAGGGCTATTAATGGCTATAGTAGAAGCTGTCAGGATATAGAAGAGGAAGGGACAGTGGGACACCTTCTATGCGGATACATGGCTCTGTGTAGAAGACGGTTGAGACTGTTCTGCCTCTCTTTTCTGGACAAAATTGCGAATCTCAAACTAGCTAGTAAAGCCAGCTTTTTAAAGGCCACACAATGTTTTAGAGAAAACCAAGTAGAGTAAGGTTAGGATAGTTTCAGTGGTATCACAAGGAACGGACGAAAATTTTATCTGAAGTCATAATCGAGACATGCATTTATCAAAACAGAAAAAAAAAATATTTTTATGGCTTTATAAATTTTACCGAATTGCAGTAATTTTGCTTTAATTTAAATTTCTTTGGAAAATTACCGTTATATGGGAGGTGGACGTGGTTATCGAACTATTTATTGAAAGATATTAACTTTTGCTCGAGATTTTTTTTTTGTGGAAAGTTACCGTTATATAGAAGGTGGATGTGGTTATCGAACGCTTTATTAAAATATGTTCATTTTTGCTCAAGCTATCGTTTATTTATTTTTTTTTTTTGGTATACTACCGTTATATGGTAGGTGAACGTGGTTATCGAGCTATCGTCGTTCTGAACTTTTTGGTAACCATGGTTTCTATTTCGATTCCTTTATCATGTAAAATACAACCGTTATGTGAACTAAATTATAATACCTTTACGCATAAGTGCGCACGAGTATCACAATAATTTGACTTCCGGCTAAATTGTAACTCGCAAATGCTTATTGTAGCATAAAATAGTGTTATTTCTGTACCTTCTATTTGCAACGAATAGTCATTCGATGGCAAGAATAGCGAGTCAAAATGAATATTAAACCTTAATCAAACAATCTCATGTTTAGAGAACAGTTTGCTTGATATGATTTGGATTAGCGATTAAAAGTTTTAAACGTTTTCTTAATAGACATAGATTGATTTGAGATTTGCACTTCGATCTCATGGCCTTTTGTGCCCTCCACTCATCACAGTACTCCATACAGACCCAGCTCCCTTATTAAACTGGATTAAGCGTATGTCTTAATAAGAAGAAATATACCTATCAATTTAAACACATATGAGTTGAATTTTTTGCTTAAACGACACGCAATAGACAAATCAACAAAACTTACTAAATTATCGGATAAGTCGTAGAACAAGTGAAATTTAGAATTGAATAAGTCACTAAATGTAAATATTTAAATGTTGAATATTCTTTGATAAAAAGGCAGATATGTAATTTGCACACGTATAACGTGGCCATGATATACATATGTTATAATTTATAAAAAACATTTGTTACGGCGATCTTGCGGAAAACTTCCACTACATATTTTGTTATATTTACCTTTTAACGGCGGCAGCTGTTGAAGCTCCACATCCTGAGAATTTCTATAACGCGAGGAACCCTGACTTTTTTTACTCTTTTTCTTTAATGAGCGTTTGGCAAATGGATCAATTCGATCAACAAATGTTCCCGATGACATTTTCCGGCTTTGTATTTATTTTTAGCTGTACTTCTTATGTCCTCTTGCGAATCTGTTCTACAAATATTTATATCTGGCAAAACTGAATCAAAAAAGGCTAGTAGAATTTTCTGAATGATGCCACCACTGGCTATTTTGTAGATATTGACGCTTTCTATGGAGACGTGATTATCAATGCATCCAATTACTCCATGTACATGTACTTCAGAGCGATGTACTTCAGGATGCTTAATTTAAGTTAGTTCCAAGCCGATTTGATGGCCCCTCTTAGATAAATATAATTTTACACATATGTATATATTTATATCAAATAACTTTCTTCTTTATTGTGAATCCCGCTTGTTTAAGATGAATTATGTTCCTTTCACTAAGTGTAAGCATCCAGTTATTCAATAATCACCATTAACTCTTTTCTTTGAACTATAATTCGTTGAGTTTTAATTTTCTAACGCTCTCAAATCTTATAAATTCGAGTTCTGGAGAGTAGTTTTCAACCAATTTTGAATAGTGTAGTGCACAAACTGTAAGCTTTAGTTATGGATAAGTATATTAAATAAGACAGAGATTATCTAAACATAACAAATAAATAAAAAAAAAAACAAATGTTAGGCTAATATTTAAAATTAATTATTCGGCAAATGTTACCTTAATAGTGGTGCGAATACAATTATTTAGACAACTGCGCTTGTTATAATTTTGTTATTTGACGCTGCTTAGTGGAGGGAATTCTTCTGTTGCGTATCCTTTTCTTTTTGGTATCTAATACTTTACTTAAGCGTCTACGTTAAATATACATATATTAAATGTTGGGAATAGTGTGAACCTTATCTCCAGATGAAATGGCACATTGAATGCAGTTCTATTGAAGCTTTATACTAATTTATTGTGTTGGTTATTTGAATATTTTAAGTTATGTGTTTTACTGTGTAGTTTATATGCAATGCCTGTGTTTGGAATTGTCTGTCTGCCAAATTGTTTCTTGCTCGGACACACGCTTACCTAGAATAGTTATGTATTATTTTATCTATTCGCTGTTAACTTATGGTTTTCTTTAACTTACTTAGTAGTAACAGGATTGAACTGCCCGTGTGTCCTGTGGTATTGAAATTTGCAAGGTCAACACAACTTTATTGTCGACATTGTATATTATGTTAGCGGACCGGAGAACAAAATCGATGTCCTTTTTAGCTAAACAGAGCGATGGAAACCATTACAATAATATTTTTCATCACAGCTCACTGAAATTAAAAAAAAATAAAAACAAGAAAATTAAATGATGCAATTTGATTCAGCCGTGTAAAAAGTATTTCTTAATAAAAGTGGAATAAGTAGTTCCAGATGATTAGTAGAAAATATAGCTAAGAACGTTAAAATCCAGACTGGAAAAAGTTGTAGTTTTGTCATATTTACTTTATAATTTATAAGCGAATGTTTTGACAATCATTTTTAAATAATAGTAGGTAATTATCTAAATTATATGCCCACTTTTTTCTTCCACTTTCAGAACATTCAGAAAAATTTAACTTTTTGTTTTTTTTGCACATTCGTGGGTATTAAAATATATTATCTGCATGAGCCAAACAAAGGAATGTATAAGATAAAGTTTTTTCTTTTTTTATCATAGAATATAATTTTAGTTAATAGGTCCACACATGAAGACACACCGCACGCACTCACATCTTTAAAATTTAAAACTGGACCTCAGAGTTTGTTTACTTGAAAGGAAAGTATAAAGAAATTAGCATACATTCACGTATTTACTGTAGTAATATCACATTCAACGAAAATACAAATAAGTAATTCGTTTACCTTGTTGCGGAGACTTACAAATTTTAACCAGTTTTTTATGTGAAATACGTCACAGTGGACTGTACCAACTTATATATATGGATGTTTTGCTCGCGAAATCGCATTTTTTACTTTATAATTCAGTGATTTTCGTCAAGGAAATGTCACAGCTTGAAACCCATATTGCATAAACAAAATAACTTTTGACATTTGTCAATTAAAGAGATTTAAAATAAATTTGAGCACAACCATATAATATTTACATATGTATGTATGCATGCCGATTAAAACATATAGGAGACTCCGAAGGTAAATTGCACATCTTTATAAAATACATTTTTCAAAATGACAGTTTATTGAATTCCGAATACAACTCTTCGTATTTGATGTCATGCCATTTTAACTTATTTTTAATATTATATTTTTTGTAAGAAATTTTAATATCTTTCATTCGAAATAAATCACGTACACATACTGGCAGGTAAATACACATTCACGAACACCAATACACGTGCCTGCACAAGATACGTCCTCACGAATGAAAGTAAAACGATGGAACGAAAGACGTAGAAACATGAAAAAATGCTACATAATCAATAATCTAAAAATAATTAAACTCAAGTTAAGCAGCGGAAAAACTATTTTAATAAATATTTAACTTTTATATTCATTACGAACTGTGTTCACTTGCTTTTTCAACTTAAAATCGTTGTGATAATGTTAAATTTGTAGACTTCATTTTTTGTAAGCCCCTTTAATTAAATTCTATTTTTCACTTTATTCAGTCCTTTGGAATGTTTGATAAAAAAGTCAACACTTTTCCCGTTAATTGCACAGATAAATGTTAAATTATTTTAAATCGTTAAACTGAAAAATAAACTATATATATATTTTACTATACATTTTCTCTATTATATATAAAAGACATTTGCTCTTCACTGTTTTACCGACAATGACGACAACGATAAAAGAACCAATTTAATTTTTCGTTCCGTACATGTGTTATGTGGCCTGTTCGCTCGTTTGTCAATTTTTTTCTTCTACATTTACAACCGTCAATGCCTTCGGTAATTTGCACAAATGTACAAACAGAAACTAAATATTTTTAGTTGCAATTTCCTTTTCCACTCGTTCATTTGAGACTTCAAAACAATGCTGCCAGAGGCCTATATAAATTTCTTCACAATCCAAAGAACTTTAAAATTTAGAAATAGCACAAGGATAGGATAGAATACGATTACTTCGTGTCACACACGACTGGCATACACCCTGCAGTGAAAACATAGCATATATTTCATATACATATGTAAATTGGAAAATGTATCTTTAAACAAATTTATATATAAGAAATTCTCTAAAGAATTTTGCATTTAATGATATGAATAAAAATTAATTCAAAATGTAATCCATTCAATTCTCCGGCATTATGAAACTATCAGAATTTTCGTATTCGCGCTTTGTTACTAAATTTCTCACAACTAAATTTCAGCTAGTATTCTCATTTACTCGTTAACATTTACTCGTCACTTATAATAGTTTCACACGCTTCCCATACACTACATTCGTTCATTCAATGTTTGCTTTCTGTGCTATTTCATTTGTCGGCACCAATTCTTGACAATATTACGCATAGTTGCCAACTTTGTACTTTAAGTACTAGATTTAGTGCCTTTTTGAAAATTAAAACATCAAAAAATTGTTAATACCTTGTGCCCTTTTTAGTGTTTATTCTGAACTCATAAATAGTTAAAATCATTAAATAATTTCAAATATTTATTTCTACTTCAAAATTCATCTATTTGAAAATGTGGCAAATTTTAATTAATACTTAAATACCGGTTGTCCCTCGACCCTTGTTCCCACAGCAGTCGGTTCTACGATACCGGAAGGACACGGATTTATATTCAGCCAAGGACTCTCACTCCAGCCACATTCCTCTAACACGTGTGGGAAATGTTCATGCTGTTACAACAACAACAAAAACCGTTTCAGTAAATGCTTTTTTTCTCCAAATAAAACACGGACTAGAAATACAAAATTTACAGATGTAAGCGACGCATTAATTGCATCAAAACTTTTATCAAAATTTAAAAAACAAAAAACATATAACGAAGTAAATTTTATGGCCACTAAAATTAATTAGTGATATAACTTGTACATTTTTATGTAATATATCTATGAAGGCTTCAAAGATATTTTCTTCTCTAAGGACAAATTGCAATAATTAAAAATTACAATACCTTCAGATTATCATACGAATTTAGGATTACACAAGTTTATATCCGACCAAGAATTGTTAGCAGCAATTTCTTCAAAATACAGGAGTTAAAAAAAAAATGCGAGAAAGATCTACAGCTAATGGTATTTTATTTCTAGCAATAATATGCACAAGTTCGTCAAAAAGATGTACGGGAAATGAGAGATATAATTTGTGGGTGTTGAATTTTTCGAATGCTAATCTCATAGGAAATACGCAACATTTTCAAGGGCCTTTGGCAATGTTTGCGTAATGTCGGCATATAATGAGGTAAACTTTTTTCAAGAAAGGAAGACACTATAAGAACTGTGGCTATATATTTAGAAGCAGAAAGTCAGGTAGGATATGAATTTGAAAAATTCAAACTATCACAACGTTGCGAAACTATATATATGTATGTATGTACATACATATGGATCTATAACATGTCGTTTCCACGACAGTCGGTTCTACGTTACCCAAACGACCCGGATTTATATCCGGCCAAGGACTGTCACTCCAGCAGCATTTCCCGTATGTAAGTAAGGGGAATGTTTATGCTGCTACAACAACATAACATGCGCGCACATTCTACGCCTGCTACAAAATGAGACTTAACATCTGTCATATTTCATTTTGACTTTGTCCCGTTTTCCGATTTGGGCACCTTGATTTCGTTTTCAAAATAGCAGCAAGCAAATCGGATCGTTGCATCGAGCATGCAAATGGAACGGTAATTGATGAAAATTGGGTTGAAAAACTACGAAATGATAAGACAGCGATGACAAGTAATTCGAAAAGACTGATATGTTTTTACAGTGAAATTCGAAAATGCAGAGGTGGTCAAATCAAATACAACTATTGCCATATTTTAGGATCACTTTTTTTTGTTAAATTTTGTAGAATGTTGTTAAGACCACCGTAGCGAATGGTTCGTGTGTAACTACCATTCGGAGTACATAGATTCGAACCTCTGGGAATGAAAAACCAAAATGAAAAAACATTTTGTTCTAATAGCGGCCGTCAGACAGGCGATCTTTCCGAGTGTATCTCTGCTATGAAAAATCTCCTCATTAAAAAATATGTGCCGTTCGGTGTCGGCTTAAAACTGTAGATCCCTCCATTTGAGGACCAATTTCAAGACGCACGCCACAAATAGGAGGAAGAGTTCGGCCAAACACCTAACAGAAGTGTACGCGCCAGTTATTTTTTATTGAAAATATAATAATTTTAGTTTGGTGCGGGTACTTTTACATAATGTTTTCAAAGTAATCAAACTCCATATCCTTAGAGAAGCAAATAATTAAATTTTTTATACCAACTTAAACATGTGTGGACAAAAAAAATACAACTTTTTTAAAACAATATGCAATTTATGTTAAACTAAAACTTTTTAGCAATACCATTGTTTTTATCACTACTTTTTTCCTGGTTTTGATGCAATTAAATTATCGGTGGTTTTCATCGGAATATTGCCAGGCCTTTTGGAGTCTATTAAAGAAAGTTTCGCCATTTTTTACGCTACTAGTATCTATTCGCTATTATCTAAAAGTTCTGATACGGGTTGAAACCGAAGTAGTGGTGGTCATTCCATTTCATATACATTTTTGGCGCTAAACCATGATTTAAAAGACTTATCCGTGTGTCTCGGGACATTATTCTGTTGGGAGACCAACCACGTTTCCCACACCGCATATGGCAACATAATAGTCTCTAAAATATTTGTGTGCTGATATTGGTGCATAATTCCTTTATTTTATATAATAACTCAACTCCGCTGGCTGAACAGCAACCTAAAATCTTACGTTTGTGTTTTACATTTTCTGACAATAACGAGGATAATTTATCAACTGACCTTCGCACATAACACATTCCACCGCTGCCTATTAAATTAAATGTAGACTCATCAGTGAAGAGAACAGTTTTCCATTTGCTAACTGACCAATCCAGATGCGATTTAAGACATTTTAAGTTTTTTATGCTGGACGGCAACCTCGTAATGGATGTCATTTGCAAATTTCTTTAAAGATTTGTGACGGTTTAATCTCGAGATGTTTCCGCCTGTTGCACTATCTAGGTACTATTCTGTCTAGTCCTTTAACTTTTTTAGCGTAGTAGTTGTTGTTGTTGTTGACGCAGCATAAACATTCCCCATACATACAGTGGTGGCCTTATAATTAGAAACGAGATAGCAGCATTTGATTTTACTAATACAATTTTAAAATTTATTTCGCCACATAATTTTTTTTTATTAGAAATAATACAAAAACAAATAGTCTTTCAGTTTAACATAAAAACTGTTCACCATTACTACAATCCTAAAAAAAAAAAATAAACTTAATACTAAACACAAATTCATTTTGGTCAAATAATTAGAAACGACAGGGAAAACTTAAAAATATCTTCAAAAAGTTCAACAAAATTAGCATAACTTTAATATTTTGTGGGGTAACCCTTATTTTTTATAACATTTTGGAGTCTTCTCGGCAAGCTTCGTATTAAATTTTTGGCATCTTTCAACAGATATGCTCTCCCAGCTTCGCTGCACCAATTGAAACAATTCATTATTATTTCTCGGGCTCTTGTCCTTGAGATCTTGTTTCACAATTGCCCATAAGTTCTCAATTGGGTTCAGATCAGAACTTTGCGGTGGCCAGTCCAAAACATCAATATTTTGATCCAAAAGCCAACGCTTTACTAACCGTGAAGTGCACTTTGGACCATTGTCATGCTGGAAAATGTAGTGAACCGGCATGTTCTCAAAGGAATATGGTTCCATTACACTTTCCAGAATGCTTTTATATTGATGTTGGTCCATGATTCCGTCAATGCGCACAATTGGGCCCAGGCCACGCCAAGAAAATGCTCCCCAGACCATAATAGATCCGCCACCGTGTTTCACTGTTTTCACAGTATACCTGGGGTTCAAAGCTTTGCCTGGAGGATGCCTCACATATGTTTTTCCATCAGATTGGAATAAATTGAATTTCGATTCGTCACTCCAGAGAACTCTATTCCAGAATCTTGAATCTTTTTTGAGCATTTCCTTAGCAAATCGTAACCACTTCATAATATTTTTTTTTGACACATGCGGTTTTGTTTTGTGCGATGCACCCACGTAGTCCCGCCTCTTGTAAGCGCCTTCTTATCGTCCGAGCGGAGACTTCTACGTTTAATTGCTCTGCAACTTCGGCTTTTATATCATGCGAAGACATAAAAGGGTTGCTCTTGCTGGTCCTACAAATATGCCTATCATCCGCTGGAGTTGTTTTTCGAGTCCTAGGCTTCCTGGCTGGCGTTTCAAAGTTCCTCGTTTTTTTGTACAAATGAATTGCTCCGAATACCATTTTTTTGGAGCAGCCAAACCTTTGTGCGATAGCCGACATTGCAATTTTTTCCTTTTTGTAACACTGAACAATTAACTCCCTCAATTTCGGGGAGCATGACTTTTTCTTACCCATTCTAACAATTGAGATGAACTAAAATTACAAAAGCTAATCTATGGATTTTTTCAGTATACTTACTTTAACACTAACTCCAAGATAAATATAGAAAATTTAAGAAAAAACTGCGCGTTTCTAATTATGTGGCCAGCCAAGAAACACATTCAGAGAAACAATGTGAATTTTTTCAGAAATCAACCATCAAATATCAACGTGTTTTTCTAACTACAATGTTCATCGCCTATTCTAAGAATAACAGTGCTCATAATTCACAGTGCACGTCTTCCAAAAATATGCACAGTGATTTTATTTTTCTTAGCACATCGTTTCTAATTATAAGGCCACCACTGTATACGGGGTATGCTGCTGGCTGGATTATAAATCCAGATGCTTCCGGTTACGTAAAACCGACTGTCGTGGGAACGGGTTTTGTTTGGAACTGCATTGGTTAGCCGTAAACACTTTCCTTGTTTTAAGGAACTTAGTAATTAATCTCGGAATCGTACTTTTTATATATTATTATATATGTATTTTGAAGAAATGCTTTTTTGTGTCATTCCTTCTTTAAAATCTGCAATCACCTCTTTCTTGTCTCTTGCCATCACAAATCTAATAAACTTATGCTTAGATAATTAATGATTTTATATCTTTTGTATAATTTCGAATTATTTCCTATGCTATATAAAAAAATTAATTATTTGTTTCTATAAGGCTGGATTTGGTTTAATTACAATCATTTCAATCTACATTTTACAAAATTCAACTTAAATATGCAATAATTCTAAATATGTATAATAGGGCAATAGCTGCATATCATTTGGCCACCACTGTACATTGGCATAACAGCAGATGGTTTTTATGAGAAGCTTTTCCACCGCAGGAAATCGCTCAGATGTTTGCCTTTGCCTCCCTGGAGACGCTTGCTACTAGAAAAATCTTGTTCTACCGTTTTGTTGTTATATATGGGGCTCGATCTCAAGGTTCACTGCCTGTATGTCACGCATACACACATTCGACTATATTTTAACTCATGCAAAAATTGCAAACATACAGTATCTTAATAATTTCGTTTTCAGTTTAACATTTTTCCAAGATAAGTAGTGTTTTCTCAGTGCGGGTATAATGGAAAATAAACCTGGCAATTGCAGAATAAAAACAATAGTGCAAATTGTAGATTTCATAAGACCGAAGGTATCGCTGAAGCAAATGTGTATATGTGTGAAAAAATTAATATTAGGATTTAAACGACCAGGCGTATGAAAAAAATTAAATATAAAAGGAATTGTCAAGATCGAGGTAAAAATTTTTTTGTCCCTAAAACTTTGATTAACCAGCTTCCTCCTTTCTTTAGAGCTTTGAGTCATTCTTTTCCCTAATTCTTACACAGAATTGCTCATCGAATCAATTGTTTTTAATAACAGTTCTCGATGGGACCGTTTCCACGACAGTCGGTTCTACGTTACCGAAACGACCCGGATTTATATCCGGCCAAGGACTGTCACTCTAGCAGCATTCATCTTATGTAAGTATGGAAAATGTTTATGATGCTACAACAACAACAACATGGGATAATTTTGGTCGCAAACTCTCTGAGGACTTATGTTATAACCTAGACAGTGCGTGACGGTAATTGGAATTTAATACTCAATTCAGAATTATCTGAGGAATTAAGTACAATTAATGCGGATTGACAAATCGACTTCTCATAATTTAAGCGGAATAGGGAAATTTTTGATGGCAGCATTGACGAAAATAATGAAACTTTTAAAGAGAGGAACTAGAAAGACTAGATGCAATGATAGTTTGCTCTAACTCGTTCGAAATTACATTAATTGTTTTGATTCTCCGAGCAGTTTGAGAAATTGCAATTTAAGATTTTTTAACACTAGAACTACGAAGATTTACCATATACCTATTTCAACTAACCGGTCATTTTGACCGGTTTTTTTGTTTAACTACACAAAACAGTAGAAATTTAGAAATAAAACTAAAAATTCATAAGATAATTAAATTTTCAAGCAAAAGAAACATATTTTATTCATTTATTGTAATTACATAACATAAAAAACATAAATAAGATAATTTTAAGTTCTTGGCTTCATAAGCGCCACGCGCAAATAAAGTGGCCAGAAAAGCGTTGAATTTTTCTTCTGATAAATCCAATTCTTCACCAGTAACTCGTAAACCTTCTTGTTTTGTGCATGTTATGATATGATGTATAATATCACGATTAATTAGTAATGAGAAAGCACTACTCACAACATTCTTTACAATTTTTTTTTTTTGCATATCCTGTAGGTCCTACTTTTTGTTTGAAAATGGTATGTTTTGGTTTTCTCCCGGGATAGGATCCAGCTTTGATTTCATTCCAAATAGTTCCATTAGCAATTTCAGTTTGCTGATCTTCACTCTCATCGGAATAGGATGGAAATCTTACACTTTTTCTTTTACATACCTTGAGTATGTTCTCCTCTTCACTATCACTGGATACATAGACTTTCTCTTTATCAAACTGGACCGCTGAAATATTTGTTGATTTGCAGACAACTTCGGATATATCTTCGCATATATTTGTTATATCTTCAAGAAATTTTGTTTTTTTCGAATGTGACGCCATTTTCAGGGTAATAACTTCTAACTGAAAACAATAATTTTATTTCCCTTTCTAATAATGAAAAAAATATTCAATCAGAAACCACTTACAATGCATGCAAGAATAATGTGAGATTATAAAGAAATATTAAAAATATTCAATTTATTGTCATTTGCAACTATACACGGTAAGTAAGAATACTAAATTGAAATGTTTATATGCTACGATTTATGATAACTTATCAGTATAGGGGTTACAGACTGACTGTAGAAATTGTATTCAAATTACGGATTTAGTATAACTGTATATACCATATTACAGTTATACAAATTTTCGCATAATATATGGAAAACGCAAAATCTTTGAATTCCGGGAATTTTCCATATTCAAAAAGAATATTTCAAGAATATACAAAAAGTATTAATGATATTTTTATGACCGATCAAAATGACCGGTTCGTATATTTAGGTATAACACATAGTTAACTCTGAAAATTGGAAGCATACGAACAAAATAATCTATAATATTATTCTATACACAAATTTAATAAAAATCATAACATTATCGAAAAAAATGTAATTGGAATATTTAGGAGGAAATGGGAAATAAATGTTCCAACCGGTCATTTTGACCGGTTCGTAGTTCTAGTGTTAAGTAAATAAATATTTCTTAGTATCAAGGCAGCTAATAACCGTATTTGTTAACTGCGGTCCATCTTTTACTAAGAAACTATCCAATAAACAAATCAGCTGTTCACTAATCCGCGAAACAACCGCCTATCACACTACAATTTTAATTCATTCAGCATCATTTTAACTCGGATAAGCACCTGTGGGCGTATGTAGAGACCAAGTCACGGAAGTGCCCAAACACGTTTGGTGATGCGATGTTTAGTGGCATAGCCATATGAAGACAACTTCTGAATAGCATACGATTGCGGAGCTATTTTCCTACACCACACAATATCCGTAAATATCAAATTTAACAGCTTTCTTCCCTAATAATAATAAAAAACGAACAAATGTCTAAAGTTATATTCCTATTTAAGCCAAAGAGCATTCATTATAGGTGGTAGAACCCATCCAACACCGTATGGAACATTAGAATTGTCTCAACAAAAGAAAGTAGAATAGAAAAAAGAAAAGGACAAATGTGTTGCACCGCCGACCAGAAGTTGGAGCTAGAAGTATGCGACGATGGTGCTAATGGAATGACCTTTTGAAATTCCATTGTATGATCATCCGTATGTCGACGACGGAAGAAAAAAAAGCGAATCAGCTGGTCCACCCACACCACCAATAGATTCACCTTGTTTTTAAACCATTTACAGATCCAGAAGTAAAAACACTCTCAGCTGACTGTCAAAGTTGCCCACAGCTGAGATCATCTCATTCCAACGCTCTTTTATGTAACATGGTTGCACAAAAAATGATTAATTTTCATAGGAAATCGTATCAAAAAGTCTAAAAAATTATTCAGATAATTTTCAATAAAAAAAAAACATTAATATAGCTAAGAAATATATTCAAAATAATTGTTATTGTAAAATTTCCTAGTCAAAGTTATTATTTTGCATTTTTTCCTATTATTTTAATGTTACCACAAAAATTCAGACCATCACACACTTGCCTGTCTGTCAAACTCACACCAGGCACCCTGTCAAAAAATATGAAGAAGAAGAGTGTTTTTATTGAATTTTTGTACAATGGTTTAAGCACTGCAAAATCAAAGGTTAATTTAATTTCTGTGCTGACGCCACTCTAACGTACATACGCGCAGATGCATGTGTGCACGTTTTATTCCACATTCCTAGTTTTCCACTCAATTTAACTTATTCTTACTATTCTTTATGTTTGTTTATTTTTTGAGCTGACGTCACAAACTTGGACTTGGAAAGACAGTCTTGGTTTCTATTATTATTGTGTAAATGGATGTGTTTCATTAAAATATCGCAGATTGTCACTCACATAGTGCGGAAGTCTTCCTCTCTCTTCCGATCTCTTCGTTTAATGTATAGTTATTCTTATTCACAATAAACTTTATAGTTCTTTTTTGCATTTTTTACAGTTTATCAATATATGTGCTTCTCATCGTGAAGAAGATAGTTGAACAATATATGAAGTGTGATTCAACGATAGACATATAGATTAGGGTTATACATCTTCTCCCTAGTTATCTACTTAATGTCGGGGAGACATATGCGTAGAAGCGGACAAATTATTCGCACAAAAATTTATCTAATAAAAACTTAACAGAATTATATTTGAAAGCTATAAAATTACTCACACATTTCATTTAAACACACAAAATATAGTTTTGTCTATAATTTAATATTTTGTGAGCAATCCTATCTTGAAATACCTCGTTTATTCTGTTTTGCAAGGTTTGTCAAGGTAGAACTCTGGCGGGGTTGGGAGAATATGAGGCATATGACGTACAATTATTTTGGTGGGAGTGGGGATTCTTCCAGTAATTCCAGGCTAAAATGTCTTATCTTTATATTCATTTGCGATTTCAACTAGCCCCTTTTTTCATTGACTGCTTTTTTATATTAATAACTGGCTGTACGTGAGACTCTTCAACGACCAGCATGCACATTTCGGATGGACCTTTCGGAATGTGGTGAGTAATTCCTATTGACTTCTCTAGTTCAATATGTTTCTTGCACGCAGATATACTTAAACAAGACTGTACATCTTTACAGTAAATCAATATCTCAGAACCGATGGACCAGAGGGTCTTATATATCCGGCAAGATACCGACAGTAAAACAGCGTCCTAGAGATATTTTATGATTTTATAAATGACAAAATCAAATGTGTGGAATTTCTGACCTTAGTGAATCTTAATAGATGCGTATTGACCCGAGTATTAATAATCTTAAAAGTTATTAACAAAACCACTTTTATAATGCTGCTCGTTTCTATGACTAAATACATGAAAGTAAATAATGTTAGAGGTCAAAGATTATTTTTTCTTTACACATGGCAATAAATATATTTTAACTGTATCTACCCAAAGAATTCGGTAAATATTGGCAATAATTTAAATATGTGTATTATTAGTATGTATAAAAAGTTTGAGTGCTGAACAAAAAATTAACCAAATTATGTATAGTAGAGCCATTCTATTGAAAGGGAGCGAATATTGAATGTTTTATAAAGTGATAGAGGGTCAATTACTTTATATTGCAGGATATACATATATAAAGAAGTGAAGTTTGACCCTTAAGTCTATTTACTTTCTGGTAAAAAGTGATAGAAAGGGGCAGTATTATTAAAGATTTTTGTTAATAACTTTTGAACGGTAAAAACAAATAATTTCGCTCCTTCAGATTGTTAAAACTGGGGTCAATACGCATCGATTGGTACCAACGTTGACAATTTTCCCACATGGCCCACTAAGTAGATAGTTACATGTTCTAAACACCACCGACCGGGTTTATTGAGCGGAGTTCAGTAATTTTCTCGCCGAATTTCTAAAGCACACACACACAAATAGTTCCAATGATTGATTAAAAAATGTATACAACTAATTTGATTATCGACTTAATTTTTGACTTTTCCCTATTAAATATTACCTGTTTGCCAAAGAAAACGATTGATTTTATCCTTTTTCGCCGATTCCTCGTTGCTCGCTTTACTTCAACCACAACTACACTTTCAGCAATGCCCAACCGTTCGCTTTTGCTGCGCAAATGTCATCAAATGTCAAAACGCCCGAGCAATATGTTAAGCGGCGCTGATGGTGACGACTATTGCTTTTTAATATTAGCCGATTGTTTTTACCTGTGGTACGGATTTATATTTTCCCAAAAGATATTTTTTAGTCACTTATTATCTACATCAGTTTGTTTTTCGCTTTATAATTCTATAATTTCGTTTTCTTTGATTTTTACAAATTCTTTGCACTCACGACAGAATCGAAAGCGACACCACCTCTGCTGCCGACGTCGCTAACGACAGCAAAAACAATGCCGTGGAGAAGACCGAACAAACCTTTTTCTTCCCGTTAAAATTTGTTCGCATTTTTCTCCTCGTTAGCACAATTTTTAGGCTGCTTACACTCGCCTTTCACATGCGATATTCTCGGGCAAATTCCCCAATTTTCATAAAATACATATAGCAAAATGATTCAAGCAACTAGTTTCACTATTATTATACTTTTCTATTAAACTTTGTTACTTTTAATTGTAGGAATTTACACAAAATCGCGGACAGCGCCTTTGATCGCTTGTAAAAAATTTTTCTTTCGTTCACTCTGAATCAGAAATGGAATACATTGAGCTACTTTCGTCATTTTTGAACAGGGTTGGAATGAAATTTTTTAAATGGTACCAATGCCGTTACGAATTGAACTTTTTGCTATCAAATTGTACTAAATTCTTGTTTTCTGAATTAGTATTATCTTTATTTGCTAATTATTATTATTTTTATTTAAAAACCACACACTTTTAGATATGAGTAAAAATTAGTTGGTCAATCGAAAGATAATTTCTTCATCGCGGTAGCGTCTTTTCACATATTTAAACAATTACTTGCTTTTCTAATTCATATATTATAATCACAAGGCCCTTTGGCTTTGAAAAATTCTTTTTTTTTCTCAAAGAATAAACTTAATAACACAACAAATGCTTTTAATTATATTAAGCTGATTAAAATATTTACAACATAGAATAATGCTATCAGAAGAATTGTATCAAAATTGTCTTCGCCTTACTTAAGTACTTTCCAAATGATATTGTGTTTGGAAAAAAAGTACAATTGCATCGAAAAACCCAACCCTGTTTGTACGGAATGAGACAATTCTATGGTGGGTTTCGTTAATATTTTGAGCTATTTAGGCGGCCATTTTCTGGTGAAATAATGCCAATTAAAATAAGGTGGCCAGCATAATGCGCAATAAATGTTGATTTAAGTCCAATAAGAGCTGATACATATTTGTTTAAGCACTTTAAAGATTGCTTATTAGAATTCTGCTATACTATGAGGTGTTAGGATATAACGCAACTGCTTTGTAATGTTTTTTTGTATATAATATTAAACTAGAAATGCAACCCTGTAAATCCACCAAAGAACACAGTTTAGTACACCACTGGCCATGAATAATTGCTTAGTAAATTTTTAATAGAAGTGATATTAAAAGCCTTGAACAAAACAATTCCATCATTATATTAAACGATATTGTCCAAAAAAGCACGTCTAATACGCAAATGATGATAATAGTTAACACTTCAAAATAAACACGGATACAAACTAATTCATACATAAACTGTATTACACCTCAAGCTAAGTGAAAAGTTACAAGGACGTGCCATGTCCTCATTATCAGCTTCTGCAGAAAATGTGTCTAGCTCGGGCGGTGGCGGCAATGTAGAGCAAGGTGCTGGTACTTCAGATGGGAGCTCAAGCATGTGTTTAGAGCTGGCTTTAGAAGGTGAAAGATTGTGCAAAGCGGGTGATTGCCGCGCAGGTGTGGCGTTCTTTCAAGCAGCCATTCAGGCTGGCACCAACGACCTGCGCACTTTGTCCGCCATCTATTCTCAGCTGGGGAACGCTTACTTTTATTTAGGTGATTATACCAAAGCCATGCAATACCACAAACTTGATCTCACACTTGCACGCACTATGAATGACAAATTGGGCGAGGCCAAGTCGTCGGGAAATTTGGGCAACACTTTAAAAGTCATGGGACGTTTTAATGAAGCTGCCATTTGCTGCGATCGCCATCTTACATTGGCACGCCAGCTAGGAGACAAGCTATCAGAAGGTCGCGCTCTCTATAATTTGGGAAACGTCTATCATGCTAAAGGCAAACATATGGGTCAAGGAAATCCTGGTGACTACGGCGATGATGTACGTGAAGCTCTAAGTAAAGCAGTTGAGTTTTATCAAGAGAATCTAAAGCTGATGAGGGAATTAGGTGATCGCGGTGCACAAGGCAGAGCTTGTGGAAATTTAGGCAATACTTATTACTTGCTGGGTAAGCAAATATTGGCATAAATTGTAGATTTTTGCTTAAGGACCCTTTTTTTACAGGTAATTTTCAAAAGGCTATCGAACATCATCAAGAGAGACTATGTATTGCACGCGAATTTGGTGACCGCTCTGCTGAACGTCGTGCAAACAGTAACTTAGGTAACTCGCATATCTTTCTGGGCCAATTTGAAGAAGCGGCAGAGCATTACAAACGTACGTTGGCATTAGCCATGGAGCTTGGAGAACGTGAAGTAGAGGCGCAAGCTTGTTACAGTCTCGGAAATACATATACTTTGCTTCGTGAATTTTCAACAGCTATTGACTACCATTATCGCCATCTCGCTATAGCTCAAGAATTGGGTGATCGTGTTGGAGAAGCACGCGCTTGCTGGTCTCTTGGCAATGCACACTCGGCTATAGGAAATCACGAAAAAGCACTCCTGTATGCCGAAGCTCATCTTAATCTGGCCATAGAATTACAGGATCCGGTTGGCGAAAGTACAGCTAGGGTAAATATTTCTGACCTACGCAAACTGCTCGGGCTACCAGCTTCGCCGATTGACTGCGAAGAACGTTCTATTGCATCGGATATTTCAGCTGGTATCGTTCAACGATCTGATAGTTCAGGAAGCAGTCAAAGTCGTATGGTAGGTACATTCCTTTTTATATAAAAGTAACCAGGCAAGTGCAAAATATTTATTTTATTTATTATACGATCAAACTAATATTAATAATGAAAATACTTCAAGAAATATTTGGATACGAATACATTTTTTTTTTTTTTTGAAATTTTATAGGTACGAGTAAGACGCCAAAGTATGGAACAATTAGATTTAATAAAAATTACTCCTGATGGAAAACGTGCAGACCAAATAAATGCTCAAGACGAAAAACACAATCAAAAGGGAGTTGCTTCGAAAGCCAAAGTGCAGGATGAAGATTTCTTTGAACTTTTATCCCGTTCTCAGTCTAAACGTATGGATGACCAACGTTGCTCAATTAAAATTGCTAAAAATCCACCAAATACGACATTACCATTAGGAGAAGTATCATCATCTGTCATATCAAGTTCGGGTGTTACACGTAAGCCATTGGTGCAACAAAACTCTTTGGCCAGCGGCAGTAGCACCGATGGCGGCGCTACTTCTGGTATTAAATCGTCTAATAATTCAAATACCGCTTCTGGTCCTATCTCAGGCAGTAATCTTGGGCATGGCCAGTTGGCACGTAGTGCTACAACTACTCAACAACCAGATGATGCCTTTTTGGAAATGTTAATGCGCTGTCAGGGTTCACGCTTGGAGGAACAGCGCTCTGAACTGCCACGTGCCAACATCACAATGGACGCTGAGGCACCACCACAAGCTAACGCCTCAGTTGGTGATCGCAATGGGGGCGCAAATGGCAGCACTGGTGGTAGGACCGTACCCGATGAGGACTTTTTCTCATTGATCATGAAGGTACAAAGTGGACGCATGGAAGATCAGAGAGCCGCAATACCTGGTTTTGGAGGCTATCCACAACGCAACACAGGCAATGGAGCGGCAGCGGGTGCTACAGGCGCAAATTCTGCTAGCAATGCTAGTAATCCGAATGCAAAGTAATTTTGCTGTATGTATGTATTTGCACGTATTTGAAAATTACATCTAAAAATATGTGTCCGATTTTACTTAATTTATTATTCATCAGTGTAATTTTGTCATGGATATTAGAAAGACTAAGCCCACGACAAATGAGTATAATTGTAAATTTTCAATTTTACCAATTCGGTTTTTAATACTTGCAACTTGCAAGTTTACATTTTTTAATTCGCCGAAATTAGAGCAGCATTAAATGAGCTACGTATTCAGTTGTCTAATCTTTTGTATACAGATTATATTATATTCTCATGGATTGTGAACTATTTGTGAAATAGGATGACAGTGTTTCTTCGCTTTAAGTGCCACTTAATTTTACAAAAGTATTTTCAACCTCAATTTACAGAAACTAATTTTCTTGTTGGAGCCTCAATTTTTTTATATAAAAGTAACGTAATTTTGATATATTGTCATTTTTCCTAATTTGCTTACACAATCAACCATATCCATCCTGGTAATAATTCTCATGTGCTTCCTATGGCTCCGATTAAGTTGATGTCATTGGGAAGGATGACGCGCACAAGAATAGTCACAGCTCCGAATTAAAAAAGAAATGCAAAGAGGTTGAATTGAATGTAAAAAATGGTATGAATCAATTTATAATTTTTATAAAGGCGTTCCCTATTAACCATTTTAATCGTCATAAAATACATACACATACAATCACAATAGGCGCTTTGTGAAGATGTATTTAGATAACCCTCAATCTCTTGACCTATTTTTACCGCGTTTGCCGCATTTTTGCTGTCATTTTGGAAACAAAAAAATTCTCCATAATTTTTTGGGTAATAGTGCTGAAGTGACTGTGTGCTGGGCAGACTGTCTCCGGAGTTTTCACTTATTTCGTTTGCCGACAGCCCTGCATCTCTTGATTTCGGAAGCCATTCACCAAAACAATTCGGAGGGAGGATATTTAAAAATATATTTTCCGCAGTATATGCCACAGTCATGCCCGAATATTCATACGCACGAATCCTTTTCTCATGCATATAATAAATATTTAGAATTTAACTTGCACAAGTTTGCAAAAATTAAATCAGATTTAATAAATCTTATTTCACAATACATTGGCACAATTACAGCCGCTAAAAATATTCATACATAACATTTCTATACATACATATATCAGTGGATATAAGGATATGATATTACATACACATAAGCATGTTGAAATTCATTAAGTATTATGAAAAAAGATTGAAATATGTATGTCCAAAACATACATACATATATAATTCTGACTCAGTATAAAGTAAAACAAAAAACATTCTGCAGCAAAGATAAGATTTACAAAGCTGTGTCACATGTTTGCAAATTGACTACCATTTTATGAAGCATTTTAAACAAAACATTGTCAGTACTATTAAGAATTTTTACAAAAACAAAAAAAAAACAGAAACAAAACATATGTGTTTAGCAAACTCTCAAAATGATTGACGAGATTTGTATACTAAAAAGCCAAATTAATGTAATATAAATTTACTAAACCTAAATAAATATTATTTTATCTAATAAGAACTGTCTATATATACTACTTCAAATTTCGTTCTGGTGATTTTTCACTCAAAGATGAAAAACGCTCTAGTCGTCCAGTTGAAGTTGATGACGTCCTAATCAAAGCAATAATCGATTCGGATCGTCACGATACAACACGTGCGATTGCAGAGAAGCTTCATGTATCACATACTTGAATCACTTAGAACAACTTGACTGTGTTCAAAAACTCGATACATGGGCTCCTCACGAACTGAAAGAAAGGCATTAACAGCTGCGATTTGCTAAAGAAACGTAAAGAAAATTATCAATTTTTAAAACGACTGATAACTGGCGATGAACAATGGATTGTCAATATCAAGCGGAAAAGATCGTGGAGCAGGCCAGGTGAACCAACTCAAACAACATCAAAAGCTGATATTCATCAAATTAAGGTTTTGTTATCAGTTTGGTGCGATTACAAATCAATTGGCTACTTTGAACTCTTACCACCCAACCGAACGATCAATTCTGATGTCTATATTGAACAACTAACGAAATTAAACAATGCAGTTAAAGAAAAGCGGTCCGAATTGATGAATCGAAAATGTAGTGTACTCCATTATGACAATGCAAGGACACACACATCTTTGGCCACTCGGCAAAAATTATTGGAGTTGGGTTGGGATGTTTTGCCACATTCACCATATAGTCCTGAGCTTGCACCATCTGATTACTTTTAGTTTCGATCTTTACAAAACTCCTTGAATGATAAAAATGGTTTTATGAACGTGGGATTATGATGCTGCCTGAAAGATGGCCGGAAAACTTTAACAACTGCCCTGTCCACATATAAGGCATTATACGCATATAACTCATTATATAATTTTCATAAATTATTTTATATAGATGCCTGATTGAATTATTAAAGGTTTGCTCACTTGTGACATTCAATTTTTACACTCCCTTACCAAAGGTTGCATTTAAACTATTAATATGCAAAAAAAATAGATCTTCTTCTTCTTAATTGGCGCTATAACCGCTTACGCGATTTTGGCCGAATTTAACAAAGCGCGCCAGTCGTTTCTTTCTCGTGCTAACCGGCGCCAGTTGGACACACCAAGTGAAGCCAAGTCCTTCTCCACCTGATCTTTCCAACGCAGAGGAGGCCGCCCTCTTCCTCTGCTACCACCAGCTGGTACCGCATCGAATACTTTCAAAGCCGGAGCGTTTGTATCCATTCGGACGACATGACCCAGCCAACGAAGCCGCTGGATCTTTATTCGCTGCGCTATGTCTATGTCGTCGTAGAGCTCATACAGCTCATCGTTCCATCGTCTGCGATATTCGCCGTTGCCAACGTGCAAAGGTCCAAAAATCTTACGCAGAATCTTTCTCTCGAACACTCCAAGCGTCGCTTCATCGGATGTTGTCATCGTCCAAGCTTCTGCGCCATACGTTAGGACGGGCATGATGAGAGTCTTGTAGAGTGTTAGTTTTGTTCGTCGAGAGAGGACTTTACTGCTCAGTTGCCTACTTAGTCCAAAGTAGCACTTGTTGGCAAGAGAGATTCTACGTTGGATTTCAAGGCTGACATTGTTATCGGTGTTAATGCTGGTTCCTAAATAAACGAAGTCTTTTACAACCTCGAAATTATAACTGTCTACAGTGACGTGGGTGCCGATACGCGAGTGCGCCGACTGTTTGTTTGAAGACAGGAGGTACTTCGTTTTGTCCTCGTTCACCACCAAACCCATTCGCTTTGCCTCTTTATCCAGTTTGGAGAAGGCAGAACTAACAGCGCGGTTGTTAAGGCCGATGATATCGATATCATCGGCATACGCCAACAATTGTACGCCCTTATAAAATATTGTGCCTGAGCGATTAAGTTCTGCGGCTCGTACGATGCTCTCCAACATCAGGTTAAAGAAGTCACACGACAGCGAGTCACCCTGTCTGAAACCTCGTTTGGTATCAAACGGCTCGGAGAGGTCCTTCCCAATTCTGACGGCGCTGCTGGTGTTGAGCAACGTCATCTTACATAGCCGTATTAGTTTTGCGGGGATACCAAATTCAGACATCGCGGCATACAGGTAACTCCTTTCCGTACTGTCGAATGCAGCTTTGAAGTCGACGAAAAGATGGTGTGTGTCGATTCTCCTTTCATGGGTCTTTTCCAAGATTTGGCGTATTGAGAATATTTGGTCGATGGTGGACTTTCCAGGTCTGAAGCCACACTGATAAGGTCCAATCAGTTGGTTGACGGTGGGCTTCAGCCTTTCACACAATGCGCTCGCTAGAACCTTATAGGCGATATTTAGAGACTAATCCCGCGGTAATTGGCACAGATTGCAGGATCGCCCTTCTTATGGATTGGGCAGAGCACACTTCAATTCCAATCGGCAGGCATGCTTTCATCCGACCATATTTTGCATAGGAGCTGATGCATGCACCTTATCAGCTCCTCGCCGCCATGTTTGAATAGCTCAGCCGGCAGTCCGTCGGCGCCCGCGGCTTTGTTGTTCTTTAGCCGTGATATTGCTATTCTCACCTCGTCATGGTCGGGTAACGGAAGGACAATTCCGTCGTCAACGATTGGGGTATCGGGATCTTCACATTCTCTATGACATACGCAGCTGTCACCGTTTAACAGGTTCGAGAAGTGTTCCCTTCATAATTTAAGATTGCTCTGTACGTCAGTCACCAGATCGCCGTCTTTGTTCTTACAGGAAAACGCCCCGGTCTTGAAACCTTCTGTAAGCCGCCGAACTTTCTGGTAGAATTTTCGGGCGTTGTTCCTGTTGGCCAGCATCTCAAGCTCTTCGCACTCACGTATTTCGGCCTCTCGTTTCTTCTTTCGGATAATACGTCTCTCTTCCTTTTTCAGCTCTCTGTAGCGATCCCACATGGCTCGCGTTGCGCCCGATCGCAGCGTGGCTCTATAGGCGGCATCCTTTCTTTCTGCGGCAGCATGACATTCCTCGTCGTACCAATTGTTTTTTCGGGCTCGCCGGAATCCGATTTCTTCTTCGGCGGCGGTACGTAGAGAACGAGAAATGTTGCTCCATTGCTCGTGCATGCCGGTTTGTTGGGCAGTGGTCTCTGAGAGCAGGAGTGAGAGTCGAGTGGCGAATCTTCTGGCTGTCTGTTGTGCTTGCAGCTTTTCGATGTCGAACATTCGTTGCGTAGATAGATGCACGTTTTTTGCTGCACAGAGGCGGGTGCGCAGTTTGGCTGCAACAAGGTAGTGATCCGAGTCGATGTTGGGTCCTCGGATCGTACGTACATCTAATACACTAGAAGCGTGTCTTCCATCTATCACAACATGATCGATCTGGTTTCGTGTTTTTCGATCAGGAGACAGCCAGGTGGCTTGGTGAATCTTCTTATGCTGGAATCTGGTGCTACAGACTACCATGTTTCGGGCCCCGGCGAAGTCGATCAGCCTCTGTCCGTTGCCGGATGTTTCGTTGTGCAGGCTGAATTTTCCGACTGTCTGACCAAAAATTCCCTCCTTGCCCACCCTGGCGTTGAAGTCGCCAAGCACGATTTTTATGTCGTGGCGGGGGCAGTGCTCATAGGAACGTTCCAGGCGCTCATAGAAGGAATCTTTGGTCGCATCGTCCTTCTCTTCCGTCGGGGCGTGGGCGCAAATTAGCGATATGTTGAAAAAACGGGCTTTTATGCGGATTGTTGCGAGACGCTCGTCCACCGGAGTGAACGACAGTACTTGGCGACGAAGTCTCTCTCCCACAACAAATCCGACACCGAATTTGCGCTCCTTTACATGGCAGCTGTAGTAGACGTCGCAAGGTCCTATTGTTTTCTTTCCTTGCCCCGTCCATCGCATCTCTTGGATGGCAGTGATGTCAGCCTGTACTCTCACGAGGACATCAACCAGCCGGGCAGAGGCACCTTCCCCATTAAGGGACCGGACATTCCAGGTGCATGCCCTCAAATCATAATCCTTAGTTCGTTTGCAGGGGTCGTCATCAGTATAGGGAGGTCTCATCCGAGGCTTTTTTACACTTTTCATTGGGGGCGATTTTTAAGTGGCGGGTCCCAAACCCAACGCACAACCAGCTATCAGTAACTTTCCCCACTTGCGTGGACTTCTACACATGGAACCATCCTCCAAAAAAAAAATAGATACATACATATGTGAAAAGTCGAATTTTATGTGTTTTTTTTTTTGACAGTACACGTCTACAAAAAGGCATGCAGTTTGTCTTTTAATCTAGCATTGGTTAAACCTGTGCATTCAAATAAATAAGGACTTGAATGCTGCATAGATGGTTGTCCATGATGTGTCGCATGATCGATAGTCATCAAATTTCTTCTTCACAAAATCGAGCGCTTAATCGCTTGTATGGCAAGTAGGAGGATGCATCAATATTTAGTCGAACCTCATCCGAGAAAGTGATTTTTTTTGCCAAAAACCAGATCTGCATATAAACCATTGAGACGGAATTGCGATAATCTGCATTCTGTCAAAAAATATCGGGAATTGTTCATTTATAAAGTGCGCGTTACACATATGTCTACATTTTTTTTTTTGCTAGAATGTTGGAACAACTGTCCTCTATAGTGTCGCAGAGCTTGAGCGTGATCTGTCAATTAGCTTGTTTTAGGCATTTAATTATATCACTCAAGCAGCAGGTGTGCTCTGCGAATTTCACTATAGAGAATCGTTGAAAATGTTGCAGAAAGCCTATGTGCTTTATCAAAAACATGGGTCGACGAGTGGTATAAGGCTTTTGCAGAGGGCCGAGAAGTCGTGGAAGATTTGCTTCGATCTGGTCGCCCATCAACGTCTTCAACGGATGAAAACGTTGACAAAGTCAAGGAAATGGTGCTGGTAAACCATCATTTAAGTTTGAGGGCGTTCGCTCGTGACCTTAGCGTGTCTCACGAATCAAATTGCAACATTTTACACCATCACTTGGACATGAGACGCGTGGCTGTTCGACTCGTTCCAAGAGAGTTGAATTTCTTTCAAAAAATTCATCGGAAGAAGGTAGCTGAAGACATGCTTTAGTAAGTGATTTCGGGACCCAACGTTTATCCAGCGCAACATAACAAGTGCTTAGACGTGGGTATATTAGTTTGAGATGCAAACCAGTCAGCAGGCGGCTGAATGGCGTTATCCACATGAGCCGAAACCCCAAAAAACAACGTCAAAGTCGGTCAAAAGTGAAAGCTATGCTACTCGCTTTCTTTGATTATCATGGTGTTGTGCACCCGGAATTCATTCCAAATGGTTCTACGGTAAATAAAGAATATTATTTGGAAGTTATGAGACGGTGGAGAAAGGATGTGCGTAGGAAACGGCTCAATTCGTGGAAAGAAAACTCATGGATCTTGCACCAATGATAATGCACCGTCTCACAAGGCTCATATTGTGAACACTTTTCTGACCGAAAACTCGACAAACATCATCGAACAACCACTGTATTCACCGGATTTAGCCCCCTGTGTTTTTTCTTTTCCTTTTCCCAAAACTTAAATTGCCACTCCACGGACGCCGCTTTGAGGCGATAGAGGCCATTAAGGAGAATTCGCTGAAGGAGCTGAAGAAGATCTCTTCAAACGCGTTTAAAAGGTGCTTTGATGACTTGACTAATAGTTGGCATATATGTATTGCTTGGAATGGAGCCTATTTTGAAGGCGAAAAAATAAATTTGGATGACTAAAAAATTATTTTGCATTTTATTGAACAATTCCCGGTACTTTTGACGTGATAACGTCTTATAATTCGATTTAATAGGCTGCACGCACGAAAAAATGTGTCGTTACCTTGCTCATTAGTGTTACCTTGCTCATTGCCGTTACCTTGCTCATTGCCGTTACCTTGAATGAACTGCAAGCGAAAGCGCGGAGCGAACGACAAAGCAAACGAACGGCAACGTTCGACATCTTGCTCTCTCTTACTTAAGTGAGCGTATATCTGTATGTATGTATATGCGCATATGTACATATATAAATTCACATATTTGTATTTGCATATGCCTTCTTATTGATTATTAATAATTTGATTCACTTGAAGAATTTAAAATAAAACCAAGTTTGTTAATAATACCTGCTGTTTTAATGTTATTATTATTAATTTTTTTATTATATATGAAGGAAAAAATGTATGGTAATATTTACCATATACAATGCACTCGCGGTAACTCAAATAGCCGCTAAGTCGAACGACGTGCTAACTCGAACACATTTTTTTCCCTATTGACTAGTTTGTAACTCGAACAATATTAAAGCGCTATAACTCGAACAAAAAAACAAATTTATTTGTACACACATTCTTTTCAAACATGTATGTACATTTTGTACATACATACATATGTAATAGTATATGTATATAAATTATATATATACTAGTGTATTTTCCATATGAATATTTCGACGTTAATATCCCGTTAGTTTTCTGGGAACAACATCTTGCATTGACCAAATTGCTTTAAATTTGTCATTTGTAGTGTATCAGTGCATGTGAGTAATGGATCGTAAAAGGTTGAAGTGTTTAACATTAAAAGAGAGGGCTGAAGTCCTTAACAAAATTAAACGTGGATGTAGTGTTACTTCTCTAGCGAAGGAATATGGGGTAGCCAAGTCCACCATAAGTCTTATAAAAAAGAAAGACAAGGCACTTTTAAAAGCAGTAAACAACACGATTTTGGGTCCTGGGAAGAGGAGAACTTTAAAAGCTTCTGAGTTTCCTAAAATGAAAGCCGCTTTATACAAATGGTTTCTGTCCCAAAGAAAAAAGAATTACCCAATAAGTGAACTCATCTTGAAAGAACATAACATGAAAAACATAATTTACAGGTCGAATTTACGCTTTATGATGTTAACAAATGGAATGATGGTGCCGAATTTACCGACACAGAAGTAATAATTGAAACTAGTGATTCTGAGTCTGAGTTTAACAACACAACTGAGACATGTGAGCGGATATCATCTGAGGAGGCAGTTAGCTCTATCAATAAGGTAATTCAGTGGGCCACAACTGAACAAGTAAGCCCCGCAAAGGTTAACACTCTTCAACATTGCTGCAGGCAAGAAAAGACAAACACACATTACAACTTTCTTTTCGGCCTAACTTTTCTGTTAAAGCTGACTTTTTTTGTGTAACTGACACAAAGACTGCCAAATATTTGATGAAAAATATTGAAACGAATTAATTATTTTAAACATATTCATGTTCATACCCATATGTAAATAAATAAATAAATTTAATTGAAAAAAATCGATATCGATGACTGTTTTTTTAACATAGCACACTCAATTGATAAGTCGAACAAATTCGATAAATCGAACAGCGCCTGTTTTAATTAGTTCGAGTTATCGCGAGTGCACTGTACCTTATAAGATATGTTGTCTATACTATTATTATAAAGAGGAAAACTTTGTTTGTTTGGTTCAAAACTACTGGACCGATTTTAAAAATTCTCTCACCATT
Organism: Anastrepha obliqua; assembly: GCF_027943255.1. Classification (NCBI taxonomy): domain Eukaryota; kingdom Metazoa; phylum Arthropoda; class Insecta; order Diptera; family Tephritidae; genus Anastrepha; species Anastrepha obliqua. Next base: position 135,700,753 of record NC_072892.1, on the reverse strand, counting down.
CGAAAGCTACATCATCCAGGAGTAACATGGATTATATTTTATTTTGGAAATAGGGCTCAAGATATAGGTCAAAACGTGGACCCGGGTAACCTTCGGATGTGTATGTACAATATGGGTATCAAATGGAAGCTGTTGGTGAATGCTTTAGTCCAGAGTATTTTTCATGCCGCTCCGTGACTAGGGTCTCGAGATAGAGACCAAAACGTGAACCCTAGAATGTGTTTGTACAATATGGATATCAAATTGAAGCTGTTGGTGAATGCTTTAGTACAGAGTATTTTTCATGCCGCTCCGTGACTGGGGTCTCGAGATAAAGGTCAAAACGTGGACCCGGCTAACCTTTGGTTGTGTATGTACAATATGGGTATCAAATGAAAGCTGTTGATAAGTGCTTTAATACGGGGTAATTTTCATACCTATTGATGACTAGGGTCTCGAAATATATGCCAAAACGTGGACCCGCCGTGTCTTTGAACCGAATTAAACCAAACTTACACACATTGTTAAGTAGGTATTGAAGATGATTTCCGTATAGTTTGAATACCTATTGGTAGATAGGGTCTCGAGATATAGGTCAAAACGTGGACCCGGGTAACCTTCGGACGTGTATGTACAATATGGGTATCAAATGAAAGCTGTTGGTGAATGCTTTATGATATGTTATGTTATGTTATGTTATGTTATGTTATGTTATGTTATGTTATGTTATGTTATGTTATGTTATGTTATGTTATGTTATGTTATGTTATGTTATGTTATGTTATGTTATGTTATGTTATGTTATGTTATGTTAAAGTATATTATGTTATGTTAATGTTGACTCATTCTCTATATCCATAAAAAATATCTATCAAACAAATAAAATTAAAATTTTCTTTTGAAAAATGCAACCATTCAATCAGTATTTTCTTATGACGTTATCACGTTAAACTATCGTCAGTAAACCGACTTTACAGACAACCTCTTTTTTTGACAGAATGTATTTTTTAATCACTTCCAAACGTTCGGCGAGCGTGTAACGATGCATAAAAAAATGGGAAAATTTACTGAATATTTTGGCAGCTGGATGTCATTGATAGTTTTGCAGCTGCTGAAACAAACACCGTTTTTTCATTGTTCAAAACAAGAAAATGCTTATCAATTGAAACTTACGGTATAAAAAAAAATAAATTTATTCATGCAAAAGATCTTTATATTTTAACTTCATAGTCTTAAAAAATATAGGCATATTACAATTTGTCAGCACTTTATAAATAATTAGAAATAAATACAAATACACATAATAAAGTAACCAATATGTACATATGTATGTATGTATGTGAAATCGCTAAAAAAAGTAAATAATGTATAAATGAGTAATATTTACAACTTCTAAAACAATTATTATTTTAATACTATCTCGCCACTGCTAAAGACATCCATGCATAAAATATGCAGCGTAGAACAGAAATAAAATTAACAAATACATCAATCAACACCAGCCACACTCTGGGCTACACCGCACACACCGCCGAAGTGTGCGGATATTTTATGATTCGCCTACGAAAAATGCCAGATTCATTAAGATATTTTTTCTTTTGGAAAAAATTAAATTTGCTGATGTTTATCAAATACAAAGTTTATCAATTTCGCAAAAAAATAACATAAATAACGATTAGCTAACTTCTGGTACCACTTTTATGTAGCGACCCGAGCGTCACCCGCAAATAGTCAAAAACAAAATAAATAACAAAAATTGATTTTATAAATTACAGCGCTTCCTGTTTTGACGAGCTCTCCAAGTCATGTTCGTGAGTGCTCAACACAAATATGGGTGCTGTAAAATCCACTGCTTTATCTCCACCGCCCAACGTTTTGGTATCAGTTTCAGCTGGATAAACTGGATAGCCGTAATGGTCGGTTAGAACTTTTGTTCGTTTGCCTCGTTTTAGCATAACATACACCACGAAGATGCTGACTAGAAACGCCGAACTGGTTGCCATAATGAATAAAACCAACTGAATCGTACTTTCGTGGGAAACCGCAGTTGTAACAGGCGAACTCACGCTGCGGTGTATGAAATGCGAGCGCGTAATGTCAGGTGTGAAATGCCCGCCCACTAAATTGAATCGATTCGCATTTATGGCCGATTCAATGGCGAAGGCCAGATCGATTTTCGCCTCATTGTGAAGTTCAAAACGCACAATTACAGATCCGTCGAAATTTTCTTGAACGCGTAAATTCTCCACAGCATCGCCGAGCAGCTGGTACAGCTCTCTACGTATGGTGTCATAGGCATTTCGAATATTTCTATTTGTGCGATTTACCATGTGCAATTCGATCGCCACTGATGCGATTGGGGTCGCCGCGCAATGATGTGTACCTTGCCGAAACATGTTGGATGTGTCCATTTGATTGCCTGCCGCATCGACACACCAACAAGTTTTGCTATTGCATTGGGTTGGAAGGAATGCGCCCTCTTCATCACAAGACACGGGGAAGGGCGCGGTTTCGGCGAGAGCACGACAACGCGTCGTTTCCACCGGCATGGGCTTCAGTGCTTCGATACTCAACTGAGAGTCCAATAATGAATTCGCTAGTTCCAGTATATGCTCGGTTACGTATGCTTCAGCTGCAGTATTTGGAACGGCTGTAACTTCGTCTCTTCGATTGGCTGGTATTTGGTGATATTCACTCTCAACTGCCATGTTGTCATTTAGGCGTTTTCCAACACGATTTCGACCAGTACTCTCTTCGGCATCGATTTTTATGTCTAGAGATTTTGCCTCAATGTTATACTCCTCGATATCGACCATTGTTGTCATTTGCCGGATTAGTTCTTCCATCAAATGATCGTCAACATTGAATGCTTTACTTTGACGGCCCTGGCGGCTGTTACAAATGGGCTCCACATCTCGTGTGAGTGTACCTTTTAGTGGTGCTCCTTTCTTATCGGCACACCAGCAAACTCCGTTCGTTGAAGAGGTTTTAATGGGACGTTGTTTTAAAGCGCGTCGTAGTTCCTTTGTTCGAGGAGTTGACTCGTCATTGAGAGATGGTTGCGCTCCTAAGCATTGCACTGGACTCCAATGACCGGTGATGGGGTCACAGCGCGGTTGGAACCAGACTGATGTGTAGCCAGAATGTTGAGCAGCTAAACTGTTTTTCAGCTTGAGACGCTCACATGAAGTTAGAACTGAAAATAGAGTAAGGAGGAATAAAATAAATAATCAATAAAATAAATAAATTACAACAATTATGGAGGTTGAATTAGTTTTAAAGGTTTTTTTCGAAGATTTGAGGCTTTATTGTGAAAAAACGGTACAAAATATTTTATTCGAAGTATTGGCCATCGCTAGCTACAACCTTCGCCCATCTTTCGGGCAATTTCCGGATGCCGTTTCTCCAAAATTCTGGCCGCTGTTTGGCTATCCATGACTCAACCCATATTTTGGTAGCCTCGTACGAGGAGAACCGCTGGTCCGCCAAATCGAGACTCATATGCCGGAACAAATGATAATCGGAGGGAGCTATGTCTGGACTATACGGCGGGTGGGGTAACACTTCCCAGCCAAGCGTTCCAAGGTATTTTTTGACAGGTTGAGCAACATGCGGCCGAGCGTTGTCATGTTGCAAAATAACCTTGTCGTGCCTTTTTACCGTTTCCGGCCGTTTTTCTTTCAATGCCCGGCTTAAACGCATCAATTGCAGTCGGTAACGCTCCCCCGTGATTGTTTCGCCCGGTTGGAGCAGCTCAAAATATACGACGCCGACCTGATCCCACCAAATGCAGAGCATGATTTTCTTGCCGTGAATATTCTGCTTGGCCGTCGACGTTGATGCGTGGCCGGGCAAACCCCATGATTTTTTGCGTTTTGGGTTATCGTAGTGGATCCATTTTTCGTCGCCAGTCACCACCCGATGCAAAAAACCCTTCCGATTTTGTCGCTCGATCAGCAATTCGCACGTAAAAAATCGCGGTTCGACGTCGCGCAGCTTCAACTCGTACGGGACCCAATGTCCTTGCTTTTGGATCATTCCCATCGCTTTTAGACGCTTGCAAACGGTTGATTTATCAACGCCCAATGATTCAGCAAGCTCTTCTTGGGTTTGGCACGAGTCCTCGTTTACCAATTCCCCCAATTCCGCGTCCTCGAACTTTTTGGGCTGGCCAAGACGCTCCTTGTCTTCGGTGTGAAAATCACCACTTTTGAATCGTCGAAACCAGTACTCACATGTTGAAATCGACGAAGTATGGTCTGGGTAGGCCTCCTGCAGCAATTCACGGGCTTGGGCTGTATTTTTTTTTTCAAATTGAAGCAGAAAAGCAAAGCTTCCCGCAAATTGCGTTTCGACGGCACGAAAGTTGACATACTCGGAGCACGAAAACACTGCGTTGTTTATACTTCAGCGAAATGACAGATACTGATAAACAAAGCCTAGGGATGAGGCTTTGTCATGAATATATATTCAGTATTGCCAACGCGATAAAGTGATAAATAGTGCCATCTGTGTGTCACCTTTAAAACCAATTCAACCTCCATTTTCCTAAGAAATGTTTTTAAATTAACTATTAGATTCATAAAAGTTAAAACATTTATGTGCATACAAAATAAAATTTTCACGCGCTGCCCTTAGAGAGCTCACGCGGCGGCCACAAATACCCATTATGGTGGCCAGGACAGAATTGGAATTTCCCCAATTCTATTCTTTCACACGTCGGACGTAGTAGCCAGTTGAGTTGGTGCGCGACTACCATTCGGGAGTGCGTAAGTTCGAATCTGCGTGCATGGAACAGCAAAATGACATTTGTGTAACAACAACATCAAGACGCAATTCATAAATTGGCGGTCGAGCTTGCTCAAACATTTAACAAAGGGAAAACATAAATTTCATTTAAGTCTTAGAGCTCACCTGGGCACACTGAATTGCAAGCCAGCTCGCTGTGAAATAGATTCTTCGTTTGGCACGTACTCGCATCAAGATCAATTGTGACAGTTACACATTTATTAGATTTGGGGCTGAAGCGGTATCGTGTTGCGTTTCGCTCAGACAGCGCTTTACCTAAGCAAGCATTGTCCATAGACTCAAAGCACACATCTCCTGCAAAATTGTATTAATTGTAATGCATGCGTATGTAGTTAGTTGCTGCTATAGTATAACGTATTACACACATACATTGTTGCAAATGCACACATACATACTTGTTTTTGAACAACAGACTCCACGATGTGTCACTGGATTCAATTGGCATGTGTGTGTAGTGGGGCATGCCTCGTTGTCGTTGTGCGGTCCACAACTCACCTCAAGATCGCCTTGCCTCAGCGGACTACCTTCGGGACAAACTGATACCCTGCGTGGCACACAAATGGGCATTTTCGGACACGGCGAATCAATACACTCTACATGTATCAGTTGGCATTCCTCGCCATTCGAACAATTGATTTCATCACAAAAATCTCTACACTCACAAACTGCACACCCATTTTGATCGATTTTGTATCCGGCCTCACATTTCTTATCGCACTGCGATTCCGCACAAGTGGCTGTTGAATTCATCTCACATATCGGCGCTGATCCCTTGACTCGTGTGCCACTTAACACCCAGCCATTCTCGTCAACGCACCAACAAAAGCCATCCGGTGAGCACTGTACTTGATTCCATTTGCCAGTGTGCGCGTCACATTGAGCAATATGCATTTTCATTGCGGGAATACCAAGCTCGGAAGCTTGGTGCATCTGTATAGTGTGTAGGTGTTGACAGGCTGTTTTCATTTGAGGTAGCACGCACTGGGTGCCACAGCCATTCGAACAACAGCGTTTGTGTCCATCACAGTGTGAGTCTGTGCGACACTCGTAAGCACAAGTATTGGCGTCCAGATTGTCAGGACCAGGTGGTACTAGGAATGGGCATTGGCCGGGTTTGCGTGGTAAACACGCCGGCACTGGTGGGCAGTACTCTTCATCGCAGGAGACATCGACAATGCGACATTCTTTGCCATCTCCACAAACGATACCATCACATGGGTCGCGACATTGGCAGGCGGGACAACGTGTATTGGGATCCAATGTGAAGCCGTACTCACATCCCATTCGACAAGTTAAGTCCAAACAATCAATGGATTCACGAATATTCAAGCAATCGTTGTCAGTTAAATTAAATCCACGTGAATTCGGTATTTCAGTACCAAAACTGTCGACACACCAGCATTCCTCAACTTCGATATCCATGAGTTCGTTGTCGGACAAAGATTGTTTTGGTGCTGGCAGCACTTTCTTGAATTCCACTTCAAAAAGTTTACCCAAACTTTGCACACGATCGGCGCCGACATCAATTACTTTAGCATTACGACTCTGCATGGGTGGGGCAATGTGCACTTTTAGGGCGTCGTCGTTGACGCGGTATAATTTTAAACGTTCCACTTGCCGCTTTTCACGTTTCTGTCTTTGATTAGCGCTCTGCAACAGCATGCGCATACGTCGTATGGTATTCTCCTCAAGAATCTTACGTTGCTCCGCCCGAGTAACTCGTATTTTCTTCATGGTACATTGGCGCTCCAAATAGTTGCCATCGTCGGTGCAGCGTGGGGCCGGTATAGCCAGTTGCATGCCTTCTTCAGTACCCTCCATACGCTCGGAAAAGTCTCTTAGATATTCGCACACTAAAAATTTTATATTAGAGAATAAAAATGTACACTTTTGTCGCTTGACATTTTACAAAAACAAATAATTAAGAATATTAACGCACTGGTTTGTTGGTGAACCGAATGTCCTTCCATGGGCGCGATCTCTTCTGGGAGTGGACAACAAACACTTTCCGTATCGTGAGGTAACTTCACACATCTATAGTTATCCGGACACATAATGCGGCTAGACATAGCACGTGACTGTTTTAGTTCCGGTCCAGGTTCAAAGAAGGCTGTCGGTTGAAATGCTCGAGATTGACGTTCTACGTATGTATGTAAATATAAAGGCATGTGTATATGAATGTATAAATATGTACGTATTGGAGCTTAGATAGGTTGTATAAATTTGGGATTCTCAAACAAATGTATAATCTTACAATTTAAGAGCTACTTACGTACCTTCAAAACAATAGATTACTTCACCAGTCACATTATCTGCTAATGGCGCACCCACATCGCAAGGGTTCGAATAGACCAAGTCAGGTTTGCAAACAGGCCAGGAGGCACATAACGCCGAACCAGATTCACACAGTGGGTCTGTGGCAACCTCGCAGTGCGAACCGATGGCGCATTTAAAGCCTTCACAAGGCTCTGAGCATTCGCATGAAGGGCAGCCATTGTGGTCATTCTAGAATGTGGAAACGGATATGGTATGTATATAGGATATAAAAAGGATATAAAATAACGGGTGATCAATTAAGAGGAGTTTTTTTCATTTGCGTTTTTTTTACAGATCGCGCGCGAGTTGTGGCAAACTGTCATCGTGGATTTGTTGAACAGCGTTTGGCATTTCATCATGGAAAGACTCACACCGCAACAACGTCTACAAATTGTTCAACTATATTATGAAAATCAGCGTTCTGTGACAAATGTTTTTCGTGCGCTTAGACCGCATTATGGTCAACATAATCGGCCTGCCTTAAACACTATTCGACATACCATCAACAAATTTGAATCCGAATATTCATTGGTGGATAATTCTCGACCGAATAGACCACGTCCAGCAAGAAGCATTGAGAATATAGCGGCAGTAGCAGAGAGTGTACGTGAAAACCGCGATGAATCGATTCGGCACCGTTCTCAGCCACTTGGACTGTCGTATGGAACAACTTGGTCAATTTTACGGAAGGATCTTCATTTAAAAGCATACAAAATACAGCTCGTACAAGAACTAAAGCCAAATGACCTTCCTGCACGTCACTGTTTTGCTGATTGGGCTCTTGAAAAGATTGAAGAAGATCCGCTGTTTTCGAGCAAAATTTTGTTCAGCGATGAGGCGCATTTCTGGCTCAATGGTTACGTCAATAAGCAAAATTGCCGTATTTGGGATGAAGAGCAACCAGAACAGGTTCAAGAGCTACCTTTACACCCAGAGAAAACAACGGTCTGGTGTGGTTTATGGGCTGGTGGAATCATCGGTCCATATTTTTTCAAAAATGATGATGGCCGCAACGTAACTGTGAATGGTGCTCGCTACCGTACCATGATATCGGACTTTTTGCTACCTGAAATTGAATCTAATGATCTCTACGACATTTGGTTTCAACAAGACGGAGCCACTTGCCATACAGCTCGAGAAACAATGACTTTATTGAGAAGTCATTTCGGAGAGCAGCTGATTTCACGTTTAGGACCTGTGAGTTGGCCACCAAGATCTTGTGATTTCACACCTTTGGACTTTTTTCTTTGGGGATTCGTGAAGTCCAAGGTCTATGCTGATAAACCAGCTACGATCGAAGCTCTGGAAGCCAACATTACGCGTGTTATTCACGACATACCAGTCGAATGATTGAAAATTGGACCTTCAGAATGGACCACCTTAAGCGTAGTTGCGGCCAACATTTGAATGAAGTCATATTCAAAAAGTAAATGTCAAAGAATGTCCTTTCAAATGATAAATAAAGGTTTTGAACATAATTTACATTTTTGTTTTTTTTTTAACTATTGAAAAAAGCACCTCATGATTGATCACCCGTTATATGAAAAGAGTAGTAATTATAAATAATTATTCCACTTAAAAGGTAAGAAAAAAGGCACAAGCACTGGCTGTTAAGACTTTGGGCTATTGATTTGAATAGGTAATAATATAGGTAAAAAAAGAAAAAAAGAAATAATTAGGAATCAATCTACATGTATACCGGCATCATTCACAACAACTATCAGAAGCACGTATTTTTACGGATAGTCAATCTTAGCCATCTTAGCTATAAAGTCACCAGCAACCAAATCAAAAATTGTCAGACAATGCAAAGAAGAATTAAATGCCTTAGCACGCATGGCAGACATCACTCTCATCTGGGTACCTGGCCATAGGAATATACAAGGAAATTAGAAAGCTGGAGGAGGAAATGAGCTGGCAAGACAGGGGGCTTCCTCTAGGGTATCCGAAGTGATAGAAGTGGGCTCCCCCGAAACGAGTGATCTTTTTGCAATTCCAGAAGCAGTCTGTTGACAGATGGACCAACACAGATACCTGCAAAATAGCGAAGGAAACGTGGCCAGCGTACAACAAGTTGAGAACTGACGAGCTGTTACGAAAGCCAAGAACAGACATCTTTAGAATTACGTCAACAATAACCGGCCTTTGGCCTATCGGAGACCATGCTAGGAAGATGGGGTGGGAAACTGTAATCAAGAAGATTCTAGGAAGATGGTCTTCCACTATCTGTGTGAGTGCCCAAGTCTGGGTGTTCTACGACATAGAATGCTGGGGAAATTCTCAATGAACAACTTGTTGCAGGAAGAAAATAGATGACATAGGCAGATTTATAGTCAAATCAAGATGGTTCGGTCAAACATCCAACGAAGTACATATGTATGTAAATTTATCGTACCTACCTAAGAGCTTGGCGGCCACCGTAGCGTTCGAATGCGTTAGTACGTGACTAATATTCGGAAGTGCGTAGGTTCGATTCTCCGTGCCTGAAACACTCAAATTATGGAAAATGTTTTGTTTTTTTAATGGAGGTCGTCCTTCGACAGACAATGGCTAACCCGTCGAGTGTATTTCTACCATGAAAAAGCTCCTCATAAAAAACCATTTGCCGTTCGGAGTCGGCTTAAAATTGTAGGTTTCTCAATTTTCGGAACAACATGAAGACGTGGCCCACAAATAGCCTTTCTATAATACTATTTCTCGGCCAAATTCCCAATAAAGTGTGTAAGAGCCAATTATATATACAGTGAAACCTCCCACAAGCGGACACTCACGGTTCCACAATTTTCGTCCGCTTATGGGGGTTGAAAAAAAACTCTAAGTTAAAATTACTATCCCACCTCTTTAAACAATTTTTTTATGTTTTTTTATGGTACGTTCAGTTTTTTTCATATTTATTGAAAAATATATATGTATGTATGTACATTTTTATATTGGGAACAATGAATATACATATGTATTTACACATACATATTTGAATGAACATATTTATATTTCAGCCTTCAAAAATTCATATACCGTAGTCTGTCGTAGATTTTCCTGTTTATGTTTCAGGAAAAGATTTTCAAGATGACATTCTAAAGTCTTGGCGTATTGGAATCCAGTAATATCGTCTCTTAGAAATTGTTTAATGCGACGCAGTTGTTCTAATGCTTCGGGATATGACTTGATCTGACATTCATCCTGGACACATACATGATTTGAGTCTTCGCTTTCTTCGTCAGATAATTCCTCAGTATTAATTTCGTCAATGACAACGTCAATATTATTGTCTTCTGTATTAACAACTTCGTCAATTTACAAAAACTCTTCTGTATACTGACCTTGCTGATTTTCATTTAAAATCTTTATCAAAGCCGCTAGTGTCGATATGGGAATATCATCCTCTGCCTCGAAGTCAGAACATTCAAGCGGAGCTTTTTGAAACCCGGCTTTCGAAAAACAATTCTTAATTGTTTCTGCCGTTACGTTGTCCCATGAAGATTTAATAAAAAAAACAGCTTCCAAAATGTCAAAAGTTTTTGAAAGTCTGTCCATTGGAATGTCTCCTAATTTTGTCAAAATATGTTTGATTATTTGGCATCTGTAATGACACTTAAAATTTTGTATTATACCCTGATCGAGGGGCTGACAAACGGATGTTGTATTAGCTGGTGAAAAGATCAACTTTATGTTATCTAGTTTAATATCTCGAGGGTGAGTTGTAGCATTGTCCAAAAATAATAAAATTTTTCTCTTCTGGCAGCCCATTTTTTTATCTAGCCACTCACACATAATTTCACGAGACATCCAAGCTTTCCGGTTTGACTTCCATTCCACTGGCAAACTTCCTATATTGCCTCTTTTAAAGGCGCGTGGGCATGCTGCTTTTCTGATAACCAATGGCTTTTCTTTATCTCCAACCATATTGGCACACAATAGCACAGTTAATCTTTCTTTTGATAACTTACCGCCCACGCATTTTTTATTCTTCAGAGCAAGAGTTTTATTGGGCAAAGCACAGAAAAATAGTCCAGTTTCATCCGCGTTGTAAATATCTTTTGGGCTGTAGCCTAATAAAATATTTGGTAGTTTTTGTTTAAATTGCTGCACATCCTCGAAATTAACCTCGGAAGATTCCCCACATATTCTTTTGAAAGTCACATTATGACGCCTACGCCATTTCTCCAACCATCCATTTGACGCAGAAAAATTTTGAATACCTAATCGGCCAGCGATTTCTTTTGCTTCTTCCTTTATAATAATACCCGATATTGGTATATTTTGGCTTCTGGCCTTAACGAACCATTCGAAACTCAAATGGCCAATTTTTGAGCCATCCGCGTTTAAGAACTTTTTCTTTATGTTGACCTTATCACCGCCCATCCATATTCTTTTAATATCTTTTATTTCAACTATTGTCTATCTACTATCTTTGTTGTTCGTGGATTAGAGTATCGCGTCCGCTTATGAGAGGTGTTTATTGTTTTCTTTACATATTTGTTCAGTGATATATTTTGCTTGTCCGTTACCGAGAGGTCCGCGTCCGCTTTCGAGAGGTGATTAGAACAAAAAAAATGAGAAAAAGTGTCCGCGTCCGGTTATTAGAGTGTCCGGTTATTAGAGTGGAATTCGTTCTAAAAACACAACATAAAGCTTGGTTCCTCAGTTTTTGTCCGGTTATGGGGAGTGTCCGCTTATTGGAGGTGTCCGCAAGGGGAGGTTTCACTGTATATATACCGGGTAGTTAATGTATACTACACTCATATATACTTACACATTTATACTAATAGATTTCGTTCACTAACAATTAAAAATCTTTAACTCCATTCCTTACCTTGAAGCCATATTCACATACAGCGGCGCAAATATTCGTATCACACTTTTCCATATTAAAGCTTCTAGCCAGCGAATGACTTATCATATTCTCCCATCCATCGCAATTAACATCATTTGCGGGCCCCATTGTGCCTTGAATTTTATGACCAGTACGTGGATCAACACACCAACATACCAGGCCATTACGTGAGCACTGACGCGGTGAGAATAGCCCACCGGGGCCATTACAATCTGGTTGATAGCCACGACCTTCGCGTTCATTGACTGACAAAATATCCGATAGCGCACGCGCTTGATGACACGTGGTCACATTATATGGCTGTTGACAATTAAATTGGCAACCCTTTGTAAAACAGCATTTCTCCATGTTACCGCATTCCAGGTCGCTGTTACATGGGGAACCGCACATGTAGCCAGTACGCTCGCTGTAATCAACCTTATCTTGCGCTGGACATATTCCGGGTTTCGAGAATTTCATGGAGCTGGGACAACATACTCCATATTCATTACCCGCTTCAACCATGCACCGATAAAGCGGCGGACATTGTGGTTTTCCCAATTCGTTACCACAAAGGAATGGCCGAATGCTACCCTCAATGGCGAGTGGCGTTCCAGCTGGACAGTATGTAGATATAGAACGAGCTTTTTTACAAGTAGGCACCGGCGGGCATGGTTCGATTTTGCATTTCACTTCTTGTGACTGGCACGATTGGCCATTGGGACAAAGTATACCTTCGCATGGATCACGACAACGACAGATACTACATCCAGTCTTAGGATCACGTGCGAAACCAGCTGGACAGAACATACGGCATGCAGAAGCCGGGCAATGCGCTGGTTCGGTGCAGCGTACGCCAGACTTTGTCTCATTACGCGTACCTGGTATTTCCATGCCGTACTCATCAATACACCAACAGTCTAAATCGGCTCTCTCGTTGCTACACTGGATCTTTTCAAATTCTCCATTTTTGTTACATCTGGGGATACGAAGGGCGACATCTTTTTCATTTGGATAGAGGGCCTTGGCACGTCTCGTCTCAACACGACGCAAATGTTGGCAAGCTGTTAGGTTTGCTGAAAGGGAAGAAAACACATTATTAATTTAGAGTAACAAGAGACTTTTCGAAGGAAGTTTGAATATGGGAAGCGTCACAGCGTTCAAACATTAATGTTTTCTGAAATCGGTACAAAGTAGGTACAAAATAAGTTTAGTTTTCACTTTTAATTGTTATTTAGTTCGTTGTTGTTATTATTACAGCACTAAGCATTCTCTATACATTTCTGCTGCTGAAACGTCAGCCCTTGGCCTGACATAAATCCGAGTCGCTCCGGTAACTGTGCCGTTCCGACTGTGCAGCTTTCCTTTTCTTCTAAGCAAGAAAACGTACAGTATTATATAATTTTCGCTATCGCAGTATTTTTTAATCGGCTATCGTGGCATTACACAATGCACCACACTGACAAGGATTGCATTTAGGTTCAGCAGTTTGGTTTGACATATCACACCGCGCAAGAAACAAAATGTTGTTGTATACGGGATTTGGCATCTCTTGTTTAAAGATATTGTCTTGTGGTTCTCATGATCTTGCGATACCGCGAAGTGCATTTTGTTTTTTTGCAGTTGTGTTTCTTTGGTCTTATGTGAAGTAGAGCAGGTCCATGCCAACGATACAACGAAATTCTACATCTAATGGAAGATAGTTTGTATACATAGGTATATATAAATTACTAGCAAACCCGGCCCCCTTCGCTGGGCACACTAAAATAGAATAGATATGGTTTAGAACAGAAAATATATGATTTTCATATTATTTATTTCTTTATTCTTTATTCAAACGCTTTGGCATAAACAATATTTTTTGTTTTTCTATTTGTTTTTGAGTAAATATAAAATATAAATTGAAAATCAGGAAAAAAGAAGATTGTTTTCAAATTTCAAATCAACGCATATGAATAACTAAGAAACAATCGTCTTTTTTCCTGATCATCCATTAATTTTTCGTTTCAATTTATATGTTTTATTAAGCATTGGAGCTTTTTTAACCATTATCCATTTATATTTTTCAAAAATAAAAAAAACGAAAAAAAATTTTATTTCCACGAACATATAATTTCATTCGGATTTCACATTAAATTCTCAAAATAAGAAATTATTTACTGTTCCAAAATCCACTCCAAAAAATTCACAAACAATTTTTACATGTTGCACTTACGTTTTTTCCTTATGGCATCCAAATCAGAAAGAAATATTGACACATTGTAACTCACACTGTCAATTTTACAGTTCAGTTCCGCCCCAAGCGTTAAAAAAGTAAGCGACATTATGGCTAGTTCAAAAGAACGCTGTACCCGTTGCCAGTGCTCCGAATTACAACCAAACTTTACGAAACCCATTTTCAATACTTACTTAACAATGTGCGTAAGTTTGGTTTAATTCGGTGCAAAGACACGGCGGGTCCACGTTTTGGCATATATTTCGAGACCCTAGTCATCAATAGGTATGAAAATTACCCCGTATTAAAGCACTTATCAACAGCTTTCATTTGATACCCATATTGTACATACACAACCAAAGGTTACCCGGGTCCACGTTTTGACCTATATCTTGAGACCCCAGTCACTGAGCGGCATGAAAAATACTCTGTACTAAAGCATTCACCAACATCTTCAATTTGCTATCCATATTGTACAAACACATTCTAGGGGCCACGTTTTGGTCACTATCTCGAGACCCTAGTCACGGAGCGGCATAAAAAATACTCTGGACTAAAGCATTCACCAACAGCTTCCATTTTATACCCATATTGTACATACACATCCGAAGGTTACCCGGGTCCACGTTTTGAACTATATCTCGAGCCCTATTTCCAAAATAAAATATAATCCATGTTACTCGTGGATGATGTATCTTTCGAATGGTGAAAGAATTTTTAAAATCGGTCCAGTAGTTTTTGAGCCTATTCATTACAACCAAACAAACAAACAAACAAAGTTTTCCTCTTTATAATATTAGTATAGAAGTATAGATTACTGGACAAGTAAAATAATGAAACCTTTAAAAATTAAATATTTGTATTTTTTAATCAGTTCCATTTCATTTTAGTTCAAATTGATTTTCGTCACTTAATTTGCTCGCTAAATATTGAAATATTAACCACAATTTTTTCGATGCTCCTAAAGAGCTCTAAAAAGTTGTATATCATCTTCAGAAAGGAACGCCTAACCTTCCCACATGTCTTTCTATTAAGCAATACACTGTAACTACTCCATCGATAGTGAGATACTTCGTGCCTCAGCGTGAACCCTACGCTTCGTGATAGTCTCCAATCGTTTAAAAATTCAACAAGTAATTCCATCTTTCATCAGCTACATTTTTTGACACCTGAGTTTCTTATTTTAAAACTCCAATTGTTAAAAACTATTTTGCTCGTTCGCAGGAAGACTGTCAAAAATATTATAAAGGGTGTTTTTTTTAGAGGTTAGGTTTTCCAGATGAAATAAAACGTATATAATTTGATGTTATGGCCAAGAATTTAGCTTTATTATAAAGATAAGGGTTTGCCATTATGTTTTAAAAATGATTTCGGGCAAGTGGCCCCCGCGGCTGGCTCGAATAAATTCCAGCCGAGAGGCCCAATTTTCGACCACTTTTTGCAACAATTGGGGCCGTATGTCAGCAATAACGCGCCGAATATTCTCTTCCAAGACGTCAATCGTCTCGGGCTTATCTGCGTAGACAAGCGACTTCACATAGCCCCACAAGAAATAGTCCAGCGGTGTTATATCGCACGATCTTGGAGGCCACGCCACAGGTCCACGGCGCGAGATAATGCGTTTCAAGTTTCATGCGTCAAAAGTTTCCTTCAATAAATCGATTGTTGCGTTGGTTGTATGGCATGTAGCGCCGTCTTGTTGGAACCAAAGGTCGTCCACATCAACATCGTCCAATTCAGGCACGAAAAAGTCATTAATCATGGCTCTATAGCGCTCTCCATTGACTGTAACATTATGGCCGGCTTCATTTTTAAAGAAATATGGACCAATGATTCCCTCTGCCCATAGAGCACATCAAACAGTGACTTTTTGAGGATGTAACGGCGTCTCAGCAATGGCTTGTGGATTATGTTCACTCCAAATGCGACAATTTTGCTTATTGACATACCCATTCAACCAAAAGTGAGCTTCATCGCTGAACAAAATTTTCTTCGATGCGTCGTGCGAACCGAACCATTATTCTCGTAATAAATTTGCACGATTTGCAAACGTTGTTCAGGTGTAAGTCTATTCATTATGAAATGGCAAACCAAACTGAACATAAATCAAGTGACAGCTGTCAAAAAGACCATCTACGAAAAAAGTAGTGCCAATTTGAAAACCTAACCTCTAAAAAAAACACCCTTTACATTCGAGAAAGACTGTTTAAAAGTTTCCAATTTACTATGCCTCACTAAGTAATATTTACGATACATTTTCATCTAATGAGATACTGTAAAAGACATAGCCATGCATTTTTTACACAGCAACAAGACCTTGTGGTAATTTCTGAATATTTATCTAAAAAATGTGTTTTTATTTAATATTATTAAAAATGAGAGCCGCGCTAGCTTAACTGTGGTGAATTAAAGAAACTGAATTTAATCATGTTTTATTTGTCAACGACAACAGCCCCTTATACTGTTTTTCTTATGTTAACTTATTTCTGCATGTGAATGATTCAAATATTCTTTATTACCCGAAAAGAAATTCTACACAAAAATACTTCACATTTACAAACACGCTATAGTCAACCTCTCTGGAAAATTCTCTATGCATACGAACTTCCTTCTTGTTTGAGGTGTCTGGCAACATTCACTTTCGCTCTTCAAAAACTAATCAGACTACACAGTCCCCGAGCTGAACTTCAAGAAAGACTTTACGGTACGTTTTCCACCAAGAGCCTAATGGGGCAAAGGAAAAGTGATTGGTACAGTCGAAATTGAAATCTACACTGACGGTTCTAAGATGAACTGTGGTGTGGGAGCTGGCTTTCATTCGGAGCCGCTCAACCTATCTCAGTCAATTCGATTTCCTAACCACAGCAGGGTGCTCCAGGCAGAACTATTAGCGATCAGAAAAGCATGCAAACGACTAAAACTCTACATAGAAGTTGGGGCTAGAGTTGCTATCTTTTCGGGCAGTCAAGCAGCTGTCAAGGGCTTATACTCCAACTCCATTTTATCCAAACTAGTCTTACAGTGTAGAGAGAAACAAGAATTGTTTAGTCATTGGCTTGAAATTACTCTGATATGGACTCCCGGCCAAAGGAACATACGAGGTAAGGAGATAGCGGATGAGCTAGCAAGAAAAGGCACTACACTAGAGTCGCCTCTGCTGTAGACATAGTCGCCACTCCACTCAACACAATAAAAGCATCCATTGCTTCACACTATCATGCTTTAGCCGAAAGAAGGTGGAAGCAATTAACTACATGTATTACAACAAAAGCACATGGCCATCCAAAGGACGAATTACCTGTTAGGATGCTCTCGACCAAACATTTCACGCATCACTGCAACCCTTACAAGCAAGTCATTGGCAGGTGAATGTCCAGGGCTAGCTAAGGCACGACTTCGCTCTTTCGGTAAGCCTTTCTTACAGCAAATTAATAAGATCTCAGACATCGAGATAAAGAATTTGCAGCTATACTTGGATCTCACAAAATAGATGTGACTAAGAAAAAAAAAGGCATTATCCCACGAAAACAGTGGTAGTAAAACGGTGGTGCTCGCTTATTAGGATTATTTCAGTAGAAATACTCCACCACTTCAACAACAACAAATCACACAGCTTTTACCGTAAGTCACTTAAAATCTATAAACCTCCGAAGGGTGCGGTTTTCAGTTTTAGGATTGGGATATACCCCTCTGCCCCCGCCCCCAACATAATTTTTTTCAAAACGTGTAGCATTAAACTCAATATTTATCAATGTCTGACGTATTTATGAAAATTTCAAGACGAGGCGGCTCCTGACAATCGTTTAAAGCATAGTACTAAGTTTTCATTTCACGTGAATTGGCTGTCAAAAGCCATATAAATCCATGAATATCGTGAAATATGCGTGAAATTTCATATGTATATCTTATTCATTTTTTATTCTAATTACAGCGTGCTCTATACTTAACTTTATAAGAGGAAACTTTGAGATCCTTAAATGCTTAAGTGGCTTTTACTGCTTTTGCCCGATGTACATTAGAAATTACATTTGTTTATTTGGAAACCTTGCCACCAATTATCTATTGACAGAATTGAACGAGTAAATCAAGTTTTTCTTAAATTTGCTCTCTTTTTGAATTTCTCTGTTCCAGTCCCGTTATATCTGATCCACTCTGCTTACTTCTAATTAATGTTAAACAACTAGAAAGTAGAAGATCGATTTTGCAGCTGACTTTTTTGTTAATATTATCAAGGGTGACATTCATGGTTCGTCTCTTTTAGAATGGATTATCTTTTCGGCCCTACTAGGTCTTCACATAACAAATATTCGTTCAGTTTGAATAGATTCAGAACAAACTACACCTGCAATGCTCCAAGTGCTCGTTCTCTCCATGAACTCAATGAGATCTCGGATTCTATTGAAACTCATTTTTCATTACCTAACCTATGCTTTTCTGCTCAATTAAACAGTGTATTTGTAGTCAGTAGTTATTTAGAACAGTTGTTTATTGTTTTCAGAATAAATAAATATATAAAATTTGGAGTTCAATCTTAACTGAAAGGCAAAGTTAAACTAATACTGAAAAACCGACCCTTATTGGTAACCGCTTTTCAATGAGCACTTAAATCTTTCGAGTTCAATGTGCCCAGCCGCTTGCGCATCCTAATTTGCAAATTCAAACAGGGCGAATAAAAATAGTATCTTTAATTCCAATAATGTTCTACTACATACATACAGCTATGGTCAGACATTTAGCGCACTTTATATTATACTGATAAATAATGCAGTTACTTCTAAGAGAGTGCAAATTTTCCTAATTTTGTTTTCAGCATGATAAGAGTTATTTATGAGTCTCTTCAAATGCCCAAAAAATAACCGTTATAATTCTTTCGTATTTGTTATTGCTTATTTTTTCTTGAGTTCTGTCTCAATTACGTTGGACAACTATTTAGCGCACTTACACGTGTTTTTCTCTTACATGCGATCGGTTCGGCAAATAACTATTTTTTGTGGTGAATATTTAATTAATAACGTCTATTATTTATGGTAAATGTTTGCTAAAATGGCTAGAGGAAAGTGTTGTTCAGTTGAACAAAGAAAAATAATATGGAACCTTTACCAAATGGGGACCAATCAAGTGAAGATTTCCAGAATAGTGCATTGTTCAAGAAAAATGGTATACAATGCCATCAGAGATGTCAAGTCGAATGCTAATTTATTAAAACAAAAAAAAATTCGTAAAGCTCCGCCACGTAAAAGTTCCCCCCGTAAGGATCGAATAATTGTAAGGAAAAGTCGATCGGATCCTTTTATGTCTTCACGAACGATAGCGGCTGAAGTAAGGGCAGAATTAGGCTTAGTTGTGTCCAGTAAGCTCGTGCGAAGGCGTCTGAATGAAAATAATATATTTGGTCGCATAAGCAGAAAAAAACCGCTCCTATCAAAAAAGAATATTAAAGCGCGTTTATCATTCGCGCGTAGGCACCTCTTCGAAAAGACAGAGTTTTGGAAACGAGTACTTTTTACGAATGAAACTAAAATAAACCGCATCGGTCCTGATGGAAAAACATATGTACATCGTGAAAAAAATCAGGAAACCAATCCACGGTACACAAAAAAGACGGGGAAGCATGGCGGTGGGAATTTAAAAGTTTGGGGGTCTTTTTCGTGGCGCGGGGTTGGGCCGCTGGTCAAGATAGAAGGAAATATGGCTAAGCATATGTATCTGAATATACTTAGAAATAATATGGAGTCATATTCTTTCGAGTTTATGCCAGTAAATTGGATATTTATGCACGACAACGATCCCAAACATACTGCGGGAGTGGTCCAAAACTGGCTTTCGCAGGAAAATATTACCCAGCTCGATTGGCCAGCACAAAGTCCGGATTTAAATCCAATCGAAAACTTGTGGAATGATGTGAAGACGATGGTTGGACAAAAAAAATTTAAAAATATCGATGAACTTTGGGAAGGTGTACAGGAAGCATGGAACTCTATTCCTTTGGACAGGTGCCAAAAGTTAATTGAGAGTTTACCACGCAGGTGTGAAGCAGTTATACAGAATAACGGATATTCTACCAAATATTGATATGGTAAATAATAATAGTCAACAATCTTTTCTCAATTCTTACAAATATTTCATATTTTTTACAGAAATAAAAACTGCGCTAAGTCTTTGTCCAAATCCCACTATGACCACATAAGAATTACTTCTATTTTATCATATTTTTACTACGGAAAACTGTATACTTTAAGTTATTTTGTCTTATAATAAAGTGTTAAATATATTTAGTTAAAAAAACTGGATTTAATTTGGTTTCATATCATTTAATCGAGCATTATATTGAACTCTTTTTAAGTGTTAAAAACGTTAAACGTTTGACCATAGCTGCATGTACATATGTATACATAGGTACACATGTATGTATGTATATATGTATGTAATATTCTCGCTTTGAATTAAAGTATTAATGAAACATGTAATAACAGGTGGTGCAAAATTTATTTGTTTTTGAATAACTTTTCGACTAAATAAAAACAAATGATGCTGGAAATCTGTATTTTGACCTTTACGCCCTCCATTGCTTGTCTGTTTGTTTGCTGCAACTGTCTAGTTCACAAATGCCAAATATGATTGACGTGCGACGCCATTTGCAAAAATTATTAACCTTCCAATACGGTTATTAGTTCTGCGCCACATTGTCTATACTAATATTATAAAGAGGAAAACTTTGTTTATTTGGTTGTAATGAATAGGCTCAAAAACTACTGGACCGATTTTAAAAATTCTTTCACCATTCGAAAGCTACATCATCCACGAGTAACATGGATTATATTTTATTTTGGAAATAGGGCTCGAGATATAGGTCAAAACGTGGACCCGGGTAACCTTCGGATGTGTATGTACAATATGGGTATAAAATGAAAGCTGTTGGTGAATGCTTTAGTACAGAGTATTTTTCATGCCGCTTCGTGACTGGGGTCTCGAGATATAGGTCAAAACGTGGACCCGGGTAACCTTCGGTTGTGTATGTACAATATGGGTATCAAATGAAAGCTGTTGATAAGTGCTTTAATACGGGGTAATTTTCATACCTATTGATGACTAGGGTCTCGAAATATATGCCAAAACGTGGATCCGCCGTGTCTTTGCACCGAATTAAACCAAACTTATGCACATTGTTAAGTAAGTATTGAAAATGGGTTTCGTAAAGTTTGGTTGTAATTCGGAGCAGTGGGAACGGGTGCAGCGTTCTTTTGAGCCAGCCATAATGTCGCTTACTTTTTTAACGCTTGGGGCGGAACTGAACTGTCAAATTGACAGTGTGAGTTACAATGTGTCAATATTTCTTTCTGATTTGGATGCCATAAGGAAAAAACGTAAGTGCAACATGTAAAAATTGTTTGTGAATTTTTTTGGAGTGGATTTTGGAACAGTGAATAATTTCTTACGAAATTTGAGAATTTAATGTGAAATCCGAATGTTCAAATGAAATTATGTGTTCGTGGAAAAAACAATTTTTTTCGTTTTTTTTTTTGAAAAATATAAATGGATAAGGGTTAAAAAAGCTCCAATGCTTAATAAAACATATAAATTGAAACGAAAAATTCATGGATGATCAGGAAAAAAGACGATTGTTTATTCATATGCGTTGATTTGAAATTTAAAAACAATCTTCTTTTTTCCTGATTTTCAATTTATATTTTATATTTACTCAAAAACAAAAAGAAAAACCAAAAATATTGCTTATGCCAAAGCGCTTGAATAAAGAATAAAAAAAATAAATAATATGAAAATCATATATTTTCTGTTCTAAACCATATCTATTCTATTTTAGGGTGCCCAGCGAAGGGGGCCGGGTTTGCTAGTGTATGTATACATAGGTACACATGTATGTGCATGTGTATGTAATATTCTCGCTTTGAATTAAAGTATTAATGAAACATGTAATAACAGGTGGTGCAAAATTTATTTGTTTTTGAATAACTTTTCGACTAAATAAAAACAAATGATGCTGGAAATCTGTATTTTGACCTTTACGCCCTCCATTGCTTGTCTGTTTGTTTGCTGCAACTGTCTAGTTTACAAATGCCAAATATGATTGACGTGCGACGCCATTTGCAAAAATTATTAACCTTCCAATACGGTTATTAGTTCTGCGCCACCTTGTTTACTTATACGTATGTATGTAAGCATTCATATCCAAAAAATTTAATTCCTCAAAGTGTAAACTACCGATAATGAATGCACATAGATACAAACACGATTGAGTAAATATTTGTTTAATTAAAAACAAAACGGATATACATACGTACATATGTATGCACAAGCTTATGCACATACTACATGCATACAAATGCATACTTACTCATACCTTAGCCGACATTACCATACCATCTGAAATGAAAGCGAAAATTGCTAGAATTGGTGTATCGGAAACCAACTGCGTCGTCTATCGTAACGTTGCTAGCACGACGAATGACACACGAAGTGACTACTACTGCACGATGCTAGGTGATGTTCCTACTTTTTGCTCATTGACCGACTGACACAGTGCTTTCTTAATATTTCTTTTTGCCAGGGTTCTTTCATGACTTTTTGCTTTATTTATGTATGTATGCATGTAGATATGTGGCTTTGTATGTATTTTACACCAGTTTCTTCCTAACCGAAATCTTACCAGTTTATTATATTACGGAAATGGAGTGTTTGATGTTGAGGCATGTTGTTGCTTTTATTTTATATTTGTTCGTTCGTGCGGAGTCTCGACATGTTCGTGCAACATGATGTGTTGGAAAATCACTATAAGTACAGTGGCTTCCTGCACGCAATGTTATCAACTAATGCGTTTCAATGCAACAAAATCTGATTTAAATATGTGTGTGTGTATTATTACATTAACGTTAACATATTTTTAATTTACTCCCAATATTTATTTATCTGTACTTAAAATGGTTACAACATATTATAAATTGCCATTAGTGAATTTTATTTTTTGTTTTTTAATTCCGATTTAAATAGCGGGATGAAAATCCACAAAACGCCAGGGTATTTCATCGTTTGTGAGATCAAACTGTATTTTGGCGTAAAACTGTACTGTATAGACTACCGTTATTATGGCAGCTTCTAGTTTTTTATTTCTTTCGTCTTATTTTTTTAAATTGTGTTGAATCACTTTTTTTTGCAGTTTCCTCAGATAGATTGGCTTGTATATAAGGGTTTTCCAATAACAGGTGTTATTCGTGAATGGATTGCGCTATCGAGAGATGATTAACCTTTTTTTTAGGCCGAAATTGGATGGTATCGATTTGGACAACGTTTATTTTCAACAAGACGGCGCTACGTGCCACACAACCAACACAATCATTGATCTTTTACGGGAAAAGTTTCCGGAGTTTATCTCTCGAAGAGGTGATCACAATTGGCCACCGAGACCTTGTGATTTAACACCTTGTGACTTTTTTCTTTGGGGCAACGTGAAAGAGAAGGCCTACCCCAACAGCCCGTGGTCGATTCAAGACCTCAAAGAATTCGTGAGGCTGTCGAGGACATAGGGCAGACGCTTTGCAATTCGGTTATGGAAAATTTCATGAAGAGGATATTGTCCTGTAAGCGTGGTCGGGTGGTCTTTATAATGAAATAAACATCCGATCATTTATATTAAAAAATAGCATTTTTCTCTGAATATCAAAATAACACCTCTTATTGAAAAACCCTTTATATGTATGTAGTTGTTTATTTTTGTTGTACCCCATAAGTCTATGCGGCCTTCTAATCGGGGAGACTTTTTGTGACAGATAGTGAATTTTAGGGCTATTAAATGCTCAATACGAGTCCGTTAGTTCATTTGAAGTGTGAAAAGAGAGTGTGTCCCCTTAAGAGTAATTTTCTCAATATGTGATTTATTTTTATTTATTTATTTGATGTATGGAAAATAACAGTAAATTATTATTTTACAGTAAAAGGAGCACTAACTGCCAGGGCTTACGGCTCACCGCTCTAATAAGATTATTTTTTGACTAGAAAATTTAAGCTATTAGACAGTTAATTTTCTGGAAAAGATTATTAAGCATTATCGGCACATGAATTAATAAATAAATTAAGTAATGAAAGAAGTAAATTCATAGGATATATGGAAGCTTATTTACATAGATATTTAAGTAAAGGATATGGGATTTAGATTGAATTTTTTTAGCGTGGGGCTAAAAAAGTGATTTCTCATTATTTTGTTAGCGAGCTGCAGTAAACATCTGAAAATAGGACGACAAACTGCCGGTTATCTGTTAACCAAATCAAAAATTGATTGCTAATAGCAATTAAAGAGATGAATGAGACAAAATGCTTTACTAATATTTTAGAAGTCTATCTGGGTTGAAAAATCTGAGCTAAAACAAGGAAGCGAACAATTCTTCCGTGGAAGCTGCGTTCATTCTCTTGTTTAAAATTTTAATAATTAGAATAGCTTCGACATGTCGTCTAGCAATAAATCCTGTTTTCGGCATATTTAAATTCAGTAGCATAAATAAAATGCAATAATTGTAACCTACAAAAAAAAAACTGTTCGGCAAACATACATTCACTGAAATAACAAAATACTCATGAACAACTAGTAAGATATAGCGGCAGTGTCATTTTCAGAAGAGAACTGAGCGGCTAGAGTATAGTTTTTGTACACAAAAACAACTTTGAATTCTTATCTGAAGCATCTAATAACAAACGGGGAATATTTAATCCAATTCCAATGCGTAATTTCTAATTTAGAGACCACACATTGAGAAAATTACACTAAGACTATTACTACTAATTTGAGTCTAGCACTATTTTCATGCAATTTGAATAATTTTATTTTATTTTAAATTTCTTGTTTTTCGCACAGATGTCAAAAATAGTATGCTATTTAGCAAAAAAAAAAATGCTTTAAAATGCACTATTATTCTTATTATTTTTTATTCACTTCAAAAACCGTTAAATTCAGTTCTTCAAATCAATATTCATTTTAATACACATACTTATTTAGCTACGAATTCCGTACAAACTCGTCTGCGTTACAAGTGAATATTTGTATGTAAACATAAAAGGACACATGTCCATAAGTATATAAGTCTGTATGTATGTATGCACTAATATGCATACATATGCAAGCATACACATATGTACATAAATTTAACTTCATAAATTACTCACCATTTAATCGTTTAGCCTCGGTTGCATCGAATACGCATGCACAAATGCATATAACGAAGAGTACAAGTTGAAGCAGCAGCTTTCGTTCATTCACCTGCGCCATTTTCGTTAAACTCAAAATTTGGCAACAGCATGAAACCTCAACGGCACACAAGTTTTTCCCTTTTTTATTATTTTGTTTACGAAAGCAGATAGTGTGAGAAGCAAAACCAGCTTTGGTTTAAATTCGTTTTACTTCGTACAATATATGATTACTTTTGAGCTGCAACGAAATTAAAAAATATAAAAAAATAAAAAAATAAATAAAAATAATAATAATAAAAATACAATAAAATTTATAGTTGCAATTATAATTTTACTAATTCTCAAAATTATTATTACTTAAAATGCTTTGTTTTCCATAAATAAAGGCTAAAGTAAATGACAACCAAGTAAACGAGCTGAAAATTAAAATTTTTTATTTAATTTATTTTAATGGTCCAAAAACTTTAAATCTGCAATGTGCATTTTAAATTGCTTATAATGTTTCTTACTGCTGAATAAAAACAAAATTAAATGCAATTAATAGTTCGAAAATATATACATATATGTAATTAATTCGGAAACTTCTTGAAAGTTTCGCAAAACCGAAGTGTAGCCAATAAGCAAAGCTTATGGCTATTACATTTACTACTGCAGGCACCTTAATGAACATAAGTTTCATTTCATGCGACCGCAAACATACTTACGTACATATATACATATGTACATATGTATGCATGCGTAAGTTTGTAGAAGATGTTTGAGCGCTACCATCTCAGCTTACACATTTTTGCCAACGATGATTAATCAGTGAGAGCGCCATGGATCGCTTTCACTTTAACAACGGAATTCAGTTGATTTGTCGCTTACCTTACACTGAGGAGAAGTGGTTGTGAAATCAATTTGAGACGCACGCACACTATTTATTATTAGGATTTCCGTTTGTTTTTGGAATAAAAAATCTACAGCAGTGGCTACGTCTCTAATAAGAGTTATGTGTAACGGGTACGTGGAACTACATTTAGCGAAGGAGGGGAATATGGTAGGATGAGCTACATATGTACATATGTATATGTAGATGCATGTGTGGTTGCAAATGCAATATATATAACACTAGTGAACCCGACCCCCTTCGCTGGGCACACTAAAATAGAATAGATATGGTTTAGAACAGAAAATATATGGTTTTCATATTATTTATTTCTTTATTCTTTATTCAAGCGCTTTGGCATAACAATATTTTTTGTTTTTCTATTTGTTTTTGAGTAAATATAAAATATAAATTGAAAATCAGGAAAAAAGAAGATTGTTTTTAAATTTCAAATCAACGCATATGAATAAACAATCGTCTTTTTTCCTGATCATCCATGAATTTTTCGTTTCAATTTATATGTTTTATTAAGCATTGGAGCTTTTTTAACCATTATCCATTTATATTTTTCAAAAAAAAAAACTAAAAAATTGTTTTTTCCACGAACACATAATTTCATTCGGATTTCACATTAAATTCTCAAATTTCGTAAGAAATTATTCACTGTTCCAAAATCCACTCCAAAAAAATTCACAAACAATTTTTACATGTTGCACTTACGTTTTTTCCTTATGGCATCCAAATCAGAAAGAAATATTGACACATTGTAACTCACACTGTCAATTTGACAGTTCAGTTCCGCCCCAAGCGTTAAAAAAGTAAGCGACATTATGGCTGGCTCAAAAGAACGCTGTACCCGTTGCCACTGCTCCGAATTACAACCAAACTTTACGAAACCCATTTTCAATACTTACTTAACAATGTGTGTAAGTTTGGTTTAATTCGGTGCAAAGACACGGCGGGTCCACGTTTTGGCATATATTTCGAGACCCTAGTCATCAATAGGTATGAAAATTACCGGGTATTAAAGCACTTATCAACAGCTTTCATTTGATACCCATATTGTACATATACAACCAAAGGTTACCCGGGTCCACGTTTTGACCTATATCTTGAGACCCTATCTACCAATAGGTATCCAAACTATACGGAAACCATCTTCAATACCTCCTGAACAATGTGTGTAAGTTTGGTTTAATTCGGTGCAAAGACACGGCGGGTCCACGTTTTGGCATATATTTCCAGACCCTAGTCATCAATAGGTATGAAAATTACCCCGTATTAAAGCACTTATTAACAGCTTTCATTTGATACCCATATTGTACATACACAACCAAAGGTTACCTGGGTCCACGTTTTGACCTATATCTCGAGACCCCAGTCACGGAGCGGCATGAAAAATACTCTGTACTAAAGCATTCACCAACAGCTTCAATTTGATATCCATATTGTACAAACACATTCTAGGGTCCACGTTTTGGTCTCTATCTCGAGACCCTAGTCACGGAGCGGCATGAAAGATACTCTGGACTAAAGCATTCACCAACAGCTTCCATTTGATACCCATATTGTACATACACATCCGAAGGTTACCCGGGTCCACGTTTTGACCTATATCTCGAGCCCTATTTCCAAAATAAAATATAATCCATGTTACTCGTGGATGATGTAGCTTTCGAATGGTGAAAGAATTTTTAAAATCGGTCCAGTAGTTTTTGAGCCTATTCATTACAACCAAACAAACAAACAAAGTTTTCCTCTTTATAATATTAGTATAGATAATAATATTTTTATATTAGGGTGTTTCTTACTTGGCCAAAATGTTTTTTTTTTTTTAATTTTTGTCACGTGTCACACTTTTTTTTATATTCTAAGGCTTAAGAAAACGTTATTGATTTGCAGAATTTGTATTAAATAAAAAAAGGATAATGTAACATAAATCAAACAATTATTACAAGAAAAGATAAGTACTTTATGTTATTAATAAAGATTTCTTTGTATTAGGGTACTTTGTTCTGTAACTTTTCACTCCCCAGCAAAACAGAACTCACGCGCGCTCTTTAACACGACGCATAAGTGACCTCATTTTTAAATGTGCGACAGATAAAGGCTGACAGGGACGTGCCAATGTTCACAGATGCAGGGATACAAATTTACTGTTACATCAGAAGATATATATTTTCCCATAGTTCCTAGATGAAACATAAGGCCTCAATAAACTGGTTATAATTTCGTTTGTTTACAGCTAGATGTTTAATTTGACTCCATGAACGGCCTGCTTTGTCCGCCTCTGCTGCTACTTGTCGCCTCCATGTGTTGGCTGGTTTCCCGCACGTACGGCTTCCTTGGGGATTCCAGTCTAGCGCTGTCCTTGCGATATCATCTCGTGGTTTGCGGAATGTATGTCCGATCCATTTCCACAATTTCCAATTTCTATGTGAACTGGTGTTTGCCCAGTGGCCCGGGTAGCGGCACAAAGATCATTGTTGCTTATAATATCAGGCCAGAATATCCGCACTATTTTTCGTAGGCAACTGATTAGGAAGGATTGCAATGATTGTGATATGTTTATGGTTAAGTTCCGTGTTTCACACCCATACAGAACTACCGACTTCACGTTGGCATCAAATATTTTCAGTTCTGTGTGCCTGGAGATGTGGGTTGATCTCCATACCTTGTCTAGCATACCAAATCGAACGCGTCCCTTAGATATTCGGTTGCGTATGTCAGTTGTTGATCCGCCGTTTTTTGAAATTATACTCCCAAGGCAGCAAAATTCATCTACATCTTCGAGCGACGTGTCGGCAATTTGAAGGGCTCGCGTTTCAGTGGTGTTAATCCGCATTACTTTTGTCTTTGCTATGTTAATTTTTAGACCAATTTGTGCTGCTGCATGGCATACCGCTTGTAGTTTAGCTGATGCATCTAAGTATCATATTTGTGCGATAGCATACAAATGTCGTCCGCATAGTCTAGGTCTTCAAGCAGGTCGCATAAGCCCCAGGAAATGCCCCTGCTGAACGCACACGCTTGTCGCATTGCTAGGTCCAGGACTAGGTTGAACAAGAGTAGAGATAATACACATCCTTATCTAACACCGGTTTGAACTTCGATACTACCACTTAGAGCATTTTCGTATTTCTCGCATGAAGTGCCCGAGTACAATTTTTTTCTTCTTTCTCCTTAGTAAACCATTGTTTCTGGTACATTCTCGTATACTTATATGGTATTTTCGGTTCTACCAGCACGTAAAATAGATTGAGAAACTTCAAAGTATAATAGTCGGTGGTATACTTTGAAGCACTCACCATTAACTCCGATTTTCACGTTGATATTGTCAGAGTTTTTCTGATGATCTCAAGCGCAAAAAATAAAACGACTGGCGTTAACCGTAGCCAATTTAATTTTTTCATTTTCTTCATTGCATTCACAACCGCCTAAGCGACTTTTACTGAGTTCAACAAAACACAAGAACCGGATTTGTCTTATTGTACAACTCTATCACAACCCCTAGGGGACTAAAGTACTAATTGATATTTCTGCCCTCAAACAACGCCACAACAGCTTTCTTTTTATCTCTTTAAATTACTCGTTTTTAGCTACTAATCAGTACTAAAACTTGAAGAAGCTCCTAAATCGGGGCTTAATGGGCTGTAACTACATTTGTAAATATAGGCTGTATTTTCATGCGCTGCTTATTGAAAAAAACATGTTGTGTTTTTTAAGTTGAATTTAATTAAAAATTTAATTGTATTAATTTTGAAAAAAATTATCCGAAAAAAAGTATTGAATTTCAACTGTCACTGGGGCTCATATTGCCTTCAGAGCAATATAATTCCTTCCTTGCTCACATAATTTGTTTCTAAATACTCGCTAATGATCTCGCTTTCTTGATTTTGCTAAAAACAAAACCGTCCAAGATTTAATGTATTTTATAGCGAGAAAATTTGTTTGTATGCATTTTCAAATATATTTGTCACTGTATTTGTTTGCGTGTTCTGAGAATTTAAAAAATAATCAAAATGCAGTGACTATAGAATGGTGTGGTAGGCCAGGTTAATCACCTACCCTGCCAGAAAGCAAAATAATATAGATCAACGAAATCAACGCAAGACTGAGTCTGTCGAGGCCCTATGCTCCCGAATGGTGTCATCAAGGGTCTGACCAAACAAATTTCTAACGTATGGTAGCCCTTAGAAAATCAGTCTTCATTGAAAATGTTACTTTATATTTAGCAATAGTAAATGGCCTGCCTAATTGTGCAATACTTCAATTACTCGTACTTTACACGCCTAGAAACCCTGACACATTAGAAATACACACTTATATAAAAAAAATTAACTGTAACGTTCCGGCCGAATTTGCTTCCATCTATATATGTATATAAAAATGAAATGATGTTCGTTTGTACGCAATTTTTTGGGCCGAAACGAGGCCAATTTTATTCGTTCTTTTTTTCATATTATAGGGATCCACTAGGGGAAGGTTTTTAGCAAAAAAAAATTTTGTTTTAAATATTTTCTTCATATAAAAAAAGAAAAAATCAAAATATTGTACAAAACAAAACTTGCTCGATTCTTAGATTATAGTAAGTTTCGAATCGACATTCATTTTATGTGTACAACTTTTTTTGAATTTTTCGTTATTGTGAAACGATTTGTGTCGTGTTATAATTAAAGAGTCGAATACAGAAATTTCAAATGATTCGAATGAAAATAAAGTTTGACCAATTCTATATGGAAATGAATGCGTTTGCAAACGATGTTTTCGGCTATGAACAAATGTTGGTATCGAATGAAAAAGGAAAGAAACGCGAAATGATAAAAAAAATTCTTGGACAATTTAAAATGAATGGTGCTTTATTGGAAAAATTCAAAGGTAATAAGAACATACACAAGATAAAGTTAGAATTTGAATTTTTAGATTTATTTTGTTTATTTCTCATTTCAAAAAATAATAATTAGTTTTGTTTTGATTTTTTGCAACATTTTGGTTTTCAGTTAATACAATAAAAACAATACTGTTTTTTCGTGAACACAAGTGAACACAAAATTCTAAATTTATTACGTTGTTTGTTTAGTATTTTTTTAGAAAAAAAAGTAAATTTTTCCTCAAAAAGATAAAAGAAATTTCTTCGAAGAGGTGTCTTTCTAAAATTACAAAAAAAAAATTTCAAAAATTTTAAACAAATAAAATAAAATAAAACTTTCTCAAGGGTATGAAATTTTTTCAAAACAAAATTTTCTGAAAACCAAACAAAATTAAAAAAAAAAATGGTGTTTCAAAGCATTTCATATTCCACTATTAATAGAGAATACATTTTTTCGAGGGGGTGTTTTTCAAAGCGGAAAAAAATCTTTTTTAACAAATCAATTTAAACTTTTACAAAAGTATGAAATTTTTTCAAGAACAAAATTTTCTCAAAAACGTTAAATTAAAAAAAAAATGTTTTTTCAAAATATTTAATTTTCAGCAATTAACTCAGAAGAAATTTGTTAGAGCGAAGTGTTTTTCAAAACTTAAAAAACACTTTTCAACCAAAAAAATAAAGTTCGAATGAAATTGTATCAAAGAATTTGCTTTGTTTCGTATTAATTTTATTCTCTTTCAGCAAATCATTGAATTTTTCGCCTAGCGAAGCGGGCGAGGGTACGCTAGTATAATATATTTATGCACATAAAATCATATGTATGTGTACTTATAAATAGAGACCTGGAAAATATATAAATATGTTGCAGATATGACAGATGCGTCGACCTTTCATCAATCAAATAACGTGACACTCCAATAACTTTAACGTTAAGTATGCATTTGAGTACATTATGTAAATATTTATCTGTTGTTAATCTGACATAGGTATACGCTTACATTAGGGTGGCATTGAACTCAAAAATATTATTATAGTGAACAAGTCAAGGAGAGAAAATAAAGTAAATCGCAACTATATGGGCTAAATTGAAAGTCTGGTATTGTCATCAGCACACAATGGTATTATACTCGTGTTTGTAACTTTATTCACATGTAACAGGCATACAATGCAACGGACCAGTGTATACCAAAATGTTCAGAGTGACGAGATGAATTGGTTTAGCCAGATATGGGCACATAAGTACATACATATGTTGCCATTGGATCTAAATCCATCTCCTTCATATTTGACACTTGTGAAGTAGACAGCTGCAGTATACAAACAGACAAGTAATGTTGCGCATAAAAGTCAAGATAAAGCTTTCCATCACTCAAAATTATTATTTTTTTATTTAGTAAAAAAAGTTATTCAAAAATAAAATTGGATGATCAATTTTACGTCACCTTGTAAGTAACAACATAAAGAAGTGGAGATTGATTAGATATAATCCACGGAATAATGAGAAGAATCGATTTATCTATGTCTGTTCTTACCAGTGGCGTAACTAGGGTATGGCAAGCAGGGCCCGCAAAGTGACACCTCAACTTTGTATATTCAATGTATATTCAATCGCGATTATGAAATTCAGTTTTAAATAAAGATACAAGACGTCAGGATAGTCGACTCTGTAATCTGTATACTCGCCAGCGAAAAAACTTAAACGTATACTATCCGCGCCTCTCTACCCTGTTTAAAGTCAAAGCCGGTTTAGCTGATGACTAACGATGACTCGAAAAACTTCGAACAACGTGGAGGGGCGCGAGCACGACGGAGAAAGTAGTACGTGCGATCGAGAGAAAACACCGAGGTGGTTAGCGAAGGGGGGTGCCCTTCTGGACATTTTACGTCTTTGCATGCAACTAACTTGCTACGTCATGGCACTTCGGTGTAAACATAACTCTAACTTTTATTTTTTTTTTATTTGATTGATTCCAAAAATTAACATCCAGCCCAGATCGATCCACGACAAGGATGTCCAAAAACAGCAACAACATCAGAAGTCGTAGAAGAAATACAGGACATCGTATTGGAAAATCATCGAGTGACTGATAGAGATTTAGTAGAAGTCCTAGGCACCTCAATGGGTTGTGTAAACAATATTTTGACTGGAGTATTGGGTTTCAGAAAGCTTTGTGCGCAATGGATGCCACATTGGCACCCAATAAAATAAAAAAACATTCGAAAGCGGCTTCCTCAGCAACTTTTGAAGAATTTTCGAAAGGATTCAGTGGCTTTCGTGCATCGATTCATCACTATGTGACCTGGGTCTATTACCGTGATGCTTAATTAAAACAAGGGGCTAAAGGGTGGTGTGAATCTGGTTCTGCGGCTCCGAAACTAGTTCGTGTTCAGAAATCGGTCGAGTATCAGTTTTTTGTGATGCGAAAGGAGTTTTGCTTGTGGCTTACTTACAAATTAGAAAACAATAAAATCTGGATACTATTGTAACCTTTTAGACCAGCTGAATGAAAAAAAGTCCTGAAAAAAAGAGGTTGTCTGTAAAGTCGATTTAATGACGATAGTTTAACGTGATAACGTTATAAGAAAATACTGATTGAATGGTTGCATTTTTCAAAAGAAAATTTTAATTTTATTTGTTTGATAGATATTTTGTATGGATATAGAGAATGAGTTAACATTAACATAACATAACATAACATAACATAACATAACATAACATAACATAACATAACATAACATAACATAACATAACATAACATAACATAACATAACATAACATAACATAACATAACATAACATAACATAACATAACATAACATAACATAACATAACATAACATAACATAACATAACATAACATAACATAACATAACATAACATAACATAACATAACATAACATAACATAACATAACATAACATAACATAACATAACATAACATAACATAACATAACATAACATAACATAACATAACATAACATAACATAACATAACATAACATAACATAACATAACATAACATAACATAACATAACATAACATAACATAACATAACATAACATAACATAACATAACATAACATAACATAACATAACATAACATAACATAACATAACATAACATAACATAACATAACATAACATAACATAACATAACATAACATAACATAACATAACATAACATAACATAACATAACATAACATAACATAACATAACATAACATAACATAACATAACATAACATAACATAACATAACATAACATAACATAACATAACATAACATAACATAACATAACATAACATGACATAACATAACATAACATATCATAACATAACATAACATGCTGTTCAAGCAAGGTAACGACGCATGAGCAAGATAACGACGCATTTTTCGGTGCGTGCAGCCGGCTATATAGAATTATAAGACGTTGTCACGTCAAAAAATAATAATAACATTAAAACAACAGGTATTATTAACAAACTTGGTTTTATTTTAAGTTCTTCAAGTAAATCAAATTAATCATAATCAATAAAAAGGCATATGCAAATACAAATACATGAATTTATATATGTACATATGCGCATATACATACACATATACGCTCACTTAAGTAGGAGAGAGCAAGATGTCGAACGTTGCCGTTCGTTTGCTTTGTTTGCTTTGTCGTTCGTTCCGCGCTTTCGCTTGTAGTTCATTCAAGGTAACGGCAATGAGCAAGGTAACGACAAATGAGCAAGGCAACGGCAATGAGCAAGGTAACACTAATGAGCAAGGTAACGACACATTTTTTCGTGCGTGCAGCCTGTTAAATCGAATTATAAGACGTTATCACGTCAAAAATACCAAGTTTGCAAAACAAAAATATTATTATATTTTTCATCAAGACAATGCACCGTGTCACAAAAGCATTTTGAAATGGCTAAAATCTATGAAATAAAGTTCGAATTGTTGGAGCATCCACCGTACTCAACAGATCTGGCGCTTAGCGACTTACATCTGTTTGAAGACCCAA
Source organism: Anastrepha obliqua (assembly GCF_027943255.1). Taxonomy (NCBI): domain Eukaryota; kingdom Metazoa; phylum Arthropoda; class Insecta; order Diptera; family Tephritidae; genus Anastrepha; species Anastrepha obliqua. Next base: position 135,665,681 of record NC_072892.1, on the reverse strand, counting down.
AAATGCATGTGTGGAAAGCGTTTTTTACAAAATGATGAAGTCATAACTGCTGTGGAAACCTATTTTGCAGCCCTTCCAGGTTCCCACTTCAGTGATGGAATTTATAAATTAGAATCTCGCATTGATGTTCAGGGAGACAATACTGAATACTAAAGTGTATATCAAACCATAAAATTGTATGTTTCTTATCGAACCGCAAAAGTTATTGAACAACCTAAACAACCTAATATGTAGCGCATGTTTAGCCAACATATTTTAATTTTCGTTTGCATCATTTCCTGGAGTTCCAAGTTGGAACAAAGGGCATATTGCATTGATCTTCATAACTCTATCGTGGATAAGTGTTTTTAAAGTGAAATGAAGATTTCCTCTATTGAAATGAGCATCCCTAATGTGTTTATATCAATAATAGGTATGTAGGGAATGTGGGTGGTTGTGACTTAACGTTACAGACACATGTATGTATATGTATATACTTAGCGGTTCGTTAGCAAAGTTGGTAAAAATCATCAATGCTCGAATTGTCTGTGGTTGGTTGCCCCACATACGAAAAGCACACCAAACAAACAACTCGATGCCAAATTATTGCGTTTGGCCAGCAACCAACTTTGATGGTTCACATCTATTCACATCTACCAGTACTCGTACATACCTATGCACGTAAGCAGACGATGGCAGTCGAGTGTGAACAGTAATGTATAAAGACAGGGAATGTGTGTTTGTACTTGTAATTAAAAATAAAAGCTTGCGAAGGTGTATAAGAAAACTTTGTAAAGCACACACACACACACATACAAACATGCATCGTTACTGTACTCTTTATTATATTTATTTTTTGAATTTATTTTTGAATATTATATTTTCTTGAATTTATTTTTACTTAGAGTTAAACAAAATTAAAATAGATCAAACTGAAAATAATATTATATTTATGTATGTTGCATTAAATTGTTGTAACATATTGAACTTTCTTTTCGGCGTTCCACAAAGAAAGACAAAATAACAGTTGAGGTATTCTTTTCACACTTAGAAGCTGCCATTTAAAATATTTATGTATATAAGTCGGTGATTAGACTAAACTTAAACTATTAAGCTATTCACCAATATGTAGTGTAATCACTTGCATCTAAATATAAGTAGGGATTGCGCAGTCGGTAAAATTTAGTACCACCTTTTAAAGCAAAACCCTTTCTACCTCGCTAATAATACACAGAATAATGGCGCCCTTGACCTAAAGACGTATAGAAAGTGACTTGACTTAGGTAGGTAGGTGAAATCGCTGATGTTCCACTCTGGCACTCCCCAAGTAGCGCTAGAGCCCCGTTTTGATACCATTATGAGACCTCCAACAGGCAGATATCTACAGCCAGCCAGAGCTGTTTGTAATGGAGAAGAGTGATGAGTGACCTTAATCGTCTTGATTAGAAGAGAGGGAAACTCTTCATCTTCTATGTTCTTGCCCTGCATTAGCTAGAACCCGAAGGAAATATTTAGGAGTTCTACAATACAATATGAGAGATTAGAATGCCTCTCAGGACTAGAGCTTCAGAGCTTACTTAGATTTGCAAAAGACGCAGGCTTATTACAAGAAGCCTACTACAAGGTATCGTAAGGGTCAAGCTCCATCTGGTACCACTAAGGACCAATAGGTCTATGTGATGGCTTCAGTCAGCCCGGTCAACGTAACTTAACCTACCCATAATCGTTTTAACTGTCTTCTTCTCTGAAAAGTCCCCACAGCTTCTGCAATGAAGGTTAAATGGTAAACCTAGCCGTTTCCGCCTGTGCGCCGATCATCCAGTGACCGGTAAACATAGCTAAGAATTTGGAAATTGAATGGCGAGGAGTCCCCAGGACTTTCTGCGACCGTCGTCTGTTTTGCTGGGGCCAAAGGGTTTTCGAAATAGCACATGAAGAAATAAAGCTCCATTTGTTCTGCGCTTTACTGAGAAATAAGTTGTGCAATTCCCCTGTAACAACAGTCCGAAGGATGCCGAAGACTGAAACCTATTAGTCTCCTTTATGGCAAGCTCATCAGCAATTTCATTTCCCTTTATGTTCTTATATCTTGGAACCCAGATCAGAGAAATGTTACCTGCACACCCAAGAGATTTGATCTCCTTCTTACAGGAGGATGTGAATATTTCCTTCGCTCCCCAAGACTTCCGCCTTAAAAACACTAGGAGATTACTGCTTACTTGAACTTACACCCTGAAAAAATTATTTCAAAGCGAGATTAATCTCCAGCGAGTTGCCGGAGTACGGAGGGCAGATTTCAAGAGTGCAGCTGACATAACAGTCAATACCTAGAGTAAATAATTTTTAAAAGGTTAACTCCGCACTTGACGTCTTTCTAATAGTTAATGAGATAAAATTGTATCATTAGTTATCTCTTTATTAATTTAATTTTTAATTCCTAATTCTACCACCAAACGCCCTGTACAACCTTTTATAAGATGTTTGGCGGAGCTTCAACTGCAATTTGTGATATGCATTTTGACGTCGTCCTACAACTACAGGGACGTACAATTTGATGCCATCTGCGTACGACATGGTTTTTATGAGAAACTTTTTCGGTACAGAAATGCACTCGGAAGTTTGCCATTGTCTGCCTTGAAGCGACTGCCACTAGAGAAAAATATTTGTATATTATTTGATGCATAATGTCAATAACGGTTTTGGAGAACACGACGAACCGACGGCCACATGGTACTCGCACTCAAAGAGATACTGTAGATGCGTTCCCACGACAGTTGGTTCTACGTTACCGGAACGACCCGGATTTATATCTGGCCAAGGACTGTCACTGCAGCAGCATTCTCCATGCATGTATGAGGACTGTTTATGCTGCTACAACATCAACAGATGCTGTAAATATAAATATAATTTTTAGTTATAATAAGAGGATTTTTAAAGTACACCAGTTCAAGTAGATTTTATTGTGGATTATGTGCCTCGGTAGTCTAGCGTAAGTGCACTAGCCTGCCATCCCTGATGTTGTGGGCTCGAATCCCTCGTAAACCACGGTCCCTTCCACTTTTCCAAGTTTACTTACTTTCCCTGTTTCTACAAACAAACAAAAATCTCATTCCTCAACCCCAAAATCTTATCCTTTCTCTTCATCCTTACGCCCCCACAATAGTCAACGCATTATTTGCATTGTGGCTGCTAAAACAAGCCAAAAACAAAGAAACACACACTTACACAATGCACCAGTGGCGCCCGCAAGAGGAAGCGAGCAACCGCGGTAATTGCGCAGACACACCAAATTTTGCGAAGCCCTCAACCATTTGTGCGATTCTTCTGCCAGAAAAATGTGAAACACAGATGGCGCTCTAAACAGTTAGAGGGCGTTGTTGCCAAGCAACGACAGGTGGGCATTCCCACTATTTAGGACTGGTAGCGGCATGCTAATTCCCTACCCTGTCAGAAACCAAAAAAAAAAAATAGATTAACGAAACAAACGCAAGATTAGGTCTTGTCAAGGCCTATTGCTCCCGGGCGGAGCGAACAAGGAAAAAGAAAAAATAAAAGAAATAAAAAAAGTGTCATTATACTTTTCTAAGCGCCTTTCGACAGTCTTGAGTGTTTAAAAGAGCTACGCCCCGGTTGAGAGAATGCAAAAGGTTGCCCATGTCGTGGTACCAACACTAAATTATCAGTACATTTGCCATAATCAGTTTTTTAGCTGATTTTAAAGGTCTGATTTTGTTTCCAAGCACCTATAGTCACATAAAACTACTCTCAATTTCTACTTTGATCTTGGTAATTTTGCATTTTATTATTCTTGAAGCAGCTGAAACCCTCCGTTGTTAGCGCTGCGTTATCTTTTTGTTTATTTAACAATTCGATTGTTATTTAAGCTTTAAAAAAAAATAAAAAAATAAAATAAATAAATAAAAATTCTTGAAGCCGTACCGTGTTATATTACTGTTATTTCCTTCGCCTGGCACACATATGTATCTACATATCATGGCATGATTATTAAATAATTTAATGAAATACTTATAGTTTGTGCTCGCCATAGAAATCACCTCAACAAAGAGATGGTGCGTTAGATGCATAATTCGAAAAATCTAATTCCAGTATATCCCGTGGTCATTTTTCTTCGGCAATGAGTACACTAACACACCTTTCGATGATACTAATATCGTTGCATGCTTTTACACCAATATTTCAAAAGAATCTGAGAGTGAAGAGAATGTCTCTTTCGATAAAAAGATGACCCTGTATTGGCTTCCATTTAGACTTTCCAAGTTGGGTTGCATTTAAGGGGTTACATACGTCCAGAATTTTCAAAAAATCGATTTTTTTTACAGATTATTATTTTTAATAGTTTTAGGCGTATTTCTGTGGAAGTCGATTGCAAAAATTCCCCATAGATACAAAGGTATGATAGAAAATGTAACTGCCCAACGAGAGTTTGATGCGCATAGGTAGCTGCCCTTTGTTTGAGGCACTTGAAAGTTTAAACTTGTTTTTACTTTTTCCGGAACGGTCTGCATGATAACTCTTACAGTTTTTAATATTTTTTGATACGGTGTGTTTTAATACTCGAAAGTGTTTTCTCTATAGTCTGTCGATCCGGATTCTTGATATAAGGTTGTCAAAAAAGTCTTGCGGTATTTTTATTGAATTTTCAATTGTTCATAAAATTGGTTATAATAATGCGATTTAAGTCAAATATGCGCCTTTTTGTTCGATGACGAGTTCCCAACGAGATGCCAACTTCATAATGCTCCTCTTATAGAAGCTCGCTTCCCTATTGTCAAAAAACTCTGAGAGCCAATTTTCACAGGACTCTCTTGTGGACAACTTCCGACTACCAAGCTCGTTCGCCATGGACAGAAATAGGTGGTAATCACTTGGTGCGAGATCCGGACTATACGGTGGATGCAAAAGAACCTCCAATCCGAGCTCCCGGAGCTTCTGGCGCGTCACCAAAGATGTGTGTGGCCTGGCGTTGTCCTGATGGAAGACAATTCGGCCTCTGTTGATCAAAGATGGCCTCTTCTGCATGAGTGCTGCATTCAAGCGGTCCAGTTGTTGGCAGTACAGGTCCGAATTGAGCGTTTGGCCATAGGGGAGCAGCTCATAGTGGATGATTCCCTGCCAATCCCACCAAACACACAGGAAAACCTTCCTGGCCGTCAATGCAGGCTTGGCCACCGTCTGGGCAGCTTCACCGCTTTTCGACCACGACCGTTTGCGCTTCACGTTGTCGTAAGTGACCCACTTTTCATCGCCAGTCACCATCCGCTTCAAAAACGGGTCGATTTTGTTGCGATTCAGAAGCGATTCGCATGCATCCATACGGGCAAAAATGTTTTTTTGCGTCAAGTCGTGTGGCACCCATACATCGAGCTTCTTTTTGAATTCAAGCTTCTTCAAATGGTTTATAACGGTTTGATGACTCATGCCCAGCTCTTGGCCGATGCTACTATGCCGGTCTCTTTCGATCAATTCAGCGATTTTATCGCAATTTTCGACGACAGGCCTTCCGGACCGTGGCGCATCTTCGATCACCTCTGCACCAGAACGAAAACGTGGAAACCATCGTTGTACGGTGGAAATGGAAACTGTATCGGGCCCATAAACTGCACAAATTTTATTGGCAGCATGAGATGCATTTTGCCTTTATCGTAGTAGTACTGTAAAATATGCCGTATTTTCTCTTTATTTTGCGACGCTATAACTCACGAACGACTAAAAGCAAACAACAATTAATCAAACACGTGTTAGCACGTGAAAAGAGCTTTCCAAAAAGCTCTAGCGTGAACCGATGCGACGAATACAACTAGAACTACGCGCTTGCAAAGACAAGCTTGCGGAAATACCGCAAGACTTTTTTGACAACCTTTATTTTTATTAAAAAATTTTATAAACATAATTATAATGTGACATTTATGACGCATAAAACGCATATTTTTTCTAAAATGCCGTAAATCTCAAAATTTTTCAAAATCCAAAATCCGGCTCGACAGACTATAACTACAACTTTATTTTACAAGATTTTTTTTTCCTTTTTACAGATCCATCAATATTTCAAGGAGAAATGATGTAGACCGTGGAGCAACTTTTCTCATTGTACTTTGGGTCACGAGATTTTCTATATACCAATTTTTCTAAAGAAAAATTAAAACAATTTTTTTATAAAGTTTAAGTACTAATAAACAATGTATACATTTTTTTTTTATTTATTTCTATTGTTATCTTTTCTAAAAATAGTTTTTCTTTTAGCGCATTTTTGGCGCTGCTTGACATATGTAATCCCTTAACTACACAATCGTTGTTATTCCCTTTCTCCAGTCTGTACAATTCTCATGAGCCTTATGAAATGAGAATAATAGTTGTTCATTAATTTAGGGATCACATTTTTCAGTGGATTCCCGATTACTTAGCATAAAGTTGTATCATAGAAAAATACGGAAATGGGTAGAAACTGTAAAGCTAGTTTTCGGGTGATACCAAAAGTCAAGACTAAAATGAAAGAAACAGAAAAAGAAATTCGAAAAGTTAACTCAAACAGTCGCCCATCGAGTTTTCGTCTAAAGAAATGCAATAAAGGCAATTTCGCATTTTTTCTTTCATTTCACCAACATTTACTGTTGATTGCCATTTCGTTGTGCATACAGTATACCATCTGAGTGACCCCGATTTCGCCGTGTTTCATGCAAAAGTGAAGTAAACAATAGCTACAGTTTACAACTACAAACTAGGAAGTAAAATAGAGGAAACGACGTGTACGTCGAAAGAGAAAGAAAACGCCATCATCAATGGCACAGTGCCGAAGACACTAGACTTTTATGGTAAATATTTGCCACCGTCAAAGAGAAGAATTTTACTTGAATTAAAAAAAAGGAAAAACAAAAAAAAACATTCACACTCTTTAGCACCTAACGTTTATCTTGGTGCGTGTGTAAGTGCATCTAAATATGTATGGGCGCAAATTTGTATAGTACATTTTTATTTCGACATATTTGCTTGAAATGTGCGTAGATAAATGTATATATAGCATATATATATATGTGCATATGTAGTATACGTAAATGTTAGTCATAGGATTTGCATTTAATTCAGTCACAACCTTGGTAACCTATGTACGCAAATGTATGTACTATATATACATACATCTGTACATATGTTTGCAAACGTGTAAAGTTTAAAGAGTTAGCTGCTTAACGTAACATAAAAATTTTGCAATTTTTAGTGCTAAGCTTTGTGGTGGCTCGTCTCTAAGAAAAGCAAAAATAAACCGCTAATATTTTTGACCATTGCCACAGACGCAAACACATACAAACACAAACAGCTAGACATTGGACGCCGTGTTGACGAGTCTGAATGTATGTATGTACGTATGTTTGCACGGTATACTAATATACTTGCATTTACGCGAGTGAGCCTGGGTAGCACTGGCTTAGTGTAACTTAAGCAAAGTACTGTTATATTGTGTCTTTCCTTGTCGTGACAGCTTTTATGAGGCAGAAAAGAAATTGGTTATGTTTTCGTGGGGGAAGTTGAGCTTACAGATAGTTTTTCGTAGAAGCCAGTGCTTGTGTACGCTCGCACATACATTGAGTTATTTTTAATAGACATTTCTGTTGAAAAGTCCAGCTTTATACGCATGAATATATATAATATATATATACAGTTGCTATTAAAATAATAGTAGTGCAAGGAGTGAGCTGCCAAAACATTCTTATAACATATTTATTTGTGTCAAAAATTAACAAAAAGGTAAGTACTGTGTTTTTTATGTATTTCCATATAATTTTGTGAAATCTGATTGAAAATTTTTCAACTATACACCGCTGAACAGCGCAACCTTATCAAAAAACTAATTTCGAAAGGGAAAACTTAGAAAGAAGTTGAAGCTATTGTGGGCTGTTCACTTGCAATGATTTGTAACGCATTTAAATATAAATCCAAACCTGAAATAAGTAGACGGCATCTCGCGCTGGTTGCTAAATCAATTAATCGTGTGGTTAGGTATAATTTTTTTTTAATCTGATTAAAATAAATAATTATTTTAAATGTTTTTTATTCAAGAAAATCATGCAACTATTTTTTTGCCCGCCCATATGCAAAAGTTTGTATGAAATTTAATTTAAAAAATTTTATAATGAATTATTTTTTCAGTTTACTTTCATGATTTTAATTTATTTTTTATAATTTCCTAAAATTAAAACAACAAAACATACTTAATAAGAAAAAAGTCTTACTTTTTCTTCATTGCTTTCCCCCTGATTGGGCACTACTATTATTTTGACCACAGCTGTACATGAAATATGCATATGATACATATGTATATTTTATTTGAATGGAAATATTTAGTATTTTTGGCAAAACAACTTATCTGATTAAGCAGGTTTTGAATTTAGTTCAATAAATCTTGAACTTACATTGAGAAATTTAGTATTTTAAAGCAACTTTTACTGTTTTTCACTGGTTTCACTATTAAAAATCAAACAAAAGCTTCCGCTGGTAATGATGTTTTTTTGAATTCAGTCTAATGATAATTTGAAATTTCTATTTTTCTTTAATAATCGTAATAATAAAAATCATAATATTGCTCGAAATTAGTTTGGAAAAAATGTATAAATGTATAATTTGCAAATATGTTTGTGTGTATTGGGATATTTAAAAAATATTCAGCAGTGCTTATACATAATTCATGCTTACATACATACGAGTACATCACTAATTTTTCCCATGCACACATATGTATACACTTTCGCTAAAAAAGCGCACAACCACACACTCACACTGGCATGACACACACCTCCCATCTATCCACACCAATATACATACATACATATGTATGTATGCATTTACAAAAGCCGAAAACAAAATTCCCAATATAACTGGAAAAAGTTATGCTAAAAACTTTTATGATTTTTTTTGTTTTTAAATCCATTTGCATATGAAATTAGAAAACAAAAATATGCCATTTTCAGATTGGTAAAACTTTCACGCGTCATCGGTTACGACATTTTGATTGTCTTTTAATGTACCATTGTGCTACTTTTTTATTTATGTAAAACACTATGCTTTATAAAACAAACCAAACGCACTTTGAAGCGATGTTTTACGTTTTTATTAATTTTTTATTTCTATCAAGGAAACACCTTTTCACGCACTCATACATATGTATTAAATGTATATATGTATGGAATTTGGTTCTATTTCATTTTTTTTTTCAATTATTTAAATATTTGTTTCAATTTCGTTAAATATCGTACAATTTTGTTTTGCATATGCACACATACCAACAATTATATGCTATTCGAAAGACTTAAGCCACAAACTCTCACTTTAACGCGCAACTCATAAATGAATGCACACTGCAGCACCCCGTTGTAAAGCCCGTTGTTGGTGATGAGTGTGAGTAAAAAGATTTCGTAAACTTTTCGTTTGTTCGAGTTGCAAGTTCGTTTCAAACATTCAGCGATTTTCAGGTGTCCGAACTTCACTTTCCTTACACGACGCTAATTTTGTGTCTTTCTCTGTGAAATAAATTCGTTTAAGGTAGTATTGTAAGCGTAAGTAACTCGACGTCTATGCCGTGCGATGTCTTAAAATGTACTAAAGCTTAGTGCTGGCTTGCTTGGTTTATTTCACTGAAATATAATAATTTTAAACGGTTTTCGTAGCTGGTTGTAGTGTTCACCACTACACTGTGATTAATATCTTTCGCTCAGCTACCATTCATACAGTACGCAGATTTACAATAGTTTTTTTTTTTATGTGATTCATTTAAGCTTAGCCTATGGAGAAACCCAATCGTAAACAAATATAAAAACAATAGCAATGCAATGTTTGAACAAAACTGCAGATTCGTGTTTCAATATTCAACTGAAAACCGGTAAGGCACATTTGTATATTTGTATTTTTGCTATTTGGAGTCGAAAACTTACCCCATAACAATTGCGGTTTTTTGCAGAGGGCTGATTATCAATGAAAACGAGTAACCTGGCATCGGTAACATGAATGGACCAAAAATACTACATATGAGCTTTTATATGTACTCGTACATCCAAATCAAAAATTTTTAAGCAGGCGAAAAAACGTTTAAGCATCGATAACTTTGTGTAAGTTCAGATTATAAGCTTACCTCTTAAGATCGTTTGCTTATGCAGAGTGTACGATTGCAGAATTAAGAGTTAAAAGCTAAACCAAATTACTAATGACAAAAGTATTTAAGTATCTATTACAAGGAAGGTAAGTGCGGATTTTGTTTTTTATTATTTATGGATACGTCGGCTACACGCTTGGAATCTGACCCTCGTACTCTGTGCCACTTGCTGGAGCAGTGATGTCAAAATGCCATTAACCACGTGAGCGATATTTTCTTTTAGCGCTGGGTTTCTTTCGTAGACTTTACATTCGAGAGGTACTCACACAAAAAGCCCAAAACTGTAAGATCGGGCGACCTTGGTTGCCAGGATATCTCACCAAAACGGCTTATTAGTTTGTTAGGGAAGAAATCAAGCAGTACTTTATAGCCTTGGTTTCTCTGGTGGCCATTTTATTGAAACTATGAGTGTGTACTGAAGGATGGATCTTCTCTCATTATTGGCAGGAAATAATCGTTGGGCATGCGTTGAAATTGCTTGCCCTCGACGTTGTTTAAAAAATATTATTCAACCAATTATTCTACTGCTTGACAATGCCCACCAAACCGTCACTTTGAGACTGTGAAGTGGCTGTTGATGTTTTAATAATAAACTCTACCCTTTAAGTGACCAATAACGACCATTTTTTTTTATTTAAATCTTATCACTGCAAAATTTATGGTGTGCCGTACGAAATCGCTCCAATATTGGGTCGCATGAAACCTTACGCACTTACGATTTGAATTTTGAAGGGGTTAAGTCTTATATTCAACCTCAATGTTTCATGCATAATCATTTTTGAAAGTCTCAGGGCAGTCGCTCTCTTGCGCACGGGCTGATGTGGATTATCGTGGAAACTTTTAGCGACGAATTCGATATTTTCATTTGTTCTCGATGTCCGGTTGGACCCCGGCCGTGAGGTTTGTTGATCGTTTTCTTTAATTACCACGATTGGTGACCACTTCGTATTCTATTCGCTAGGCCAAACAGTGAAGAAGGAGTAAAATGTGTTTTAAAATTGAGTAGTTTAAGAAGAGTGGAGGAGCCAAGTACAGGGTGGCTGATGAATTTTGCTACATTAAGAAACTCAAATAACTTTTTTTTTAGTGTATGGAATTCATTTATTTTTTTTTTTCAAGTTGATGGTCATTAAGTTTTATTAAATGTAGCTTAACTAGTTTTAAAAATAATTGAATTTAAATGCCCCCCATGCTCGTTGACACAAGTGCGGCATCTTAGTAAAAAGTTGTTTATTGCTGCTTTGAGAGTTGAGACAGGAATAGCCGCAATTGTTGCCCGAATGGATTGTTTTAGTTCATCCAAATTTGTTGGCTTTGTTTTATAAACTTCTTGTTTACATAAACCCCACAAGAAAAAGTCAGGTGCAGTAAGGTCAGGCGACCTGGGGGGCCAACGAAATTCGGAGTTTCTTGAAATCACTTTATTGGAAAATTTTCGTCGCAACTCTGTCATAACAGTCTGGGCTATGTGAGACGTTGCCCCATCTTGTTGAAACCACACAGAGTTGAAAGGAATTCTCTTTCGGCGTAGTTCTGGATAGAAAAATTCTTTCAGCATTTTCAAATAACGGTCTCCAGTAACCGTAACGGTGTGACCATTTTCTTCAAAAAAATAAAGCCCGACAATACAGCGTGAAGAAACCGCACACCACACTGTCACGCGAAGAGGATGCAATTCCGTCTCGCGGAGTATCTGTGGGTTAGAAGTACTCCATATTCGACAATTTTGTTTGTTCACATTGCCGTTTAAATCGAAATGGGCCTCATCAGACATGAAAAGGCAGTTTAACATGTTTTGGTCTTCTTCCACCATTTGCAGGATCTTCTGGCAAAATTCCAAGCGAATCAGCAAATCTGCTGCATTCAGTTTGTTAACCATTTGAATTTTGTAGGGAAATAAGTCTAAATCTTTGTGCATTATTGTTTGCAAAGACTGTCGGCTGACACCAAGTTGAGCAGATAAGCTTCTTGTTGAAACCCTTGGATTGCTTTGTATAGCTGCAGCTACAGCAGCGATCGTTTCCTCCGTCCGAACTGGTGGGTTTCGATGATAAGGCCTTCTTGCAACTGTTCTTTGCTCAGCAAAATTATTCACCAGTCTCATTATGGCCCATCTGCTCGGGGGATCGCCGCCAAACATCCGCCTGTACTCTCTCTGTACCAAAACTACGGACTCCAGTGCGTGATAGCGGCGGACTATCCAAATTCTTGTTTGCGTGTCCCAGTTATCCATTTTAATAAGTTTTAAAGATCAATCTGCAAATTAAAACAAAAATGGAACAGATAACTTAAAAAGAAAAAAAGTTATTCAATTTTTTTTTGGTAGCGGCTTTCATCAGCCACCCTGTATAACGACATAGTTGCTCGTATACCCTGTTAGCGTACGACAATATGTGTGGCTAAGAACTTTTTAATAATTTATTCAGCCTTGTAGCTCGGGAGACTCCCGTAACTAGTCCTGCTTTTATGGATAGAGTCTGATGGCATGCATGGCTGTGGTAGGCACCCAGTGTACATTTCCAATTTCCTATTTCATAAGCCGGTATTGAAATGGTAAAGAAACAGGCAAGAAAGAAATTTAACGCAACCCGCTTAAAGAGAGACGATTGAGGGGAGAAGCGCGAGAATTCGTAGAAGTAGCTGAAGATAATTCCGAAATCGAGCTATGGTAAAAAGTGTTTTGTAGATTGGAAGAGGCGTTAGAGAGAGATTGCATGAGATTAATAACCAAGTAGTCCCAAATGGTCCCAAGTGATGGGCTATTTATATATTTATTAAATTTGTTTTCTAATATGAACTGAAGATTGATTGACTTAAAGTAGTTAATTTTATTAGGAACTGCACCTTCGTAACTATCCAGCGGAATAACACGCCGATAAGGCCAAAAGATGCGTAATTCAATTGAATAGCCGTCTTCATTTTTTTTGGTTTCGTAAGTGTGTAAATAAATACATACATACACTCATATATACATATATGCCTTATTGTGTATGACTATTAGGTTTATTCCGGCCTTTTTCAGAAGGTTGACAAAGTTTATCGGAGATCATTTCCCCTGATCCGCCTTAAGGTAAACACATTAAACTACAAACTTATATTTATATGTATATGTGTGCACATGGTTGAATAAATAACCCTCTGAAATACCGTCAAATCAATGCCAAGCAATTCGAATAAGTTTTGTATTAATGAGTAGATAATTTTTTGTTTACATACGAGGCTACAAACGAAAACAATCCGGTTTTTTGGTTTTAAGCTTTGAATGTGAATCACGAGAATGGCAAATGGAACGACACGGGGCTTGGAAGTTTGGGCACCAAAAAAATAAATATTTATATAAAATTTTTGCTGTACATATCCAACTAATAATAAAGTCATATTCGTAAGTCAGCATTTGGTAGCACATACATACGCACTGCACATACATATGTACTTATACAAAAAAAAAGCATTGATATGCATGTCATGCATGTATGCATGTATGTGTGTTTGAGTATATATAAAATTAAATAAAAAATATTTGTTTTGTGATTTAACGCCTTTTTGTGCCGTGAAGTGAAAACGAAAATTGTTTTAAATAAAGAAGCCTCTCAAAAGCAGAAACGATTAGCGTAGCAATGTGAAAGAGAATAAACAGCACTTTCGTTTTCACTTTGCTAGGCGAAACCACTCCGAGGCGAACATGAATGTAGTCAGAATTAATTATTGTAAATATAAAGATAAATATGTAAATATTTCTTTTTTTCCGGTCGTTCAATATGACTTCGGAACATGATGGATAGATATTTGCTGTTTTGTGTGTGTGTGTCAATCCAAGATTTCCGCAACTGTTTCAAAACATAGAAAAATGTTCACGATATGCCGCGGCCGCTCTTTTCTGACAATACAATTGAAAAATAAAGTATTCAAATAATTTCGACTCAAATTCATGATTTTTTGTACCTTTTAGTGTTCGTGATCCAGATTCTGGGAAGAATTCAATAACCTTTAGATATTAGAAACTGATGGAATACCACTCTGTACGAGCTGTTCTACAAATACAAATATACAGGTTTGTCCTGCAAATCCGACAATTTGAAATTGGCGCCAATTGCAAAATATTTGTAATGAAATAAAGAAATTTTTCAAATGAGAATTTCTATGCCTTCTTCTACTTCTGCATTAACACCTGGGCTGAAAAGTCCCGGCCCTAATACATAGATGGCACTAGTTTTATTGTATTCACCTCTTTTCAGTTAGTTATTGTGTTAAGAGTGAAGCTACTTTTGTTATTTTCAAAGCAGTGGATCAAAAACAATTTCGTCTTTTAATTTTACACTGCTTCTTGATGAGGTAAAATACCGTTTAAGGGGTTACGGGTAGGCAGGGCTTGAAAAAATTATGATTTTCAATATTTTTTTTTGCAACAAAATTAAAAAAAAAATAATAATAATAATTGTAAAAGTTATGGCTGTTTGTGTTTCTCTCTCGTCCCTTTCCCTTGCGGTAATCATCAAAAGTCCTTGGAGATTCATCTAAAATCAATCGGACAAGAGAAATAAGTTTTATTAATAGAAAATCGTGTGCCTGATCGAAGCTTTTTTTCAAACTTAACAATATGGCGACCTCCGGATATATTTTTTGGATTTTCGAGAAAAACACCGACAATTAATTGTTCGATTTGACTCACGCAACGAGCAATAAAGACGAGCAAATTATCAAAAAAAAACCTGACTAAGAGAGATAAAACAATTAATTTCGACTTTAAAAAACAACAAATCCCCTGGATATGACCTCATCTTGGGGAAAATTGTAAAGCATATGTCCGACAGTGCATAAAATTTATCTTAGGAACGTCTTCAACGCTGCTATAAAACTCAAATACTTCCCAAAGACATGGAAAATTGTCGAAATCATTGCGATCCCAAAGCCCAATTAAAACGCCACGTTTGCATCGTCGTACCGACCAATAAGTCTGCTGACGACAATATCAAAAAAATTTGAGAAGCTACCCTTTGATCGCATAGAGCGCATTATAACAAAAATAAATTTAATTCCCCAACATCAGTTCGGATTTTGGCGAAACCATTCGACAATCTAAAAAGTGCACAGAGTCACTCAGAAAATTAATAAAGACTTCAACAATAAACAAGTATGCGTGACTGTATATTTCGACGTAGCTAAAGCCTTTGACAAAGTATGGCACCCTGGATTACTGCACAAACTTCAATCTTGATTGCCATATAACTACTTTCTAATGCTAAAAAGTTACATCCAAGATAGAAAATTGTATATTAAACTAGCAAACCTGGCCCTCTTCGCTGGGCACACTAAAATAGAATAGATATGGTTTAGAACAGAAAATAAATGATTTTCATATTATTTATTTCTTTATTCTTTATTCAAGCGCTTTGGCATAAACAATATTTTTTGTTTTTCTATTTGTTTTTGAGTAAATATAAAATATAAATTGAAAATCAGGAAAAAAGAAGATTGTTTTTAAATTTCAAATCAACGCATATGAATAACTAAGAAACAATCGTCTTTTTTCCTGATCATCCATGAATTTTTCGTTTCAATTTATATGTTTTATTAAGCATTGGAGCTTTTTTAACCATTATCCATTTATATTTTTCAAAAAAAAAAAACGAAAAAAATTTTTTTTTCCACGAACACATAATTTCATTCGGATTTCACATTAAATTCTCAAATTTCGTAAGAAATTATTCACTGTTCCAAAATCCACTCCAAAAAATTCACAAACAATTTTTACATGTTGCACTTACGTTTTTTCCTTATGGCATCCAAATCAGAAAGAAATATTGACACATTGTAACTCACACTGTCAATTTGACAGTTCAGTTCCGCCCCAAGCGTTAAAAAGTAAGCGACATTATGGCTGGTTCAAAAGAACGCTGTACCCGTTGCCAGTGCTCCGAATTACAACTAAACTTTACGAAACCCATTTTCAATACTTACTTAACAATGTGCGTAAGTGTGGTTTAATTCGGTGCAAAGACACGGCGGGTCCACATTTTGGCATATATTTCCAGACCCTAGTCATCAATAGGTATGAAAATTACCCGGTATTAAAGCACTTATCAACAGCTTTCATTTGATATCCATATTGTACAAACACATTCTAGGGTCCACGTTTTGGTCTCTATCTCGAGACCCTAGTCACGGAGCGGATGGAAATACTCTGAACTAAAGCATTCACCAACAGCTTCCATTTGATACCCATATTGTACATACACATCCGAAGGTTACCCGGGTCCACGTTTTGACCTATATCTCGAGACCCCAGTCACGGAGCGGCATGAAAAATACTCTGTACTAAAGCATTCACCAACAGCTTCAATTTGATATCCATATTGTACAAACACATTCTAGGGTCCACGTTTTGGTCTCTATCTCGAGACCCTAGTCACGGAGCGGCATGAAAAATACTCTGGACTAAAGCATTCACCAACAGCTTCCAATTGATACCCATATTGTACATACACATCCGAAGGTTACCCGGGTCCACGTTTTGACCTATATCTCGAGCCCTATTTCCAAAATAAAATATAATCCATGTTACTCGTGGATGATGTAGCTTTCGAATGGTGAAAGAATTTTTAAAATCGATCCAGTAGTTTTTGAGCCTATTCATTACAACCAAACAAACAAACAAACAAAGTTTTCCTCTTTATAATTATAATATTAGATATAACGACGCATGTTCATACATTGAACCTATGAACGCAGGAATTCCCCAAGGCAGTGTATTACGATCGACTCTGTAGCTTATCTACACCGCAGATTTACCGGAACCGTCTTCAGGAAATAGTATGATTACACGTTTGCAGATGATACTGTACTAATGGCATCTCATAGAGACCCGAAAATAGCACAAAAAATTTACAAAACGCCCTCAACAAAATACTAGACTGGTTCAAAAAATGGAATGTAGAAATTAATGGTGACAAAACAATTCAACAGAAAGGTAACCCTAGACTCAGTAAAGATTGGAAACTCTGACGCGAAAACTGATACGAAAGCTAAATACTTAGACATTACAATTGACTCAAAATTAAACTGGAAGAACCATTTAATAAAAAAAAATAAATGAAATTAAAAATCGTTTTCGACAACTGTACTGGCTGCTAGGACCTCAGTCAAAGCTGTCGTTGCAAAATAAAACTTTAATTTACAAAACGACAATTGCATTTGGAAGTATGGTATAGAAGTTTGGGGCACAGCTTCTAAATCCAATTTGACAATACTGCCACGTGCCCAGTCGACGATACTTAGGACTATAACAAATGCACCATGGTATATACCAAATGCTGACATTCACCGCGGCTTAAACATCGATAAAGTTGACGAAGCCATACAAACTGCGATCAGAAGGCACATAAGCAGACTTCAGACGCACACATATCCGACAGCTTCCTGCTGAAGAAAAATTCAAAAAGAAGAGACTTAAACGTAAAACACCAACTGATCTTTTGTAATATAATAATAAGAATTGTATTTATGTACTTATTTAAATTATCATAGTAAATACAGGTTGGCTGATGAAAGCCGCTACCAAAAAAAAATTGAATAACTTTTTTTCTTTTTAAGTTATCTGTTCCATTTTTGTTTTAATTTGCAGATTGATCTTTAAAATTTATTAAAATGGATAACTGGGACACGCAAACAAGAATTTGGATAGTCCGCCGCTATCACGCACTGGAGTCCGTAGTTTTGGTACAGAGAGAGTACAGGCGGATGTTTGGCGGCGATCCCCCGAGCAGATGGACCATAATGAGACTGGTGAATAATTTTACTGAGCAAGGAACAGTCGCAAGAAGGCCTTATCATCGAAACCCACCAGTTCGGACGGAGGAAACGATCGCTGCTGTAGCTGCAGCTATACAAAGCAATCCAAGGGTGTCAACAAGAAGCTTATCTGCTCAACTTGGTGTCAGCCGACAGTCTTTGCAAACAATAATGCACAAAGATTTAGACTTATTTCCCTACAAAATTCAAATGGTTAACAAACTGAATGCAGCAGATTTGCTGATTCGCTTGGAATTTTGCCAGAAGATCCTGCAAATGGTGGAAGAAGACCAAAACATGTTAAACTGCCTTTTCATGTCTGATGAGGCCCATTTCGATTTAAACGGCAATGTGAACAAACAAAATTGTCGAATATGGAGTACTTCTAACCCACTGATACTCCGCGAGACGGAATTGCATCCTCTTCGCGTGACAGTGTGGTGTGCGGTTTCTTCACGCTGTATTGTCGGGCTTTATTTTTTTGAAGAAAATGGTCACACCGTTACGGTTACTGGAGACCGTTATTTGAAAATGCTGAAAGAATTTTTCTATCCAGAACTACGCCGAAAGAGAATTCCTTTCAACTCTGTGTGGTTTCAACAAGATGGGGCAACGTCTCACATAGCCCAGACTGTTATGACAGAGTTGCGACGAAAATTTCCCAATAAACTGATTTCAAGAAACTCCGAATTTCGTTGGCCCCCCAGGTCGCCTGACCTTACTGCACCTGACTTTTTCTTGTGGGGTTTATGTAAACAAGAAGTTTATAAAACAAAGCCAACAAATTTGGATGAACTAAAACAATCCATTCGGGCAACAATTGCGGCTATTCCTGTCGCAACTCTCAAAGCAGCAATGAACAACTTTTTACTAAGATGCCGCACTTGTGTCAACGAGCATGGGGGGCATTTAAATTCAATTATTTTTAAAACTAGTTAAGCTACATTTAATAAAATTTAATGACCATCAACTTGAAAAAAAAAATAAATGAATTCCATACACTAAAAAAAAAGTTATTTGAGTTTCTTAATGTAGCAAAATTCATCAGCCACCCTGTATTATACAACTGAATTATATATTCCTAAATGATCCTGAAGAGCAATGGCCTTACCGTATGACTTGTATATCCAAATATCTTTAAAACAAATTTCTTATTGTTAATATAGACAGGTGTAATATTTTTTGGAAGCAATAAAAAAAGCCGCCGTAGCCGAATGGGTTAGTGCGCGGCTACCATTCGGAATTCACAGAGAGAACCTTGGTTCGAGTCTCGGTGAAAATACCAAAATTAAGAAAAACCATTTTTCTAATAGCGGTCGCCCCTCGGCAAGCAATGGCAAACCTCCGAGTGTATTTCTGCCATGAAAAAGCTCTTCATAAAAATATCTGCCGTTCGGAGTCGGCTTGAAACTGTAGGTCTCTCCATTTGTGGAACAACATCTAGACGCACACCACGAATAGGAGGAGGAGCTCGGTGAAACACCCAAAAAAAGTTGTACGCGCCAATTACATACACATAATAAAAAAACAGCAAAAAAAAAAAATTGTTAAAAAAAATTGAAATATATAAAAAAAATCCTTCGATTAGACACGAGTTTTTCATGTTTTTCAAAAGCAGTATAAATTTTATTGAAATCTACCAAACGTTTTTAAGTTACAGTGATCACCAGTTAAAAAAACATAGTTTTGAGAAAAACACATTTAAAGTTTTGCTATCGATTTATGTAGCGCCCGAGCGCCTTTTGTTATTTGTTGAATAACTCGAAAAATATTTGGCGGATTCAATTCATATTTTCACACAATATTTTTAAGATAGTATACTTTAAGAAAATGTAAAAAAAATGTAATGTTTTGAAAATTCTAACTACCCCTAACAAAGCAATGATATGAAAAGTGGTATGCGGACTCCGCTCCATCAGAAACAACAATAAAACGATGGTTTACTGACTTCAAACATGTTCGTAGAGACACCGATGATGCACAACGCAGTAGACGTCCAAATGACGCGGTAACAACAGCAAATATAAAAAAATCCACAAAATCGTTTTAATTGATCGAAAAGTGAAGTTGCGTAAATTAGCTGACATCGTAAATATATCAAAAGAACGTCTTGGCTTTATATTGCACGAGAAAGCTCTGTTCAAAGTGGGTGCTGCGTTTGCTCACTGTTCTGTTTCATCAAGATAACGAACCGTGTCACCAGTCAATCAAATGGCAAAACTACATGAATTTTAACTTCGAATTGCTTCCACATCTACCGTACTCGCCAGATTTGGCTCCCAGCGACGTTGTTCTTGTTGGAAACTACGTTGATGAATAAAGCTAATTTTGTAACATAAAGTACTGAGTAGTCCATACTGATCGCAGCATACCATAGTATTTTCCTATTGCCCTATAAATGTGCTTATTCCAAGTCAAATTTCTATTAAAAGTTATTCCTAGGTTCATGGCAGTGTCCACAAATTTTATAACAGAATTAATTATTCAGTTTCATTTCATTGCAGTCGTCAAGTTTCAATGTATTTTTGTAAATAAAGATGCACTGTGATTTGTTTGTACTTAAGAGCAACCCATTATCGCAGGCGCACCTGTTAACGTTTTCTAAGTCAGTGTTGAGGTTATTAATACATTTATTGATGGCCACAAAAGGACAACTAACATACAACTGAGCATCATTGTCATAAACCTGAATATCAAAATATTTTAGTACGTTTGGAAGATCATTGACGTGTAATACAAACAAAAGCGGGCCAAGAATCGAACCTTGGGAAAATAGGTGGATAGGCTGTGACCGGCACATATGTACAGCTTGCGTACTAAGGTATGATTTTATTGAACTCAATGCTAGCGCTGAGAAGTATAATATTTTTTTTAAGTTTATAGTCAAGTAATTCGTGATCAACATTATCGAAAGCTTTCGAATGGTCCAGAAGCGTTAAAAAGGCAATGAGGTTGTTGTCAATGTAAAATTTTTCAAATTGCAACTTCTATAAAAACGTCATATGCTACGATTTAATGTACATTTTTTAATTTTTTGTTAAGAAATCTCCGAAAGAGGTTTTGTAAATCGCACAGATTTCAAAAAATCGTACTATTTGCGAGTCGAGAAGAATTTAAAATATTTACAATATAATTTTGTTTATGTATATATTTGACCTCGAAGGTAGACTTCGCAAGAAATACTTAGACGGTTGCAATAAATATAGTAAAAAAGCTAAATGGATATATTTACATACATAATTTTTTTATTCAGCTCTGCCGTTTTGTTTAATTATTTATCTCATATCATCAAAAAATTGTTGTTATACAAGTGGCACAAAATTAATCACCCTATCGGAAGATTTATAATTTTGGCAAATGCCGTCGTACGTCAATCATATCGTATTTGAGACTTGTGGATTATACAGCTACAGTATACAAACTGGATAAAAAACCAAAGCGAATGGGTCTGTTTTTGAACGACGACAAAACGAAGTATCCTTTCCACTTCGTACAATTTTCTATTTGTTGTTGGCTTTCGCAATGTCATCCAGCCTTGTTGATATAATTTCGAGACAAGTGGCCTGTGGGGTCATGCACGTCTGGAGATAGTCCGAAGCTCGCGATTATTTAGTTGTTTCTGTCTACCGTCAACTATAATACAAAACTACGATTAGCCTTTTTCGTCCCCCAATTTTCTTATTTTGAAAAGGTGTACGTTAATCTAACCTGTGAATCTATGAATAAACTGAATCTAGCTTTAAATAATGCTGTTGGTTTTATTTAGAGTGCACGCGCCAATATATATACATATATGTACACTTTTTGGGTGTTTGGCCGAGCTTCTCCTCCTATTTGTGGCGTGCGTCTTGATGTTGTTCCACAAATGGAAGGGCCTACCGTTTTAAGCCGACTCCGAACGGCAGATTTTTTTTATGAAGAGCTTTTTCATGGCAGAAATAAACTCGACTGCCATTGGCTGTAGAGGGTTGACCGCTATTTGAAAAAAACTTTTTCTTCACTTTGGTGTTTCACCGAGATTCGAACCTACGTTCTCTCTGAATTCCGAATGGTAGTCACGCACCAGCCATTCAGCTACGGCGCGCAATTATATATATATATATATATACATATATATATATGGGTTATTCAATAGGTGCGCTTCTACTTTTTTCCGATAGGGAGGGCGAACGACGCAATATTTTTTATTTTTCGCTTGTCATTTGTAAACTTCATTAGTATACATTTCATCATGGAACGCTACACACTTGAGCAACGATTGCAAATCGTGCAAATTTTTAATGAAAATAATCGTTCTGTTGCTGCTACTTTAAGAGCATTACGGCCATTTTACGGTCCATTTAACAAGCCGTCCCGTTTTGGGGTTATGTGAAGTCATTGGTCTACAGTAACAAGCCGACGACGATTTGTGAGCTCAGAGCCAACATTGAACGCGAAATTGCTGGAATTTCGGCCGATTTATGCAAAAGAGTGGTCGAAAATTGGGTTCAACGATTGGACTTCGTAAAACGTGCACGCGGTGGTCATGCAAAAGAAATCGAATTTCATACTTAAATGTACATATATGTTCAAACTCGATAATAAAAAAAAAATTAGTTAAAAAAGTCAAACCGTTTGTGTTTTATTCAAAAGTTGAAGCGCTCTTACTGAAAAACCCTTATATATTATGTATATATGTTTACCAAAAATATTCTTAGATTTAGCTTTGAGAATGGTCTCCATGCGCTGGTACACAAATATATCAGAATACATGGGTGCTGGTTTCTTTGGTCTAAATATGAGGACGTCACACCGACGGGCAACTATACGAACATCTTTCTGGCAGAGATACGCCATGAGTTCAATACAATCCAATACCCTCCTAGATTTCATAAGAGCATTGGGTTTGGATTATTTAGCGTCCGTAGTGTGCCAGAGAAATGAATGTGAAATAAATAAATAAAAATAAAAGTGAAAATGTTGGGAAATCAAATTTGAAAGTTTTTTCTTCTCTTCCTTGATTAGCGCGATAACCGCTTAAGCGATTTACGCCGAGTTTACAAAACGGTCCAGTTGTTCCTTTCTGGTGCTAACCGGTGCTAGTAGGACGCAGCAAGTAAAGCTAAGCCCATCGCGAGCTGGGCTTTCCAACTCAAAGGAGGCCGCCCATCACTTCCTCTGCTGCTACCAGCTGGTACCGCATCGAATACTTTCAGATCTGGAGCGTTTGTAGCCATTCGGACGATATGACCTAGCCAGTGAAACAGCCGTATCTTTATTCGCTGCACTATGCCTATGAAAGTTTATTGCTCCATGAAAATTAGAAGGTTTGTTTCCTCATATAAAAAGTTATTTGTGGTTAGTGGTAGTCAGGATTTTCAAAAAATTGCATTTTTTTTCATTTTCTTAAAGTATAATATCTTAAAAATAAAGTGTAAAAATTTGAAGTGAATCCGACAAATACTTTTCGAGTTATTCAATAATTAACAACGGGCGCTCGGGCGCTCGGGCGCTCCAGAGCGTTCGACTTGTGATGATCACCGCATGGAACTTCTACAGAAACGGGCTCCGCACAAACAGCGCTAACTTTTAGAACTATTTTTTGTTTTTTTTTTTTGAAATTTTGCTCAAGTCAAGTCAAAATATGATGTATTAATGCCATGTTTTTATTTTTGTAAAATAAAGCAATTGGCTAGAAAAAAAAATTATTGAAAATCATATCATATTTTCGTGCGTCTGACTACCCCTAGCCCCTTATGGGTTTTGGTATAACATAAAACATGCAAAGATTAATCCAGTCAACCCATTAACTCAAAATTGCTTCTGACGATATGTGAATATGAATATAACGAATTATTTGTTCCTCACCTTTATCTTTGGATTTCGAAGTTTCACTATATTTCTAAGCCTTTCTTTATTTGTTTCTATAACACAATTGAAATTCGCCTTATTACATATTTTAAGAGCTAAAAAATTGAAGAATTTATATATATGTACTCACCAATATTATTATTTTTAGTCCTTTCCCTGCCAAGTTGATTCTTTAAAGCCGCAGGCATGCAAAATGCTTAGGAAACCCGGGAGCGAGGGAGATATTAACATTTTCTCCCATAGTCAAGCCGCGATCAAAGCTCTCACTACCCCATGGCGCAGAACGAAACTAGTAAACTCCTGTAAAGAGGAGATCAAATCTCTTGGGTGTGCAGGTAACATTTCTATGTTCTGTGTTCCAGGACATAGAAACGTAGAGGGAAATGAAATTGCTGATGACCTTGCCAGGAAGGGAACTGAATTGGCCGCAGAGACCTCCTACCCGGGCATCAACATCCCCCTGATAGTTGTTAAAGGATAACTGCACATTTTTAAGCACAGAAAAGATGGAACTCCATTTCTTCATGTGTTAGTTCGAAAACCCTTTGGCCCCAGAAAGTCCTTTGGACTCCTCGCCATTCAATTTCCGAACTCGTAGCTGTGTTTACCGGTCACTGAACCATCGACGTACCCGCGGAAAAACTAGGGTTACCATTTAACCCCCATTGCAGAAGCGGTCCCCACAGAAAGAAACTGTCGAGCACTTTCTCTGTAAATGACCGGGTTTGGCAGCTAGACGATTAAGGTCACTGGATGCTCCTTTTTTCAACAGCCTGGTGCAGTGCGCCAACCTAAATCCCATCAATATTCTCCATTATATCAACAGCTCTGCCTGGCTGTAGATATCTGCCTGTTAGAGGTCTCAGAATGGTATTAAAACGGCCAGTTAGTGCTACTTGAGGAGTGCCAGACTGGCACCTCAACCATTTCACCTACCTACCTTACATACCCAACAAATAAATGTCCAAAGGTGTGATATCAAACGATTTTGTTGGCCAATCCACTGGTCCGAGACGAGAGACGCAGTAAATCCATTGTTTCATGGGTTGTATGGCAATCACGGGCTTCAATTTCCGGTATCACGGCATCAAAAAGTCGTTTACCATGGCGAGATAGCGTCCGCTGTTCACTATTACATTGAGCCATTGACGTCTTTGAAGAAATATGTGGCACATAGGCCACACCAAACGGTTGTTTTCAATGGATATAATGGCTGTTAGTTGGCTCTTGAATGGCTTCGAGCTGTATTCAGCCAAAATACGGTAATATTGGTTATTGACGTAGAAATTAAGCCAAGATTGGGCCTCATCGCTGAACAACATAAATTGGCCTGAGCACGCGATGAATACTTTTCACAGAGCATTGATTTTCGTAACACAGTTGCACGATTTATAAACGTTGTTGAGGCGTAAGTCTTTCCATGATGAAATGTCAATGAATATTGAAAAAAAGTGCATTTAGAGTGACAGTAGTCACGCGTGATCTGTCAGAAAATCCCTATTGGAAATAGTACCTCCTATCTGATCACCCTTTATATTATACAGCCGTTGGAAAATAATTAAGAACGATGTGTTGTGAGCGCATCTTTTATTGAGTACGGACCCGTAATGGTACTTTTTGCGCTTGAATATATTTGCTTGGATCACATTCATTGAAATGCGTTCATTTATGGTACGTATTTCTCTTAAAGAATTCGCAATGATTTTTTGCATTTTAGTAGGCACACTGATATTTTTGTGAGAAATATACTTAAGAACGATTCGGTCTTCGACCAAAATTTTGTGAATTGTTTTCTATTTTATATTGCAACTGGTAAGTAAGTAAGAAACAAAGTATCCGGAGTATTCCTACAGCACTTTACTTTAGTTGGAACGATTCAATAATATCGAAAGGGAAAAATTGCACCCCAGCTCTTTGAAAAACAATCAAAGAGTACAACACAATTAAACGTTTTAAAAACGATGGTTTTTAATGCTTTGAAATATCAGTGGCCTTATATTTATTCATTCGGAAAGAAAAAAAATTAAATCAACCAAAACAGAAAAAAGCTGTTCTATCCTTTGTGTGTGTTTCATGCCCGAGGTTTCGAATCGGTACACTGCCGAATAGTAGTCACGCACTAACCCATTCGGCTACGGCAGCCGAGTAGATGAACATCGTATTCAATTACAGAACAAAAACTATAAAAATATGGCAACGCGTGAATAAGATTAACTTAGTTAAAGCTTTTTAATAAATTTCGCAAGTGATATTTTTTTCTTCATTTCTGAAAGTGTTGTCCATTCATAGATTTTTTATTTCTTACAGGCTAACAGAATATTAATCTATGTCTGGTTTAAAAGTTTTATTTTTGAACTATACTAACATAACTAAATAAACAATTAAATAAATGTTGTTTATATTGTATATGTATGTATGTATGTTTATACCCAATTTCTCTTGTTTGTATTTGGTTAATTTTTTTTTAAATCGTCTTTTAACACAGATATTAAAACATTCTACGGCAAAGTATATATTTTATATTTACTTAATTTTTAATTTTTACAACTAATGATGTGATTATAACGCAATTAAGCATTGAACCAATGAAAAAAATAAATTATACAAAATAGGTGCACTAAAGAAGACATTCCGTAGAGCTCCTTGCACTCAATTACGTAAAACTTAAATTGTGTTATTGTATTAACCTTTATATAATATGTTTCTTTAAGTTTTATTTTAATAATATTAATGTCTTTTTAGGCTGACATAAAATCTGTTATAAAGATTTTAGCATTTAAAATTGTAACTATAATAAATAATTTTATGCACTAGTATTTTACAATTATTATTACTAAATGTAAGTGTAATTAATATGTGAAGTAAATCAGTAAGTATGCCTTAGTACAGTGTTTTTTTTTTTGTTTTTGTATTATAATTATGTATATTGTATAAAGGCATTCATAATGTTACTCCTTTCTTGGCCCCCGATCTACCATACCGTATATGGTTGTCTTCGACTGACTTAGATTTTCGAATGTAGGCCAAAGTGTACACATGTATCCATGTATGTATGTAAGTAAGTATGTATAAAGGAAATACTTTTACAAGTTTCGCTGTTAATTGCCACACTGAATGTTTTTTCGCATTTATTATGTACAACTGTCCGGATGTTGGCTTTGTTTTCTTTTAGATTTTGGCTCTTTAGAGTGTTCGATAGATGGCCGCCGGGGATTGCCTAATGTTACAAGAGCACTGGCTACGGCTAAGCCTGCAGACTGTCCAGCAGGTGCATACTGTAGACCACCTAAAACATTGGAAATACATAGATGTATTGTACATTTCATGTATCTATCAACTTATAAAAATACAAACCTGTTGGTAAACGAACTAAAAGCGATAATACAGCTGCTCGATTACCACTACAAGGCTCCAGTGCTATGGGGCTGGGACAATCCTAAATTAATTTTGAATAAAATATTAGCTTAACTGCATATCAATATTAGCTTGGGGGGGAAAGAAATCCATTATTTTCTCGGTAGATGGCTGCAGTGAACGATATCTCGTAAAGTATCGATCAAACAATGGAAAGTTGGTGCTCGTTGTCAAGGTGCTGCAATAATTTTTCTGTTTTGTGTTTGTTCCATTCAGTTGCGAGATACAGGGTGCTAACAATGGAAGTCAACAAAGAGAAAATTCGGTATATTTTACAGTTTTTCTTTGATAAACGCAAGCCAGAGTTCTGACTTTGGGAATGTGGTTATAGTGCCGATGCTGCAACGTCCAATTACGTGCAATTTTAGTTTCGTCGATTCCGTTCAGACATTTTTGATGCTAAAGAAAATGTCGAAAATGTTGCTAAAATTACAGAGATAATCGAAGTTGATCGGCATATTAGTAATCGTAGCGTCGCACAGTGCGGCCAATTCCCGAAAAGCTGGGCAAAACTCAAAAAATTAAGTAATTGATTCAAAATTTCTTACTCGGGGGTTGTCGGGGTCGCTGATTACGAATTTGGTCTTAAAATTTTGAAAATCCACCCCCTTCCACCCCTATTGGCCACCCCCTCACTTGAAATAGCGTATATTCAAGAACATAATCAAGATGCATGTAAATTTCTATGTTTTCGGGGTCGCAGGGTAGCAAGTGGTAGCAGCTGAATCTTGTTTTATTCAGTAACCATTACTTTTTTGAGTAACCTTTAATAGGTTTCAAAGCAGCATATGACGGCGTTGTATTACTATACAGTTTGAAAACTCAAATTTTATAAAAAAAATTGCCAAAAATGTATCTACGTATTGCTGCAGCTAAAAATTTTGTGTCGAGGTATTGATATGTACTAAAGATTTCTCGTATTTTACTAACCTTCCGAAGATGATTCCATTTGGTTTTGTTCAATTTACTCCATTACAAAATCTTTCAAATGTGTACAACTTTCACTATTCATCGACAGTAATACGATGCTCAAACGAAGGCCACGTTGCGACTGAAAATACAGAGGATACTTAGGGTACAGGACGTTGCTATGAACGGTTTTCACTACTCAAGGCATTACTGTAGCCAACCCAAAGACAAAAAAACTCTATCTAGAAACTTTTTTTTCGACTTTTGGGCAGCTTTTTGGGAATCGGCCGCACTGTGCGTCGCCCAGGAGCTAAAGACCGACCATAAAACAGTTTTAAACTATTTGCGCAAATATTTTACGTAAAAATAATGGATTTCTCTTTGCCCCAAACTAAAGTAGATTCACTAAAAATGTGCAAGCAGACATACCTTTTTACGCTTTTTAGTAAGATGTGTTACGCCCTCCATAGTATGCGTTAAATCAATATTATCTCTATTTTCGATTTCCACTACAACCTACGCAAATATTAATATTCACATAAATCAATATAATTCGCTTTTATGCTTTCTTGTAAACATGTACACATACCTGGGAAAATGGACGGCTAGCCATTTGTTCCATTTCGACAAATAATCGCTGCCTTCTTCGGAACATATCGTATTTTTGTTTTATTTTCCATAAAACAGCTGCCATAAGAAGGAGCAATAAGAAGCATGTGGAGAATGTTATAAAAAATTGCTGCAAATTAAGCTTTGGATACTGCGAAAAGGCGATCTGTATCCAAATTGGTGGCCGGAAATCACGAACGAATACGTAGAATGTTGTTATGGAACTGTTGTCTTCCAGCGAATGCCCAAAGGAATACTCCGTTTTGGGAAATCGTTGCCTGAACGTGGAACAATTAATGCCCATAAACAAGAGCTTTTCTGGAAAACCAGCACGCTTAACTGAAATATCCATTTTGGCAGGTACACTACATGTTATTGTGAAATCAGCATCGATCTCGGGTTTTTGTGGCGAATTTCGAAAGTTTATTCTCGTAAAATGTCTATCTTCCTTCTTGGATAGATTGAAAGTAAACTGGTAGTCTATTGTGAGCTCGTAATAGCATGATGATTTGATAGGATCGCCGTTGTAATGATTTTGGGTGTCGCATTTTTCACAGTGGTCGCCAACTATGCCCTTGGTATTGCAAAAGCATTTTCCCGTATCTGGCTGGCAATTTTCACCTTTCCCATTGCATTCACACTTCTGGCAACTCCCACCATTAATTGGATTTCCCCAATAGCCTTTGTTACATTTCTCACAATGTTGACCAGTTGTGAGATTCGAACACGGTTGTTCGCAGTTAATGTAGTCGGGGCAGTGAGAGTGGCCATTACAATTGCAGCGCGGACATG
Organism: Anastrepha obliqua; assembly: GCF_027943255.1. Lineage (NCBI taxonomy): Eukaryota > Metazoa > Arthropoda > Insecta > Diptera > Tephritidae > Anastrepha > Anastrepha obliqua. The sequence goes on along the minus strand of NC_072892.1, from coordinate 135,636,184 downwards.
ATGTAAAATACCAGTGTTTTAGTTGGCATTCACTGGAATCGTATGGTGACAACGCACCGCCCGCAATGCATTTGCCTAACCCGGTATTGGATCCATCATCGCACCAACCACAAGCCGGATCATCCAAGCATTGTGCACAACTATTATAGAAACCACATTGCGCACTGGACTGCGCGGCAGTTGAACGACCAACACCAGTATTTGTAGGCGATGAGCGGCACTTTGCAGAATGAGTGGTCCATTCACGGCATTGTCCGTAGGGAAAGCTGGGAGTGTATGCATTGCGATCCACACATCTTTGCTCATTCTGACACCAAATGCAGTCATCTTCTGTGCAGTTGTTGCAAGTTGTCAACGTAGCGCATGGCTGCGGACAAATAATATCTTCGCGGGTGCGATTTAAATGTACACTATTTGACAAGTACGGCCTACAGCGATTGTGTTCGGCATCCCAACTACATGCCACATTTGCTGAGCAGGCGTGACAGCTGTGCAACTGCTCACAAACTGTAATAATCATAAATTCTTCGGTTTTCGGACAATTTTCTAAACGTTTAATATTTGCCATTGGAGCGGCTGCCGGCACAAATTGTTGATGCTGTTGTTGATGTTTGTTATTAGCTTCATAAAATAACGTAGTTATTGACGTAGTCTCACGACAACGCTCTCTTGTACAAACTCCATTGCCACAATAAGTACAGCCATATGAATTCGAAACACAAGATTGGCAATTACTAAGTTCCTGGCAACGTAGCACATCATTTAGTAACTCTGAAGTCATTGTGATGCGACTTTTCGATGGACAAACCACATAATCGTATTGCTCCCGGCCGAAAATTGCTGAGCGTTGCACTTGAGTTACCGGTATGCAGCGCATTTTTTGCACGTCCCAAATACATTTGACGCCAGGCAGACCATTTGTACATTTCTCTTGTTTCGTATAGAAACTGCAGTAACCAGGAGTAAATCGCAGCATATCATTCAACAATTGACCGTTAAAGCCGCCATATATATAAAGTGCGTCCTCGAAAACCACAGCACTGTGTCCAAACCTTCAATAAGAAATTAAAACACAAGCTTCAGTTCGGAAATATAATATTTAAAAGGCTAATAAAAAAACTTAAACTCAACAAGGAAAATGTTGACAGATTTAAATCGAGCTTATTTTGAAATTTATTAAGGGGGGAAGCTGGTCTAGAATTTTGAAAAAATCGAAAAATTTTTTTTTGTCTTAAAAGGTGCTTTAGGGTCTTAGAAATAATATACCAAATGAGGGATGCCAGCAAAAATGTCTAAATGCCCAAATTTTTCATTCGATGGCAGTGCCTCGCAGGTATGCCCCGAACGCTATTTACAACTTTAAACGCGTTTTTCTCGAAATCACTTTTTTTAAACTGGCCGAAGACATAACTCGAACAAATCTTTACCGATTCTTACGAAATTTTGACAATACATTCGAAATACCTTTCTCCGGAGACGTACGTAGGATTTTTTATTTATATTACATAGTTTTTTTTTTAATCAACAATTTTATGTCGTTCTTTATAGTGAAAATTGTAACTTTTTGTTCAAACGTGCACCATTTCGCGAAAAAACAAAATATCGAAAAAATCCTACGTACGTCTCTTTCTGTTGTTATATAGAAACTAAAAAAATTTTATTTTTTGATCCAGGACAAAAATTAAGGAGTTTACGTCTTCGGCAATGGACCCACTAGAAAAAAAGGCGCCTTAGGAGAACTGCTGGACAGCGGCCATTTTGAAATTAATTCAGACGAAAAATTTTGTATTTGTACCATGAAAGCTATATTATTAAACCTATTTCACAGATTTTCGATTGATTCCTTTGTTGAGTCAAAATAAATTCATAAAATATGCCCATTTTCTGCGCTCTAGACCAGCTTCCCCCCTTAAGCAAGTCTCTTTTTCAGCAAATGAACAGTTTTCTGACGCCTTGTTGTTTTTGTTGCTGTGGCAGAATAGCCGGTCGAATATTAATCAGAGTCGTTCCGGTAGCGTAGAACCGGTAGCTGAAATGGTTGAAGTGCCAGTCTGGAACTACTCCAGTAGCACTAAAGCGCCATTTTGATAGCGTAGAACCGACTGCCGTAGGAACATCTTCTGACGCGTATAGCTCAGTGTTCAATTAATTTTCGTTGCAAATAGTCGATAATTATGGAGGGAAAATCAAAGTTCAAGTTCACGTAAACTTAAATACCACAGGAATGAATCTTCCTGCAAATCGAATCAATGACATTTCATTATTTGGCACAGTATTTATATGTCGGGTATTAAGAACTAGCCGGCCGCCGCCGTAGCCGATTGGGTTGGTGCGTGACTACCATTCGGAATTCACAGAGAGAACGTAGGTTCGAAAAACATTTTTCTAATAGCGGTCGCCCCCGGCAGGCAATGGCAAACCTCCGAGTGTATTTCTGCCTTGAAAAAGCTCATCATAAAAAATATCTGCCGTTCGGAATCGGCTTAAAACTGTAGGTCCCTCCATTTGTGGAACAACATCACGACGCACACCACTAATAGGAGAAGGAGCTCGGCCAAACACCCAAAAAGGGTGTACGCGCCAATTATATATATATATATATATTAAGAACTAGCCGAATGGCTTAGACTTAGGGAATGGGCATTTGGGAATGCGTAGGTTTGAATCTCCGTGCATGAAACATCAATGATAAAAAAAAAAGGCAGGTAATGGGATTGGCAAATCTCTGGGTGTATTTCTGCCATGAAAAAGCTCCTCATAAAAATATCTGCCACTCGGAGTCGGCTTAAATTCCTGTTCCAAAAAAAACATTACAATAGCTTCGTTTTGTATTTACCTGGCCAAATCTATTTGTAAATGTTGCGGCATTTCCTGCACATGCCATGAGTCACAATACACATCGTACACTAATAAATCTTGACTATAACACTTCGCTCCGTAACTCTGCGAAGTATCATTATGAGTGTTGCCTCCAAAAACCATCATTAGTCCATGATTTATGAAGTTGGCCGTATGCAGTAATCGGGCACTTGGCGCTGCAGATAATAGTGTCCATGTTCTAGTGGAAGGTTCGTAGGCGTACAATTTCGAACTGAGCACCTGACTTGATTCACTCTCCGAGATAATGCCGCCATAAACGTATACCTTTTCAGTCAAATAATCAAATGCTGCGCTATGACCAAAACCACCTTTCACCACATAACCATACGTCTCAACAATCTTCCATTCGCGTGTACCGAAATTAAATTCTTGTACCGTATTCAGGTAACCATATTGTGGTGAATGTCCAAAAATTGCAATCATATACTGGTAATTATTTTTTTCACCATAACCGGGTACCAAGGTCGCCGTATGACCTGCTACGCGTAACGGACCGCACATAGCATACGCCGTTAAGGCCGTTGCATTACATGAGTCGCTCTTAACTGTTATGTTTTCCCAAGTTTTGGCAGATACATCAAATGCCCACAGCTCATTTGAAATACCGCGTCCTTCGATTACACCGCCGTACATGAAAATTTTGTCGCCATACATAACTGTAGAAGCTCCATACCGCTTCTCAGGTATACTACTTCCGCTATCAATATGCAAAGTTTCCCATACATTGCCATTGAAATCATACGTGGTCATAAGTTCCCCACGACCATATGATTCCCCGCCTATTATATGTAGCGTATCACGCCATACTGCAGCACCATGCGATGCGGTTCCTGGTGGAGGTGGTGACTGTGTCGGATATATAGTGGACCAAACCCCCAGAGCTATCAGCTGGCCGCAATCATTGCCACCAAAACCGTCATTACATACACATCTAAAGATGTTGGAAAATAAATTAAACATATATTAGAAAATTTGGCGTATAAGATGTCATTACAATCGAAAGAGGATTACATATTTACCTTTCTTCGTCATCTTTGCATATTCCCTGACCTTTGTCCTCTGAGCATCCACTAGGGCATGCGGCTATATCACAAGCCTCACCCTTATATAAGGTATTACAAATACATTCACCTTCACTGCATCTTCCATTTCCAGAACATTCAAGGTCTAAAATTATATCATACAAATATTAAAAACATGTTCAAAATATAGTTGTTATATTATATTACATTTGGCAAAGCAAGTGCGTTTGAGGTACTTCTCTAATATAATCATTTTGCCATCAGCCAAACGTTCCCTATTTAGCATGGATCGTTAAGCGAGAAGCCACCGCTAGCCAAAGCCCAGAGCTGATATCACAAAAGTTATTGTTTTTGAGCAAAGGTGCAGAATTGAACTGGACCTTAAGGCAAATTGAAGTACCATCATTTTTTAAAGAAAACTCACTGCACTTGTATACAGATAGCTTTATGGTCTCAAATCAAAGCTGTCTGTGCCGATGAGAGACAGTCAGGCGGCACTCAAGGCTTTATCTTCCTTTGGCCCTATCTATCCTCACTAGTCCTTCAATGCAAAGAGGAACTAAATTTATTAGGAGTACACATTCGTATCAGGCTCGTATAGGTCCCAGGACCCATGAGAATACCTGGAAATGATGGGGCTGATATAGTGGCTAGATGAACTAGGGCCTCGGCTCTAAAATGCCCAGATCCCTTCCTTGCGATGATACCACATGCCATCAAGGAAGAGCTTTGAAGCGAAGAACTAAGGCTAAGTCTTTATTGTGAGGGTGCAATTCAAAGGGATTTAGGCATCTCATAGGCTGAGAATGGTAACTGGCATTTTCAAAGGTCACTGCAGACGGCGCAATCATCTGAATAGGTTCGGGAGGAGTAAACTTCGCTCAGAAAAAGGCAGTATACGCTCAGTTTTACTGCAGGAACTGAGTTTTTGGTGAAGTATTGTGGTAAGTGGCGGCCGCTACTAGGTTGGTGCGTTACTACCATTCGGTAGTGTGTACGTTCGAATATCCGCGCATGAACATCAAATAATAGAAAGTTTTTTCTAATTAAGGTCGCTCCTAGGCAGACAGTGGCAAACATCCGATTGTATTTCTGCCATGAAAAAACTCCTCCTAAAAATCATTTGCCGTTCGGAGTCGGCTTAAAACTGTTAAACTCAAGTCCCTATATTTGTAGAATAACATCAAGGTGCACACCACAAAGACATAGGAGAAGGAGGCCGGCTTAACAACTCACAGAAGTGTACGCGCCAATTATTTATTTTTTATTGTGGTTGGTAGAGGGCACAAGAGCCCTTTAGGCTGAAGTGCAAACCTCCTGTTATTCTAATTCTAATTATAATTATATTTTTTAAAGTAATAGCAAAAAATCGGAGATACACTCACCCTCTATAGTCGTAGGACAACCATCCATCTTGTAAGACAGGTTGAAACCAGACATATTGTAGGCATCATCACTAAAAAAATGAAGTAGCGCTGTACCTGATCGAGCGATCACTTGAGGCACTCTTCGTATCGCAAAGTTATCTCTGTACATCAGTCCGCTATAAGGCGATTGAATAGCTTTAAAACTTAATTTCTCTTAAATATTTATGAATTCTTACCTAAAAACAGCTAAGAGCGGTGAGTCCACGCTGTCGCCGTCGTAAATATACAAATGATCCCAACCGCATTCCGTAGCAAACTCGCGCAAATGAATGCGAATAGTAGGTGTTCGCAGAGCATTAGCGTGTGGATGTCGAGCGTCAATAAGCCAACTGCATTTAACACTAACCGAATAATTCCCCTGCCCATCGTGAATTGTTCCAGATGGGTGGTATAATCTTAAAGAAAGCAGAAGACAATATATTCAAAGGTAATTTTATAAGGAAAAGGCTGAAGTAAAGCAAAGATGCCAAATTAATGTTACTTCTATGAGTGTTTGCGAGAATTTTCGCTGGTTAATGTATTGGCGACGATGGGATGTACACATTTCCACCCGACAGTAGGTTCCATGTTGACGAACGATTTAAATCTGGCTAAAGACTGTCATTTAAGCAGCACTCACAAAATTGTATGCTGTCTTACAACAACAATAACACGGACATTTAGAGAGCGGCCGCCGTAGCCGAATGGGTTGGTGCGTGACTACCATTCGGAATCCACATAGAGATCGTTGGTTCGAATCTCGGTGAAAGCAAAATTAATAAAAACATTTTTCTAATAGCGGTCGCCCCTCGGCAGGCAATGGCAAACCTCCGAGTGTATTTCTGCCATGAAAAAGCTCCTCATAAAAATATCTGCCGTTCGGAGTCGGCTTGAAACTGTAGGTCTCTCTATTTGTGGAACAACATCAACACGCACACCATAAATAGGAGGAGGAGCTCGGCCAAGCACCTAACAGAAGTGTACGCGCCAATTATTTATTTATTTAATACTAACCGACAGCATAACGCAAAATTTAACTTCAATAAACTATAACTACAATTATGCTAAAAATTTTATAAATACTTTTCATTAATCGAAAAACAGTTTTCTAAGCCATGAAGCTCTGTTGGAAAAATGCATTTTCGAAAGGATACGAATAAATTCATTGTAATACTTATGTATAATTACTACTTTTGCAAATCTTTCCATGACAACTTGTAAAAATGAAGTCAATTTCGTAATTTTGATGAATATGTTTTAATGTTTATTAAGTACCGACGCCTCACGTAAATTATTTTTAAAGTACAAGTGTTAAAAATATCGTGGAGCTGCGCATTTGTAAACTAGTATGTATTTAAAAATTGATAAGTAGTGAAACCCGTAATGCACTGCTTTTACCTCACCTATGGTAAGATAAGCCACTACTCCCGATTTTTAAAATATGCAAATGGACATATGTATGTTTGTATATACAAATGAGTAGTTACAAAATATAATACGTCATATGCACAAATGAAAAAGTTTTTTTGTTGAAAAATATGAATGTAATATTACAAAACAAATGCCAGGCAGAAGCCACATAATTGCGGAAAAAATTACAATCAAACCAACATAACAAACGGTAATCAATAACAAGCAGCCCTAAGATTTTATTTTTTCCAGGTTGAATATAAGCGATCGACCATTTACAGGAAATGCCAAAACACTGCAGAGTATAACATAAAATAGCTTGGCAATCTACGTAAATTAACTTACCTCACTTTTCCTCCACAGAACTGACACTCAGGGCCCTGCCAACCATCTGCACAAAGGCATTGACCATCTTTCTGACACTGGCCTTCATTTTGGCAGTGATTGCCCTGAACTGTACAATTAAAAGCTGCGACGCGACTCAACTCACTAAAGCACCCATGGAAGATCAGAAGCAGTAGAAATAGTAGAAATTTCCGCCGGTATTTGGCATTAAATATCGAAAGATTGTGTGCGGGTGAAATTGATGCTACCGTGATGGATATATTACAGTTGGAAGACGATAGCATGGGCAATCTTAAAGGCCTCATCGACTTAGCAGGTAAAATAATATTCCAACCTACTATTGGATTTTGTTCTGTTGTGTCTCTATTTTGAGAACACCGTTCCGATTGTGATTGCTGCCGCTGCAAGTCTCGCTTGCCTTTGCTGTTCGTTTTTTTCCTGTAGCATATGAACTGTGTCAAAGCCACACACATTGTTTGCTTTTAATACTTTTCCTGATTACTTAGTAAATACTAATATTTTTTTAGAGCCATTGACTCACATTTTTATAACATATTTTCAATACGATTGTTAACGCCTTAACAAAAAACCCAAAAAAATAAAGATTTCACCAATCCACCACTCCACCTTTTGCCGATCTGCCTCACTGGCTATTTCGTTTCGTGTTGGTTTATAACTCACTTTAAGAAAAATATAAATGCCATTGAAATTGTTTCAATACATGAAAAAAAATATTTTAAATCACTTAAAAATGCTATTTCTTTGATTTAATTTAGCAAGAAGATCAAATTATTTTCAGACATTTCTACTTTCTTTGACTTTTCTCTTCACAACAACAATTTGCTATTTTTGCGCTACCAGAATGATATTTTTTTATATTCGAGAATTGCCATACTTCTAAATATTGTTTTAATTTAAAATACATATAAATACATTGATTTTGATCTAATGTGAGCTTTTTATGTAAATTGTATTTGGAGCATTACGAGATCAAACTTAATAGCGTGAACGTCTAATATTATAAACACTTGTACGATAATTGGAGTTAATTAATTAAATAGTTTGTACAGAAATGTATTGGAAAAAAATTAAAAAAAAAATAATATCAAGCATATTTAATTTTATTAGATACATTTAAAAATGTTCATATAACTTTTTGTTTTTTTGTGTGCGAATATTTTAAAATTCTTGCACGTAAATTGTAAAAATTGGAAAAAATGCATCCCTGATTTTTTCTTATTGACTATTCGGGCTTTTACACGACTCTTCGAACTTTCTATTTTCTGTGATTGCGTTGTGAGCAAGGAACACCTTTTTTCAGGAAAAATATTTGGAGCAATTAGTAAAAGTGTCCTAATACATATAAAAAAATTTTAGCAAAAAAGGTATCGAATTATCCTTAGTTTAAGAAAATAATACACAACAAATTGAACTTAAAAGAAAATTTCAGACTCGGCGAAATTTATAGAATACTGAAATGGCTGAAGTTGAGAAAGTTTCAACTACAGCGGCTAGTTCCCCTGAGGCAGTTAAAGGCGCTGATATACCTTTGTCTGAGATCGGAGAAGCAGCCGGCATCAACGCAGTAGAGTTTGGAACTTCGCCGACACAAGAACGATCGAGCAACTCGCACCCTCATGATTCAGAATATGATACGGCCTCTGATCTTGAAGGCGGCGGTGAAGAATACGACGATGATGAGGATGATGACGATTTAGACGATGAAAGTTTGACGGATGGGGAAAGCATGTCAGACGATGATGACGACGACGATGAAGAAGATGGAAGGCAAGGTAACGTTAGTTTAGAGAAAGCTGAAATAGAAGCACAAAAGAAAGTAGATGAGGATCGTAGCAACCCACAGTATATACCAAAACGGGGAACATTTTATGAGCACGATGATCGTACTGCTGAAGTTGACGTAGATAGGGTAGTAAATTTAGATGGAATCGGAGAAACTCAGGAGGGAGGTGTTGGAGGAGTTAAACCCCCTCAATCGCCAACGATTTCTCATGCTTCCAAAACAATGAGAAAATGGCAACCAGCATCAGCTGTAGAGCGTTGGAGTCATGACCGTTTCGATGCTTCAGAACAAGCTCCAAAATCACGGTCAGAATTAGTTTCCTCCTACGGTTACGATATCCGTACAGAAGATGCACCACCACGCGCTCGTCGACGACGTCGATACGGTCGTGGCCCTAGTAAGTATTCTCGTAATTGGGAAGATGAAAGTGCTTACTTAAAGGCAAGCAATAAAGAACGCAAGCCGCCACGTCCTTCTGATTTTCCTGTATTAAATGAGCGTATTGCCCACAAAACTCGAAAGACACTCGTAACTCGTGAAGAGAAAGAGAATCGAGCAGATAAAAGGTCTAGTGCTGAAAAATCAAGCAGTTCTTCTCGTCCACCTCAGTTTCAAGAAGAACGCCGTGATATGAAAGGTAATACTAGTAAAAGCAAGAACTTCAGTCATCCATCAGGACACACTGGTCGACAAGCACCAATGGAATTCAAGCAAAAGCAACGTAACGGTCGATATACCGGGTCATCATATAAAGATTCTCAAAATGTACGCAATGAAGCGCATTATGATAGACAAAATAATCGCCAACAGTCTAATGGCCAACAAGGTTCTGGAATGACTGATCATCCACAACAAAAGGTTGGTAATGGAAAGCAGCACACACATTCCAAGCACTCTCAAGCAGAAAGTGGTTATGGGCCAGTGGTTGACAACCAGGTCCTCGTCGGTAATAGTAGCAATAATCACCAATCGTATCAGCAGCAAACGCAGAAATCGTTATCGCAAATTCAACCCCAATCTTCTACTGCTTCGATGCGTCAGCAGCCACAATCAAAAAATTCTTCAACTACATCCAATTTATCCCAGCGTCTTCAGCAAGTTCAGAATCGTAACGATCCAAGTCACGTTGGTAGCGTCCAAATGCACGCTTTAGCATCACAAAATCAAATAGTTAGTCAGCAACAACAATTAACTGGAAACAATGTGGTAATGGGTACTCAACAGAACAGTCAACAACCTCAACCAATACAACAGATCTCACAAGAGCAGCGAGCACCACCAAAACGTTACTCGAGCCTGCGTCGTTCACAACATGAAGCGCAACATATTACTGAACAAATGCAGCAAATGCATCTCCAACAGCAACAACCACCCCCGCCGATGTTAATTCAAGATCAACACATGCTTCAAGCAAACCTCATGCAGCTTTATCATCAAGAAAATATTCAAGCTATGCAAGCTCTACAAGCCAATCAGAACCCAAGTCAAACTCAGAAACCGTCTACAGGCTATGCAGCGGTACCGACACCGGCTCAAGGCCCCCCATATGCTAATGCTGGAACTACTGCAACCACACCAGCAGCATTTTATGTTGCTTCCCCTGATGCCTACACTGCCTCTGCCGCCGCTAATCCTCAAGCGCAACCTGCTGGACAGTATGCGCAACAGGCTCCCCAAAACTACCTGCCATCATCTTCTGCAACTGCTACAGCTACAATTGCTTATGCTGGAGGGCCTTCTTCAGGGACTCCACCTCAAGTCGCAGGACCACCCGCAGCGCCATTCGGGACAACTGCTGCTGTACCCGCCCCAACGGCCACCAGCTCTACAGGAGCTGCTAGCACCAATAGCAATTCAAACTTTACAAACTATCAAAATTACAATACTGTTGGAGGAACTACATACTTTGTGCCACCAGCACAATCCACTACTCGTCCTGTTGTTCTACCACAGCGGCGCCCAACAAACGCCATACCCATATTGCCACCATCCGAAAAGAATAAGCAACGCATCGCAGATGCCAAGGAGGAGGCCAAAGGTCTCAACAATGCAACAACACAAGGCGGTGCACAATCATCGGCTCCTATTGGCAGTGCCGAAAACATAGATCATATAATTGATAATATGTTTGTACAACGTCCGGCTTTCCAGCCACCTCAGGCCACAGCTAATAATCCGGCTCGCAAAAGCTCTTCACCGTCGTCGAATACCGACAATAGCAATGGAGAGAGCAGTGCGAATGTCAGTAGCGGAGGCGGCTTAATCAACTCACCACTTACCGATGATTTTATCGGAAATAATGCAGCAAACGGAGAGAAATCTTCCAATAGCAATGCAGAAAATGCTCAACTAGAAAAAACTATTAACAATTCTATAATACTAACACAAGAATGAGATTCTACATCAACTACATACACATAAAAAAAGAAAAAAAAACAATGAATTCTGAAAACGACGACCTATACTATACGTAGATAGTATATGATTACTAACCATGTCTTTTTTTATGAATTGTAATGTGTTTTCTTCAATTTGATTTCATTCCTACTTAATGGAATGTTAAAACTCTAAGCAGGCATGGAGTGGATTTCGCGAATTCTTGATTATGGAGTCAAGTCGAAGAATTTATAATAATGGTTCTGTTTTATTGCTTAATCTTTATTCTGCCAAAAGTTAATACGTATTTGCATATATATACACATGAATTTTAATAAATTAACAGTAGCTTTAAAAAATTGTAGTAAAGAATTATCTTATCTTGAAATAGATTTGTTACATTTGAGATATAAATTTGATCTGCATATGTTTAACTTTTCAAAAATACAATCACTTTATTTATTCAACAAATATTTGTTGTCATTATACAGGGTTCGTCATGTAAAGTTTAAGCATTTGCTTCTCAAACAAAAAACAAAAACCTTACAAAAACAAGTTTGTTTGTTCTTCACTTGGATAATTAAATTTTGAAAAGAATATCGCATAAATGCGCTGAATAATTTCTGCGTGTTCTGTTGTTGTTGTGGTAGCACCTTACTAAACCCTGTCAGTGCAATGTAGTTACCGGTCGTCTTCGTCTAGCTCATCTAGCGTGCTGTTTCGACAGTTTGCGCTCAGATGGAGAGTGAAAAGGTGCTTAGTTTGGTGGCTTCATATGTTAAACATACATATTTGGGGTATGTCGAGATCGATTCTGGATAGGTAGGAGTTTAGTCTGGTACATTATCCAGAACGTAATTGTGCCAAAGTTACCCGGGTATCTCGGGCTAGCTGAAGCTCTTCGTCTGCAACAGGCATGGAGTGGTGGTTGGACTCCGATAACGGCATTCGGGGGTCGGGAAGTTAAGAAGGTGGTGAGAGTCTGCCGATGAATTTCGTTTATGGTCTGTCTATACACTGTCCGATCCAGTTACTGTCTGTTTTGTCTGAGATCTCGTCCGCGTAGTTGAGGAAGTGCCTCCTGATGTACCTGGGAGGTGGCTCAGGCTCGAGCAGGTGTCTGCATGGGTGCTTACTGAGCAGTTTGTTATGCTCCTTAACAGGCAGCATTTGGGCCTCATTATGCAGATCTGCATAATGAGGTGGTGGTTGGTCTCTAATGACGGCATTCAGAGGTCGGGAGTTTAGGAAGGTGGTAAGTGTCTCCCGATGAATGCCATTTTGCAGCTGTGTAAATACTGTCGGTGTTCTTTCGGAGTATGAAGTTGAATTGTTATAAATCTTATTTGAATGACGTTGTGAAAAGCCATAGATAGAGCTGTGCCATGATTCCTCTTGAAATGGATAACCCTCTATTTATGGAATTTTTAAGATATGTAACATATGATAAATGCAGTTTAAATTGAATTGATCCATATTCCATAATTCATTATTCAATTCCATAAAAAATATAAGCAGATTTTTACTTAGTGGGAATTTCGCTTCCCTAAACATGCATCAAAAACGGAATAGGGTACGATGCGGATTTATAGCTCACAAACTCAGCTAAATTCCCCAACAATTTCTGTTTTAGTCGTTACACAACCAGACCAAATTTTGTGCGTGGCATACCGACAGCCAGGCTTGTGTTCCGTGTCCCATCTGAAGACATAGAACTTTAAAAAAATTGTTGTTAACTGAACAACCCGAATTTTTCTCACATTACGAATACCGGACACTTCTCTGTCCCGAAATCTCGGAATTCAATTCTTTCTCACACCAAGAGCTGACTTCGGACTGCATTCAATAAAAATTGATGGTGGATTTTTTATGCTGTTACAAGAAAACCGATTTGCATGAAAATGATTATCCATCCGAAGGAGGAATAGAACACAGGATCCTCCAATTGCTACTGAAGTCCAAAACCGCAACAAGGTCCTCAAATCGCTTGCCGACCGGTTCTGAACTATGCTGTGTCTGCCTGGTCCTCTGGAACTAGTGGGTTACGGTGAACTAAGCCTCAGACATGCTAAAAAACTGCTGCAGATGAAGTTACCTTCAGCTACCCCGAGAGGTCCGCGTAACTTTGGCAGAATTCCGTCCGGTGAGCTAGATAAAAACGACCGGTAATTACATTGCATGGATCCTTCAATTGTGTTGCGATTTCAACATCCGAAGAAAAGCTTGACCTAAACACCTTGGAACAATTTTTTTTGTTAATACATACTATACTTAAGTGGATTTTTATTTAAATTATATTTTTATTTAATTTAATTTTGATGAAAATGTTATGTGATGTTACACTGTATGTATTATTAAATTAGCTTAACAAATGAATTTGTTCACGTTTCATTTAAGTGAAGTAATAACTCCTTACTACCATAATGCTTACCGAGATACCATTTGCTCAACTAATCTTATTACGAAGATAGAACTTAACTAGCTGTATGCAGACCTCTGCATCTTCTGCACTATCGTGACCAGCCTCTGAAAGATTACTAAACATTTTAATATGCAATACAGAGAATGCGCAAAGACTTGTTACCATTTTCTTGTATGATGCGTTTCAAATTTTCAATACACAAAGTCTTTAGTGCACGCTTTTTCGGTGGTCCCATTTTGTGTGGAAATAATACCGATGTATCTACTATCACACTGTGTATAAGCTTCAACGCCTTAAGGTCACTATCCAGACTATGACCGACCAAAATACTTTTTGAATGAAACATAGACATTAGTATAGCTTGCACGTCACGCAATGTGCGTGTCTCGTGCTTCAGCATCGCTTCTGTTATCCCAGAATAACTATGTAGAAAGCAAAATAGAAGTGAATTCTGAAGAAGAAGCTGGGACTATTGGATATAGTATTGCGGGTTTAAAATTTACGCATCTTACTTACACAGTATTGTAATCTACAATTTTGTTTTCGGGTTTCACAAGCGCATCGTATACCGTACGCCCATTGATATCTACGACTGTCACTCGTGTCAGTTCGATGCCTAGAGTGGTGTAACACATTTCACAATCGAGAGCGTAAATATCTTTTTTAGTTGGGACGTATTTGGCTTCCTTTTTTATCGTTGTAACATAACCGGTGAGATTATCGTAATCAATATAATCCGCAACGTGATAATTAGCATAAGAGCAGCCAGGGGTTCCCGTTGGTTGTTGACAACAACGATGATGATTGTCCGCAAAACCTTATTTGATTATACAATTATTTTAAAAATTATTATAATTATGCGGAATACACAAACCTCTACGGTAGCCAGCACTTTTAGGATGGTAATTACACTCATCGACACACACCTCCTCATAAATCTTCAAATTGAAAACTTTTCCACAACGACTACAATATCGTTCGTCATCATTTGGACGTCGTGACGGTTTCCCACTGGTTATAACTGCAAGACCGGGTCCTTTACCTGGCCGCGGAAAACCATTTGATACCAATTGCTCTTCTGTTAGACATAGCTCCTGTACCATGTCATAAGCTTTATCACCAGGCAGCTTGTCGAACGGTTCATCCGAAGCATCACTTCTTCTGTGTGGATATTTATAATATTTAATTAATAAACACAGATTTAACAAAAACCTTTATAATGACAAACTTACATTTTTTTCTGAACACTCCATGTATTCGTTTTAGCTAGTTTTCCAGCTAATACGACTTCATGAGACATCATTCTGGTTGTGTCGGCAGGTTTATTTCCAGAATCTAGACATACCGTAACATTATGATTGGTTAAAAGCGTAACTCGTAAAATATAATATACCTGCTGCTTCCTTTCTCAGTTTATTAATAGCTAGCAACGAGCTACTTTTATAAATAACTGGAGTATTACATTTTTTAAAAACAGCGAGTTCTTCAGTTTGTGCCTGCAACGGAAATGTAACAAAAAGTTTTTAGAAAGTGTTTGGATTCCCTAATCGCAGTTGATTTAAAGCATCAGTGGCATTCGATTTATAATTATTGGCGGTTAATATCGAAGTATACAGTATTCTAACACACTTAGAAATATGGCACTGATACTTTGTAATAATGTGTTCAGAAATACATATTTACCCGCTCCCACGCATCAGCTACATTAGGGTAGATGGCTAAGCAATGCTTCACCATCATTTCGTAATACTGCATACGTATGTTAAATGATATTTTCGAAGAACTTGCTTCTAGAACCGGTGGTTTCGCGGGTTTTACCTAAAGAAATAAATAAGCAGCACTATTAACTAAAATACACGAGGGCGGTTTATGGAATGAACTAGACATACGGCTTCTTTAGTCGCTAAAGCCTCGGTAACTTTGTGTGCAACTCGTTCGCCCTTCTTTATTGTTTGCGCTGGTGTAAATGCCGGGTGCTTTTCGGCTTTAAGCTCTTCCACTTTCTTTTTTGCGCGCTCTAAAGCAATCATATTAGCAACAGGGGCAATAGTGCGAGCTGTAAGTGAAAAATAATTGAGAAACTTTCACAATGCTTTCTTGAGAATGCATTAAAAGCTTTACCGCCAGTGCGAGTTGGTGGTGTTAAGTAACTCTTCGGTATGAGTGGTGTAAGCTGGCTCTTTTCTTTGGCCTTGCGCAAAGCTTCGGTTGCCTCTCGTACCTTTTCTTCTGCTTCACGTACAGCGGCTTCTACCACTGAAGCCTCTTCTTCCCTTTTGCGGTGCATAGCTGCTTGTCGATTGAAAATAGCCTTTAACAATAAATAGGATTTGCATTATAACTTATACTTATTTATGAACTCCGTGTGAATGCCGTCCATCTTAAGTACTTACTTGCATTGCATTGCGTATGTGATCTGGCTTGCGCAATAATAGTGGAGATTGCACCTTTAACTTTTCTGCATTGTGATAAGCAACGCGTTTTTTCTGTAATGTGTTAGCCGCGTATTCATCATCTTCCGATTGTTTACGCTTTAATGGACTAGACTCATGTGCGTGATTTTTAGTCTCAGTAGCATTGCCTTTATGCAGGGAAGCGAAATCTTTTTCCAATTGTTCATATATCATTTGACATTCCTTATTAATCTCTTCTGTTATGGGAAACTCTTCTGTACTTTCAGTGACTTTACTTGAAATAAGGTCTTCGAAAGTAGGGGGGTTACTGTCTGTCTGCAGTACTTTTGAAGTGTTGGAAGCTGATTTTGAAGAAGAAATTTTGTTGGAACTTGTTTTCGAACTTCTCCTATGCTTTGCGTTTTCCCTACTATCAGATGAAGGTCTGCTTTTTGATGACGAAGATCTCGAAGATTTAGATTTTCGCTCTTTTTCGTCACTATGACTTCTTTTTTTATCTTTATCTTTTTTTAAGGTATCTTCTTGCCGTTGCTCTTTACTTTTTTTACTTTCTGTTTTGTGTATGTTTTTACTTTCCTTTTCTGAAACCTCTTTCCGAGCAATTTCCTTACTTTTGGATTTATCGTTTGAAACCTTTACATCGTAGGAAGCAGAGCACTCTTTTTTAAGACCAATTTTTTTACTACTAGGAAGCGAACTTTTCTCATCTTTACTGCTAGCATCTGTTTTATTACGTTTTGGGGGTTTTAGCTCTTCATCACTCTTGACTTCCTTTGTGCTATTAGAACATAAAACATGCCCAGGTTCACTTTGATTCTCACCATTTAATTTAAGATTTTTGTCTTCAACTTCACAATCTAATATTTCACCAAGTTCATTTAGCTCATCCTCACAATCTTCAAGATTTAACCTAAAAGTTTCTTGCTCATTTTTACACGTTCCTGGTATATAAATCGGCGCTTGTAGTTCGATGGCTAGATAAGGTTTAGAAGGGCTAGCATTTAGAGCTGGTTTCTCAGGTTGATATTCCAACTTTGGTTTTGATTTTGTAATTGTTGGTAATGGGAGCAGTTTTGGCGTTGGCTTATATTCCGGCACGGATACATTAGCTGTTACGGGATTTTCATCTAAAAAACAGAAATTAAAGGAAAATATATGTATTTGTATCCAAAATATAAGTACCTTTTCGCACATGCTTAAAATGACAATAGGGTCTTTGACAGGATTGTGACCCAGTACTAGCACTATTCCCACTTGGGCCTAAATAATATGGACACGGAAATCCTTTAAATAAACCAAGCGAAGGTAACATTTTCTAGTTCTCTATAAAGTCATTGTGCAATGCGAAATACTCTAAAGTTTGTTTGAGTTTATTATTTCATCAAAGCACTGTTCGCACAAGATAACAGCGTTGCCGGCACAAGAGGGAAATTTAGAATAAAGTCGAAACAAGCACAGGGCGGCAAGTTTTGAAAATATTTTAATGGTAGCTCCCTGTGCGGACGCTGATCGCTTGCAAGTCATCTCATATCCCATATCGCAAATGGAAACCATTTATCGTACACCTCATGGAGTACATTGGAAAATTTAAGCCGGACGCTTCTTTCTTTTGCTCGAAAATGCTGCTTTGTTCGGAATTTCGTTATTTTAAAGTTGTGCAGGGTCTTTCAAAAGTAACACCTGGATGTCTGTAATGAAGGATTCCAAGAAGATACCTTATTTTTGTTTTTTTTTTTGTTTTATGTCAAGTAGGCAGATGTACAATTTTACATGATAGTTAAAAGTATTGAAACTTATTATGAAAATGTACAATCTCTAAGAACAATATATTGCAAAATTCGACATTTTTTTTGTTGGAAATAATCGTCCGAAGGAGTTGACAATTATACTTTGGTGAAAAATTTCTAGAAACTGGTTCTGTCGAGGATAGATAAAGGATTCGCAGATCAAAAAATGGACTTTCCGCTGAGAATATTTTTCAGCAAGATCTTGCTGTTGTAGTGCAAGATATTGCTGAAAAACCTTCAACATTGATATCCGATATCTCTACATTCACGACAATTAAGTAGAGCACAGATGATGAACATGCTCGTATTTAAATTTGTATTATTGTATATTTTGGACTTCGTTCTGAGTAGCTAGTCTTTCTTTTGTTCTCCTGCAAAGATGACCTCATCCGGATGTTAAAATCTCGAAAAATATAGTAGCGGTTTTCGGAAGGCGCCACTTTCTGTACTCTGTAGACCGAGGTTCCTCTACTAATATCAAGTAAAAGTATTGACCCCAAGGTGCTTTCGAAAAATCACAAATAATGAGTGAAATAAAAGAGATTAAACTTTCACTATCAATCGCCATGTTGTAAGGGAAAACTGCTGATATATGTGGCGTCACTATGTCGACTAAGATATTTCAACCAGACGATGAGACAGACTGCACCAAGAATGATAGAATACAAACAAAAGGACGTTTCCACGACAGTCGGTTCTACGTTACCGAAACGACCCGGATTTATATCCGGCCAAGGACTGTCACTCCAGCAGCATTCCCCGTATGTATGGGGAATGTTTATGCTGCTACAACAACAACAACAAACAAAAGGAAGAGAAATTACTTGTTGGTGAAGAAGAAGAGTATACAAAAGCAATAGAAACTAATAAACACAAGAATTATTCAGAACGCACTTTCTTGCGAGTCGTCATCGCCAGTGAAACGCGAAAAATGGCATTCGGGGGTATTTTTTATAATTCGTTTTTCACAATTTAGAACTAGGCACCTCATTTTTATTAGTTTGTTTAATTTAAATCTTCAAATCTCAGTAAAAAGAGATTCACTGAATATTTACAAACAAGTAATTTCTCTTCGCTTTGTTTGTTTTGTATAATAATGGTACATGACGTCAGCCGTTGTCAAAATCGCGAAAAATGAAGTAACTGTTTCGGGAAAACATCACCTTCAGTATTCTATTCACCTCGAGTTGAAGCAGCAAATTGAATGAATTTGATATTTTTTACGCTCGCATTGACAGAATCTTTGATCATTTTAGTTTTGAAGACTATGCATTTTCTTTCATGGCTAAAAAGATTCACCCAGAACCTGGACGCCATTCTCTCCTTATCATCGTATAAATCAACCAAGTACCGGTTTACTTGACGACATTCTCGAAATGACGATAGCATAACATGGCAATGATCACACTTAAAATATTGCCATCACATTCAACCAAATTTGACAGTTATAAATTGAATAATTGTGTCGAGATGTTGAGTTAAACCTGAAAGACCTAAACTCAGTTTATAAAATTCACCACAGTGAAACAAGCATTGGGAAAGCAGTCGTTAGTCTTCTGCTATCTAAAATCGGGTTATACTTTGGGTTATGGTTATGCGGCTATGCATCATATAATATATCAGGATAAATAGAATTGAAACGTACGTTCCCAACGTCGTCCAAGTTTACCTATGAATTTCTATGTTCTGGATTTCTTTGTAATAATGAATATTTGTTTTTGAGTATTTACAAGTATTCGGTCAGCTTCGGGGTGGTGAAATTATCCCTAGTAAAATAGCCGGAAGCACACACTATAATGTGACCGGAAGCAAACTTTATACAAATATTCCTCCAAATTCAATGTGCTCACTATTTTTAAAATTTTGACGTGATAACGTCTTATAATTCGATTTAGCCGGCTGCACGCACGAAAAAATGTGTCGTTATCTTGCTCAATGGTCGTTATCTTGCTCATGGTCGTTACCTTGCATAAACTGCAAGCGAAAGCGCGGAACGAACGACAAAGAGCACAACGTTCGACATCTTGCTCTCTCCTACTTAAGTGAGCGTATATATGTATGTATATGCGCATATGTACATATATAAATTCACATATTTGTATTTGCATATGCCTTCTTATTGATTATTATTAATTTGATTTACTTGAAGAATTTAAAATAAAACCAAGTGTATCATCATCATCCTTACCGAATTTATAATTAGTGACGACTAGTTGTTAATAATACCTGTTGTTTTAATGTTATTATTATTAATTTTTTTATTATATATGAAGGAAAAAATGTATGGTAATATTTACCATATACCTTATAAGATATGTTGTATACTAATATATGTATATAAACATGCATATACAATTTCACGCAATTTTCAAAAAGAACAAATCTATATGTAAAGATGCATACAAATCATATGAACATATCAAATGTACGAATCTATTCTGTACGCAAGCAAATGTAAGCTAATGTGCTTGAACTGCAAGCGAGAGCGCGGAACGAACGACAAAGAGCACCATTTCTCTGTTGAGATAGATGATAGAAAAAGTAGGAAATGAAAGGGAGTATTTCGAGTGTAAAGTGTCTTGAAAAAGGCAAATCGATGATGTTGCCTCTTAGTGTTGTTGACTTATTAACGTTTGACGCACAATCGAAATTGAACATATCTTTCATGAATTTGATAAATGTTTCGTCATTTTTCACGTTTGTGTAAATGTAACTTCACCTATTCCATTACGATTCTATTTACCTCCTCCTCTATATCCATACAAAATATCTATCAAACAAATAAAATTAAAATTTTGTTTTGAAAATTGCAACCATTACATCAGAATTTTCTTATGACGTTGTCACGTTAAACTATCGTCAGTAAACCGACTTTACAGACAACCTCTTTGTTTTTTCGTTTTAACATAGTGTTTGAGCCTTGACTGCCAGCAAGCAGCAACCATATGAAGTTAAGTCTGCCAGCGTTTTGCATATACGAACCCTTCGTTTTTGCAAATGAAAAAATAAGCGAGTTAGTATAATTGTATTTAAATCCATGTGCATTTTTGTCTGGCGAATGGAAATAATAGGCACAATAATTAATATAAACATAAGACAATTCATTCCACTTAGTTGTTTGCCAACTTTCTGGCAGAGCGGTTGTCTAGTCACTTGCTTACATTCATATACTCTTTACATATACATATGTACACGCTTACATACGGTTGGTTAAATACTCGCTCTTTGTTGGAGTTTTGTTATTATTTTTGTAATGATAGTGGACCGCTAATAAAAGAGTTGCTTTTTGCGCATTTGGTTTACTTATAATATATTTAATAATGCTTATAAGTATTACAGTTTACATATTATAGTAAACGTTCTATGTTATGTTTTATTAATAACTATTAGCTTGAATATATAAATCACATTTGCACTACCAACAGATTTTCGTTTCGAATACACCAGCAATTCCTGATATTAAAACAAACTCAATGCTTTAATTATATTGTAATTTGTATTCATTTAATATAATGAATGACTGAATTCAATTTTTAGTTGAACGAAGTCTAACTATATAATTTCTTTGTATATATCGGCAACTTCCACATTACTATGTGCCTGCAAGTGTCTTTTGGCTGTCTTGTACATATACTTACGTATTATATATATGTATATTACGCACATCCACATGTATGTACATATGTACCTTTCCACAGAGTTTAACAGTCATGGATCGTGCTAGCATTTACTTCTTGGATGAAGGAGAATCAAATACTTACGATTTTGACGAAACATTGCCTGCATTGCCATTACCAGAGCTACATGACACACTACAACGCTACTATGAATCGTTAAAACCATTTGGCACAGCTGAGGAACTGAATAATTCAGAGCAAATTATTAAAGAATTTGAAACTGGTGTCGGCGCTCAGTTGCATAAGGAATTAAAGCAACGTGCTGCGATGAAAAAAAATTGGTTAGATGAATGGTGGGAGAAATATGCTTACCACATGCTACGACTACCTCTCAATCCTTACATAGTTATGGCGATGCCTGTAAAACTTGAAATTATCAATATTCCAGAAACACCACCTTATATGCTCAAGGTATGTGCACTTATTACTTAGTTTTTAAACCTTAGTTTTTAAAATTCGCAGAATTTGGCACGAATAATATTCCATACTCTTGAGTTTTGGGATTTGGCTCGTAAAGCCACCATCAAACCACTTTCCTCCAATGGGGGCAAAATTAAGTACTCATCAGCGTTGTATAAAAGGTTCTTCTCAACAACACGTGCACCTGGTTTGCAATATGATTACATAAAAAATTACTTTAAAATTGGTAAATTCCTTTACAGCATATCAAAAATGTTAATTAAACAAATTTTGTTTTTCTTTTGTTTCCAGTTAAAGATGGTGCAACGCCTTCTCATGCTATTATTTCTGGTAAAGGGCGTATATTCGTTTTTGATTGCCTTCATGCCAGTGGTAGGATTATTACTCCACAGGAGATTTTAGACGTTTTACAGCGCGTTCGGTGTGTCTTAGATTATGAACCAATGGGCGATTGTGTACCTGTTCTTACCCATGATGATCGCACTACTTGGGCAAACGTAAGTACATACATATGTACATACGAGTATACATATGTAAGCGTATTACACAAAAGTATTGGCTCAAATCATTGAACGGAATCGATTATAGAATTATGTACATCTCCAAGAAATTTCGGAGAGAAATATCGAAATTTTGAAGACAATTGAAAGTTCTGCAATTGTTGTTGCATTCGACGAAAATGAACCGCAAAACTACGAAGAGACTTCGCTTTTTTGTGTCAATGGTGATTATCACTCAAAGTGGGGAGATCGAAGCAGTACTATTGTTGCCTATAAAAACGGCCGATTTGCTTGTGTTGGAGAGGTAAACAACCTTTTTATTGTTCAAATGAAAACTTATCTAGATATTTAAAGCGTATGTTTGAAATAATATACATATATGAAAACATTTTGCTTCATAAGCTCACAAGTCACTTAATAAATAACAATTTATTCATTTCATTATTTTTTTTCATTCAAAGCATTCTGCATATGATGGCACTATTAGCGTAAGTTATGCACTTTTTGTGCAACTTAGTATGTATGAAATTTCTGAAATTAACTGGAACTTGAGGGAAACTGCGTCGGTCGTTACCTTCAAGGAACTTAAGTTCGACATGGATGAAAAATTGCGTGAGGAGATCAAACGTGCATTAGTGGACTGTGACCGAAGGGTAATCACTTATCATGAAATCATTCTAAAGCCAATAAATAATTAATGCACTAATTTGTCAACCCTTTTAGAGAAATGATATTATTATAACACATGATTATTTCAACGAATATGGGAAAGATGTTATAAAAAAATGGAATTTACATCCCGACTCCTTCGTTCAAGTTGTTATGCAATTAGCATATTCAAAACTACATAACAAGTAAGGCACTTTATTCATTGAGTAAATAGTAGTTGTAAATGTTGTAGATATGTATTTAGAATTGTGAACGCTTTGAATAGGTTAAATGAAGTAGATATTTACATATAATAATTGGCGCTTACACCTTTGTGGTATGTTTGACCGAGCTCCCCCTGCTATTTGTGGTGTGCGTCTTGATGTTTTTCCACAAATGGAGTGACCTTAAGTTTTATGCCGAATGGCAGATGGATTTTTATGAGGAGCTTTTTCATGGAGGTTTGCCTGCCAAGGAGTAACGGCTATTAGAAATTACCTTTTCTATCATTTGGTATTTCATGCCCGAAATTAAGTGAATTATTGATGGTAAAAATCTATAATCTGCTTCTAGAGAAATTTTGATACTCCAAAAGGAGATGGATGACCGGTAAAATTTTTTTTATTATGCAGGCAGTTTGGTGGCTTAGTATGTGTAAATGTTTGTATAACCAAAGTGGGAGAATATTAATTTTTTCATTTCTTATCCTGGTTGGTTGTACATACATACATATGTATATGTGCATATAGCTAATATTATACATTACTAATTTTACTTATTGAATGGTGGAAGTGTTGATTGTGTGTTCTATTGTGGCAGATATTGTTATTGAATATGACACATTAGAGCACTTGTTCGTTAATGGACTTTATGGTAGTTGTTGCTTTTACTTTTAGCTCTCAAATAGAGATACTCTTCTTAGTATTTATTTTCTTTTCTTCGAAAAAAAAATTAATTTTACACGTTGGTCTTCGTCTCATATTCTCGTGTGAGTTTTGTTTCTATTTCTTTATAAAAAAAATGTTTAATTTAATTTTTTTATTTTGATTTTAACCTCACAACCTACTAATCATTTTGAAAATGTGAAACATATTTTTTAGTTAAATCTTATCTGTCCAAATTAACAATAAAAACGAAAACAAATAATTACTATTTCCTTCTAATCACTATTTTCTTTGTTGTTCTATTAACTTTCTAATATTTCTCATTATGATTTTGACGTGATAACGTCTTATAATTCGATTTAACAGGCTGCACGCACGAAAAAATGTGTCGTTACCTTGCTCATTAGTGTTACCTTGCTCATTTGTCGTTACCTTGCTCATTGCCGTTACCTTGAATGAACGGAACGAACGACAAAGCAAACAAAGCAAACGAACGGCAACGTTCGACATCTTGCTCTCTCCTACTTAAGTGAGCGTATATGTGTATGTATATGCGCATATGTACATATATAAATTCACGTATTTGTATTTGCATATGCCTTCTTATTGATTATTATTAATTTGATTTACTTGAAGAATTTAAAATAAAACCAAGTTTGTTAATAATACCTATTGTTTTAATGTTATTATTATTTTTTGACGTGATAACGTCTTATAATTCGATTTAGCCGGCTGCACGCACCAAAAAATGCGTCGTTATCTTGCTCATGCTTCGTTACTTTGCTTGAACAGCATGTTATGTTATGTTATGTTATGTTATGTTATGTTATGTTATGTTATGTTATGTTATTTTATGTTATGTTATGTTATGTTATGTTATGTTATGTTATGTTATGTTATGTTATGTTATGTTATGTTATGTTATGTTATGTTATGTTATGTTATGTTATGTTATGTTATGTTATGTTATGTTATGTTATGTTATGTTATGTTATGTTATGTTATGTTATGTTATGTTATGTTATGTTATGTTATGTTATGTTATGTTATGTTATGTTATGTTATGTTATGTTATGTTATGTTATGTTATGTTATGTTATGTTATGTTATGTTATGTTATGTTATGTTATGTTATGTTATGTTATGTTATGTTGTTATGTTATGTTATGTTATGTTATGTTATGTTATGTTATGTTATGTTATGTTATGTTATGTTATGTTATGTTATGTTATGTTATGTTATGTTATGTTATGTTATGTTATGTTATGTTATGTTATGTTATGTTATGCTATGTTATGTTATTTTATGTTATGTTATGTTATGTTATGTTATGTTATGTTATGTTATGTTATGTTATGTTATGTTATGTTATGTTATGTTATGTAATGTTATGTTATGTTAAGTTATGTTATGTTATGTTATGATATGTTATGTTATGTTATGTTATGTTATGTTATGTTATTTTATGTTATGTTATGTTATGTTATGTTATGTTATGATATGTTATGTTATGTTATGTTATGTTATGTTCTGTTATGTTATGTTATGTTATGTTATGTTATGTTATGTTATGTTATGTTATGTTATGTTATGTTATGTTATGTTATTTTATGTTATGTTATGTTATGTTATGTTTTGTTATTTTATGTTATGTTATGTTTTGTTATGTTATGTTACAGTATATTATGTTATGTTAATGTTAACTCATTCTCTATATCCATACAAAATATCTATCAAACAAATAAAATTAAAATTTTCTTTTGAAAAATGCAACCATTCAATCAGTATTTTCTTATGACGTTATCACGTTAAACTATCGTCAGTAAACCGACTTTACAGACAACCTCTTTTTATTTTTATTTTGTACTATTATTTGAATGGCGGGATAAAAATCCAATCCAATTTGTGTTTTTATCCGGCCATTTAAGTAATAGCACAAAAAAAGGGTAAACATTTTTGGGATTAATGAACGCATATATACAAAAATTATACAAAACGACTAATAACATTTTTTTGAAGTGAAAACTTCTTTAGAATCGTTGGGAGTGATTTGAGAAAAAGTGAAACGAAAAAAGCGACACTCTTGGCTACGAATATTACATATATACGTAGCGACGAACTAAATAACTTTTAGGCCAGCGCCGACAGCATGGCGCGATAGCCGAGCGGCTAGCAATGTGAGCTTCCGATCCAAAATCCTTGGTTCGAATCACAAGAAAAAAATTTGTTTATACAGTTATTTTATTTTATTTTATGATATGTTTATGAGGAACTTTTTTCATGGCAGAAATACACTCGGTGTTTTGCCATTGCCTGTTGAGGGGTGAGCGCTATTAGAAAAATAGTTTTCCTTAATTTTGGTGTTTTCACCGAGATTCGAACTGACGTTCTCTCTGTAAATTCTGAATAGTAGTCACGCACCAACCCATTCGGCTACGGCGTTTGTTTAATTTTACTGATGCAAAAATGAGGAAAAATATATGAATAAAGTTTGCTTACTGTTTACACATTTTCCAAAGGTGACGGAGAACCAAAAAAAAAGTCGATTTTCAAACAAATACGAGTGCATATGTGTAATTGTGTTAGAGTTTCGGTCACGCCCCAGCAAAACCTGCGTGCATATGTGTTTGTAACATTCAAAAAAATTTAATTGTGTTAGAGTTTCGGTCACGCAGGTTTTGCTGGGGACGCTCATAATAGCAACCGCGTGTGTATTTTAATATTCGTAAATATTTTCATTTTTAAATATTTACCGCAATTATGTCGAAAAATAATGCAGAAAAGTGTCGTGAATATCGACAGAAAAAAAATCAATAAATAGCATCACGGAATTCATTCACGAAAATTTAATAAAGTATACACCAGAAGTATCGCGGATACTTAGAAAAGATTACAATAAAGCTCCAATGATTTTAAGTGGCGATTTTAACGTAAATTTTGCATTGGACACAGCGGTTCCTTTAATTGACGTTCTCAATACAACATTCAATTTAAAAATGTGTAACAATCGCACTGAATCGACAACACGATCAAAAACAACCATTGACGCGGTATTTCAAAGACATGGTGAGAACATCGAAACCAAAGCATTTGTATCATATTTTAGCTATCATAAGCCACTCGTATCATTTGTTGAAATTGAAAACATTGAGGATGAATAATAATAAAATGAAGAAAATAAAATATGAACTCTATAGCAACATTATAATGAACCTATAATTATCTTGCTCCTAATGCTGCTTTCGTCTTACTCTCTCTCAGTTTGTTTTACGCAAGGTTTCACTTCTATCGCGTCTAACCGTTAGACTGGTGTTTTTTTTTTTGTTATTTTGTGTATGCCAATTCATTGATTATTACAATATTTTCCACAGGATTGCTTCGACTTATGAAACTGCTCTTATGCGGCACTATTACAATGGTCGTACCGAAACCTTGCGTTCCTGCTCCACAGAAGTACTCAAATTTATTCAAGTTGCAAGCAATTCAATGTCTTCCACTTCAGAAATTGCCTTCGGCTTTCGGAATGCTGTTAACCATCACAATCGCATGATGAATGAAGCACGGAAAGGAAATGGAGTGGACAGGCACCTATTTGGTCTATGGTGCATAGCTTACGAAAACCAAATTGATATACCTGAGTTTTATGAAGATCCATTGTATATTCGAAGTGGTGGCGGAGGAAATTTTATTCTATCTACAAGTACGTTGGGTTACTCGACCAATGTAGGATTTGTAGCACCAATGACATTAGATGGATATGGTGTTTTCTACACTATAACTTCGGACACGTACGTTTTATTCATTCAGTTTTATTCCTAACTTTTGTGATTACTAAAATTTTGTAAAATTGTTTGTATTTCTTTTTAGTATTTACATTCAAATCACAGCTTTTCGCGGTAGTACAATTACGTGTGCACATAAATTTAATGAAATATTTAAGCAGGAGTTTTCCAAACTCAGAACTATTTTAGAGGATACATATAATTCAAAGTTATAAGATAGTGTTATTGGTTTTTGTTATTTATTTTGTTATCACTTATTTTTCAAGTATACATTTTATTAAAGGCATCATACGACATTTTGAGTCTTATTTATAGATTAAATATACGAGTATCTACATACATGTATATTTGATATTTACACCACCTTTGGGTGTTTGATCGAGCTCGTCGTCGCCGTCTGTATGTGCTTCCACAACTAGAGGGGGCGAAGCTATTAAACAAAAGCCTTCTATATTTTTTAGGTGATTCATGCTTACAGCCTGTTTTCCGCATCTGGTAAGTATTAATGTTTAGTACAAGACAATAGGAAGCAGAATACATTGCAGCTTTGATTTCGTTATATCCATGCTTCTTATATCTGTACATTAGCATGCATTACTTTCCATAAAAAAGTAGGTACGGTTTCCACCCATTCCATTGGAATTATAAGAGAAATAATTCGAAAAATATTAAGTACCGTAAACTAGACCGATTTGCATATATAGAATTTTTTTATAAATAAAATGAGCATTTTTGAGCAAAAATCACGTCAGTTAAAAAAAAAAGTTTGCTAAATCAAGCCATTCACTGAATTTCCACAAACATGCAATTTTTCATCCTTTTATTAGTTTGTTTCATATTGGAAAGAAGCCTGACGTCAGATTTGTCAAAGTCGCGAAAAATAAAGTAACTGTTGTGGGAAGACGCCACCTTCTATATTCAATTCGGCTTGACTTACTTGTGAATTACGAACAAATCGTTGCACTTACTATTTTTTATCGAAAATTTATCGAAATTAGCTGTCAAACCAAAACGAATTTGTAAATTAGAACAAAATTAACAAACATTGAATGATAACCGAAAAAAGTTAAATTTTAATAATGGATGTTCAAAAAGATATCATGAAAAATGTATGAAGTCGAGGAAGTTGCTGAACACCTCCAGAATTGTGGAGTAGACCAAATTGGGTTCTGAGGGTCAAATTGTGTTCCACTTCCATAAGGAGCAGTTGCAGCTATTGAAGCAACTGCATCTTCTAAGTTTAACTTGGAAGAAAATTAGTTCTTTGAAAAGCTAATATGAACTTGTGAACAAATATTGACTGATAGCGCGTTGATACACCCTCCTTTAAAAAAAGTTTTCAGATGAGCCGGAAACTTTTTTATAAATTTTGAGAATTATCAAATAAAGTAAATCCTTAGTTTTAACTTGTTTTATCTTTCACCAGTATTCACAAGAAATAATAATAATTAAGAGGAACGAATAAGAAGGAGAGCTGCCAAAGTAAAAAATAAGTTGCGAATAACTTATTTATCGGGAGCTTTTCTAGCTGCATGAGAATTATCGATATCGATAACTATGGTTTGACAAGCTTCCAGATTGTGGAAATTTACTTCGAAAAAAATCAAACAGTTCACGAAGTTCATAAAGTACTGGTGGCATCATCGATCTTTATTTATTTCGGAATGAAGAAGGAGAATGGCGAGCGCCATCGAGCCATGTTGACTGATTTTTTGTTTCTAAAGATTAATCAGCTAAACAACGACGAGATCCGATTATAACAAGACGGCGTAAATTGGTATACAGGGCGCTACGGCCAGATGGCTCAAGCCACAATTGTCAGATTTAGATACAAATTGGGCTGATCCACTGGACCATGCAACTCGTAGCCGCGGCGAATATACAAGTATACAAAAAATAAATACTATAAAATTATCAACCAGACTATAACAAAAAAAAAAAAAAAATCATTCCAACAAAATTTCTGTTTTGTATAATTTTTTTAAATTCGCAAGCTCTAAAAATCTACCGATATTTGGTTAACAGCTAAATAAAGCATTATACAGAGTCATTAGTAAAAACATTCTCAGCTGGTTGTCAAAAAATGCCCAGAGATGAGATCACCTGATTCCAAACGCTCATATAACATAGAAAAGCGTATCCAAAAGTCTAAAAAATTATGTAAAAATTCATATATTTCTCAATAAAAAAAAATATTATAACTAAGAAATATGGTAAACAATATTTGCTATTGTAAATTTTCGAAGTCAAAGATATTATTTCGCATTTTTTCTGTTATTTTTAATGTTGCCATAAAAATTCTAATTTGAAATTGCCGCCAGTACGCTCAAGTAAAAAAAACCAAGCACTCACACCATCACACGCTAGACTGCCTGTCAAACTCCTATCAAGTCTGCCTGTCAAAAAATATGAAGAAGAAGAGTGTTTGTTATTTGTATTTTTGTACGATGAAATAAACCTTTCAGAAACCTAGGCGAATCATTCTTGTTCTGAAACATATCGCAATTCTTAAAAATCAAAAATAAATCGATACACCATAAAATCTATTCATATCGATATCAGTGTATATCGTTCGTTTTTGTACATTCCTACAAACAACTAAATAAAATTCTGAAACTGAATTTTAAAGCAAAGTAAATCCTTTCAAATATCTATTATCCTGTATGAGAATTTGTAATGAGTGAAAACGAGAAAAATATGTCTACCGAGGATGACACTGAGGAAAGGTATGTTTCTGCTTGGTTCGTTTTATGAACTTCAATTTATATTACAAAAATTTTAGTTTCTCTCGGCTTCCATTAATTAAAACTCGTGTCCGGAAAAATCTTACTGAATTGCGACATCCCCGACAGAAATTTTGTGCTCGTTGGGAAAAAGATTTTCCTTGGCTTAAAGCCGATAAAGTAGATGAATCTGTTGGAATATGTACCGTATGTAATAAGCATTTAGTGTGTAAAAAAAGCCATTTGGAGCGTCATCAGAAATCATATAAACATCAGAGGCTTCAGGGTTTTGAATCATTTGACACAGAAGGTGAACCATCACAACCAAATGTGCCTGAATTTATGGAGTGTGGAAAGTACGAGATTAAATATAAATATCTACGTTCTAATTATTTTGTTGTTTTTGCAGGCGAGAGTTCGAACAAGAAGAGCAGGAATTTGGCCAAGCGATTGAGCTGGATCCAGATTATAATTTAGATAATGAGGTAAGTAAGTACATTTTGGCTGCGGTTTCTCGCAACGACAATTTGTTGTATTTACTGCACTGGCTGCAAAAATCGTCCGTAGTTCTGCCACTGCTTGTATAAAAATACTATTGATTGAAAAGTACTTCTAGACGACTTTTTCAGTGCAACTATAATACTGTATACGAATAAGCCTCTTACAGGACACTTCCTTGCTACACAAATATCTGGTGCATAAGAGAATTTGTATAAATTGAAAAAAAAAAGTAGCTAGACCTTTTTTATTTATGACGCATGCTAACATAGCTAATTATTCAAGGTTTAGGAATTTTGTTGGTAATACCAACAATTGGACTCAACTTTTTAAAACAAAATACCCATATGGTTGTGTTGTAGAATACAGAAAAAATATTACCTATATATTTTTAAGGAATTTTACTGAACTGACAATCCTTGGTAAGATATAAGCCCATGGCATTCCTTTAACGTAAAGTCGGCTGTCTTGTAATCTAATAGTATTAGCCCGGCTCTAAAAAATGCTTATTTTCACATTGCAAACAGATTTTTCTTTTATTCAAAATATTCCGTCACATAACACTTTTCAGGAAAGTGTCAAAATAATGCAAGAGTCTTGCTCGTCAAGTATGCACTTAAAGACGTAAGTTTCACATCTTAGAAGAGGATCTTACTGTAACTCTAGCCATATATTGTTTTCTGTAATTGAACACAATTTTTACTTCAGTGAAGTTGTATTCTGGACGGTATAGTCGCAATAGTGTTACCAAAAAAAAATTACTTTTAATATGTATTCAATATCATGCAAATCCATGCAGCAAATTTAAGAGTCGTAATAATACCAATTGGCGGCCTCTGTAGTCGAATGGGTTGGTGCGTGACTACCATTCGGAATCCAGAGAGAACGTAGGTTCGGTTCTCGAATGAAAAATGTTGTTTCTAATAGCGGTCGCCCCTCGGTAGGCAATGGTAAACCTCCGAGTGTATTTCTGCCATGAAAAAGCTCCTCATAAAACTATTTTATCGGTTTGTAGTCGGCTTGAAACTGTAAGTCCCTCCATTTGTGGAACAATATCAAGACGCTCACCACAAATAGGTGGAGGAGCTCGGCCAAACACCCAAAACACGTATACGCGCCAATTATATTTATGTATATATACATATATGTAATAATACCAAGTGTCGGGCTTATAGAACCCGCAAAGCTTAACTTTGAATTGCCGCGATTACCGAGCTTGCATAAATATTTTTCAACACATTGTGGTGGGCGTTTTGTGCCAGTGCATTACGGCTGGAGCGGGTAATTTATTGAAAAATGTGCGCGAATTTTATTGTTATTAAAAATCAGTATAAATTTAAAAAGGCTCTGATTTCTTTTTTTAACTTTTATTTTCTTATCTTAGAATGTATTCTCTATCGTTATTATAATAAATAAAGCTACTTTCTGTATACTGTGAAGATGCGGTCGTTTACTCGAAAAAAAGAAAATTTTAACCAACAAATAATTAATAACCCGTATATCTTTATTTCCCTTATTCTACCACCCATCTATAAAAACGTATAACTACGTGACCCGCGCTCTACCCACAGTTTGCGAAAAACGTATTTTTACCTGTCCCGCACACAATGTGTTAAGTTGAGCCATTATTTCCTGGTAATTTTGTTCGTCGTAATACAGGTAAATTTTCAGCTTTATGTTGACAGTAGTTTTTTGAAAGCAATTGGGCAAATTATTAATTTCTCAATCTCAGTGATCTGTTTTTAAATCAAAAACAATAAAAAAATTCATTTTCCGACCAAAGTTTTCTCTAAATTGTGACGGTAAAATATAATTCATGGGACCGGTTTGGAATTCAGTGCACCAATATTTATAGAAGCCAACTAAATTCTTTCTATAAAGCTGATATTGTATAGTGTTAATAGGGTTTTGCATTTTATATAAATTAATGATAGTACAAGTTACAGTTTCTAATTGCTAAATTTTGATTATGACTTTAAACTTTTATAGCGAGATTCTGAAAAAAGATTTAAGAGAAATGTTTCACATAAACTAAAGACTTCATCACACCAATCGTCTGTGAATGGTTTATCGCAAGAAGAAAGGCTAAAAAACCGGAGCTTCAAATTGGACCGTTTTAAATTGCTCAAACGTATCGACCGCGACCGTAATGCGCTCAATGAATATTATTTAATACGAAAGAGACAACATTCACCAGCAGTTCAACAGTGCAAAGATACATTCGACTTATTTTTTGATAGCGTATGTGCAACTGTAAAAGCTTTGCCTCCAAAACTGGGTGCTGAAGTGAAGGGTCGAATATCGCAGTTGATAGCGGAATTCGAGTTACGTGCGATATGTGAGAGGGAAGCTCAACAATGTAGTCTTACATTACCTTCAACAACAACGGAAAATACCGCAATGGTAGTTGCTGCCACTACAACTCATCCATCAGACCCAACACCATCGGTAACGCAGGAGTCAACGGTCATAGATCCCAATGGTGTTCCACATATCGTTTACACTTTTCAGTCGAAAGTACCGGAATGATTTAAAAGATGGCATGCCAGGAAAATAAATGTAAATTTGTAATTGTATTACACGTCGGATTGCCACCATTAGTTTATGTATTTTTTCATACTTACATACATATATTACGTTTTAGGAAAGTAATCCGATTATACATAGAATATTAGTTTGTTATTTATGTAATTTAAATAAAAATTTTAAGTTTTAAATTTAGCGGCCGCCGTAGCCGAGTGGTTTGGTGCGTGACTGCCATTCGGTATTGTACTCTGTGCAGGAACAGTAAATAGCGTTTTCTGATAACGGTCGACCCTCGGCAGGTAATGGAAAACCTCCGAGTGTATTTCCGCCATGAAAAAGCTCTTCATAAAACCATCTGCCGTTCGGAGTCAGCTTTACGTTGTAGGTCCCTCCAATTGTAGAAAAATATCAAGATGCGCACCATAAATTGGAAGAGTAGCTCGGCCAAACAAGCAATAAAGTGTGTAATCGCCAATTATAAAGTAATTTAAATAATATCGTCCCCTTAGTATAACAATAGCCTATGTGCTCATAGGCTATTATTTTTTTATTGAATTTTTGGATTCTCCATCGTCGATTTTATATGTGGTCAAAATTTTGTCAAATTCTAGTTCCACAAAGTGGGTCAAAATGTCAGTCAAAAAATAATAAATATTTACAGACATAACGAGATTTGGGTGAGAGCTACTTTCGACAAAAAGTTTGAAATTCATTTTCTCAAAACATCAAAAAATTTATAGGCTATTTTAATACTAAGAGGACGATATAATTTATGCAATATAAAATTATATTAAAAATATTGCTTGATTATAAATGAAAACGTTTAATTTTTGAACTCAGTGGTGGCAGTTGTTCCCATCGTGAAGTTATAAACGAAACTAAATGGCTATCAAAGCACAAACAAATAGGAATTTACATAAAGAGCATAATAACATTAGTCATAAATATATTTAATTATAAATTAATAAATATAGATAATATTACAATTTATCGTAAACGTTTACGTGCTTTTTTACAATTTATCCGTTTCGACTGTCAAAGTCATACTAAAACGACACTAATCTCAAACGACTTATTTTTGAAATAACCTTCAAATTATCTCAAGGCTTCATACACAAAAATTCAAAATATTGAAAATTTATCACGAAAAAGGGCAAAGTCGGCTGTATTAAAAATTATGGAGACTCAGAATTATCTCAAAACCCGGGTGCTAGGTAGCAAACATTGCACTTGTCACAAAACAACTGAAAACCTGTGAACCTAATTAGGTACTCATTTCATTAAAAGGATTAGGTCTTACATGTGTAGAAATCAATTTATGACGGCAAAAAATATCACAATTAGTGCCTTTTTCATATATGTATGTACATGAATGATATCCATCCAGTCAACAGGTCGCCCATGAAAATTAACTCTATCTTTCTATTGTCCTAGAAAAAAACAAAGTGAAAAAATTGTAACGATCAGTACGATGTTACGTCTCTGATGGGGGCCAAATCTTGTATTCTATCATTCTCGTGCAAAACTGGCTTCAGTGATTTTTCTAATACTTTACTTACTAATAAATATAAAAATTGCTAGGCCGCCCGACCAAGTTGAAATACATATATTCTCATTCAATATTGCCTGATTTTAAAAATTGATTAATAAAACCCGAAAAATAAAACAAATCGAAAAATGCCGATAATTTGAAAATACTTTTATATATCCTGAGCGCGCTCTTATAATAAGTTCACATATGACTAGATTATCTACTGTTTCGATTTAGCTCCAAATTCGAGAGTATAAAATAATCTTAGATTATAAAGATACTTTTTTCCATGTGTTATCGATAATTACTACTACGCATGTAAGGAGAAACGTCAAAGTAAAAACTAAATAAAATGGATGCCGGCAAAGAAAAGAGGTTTGTAGACATAATTCTAATAAAATTTTTCTTAGATATTATTAATTCAGCATTCATATAACAGAAAAAATCGTGTGTCCATAAACGCTTCAACCTGTTATTGCTTATTGTAAAACGCATCATCGAGCTTCACGTTCTTATTGCTGCCATAATTTTTCACAACTTCAGTAGACGTTGTTTACGGATTTCCTCCAATAGCTTGGAAAACTTCAGTATAATGTGACACGCTTTGAAAAAAAGGTTGTAAAGGGGAATGGAGGGATGTACCCCCCATCTTAAAACTGAAAATCTCACCCTCCGGAGGCTTATAGATTTAAGTAATTTTTTGTAAAAATTGTGTAATTTAGCGAAAAGTTGATGTTGGTAACCACCTCAAATAAGAAAAATTCGATTGGTGCTAATTTACACAGGGGAAACACTGTCAACTGTCAAAAATTTGCTTTAAGATACGAATAAGAAGTGTTAAGCGTGTGGCCAGTATGGGAGACAAAATCCTCTCTCTCTTCCATGTCTGGCTTCTCACACGAACAAAATATTTCCCTGTGTAAATGGGCACTAATTCGGAAGGCGCATCCTTGTAGATATTTTTATATTACGTGCTGTCACAATTTAACGCTCGGTACTTTATTAGTTTGTTTAGTTTAAATCTCACGAAACACAATATATCCAGTCATTCACTTAATTTTTACAAACGTGTAATTTCTCTTTCTCTTGTGCCTAACGTCAAACTCATCAAAATCGCGAAAAATTAACTATTTTGGATAGTCGCCACCAAGGCGCATTCATTAAAGGTGGCAGCACTGTACCAACAGCAATGTTTTGTACGTTTGATTGTCAAACAAATCATTAAGAAAAACAAATAGGAAACAAAATATTAATTGCTTTGTTTCATTCTGGGCTGACAGACACGTGGACACAGCGAAAGAAAAAAGCAAATCAGCTTATTTGCCGATACCACCTTTAATAGATTCGCGTTGGTCGCACTTTTAGCATTCAA
This sequence comes from Anastrepha obliqua, assembly GCF_027943255.1. Classification (NCBI taxonomy): domain Eukaryota; kingdom Metazoa; phylum Arthropoda; class Insecta; order Diptera; family Tephritidae; genus Anastrepha; species Anastrepha obliqua. Next base: position 135,599,756 of record NC_072892.1, on the reverse strand, counting down.
TTCGCCTTGGCATTCTACTAATCATGGTATTTATGAATTAGGTATTTTTGAAGTTTGGCAACCATGCAATATTTTTATGCAGTCGCGTCTGGACTTTTTGTTTCTATCAGTACACCATTCTTAATTCGGAAGTTTGTTTAAGATTTTTTGTTCGGAGGAGATTGAAAACACAGTTAAAATACGTATATTATCTTCGTTTGCAAGAATATTTCGTGAGGAGCTGTTAAAATGTTACTTAATATTTCGTAAGACTATATCCGATATTCGCCATTTCGTTTTCTTCACAACCAACAGTTTCGATATTTGAAGCGAAATTGGCGGCTTTTTTCTTGATATATTCGTAAAATGGAGTTTGTTTGTTTAAGGAACGTAAATATAAAAGACGAACCAGTTGATTATCCCGAAAATATTGAGACCATGGAAGTCACATTTCAGGCCGATGAAGCCACTATTGTCGAAGTAGACCCAATGAATTTGTTAGAACCCGTGGCGGAGCGTTGCAGCGATGAAGAACAGGACCAAATGAATGTAACTGTTAACGGCAATGACGAGGGAACTGTTGAAAAGTGGCAAAATTGGATGAGAACTTTTCCATGGTTATTACACCGGTCAGGAAAACGTCTCGGCTTTTGCCTTTATTGCGGAAAAAATTTGACCGTCGAAGGAACTTCTTATTTACAAAGGCACGATGGAGCCTTGATACATAAGGAAAGGCAACAAAACTACGAAGCATTTCTACGTAGTTGTGAGGAAACATTTAATGAGTAAGTATAGAGAAACACCATTGTCAATCTTCACTTTTACTTAATAAAATGCAAATGAATTGGAACACATTTTTCAGAAACGGTTTATGTGATATAAAAAAAGAGATAGACCCTGAATCCGCAGAACGACTCTCGGTAGAACTAATAGAGAAACGTTTAGGGAAGTCTAAGGAACTGTCCGATTTTAATTGGAAAAATTGGCTAGCTGCTCACAGCTGGTTAGAACGTGAGAATATCGAAGACGAAGTTGGTACAAAGGGTTATTGTAAATATTGTAAATGCGTATTCGACGTGGAGTTTTCACTTACTAGAAAAAGGCACGAAAACGCTGCTAAACACAAACTTGGTGAAAAAATGTTCTTAAATCAAGCTAATGAACAATATTCAAATGAAACAGCGGAAGTTCATCATGAAATATTTGGAAATGGCTTTGACAGAGGGGATCAAGTAGAGGATGGTGAAAACACAATAACAAGAGTAGATAATCATATTACCAGGTTGGAAATGTAGACTAATTATTGTTATCAATTGTCTCACGTTAAATTAATTTTATAGTAAGGTATTGAAAGGACGCTTATTCGATAAAGTAGCAAACAAAAGTACTCATCGTTGTTGCCGTGTTTGTAGAGTTGTAATGGATAAACACAGCTGCAGGAAACACATGAAGTCAAAGCAACATCGGAGGAATATGCAGGCGCTAGCCATCAGTTCCAGAAAAGATAAAAAGTAATTATCTAATGTACTATTCTTTGTAACAGGGGCACAGCTCTATAAATAAGGTCTTATATAGATTTAATCATCAAACACACTTCAACTCATAATATTTACTTGAATTAATTTTTTTTTAAGAATCAGTATTTGTCAAGTAAATGGGAATAATATGCCAATCGACTGGAGCAAGTACACCAAGATCCACAGTTGGATTTGTGCAGATCCAAATGATCCTAAATACGCGTACTGTTCATATTGCGAAAAACGTTTTATGTATGGGTTGTCAAGCGTAAAAAGAACTCTGCATGAAAAATCACATTCACATCGCGATGCTGTGAAGCGAAAACTCGGTGAGGGTAAAGTCAATGGTGACTCTACAAACAAACCGGATTCCATGCAGCGAAATGAAGAAGAAAATGTTGAATTTGAATGCGAAGAAAGTGAGCGTGCAGCAAATGACAGCAACCTGAAACGGTATGCAAATGCTTTCTACGTACTTTTAATAAAATATTCTACATTACATTAATTCACAACAGCAAACGAGCCATTTATACCGATGAGTGGTTTGAATTAAATCCGTGTTATCAGAGAAACAAAGAGGATGAGGACTATATCTATTGTAAATGTTGTAAAGTACTGCTTTTAATCAAAAACTTGAATCTCGGCAAGCATGAAAGGGCGGAACGTCACCGTTTTTCCCAAAGTGTACAGGCTCAGCAGTTAAAGGGCGACAAGTTAACTGTTACAAATTTGTAAGCTCATTACTTATAGATAGCCATACGAGTAATATTTCATTTGCCTAATTCGTAATTTTAGGCACCAAGTACGGAAAGAAAAACATGTAAATTTACCCTGGATAAGACGTACAAAGAATGGGCAAACCTTTTGCAAGTTTTGTCGAGTTGTACTATCCCGTCAATACCGGCCAGCTCTACACGAACGTACGGAGCGACATAAAATAGCAGCACAAATATTTCTTGCAAGAAAGAATAGACAAGATAGCAATGGGTATGTACGATATATTGTTGCAATTATGAAGTTAGTTTTAATGTTTTATAATTTTTTCATAATTCTCTAGCTTTAAAACTGAAAATCATCACTCGGGTGTGACACGAGAGGGAAGTATTGCCAGTGAGGAGGAGGTCAAACCAGCAATGGAGGGCACTGATGATAATGTACCGAACTGGCACAAAAAATACGTTTGGCTATCATTTAGAGAAACGGAATCACGTGAATGCTACGGCTATTGCAATTATTGTAAACAAGATATATTCGTACCTACTACCAAGTTCGCGTTGAAGCATGAATGCAGTGCGAATCACATACGATCACAATTAACTCAGCAAAGCGAAATAGAAAAGTCACAAAACACCAAAACACAGGAAGCCAATACTCAAAACAATATGAGTGCGAAACATAAGCTGTATAAATGGCTTTTACCTGATCCAGAAGAGAATAGAAGTTTTGGCTATTGTAAATTTTGCAAAACTCGCGTTATGACTGAGGGTTTGATGGCTTTAGCTCATCACAACTCGCGGAGCCACAGAACAGCCACTACCATATTTTTGAGTCAGAAAAATGAAGATTTCGATGAGATCGGTCAAAATAGTATACTCGACGATAGGTAAGTATTAAGTAATATGTAAAATGTGTAAAAAATTATAGTCCGCAACTCAATAAATATGTATATCTCGTATTTAGCACGACAGAGCAACTACATAATATGGAAGGTATTAATCCGGATGAAACTTGTTCAGAAACATCACTGGCTACGCGCCTAACAAACGCTCACACGGAAATGCTTAGCTTAATACGTGAAATGAGAGGCAATAAGACGCGGCAGAACATGACATTGTTGTCGGGGCCACTTTCGACAGCTGCATCGCTTTCGCCTTCGGATGCTGATATTTGTTATTCGCGCGTTTCAGAGCAACATAATGGAAAATTGGAATTGAATGTTTTGAGTCAAGCTAAGCGAGAACGCAATACCTACGATTTGTTCTTTGAAAGCATGAATGAGACAGTAAAGCGGTTACCATCCGATTTGGCTGCAGAGAGCCGAATTAAAATTATGCAAATCGTTTATGATTTAGAAATGCGAGCGATGAAACGTACAACAACACAGCAGCCAGCGCGTAGTCCGAACACGACACCGCTGTCGTCTCGTTCGACAATAACCATGAGAGAACGTAGCACTTCCATCACGAAGCCGAATGCTGCTGAAACGATCATTCCAGACAAAGGCGAGCAAAGTACAAATCAATGCAATGCAAACGAAACGCCGTGAAGAAATACTATTATATCACACCTATTATATTTATATACTTACATTTTTTTATTTAACGATTTTAAATAATTTTTGTGTTTCAATGCCAGAACTGTTAAGAAAAATATATTGTATGTATGTTGTTTGGCGAGTTATTTCCATGCGGATTTTATTGATAAGTGGGTATTGCCTCACTTCGATTTTTATTGCACTATAGTGCTCATAATGTATTGTATTTAAACCTAGCCGCAACTGGTTTCTAGATACCCCATCTTATTGCATTAAGCTAAACTACTTTTGAGATATTTAACTGTACAAACTTGATCATTGACTTGACTCTCTAATCTCAAAGAAAGAAAAAAAAAATATAATTTTGGGTCAATCTGAGACGCTCGATCTACATATAGGAATTCTTAGCAGTTATAGAAAAACATTAATATATTTGTTTAAGCTTCATCTCATATGTCCTCTTAGTTATGGCTTCATCAACGTAAAATTTAAAAATATGTCTGATATAGTCGTATGTACATACATACACACATGTATTATTAAGTAGAAATGTAAGCGTAATGAGTGGTAAAATTATCACCATTAGTAAAGTTTTTGAAAAAAATACAAATAAACAAATAAGTATTTTTAAATTTAACATAATATGAGAGACGCACCGTTTTTTGCTTCTATTTTTATATTCATTTATTATTCGACTTGGGAACGTAGGGCATAGGGCAACAAACCATTTATATCTTATTCTATTTACTGCTATTTTCTTTGCGAACATCCCACGTTTGGTTAAGTGCTTCTAAATCACGAAGGTTAGAACGCTTCCACGTATTTCATAGGCGACCGGGTCGTCTGTGTCCTTGAGGGTTCCAGTTCAACGTTGTTCTGTTTATGCCTTCCCTGTCCTTTCTGACGATACATATCCTGTTTGGCTTACCATATACATTTTGGGAAGATTTTCCGAGAGTTGTCTTAAAGTTGAATGCCAACTAAATGATTTTTTATAAGAACCTTCATGATAAATATACACTCAGAAGTTGACCGTAGTCTACCCGGGGGGCGGCCGTTGTTAGAAAAACTTGGTGTTATTTTATACTCGCACAGCCAGAAACCATGACTACTCAGAGCACATTGTCCAGACCCAGTTCTCTCGAGGAATCTGTGATGGTTTGGGACATATCAGATGCTTACTTATTTACGATATGGGATCGCATTCGAGCAGTAAGTGCAGTGGTGTTTCTGACGAAGAGTGGCAGAGTTGACAAACCATATCCCAACCCTGTGTAGATAGCTTCGCAGTCTCATTTACATAGATTACTTAATTAGCTGGCAACTACAATCGATGGTCGGCCTTGACCACTACCAAAATGTTGGGCCAATCACATCTGCATTACGCGCATTGACGCCAGTTAGCAACACCAAGGACGGTCAGGTCGTTGTCGACTTGGTCTTTCCCACGTAGATGATGACGTCCTTTTTTGCGAGTTCCACCAGTACATTTCGAAAAGATCACCTTCTTTGCTGGAGCGTTATTGTCCATTCGCTCAACATGACCTAACCAACGCCGTCGCAGAATTTTAATGCGCTTCACTACGTCGATGTCGGCATACAGCTCGTACAGGTCGGGGTCCCATCATATGCATCATTCACTCAAATTAACCAAAGCGACGTTTCATCGGATATTGTCATCGTCCACGCTTCTGCATCATAGATGAGAGCCTTATAGAGTATTAGCTCTGCCACTAATAGGGTATAACCTCAAAATATTTAAATACTTCATAAAGCTTTCTAAGAACAAAGTATCAGCCGTATGAGCTTTAAGACGACAAAGACATAGCGCAGCATATAAAGATAAAGATGCTTCGTTAGCTGGGTCATGTCGTCCGAATGGATACAAACGCTCCGGCTCTGAAAGTATTCGATGCGGTACCAGCTGCTAGAAGTAGAGAAAGGCCTCCTCTGCGTTGGGCAGATCAGGTGGAGGACTTGACTTCACTTGGTGTCTCCAACTCGCGCCGGTTAGCATGAGAAAGAAACGACTGGCGCACTTTGTTAAACTCGGCCAAAATCACGGCAACGATATGTTGTCGCCAGTCTCTCTATCAAGCCAATGTGTTATCTTGTTCCGTTTTATGTCTTATGTTTAGTCTACGTATTCCGGAACTATTAAGTATTTAACCTCAAAGGATGATAAAGCCTTCAGGGCTGCTTGGCTATCATTGCAGAAGCTTCTCTGCAAATTTAGCTCCGCACACAGACTGATGGCTGTTGGTTTAACTAACTGATTGGAAGATGGTTTAACTAAGGTTTGTTGGTTGTTTATCACGCCCTGCTGGACACGGTGAAGTCGACGGACGTTGTCGTCGGTCTCATCTAATGGTAGGCCCAAACAACTCGCTTTTACGACGGGGTGGGTCCAAAGGTGGGGGGTATTAGGTGAGTGGGTTTAAGGGCACGTGAATAGGTGGTTCATGTCGTAGGGTTTACCTTCACATGCCGATGGTTGGACTGACGGCATCCGGAGGCGAAACATTAAGAGCGAAATATAGCGCCATCTCAGAAAACTACGTTGCAAAGTGAAGTTGTCATAGATAAACACATACATACATACATAATTAATATCCACAATGGGAAGTTACGAGCATTCATATTGCTAAGACTGCGTGGTATAGAGTTCAGTAGCGCCAAACATTCAGCCTGAGTAAAACTTGACATTAAACGAAAGATGCGATTCTTTAAATTTGCTAATGAGGCTAAGTCTAAGCAAAACGTATTTTTAAGGTTAACCAAGTGTGACCACTTCAAATCATATTGCCTGTTGCCTTAGCTGACAAACATGTTTGGACCATTAAGAATGTGGTAAGAAGCTTTCGATGAATGCCGTTTAAGGCCACTTTGTAAACTGCTGGGTCCGGTAGGCTTCGTATGAAATCTTGGATCTCGTCAGTTAAGTCGAAGAGCCTGCAAAGCGTTCAGCGTCCAGCAAGTGCTGGCAGTGGTGATTCCTGCGGTGTCATACCAGTGGGAATCGCTTAACTGGGAGCATAGTAGCCTTGCTGAGACATCAGGATACATTGAATGGCGGTCCGGATAGCAGTATTTTGGCAGGTTTGGGGCTTCATCAGCAGCGTGTCACTAGTACCAGACGGGTGCTGCTTATCAGACCGCAAGCAACATTTGCTTGTCTTGCTCCCGACTAGCGATTTGTGGTTCTTGTTGCGGTTATATGCGCGAGAAGGGTAGCAAACTATCGAAGGTAACGCCCAGCAACTTGGGGTTGCTGACAATCGATTTTGATGTGCCTTGGTTTGACGCTCAGTTGTAGTTTAACCTTCTTCGTCCCTGTAGTGAGAAGGATCGCATTTTATTTAGTGGGGGAAAGTTGGAGGCTCCTTGCGCATAAGGGGGTCTTCTGGTCTCCAGCGAAAAAAAAATCGATTTTTTTTTTTTGCATAATTTTGTTGTATGTGTATGCGAGAATACGCCAAAGAAAGGATTTTTTGAAAATCGCATTTTTTCACATTTTTCTGGGCACCGAAGTGTACCCTCCTCCGGCCATTTTATCATAAACTTTATCTTTAAACGCGTTTCCCCGAAAATCGTGTTTTTTAAGCATTTTGGTCACACTTTTCATAGTAGTTATACTCCGATTTCAATGGTTTTGGTCTTAAAAGGTTCGGAAAACTTACCGCTAAGTTTCCCCGTGTACGATTTTTGAAATTTTTTTTCATTCCATTTTTATAACCTTTTAAAGTTCAAAAAATGAGCAAAAAAAAATTTTTTTTGCAAATTGTTGCATAACTTTTGAAAAAAATTAAAAAAAAAAATCTGTCACGGGAAAACTTAACCAGGGCAACTCTGAAGACAACGCATATCTAATTTTTGCTTTCTGATTACCCAGGTGGAAAAACCGTGACCAAAATGGAGACCTGTTTCGTTTGGAGATGGACGTCTTCAGCGCCATTTCAAGGTCGCGGGTGTTAATTTTTTTCAAAGTCAAAACCATTTTTTAAAAGCCAAGACATGTACCTTTAAAATAAAAAAAATTTTTTTTTAAATATTCACAGGATTTGTCACAATCAATCCCCAAAAAAACCCTTCATTTCAGGGCCTCGAGACCAGAAGACCCCCTTAAGAAGCGAGAAAGTCTGGCGAGATAGCCGCTCACAAGTCATTGATGTCGTTGCCGGACGCCAATATTGAGCAATCGCTGGAATATGAGATCAACTAAACTCCTTCTGGTGATTGAAGAGACTTTGAAATATAGAAGTTGAAAGCACTGTGCCACTCCTTGTTTTATCCTCCTCTGTTTTTAATTTTAATCTCGAAATGCTACTGATGATCAGCGAAAGCTATGGCAGCGCTGCCATTGCGCTTCATCGGATTTGAGAGGGACCTCACGGGGAGCGAGAGCGGAAGTAAAGTCGAAATGATAATGAGCAAATGGTCTAGTGCAGGAGATGGCATATGTCGCCAAGTTATGATATTAATCAGATCAGCGCTTTTATTGGTTAGGTCAGGCGCGCTACTGCAGTTACCCTCTATCTTGGTGGCGGCATCGTCTTTTCCTGGGCTGAATTTCGTGACCTCTTCTATCTGCTCTGCAGAAAGCTGCCCCCCTACGGCATTTGGCATATTTGAATGCTAAGGATCGTGATGTGCATTGAAGTCACTAACCGACAATCGGCTTTCACCTCTGAAAAACGTACCACTCTCAGGGTAGTATCCTCCCGAGTAGCAAGTGCCGGGGGGGTGTACAGGCATTAAATATTTCGAGGTCGACAGTGCCTGATCGGAGCGCTAGACCATGACATTCTACGGTGCTGTCGATGTCTTCATCGATAATCCGATGTTGCAAAATATGGTGTACTATAAACGTTACGTCACCGCCGCTACCGAACCTTGTGGTGGACATTGTAGCCTTTAGGGTAATCTGCGAGGAGCTACTATGCAGTTTTGTTTCTTAGGCCACAGTACCAATTTTCCAAATGTGAAATCCGCTATCGCGGTAATCTTGCTCGATTCCTTGCACTTGTAATAAATAAATAAATAAATTGTTGGAGCTTCAACTGGGGTGGGTGGGATGAAATAATAGGGAAGTGATGCTGCTCTGGTGAGCTCCGAGAAACCGTAGATGATCCGATTGTGGTGCTTAACGGAGGCACCGGCGCGTTGTGCGAAATAGAGGCCGGAGCCGGCATCTGCATGTGGTCACAAACTGTGGGCTTGAATAGATCTTAAATCAGCACCACCCGTTACGTTTATTACATCTCATCGAAGTTGAGTTCGGTTGGAGCCGTTTTTTAGTAAACGGTGCAGAAATAAACTTCGGGTCGAGGTTAGACTTTCCGGTACGCAGAACCGACTGCCATGGAAATGAAGATTTCTTGGTTACCTGCTGTCGTTGTTGCAATAGCAGTTTACATATTCGTCGGATTCAGACGTTGAGCGTCGTAAAAGAGCTGCCTTCTAACGTGCCTAGGAGACAACTCGTCTTCCCGCAGATCCTAACTAGTTTCCCAATTTGCATCAGTTTCGATTCGTCTATCGACCACGCTTGACAACTCTGACATGGGAAGCATTATGGACAACACCAATTGTTGTCGCACGGTTTCTCGCCTTCAAGCTAACCGCGACGGAAGATGAAAATGTTGGAACTCAACACTCCTACTTCAACAACAAAAAATATATATAATAGATACGCTAATTTTAATTTTTTTTTTCCCAAAATATTTATGAATTTATTTTTATTGCTGTGTCTAACACTTTTACTTTTGCATAAACATTTTATGTACATATATTTCAAAACTTCAGTCCGAGTAGTTCATTTCTCTCCAAGCAAAATATAAACAAATGTATTTTGTGACTAAATTATATACCAAAAATGTTAAAATTTTGCCCTGATTAATATGAGAACATAAAATTAAGCAAATAAAGTATTAAAAAGATTTTGTGAACATGGGCAGATAGTCGTAGATGTTTAGTATTTTATACTTAAGCAATATGCTTAAACGTTTAATCGAATATCACTATACGTAACATCTGCATGATAAGGATATGTGTGTTTGTATATATTCCACAAATCCATAGTCATTTGCTATGTTGTCAAGGGTTTTGAGATATGCTACTATCATTGTGTAGATCATTTTCTTGATTCAACTCAATATTCTGTTGACTGGCATTGATAGGTTCAAGCACACATTCGGACGGTGCAATGGTTAACAGTTCGATTTCACGAATGCCACCAAGCAAACAAGACGATGTCGGTGAGACATTGTCTTCGGGTCGCTCGTAAGAATTCACACCAACCACTGCACTTGCAGCAAATGAGACTTCATCTGCAACACTTGAAAGCTCCTTTTCAGTGGCGCCATCTATAATGGAGCCTACATCCGCCATAGATATACTTTCTCCACTGGTATGGTTTTTCCAACGGCCTTTTGTCAAATTAACTTGTTCATTGGCTTCCAGCGCTTCGTCAATTGGAGCTCTGGCCACATGTATTGGAAACATAAATTTTACATCGAGAAAACTGCAAGTTTCATCAATACCATCCACTGCTTGTAATAACTCTTTTGAGCTGTTTCTTGGAAGATGATCCTTAATAGTTGTTACATATGTTTGAAGTTTGTGTCGTGCTATAGAGATTATTGTTTGAGCATTCTTCAATTCCAAATTCAAAAGTTCTTGACTCTAAGGGGAAAACAAAAAAAGGAAAACAATATATTTAATTCAGAATGATTCACATTGCAACAATATAATTGAAAGTACATTTTTTGAATATCCCTCAGCGATGGCGCTTGCCTCTTCGAGAAGCGCGTCTTTCCTTAACCGAGAAATAGCTGCAGAGTCCGCAGCATTTCTTGTTTGTAGTTTTGCTATTTCTTGCTCTAACCTAGCAAAATTATCCCTAGTATAAACTGGCACACTTTGCTGTTTGCTAGAAGAATCTGTGTTATTAGAAGTACCACTTAATTTCCGCAAACTTTGTAACGTTGCTTTCACTCCCGTTTTTGGTGATGTGCCCGTAATTTGCTTCTTCGTTTTGAAGTAAACAAAAATATTTGGTGGACGTTCAAATTTTTGCGGCGTAAGCATGTGCAATGCGTGACGTAGAATCAAATTCACATCCACGTTGGTCGGATAACGCATTAAATGGGTAAGGCAAGTTGTTTGATCACTTAAGAGCAGTTTATCTCGAATTCGTATTAACATTGCCACTAGAATATATTTTGGCAACTCGAAATGATCGCTGTCAGCGAAAATTGCATCCCAAAATACCAATAAATCAATAAGTGCGAATTCTCGGCCGAATAGCAGACGAAGCCATCGTCTATTACAAAAACACATTACAAATATATGTAAATTCTCCTATTAAATCTTTTTTTACATACATTCCAAACACATGTAACGGTATATCGAGCTTCAGGAGGTAATTATGCAAGTGCAAGTCTTCTTTGGCAAGAATTTTTTCGCGAATGGAATTCAGCTGACTTATAATTTCCACCCCAGTCTCAAATGCTTTACCCGACTAAAATTGGAAACGGAGTTGTTAAATTTCAGAAAATATTATTTTATAGCCTACATACATCACCATCCGCTGCAACGAAATCATTTGGTGGCTGCACGAAATTCTTTATCCGATAGTAAGACTCAATAGATGACATCAACCGCGAGAATATTGAACTAGAAAGATATAAAATTACTAAAACATCTGGATATGACATTAAAATACATACAAAATTGGGACCTAGTGACAACTTTGAAAAATCAAAAACCTAGAATGCATCATTTGCATTCTTTTAAAATATTTGAGGTCGTGAAGAATCGGCCGCGAAGGACCTGCTATAATTAATAACTCTGAATAATTTCTATTTCTAAATACATAGAAAAGAAAGTACTTCAGCCAACCAATATTGTTGTGATGTTGAGTAACAAAAATAAACTACTATTAAAACATTAAAATATTGAAAAAACTTACTAAGAATCAGCTTCTAAATAATTGGCATCAAGCACGTTCAACAGAAGCTCACTGAAAAATTATATTTCCATTCAATTAGTTGATGTATGCCAGTAAAGCTATGCGCATTTACCTCTGATGCTGCGATATTTCCAAAAAATGTAGCAGTGACTGCTGATCCCCATATAATACAAATAATATAGGGGCGAGAATTTCGTGCATACCTTGGCGGTAACTCATGTAAGGATGCTCACGCGCATAATAGAAAAGGATGTTACACTGCGGATAAGTAAATGGCAATTACTTGATCATAATATATTATACATTTGTACGGACCATAGCATTTTGTATAATTTTTTTACGGAAGAAGTCCACACCAGGAAAAGTACGGATAACATCTTGGCTTATAACAGCAAATAGTTCCTGGTCACTGAAATATTGGTTCCACACGCTCTTAAATATGAAAAAGAAATTAGTAAAATATTGAATATTGATGTATAGATGCACCTCTTTCGATTGCGATAGTGGATTATCATCAGGCATATCAATATCATGCGGATCTTTTATAAATTCATCTTTGAGTTTGTCATAACTGGCAAAAAAAAAAATTCAAATGCAGCTTTTAAATTGACATTACATTTAGAAAAAATTTATTTATACAAACCGTTTTCTTTGCTTCACTCGTTGTTCCTTCCAGCTGCGGTAATCTGTATTCAAAACCCGCAGCAATAATGACCAATAAATACTGCGAAACTTTGAAATTTTCAAATCCCCTTCAAATGCTTGTTCACGTATATATTCTGGGTCGTCATCCAGGTATTTCAACAGATTCTCCCATTCTTCTCTGTTTAAATAATTCCATAATATTTAATATGTTAACTTAATGACGCAAATACCATACGTTCAAAATTCTTAGTACAGAATAATTAAATATTTTTTTCCATTTTGGTCTCAATCTAATAGAAATTTATTTTAAAAGTGAAGATAATACGCAACGGTCGAACAGGATCCAACTAGTTCCATCGACAGTCAGCATATATTTTGCCGGAACTACCTGAATTTAACTCTCCGTTGGATACCTTTTTTTAAAACCTTCGGTTGGGCACCCGATTGGCCTTTTTTCGTCCTGTTCGAGCATCGTTTAGGAAGCTACCTGGAAGCTCAAGTCCTTAGCTATAATAGAAATATGTTAAATTCACGTCCAAAGTCGAAAAAGTCTGGCCAGGTCCGAGTGCCCAACGGAGGGTTAAATACCACCAAAAGTAGTTACTTTAGCAAAACTATACGAAATGTTTTATGATTTATTTAAGAAATGCGGCTGTATCGTAAAGACTTTTAAGTACGTTAAGGCTTTTTAGTACGTACAAAATACGAAGTCAATTATTGTTTACCCACATATATAATAGAACTTAAAACTAACAATTTCGAAAATAATAACAGTAAATTTATTATATTGTTAAGTTGATGTTACAACAAAAATAACATTGAATGTAATTGTCGAGAGTCTAAATTTTTACGGAGAAACGACATGTGAAGATTATTTTTTAAGTATCAAATCTTTATACAAATACATTGGTTTTGCATATATATAAATATAAAATAAACGCCCATTTATTTAAAATCTAACCAAATATACTTGGCAAAATATTGCCATATGTCACATACATACATACATATGTCAAATGTCGATTACAACAAATTAATTTGTGTGTCCACATAGCTATTCTTGTTTGTTCCGTTTGCGGTTGTACATCATTTGTGTTTGCCATTTTCATGCGTAAGTAGTGCAAACGTATTTATATGCAGAATTGATAACAAGAGGAAATATAAACACTAATAATGGACAATTTTATTTAAACATTTCGTGTTTTAATTACGAATTACCTATACCGTTCAGCCGAGGACATTGTGTTGGTTGTACTTAGTTCTTCTCCTCGCTCTTCTTTTATATTTGCAGAAATCTGAGAGTTATCTTGAGGCATATATTGCTTTATAGCTTCTATGCCCCTCACATACATTTTCCAAAGAAATTGTACACGTTTTTAATATAGTATATCATTCCCAAACACCAATGGTTTATTAATTCCAGCTCTTGCAATATACGGCACGGTGCACTCGAATTTACTATATTTTTGTTTTTATCAATTCCCATTGTCTTATCAGTGCTGCCCTTTTGAAAAATTTTGCCCTTTTGAATGAGGTTTAATGATTTCGATTAAAATGCGCTATTATCAAATTTGCATATCAGTAATACCACTTATTTCGCCCATGTCCGTTAATCATAAATATAATAAAATTAAAAATAGCCGAACATTTATGTGCTCTTTTTGTTGAAAATTTGCTTAAATATTTGGTTCTTATATGTTTTTCATTTGTTTGTGTAACCCTGTGCATAGATTTCAGTTTTGAAACTGACAACAATTCGATGCCTGATTACGAAAACTTCTGAATATTGCTGTGAATTACTTGTTGCTAAATGGCAGGATGGGGTGACTATCGGGTACAGCATTGAAAGTAATGTTAATTAAACAATTTCATCTTTATGAATCAAAAATGTGTGGTTCGGTTTCCGTCGAACCATGATAAAGTTGTGTGTAGGATGGAGGCGATCCAATAAGGTGAAGCACAATGAAATGATGGCAATCACATTTGGTGGATCAGGCTTAACGTGGTGTAATCAGAAGGTGGCACAATTGGACACACTTCAATGCGCTATTTGATTTCATTAGTAATGAAGCTTAGGTAGTCATCAGGCAGTCAAAAGCTTCCAAAACTAGTGACTATGATGTAATAAGCATGTTGATGAACTCATTAAGGTCTTGGTCCCAGTTACACATCAACATGACTTGCGTAAAGTGCATAACACTACAACAGCACTTAACGCCATAAACACACAGAAACGTGACCATAGCCAAAACCGTCCCTTTGAGAGAACTGTCCTAGTAGCCTAAGGCTTGTTGAAAACTTTCGACGCCATCAGCCACACAACGCTACTAAAAGACATGGGGTAATCCAATCAACCGTAATATTTCTATATCAAAATTCACAAAAGTGGAGGATAAAGTGCGGGATGGAGTACACAGTGTGGTGTACATTCCCCCTAGTATTCAGCTTCAATATTTCGACGCTCGAAAAATACTGAGGATGCCTTCTGATGCTCCCGAACTTTGTCTTTACATTTGTATTGAGTTAAATGTATTGAGTTATGTATGCTGTCAGTTGAGCAGCATAACACCATGCTGAACAGGCATTTTGTGCTGGGGTACTAACGGGGGTCCACCCCAGTGGGTACTTGGTGGAAGCGGAGCCACCTCCTGGGCATTTCAGAACTCGTTTCTTCCAGTTTACTGATGAGGTTCAGACTTATAAAAAACCTCGTCCACCTATCAGCTGGAGAGTTTCAGCTTCTTAGTGTTAATTATATTCTGGCATGTGTCTGTTATATATGTATGTATATCCGTTACACAATCCCTCGACCTTCAATTCATAGTACAACTATGGAGTGTGTAAATCATAAAAGCTTGTCATATGTATGGTAGTAAAATACCTATAATTTGTCCTATCAACGACAAAACAAAAATATGAATATATCTGTGTATATTTACATACATATATTTGTATATTTAATGCATGCATCCTTTGCGGCCGCCGTAGCCGAATAGGTTGGCGCGTGACTGCCATTCGGGATTCAGAGAGAACGAATCTCGGTGAAAGACTAAAATGAAGGAAAAGTTTTTTCTAAGAGCGGTCGTCACTCAGCAGGCAATGGCAAACCTCTGAATGTATTTCTGCCATGAAAAAGCAGCAGCATTTGTGGAACATCAAGACGCACGCCATAAATAGGAGGAGGAGCTCGGCCAAACACTCAGAAACGGCGTACGAGCCGATTATATATATATTTATATATGCTTTGTTGGGAGCATAGAAGAGCTTTAATTTGTGGTATATGCCTCTGAATGGTTTTTTATATTAAAAATCCACTTAAAGGTTTGATATTGCCGGTTAAGGCGATCGCTACCAGAAAAAATTCTTTCCACCACTTGATGTGTATTCTCACAGTGGCCGACGATGTCCAAGACCGACCGAATGCGACTTGCTCGCGGACATAGATCATTTAGCATCAATATCGCAAACTGTAAAAGGTGTCAATCCTATCGTTAAAGCTAGAGCAATTTATTATTGGTTGTTACAATGTATCCAGTTACAACTATGATATTAAAAATTACTCAACCGAGCGCAAATATATTTTTTAGGGTCGAAAGCGCGCTATTTATTCCAGAATATAACTTCAAATATTAGATATACATGATGCGACCAATGATAATTTTTTATGTTTAATGATGTTCGGCAGCTTCCTTTGCTTGGCTCTCGGCCCACTTCTTTTTGTTTTCAGGTGAGTTCGCTAAAATGAAAATAAAATAACAATATTACTTGTTTAAGGAATGTAATCTAGTTTCTATTTACCCAATTTGCTGATTTTGTAGAAGACGGGAATGCAGAGACCAAAGGCAACGAAATAATATTTCCAGATCCACTGTTTCTGAATGTAGTGCTTTATTGGGAATTGAGCGATTTTCGCACTGAAAGTATATGGATACTTCATAGGGCGTCCAACTTTTTCAACGGCTTTGTCAGACATCTTTACGATTTCTAAGAAAATAGATATTTTCTATAATTTTTAAAAGTATATTTGTTAAAAATTATGTAACTTACAATTATTCCCTCTGGCAAAAAACAGCAGCGCAACACAATGTGATTCCTCTTCTATCAGAAACGAATCATTCACAAGAGCAATTGTCAGATAGTCAGTGTTGTTCCAACTGATATGAGTGAGTGTTGCTAGATTTATTTTACTATTTTTGCCACCAAAGGGATTTTTTTTAAACAAGATTATGGATTATTTGAATTGTAAAGATGTATTGAAAAATGAGAAAAAAAAACCATGGGGAAATATTTAGTACAATGTCTATCGCTTTGAAAAAAAAAGTTTAAAGGGGGGATAATTTAATGTTAAAGTTCTGTAATTTAGCAAATAGTTGGTGTTGCCATGATATGAGTGAGTGTTGCTAGATTTATTTTACTATTTTTGCCACCAAAGGGATTTTTTTAAACAAGATTATGGATTACTGATAAGAATTGTAAAGATGTATTGAAAAATGAGAAAAAAAACCATGGGGAAATATTTAGTACAATGTCTATCGCTTTGAAAAAAAAAGTTTAAAGGGGGATAATTTAATGTTAAAGCTCTGTAATTTAGCGAATAGTTGGTGTTGCCATACACCTCAAATAAAAACGAAGTTCGTATGCAGAGATGTTCAGTTGATTGTAAAACTGTAGTATTTTTTGCTGTAATATTTTTGAAAAAATAACCTTACAACTCATCGAAACTTAAAAACAATAATATTAAGAGTATCACAAAAAATAATAAAGTAATTAAAAGCCAAAAATTACGGTTTATAATAAGTGTATTGCATTGTTTCGATCAGTTTTACAAACGGGTCCTCATGCCTTTTATAAACAGATTTTCTCCAAAAAAATTCGATTATCATATCTGCAAAGCAAATAGGGTGGTCGTAGTTGTCTTTACCGAAGAACTCCTTTCCTTTCAAAAAAATAACCCTCATCAGTCCAACTCCGGCTACGTAATCCACAGTATTTTTGCGTAGAACTCCTTTCCGCGTTAAAACCATAAAAACCCAAAATTAAAACGTCATATGCGTGTATGTAATAAGGACACAATAACCCCCATCCCCACCATTAACACTAAACTGAAATACTTCATTTTTGTTCATATTGTTGTTGTTGTTGTTTTAACAGCATAGTTAGCCCTGTCAGTGTAAGTATATCATCGGTCGTCTTCGTCTAGCTCATCTAAGGGTAGGCCCAGGAAACATGCTGTTTCGACAGGTTGGGTCCAGAGGGAGAGGGGGGTTAGATGAGTCGGTTTGAGGGGGCATGTGAAGAGGTGGTTAGTGTCGTGCGGGGTACCTTCACATGCCGAACATGTGTTTGGTATGTCGGGATCAATTCTGGATAAGTAGGAGTTTAACCTGCTACAATATCCAGAACGTAATTGTGCCAAAGTTACACGAGTCTCACGGGGAAGCTGGAGCTCTTCATCTGCGATAGGTGGTGGTTGGACTCCGATTACGGCATTCACAGGACGGGAGTTCATGAAGGTGGTAACGGTCTCCCGGTGAATGTCGTTTATTGACAGTCTAGATACTGTCCGGTCCAGTAGGTTTCGGTCAGTTTTGTCCTGGAGTTCGTCAGCGTAGTCTAGGAGGTGTCTCCTGACGTGCCTGAGAGGCGGCTCAGGCTCAAGCAGGTGTCTGCAGGGGTGAAACCTGCGGTAACACCCCAGCAGGAACTGCTTGCTGAGCAATTTGTTGTGCTCCGCAACTGGGAGTATTTGTGCCTCGTTGTGTAGATGTTGGATGGGTGACATCAGGAGGCACCCGGTCGCTGTCCGAATGGCGGTATTTTGACATGTCTGAAGCTTTGTCCACTGCGAATCACTAGTTCCAGGCGACCAGACAGGCGCAGCATAGTTTAGAACCGGCCGGCCAATTGCCTTAAATGTCGAGAGCAACAGTTCTTTGTCTTTGCCCCAAGTGCTGCCGGCCAGCGATTTGAGGACCTTGTTGCGATTTTGGACTTTTGTGGCAATTGCGGTTGTATGCGCAGAGAAGGAGAGCAAGCTGTCAAAGGTTACACCCAAGATTTTGGGGTTATTTACAGTCGGAATGGTGTGTCGTCGACTTTTACCTTACGGGACAGCTTGACCTCCTTTGTCCAGGTGGTGAAAAGGGTCGCCGTGGACTTGGTGGGGGAAAGTTGGAGATTCCTCGCAGTGAAAAAGCGAGAAAGGTCGGTGAGGTAGTTGTTCACTTTGGAACACAGGCCATCGATGTCATTGCCCGACGCCATTATCGTGCAATCGTGCGTATGAGATCAGGGAAACTCCCGCTGGTGGTTGGGGGAGTTTCGAAATGCAGAAATTAAAAAGCAAGGGTGAAAGGACACCACCCTGCGGTACGCCTTGCTTAATCTTCCTCTGCTTAGATATTTGATCTCGAAAAATCACTGACGAGTGACGACCGCTCAGGTAGTTCGCGGACCACCTCTTCAGCCCTAGCGGGAGTTTCGACTGATAAATATCATCTATTAGCGTGGAATGGCTGACTGTATCGAAAGCCTTCTTTAGGTCCAACGCTATTAGGACAGTCCTCTCGCAGGGGCGGTTTTGGTTAAGCCCGCGATTTATCTGGGCGTTTATGGCGGTGAGTGCAGTGGTGGTGCTGTGCACTCGTTGGAATCCGTGCTGATGTGGGGCTGGGGCCAGGTGTGTCGTGTAGAGTGGGAGTAGGAGGGCTTCAAGTGTTTTCACTACTGGGTAAAGGAGAGTTATCGGACGATAAGACTCCCCTTGGTTGGCGGGTTTCCCAGGCTTCAGCAGTGGGACCACTCTCCCTAATTTCCACTTATCAGGACTGATGAGAGTGGCCATAGACAGGTTGAAGACCTTTGTGAGGTAATCTACTCCCAATGGACCCAGCTTTTTCAGCATCAGCATGTTTAGTCCGTCGGGGCCAATGGCTTTTGATGGTTTCATTTGTTTGATGGCCCCCTGAACCTCGTCGCTGGTGAAAGCAAGCGGTGCACTGTTGTAGGGCAGTTTGTGCAGCCGTCTGGTGGCACAACGCTTGGATCTGTCGACCGGAGGATGCAATATAAATTGCCGGTTAAAGTAGCTCGCGCATCTCTTCGGGTCCGACGAAGTACGACCGTTGAAGGTGATATCCACCTTGTCGTTGTGCTTCGTCGGGTTCGACAGGGACCTTACGGTGGACCAGAGCTTGCTCACACCAGAGGTGAAGTTACAGGACTTCAGATGCTCTACCCATTTGGTCCGTTTATGTTGGGTGACCAGTTGCCGGATCTCCGAATTGAGATCCTTTATGCGAGGATCCCCGGGATCGGCCTGGCGTAGGCGGTCACGCTCGTTTGCCATAACGGCTGCTTCGGCTGGGAAATTGGGACGTAATTCCCGGATCCGTCCAGTAGGTATGAAGCGAGTCGCGGCGGCTGTAATCGCCTTGCGGAATGCGCGTTCGCCTGCGCGCACATCGGTGGGAGTGGGTAGGGCTGCGAAGATGTTCTCAGTAAATTCCGCGAATCTGGTCCAATCAGCTTTGTTAAAGTTGATGTATGACCGGTGATTCGCGGAAACGAAGTCGGCAGGTCTCTCAATCGAGACGATAATGGGCAAGTGGTCTGATGCAAGCGATAGCATAGGTCGCCAGGTTATGCTATTTATCAGACCCGCGCTAGCTATTGTTAGGTCAGGCGAGCTGCTACAATTGCCCACTACCCTGGTGGGGGCGTCGTCGTTCACAGTGCTGAATGTCGAGTCGCCTATCTGCTCTGCCAATTGCTGTCCCCTACGATCATTTGGCAGGCTTGAATGCCAAAGATTGTGATGCGCATTAAAGTCACCTACAACCAATCGGTTTTCACCTCTGATGAGCGCACCTATATCAGGGTGATATCCTGCCGGGCAGCAGGTGACAGGGGGTATATATACGTTAAATATTTCGAGCTCGGAATCGCCTGACCGGACAGCTATGCCTTGACATTCTAAGGTGCTGTCCCTGCGGTCGATTCCTTCATCGATGAGACGATACTGCACTGTGTGGTGGATTATAAACGCTAGGCCACCACCATTGTCTCGCTCGCGATCGTGTCTGTGCACGTTATAGCCATCCCTGGTGATCAGAGATGACCTAGCGTGCAGCTTTGTTTCTTGGACCGCAGCTATTTTAATACTGTGCCGGCTCATAAAGTCAACTATCTCGTCGACCTTACTCGTAAGTCCGTTGCAGTTAAACTGGAGAAGCTTGAAGCTTCTCGGTGAGGTCTGTGTAATCCGGGGGGTGAGGGACGCGTGGGGTTGTCTACGTTGGACCTGCTGCGCAATCCACTGTGGTTGTTGCGGCCTGATGGTGGTGGGCGGCCGCGCCTCCGGGGGCGGTAGTGGGTGCAGAGCTCTGCAGCAGGGGGCAACGTAGGCAATTGTCCACTCACGGGTGGTGCGCAGGCCGGAACATCTCCGAAAATGGCATCAGCCACTACAGGAATTGCATTGGACTGATACCAGATTCCGAGGTATTACGGTCTGACACACGGAACAGGCTGTAGGGGGACCAGGAGCTGCTGGTTTGTCCCCGCACTGGGGTTGGAGCAGGAAGGGATGGGAAGGGGTTGAAGGGGAGTTGTGTTGCTCCGATAGGCTCCTCACCGTGGAGGTGTGGGTTGTGGTGGCGGTTGGTAGTGCCGGCCTATCATCGATTTTTGTTCATATTTTTGTTTTCATTTGCAGGCATCCGGCAACACCATACTGTTGTCATTCCAATCTTCTTCTTATTCGCGTTTAAAATTGTAAAGTGATTGTATGGACAAATGCATTTGCATTTAATTTTAATAAAAATAATTCGAATATAAGGAAAAAATAAGTAAAAACACGCGTGTGAGTGTATATTTAGTGAATTTTAGTGAAGTGTAAAAAAATATATAGTGTAATGTGCATAATTATAGTGAAGTTCTCAAGGGCATTTTAAAGGCAAATAATTACGAAATTATTATTTCCCGAATAATTTGGAGTTATAAAGAGTGTTCCTTAACACCTCACTTACATCTCCATAAGTAGTGCAGATCTAAATTAAGAAATAGTAATATAAATTTTGTTTGCACAATTGCTTCATCCTTTTCTTTGTAATTTTCAACAGTAAATTGCCGTCAATATCGAGATTAACAAGAATTATATTTACCATTATTTTTATTTATAGCCCAGACATACTGCGGCGTTGATCGGGATAAGTGAACAGCTGATTTGCTTATTGGATAGTTCTGTCAGTAAAAGATGGACCGCAGGCAACAAATACGGTTATTGGATGCCCTGATACTAAGAAATAAATATTTATTTAAAAAAATCTAAATAATCAATTTCTCAAACTGCTCCAAAATATCCAGGCAATTAATCCAATTTCGAACATGTTATTATATCTGGGCTTTCTTATTCTTCTCTTTAAAAGTTTCATTATTTTTCATGAACAATAGATATTAACTGTAATTTTTCGGCAATGTTGCCATCGCTCCTAGTCCGCTAAATTATGAGAATTAACATAACGGAATAAGTTCTACATTGTTTACAAACAAAAGCAAACATTTTTTACATACGTTTCGTCGCATCCACCAGCTATTTTTTGTATATAAATGGCGGTCGCCAAAGTATCGCATCTCTTCACGATTCTCACCATTCCCGCACTCTCTTTGTAAACATTTGCCTTCATTTTACATGCAATAGATAATTAAGTAACAATTCACTCCAATTTTTCAATGCTAGTGTAAACTGTAGATAAGCTAAGTACAGAGCAGTTATTCAGTGAGAGTTCAAGGCCGAATTTAACTAGAACTCTTTGCAGGGCAGCACTGTTTTGTTTTTATCTAGCTATAACAGCTGATGTTTGTTTACGCATTCGATGCCATTGTTGGAAGATTTTGCCCACAAGAAGACATTAACAGCAGAGATTTACAAAACCGGCATTGGAACTAGAGACGGAAAATACTAAGTATTTACCAGCCTGAGCGAATTGCGGGCAGTGGAGCTATTTACGATAATGTTGCTTTAGAAATAATTGGTAATTAGTTATCGAACATTTTCCAACACTTTTTATAATAGGTTTATCATACTTTTGTTTTGCATGAAACATGTATTATACAGGGTCCTGCACTCGACGTGTATCCAATTAAAAAGGCTATACATTTAGTTTGGAAAATTACCTTTATTCAATTCACAGTAAAAAATGTGTGAAAATAATAAAAAAAAATTAAGAATCAATTTACTTTTGCTCGATATAACCACCTTTTGTCTTGATTATGGCCTTCAGACGCTCCAAAAACGAATCGCAAGCTGCCCGAATGTGACTTGCAGGTATTTTGGCCCACTCGCGAACAATGGCTTTTTTTCAGCGCCTCGAGACTAGTGAATCTTTTAGTTCGGACTTTGCTGTCCAAAATGGCCCAAAGAGAATAATCCGTTGGATTCGCGTCTGGTGAATTTGAGAGCCATGGTTTGGGCGTAATGAAGTTTGGAACGTTATCTTTTAGCTATTCTTGGAACACTTGAGCTTTGTGATACGAAGCCGAGTTTGCCCACGACTTTAAAGCAACCTCCAGAATACTTTCCCGATAATATTTCGCATTTACCTTGACGCAAGGTTCGATGAAAACGATTGGAGAGCACCCATTTACCTGTGGCGGGTGCTACCACAGCCTCCTGGTGATCAATCGATGACTCAAATTCTCGTATGAACGGTCTATCGTTTTGGGAGTTTACGAATTGCTCAATTTGAAAAATTTTCTCGTCAGAAAAGACAATTTTTGGAAATTGACCGCATACGACTTTTGGATCTTGTAAGGCTTGACTTTGAGATCATTTTTCAGTTTGCAGCGGATGCTACGGTCAGATATTTTGAGTTCTTTCGCCATTTGATTTGCACTTCGTCGGGGATTTCGCTCAAGTCGCTTCTTCACTTTTTCAACCATTTCCATGACGATTCGCGATGCTACCAGTATCATTGTAGCGAGTAATGGTGCGATAAACAAAAACTTTATTTACTTTAAGGTGCTCAAGCTCACGAACAATCGCTGGTTGTGATTTTCCAGCCAAATATAATGCAATCACACTATTACGTAATGAAATGCATTACTGATCTTCTTTTTTCGCGTTTACTCTCGACAAAATGCTTCCACGCGCTTGTAAAGAATATTCTGGACTGTCATTTAGCCAACTAACAACTGCCCGTGCACAGTGCGTGAGCGGTCTGAAATTGTTTACACTTCGAGTGCCGGACCCTGTAGTGTGTGGTACTATACCGAAAAATCGTGCCTTGCCAAAAGTCATATTGGAAAAATCTAAAAGCCTACACAGAGTCTCCTGACTTTTTTGTGAAAAGGACCAAGTTTTCTTATTGCTTGGAAGGATAAAAGAATAGTACCGATGGTATCAACTATTCATAATGCTTTTATGAAATCAATTGGAAATCGAAAAAAAATAAATATTAAGATGACACAATCAAACCTACATGCATATGGTAGGACAATAAGTTATGAAAGGAGGAGATCGTGCAGATTAGTATTTGGCGAATAGCAGTATTTTATGAAAAACTGTAAAGTGGTATAAAAAAAGAGGTTGTCTGTAAAGTCGGTTTACTGACGATAGTTTAACGCGATAACGTCATAAGAAAATACTGATTGAATGGTTGCATTTTTCAAAAGAAAATTTTAATTTTATTTGTTTGATAGATATTTTGTATGGATATAGAGAATGAGGTAACATTAACATAACATAATATACTTTAACATAACATAACATAACATAACATAACATAACATAACAAAACATAACATAACATAACATAACATAACATAACATAACATAACATAACATAACATAACATAACATAACATAACATAACAAAACATAACATAACATAACATAACATAACATAACATAACATAACATAACATAACATAACATAACATAACATAACATAACATAACATAACATAACATAACATAACATAACATAACATAACATAACATAACATAACATAACATAACATAACATATAATAACATAACTTAACATAACATAACATAACATAACATAACATAACATAACATAACATAACATAACATAACATAACATAACATAACATAACATAACATAACATAACATAACATAACATAACATAACATAACATAACATAACATAACATAACATAACATAACATAACATAACATATATTAACATAACATAACATAACATAACATAACATAACATAACATAACATAACATAACATAACATAACATAACATAACATAACATAACATAACATAACATAACATAACATAACATAACATAACATAACATAACATAACATAACATAACATAACATAACATAACATAACATAACATAACATAACATAACATAACATAACATAACATAACATAACATAACATAACATAACATAACATAACATAACATAACATAACATAACATAACATAACATAACATAACATAACATAACATATATTAACATAACATAACATAACATAACATAACATAACATAACATAACATAACATAACATAACATAACATAACATAACATAACATAACATAACATAACATAACATAACATAACATAACATAACATAACATAACATAACATAACATAACATAACATAACATAACATAACATAACATAACATATATTAACATAACATAACATAACATAACATAACATAACATAACATAACATAACATATATTAACATAACATAACATAACATAACATAACATAACATAACATAACATAACATAACATAACATAACATAACATAACATAACATATCATACATAACATAACATGTTGTTTAAGCAAGGTAACGACGCATGAGCAAGATAACGACGCATTTTTGGTGTGTGCAGCCGGCTACATAGAATTATTAGACGTTATCACGTCAAAAAATAATAATAACATTAAAACAACAGGTATTATTAACAAACTTGGTTTTTTTTAAGTTCTTCAAGTAAATCAAATTAATCATAATCAATAAGAAGGCATATGCAAATACAAATACATGAATTTATATATGTACATTTGCGCATATACATACATATGTATATACGCTCACTTAAGTAGGAGAGAGCAAGATGTCGAACGTTGCCGTTCGTTTGCTTTGTTTGGTTTGTCGTTCGTTCCGCGCTTTCGCTTGCAGTTCATTCAAGGTAACGACAAATGAGCAAGGTAACACTAATGAGCAAGGTAACGACACATTTTTTCGTGCGTGCAGCCGGCTAAATCGAATTATAAGACGTTATCACGTCAAAAATTTCTTCTTTTTTTTTTGATAAACTGCACCTTGTTCAATGCATATAAAATGTATTGTACCTATCCGCGAGGAGCTTCCCTTCAGACTCAAATTCAGGTTACCGGATCACTGCAGTGTGTGCCAATCAGAGGTAGGCGCAACCAAGGAGGCAACTGATTGCCTGCTCACATTCGTACTAACAATTAGGAAAGTTAATATTTACTCCGACAGTCAAGCGGCATTAAGAGCCCTCGGCTCAGTGACGATGCATTCGAAACTGGTCAAGGAATGCCTGGCCTCAATTTCGACTGCGTCCGATTTCTTTGACATAAGCCTCATCTGGGTTCCTGGTCACAGCGACATTGCGGGATGAGCTGCCCAGACAAGGGACAAGTGAGGTTATTTCCCCGCGAAGGGAGAGTTGGGATCCCCTGACTACTTGCGTTGTGCTCTTGGAAAGACGGGCTTCGCACCAACTCAGTGAGCGCTGGGCAAGTACACAAACTTGTAAGGTTAGCTTACAAGTTGCCTTGCTCTGGCGGGGCTAAGATCGAGGCATCTTGGCTCTTACTTCTTTGCTACGCCTGCTGATATATCTGGCGTTGACATTAAAAATCTGATGAACTTCATCAGCAGCATTAAGCTGTTGACGCAAACGCAATACCACCACCTCTCCCCGCCCTCTTTCATCCTATCGGTTTCACCTTACCTCCTTCACAATGGCATCAAAAAGGATGAATCCGTTTATCTTCGTCCAAGTACCCATTCCTTGGGTAATCTTTCCAATCTAACCTATCGGCCAAAAAGTAAAATAAGATAGATATAAAAAGTTTCTACTGAAAGTAGCTAGAGAATGGATAACTGTGGCTTCCAAAGAAAGCAGCACTGCATCTGACATTTCTCAAGGATCTCAGACAGTTTCTTCTAAATATTCACCCTCCAGGCTTTCCAGACAACTAAGAGACCAAGTCTTCGAAAAAATACTTACTGCCAGAAAAACCAATCCGACTAAAGCGTGTAGAGTCTGTTCTTGGGTTTGGAAAACGGAGCGAAACCCGATATTTTTGAAAAACTTGTGTTGTAACATCATAGGCAGGTTATTGTTATACTTTTTAATATACGGATAAAAACATTAAGAGTTGAATAATAAATAAAATTTATTAAAGTTTATTTATATTGTTTTACTTCCGCTCCGTTCCACATCCGCTTTCAAAACAACAGCCGGGAACATGAGGTACAGTCTGTGTCAGAAGAAAAGAACCGTTTTTTTTCTTGTAACTTCAAGATATATTTCGTTCTGCTTTTTGCTGCGTAATAGTCCCACTCAAGGGCTACGACGCCAGTGCTAACTCTGGTTAGTGTCGTTCGAAACTTTGAGAAGTACGCGAAGCGTTTTGAGGCGGTATTTTTATGCACGCATTCGAAAGAGCCGAAATTATCTTACGCCGCGGCTGCAAAAGTAATTAAAAAATCAACAAAATTTGGTGTGATGTGGAATCAGCGGTATAAGGTGTACAAAAATGTTGATGACTTTTCCGAGCGCGTCTTGAAGATCGTTCAACTTTTTAAGCGGGACCCTTCTTTGTGGTTACGCCAAGCAGGATCAGTTCTTGCTAAAAAGGGAATACATGTGAGTATCAACACCATCGAACGTCGACTGAAGGAGGCGAACATATCCTATCGTCCCACGTCATCAAAACCACTGCTCTCAGAATAACACATTGAGAAACAACAAAACAAGAAAATGGCATCACAGTATTGGACGGGCCTTCCTAGTCCCCAGACGCCAACCCCATTGAAAATGTGTGGGGAACTATGAAAATGTATCTTGCCGGAAGGCCAGTTCATAATTTAAAGCAACTCGTGCGACAAGTTCGCAAAATCTAGTCCTGTTTGTCGACGAGCTACGCAGAAAAGCTGGTTCAAAGCATGAAGAAGATGCCAAGCTATACTCAACAACGATGGAGACTACACATGAGTAATTGCGACTTATAGTTTTCTACATACGAGATGTGTTCAAAAAGTATCGCGAATTTTGTGTTTTTTTCAACAATTATTTATTTATTCATTAATATCTATTTTGTCCCCTTCAAAGTAATCCCCATGAGATATTATGCACTTGTGCCAACGTTTTTCCAATCTTCGAAGCACTTCAAAAAAATCATTTTTTTTTTATCTTGTTCAGCTCCTCCTTCGATGCCGACTTTATCTCGTCAATCGTAGCGTAGCGTCGTACTTTCATGTGCCTCTTCAGATTCGGGAACAAGAAAAAGCCACAGGGGGCCAGATCTGGGGAATACGGTGGCTGTGGCATTATTAGTGTGTTGTTTTTGGCCAAAAAGTCGCGCACAAGTAACGATGTGTGAGCAGGGGCGTTATCGGATACAAGAGCCAATTTTTGTTTTTCCACAAATCCGGGCGTTTCTGGCGGATTGCTTCGCGCAAATTGTGCATAACTTGCAGGTAATATTCCATATTGACCGTTTTACCCTGTGGCAAGAACTCATGATGCACAACGCCCCTGCAATCGAAGAAAACGGTAAGCAAAACTTTTACATTCGATCGAACTTGGCGCGCTTTTTTTGGTCTTGGTTCGTGCGGCAGCTTCCATTGAGATGATTGAGCTTTGGTTTCCACGTCATAACCATAAACCCACGATTCGTCACCAGTTATAACCCTCTGGAGCAAGTTTGGGTCGTCGCGGACAGAGTCCAACATCTCATTAACAATGTTCATGCGATGCTGCTTTTGGTCGAAATTGAGCAGTTTTGGTACGAATTTTGGGGCGACCCGTCCCATGCCCAAATTATTCAAAAAAATCGAATGGCACGAGCGAATCGATATGTCTAGGTCGTCAGCAATTTCTCTAACGGCGATTCGACGATTGGCCAATACCATTTTCTTCACTTCATCAATTTTTTCGTCTGTTGTTGAGTGCTCGGGCGTCCGACACGTTTTTCGTCGTTCACATCTTCTCGGCCTTCTGAGAACATTTTGTACCACCGATAAACGTTGCTTTGGTCCAAAGTAGCTTCTCCGTATGACACAGTCAACATTCGGAATACATCCGCGCACTTAATTTCGTTTTTCACACAAAATTTGATACAGGTTCTTTGATCCATCTTTTTGAATATATTCTATTCAAATCGAAGACGAGTCGAAATACGTGCAAACAAAGCAGCTGTCAACAATTAACTGAACATTCAAAATGGCTGAACTCGTCGGCATGAGTGAGAGACATGAGTACCAACATACCTTCTACTCAAATATGAACGAGACGTTATCAATAAAACGGTCCGCGGATGACATATGGCAAAAATAAATTTTTTGTTTTTTGGTAGGACTGTTATAAGCTTACATGGCAAATTTCAGCGTGATATGTCACATAGCTTGTTTTCTGTGCTACTGTAGACAAGTCAAGCTCGAGTGTGTTCTTCGAATTTAACGATAGAAATTCAAGTTGAACAAAGAATTTGTTTGAAATTTTGTTATTCCAACAAAATTTCGGCTTCAGACGCCTTAAAAATGTTGCAGACAACCTATGGGGACTCTGCTCTATCGCGTGCACGTGTTTTCCAGCGGTACAAATCGTTCAAAGAGGGCCGTACATCAACCCAAAAAACCACGCCAAAGTCGCTCAAAAATTAAGGTTATGATGACTGTTTTTTTCGATTACGAAGGTGTGGTGCACTCGGAGTTCCTTCCGCAAGGCCGATCGGTTAACGCTGAATATTATTTAGACGTTTTAAAGCGTTTGCGCGAGAACATTCGTCTTAAAAGGAAGGAATCGTGGGACAACAAGTCATGGTTCTTGCATCACGATAATGCACCAGCTCATACATCACGTCTTGTTCGCGATTATTTGAACAAAAATAATGTTAATATCGTTCCGCAAGCACCGTATTCGCCTGATATGGCTCCATGTGACTTTTTCCTGTTTCCCAAGCTCAAGTTGCCGCTCCGTGGAAAATATTTTGAGACAATTGAAGTCATAAAAGAGAATTCGAAGAACACACTCGAGCTGGACTTGTTTACAGTAGCACAGAAAACAAACTATGTGACATATCACGCTGAAATTTGCCATGTAAGCTTATAACAGTCCTACCAAAAAACAAAAAATTTATTTTTGCCATATGTCATCCGCGGACCGTTTTATTGATAACGCCTCGTTCATATTTGAGCAGAAGGTATTGCCACAAAAAAAAAATCGAAATTCGAATATACGTAACCTGTGAAAATTAAAATTTCGCGATAGTTTTTGAGCACACCTCGTACTTTCATTTAAAAGAAATTTTAAATAAAGGGTTTTCCAATAAGAGGTGTTATTTTGATATTCAAAGAAAAACGTTATTTTTTTAATATAATATAAATGATCGGATGTTTATTTCATTATAAAGAGGAAGGTATGCAATCAGGCAAATGACCACCATGACCACGCTTACAGGGAAATATCCTTTTCATGAAATTTTCCATAATCGAATTGCAAAGAGGCTGCCCTATATCCGCGATAGCCTCACGAATTCCATCTTTGAGGTCTTGAATCGACCCTGGACTGTTGGTGTAGATCTTCTCTTTCATGTGGCCCAAAAGAAAAAAGGCACAAGGTGTTAACTCACAAGATCTCGGTGGCCAATTGTGATCACCTCTTCGAGAGATAACACGTTCCCGTAAAAGATCAATGGTTTCGTTGCTTGTGTGGCACGCAGCGTCGTCTTGTTGAAAATAAACGATGTTCAGATCAATACCATCCAATTCCGGCCATTAAAAATCGTTAATCATCTCTCCTTTTTAACACCTAACACCTGTTATTGGAAAACCTTTTATATATAATATCTTTTATACTTCATGAACAATCGGTCAGCAAGCCAACTTTTCTGAAAATTTACAGTCTGTGTTAGAAAAAAGGAACCGCGATTGTTCATGAAGTATAAAAGGCATTGGAAAACCCTTTTCCAATAACAGGTGTTAAGGGGGTGGTAGGGTTTAGCGCTAAAAAAAAAACACTTTTTTTTTGAATTTTTTACAGAAACATGGCTTAAGATACTTTAATAAAATCAGTTGCATGTTATTGTACATCTTTTCAATAAGTTTTTAAAAAATATTAATAATAAAATATTGACAAATAAGCCCATGACAGAGTTTTTTTGGAGATATGTTTTTCGAGAGGTGCTCTGCGGTGCCAATCGGCATTCGTCGTAGAATCATCTGAAACTAAAAAAGTTGAATTTTTCAGTTAAAGTATGACGTAATGCTCCCCCCCCCCCATTAATAAATTTTTTTTTTTTTTTCATTTCTTGTATTGTAGTTTTGGTGGCAAAAAAACGTAAAACGAGCATTTTTGGCGAAAAATTTCGCCATATTTGTAAGTGAAAAACAACCTTAAAAAAAAAAAAATTAAAAAAAAAACAGTGGGGGGGGGGGGGGAGGTATTTTTGATTTAGAAAACGTGTGCCAAATTTGAAAAGAATCGGTTGAATAGTTTCGGGGTTGTGATTGGCACCGACTTTTAAGAAGTCGTTTCGGGAAAAACGCGTTTGAAAAAATGACTCTGAAAAATTATCGATGCTCCGCATTCGAGGTAGAGTGCCTACAAAGGCTATAACTTTGAGAGTTCTGCTCCGATCCACTTAAAATTTTGACACAACATTCTTGAAATGATTTACTATAAGATGAGTGAAGAAAAAAAATTTCGATTTTGTGACCCTACCTCCCCTTAAGGGGTTATATACCTTGTGGTCCGGTGAAATTAGCGAAAGTTGGGTTTTTTTTAAAGATATGTAGCAATAATTTTATTGTATTGTATAAAAGTTTTTATTATTGGATATTACAATGTTTAAAGAAAAAAAAGGCTTTGTTTGTGTAAAAATATTTAAAAATGACGGAGTTATGACGTTTTCCCCCAAGACCCTTTTTTTGGAAGAGGCTTGCGGTGGACGCGATTCAAGTCCACCAAGTCAACTGAAATCAAAAAATCGAAAAGATTTCATTAGTATTTTCTATCTATTTCATTAGATATAACCCTATTATCTTCTTAGTGAACGATCAATATATTAAATATTTTGATTTTTGTGAAAATAGGAACATGTTTTTAAAAAACTCCACTTCTACAGTCCTAAAATTGGCATTAAAAAATTCATATCTGCAAAATAAAAATTTATACATAAAAAGTTGATCGTTCACTAAGAGGCGACATCAATTACGAACAATTTAAAAAAAAAAATTATAAAAATCGGTTGAATACTTTTTTTGCAATCGCGTCCACCGCAAAAGCATTTTTGGAAAAACACGTTTTTGAGATAATCGCGTTTAAAGTTTCAAGCGCCGCATGAGGCCGTACGCTCAGGACGTGACGACGCACAATTTAAAACGCTGTAACTTTCGATCTATTGCTCAGATCTCTATGAAATTTTTGGAAAATGTTCTCAAGGGATTGTACTTTACGATAAAGAAATAAAATTTATTTTGATTTTTTTGAAAAACACAAGGTATATAACCCCTTAATGCTCGGGCCTGGGGCGCTCTTTCCTTTAAATCTACAATCCAATTGCGAAAAATGAAAAATGTAGATATCAAATTGTTGTGAAATTCATATCGGTAAAATACATTTATTGAATAAATCACGAATACTCTTTTGTTGTATTCCAATTGTGCTGCATGCTATGTGTCTATGTATGTATATTTGTAATTTTTTTTCAAGTTTTCGTATTAGCAATGTAGAATGAACATATTGTACATATTTCCTGACATGTTATTTTATGTATTTCAGAAATCAAGTATTGCATCTGCATGTGCATATACGTATGTATGTACTTATACATATGCTTAGGTAGATTAGTATATGCATTCATTTTTCAAGTTTTGCCTCAGCAATGTAGAGTGAATATATTGTACATATATAATTGTATTTATTTACTACGTATTAATTACATTAGTCGACATGTTTCTATTTATTTCAGAAATCATACATACTTATTATCTAGCGCGATTTAGAATTGAATAGCAAATTTTGAAATTGCGACTAACTACATATCCGATATCGAAGCAAAATTGTTTGAAAAGCGCGTTAAAATTTACACATAGTTTTATAAAAAATATTCCATCCATTTTTCGAAAGGATGCTTATGCAACTACAATAAATTTCACACTGACGCTGCTACTTAATACCTTTCTATAAGAGCAGGTACATACGTACAAGTTTATACCGATGTCACTCAAATATTTAATTAATTTTTCAATTTATATTTTTCAAAATAATACTTTCCAGTGACACACACATATTATATGTAAATTTGCATGTGTTTATCATTGCATGTGCCATTGTGTGTAAACAAAGCTTTTTACAGATTCTTATTTCTATGTAAAATGTGTATTGCAGAAGTTACGCTTATTATTGAACATTTCTGTGAGTAATTTCCGTGCTATACATTTCTTATATAAGCACATGTATATATGTATAAGTATTGCACAAATGTATGTACTATAATTATTATTTTTAAATAAAATGGATCGGAATAAGAGCTTTAAAACCTAGTACTATAAACCTATTTGTAAATACAACATTATTCAGATTATTCATATTGCAGAAAGCAATACAAGTATAAGATTTAATTAATAAGATTTCGTGGAATTTAATGAATATACAAACAGCAAAATAATTCATAATAAGAGCATTATTATAATACAGATATCGGTTTATTATTGCACAAATATGTGTATTGAAGAAGCCTATGTGTGCATGTATAATTATTTCCTTCTCACTTTATTCTAGCAAACTTAATACGAGTACAGTTTTTTATTTTAATTTTAATATTTTTTTAATTTTTTGTTTGTTTAATTTAATATTTAATCGAATATATAAAAGAAGGGTCTTTTTACACAATAATTACAAAAGAGGCAATAATCTAAAAAAATATGTTTAATTACCTTAAGCAAACTAGCTTTTATAAGGTTGTCAAAAAAGTCTTGCGGTATTTCCGCAAGCTTGTCTTTGCAAGCGCGTAGTTCTAGTTGTATTCGTCGCATCGGTTCACGCTAGAGCTTTTTGGAAAGCTCTTTTCACGTGCTAACACGTGTTTGATTAATTGTTGTTTGCTTTTAGTCGGTCGTGAGTTATAGCGTCGCAAAATAAAGAGAAAATACGGCATATTTTACAGTACTACTACGATAAAGGCAAAAATGCATCTCATGCTGCCAATAAAATTTGTGCAGTTTATGGACCCGATACAGTTTCCATTTCCACCGCACAACGATGGTTTCAACGTTTTCATTCTGGTGCTGGAGGTGATCGAAGGCCTGTCGTCGAAAATTTCAATAAAATCGCTGAATTGATCGAAAGAGACCGGCATAGTAGCAGCCGTAGCATTGGCCAAGAGCTGGGCATGAGTCATCAAACCGTTATAAACCATTTGAAGAAGCTTGGATTCAAAAAGAAGCTCGATGTATGGGTGCCACACGACTTGACGCAAAAAAGCATTTTTGCCCGTATGGATGCATGCGAATCGCTTCTGAATCGCAACAAAATCGACTCGTTTTTGAAGCGGATGGTGACTGGCGATGAAAAGTGGGTCACTTACAACAACGTGAAGCACAAACGGTCGTGGTCGAAAAGCGGTGAAGCTGCCCAGACGGTGGCCAAGCCTGGATTGACGGCCAGGAAGGTTCTTCTGTGTGTTTGGTGGGATTGGCAGGGAATCATCCACTATGAGCTGCTCCCCTATGGCCAAACGCTCAATTCGGACCTGTACTGCCAACAACTGCACCGCTTGAATGCAGCACTCATGCAGAAGAGGCCATCTTTGATCAACAGAGGCCGAATTGTCTTCCATCAGGACAACGCCAGGCCACACACATCTTTGGTGACGCGCCAGAAGCTCCGGGAGCTCGGATGGGAGGTTCTTTTGCATCCACCGTATAGTCCGGATCTCGCACCAAGTGATTACCACCTATTTCTCTCCATGGCGAACGAGCTTGGTAGTCGGAAGTTGTCCACAAGAGAGTCCTGTGAAAATTGGCTCTCCGAGTTTTTTGACAATAGGGAAGCGAGCTTCAATAAGAGGGGCATTATGAAGTTGGCATCTCGTTGGGAACTCGTCATCGAACAAAACGGCGCATATTTGACTTAAATCGCATTATTATAACCAATTTTATGAACAATTGAAAATTCAATAAAAATACCGCAAGACTTTTTTGACAACCTTGTATGTTAATTGAAACAACTCATCCACTTATCAGTTTTCGTATTAAATCCCCGCTCTTATTTGTGATCAACTTCGATGTTAGTTATCCTCCCACAAATTGATAAAAGGCCGACCACCCGTAAATCTTCGTTTGCGCATTTGCTACAAAGACAGCGTTCAGTTAGAGGTACTCACACCGATTTAGTTACCTTGGCGGTTTGTTAGTTGGCAGTTCGACAAATGTGTTTTGCTGTGAACGACCTTTTTGACTTGTTTCTGGTAGTTTCTGGTAATGCTTTATAGCACCAACCGATTTATAGTAATTTCATGAAATACAAATATAAATTAAAATACAAAAAATTAATTTTAAATATAATTTAAAATAAAAAAACTAAAAATGCTGAAATATAGTGGGAAAGCTCTAATTAGCAAGTTACTTTGGTTGAAGGTAAAGAAATTCATACGTCTCAATTAATTGTAAAGGGTGTTTTTTTTAGAGGTTAGGTTTTCAAGATGAAATAAAACGTATATAGCTTAATGTTATGGCCAAGAATTTAGCTTTATCATAAAGATAAGGGTTTGCCATTATGTTTTAAAAATCATTTCGGGCAAGTGGCCGCCGCGGCTGGCTCGAATAAATTCCAGCCGAGAGCCCCAATTTTCGACCACTTTTTGCAGCAATTGGGGCCGTATGTCAGCAATAACGCGCCGAATATTCTCTTCCAAGACGTCAATCGTCTCGGGCTTATCTGCGTGGACAAGCGACTTCACATAGCCCCACATGAAATAGTCCAGCGGTGTTATATCGCACGATCTTGGAGGCCACGCCACAGGTCCACGGCGCGAGATAATGCGCTCACCAAAAGTTTCCTTCAATAAATCGATTGTTGCGTTGGCTGTATGGCATGTAGCGCCGTCTTGTTGGAACCAAAGGTCGTCCACATCAACATCGTCCAATTCAGGCACGAAAAAGTCATTAATCATGGCTCTATAGCGCTCTCCACATTGACTGTAACATTATGGCTGGCTTCATTTTTAAAGAAATATGGACCAATGATTCCCTCTGCCCATAGAGCACACCAAACAGTGACTTTTTGAGGATGTAACGGCGTCTCAGCAATGGCTTGTGGATTATGTTCACTCCAAATGCGACAATTTTGCTTATTGGCATACCCATTCAACGAAAAGTGAGCTTCATCGCTGAACAAAAACCATTATTTTCGAATCGCGCGAACCGAACCATTATTTTCGTAATAAATTTGCACGATTTGCAAACGTTGTTCAGGTGTAAGTCTATTCATTATGAAATGGCAAAACAAACTGAGCATAAATCAAGTGACAGCTGTCAAAAAGACCATCTACGAAAAAAGTAGTGCCAACTTGAAAACCTAACCTCTAAAAACAACACCCTTTATAAAATTCATCTATTCAATCCACCAGAATTATGACTACAAAAACTACTTAGCTACTCACTTTTTCCACTAATTTTTGATATTTTCAACATAAAATTTGGTGAAACTGGCCATCAAATGCCCATTGTCAAACAGCTAATTGTTATTTTGTCAACTACCTATGGATACCATTAAATCATTGGCTATTTGGCAGGCATTCCTCGAGACTAGGAGTTTTCTCCCATGAATATTGCAGAAGTTGTAGAGATGAGGAGAAACAGTTGAGCCCTTTTTTTTGCAAATTTCCAGCCCTAGCAAAAATCAGAGCAGGTTGTCTAGGTATTATACATAAATACTTTTTCAATTCTCTCAGTGCTGTCTGGCGTGGGGATGGGATCAATTCTACGCTTCATAAGAGCCACAAAATGGTTCCCGTGCAGCACAGTGGTATATCAACGGACCTGTACTGTCAAACCATTTGACAGAATCAGCTGATGGGCTGATGTCACTTGGGGTATGTTTACGAAAAAACTGAGGTTGTGTTGGTATATACGAAAAAAAAAACAAATTTCGGCTGGCGATAAGATTGAGTAAGTGATATACGAAAAAAGTCAACACAGCCTTCGCTCAAGGTTGCCTTGTTGCTATTGAACAACGCAATCAGTCGAGTGTGTGAATACATGTGAAATGATCGTGCAGCATTCGGCTGCCGAATCCACAAGTAACGTGGCAGCTAAAGTTCCCCTCACAATTTTCCTTTTCATCATAGTTAAAGAGAAAATCTGGTAATCTATCATCCTTGATCCTTGCCAACTATCGTTCAAAGCACAATAATGAGCTAAACAGTCAATATTACAACACATTTAATCGCATGAAATTGCAAAGAATTACGGCGGCGACGGATGTCTTGTCGGTTATTTTTTCGGCAGGGAAAATATACCATTTAGATTTATTTATATAATATTTTCTCCGCCGGGTTGGTCTTCTGATCAGTTGATGGCAATTTGTTTGTTTACAAGCAAATAATATTTATTCGATATGCACAAGAAAATTCTCAAAATATGAATAATATGAAAAGAAGTTGTTTTTCTGTAACAATAAGCTTCGAGTGGAAGTGCGAAAATACAAGTGTTTCTACGAAAAAAATGATGGTTAATGATTAAATTATAGTTAAGAGGTGAGGGGTAGTCAGAATTTTCAAAAAATTTGATTTTTCTTTTGCATTTTTTTATAGTAGAATATCTTAAAAAAATTGTGTGAAAATTTGAAGTGAATCTGCCAAATACTTTTCGAGTTATTCAACAATTAACAAAGGTCGCTCGGGAGCATTCGAGAGCAAGTAGCTGGATGCTGCACGTATGAAAGTGGCAGATAAGCGCGCTAACAATAACACTCGAGAAGGTAGAATGCTAAGTAGGCACCAGCAAATCGATATTTTGGAAGCTGCTAATGACGGCTGAAGAATTATTATATGGCCCAGGAATAGATGACACAGTGTAAATAATTAAATAATTCGTATAACTCTCGATAGCAAAAATTTAAATGCGTTTTTCTCAAAACTATGCTTTTTGAACTGGTGACCATTGTAACTTAAAAACCGCTTGGTAGATTTAAATAAAATGTACACTACTTTTGAAAAACAAAAAACAAAAAAAAAACTGGTGCCTGATCGAAGGATTTTTTTTTTCAATTTCGATTTTTTTTAACAATAAATTGTCGGTCTTTTTCTCGAAAATCTGAAATTTTGTTAATTTTGCAAGAAACAGCTTCGCTCAGGCACCAGACTACCTATTAATAAAACTAATTTTTTTTGACCGATTGATTTTAGATGAATCTCCAAGGACTTGTGATGATGTCCGCAAGGGGATTCTTGGGAAACGGGCTCCATACGAAGAGCGATAACTTTTACAATTATTAACTTTTTGCTATGTTATATTTTTTTGCTGTGTTTTTATTTTTGTAAAATAAAGCAATTGACTAGCAAAACAAAAAAAAAAGATTGAAAATCATAATTTTCTCGAGCTTCTGACTACCCCTCCCTAACCCCTTAAAGTTATGTAAGTCAGCGAAAAGTTAGTGTTGACAGACACCTCAATCAAGAACGAAGTTCGTATGCAGAGATGTTCACTGGAAAGATATTTGTAGATCTATAGTATTTTTTGCTTTTTGGAAATAAGAACATTATTTGTTATGGAAAAAATTGTCAGAGGAGAAAATTTGGAACAAAAAAGTGAATAAGAAATAATACTCATCTGTCCAACTCTGGCTAGGCCATCCACACTATTTTTTCACAGAACTGCTTTCCGCGTTAAAAGAATTAAATCAAAAATTAAAACGTCATATGCACGTGTGTTGTAAGGAGGCACAATAATCATCTTTAACACTGAACTGAAATACTTCATCTTTGTTCATATTTTTATTTTCATTTGCAGGCATCCGGCTACACAATACCGCTGTCAATTCCAAGGAATTGGTTAAAATTGAAAAGTGATGTTATTGATAAATGCATTTGCATTTAATTCTCATAGAAATATTTCGAATACAAGAATAAAAACAAGTAAAAACGCGCGTATATATCATGAAATATGAATTGATGTCAAGTTTACAAAAAAATTCAAACTATAGTGAATTAACTGAAGACACTTTGAAGGGAAATAATTGCAAAACTATTACTTTCGGAATATTGAGAGTTATAATAGTTGTTCATGAACAGCCCCCTAACATCTCCACCAAGCTTCATTACATGAATCAAATATATTTGCCTATTTTTAAGGGGTTACATAGAGTTAAAATTGCAAAAAATCGATTTTTTAAATTTTATTTTCTTAATGTACATATATTTAAGAATACACACTGAAAATTTAGTATTATTTTTGAAGTTACACGCAAATTTGAAAAAGCGCTTTAGACTTTGACTCAGTGCTTCTCAAACTTTGAATGCGTTTTTCTCAAAATGGTGTGTTTAAAGTGGGTGGGTGACCAACATTACTCGAAAACGACTAAATCGATTCGTCGCAAATTTTACCACGAGCTTCTATTTTATATATATTTTAGTAATTAATTAGAATTATATTTTTTAATAATTAATCGAAGATTTTTATCATCGATAATTATTTTTTTTTTTAAACAATTTAAGACCGAAATTTTGTTCAAAAATCGGTTTTTTTTATGAGAAACCGCCATTTTGTTAAAAAATCTATTTTGCTTATTTCTTCGATTAATTACGAGATTTAACATTACTTTAACGAAATCTGTTTGGATTTTTAATTTCAGAGGATCTAATTCATAGATATAGTGGTCATCGCAAAACGCGTTTTTTGAGAGGAGCTCCCTGAGATCAACTGCAGCTCTTTTTCAAATAAATATTTTTACTAATACTAAGTCTTAAAATACAGTTAAAAGATAACATAATATGTGTACAAATTTTTAAATCAATAAATTTAAAAGTTTTCTCAGAAAATAATTCTGGAAAATTCGTTTTTTTTGCCTTCTAACAGTATATAACCCCTGTATATTATATAACAACGGATTCTTTATAGAGCCATATTCAGTTAAAAACGTTGAGCGGGGACTGTCAATTTGATTAATAATGTGGTGAATGCAATTCTCAAGGTTAACAATTTCAGAATTTTTCGTTTGTCTGGAAATTTTAAAGATCAATAATAATGCTAGCCATAGTTTTAATTGTTCAATGCTACTTTTTTAATTAAAAGTATTA
Organism: Anastrepha obliqua; assembly: GCF_027943255.1. Classification (NCBI taxonomy): domain Eukaryota; kingdom Metazoa; phylum Arthropoda; class Insecta; order Diptera; family Tephritidae; genus Anastrepha; species Anastrepha obliqua. The sequence continues at coordinate 135,559,832 of NC_072892.1, read as the reverse complement.
GGTGCGCAACTAAGTTCCCGCTGTTTGTCAATAGATGCCGCCAGCAGTATGTGCTAGTCGATTCTAACATAACCTAAACGTCATAAACCAAGCTTAGACATAATAATATAAAAAAAATTAAAACTAGTATAGCAATATATGTATGTACATATATTAAGCATAAATTGTAATACTATAAATTTTATTAATTGCAATATAATCGTACTTATGTGAATACTACCTTAATTGTGCGCGTAGTAAAGTATATCCTATCTAATATTTTTTTGGTTGCAATGCATGACTAAATACATTTATATAGACCCCATGCCAAATAAGGGTTAGACACTACACTGGGTTACATGCTTTTCTTTGATTTGCTAGTAAACTTAGACATTATTAGTAACTAAAAAATATTTCACTTTTTATGAAATGTGAGAAACAAATAAGAAAATCTGCGAGGCGGGTCTAAACTACAACAATATTAAATATACATAATTGTTATAAAATTCTAATTATTTATTTATTGAAATATTAAAATTGTTATTAGGTGATTATAAAGATGAGTTTTGTTAAAATTATAACCTGAAAATAATAGGGTCCAAAACGATTTCTTCTTTTTTGGCATGGGGTGTACCACCGCAAATAAGCGTAGATCTAAAAGAAGACGTGCTTTTCATGCAAAAGTGCACGAACAAAAACTGAAATCGCTTTCCTATAAATTTCGTTTGATCTATCTACACAAATCCCGCTCGAGGAACGCACTTCATCGAAATAATCACGATACGTATAGGGTTGTTCAATAAGTGCGCTTCAACTTTTTTCCGATAGGGACGGCGAACGACGCAATATTTTTTATTTTTCGTTTGTCATTTGTAAACTTCATTAGTATACATTTCATCATGGAACGCTACACACTTGAGCAACGATTGCAAATCGTGCAAATATTTTATGAAAATAATCGTTCTGGTGCTGCTACTTTAAGAGCATTACGGCCATTTTACGGTCCATTTAACAAGAAGCCGTCCCGTTTTGGGGTTATGTGAAGTCATTGGTCTACAGTAACAAGCCGGCGACGATTTGTGAGCTCAGAGCCAATATTGAACACGAAATTTCTGGAATTTCGGCCGATTTATGCAAAAGAGTGGTCGAAAATTGGGTTCAACGATTGGACTTCGTAAAACGTGCACGCGGTGGTCATCCAAAAGAAATCGAATTTCATACTTAAATGTATGTGTTCAAACTCGATAATAAAAAAATATTAGTCAAAAAAGTCAAACCGTTTGTGTTTTATTCAAAAAAGTTCAAAAGTTGAAGCGCTCTTACTGAAAAACCCTATATAAATTGACTGATACGAGTATTATCTAATGCATAAGTTTCATTCACCGTTATACATATTGTACATGGATTTTTATATGTGTCGTTCATTGGATATTCTAAAACATTCGGTAATAAACTATAGACCTTAGCTCTTATACTTATGCAAATGTATGTATACATCGCATTATAGTGAGAAAATAGTCAGCTAACAGCGAAATTTTTGCTAGTTTTTGTGCCGAAAGTTTCGACTTGAAACATACAACTCTCTGAAAAAGTAATTATGCAAAAAATTGCAAAGACCTAAACCGTAACAGCTTGGAAATCAAACCTCCCTTCCCAAAAGCATTTCAATCAATTGAAAAATATCTGAAGATATGGGCGCTAAATGAATTAAGAGTAAAAAAAAGTACAATAAATAAGCCGAATTTCTATGTGTGAAGCTCTGCTAAATTTAAACCAAATCGGCCCACTTTTAAAGCGAATTATTACTGATAAATATACAGTCTGTGTCAGAAGAAAAGAACCGGTTTTTTCTAGTAACTTCAAGATACATTTCGTTCTGCTTTTTGCTGCGTATTAGTCCCACTCAAGGGCTACGACGCCAGTGCTAACTCTGGTTAGTGTCGTTCGAAACTTTGAGAAGTACGGGAAGCGTTTTGAGGCGGTATTTTTATGCACGCAGTCGAAAGGGCCGAAATTATCTTACGCCGCTGCTGCAAAAGTAATTAAAAAATCAACAAAATTTGGTGTGATGTGGAATCAGCGGTATAAGGTGTACAAAAATGTTGATGACTTTTCCGAGCGCAGCTTGAAGCGAGTGACGACAAAAAAGCAGGGTACTTTTTCCCCCGGGCCCGGAGTTTTCAGAGGGGCCCGGACTCGAGATTATACGTATTTATATGAATTAGACATCATTGGAAAGGGCCCGCATTTGCAATTTTCCCCCGGGGCCCGGATTTTCCCCCGGGGCCTGGGTATGCTCTCTACGGGCCTGCTAAGGATAACAATGTGTGTATGGTAACAGTAAATTGCGCCTGATTCTGATCTCTATTGCCAACAATTGAAGAGGCTGTTTGTGCATTAGTGCGCGTTAAATTATTTCTCTACTTCGTTCCGGTGACTGAAGTATTCTACTGACAATTCTGAAACATAACTTTAACTTCATTTGTGATATTTACTCAATACCCGCCAGTAGAAGCAAAGCATCAGTTACAATTCATCAGAAAAATAATATTATAATTTTTTGTTTGTTACACAGTGTAATATTATAGCGAAAAGGATGGTGAATTATAGTGCACGAAATTCTTTATGTAACCTCTTACTGTAAAATTTTTTTGGTATTATCAATTACTGTTATGTTTTGTATACATTCTACTAATAATTCAAAATAAAATAATTGAAATGTAAGGGAAATGGGTTTCCCCCCTTTCAAAGAAGTCAAATTGAGTAAACATTTTAATTTAACGCTTCTAGCAGAGAGTTTTTAGCAAACTAAACGTCGAAAATTTTATTTTGTGTGCCCAAAAACCGAATTAAATAAAAATTCATTGGAAATTAAAAGCCAAAATTAAAAATAAGGAGGCTCAAAATTCAGATTAGAACTACGCTTCCAAGAACTTTTTTGTTCAGAATTGCCTTCAGTCTCCGAAACAAAGTTGTTTATATTTTTAAAGAATAAACTAACTCGCTTTAATATATGCATGTATACATATACTATACATACATTTTAGATGACACAGCAGAAACTGAGACAGTTTGACGGAAAATTTTGATGCAACCACCATACCTTCTACTCAAATATGAACGAGACGTTATCAATAAAACCGTCCGCGGATGACATATGGCAAAAATAAATTTTTTGTTTTTTGGTAGGACTGTTATAAGCTTACATGGCAAATTTCAGCGTGATATGTCACATAGTTTGTTTTCTGTGCTACTGTAAACAAGTCAAGCTCGAGCCAAAAAACAAAAAATGTATTTTTGCCATATGTCATCCGCGGATCGTTTTATTGATAACGTCTCGTTCATATTTGAGCAGAAGTTATAACCCACACTTTGTGCCCTCAAAAAATCATCAGTTTCGGTATTTGTTAAATTTGCTTAAATGCATGAAATTGAATTCAATTGAGGTTTGTAAAATGTTTAGCGAACTCAAAGCTTAGCTCTAGGAAAAACCGCTTAGCCGTTGCTCAAATTTGTCACCGAACTTTTTAGACTATCCTATTTTTGGCAAAAAAATATTTGAAGATGCATACATACATACATAATAAAACTTGAAGCTTTTTTAGTATTTTAAGATGAATATTTAGAACAACTGATTTTTCCAGGTTTCTGTATGAAATCAGACTAATAAATGGTTTACTTATTTGAACCGTTGAGTAACATTGGCCAGTGCAACAGCGAACGCTTGTAATGCTGAAAACGGATATTGGAAATCTAGTGTATATGCGTTGCCATCGATCCGCCCGAATTGCATAACCTACAAAAATTTCAATTTACATAAATTATTATGAATATTAATAACGGTTAACACCGTTAATATTTTTCAATTTTTCATTTCAAGACTAACCTGTTTACCACGAAATTCAATTTGGAAATTCTTCGCAGATTCTTGTGTAACTCGTCCACCAAAGTCCAATTGATACACCTGACTCAATTCATTCCACATCGGCGCCTTGTTGTGCATAACAAATTCTCGTCTCACTGGCGCTGGATTTGAATAGCTCGAAGAACCATTCGGTTCAATTTTCCCACGTTTTAGCTAATGAGAATATAATTCATTGTGTGTTAATTAACAATTTTTTTAAGACTGGTAATGCACTTATACTATTTTTAATCAATTACAGTTACAAGAACACATATACAGTGGTTCAAGAAGGAATTCGGATACCCAAGTTATATGGTTTTATATCAAAAAATTTATATGGAAATGCAAATCTAATGCATTTATGTGTCACAGGAATAACGTCTTCTTACTGCTTGGAGCGCCATCTGTGCCTCACATTTTTCTGTCAGAAGGATCGCACAGATTGTTGAGGACTTCGCTACATTTCGTGTGTTTGCGCTATTACAGCGCACATACCGGTATTTTGATAATCTAGGCGGCCAAAACTATTTTAACGTTTTTTATAGTCTTAAATACTTTTATTCATCATCATTTAGACAATGGACTTTTTTATTGAACTATTATATTAATATATTAACCCTTAAATGACCGTGGTATCTTTAAAGATACAACCATTTTGTACTAGAATAAATAGAAAATCAATTTTTTTGGTATTTATAAGTTAAATTATATGAAATAGACATCATTATTAATGTTTTAATTACACTGTGTGACAAAAAACAATAAATTAAATATACTTTTATGGAGACCTATCACAACTTGTGGCTATAGAAAAACTAAAAAAATGGTATAGGAGAAATTTCCAATAAACCCCCAAAATCTCATTTTATGGCCATAAAACCGTTTTTCAGTAGGTTGATGTGAACAATCACTCCTAACTTCGCCAATTTCCATCCGATTTCGAATTTGTTTTTTTAGTTCGAAAGAACAGAAACAAGCCTTTTTGACAGTGTGTTGACAATTTTTCTGAAATGACAACTGACGAGACTGTAGACGGAAGTATTTGGAATTTTTTTATTTTTTCTCTACTTTTTCAACTTTGACATAAGTTTTACGATATTATCCGATATTGAGGATTTTTTTAGTACACTACTGTTATAGAAAATTTAATTTTGTGTCGAATGAGCTTTACTTGACTGTAATTGAATTAAAATTAATAGAGTTGTGTGAGTTTTAAGATTTTTTTTTTTTTTACTAATTTGGTATGTACGTCTGGTTCTAAGTCTTCAGAACGACACATTGTATCAAGTTCAGATTTTCAGTGGAATTTAGACAATGGAATTTGGTTGATGACGACTTCAGATGAATGATGATGATCGAATTTCAATGACAAATGTACCGTACCATACTAAACTCCAAAGGGCAGTTTCCAATGCATTTTTAAGTTTGGAACTGGTTCCGTTGTGTACTGCACCGTACCGCACCGTACCATACCGTACAGTGCTGCACTGCACATTACTCCAATAAATATTATGTGTTTATAATGACACTTGTTATCATTTTCATGCTTCGAAACGCGCCCTTATTCTCATTTAGCGTAAGTTATACCTACATACCAAATTATTAAAAAAAAAAAAAATCTAAAAACCCACACAACTCTATTAATTTTAATTCAATTACAGTCAAATATAGCTCATTCGACGCAAAATTAAATTTTCTATAACAGTAGTGTACTAAAAAAATCCTCAATATCGGATAATATCGTAAAAATTATGTCAAAGTTGAAAAAGTAGAGAAAAAATAAAAAAATTCCAAATACTTCCGTCTACAGTCTCGTCAGTTGTCATTTCAGAAAAATTGTCAACACACTGTCAAAAAGGCTTGTTTCTGTTCTTTCGAACTAAAAAAACAAATTCGAAATCGGATGGAAATTGGCGAAGTTAGGAGTGATTCTTCACATCAACCTACTGAAAAACGGTTTTATGGCCATAAAATGAGATTTTGGGGGTGTATTGGAAATTTCTCCTATACCATTTTTCTTAGTTTTACTATACCTACAAGTTGTACTAGGTCTCCATAAAAGTATAATATCACTGTCGCACAGTGTTATTTATTATCAAATCCAAGTTTCACAGAAGGTGTCAAATAAAATACATTATTTGAACCGAAAAAAAAAAAATATTTAATTCAATCAATAATCTTACGTCAATAAGAACTAAAGCAAAATGAAACAAATTAAAGGAAAAAATTAAAAATTTTCATTATCTGATGAATCAGATTCGTTAGGTTGGGCCGGAATGAGTAAACTTAACGTTTCCGGTAAATATGATTTTAATTTTCCTCTTTTCACATTTCTAGTGCTGCTAAATAAAGGGTCTGAACTTAAAAAAAGTCGATTAAAAATATCTCTATTGCAGTTTTCTCGGGAAAATTTTCTTTCGAAGTCTTGGCGGTAAGTTCTAAAATGTTTATTCCTTGCTTCTGCAGCTTCCTCCGAAAGTTGCCCAATAGTCACCAATGCATTTTTTATGATTAATGCACCATGCACAAGTATTTTGTGCATTGTCGGTGTCATCGGGTGCCATGGGTATAATGCAACGTACAACTGAGCTGTGTCAAATGCATATTTATCATTTCTCCGAGCCCACTTTATGTCCGCATGAAATTGTCTCCAATATAACTTTTAACCGATAAATGAGATCATAGTTGATTCCGGTTATTTCAGCAGCTAACTTTGGAGCTTCGAAAAATCTCCTGCTTGTGTTACCATCATTCGTGTTTCCAAAGTTAGCTTTTGGCATATCAACAAGCAAGCCAGTCTCGTTACGGAATCTCCGTTGGATTTCAAGTTTCCTGTCTTTCTCGAGCGTTTTTTCCGCTTCTGTCATTCTTTCTCTGTATTTTCGAACAGGCAACTTGTAGGCAAGATGGAGAATACTCTCAAAGAGTCTTATCCTGGCGTGCAAAACAGATAAACCAAACTCAAGGCATTCGTGGTTAATATCGTGCTTTAAATGCAGCTGATTAAAATCTTTGGATGTAGCGCCACAAATATAGCACTTATTGGTAGAAGTTGGGCCAGAAGCAGCGTTGCACACTTTGCCATCTACCATTGTCATGACAAACACGTGACTGACTTTAAAGGTTGAACTATTTAATTCTAAATTCGTAGCTGACAGCGATTTCAAAGATTCAGTTATGAAGTCAATTTCTTCTTTAGTTATGTCCACACTTTCTTTCACAAACCGGAACCTCAAAAGACGACAAAAACGAGCTCAAGAGGGCGTTGGATTTTCCCAAACGACTTTATCACTTTTCCACAGACTAACCTTAATGGAACAAAAGAGGTTTGGAAGATATTTGAATCACAATCTGTATCACTTTATTATTTTTGTTTAAACTGTGACTGCTGTGAGCCGTCGCATCCCCATTTAAAAATAAGTTTCAGGGACAATCTTTCTTGTTCTTTAAGGGCTGAAAGAACTACTTCCAAATAAGTTAATAAGCGTTTCACTGTAACATCGACCAGGGGCTGTAAATCACATTCGGCACTAGTGTATGTAATTCTGATAGATTCAGTAGGCGGATACAATTCATTTTTTGCTTTTTGAATAAGTGTGTAGCAGGGAAAAATTTTTGAAGTGAAAACTTCTTTAGAATCGTTGGGAGTGATTTGAGAAAAAGTGAAACGAAAAAAGCGACACTCTTGGCTACGAAGCGTTATATTATATGTTGATATAAACGTAGCGACGAACTAAATAACTTTTAGGCCAGCGCCGACAGCATGGCGCGATAGCCGAGCGGCTAGCAATGTGAGCTTGCGATCCAAAATCCTTGGTTCGAATCACAAGAAAAAATTTTTTTTTATACAGTTATTTTATTTTATTTTATGATATGTTTATGAGGAGCTTTTTTTCATGGCAGAAATACACTCGGTGTTTTGCCATTGTCTGCTGAGGGGCGACCGCTATTAGAAAAATGGTTTTCTTAATTTTGGTGTTTTCACCGAGATTCGAACTGACGTTCCCTCTGTGAATTCTGAATAGTAGTCACGCACCAACCCATTCGGCTATGGCGTTTGTTTAATTTTACTGATGCAAAAATGAGGAAAAATATATGAATAAAGTTTGCTTACTGTTTACACATTTTCCAAAGGTGACGGAGAACCAAAAAAAAAGTCGATTTTCAAACAAATACGAGTGCATATGTGTAATTGTGTTAGAGTTTCGGTCACGCCCCAGCAAAACCTGCGTGCATATGTGTTTGTAACATTCAAAAAAATGTAATTGTGTTAGAGTTTCGGTCACGCAGGTTTTGCTGGGGACGCTCATAATAGCAACCGCGTGTGTATTTTTATATTCGTAAATATTTTCATTTTTAAATATTTACCGCAATTACGCCGAAAAATAATGCAGAAAAGTGACGTGAATATCGACAGAAAAAAAAATCAATAAATAGCATCACGGAATTCATTCACGAAAATTTAATAAAGTATACACCAGAAGTGTCGCGGATACTTAGAAAAGATTACAATAAAGTTCCAATGATTTTAAGTGGCGATTTTAACGTAAATTTTACGTAAATTGACGCGGTATTTCAAAGATATGTTGACAACATCGAAACCAAAGCATTTGTATCATATTTTAGCTATCATAAGCCACTCGTATCATTTGTTGAAATTGAAAACATTGAGGATGAATAATAATAAAATGAAGAAAATAAAATATGAACTTTATAGCAATATTATAATGAACCTATAATTATCCCGCTCCTAATGCTGCTTTCGTCTTATTCTCTCTCAGTTTGTTTTACGGAAGGTTTCACTTCTATCGCGTCTAACCGTTAGACTGGTATTTTTTTTTACATGTGTTCCTTATAACTTCGAACTGAGCACTTGTTAGATCAACATCAATCATCATTTTCAATGCTTGCATTGGTGATAAAGAGTGGATTTCTTTTTTCCTAGTGTTTGAAAATGCCTTTTTGTATTTTGTCGCACTTGTCGAAGAGTTTTGAATGTCTTTTAATACTTTAGAAGCATCTCTCTTTCCACTTTTGATTAACTCTACTGAAGCAGCATGCATAATCAAGTTTTTGTCCTTTACTGTAGATCTGAGTTCTGCAGTTTTGCGTCTTTTAGATCTTTCACCTGAGTCACTGAAATGTTTCTGAGGACGGCCACATCGTTTCGGTATTGCTGCAACAGTTAATTCAAAACCTCCTTCCAACCAAGACTTGTACTTTGATAGGAAAACATCTTCCTTTTTATGTACTTGTAGCCACTTTTTCTTGATTTGTGATTTAAAATGTGAAAAATTGTGCTTAAGAGCTGATATCTGTTCGTCAGAGTATTTTTCACTTGACAAAAACTCCTGTTGTAAAGAGTTTAATTTTTCGTCCAAATTTGGTAAATTCTGAGCTTGCATGCGGTCGAATAGGTATTTTCGTGTCACAATTCGAAAAGTGCCTTGAGAAGCTTAAACAAACCAAAAAATAACAAGTATAGAAAACGCTGTTCCATGAAACTTTTGAAATTCCACAATTAATTAATCTCGATGGCTTAATATAGAAAAGGCGTATTTACATTTTTTTCGAAATCGCGTTTTTAATGTATTCTGGTAGACCACTGTCAAATACGCCTCCCCTTAAAAAATTAGTGGGCTATGATCGCAAATAACGGATTTATAGTGTATATAAAAAAAGCCCTAACTCATTCGAAGTTTTTTTGAAAGAAAAAAGCCCTAAGTCATTTAAAGTTGAATTTAAAATAGACACACAATCAAAGCCACAACAGAAATTGGTTTTTGCTTGGAGAATTTTTTTGTTGCCTTGATTGTGTGTCTATTCTTATTGTTTTGGGAGATGTCCTGGGAGCAACAGAGGCAGTATGTTGCAGGTCTTACAAGCTTTTCTGAAACAAAAAGGAAAACGTCTGAAAATTCGAGACGGAATCAGTCCATATCATATTTCTTGAGTCATAATTCAAAGCGATTACAAGTGTGCCGTGAAATGTTTTATTCAACACTAGGAGTAAAGGAAAAGATGGTTCGAAATTGGATTAGCAGTGGCGGTAAACACGATAATTATGTGTGGAACGAAACAGATGGAAATTTAGTCTCTTCCATTTTTCCTACATGTATTACTAAGCACTTAAGGAATTTCCATGCTCGATCGCCTGAAACCCATCACATTATTATTTACTCGGATGGTTGCTTTCACCAAAACCGTAATACTGTTTTGTCTAACGCCTTGTTGAATTTTTCAAAGGAAACCGAAATAACAATTGAACAGAAGTTTTTAATAAGTGGTCATACGCAAATGGAATGTGATGCAACGCATTCCCTTATAGAGAGAAAAATAAATAAAAAACAAATAAACTTGCCGTCTCAATTTGTTCAACTCATTAAGGAAGCTAGAAAAGTTCCAGCACCTCTACAAGCGCACCATTTGCGTTATGATTATTTTTTAAATTTCGAAAATATTTCAAAGATATACACATCAATACGACCAGGTGAATATTGCGCACTGAAACAACTCTTTAGATATACATACTTTTCTGAAATTACTGGCAGGGGCATTGGAGATCATACAGTAAGCATGCTTCGAGCCTTGGCGTATGACTCGTCAGGATCAATTTATTTTAAAACAAATGTAACAGATGATTATCAGTTACTCCCACAGAGATCGAAGTTTTCGATTAAAAATGTGTCCCCCGATTGCCTTTATAAGGAGAAAATATCCATATCTAAAAAAAGTGGGACCATTTGCAAGATCTAAAAAAATTTCTTCCAGCAGATTGCCACCATTTTTATGATAATTTACCTTATAAAACCTAATTTTATAATAACATCTGCCTTGAAATATGTATTTTAGTTTCAATTATTTATTTATTTTACTTCAAACATGAATTATTATAATAGTTTGTCCGAATTTTAACTTACATCAAAAAGCCCTAACTTAAATTTATTTTCAAGAAAAATAATAACAAAAAGCCCTATCTCAAATAACTTCAAAGAAAATAAAAATAACAACAAAACTATACCAGAATTGAATTTGTTACCTGTTTTGAATAAAAATTGCAATAGAAATGTTTTTTGCATCTTAAGTTTTTAAGGTTTTATTCAGTTTTTTCCTTCTCCTGAAAAGTAACGAAAAGTGTAGATACGCCTTTTCTATATTAAGCCATCGATCTGCGGTTTTCTGGGGCTAATTCTACTTTATTCTACATCTGAACAAAAATCTGAAAAAAAATTCAAGCTTGGACGGACTTGAAAGTATAACTTTCAGCTTAACAAATAAAAAGAATATGTGTAAAAAATGAACTATTTCTCCTTGTACGGAATTCAATAAATTACGTTAATGAACAAAATCTATAAAATATTTATTAAATTTGGAAAAAACATACTTGAAGCTTCAATTTCCATCATTTAAACGAGATTTGTTGCTTGCCGAACGCCGAGCGAGACATGTGTAGTGTGATAAGCAATGAACTTTTGACTGCCAACGCGGCGGTAGCGCACGCGACGAAAAAGCGCGAGAGCGGGTGGAGTGAATACTCTATTGTGTTATCTTTCTATTTTATTCATTATTAAAATCAATTAATGCATTTGACAAAATTGACTTTTGGCCGCCTAGATTATCAAAATATCGGTATGTGCAGCGGTCGCCCGCCATTGATGCAATGTGTAACTGTGTGTTTTTCTTTGTTTTTTGTTTTCCTTTTTTTTATTTTAGCAGCCATAATACAACAAATGGCAGACTACAGGGTTGGCCATATTAAACTGACCCATGTGATTATTAAAAAAATATGGAAAAAGAAACATTTTTTTGTGTTTCATTGTGAAAAACATTTAATTTAGTTCAAGGAGATTCGTTTACATCACTTTTTTGAATATGATATCGCGCAAGTGGTCGCCCTTAGCTCGTATAGCGTAATGTGCCCGTTTTTCGGCGTTTTCCATAGTTTTGGCCAGCGTCTCGGCCGATATGGCGGCTATTTCCCGTCGGATATTGGCCTTAAGTGCGCCTAGTGTCTTTGGCTTGTTGACGTAAACCTTAGATTTCAAATTACAGTAAAAAGTTATAGGGTTACTCAATGGGTCAGTTTAATATGGCCAACCCTGTATTGTGCGCGAGTAAGGATTGAAAGGATAAGTTTTTGGGGTTGAGGAATGGGCTTGGAGGATTTTTTTTGTTTTTAGAAACAGGGAAAGTAGGTAAATTTGGAAAAGTGCGAGGACCGTGCTTTATGTGGGATTCGAACCCTCAACCTCTGGGATGGCAAAGCTTGTTCACTTACGCTAAACTACCGACGCAGACTGTATGTATGTATGAATATGGTCACGAACAATACACAACGGTAGATAAACAAAGATTGTTGCTTCACGGCAAATCCTATTTGACTTACGAATATCTTCACAAAAGCTCACGTATTATCCAAATAAGATATAAGTAATGGCAGTATCACCAATTTAAAAAAATTACTATGTACGCGCAGGGTTTAAATTGGGAATCCGCCATTCAATTCGATCATAGTACGAGGGGTGCCTTTTATATGTCGGGATTTGGCAACCCTGGTGTTGCAATCTGGCAACTGACAGCTGTATCGCAAAGTTTGACATTTTTTGGCTTTTACGTACTCAGAACGTTTTGAAATACCAGCGCTATTTGTGTTGTTTACAGTAACTTAAAAGATTCATCTCGGTCCAAAAATGGAATTAAATCGTGAACATTTTCGTGCGATTATTTTTTACAACTTTCGACGTGGATTAACTCAGCAACATTGCATGGATGAACCTAATTCATTTTTTGGCGATGAAACTCCATCAAGGACCAGTATTTATCGATGGTATGGTGAATTCAATCGTGGCCGTAGTTCACTCCAAGACGAATTTCGTAAAGGTCGTCCAAAATCAGTTGTTCTTCCGAAAACCATTGATGCTGTGCGCGAACTGATATTGCAAGATCGTCATGTGATCTATCGTGAGATTGAGACAATCTTAGGCATTAGTGGGACTAGCATACATTCAGTATTGCATAAACATTTGACTGTCAAAAAAATATGTTCGCGTTGGATCCCACACAATTTGTCAATCGCTCAAAAAAAGGTTCGTGTCGATTGGTCGAAGCAAATGCTCAAAAAATATGATCGCGGGGCTTCGAAATATGTCTATGACATCGTGACAGGTGATGAATCATGGATTTACGCGTATGAGCCCGAAAGTAAACAACAGTCGACTGTATGGGTGTTTCAAGATGAGCCAAATCCAACAAAAGTTGTTCGCGCACGAAGCCCTTCCAAGCAAATGGTCGCCTGTTTTTTCGGAAAAAGTGGACATGTCGCAACCGTACCACTAGAACAACGCAGAACAGTAAATTCTGAGTGGACACAACCATTTGTTTGCCAGTTGTCTTCCAAGAAATTAGGAAAACCAATCGCCAAAGACGGATCACTCTTCACCAGGACAATGCGAGCTCCCACACATCGGCTCAAACAACTGCATTTTTGAGCACCCAAAACATCGAATTAATGGGTCATCCGCCGTATAGTCCTGACTTGGCACCGAATGACTTCTTTTTATTCCCGTACATAAAAAACAAACTGAGAGGTCAACGTTTTTCGACACCTTAAGAAGCGGTTGCGGCATTCAGAATGCATGTTTTGGAGGTACCTCATCAGAGTGGCAAAAGTGCTTCGACAATTGGTTCAAACGCATGCCAAAATATATAGATCTTCATGGAGAATATTTTGAAAAACAATAAAGTGATATTCGATGATTAAAATATGTTTTTGTTCTCTAATCCCGACATATAAAAGGCACCCCCCGTACTAAGCTGAATAGAAGGTATTAGAGAGGGACTGTTCCTTACTTGGTATCATCAATGCAACTACAAATACCAAATTTCAGTCAAATCTGTTTGTTAGCCTTGGAGAAATCGTCGGATAAACAAGGCAAACATAAAAACTAGTCCTCTATGGAGAAAATTGAGAAAAGAATCTCACAAAACTATGTGCGGGTGCTTTTTTGACTGTATGAGAACTAGCGATATCGATAAATATGGTTTGACAGCTGAGAATGGCAGTTTGACAGCTGTGTTGACAATTTCTGTTCACTAACATTTGGCAAGTCATCATGAATCGTTTAACGCCAGAACAACGCTTGTGGGCCCACAAATTGTTGGCGAAGTTCATAGAGCGAAGTGTTGAAGAAGACGCCGAAATGTCGTTACGTCGTCATTCTCAAATTTATGGCCTTTGTCCTTCGACTACGAGGAAAAGTTTACATAAGGATCTTGGCTTATAATACGTTCACATATACATAAGTAGATGATCTACTTTTTCGCGCTTATCTCAAAATCCGTAATTAAAAAGCGCGATTTCCCATACAAAATTTCTCTGCCAAAATCTGAGATTATAAAATAATCCTAGATAATAACGATACTTTTTGACATACAACCCTGTGTTTTCTGTGTTATCGATAATTATTATTACGAATGTAAGGAGAAACATCAAAATAAAAACTAAATGAAATGGACGCCGGCAAAGAAAACAGGTCTGTAAACATAATTCTAATAAAATGTTTGTTAAATATTATTAATTATGGATTCATTTTACAGAAAAAAAAGCGTGTGTCCATAAACGTTTTGTTCTCTAATTTTTTATTTATAGTAAAATGTTATATAGAATTTAGCATGCGTATTGCTGCCATAATTTTTTGTATTGTATTGTATTTTCTTTATATCGTTAGTAATAACTAAAGAAACCAAAAACACCGAAATATTCCACCAAAATAATTTCTATGAAGAAAAACCTCTCACCGACCAGCTGATCGTCAATTTTGCAGGTAATCTGCCATATGTGAACGGGTAGATTAATTTGGTGGATTTATAGATGATTAATGCATATGTGAACTTATTATTACGTGCCTATAAAATAAAGCTCGTGCAAGAATTGAAGCCAAATAACCATCCTTTGCGTCGCATTTTTGCTGATTGATCTCATTTAGACTTATTATTCAGATTTATTGAAAAAAAAGCAAAAATATTAAAAAATAAATGTCATGAAATTATCTACCAGATTATAAAAAAAAGCATTCTAACAAAGTTTCCGTTTTCTGTTATCTTTTTGCGTTCTCAAGGTCTTAAAAAACCCTCCGTAGTTCCCACGGCAATCGGTTCCATGTTACCGGAACGACTCGGATTTATATCCGGCCAAGGACTGTCACTTCAGTAACATTCCCCGTACATGTTCCGATTATGTTAGGACTGAGAGCTGAAAGGCGAAAACACAAAATGGCCCTTCTTTCATTGCTGTGATTTGTGGTGGTTTAGGTGGCATCCCATCCTGTACAGAGATGTACAGTTTTTTGTCGAATTCAATAGATATTGGTTATTGTGTTATGTTTGAGTTTTACTAAAATATAAACTGTTAAAAACCAAAACCGATATTCGAAAACCACAAGCTTTTGCGCGTAATAATGTGAGGTGTGGGATGAAAATTAATAGCACGTCTATAAAAATCACACTTCCAGTGATACAAAGTTTGAAATCGGTTGAAAAGTTACGAAAATTATGAAATAAATTATTATAAATAATTTTATGTGTATTACAAAGTGGAATGAAAAAGAAAGAATAAAAAACAAAGCAATTATGAAATAAATTATTATAAATAATTTTATGTGTATTACAAAGTGGAATGAAAAAGAAAGAATAAAAAACAAAGCAATTATGAAATAAATTATTATAAATAATTTTATGTGTATTACAAAGTGGAATGAAAAAGAAAGAATAAAAAACAAAGTTATAATTCGATCGAAAAAATGGTTTTGGCTTTAAGCTCGTCTAGGAAACAACTCCGATCCCAAGATGAAACAATATTTTTGGTGGCAATAAAAGGTCCGCAAAATCGATGCATAGGACAAATATTTTATTAATATAAATGGATATCCTTTTTCATTTTGATTACTTAAGTACGCTCTAATAACTCATGTAGATTTAGCACATTCCTAATTCCCTATAAGGGCTTTTTGACACCAAACCGAAAAAGTTCAATTTTTTGAAAATATTTCATTGTGTATGCTAATATTCGTAAGTAGATAATTTATAGTGCATATTTTTCAATTTTCAGTACATTTCTGCGGCACACATTTTTCATTTTTAGTGCATATAATTCCATGTCCTAATATTCATACTGTACTTTTTGTACAGGGCCCAGCATTCGAAGTGTAACCAACTTCAGACCGCTCGCGCAGTTGATGCACGGGCTTAGTTAGCTAAATGATAGTCCAGAGTATTGTTTACAAGTGTGCGGAAGCATTTTGTCGAGAGTTCACGCGAAAAAAGAAAATCAGTAATGGATTTCAAACGTAGTAGTGTGATTGCATTATAATTGGCTGGAAAATCATAATCAGCGATTGTTCGTGAGCTCGAGCTTTTTGTTTATCGCACCATTACTCATTACAATGATACTGGTAGTATCGCGAAACGTGGTGGAGGTGGTAATCAAAAGACTGCAACGGCAGGTGAATTGGTTCAAAAAGTGAAGAAGCGACTTTAGCGAAATTCCGACGAAGTGCCAATCAAATGGCAAAATAACTGAAAATATCTGACCGTAGCATCCGCCGCATACTGAAAAATGATCTCAAAATTAAGCCTTACAAGATCTAAAAGGCACATGATCTCACACCAAAGCAGCAACAAGTCAGACTTGAGAGAGCGAAGGAGTTGCTTCGCTTCACCGAAAGCGGTAAAATTCCGAACATTGTGTTTTCTGACGAGAGAATTTTTTAAATTCGTAAACTCCCAAAACGAAAGGGTTGACGGATCGTTCAGAATTTGAGTCATCGATTGGTCACCAGGAGGCGGCACCCGCCATAAGTAATGGTTTGGACCGCTGTAACCGCAGATGGGCGCTCTCCAGTCAACGAGCCTGGCGCCAAGGTAAATACGAAATATTATCAGGAAAGTATTCTGGAGGTTATTTTGAAACCGTGTGAAGACAAACATTTCAGTGGCAGACCATGGACATTTCAACAGGACTCGGCACCGTCTCACAACGCTCGAGTGAATCAAGAATGGCTACAAAACAACGTTTCGAACTTCATAACGTCCACTCAATGACTCTCAAATTCACCAGACGCGAATCCGATGTTCTTGGGTCATTTTGGAGAGCAAGTTCCGATCGAAAAGATTCACCAGTCTCGCGGCGCTGAAAAAAGCCATTGTGGGCCAAAACACATTCGGGCCGCTTGCGATTCGTTTCTGGATCGTCTCAAGGCCATAGTCAAGGCAAAAGGTGGTCATATTGAGCAAAAGTAAATTGATTCTTAATTTTGTATTATTTTCACACATTTTTTACTTTGAATTGAATAAAAGTAATTTTCCAAACTAAATTTATGGTAATTTTAATTGGTTACACTTCGAGTGTCGGACCCTGTATTAATGAACATACCTTTTTACTATTAATACGAAGGTTGCCTTTCATATTTTACACCCTTGCAGCATCACGAGTGAGGAGCTGCAATTCGATATTTTTATCGAAAAGTTTGGTATTTTTTAACATACACTTACTTAATGTTTTCAATTTATTTTTTCAGTTAGTTGAAAAATTCATCTTCCACTTCTTAGTGGCGAAAGTACTTCGAAAATTGGCTCGAGCGATTACAGAAATGTATGGACTTCCAAGGAGAATATTTTTAAAAAATAATAGAGCCATTTTCATTATTATTTACTGTACTTATTGGGTGCAAAATATTAAAGGTAACCCTTGCAGCGAGCACTATTCTGCATATAAACTTCGTATTTAACTCCAGCGACTTATAGCGTTTCGCAACGTACATTTTTTCAGCCAAGCCTTTATTGTTTGAAAATGGACGCTTTTGTATCAGTTACTCGTACACTGCTCATGTGGATATGTATGTGTTAATTTAATAATTTAAAGCTTATGTACTTTTCTTCTGTCGACGTCCGTGTTCCGCCCCCATACATTGCACATATATGCACTATATACGAATACATATGTACAGACATGTGTATGTGTAGAAACACATACGAGTATACTTATAGTAAATGCATACCTTTTGAAGTAGTTGTGCCTTTTGGAATGTTTCCAAATCACGATATTGTTTATTGTAATTGGCGCCTCCGTTTTCTTCGCCTGACCCATTTGTTCCATTGCCTTCATCGTCTGAACTGTCTATGAGACATTGTTTTTTACGATATCGCCTATTTAGTAGAGGTGAATTTAATATTTGACGAATGGGGGAACTGCTTTGACGTTTGTTCTTTTTGCTGACAGCAGGCGAAGCTGGAGAGCTGCGCGGTAGGCGCTGTGGTGTAGCAGGTGGTGTGAGACGACCCTCATCGAGGTCGCGCAATCGGCTGATAATGTTCTCTAATGTAGTAAGTGCCTGCAAGATATATTATATATGTAAATGGTTTTAAGACGTGTCGCTGAGGATATGCAGTTGTGCTCATACATACATATATGCACGGGTATGTGTATACATGAATACATTCAAATATAGCATATAAGACCCCTGCAGGGAAAAGCGAAACTAGTATGGAAACATTCTAATATTTAATAAAGGGAATGATACTAATTCGTCATTAATTAGATAATAAAGTTTAAAACGCGTCTATAGAACCACCATTAACATTTAATTGAAAAAGAGGTTGTCTGTAAAGTCGGTTTACTGACGATAGTTTAACGTGATAACGTCATAAGAAAATAGTAATTGAATGGTTGCATTTTTAAAAAGAAAATTTTAATTTTATTTGTTTGATAGATATTTTGTATGGATATAGAGAATGAGTTAACATAACATAACATAATATACTTTAACATAACATAACATAACATAACATAACATAACATAACATAACATAACATAACATAACATAACATAACATAACATAACATAACATAACATAACATAACATAACATAACATAACATAACATAACATAACATAACATAACATAACATAACATAGCATAACATAACATAACATAACATAACATAACATAACATAACATAACATAACATAATTAACATAACATAACATAACATAACATAACATAACATAACATAACATAACATAACATAACATAACATAACATAACATAACATAACATAACATAACATAACATAACATAACATAACATAACATAACATAACATAACATAACATAACATAACATAACATAACATAACATAACATAACATAACATAACATAACATAACATAACATAACATAACATAACATAACATAACATAACATAACATAACATAACATAACATAACATAACATAACATAACATAACATAACATAACATATCATAACATAACATAACATGCTGTTCAAGCAAGGTAACGACGCATGAGCAAGATAACGACGCATTTTTTGGTGCGTGCAGCTGGCTACATAGAATTATAAGACGTTATCACGTCAAAAAATAATAATAACATTTAAACAACAGGTATTATTAACAAACTTGGTTTTTTTTTAAATTCTTCAAGTAAATCAAATTAATAATAATCAATAAGAGGGCATATGCAAATACAAATAATTGAATTTATATATGTACATATGCGCATATACATACTCATATACGCTCACTTAAGTAGGAGAGAGCAAGATGTCGAACGTTACCGTTCGTTTGCTTTGTCGTTCGTTCCGCGCTTTCGCTTGCAGTTCATTCAAGGTAACGGCAATGAGCAAGGTAACGACATGTGAGCAAGGTAACGGCAATGAGCAAGGTAACACTAATGAGCAAGGTAACGACACATTTTTTCGTGCGTGCAGCTGGCTACATAGAATTATAAGACGTTATCACGTCAAAAACTGTATCATGTCCATCAAATAGAGGCAACAATGACGAGTAATTCATATTTGCAAGAAATTTCTTCACAATACCTATATAAAGGGTGATTAGACTGGAGGTACTTTTTCCAATAAGGGTGGTTTGACAGATCATGCGTGACTACTGACAAATTATATACATAAGTTTTTTCAGTTTTCATTGACATTTTATCATGGAAAGACTTACGCCTCAACAACGTTTACTAATCATACAACTGTATTACGAAAATCGACGCTTTGTGAAAAGTCATTCAAAATTCATGTTTACGGATGGCCGCATTATGGCGCAGTTGCGGCCAAGATTTGAAAGGGATTATATTTACAAAATAAATGTCATGAATGGTTCTACACAAAAATAATAAAGATGATTGATCACCCTTTACACGATTTAAAAGTAGTTAATCTAGTCCTATTAAATGTATTACATCAGATTCTATTTAATCTAGATGTTCCCTGCCTCAGGTTGGGAATTGTTTGAAAGCCAAATCCTTTCCGTAAATTTTCCGTGTTGCAGACAAATTTCAGAACATCTGAAACAAGAGCATAATTGATTTCATTCGGATCCGTTTGAGCTCTATGAAAGGTGTGCAGTCTTGTCTTTACTAAGTCAAAACAGTTACACAAGTTATGCTCTGTGGTTTCATCATCCTTCAGACAGGCTCTACGCTCTGGTAATTTAAGTAATAGTGACCTGTCAGAAAATCAACTATTTTCCTTGTGTCTACTTTACGCATGTGATGCAGTTCCCTATTGCCGGCAAAAGGCCTTATAAGCCTTTTGACTTGACACAAGACTTCTCAGTGGGTAATTCTTTGAGTATTATCTCAACTATTTATCTTGCATTTAGCTTCTGTCCGGTTGATAACACAGTATATTCTCGCAGAGACTGAAATTGCTTGAATTTCGGACTGAAAGACGCTAGGATATTTCACCACTGGTTCGAAGAATTTCCTATTAGATTCCCGCACCGACTACAGTATTTTTTTCGAACCGTCTGTGAACCATGCGAGACTTCTTGAGACTTTCCAGTTAAAACCCGTTTTGGAATCATATGACCTGTTAATGAACGTACTTTATTTTGATTCGGCATCTCTGTTATGATACTTGTACGAATAAACTCAGGAAGATCTTTCCCAAGTAAGACTTGCATTTTGACGTGATAACGTCTTATAATTCGATTTAACAGGCTGCACGCACGAAAAAATGTGTCGTTACCTTGCTCATTGCCGTTACCTTGAATGAACTGCAAGCGAAAGCGCGGAACGAACGACAAAGCAAACAAAGCAAACGAACGGCAACGTTCGACATCTTGCTCTCTCCTACTTAAATGAGCGTATATGTGTATGTATATGCGCATATGTACATATATAAATTCACGTATTTGTATTTGCATATGCCTTCTTATTGATTATTATTAATTTGATTTACTTGAAGAATTTAAAATAAAACCAAGTTTGTTAATAATATCTGTTGTTTTAATGTTATTATTATTTTTTGACGTGATAACGTCTTATAATTCTATGTAGCCGGCTGCACGCACCAAAAAATGCGTCGTTATCTTGCTCATGCGTCGTTACCTTGCTTGAACAGCACGTTATGTTATGTTATGTTATGCTATGTTATGCTATGTTATGTTATGTTATGTTATGTTATGTTATGTTATGTTATGTTATGTTATGTTATGTTATGTTATGTTATGTTATGTTATGTTATGTTATGTTATGTTATGTTATGTTATGTTATGTTATGTTATGTTATGTTATGTTATGTTATGTTATGTTATGTTATGTTATGTTATGTTATGTTATGTTATGTTATGTTATGTTATGTTATGTTATGTTATGTTATGTTATGTTATGTTATGTTAAAGTATATTATGTTATGTTAATGTTAACTCATTCTCTATATCCATACAAAATATCTATCAAACAAATAAAATTAAAATTTTCTTTTGAAAAATGCAACCATTCAATCAGTATTTCCTTATGACGTTATCACGTTAAACTATCGCCAGTAAACCGACTTTACAGACAACCTCTTTTTAAGGCACTTCTGAGTGCACAACAGTCAACAGTCGCTTCTATAGCAACAGTGGAACAGCTGTTCATAGCATCAGTTCTCTAGCCATGCGCAGAAAACTAGTCGCAGCAATCGATCTCATAAAATATTAATTCGCAATTCAACGAGCATTAATTTTATTTATGACCCTCAAGTGAATACCTTAAATTGTATTGCTTTATTCGTTTTTTTAAGTATTTTTTTTTAATAATTTTTTAGGATTTACTTATGATGCAAGGTTTTTGAAACAATTTTTGAACTTTTATCACAGTATTTTCTACAATGGAAAAAATCAAGTATCGTGCAGTGATTGAATTTTTATTCTTGGAAGGTTTAAAAGCAAAGCAAATTTAACATATGAACGAATATTGAAAGTGTATAAGGACTTCTCGTCATCATTTAGTGCAGTAGAAAGATGGGTTGCTGAATTGAAACGTGGTCGTACAAGCCTTGAAAACGATCCATGTAAAGGACGTCCAAAAACAGCAGCAAGCAATACTTTGACTGAAATATTAGGTGTCCCCCTCGGCAAGCAATTGCAAACCTCCGAGTGTATTTATGCTCTTCATAGAAACGATTTTCCGTTCGGAGTCTGCGTAAAACTGTAGGTCTCTCCATTTGTGGAGCTCAAAGCACGCCTCAAATAGGAGGCGGAGCTGGGCCAGTTATTATTATTATTTTTTTTTATTGGGCTTCAGAAAATTGTGTGCACAATGCGAGCCGCATTCGCTAACAATGGAACAAAAACACATTCGAATGAGACTTTCTGAGCAACATTTAGAACCTTTTCGAAAGGATAAAGTGATTTTGTGATTTTGTCTCACTATTAATGAGACTTGGGTCTATCATCCTAATCCCTAATCAAAACAAGAGGCTCAAGAGTGGTGTGAACCTGGTGCTCCGGCTCCGAAACTATTTCGTGTCCAGAAATTGGCCAAGAAGGTGTTAGCTTCAGTTTTTTGGAATACAAAAAGAATTTTATTTGTGGATTACTTGCAAACTGGTACAACAGTAAATTCCGAGCATTATTGTAACCTTTTAGATCGACTGAAGGAAAAAATTCGTGATACTCGTAAAAGACCCAGTTTGCAAAAGAAAAAATAATTTTTCATCAGGCCAATGCACCGTGTCACAAGATCATTTTGAAGATGGCTAAAATCTATGAAATAAAGTTCTAATTGTTGGAGCATCCATCGTTTTCACCAGATTTGGCCCTTAGCGACTTCTATATGTTTCTCGGTACAAAAACAATTCATGCGTGGAAAGCGTTTTTCATCAAATGATGAGGTCATAACAGCGTATTTTGCAGCCCGTCCAGATTCTCACTTCGGGGAAGGAGTTCATACTTTGGAATCTCGTTGGAACAAGTGTATCTCTACGAGTATATTCAGGAAGCTTAAACTGAATAATAAAGTGTATTTCAAAACATATAATTGTGGTTTTCTTATCGAACCGCAAAACTTATTGAACAACCTAGTATAGTACAATATTTTAGTTCACAACTCGTATTTTTCCCTACAGAGACGTAGCTGAGTACTTCAGACACTTTGTGATGACAAGAGTGATCAGTTTGTAGTCTGCAATAATTACATTGAAATCATAAAAATGGTTAGAAGCTGTGCATTTTTAGAGCAATGCAGATATATTTTTCACTCATATGTGATTGCTATAAGAGAAAAAAAGTGGGAAAGTATTCACACAGGACCAGACTACAAATGAGTCGTTAGTTAGCTAAGGACTTTTGTAATGAATGATAATGAAAATGTGAGCGCTTATTTGATACTCAGCTCCCTTGCAGGGAATGTATGTGTGTACATACACATATGTATGTATGCTTGTACCTTATATTTATGCATGCCAGTTAATAGAAGTTAATATAAAAATCGCATGTGATGCGGAATTACTGAATTATTATGATCTGTTTTTTTGAAATTATGTACCTGTGCTTGTAATGAAACAGAAGCTTTTGCTTCCACAGGCGTTGCCTCAACAGCATTCAGAGTGGCGTTTCCACCTTGCATTTGCCCCAACGGATCACACTGAGTTCTAACAGTATTCAAATTAGTTTGTGCCTCTCTACGTCGCCAACGAACCTCAGTTAATTGTTTTACGAAACTAAATCCATTCTCATTTTTGCGCCCCAAAAGTGGTGTGGAGCTTTCGGTGTTTGTTTCACTACTGCTGCCAGTTTCTTTACTTCTACTTCTGATACCGAATCGATGTTTACGTGTAAAAAGTGGACTGTCGGTGAAGCTTGTAATTACATCCAACTTTTTCTTTCTCGGCGTACTACCGCTTTTTTTCCTTTGTTGTTGTGGTTGCTCCATATACTTGCTTTCAAAAGTGAAGTCTTTTTTATTGCTGGTGGACACAAAGCGTATTGCTTCCTCCTTTTTGGGGTCGCCCACAGTTCTCTTTGGCGTCTGGCATTGTTTACACAGCTCGTTGGGATTAACACCTCGGTGACTTTTGAAACAGGTTGTTAATTGGTTGGTTTCGTTGCCACTGGTGTTACCTTCAGCAATTTCTTGGAGTTTATGTGGAATTTTGTCAAGCTCCTTGCTGGTTAATTTAGTTTGACTGAAGACTAAGTCACATGAATCGAGGCTCTTCGATTTTCCCGACTTTTCCAATTTTGGTTTGCGCGAATCCTAAAAAGAAGTTAGATACTTAGTCTAGTAGACTTTCAAATGGTAGCTAATTTTTATGAGAAGCATGGCAGGAATACATGCAATGGTGGTTCAAGATAGGGCCACTTTTAAAAAGAAGGAATTTCTCTGAGGTTTCATGGCTGCGGTAAAGATAAAAGCTAGATTCTATTAGAGGAAATTAGCGATTAGAACCTTACACGGTTTAGTTTTCTTCTCGCTTGTGTAATGATAGACATTTGTATAACTCCTGTTTTGTATAACCAGAACTTTAAAGATTTATAGCCTTTGCTGTTTAGGAATGTCAAAGTTTTTCATGGTAATATTGCAACTGAAGCCTTGCTATTTACCGCCGAGTGCTTAGGCCAGGTTAGGTATAAGCGATTGCCCTGTGGGACACACTCACACTTATAGCTCATTGTTATGCCTCATGGGGAACTTGCCCCTATCTCTCCTAAAACCAATGTGTACTTTTCAAACATTTTAGAATATCGCTGATTTCTTCAAAACTGAGATCTTTCAGCTCATTAAAAAATTGTCTACCTAGAATTGTAAACCTACGTCTGGATAGAGCAGCACTGTGGCACAGTAGGTGCGAGATCGTCTCTCACTCTTCTGTGACTAGAAACTTGACGCAGAAGTCCTGTGTTTGCACACCCACCCTCTGGGCGTGCCTACCTATTGAGCAGTGCCCCGTTATAACTGAGACCTTAGCAGAGATTCTGTGCGTTTAGCAGTGAGAGCCGGTTACAATTGTTAGTCGATTCTGCAGGTGGTTTCATCACGCCATCTTTCATTTGCTGCTCTACAATTTCCTCAAAGATAAGTACAATAGCTTGCATGTTTTTAAGGGTATACCTATATACTCATCGGTCATTTTGGTGCTGAGTTTCGCTAGTCCATGGACTCTGCAGTTACCCTCAATGTCGCAATGGCCAGGAACCCATGTTGCCTTCAGGTGAAATGACTCAGTTATTCCGTTAAGAGATGTGCGGAATGTCATAGCTACCTTGGAGCTTGTCGACTGTTTTGTGAGGGATTTTATCGTTGCCTGGCTATCAGTGAAAATGTAGATATCATCTCCAGGTATTGCATCATATTGTACCAGTGTCGCGGTTCATTAATGCCATCAGTTTAGCCTGAAAGACACTACAGTAGTCGGGGAGCAGAAAGCTGAAGGAGGTGCCGAGATGTTTGGAATACACACCTCCGTCCACTCAGGTCGCGAGCTTTGAGCTTCGCTGTGTATAGGTGGATGGACTCGCCTTGTTGTACATCGTACCATGCCCACTCTTCCTTTGAGGGTAGGAGGGTCGTGAACGTTGTAATGTCAAGTGTTTGCGGAAGTGCATAGTCCACCAGACCGAAAAACTGCGAAATGCCAGCCAGGAGAACTTACAGTTGTTGCAAAGCTTTAATAAAGCACAGAAATCGAGGCATAATACCTTCATTGAGACTTAACAGTGACCCATCATACAAAAAAATTGCTACAGCACGCGAAAAAAACATAGTACCTCAATATTTTGACCGGTTGTGACTATTTTTCTTTTTTTTAATGTTTGTTAGGTTTTTGGAAAAAAAAACTCTCACTCCTCAAACTCAAAATTTATCCTTTCCATCCTTACACCCACACAATAGTCAGCGCATTATTTGCATTGTTGCTGCTAAAACCATCTGTGCGATCCTTCTGGCAGAAAAATGTGAAACACAGATGGCGCTACAAGCAGTAAGAAGACGTTGTTCCTAAGCAACGACAGGTGCGCATTCCTTCTATTAGGGACTGGTAGCGGTAGGCAATAGCCTACCCTGTCAGAAATCAAATATATTAACCAAACTAACGCAAGACCAGTCTTGTCGAGGCCCTATGCTCCCGAGAGGAGTGAACAAGGAAAAAAATGGTTTTGCTAGAAGTGTTGCTCATTGTGTAGCAAAAACCCACATAAATCCAAACTCAAATTCAAACTCCAATTCAAACAAACTCTTTGCAACACGTAATGGAGGATGGTTCCATGTGTAGAAGTCCACGCAAGTGGGGAAAGTTACTGATCGCCATTCACTTGGGAGTGGCCAGAACGATTTTTCTGCATATGGTTCAAGCAGCTCACACCGTCCGGGATCTCTGGGTAGCTTCCGAACACCCGTTCAGGAGTGAGCTAACGCGAGAAGGCGAAGCATTCCAGATAGCTGGTTGTGCGCTGGGTTTGGGACCCGCCACTGAAAAATCCCCCCAATGAAACGAACTGCAAAGCCTCGGATGAGAACTGCCTTTACGGATGACGACCCCTGCAAACAAAATAAGGAATATGATTTGAGGGTTGAGAGCTGGTTGATGTCCTCGTGAGAGTAAAGGCTGACATCACTGCCATCCAAGAGATGCGATGGACGGGGCAAGGTAAGAAAACCATAGGACCTTGCGACGTCTACTACAGCTGCCATGTAAAGGAGCGCAAATTAGGTGTCGGATTTGTTGTGGGAGAGAGACTTCGTCGCCAAATACTGTCGTTCACTCCTGTGAACGAGCGTCTCGCAATAATCCGCATCAAAGCGCTGTTTTTTAACATCTCGCTAATTTGCGGCCACGCCCCGACGGAAGAGAAGGACGATGCGACTAAAGATTCCTTCTATGAGCACTTGGAACGTTCCTATGAGCGCTGCCCCCTCCACGACATAAAAATCGTGCTTGGCGACTTCAACGCCAGGGTGGGCAAGGAGGGAATTTTTGGTCCCACAGTCGGAAAATTCAGCCTGCACAACGAAACATCCGGTAACGGACAGAGGCTGATCGACTTCGCCGGGGCCCGAAACATGGTAGTCTGCAGCACCAAATTCCAACATAAAAAGATACACCAAGCTACCTGGCTGTCTCCTGATCGAAAAACGCGAAACCAGATCGATCATGTTGTGATAGATGGAAGACACGCTTCTAGTGTATTAGATGTACGTACGATCCGAGGACCCAACACCGACTCGGATCATTACTTTGTTGCAGCCAAACTGCGCACTCGCCTCTGTGCAGCAAAAAACGTACATACATACACCTACGCAAAGAATGTTCAACATCGAAATGCTGCAATCACAACAGACAGCCAGAAGATTTGCCACTCGACTCTCACTCCTGCTCTCAGAGACCACTGCCCAACAAACCGGCATGCACGAGCAATGGAGCAACATTTCTCGTTCCCTACGTACCGCCGCCGAAGAAGAAATAGGATACCGGCGAGCCCGAAAAAACAGTTGGTAAGACGAGGAATGTCATGCTGCCGCCGAAAGAAAAGATGCCGCCTATAGAGCCACGCTGCGATCGGGCGCAACGCGAGCCATATGGGATCGCTACAGAGAGCTAAACAAGGAAGAGAGACGTATTATCCGAAAGAAGAAACGAGAGGCCGAAATACGTGAGTGCGATGAGCTTGAGATGCTAGCCAACAGGAACAACGCCCAAAAATTCTACCAGAAATTTCGGCGGCTTACAGAAGGTTTTAAGACCGGGGCGTTTTCCTGTAAGAACAAAGACGGCGAACTGGTGACTGACGTACAGAGCAATCTTAAATTATGGAGGGAACACTTCTCGAACCTGTTAAACAGTGACAGCTGCGCATGTCATAGAGAATGTGAAGATCCCGATACCCCAATCGCTGACGACGGAATTATCGTTCCGTTACCCGACCATGACGAGGTGAGAATAGCAATATCACGGCTAAAGAACAACAAAGCCGCGGGCGCCGACGGACTGCCGGCTGAGCTATTCAAACATGGTGGCGAGGAGCTGGTAAGGTGCATGGATCAGCTCCTACGCAAAATATGGTCGAATGAAAGCATGCCTGCCGATTGGAATTTAAGTGTGCTCTGCCCAATCCATAAGAAGCGCGATCCTGCAATCTGTGCCAATTACCGTGTGATTAGTCTCTAAATATCGCCTATAAGGTTCTAGCGAGCGTATTGTGTGAAAGGCTGAAGCCCACCGTCAACCAACTGATTGGACCTTATCAGTGTGGCTTTAGACCTGGAAAGTCTACCATCGACCAAATATTTACAATACGCCAAACCGTCGATTTCAAAGCTGCATTCGACAGTACGGAAAGGAGTTACCTGTATGCCGCTATGTCTGAATTTGGTATCCCCGCAAAACTAATACGGCTTTGCAAGAAGACGTTGCTCAACACCAGCAGCGCCGTCAGAATTGGGAAGGACCTCTCCGAGGTTACCAAACGAGGTTTCAGACAGGGTGACTCGCTGTCGTGTGACTTCTTTAACCTGATGTTGGAAAGCATCGTATGAGCCGCAGAACTTAATCGCTCAGGCACAATATTTTATAAGAGCGTACAATTGTTGGCGTATGCCGATGATATCGATATCATCGGCCTTAACAACCGCGCTGTTAGTTCTGCCTTTTCCAAACCGGATAAAGAGGCAAAGCGAATGGGTTTTGTGGTGAACGAGGACAAAATGAAGTACCTCCTGTCTTCAAACAAACAGTCGGGGCACTTGCGTATCGGCTCCCACGTCACTGTAGACAGTTATAATTTCGAGGTTGTAAAAGACTTTGTTTATTTAGGAACCAGCATTAACACCGATAACAATGCCAGCCTTGAAATCCAACGTAGAATCTCTCTTGCCAACAAGTGCTACTTTGGACTAAGTAGGCAACTGAGCAGTAAAGTCCTCACTCGACGAACAAAACTAACACTCTACAAGACTCTCATCATGCCCGTACTAACGTATGGCGCAGAAGCTTGGACGATGACAACATCCGATGAAGCGACGCTTGGAGTGTTCGAGAGAAAGATTCTGCGTAAGATTTTTGGACCTTTGCACGATGGCAACGGCGAATATCGCAGACGATGGAACGATGAGCTGTATGAGCTTTACGACGACATAGACATAGCGAAGCGAATAAAGATCCAGCGGCTATGTTGGCTGGGTCATGTCGTCCGAATGGATACAAACACTCCGGCTTTGAAAGTATTCGATGCGGTACCAGCTGGTGGTAGCAGAGGAAGAGGAAGGCCTCCTCTGTGTTGGAAAGATCAGGTGGAGAAGGACTTGGCTTCACTTGGTGTGTCCCATTGGCGCCGGTTAGCACGAGAAAGAAACGACTGGCGCGTTTTGTTAAACTCGGCCAAAATCGCGTAAGCGGTTATCGCGCCAATTAAGAAGAAGAACACGTAATGTGGTAGAACTCTGCAGTAAGACCGAAAGCGAAAACAATGAAGTCTTTCACTTGTTCGATGACGAGCTCCTTAACAGCTCTCATAGGCTGATTCTATTATCGTTTTAATTTCATTAGCTTAGGCTGGTTTGAGAACTTCATACATTTGTATATGGATGTCAACAGAAACGATTGCCAATCTTTTGTTCCAACCGGTCATGTTTACACGCTTACGTCAATAGTTGTTTTAAACACTATGAGCATTACTCGAAGGGATGAGTCTTCAATTTTCTTTACAGCAACACTCGTTCGGGAGCTTTTTGTTGCTTTAGCGAAGTCTATAATTGTTACCTAAAACGTAAAGGAAACTTACCTCGTTATTTTGTCGCTTCTTTCTGGTTCTGCGTTTGTCTACTAATATTAAACGTTTAACGGGCGCATCTCTTCGCAAAGCCATTAAAGCTTCGTCGGACGGTGTAATAGCAACTGAATCCAAATAACCAACACTACAACTTCGGGTAATCGAATCGGGTAGAGCTGGTGCAATCGAAACTACCGTAGTTGTACGTTTCATGCGAATTTCCCCAGGCGTAGTGGATATGGGTGTGATGGCTACCAAAGCCTGCTGCGTGGGCGACTGAGTTTCTTCGTCTATATATAAAATATCACGTCGTTTTGTATTATTGCTGCTAACAGTATTAGTAATCGGCGTGGAACTACTAATGCACGCAGAAGATTTCAGTCTTGCATCCATACGCTCAAGATTCAAATTTAGATTCAATGGCACTGGGTTGACGTGGCTGTTTGTAGATCGAATTAATTCGGGTAGCAAAGCATTCTTTACCTGCACAACATTATTGGTGTAATCGGTGTTACTCGAATATGACATTACTGTTGTTTGACCAGTACCCGAGACAGCTGGGCGCTCGAATATTATGTCTGCAGGAGCAACGGCATTTTTTGGTGATTGCAGTGTTGGCACCGAGCCGTCACAATATAAAGGCGATATTGCGTGACGTGACTGGCAACTGGAATTCGAACTGGAACGACTGTAATTGTTTTTAAAGCTACTATAACCAGGACCTAGACTACTACGTATTCCTGGCGTAGTGGCAGTAATATTTTTTGGACGCATTAGCTTGCTATTATTTGTTCCGTTGGTGGCATGAAGTAAAGTACTGTTAGGAAGTGCTGCTCTGGCGCCATTGTGGTATCCATTTACATCTTGTGACTCAGTTGAGGAATCATCGTCATAGGATTCTGCTTTGGCCAATGGGCTAATGCCAGCACCAACGTTCGTACACTGTGTTCCATTGCCATTTAATGAATTTTTGTGTCGCGCTAATAGGTGATTAGGTCGTGGTGACATCGGTGCAATTGGTGGGGATGAATCGTTAAGACGACGATGTGCCGCTGCTGTTGTTGCTTTCGCTTGCGATTCTGCAATTGTTGCTTGTATTTGATTGTAATTATTGCCATTACCCCTGGCGCCATTTAGTAGAGCTACATCGTCTTCGTCTTCGGAGAAAATATTTGGATTAAAATTTGGATCCGGCCCCGAAGGAAAGTCATCACGTAGTTCAGTTATAACTAGTGTCATTTGTCTTGGCTGCAGGTGTAATACGGACGTTTTATACGTTATTTGGCCTAAATTGGCTGGGACGGTTTTAGCAAGTCCATGAATTTTAAATTTGGTACCCCATATATTTGAGGTAACCTCAACCAGTTTCTCCTCCTATGGAAAGTAAAATGTGGAGTAATTGTTAAAAATGTTTTCTTTGGCGAATAAATAGAATTGCGGAATAATTAATAGAAATATTTATAATAAATCTACAAATGTATGCAAATTTTTTGCGGGTATATTAACAGAAACTATTTTTCGGAGTGCTATTTTTGGGAGGTTGAATTAGTTTTAAAGGTTTTTTTTCGAAGATTTGGGGCTTTATTGTGAAAAAACGGTAAAAAATATTTTATTCGAAGTATTGGCCATCGCTAGCTACAACTTTCGCCCATCTTTCGGGCAATTTCCGGATGCCGTTTCTCCAAAATTCTGGCCGCTGCTTGGCTATCCATGACTCAACCCATATTTTGGTAGCCTCGTACGAGGAGAACCGCTGGTCCGCCAAATCGAGACTCATATGCCGAAACAAATGATAATCGGAGGGAGCTATGTCTGGACTATACGGCGGGTGGGGTAACACTTCCCAGCCAAGCGTTCCAAGGTATTTTTTGACAGGTTGAGCAACATGCGGCCGACCGTTGTCATGTTGCAAAATAACCTTGTCGTGCCTTTTTACCGTTTCCGGCCGTTTTTCTTTCAATGCCCGGCTTAAACGCATCAATTGCAGTCGGTAACGATCCCCCGTGATTGTTTCGCCCGGTTGGAGCAGCTCAAAATATACGACGCCGACCTGATCCCACCAAATGCAGAGCATGATTTTCTTGCCGTGAATATTCTGCTTTGCCGTCGACGTTGATGCGTGGCCGGGCAAACCCCATGATTTTTTGCGTTTTGGGCTATCGTAGTGGATCCATTTTTCGTCGCCAGTCACCACCCGATGCAAAAAACCCTTCCGATTTTGTCGCTCGATCAGCAATTCGCACGTAAAAAATCGCCGTTCGACGTCGCGCAGCTTCAACTCGTACGGGACCCAATGTTCTTGCTTTTGGATCATTCCCATCGCTTTTAGACGCTTGCAAACGGTTGATTTATCAACGCCCAATGATTCAGCAAGCTCTTCTTGGGTTTGGCACGAGTCCTCGTTTACCAATTCCTCCAATTCCGCGTCCTCGAACTTTTTGGGCTGGCCAAGACGCTCCTTGTCTTCGGTGTGAAAATCACCACTTTTGAATCGTCGAAACCAGTACTCACATGTTGAAATCGACGGAGTATGGTCTGGGTAGGCCTCCTGCAGCAATTCACGGGCTTGGGCTGTATTTTTTTTTCAAATTGAAGCAGAAAAACAAAGCTTCCCGCAAATTGCGTTTCGACGGCACGAAAGTTGACATACTCGGAGCACGAAAACACTGCGTTGTTTATACTTCAGCGAAATGACAGATACTGATAAACAAAGCCTAGGGATGAGGCTTTGTCATGAATATATATTCAGTATTTCCAACGCGATAAAGTGATAAATAGCGCCATCTGTGTGTCACCTTTAAAACTAATTCAACCTCCGCGAAGTAATTTCAATTGTCGCTGTCGGAAAAAAAGCCTTTTTATTTTTTGGTATTTTGTACTGAATACACGCTACATTGTCCGTTTCCAAGTAGAAAATGTTTTATTGAATTTATAAAAAAAACCATAATTTTTTCAGTAGATCTCGTAAAGTATCGATCAACCAATTTAAAGTTTCACACTAAAGAACTTCTTTGCTTTTTTTGTTTGTTCCATTCAGTTGTGAGTTACAACACCCAACAATGGAAAGAGAAGAGAAAATTGGCTACATTTTACAGTTTTTCTGTGATAAAGACGTAAATGCAGGCCAGCCCACTGAAATTGTGAATGGTGTTTATGGTGCCGATACTGTAAAAGCTGATGACGTGCATTTTGGCTTTGTCGACTCCGTTCAGGCATTTTTGATGTTAAAGAAAATGTCGATAATGCCGAAAATATCGATAAAATCACAGAAATAATGTTAGTAGTCGTAGCATCGCCCAGAAGCTAAAGATCGGTCATAAAACGGTTTTAAGCCATTTGCGCAAAAATAATAGATTTCTTTTCCCCCAAACTAATATTATGACGGCCTCGGCAATCTAGCGTAAGTGCACTAGCCTGCCATCCCATAGGTTGTGGGTGCGAATCCCACGTAAAGCACGGTCCTCGCACTTTTCCAAATTTACCTACTTTTCATGTTCTCAACCATCTGTCAGAAAAATGTGAGACACAGATGGCGCTCGAAGCAGTAAGAAGGCGTTGTTCCTAAGCAACGACAAGTGGGCATTCCCACTACTTAGGACTGGTAGCGGCAGGCTACTCATCTACCCTGTTAGAAATCAAAAACAGATTAACGAAACCAACGCAAGACTGAGTCTTGTCGAGACCCTATGCTCCCGAGAGGAGTGAACAAAAAAAAATATTATGAAAACCAAGTTCGTTAAGTTCCGTTTTTGCCCACTTTGTCCATGACTAAACCTCACGTTTCGGTGTTAAGCAGTTTGCGCTCTTGAGCCAGTTTTAGTAGCAATCCTACACTTTAGCCCTTTTTGAATTATTGTTAAACGTACCCTCATGCACTCCATTAATACTTAACATGTTTTAGATATTTTGCAATAGCTTGCTTTTCACAATTATTTCAGGGTAGCAATCTACATACTAAAAATAGTAACTAAGCTCGAAACTATAGCATACTTCAGGAAGTGTATCAACATAGGCGAGCTCATCCAAGCTATCGGGTTCAATAGTGGTATTCATTGAATTCTTATCACCATTGCCATGTTGGTTCTTTTTTTGGCGCGTCTTTCGTTGGCGTGGTGCGCGCGGTGAGCTGCGATACCGTTCCTCAAATTCGCTATCGGAAGAATCGGTTCTTCCACTTTGTCCGGTGGTGGTAGATTGGCTGGATCCAGATGAGCTTTTCCATTCCGGCGAGTATTGCAAAAATACCGGAGAATCTAGTTTAAAAAATTAAATGAAAAAAAAAACTTTTATTAGCTTAGCTAAGAGCTTTGTTTTTTGTTTACACACCATTCGCTTGTGGATCGAATATTACAAATTCTGGACGTATCTTCGAGGTACGTTTACCCTTGAGAAGCGGTACGAGACCACCCAAGTACTCCAAATAGAGTGTATAGCAAGTGCCCGTAGTTTGGTTCGTGTCATCGTCGTGCCTTATCATGGTGCAGTGAAAGCGTGACGAACACATTGGTGGTCGAGAAACGAACTCACGTAAGGATTTTAAATCAGGTACACAACACTGTACGCAAAAAGAAAAACAAATTGAAGTGCATCGCGTACAATAATCTCCAAATTTCCGACTTACTCTTATTGTTTGAGCAAAAAGGTTGCCAATCAGACTCCTAATTCGTGACGGCAAAGGTAACAGTGGCAATGTGCGTTCCGAACCAATGCTCGCTTGTATTTGTAGACGACATAAAAGCTGTAGCGATGCTATACGTCTCGACACCCAGGCAATGTGCACTTGGGTGCCAGTCGCAATGAATAGACGTTTGTCGTTGTGACCCCACGTGAGAGCAGATACGGGTGAAGAGGTATTTGGTAGGCATGTCTGGTACAACATATTGCCGGATTCGGTGTAGAATTTTAACATATTTTCATAAAGCGGTGCGCCCTGTTGATCGATCATGTTTAGCGAAGTCTCCAAAGTGCCGGCAACAGCGAGCAGTTCACGCGAATTACTCCATTCCATGAGTAGACCAAGATTGCCATTTAGACCAGTGTTGATATGTGCAGGCGATACATCATCGAATGACTTTAGCAAGTATATAAAACCATTTTGAAAGCTAACAGCCAATACAAAAGAACGTTTAGCTGAAATAAGTAGAGAGATTTTTTTTTTTTTACTTAAATACGTTTCACGCACACCCAATATTATTCATAACATACAGGCATTGGTAACACCTGGCTCGGATTCTTCACCCTCTTCCATTTTGAACTTTTCGCATGACCATGCCATCGATGTTATGCCAACATCGTTACAAAGCTGCACCTGCGATACCATCGCACCATGCACATCCATCACGATCACCTGGCCTTGTGTGGTGCCAAAGTACACTTGTTGATCGTCTGGCGTCCAAATGCCACAAGTAATGGTCGACTCCAGGTTCAGCATCGATGACCAGTATCGCTGACCGGCCACAGAGCCAACAAGCACGAAACCATCCTGATAACAAATAAGTGCCATTCGTCCATCGTGTGACCAAGAGAAATATGTAACTGGTGTGTTGCGATCATTAATCAATTCAATAGACCATCGGCCTTCAAACTTTATCCATACAAATATAATGCCGGAGCTATCACACGATGCCAGCTTCTGATATGGTTCATTCCATTTCACCAAGATAACCTGGAAAATTAGAGAAATGCTAATATTAATGCGAATTCTGCATATCAGTAATGTTAGTTGTCGCAGCATCGCCTACTCGTAGGAGCTAAAGATCGACCATAAAACAGTTTTAAACCATTTGCGCAAAAATAATGGATTTCCTTTTTGCTAAACTAATATACAGTCTGTGTCAGAAAAAAGGAACCGCCCTTATTCATGAAGTGTAAAAGATATATATTTAAAATTTTATGTATGTACAAAACTACCAGGCGCAATTATTCGATAAGCCGTCTGTCTCCATCTTTGACGAGTATAGCTTGGCATTTTCTTCATGCTTTGAATCAGCTTTTCTGCGTAGCTCGGCGACAAACAGGACTAGATTTTGCGAACTTGTCGCACGAGTTGCTTTAAATCATCTAGTGGCCTTCCGGCAAGATGCGTTTTCTTAGTTCCACACA